>NC_044567.1:63257040-64457040 GCF_007565055.1 Rhinopithecus roxellana | reverse complement strand
CAAACCTGCACGTTCTGCACGTGTATCCCAGAATGTAAAGTACACTAAAATAAAGAAAAGAGTCCAATGTTTTCCACAAGTGCCCAGGAGCCAGCTTTACAGCTCAGAGGACAGCTGAGGCCCAGATGCCAACACTTAGGCCTGAGTTCCTCAAGTTGGTGTTGCCAGACTGTGCCCCAGACAAGCCCCCCATCTTCTTGCAGCGAGGATGTTTCTGGGGTGGCAGCCAGCCGGAGGTGTGAGGTGGCAGGAGACCGTGACGGTTTCTCTGCAGGTTCCCATTCTGAACCCAGGCCTTGTGCCAGGGCCCCTCTGCCATTCGCTGGCACTGGTGGCAGTGGGTCACTGGTCCTGTGATGGGGACTGCCCCTACATCTGCCCATCTTGGGGACCAGCTCCCTCCTCCCCGCCAGCGTCCACTGGGCCATCTTTTCTCCAGAGCTGCGGGTGGGTCTAAGGCAGGGATGTAATCCACTCGGCCTTGAGCCAGCACCCTCTGCCAATGTCTGCGCTTGGTGACAAATTCTTACCCCCACCCCAGGGCCTGCCAAGGATGAGGGAATTGGATCACTGCCTGTGGCTGGGACGGGAGGCTGTAGGATATCTGGCTGGGAGACAGTGCCCAGAGAGGAGGTAGCTATTGGATGTGGCACACTTTAGAGGCACTCACATTCATCACAGCCCCAGGGCTGACCTTGGCCCACCTGGCCCGGTGCCGAGGGAGAGGCTTGACACAGCAGGCTTGTAAAGCCCGACGTGGAAACCGAGACCCAGGGGCCGCCCTTCTCTGCCCACCCCTCCCTGTGTGTCATGCTGCCTGGTCTATGACCCAGAAATGTCCACACACGTCCCATCAGCCTTGCTGGCCAAATGCAGAGATGGTGTCGCTGGGGCAAGGGACCCTGAGCCATGGCCCAATGCCGTTGCCAGCTTCAGGGGACAGCCACATGGTACCCATGTCACAGCCGGGCCTGCACCCCAGGACAAAGCTCTGAAGTCAAGTCAATGCCATTCCCATCTTCCCCAAATCCAACCCATGCCTGGCTCTCAGAGCACGGACTGAAATGGCCACATCCCCACATACCTCGTCAGTCACTGCCAATGGTGGCCAAGCTGAATGCAAGGTCATCCTCCTCCTGCCCACGGAGGCCTGTGAAGCCACTGACCAGGCCACGGCCGTGGAGCCAGTGGCACTCACCACACCCTGTCAGCCTTCCAGGCCCGTGTCCAGGAGAAAGCTGCCGGCAACTGCAGCTGGTGCCCTTGCCCTGGCGAAGACTTCCTTGCCTCCATCCACCCCGGCCCAGCACTCTCCTTACTTTGCCTCATAACAACACACACAGGAGCAGCCTCAAGCTGTCCTCCCTCTACAGGCTCCCTGGAATCCAGACCCTGGGGCCACCACTCCTGCGGCAGCCCTACCGCCACCTGCAGGCCTTCCCAGAACCCTTGAGCTCATGGAGGACTTCAGATCCTATAAATTAACAGATGCTCCCTGTCCCCCACAAAGGGGCTTCTTAAAGGTGAGTGAGTCCCTGATGCAGGCAATGCTAGGGGCACAGGGTCCAGCCAGGGCTGCTCCCTCTTCCTCTCCTACCTCCCTGGGTGCCTGCAAAGTCCTTCAGATCCCTGCTGAATCCTGGGGAAGCCCTGCCTCGCAACCGGGGCTTACCCTCCCTGCTCCCACACAGAGCCTGCCCTCTGCGTCCAGGCAGTCTCCCCACGATGGTAACTGAATAATGATGTGTGTGGTTTCCTCTCACCACGACCTCCCCACGTTGGGTTTGTGAAGCCAGACACCTCATCCATCAATCACGCTCACTCTGGCCCAGCTTTCTTCAGAGTAGCGTAGGGCTCACGGCAAAGCCCCGGCAAAAAGTCTGGTGAATGAATATGAACAAATAAAGAAACGAAGCTCATCAGAGCTGTCGAGGTTTACTGGGGCTCTCTGTGCCAGGCGTTACTCTAATTTTTTTTTTAGAGAGTGGGTCTCACTAATGTTGGTCAGCTTGGTTTCGAACTCCTGGCCTCAAGCGATCCTCCCACCTTGATCTCCCAAAGTGCTGGGATTATAGACATAAGCCACGGCACCCAGCCCCAGGTGTTACTCTAAACACTGCTCACGAATTATTATAACTCATGGATCATCACACATTCCTATAAGGTAGTCACTGATACTGTCCCATTTCACAGATAAGGAAACTGAGGCCAAGAGGACTTTTGTCAATTATGAGGGTCGCAAAGCGAGTAAGTGGTAGAGCCAGGATTTGAAGCCAGGTAGGTGAGCCCCAGGCTGCTGACCCCTCCCCAGGCCAGGTCTTTGGGCACCATGGAAAGGCTGGAGAAGTATGGGGTTCCTGCAGCCAGGACCCAGAAGGTGCCAACTGCGGTGTGGGCAGCTCAGCACTGAGGCTTTGGACTCCAGCTCCTCCTTCAGTTGCTCTCCCCCAGGGAGTTAGAGGCAGAGCCCTGAACTGCCAGGAGAAGATTCCACCCGCCAGTTGGGGAAAGTTGCCAGGTCTCTTCCCAGGGCTTAGAGCCACTCCAGGCCTATCAAAGCACACGAGCGTTTTAGTTTCCATAACTTCCTTGCAAGAAAGGTGATGGTACCAGCTACTGGGCCGGGCTGGGGGTCCCAGATTCCAGGGGCCCTCTCAGGCCTGCCTATGGCTCTCCCAGGACACAGATGCTTACTTGAGAAACCCTAGTGCACCAGGGGTCCCACAGCCAAAATGAAGAGACAGAGCTGCCCCAGCGCCCCTGCCAAAGCTCCCAGGTGGATCTACCCAGCAGACACCAAAATGTCCATCCCTCATCTGAAAACTCCACCTCCAGAAGGCCGCCCCAGGTTGGGCTGACAAAATCCACAGAGGCCTCAACGATGACTTCTCACTTCAGGTATGAGTGAGTGGGTTGAGGGAGAAGCTATTGTTAACTACTAATAGTTCAGGAAATGCAGGTAAAGGAAAGAGAATGGTAAGGCAACAGGGCTGGAAACTAGACACATGCGCAGAGGTGGGCAGACCTCAGAGAAAGAACTGCTCTGGAACAAGATGGTAAAGAAACTATAGACAATAATGGTAGACGATGATCCTGGGGTTCCAGTGGACCAAGACCACAACACTGATTCATTTGAAAAGTATGTATTGAGTGTCTACTTCACAGTAACAAGCAGATGACACTACAGGCTTGAGAGCAGTCAGAATGAAAACAGCGGTGGCACATGGGAATTTCAAGTTCATTTATTTAAATGTTTATTAGCAAAGACCTCTGGGCAGATGTGAAGCAGTCTTTAACATGTAAGGAACTCACAATCTGAATTGTCCTGTACAGTAGTACAGGACACGTGTGTGCCACAAACCGCTTTTAGAATCTGGTGAAAAGTAAAGACTCTCCCTAGAAAAGTATATATTGAAGACAGACAGACAGACACACACGCATTTTGGAGGGTTCATCAAAGAATCCCTAGGCCAGTGGATCCCAATTAAAAACAATAACTTGGCACTCTGGGAGGCTGAGGCGGGAGGATCGTTTGAGCCCAGGAGTTCAAGACCAGCCTGGGCAATGTAGCGAGGCCTCATCCCTATAAAATGAAATAAAATGAAAATAAAAAAAAGAACTTGGTGTGATGAGAACTTACAGAATTGAATAGGGTTATCTCAGCATTACCTTCAGCACTCTCTAAACTTTCGACCACACACACGAAGTTCTGGGTTCTATGGCTAGAGAAGAGGGAGGGCAGGTTAAAAAAATTATTCAAGGTGGAAAATTAGTCTGAGAAACAAAGAGGTAAGAGGAGAAGGCTGAGGCCAGCTGGCCTCCATCCCTGAGCTCCGGCAGGAAGAGCCCCCAAGTGAGAACAAGTTGCTGTTCACGGACAGTGGACTCCAGAGCGGGTGGACAGAGACACTGAGGAATGTCATCCCTGGGGGGCTCTGAAAACAGGATCTTTTCCCATCTCAACTCCTCTTTCCACTGCACTGTGCTCCTATTAACCTACCCAAGCTACTACAAACACTCCCTAAATGTCACCGGGGACGTCCTGTTCTCTTCTAAAGATGGAAACACTGAATATAAATGACCAAATTGTGCAAAAGTGTGTGGGTGGGGGATCAAGGACTGAATTTTTAAAATGCACACAGCTCATCTAATTTGTTAACTAACTCCAAATCCAATGACACTTCACACTTTGTATGGGGCAAGAAGCGTCTCCTCCAAGTCTGCTTAGGACCCGGGATCCGGAAATCTGAGACTCTGCCTTCCCCTCCTGAGAAACTCTGAAACCCTGCTTAGAAATTGAGCACAATGGCTCTGGCCTCCCAGAGAAAGACAGGGATTTGCAAAGGCAAAGAGCTGCATTTTTCTCCGAGCTGGAGCTCTTTCCGGTTTCCACGATGGGGCTTAAACAAAGCCGCAGCTTTACGGTTCCCCTGTCAGTGCTCTCTCCTTCTCAGGGAGTGACAAGGTGGAAGAGCCAACAAGAATCCTGTGTGCTCCTTTGCAGGACCTGGAAAGGACAGGTGGTGTGAGTCTGTCTCTATCCAGCCTCCTCTTTCATTCATTCAGGGGCCCCAGGCGCCCCCAAGGCAGGGGGGCGGGGGTCCCCACTTTTAATGCCGGCCAAGGTTCCTCCAGCTTTTCCCTCGCCAAACCTTTTCAAGCAAACCTCTCCTCTATTGTGGAGGAAGGAATCTCAAGCAGCTCTGCCTTTCTGCCAGCACGCTTTCAATCGGCCCCAGTCGGTAAAGTCAAATTTGGACAAAGTCCAAAGGCTCCCCACACCACCCGCCCCTTTCTGGAAGAGGCCTCCTCTGTTCTTTCATTTGCAGCCCGCCATCTCCCCAGCCTGAGTTTTTTCACCCAGGCTCCATGGCCTATTGAGACATCAATCTCGGGCCAGAGCAAGCTCTGACCTGCAAACCATCGCCATTCACTTCCTAAAGAGCCACTCTCAGAACTCAGGCTGCAGGGAGGGCAGGCCAAAGATGAATCCTCTGACTTCTGCTGTGGTGTGTGGGGGGTGCTATTTTATATTCTGTTTTCCGCTGCCCTCTTGCCTTGCCCCAGCCCCTGAAGTGGATCCACTGCAGAGGGAGGATCAGGGAATGGCCCTGATGCCTCCCCCACCCCAGAGAACATTCCAGCAGGAGCGGCCCCTACCCCAAAGCAACCCCAAGATCCAGCCTGTGCCAGCCCTCTGGCCATGTCCACAGTGGCCAGCCAACCACAGAGATTCCATTAGTTCTTGGCAAATCTGCAAACTTAAAAAGAGAAAGAAAAGTTCCCCCATGGGTGGGTGGACACTGGCCATCTGTCACAGGCTGGAATTTCCTCTTATCAGGGATGTCCCCTAAGCAGGGGTGGGGGAGAGCAGGACCCAGAGCCTCCCTCTCTCCAGTCCCTTCTGCTATCAGCAGGCCTGTCAGCAGATACACAGCAGAGCTCGGCAGTGAGGCAACAACAGGGGCTGGGGGGGCTGGGGTTCCACCTCCCCCAACTTATGAAATCATCTGAAATAACAACACGTAGACAAGGGTCTCTGGGGTGCAACAGGGTGGCCCCCTGCCAGGAACTGGGTAGAAAAAAAAAGCTTTCCCCAATTCCCTTCTGCTGTGCAGGTCAGGCCCTAAGGATGCTGCAGAGGCTGCCCCATGCCCAGGCTCTTCAGAGAGAGCAGGGGGCTGGCTGGAGGCAGGGCCTGCTTGGGGGTGGGGGGCAGGCAGGGAGGGGCACATTCCTGGGCCATGAGTAGGAGCCTGACTAAATGACTCCTTCAGGAGGGAGAAAGACATCGCACACAACTGTCTGATTATAGCCAGAAGGGCTGGGAAGGTGGGGGAAAGGGGTGAAGGGGCCAGCTGCTCCAGGTGCCCCCAATCCATGTAGCACCCACCTGGGCTGACGAGAGTTGGGAGACTGGAGTTGTTTTCTCTCCCCATCTCTAGGCCCTGCCCCAGGAGTCCTCCTGCTCAGGAGCCTGGGAGTTGAGGAGGTCTGGAAGCAGTAGGCCCACAGTGCCATTGCCTTGGGAACCCACAAGGCCTTGGATGTGGCTCCCTCGGTCCTAGCTTTGCAGGCAACCTACCTGGACTGCACCCACCTCCCAGAAGAGCTGCTCAGAATCCTACATGTCCGAAAGAAAGATCGATCAAAGAAGTGAGGAAGCCAAAGAGAGGCCTTATGAAAGCTTATGACGCATTTTCCAAGTGCACACCCCAGCAACTTCAAATGCTTTCTGAAGTAAGGATGGGGATGGATGGTTGGATGAATGGATGGGTGTATGGGTGTATGAATGGGTGAGTGGGTGGGTGGGTGGATGGACAGATGGATGAATGGATGGGTAGGTGGACGAACAGGCAGGTGAATGGATGGGTGGGTGGATGAATGAGCAAATGGATCAATGACTAGATGGTTGGGTGAGTGAATTGGGGGATGAGTGGATGGATGGATGAGTGGATGAGTAGACAAGTGGATGAGCGGATGAGTGGATGGGTAGATGGATGGGTGAACGGATGGATGGGTGAGTGGATGGGTAGATGAGTGGATGGGTAGATTGATAGGTGAGTGGATGGGTGGATGGGTGGATGAGTGGGTGAGTGGATGGATGGATGAGTAGATGGGTGGATGAGTGAATTGGTAGATGAGTGGATGGATGGATGAGTGGATGAGTGGATGAGTAGACGAGTGGATGGGTGGATGAGTGGATGGGTAGATGGATGGGTGAGTGGATGGGTAGATGGATGGGTGGGTGGATGGGTGAGTGGATGGGTGGGTGAGTGGATGGATGGATGAGTGTGTGGATGAGTTGATGGACAGATGAGTGGATGGGTGGATGGGCAGATGGATGGGTGAGTGGATGGGTGGGTGAGTGGATGGGTGAGTGAGTGGATGGATAGATGAGTGGATGGGTGGATGGGTAGGTGAGTGGATGGATGATGAGTGGATGGGTGGGTGGATGAGTGGATGGATAGATGGGTGAATGAGTGGATGGGTGGATGAGTAGATGGGTGGATGAGTGGATGAGTGGATGGGTGGATAGGTGGATGAGTGGATGGATGGATGGATGGATGAGTGGATGGATAGATGGGTGAATGAGTGGATGGGTGGAAGAGTGAATGAGTGGATAGGTGGATGAGTGGATGGGTGGATAGACAGATGGGTGGATGGGTGGATGAGTGGATGAGTGGATGGGTGGATGAGTGGATATATAGATGGGTAGATGGGTAGATGAGTAGATGGGTAGGTGAGTAGATGGTCGGGCGGATGAGTGGATGGATAGATGGTTGAATGAGTGGATGGGTGGATGAGTGAATGAGTGGATAAGTGGATGAGTGGATGGGTGGATGGGTAGATGAGTGGATGGACAGATGAGTGGATAGATGGGTGGATGGGTGGATGAGTGGATGGGTGGATGAGTGGATGGATAGATAGGTGAATGAGTGGATAGGTGAATGAGTGGATGGGTGGATGGGTAGATGAGTGGATGAGTGGATGGATGGATGGATGAGTGGATAGATAGATGGGTGGATGGGTGGATGGGTGGATGAGTGGATGGGTGGGTGAGTGGATGAGTGGGTGGTTGGATGGGTGGGTGGGTGGAAAGACAGGTAGGTGGAAAGATGGATGGATAGGTGGATGTAGCCTATCCAAGGAGTCTCAGTTTCAGAAACACACACATACCCTTTCATCCCAGACTCTCCCCAGGAAAAAGCAGTGTGCATAGACCACTACCTGGTCACACCTCGAGACAGTCACTTTCATCCTCTCTGGAACACTGCCTTAGGGGATGCTGCACAGGGCATCCAAGCAAACTGAGCTCAGGGTATGAGACACCAGGAAGCAGCAGGCTTACTGTGACCCTACGGGCCTGCACTGTGGCCCCTGCTGCCTGCACTGTGGCATGAAGCTCAGATGCACCTCTGGACTTGGGGTTCTGACCAGACAGAGCCACCAGTCCTCTGAAGAATGAAACACACAGGGGTCACCCTTGCCTCCGAGCTGCAGGGAATGACGACCACCCAGCCCTTCCTTTCCCCAAATCTTCTCCAGGCTTCTGTGCATGGTTCTGCTGACCCTCCTCCTGTCTCTGGCAATTCTCTCAGCCTCTGCTGGCTCCTCCTCCACCCTCACCAGCGGAGTCTAGCTGACTTCACCCAGCCCCTGGACATTCAATGCCAACAATGCCACCTTCTTTGTCCAGATTCACACTTGACTGCCAGCCTGACTCAAAGACGTGTCCCTGGGCCCCACTGTGCCAGGCCCTCTGCTGGGTCCTGGCTATCCGCAGCCACGGCCACTGTCAAGCCCCGACATCTGAAGACACCTTGAACCAAATGACCGTGCCCCAGGCTGAACTCTGGAGCTCCCATCCCACCTGCCTCCCACCCCATCCTGCATCAAAGTGAACGGCCTCTCCAGCCAACAGCTATTGCAGCTAGATCTCTAGGGGCCGGGCCTAGGCCCTCCATTTCCATTACTCCAAATCCACTCATCCATCCCAAACTTCCATCAATGTTAACCCAACACATCTCACA
This sequence comes from Rhinopithecus roxellana, assembly GCF_007565055.1. NCBI lineage: Eukaryota > Metazoa > Chordata > Mammalia > Primates > Cercopithecidae > Rhinopithecus > Rhinopithecus roxellana. The sequence goes on along the minus strand of NC_044567.1, from coordinate 64,448,506 downwards.
GCCACCTGCAATCTAAGCTACCACCATTTTCTGTCCCTACCCCAATCCCTCCTCCTCAAAGCGGCAGGAGGCCTGTGTAAAATTTATTAATCTGATCATTTCCCTCCATGAAGCTGTGACTGGTTTCCATTGCACCTGGGATAAACCATATTCCTATGGCTCCAGAATCCTGTCCTACCACCAACGTGCGGTGTGACCCTGAGCAAGTAACTTAAACACTCTACACCTCAATGTTATTACATGTGAAATGGGATAATAACATCTGTCTCATAAGAATGCTGGGGATCAAATGAGATATTTATTTATGAAGCACATAGTGTTGTGCCTGGTCAGTAAATGCTTGAGGTCTTTGTTAACGAAACACACTCCCCTAACCTACTCTTCAGCTTCCATCCACACACAGCCTCCCTGGCTGCCTTTCAGCTCTTCCAATGAGGCTACCCACAGAGGTCCTCCCTGCTGGGGCCATCCTTTCTCCATGTTGTTCCTAGAACTCCCTTTTGTTTTCCCAGGATAGCTCATCTACACCGGGTCCCTCAGTTCTTACACACGTGGCCCTCAGATTGCTGTCTGGGATCCGTTGCATTCACTGCCCACAAAACCTTACACGTCCGAAGCAACCAGTAAGATGCTGTGAATGAGTGAATGAATGAATGAATGAATGGCCAGCCTGCTGCCCTTTCGTCCGGCCCCTCCTCTCTCCCAGACCAGCATGGGGGCAGCCACGGCTCCCATCTACCCCGGTAACACCACTCCCCCTGTGCCAGCCGTGCTGGCCACAGTCCTTTCCCACGGCGTTCCCGCGGCTTTGGTGTGTGGCCGCCTGTGAATGAGAGGCTCATGATTTCCGGCTTCCATCGTCCTTCTGGAGCCATAAAGCATTAAGGTGGAAGGATGGATGGGCTTCCTGGGACAGCCAGGGTGGGAGGCCGGTTCAGGAAATTTTGTTCAGGAAATGGTCAGTGTGGGATGAGGCGCCCGGTGGAGAGGGGAGTGGGGCGGGGACTTGGGGCCTGGCTGTTCTTTAGCCAGGGACTCTAATCCCCACCCACTTCCCCGCCCATTCCCCAACCCCAGTGCTGGGCTCAGGACCCCTGGGGGCTCTCCTAGGAACACAGAAGACACAGTAAGGACCAGGGACACAGGACAAGCAGAGCCCGTGGGCAGGGGGCCTCCACCCAGAACACCTGCGCCTATGCCTGGCTCCAACCAGACACTGAGACCTTGGCCAGGCCAGTCCCCACACTGAGGCAGGGGGGTCCCTTAGAGGCCGTGGTCAGCAAGCCCTGCGTGGTAGACATGCCACGGACGGCTAGCATCTTCCCAGACACCAGCAAAGGCTCAGACGTCTCGCGGCCCGAGGATGACTTGGTCCCAGCGTCTATCCATCTGCCATCCTGCATGAAAAGCCTGACGCGACATGGCCGGCCCCAATGGAAGAGTGATTTGGGAACCTGCTAAGTGGATTTAGTCACTGGCAAACTGGATTTAGTAACTGAGACACTGCCAGGGGCTTGGTAGAAGTCCCGAATGTACCAGACCCGGCCCTGACCCCCACAGAGCTCAGTCGGGCACTAAAAGGTACAGAGGCCGAGCTGAGCATCAGAGGAACACTGACCCCAGGGCTGACCGGTGCTCCACACTCTACAGTTTATAAACGGCTCACATTTACCTGATCACAACTGACCCTCTCCTGCGAGGCCTTCTTTAGATTCTCCGTTCCCTAAAGTAATCAGTTGTGCCTTTTGAAATCAGAGCAAAGTAATAAAACCGCAGGAATAGTGTGTTCTTATGAACACTGTGATGTTAGCTGATTAAATGAGGGAGCCCCCAGGGTCTCCCACACTGCCCCAATCCTGTGTCTCTTTTGGTCCCGGCCCACCCTCCATACTTCCTGCTTCTCTTCTTTCTCCTCCTCCCGAGGACCCAGGGCCTGGGGCTGACCTACTGTGGGACTCCAACGGTGATCTCCAGGAAGAAATGCCGGCTTCCTCCTTCCACCTAGTAGTGACCCCTGGCTCGCTCACGCTCACGCAGCCAACACGGACAGCAGCCGGAACCTGGAAGCTCCTAGGGTGGGAGCCTGTCCCCTCCCAGGCCCCTTCCAGCCCGAACTCCGGGAAGAAGCTACATTCATATGGTAATTTCTCCCAAGGCTGGGAGGGGGAAGGGGCCTGGCCGGAGCCTGACCGCTTTCCAGAGGCTGCACCCACTGGGCCTTCCAAGCCAGCTGGGCTCCTCGGCTGTATCCCTGAGGGATGGTAACAGACTGCAGCATAAACTGCCCACTGGCTGGCTGGGGAATGGGCACCCAGATGCGGGCCAGGGCCAGGGCCTTTGCTTTACAGGTCATGTGGTGGTTTAAAGTAGGCACTTTAACGGGTACACATTTGTGTTACAGTTTACTCGTGTGTGTGTGTGTGTGTGTGTGTGTGTGTGTGTGTGTGTGTCAGTCCAGAAAGACGGTAACACATTGCTTCCCAAAGACGGTGGCCCTGGGAGACCTGTGGCCACCCTCACCTGGGGCCCCCAGCACTTCCAGCCTCCCCCAGGAAGGTCCTGTCTACCCGGGTTTGAAGTTGGTCCCAGGGAAGAATCCTCTCAGAAAAATAAAAGTCACTTCCCCCAGCCTCAGCCCAGCCCCCTACCGGGGTGAGTTACACCAAACTCACCCTCCCCCTCCACTCCCACTTCCTCTCTCACGCTGCAACTAAGCTGCAAGCAGCTCACCCACCCAGGCCTGCCAATATACCACAGAAAAGACACACGAACCTTGCATTTCCCCTTTCTGACTTGTTGTGGGCTCCAACAGGCAAAGGAAACTGGAAGTCAGCAGCCAGGACCCAGCTGCAGGCCCCCGGGGCCATGCTGCATCCCTGGCCACACCTGTCCCTGTGCTGATTCAATGTCCACTTATCCTAGTTCATGGAGCGAGGCCTGGACTCAAGATGAAACAAAGGGGGCCTTGGCCTCCTGGGGCTCACAGTGCCCTGTGCCTGTGAGAGCAACCTCAGAGCACAGTACAGAGAAATGGCTGTGACAGGGACTCACAGCACCTGGCTGGCCAAGCACAGCAATGCACCCCCACCAGGCCTGGGTCCCTCAGCAGACACATGGCTTAAAGGTCCCTCAGCAGACCACACGACCTTGTAATTACCCAAGAGAAATGAAAAATGTGTTCGCACAAAAACCTGTAGACTGGCACTCACTGCAAAACTCTTCACAACAGCCAAGTAGAAACAACCCAAATGTCCATCAGCAGATGAAGAGATACGCAGTGTGGTCTATCCACGATGGAATATTATTCAGCCATGAAAAAGAATGAAGCGCCAGCACCTGTTACAATGTGGATGAGCCTTGAAAACATTCTACCAAGTGAAAGGAGCCAGACACCAAGGCCACATATTGTAGGATTCCATTTATACAAACTATCTAGAATAGGTAAATTCATAGAGACGAAAGATGAGCGGTGGCTGGGGCGGAGAGCCCGGAGTTGGGAACGGGGAATGGCTAATGAGGGCAGGGTCTCTTTTGGGGATGATGAAACGTGCTGGGATTAATGGCGATGGCTGTGTAACTGTGATGGTTAATTTTCTGTGTTAATTGGACTGGGCTATGGGGCACCTAGGTATTTGGTCAAACATTATTCTGAGTGTATCTGCGAGGGTATTTTTGGATGAGTTTAATATTTAACTCTTTACCTTTTAGAAAAAAAAAAAAGTTCAGCTCACTCCCAGCACTCACTTAATTTTACATAAACATGCTCTTTGAGGCTGAAGCAAATCTGACTGATGTTCTATGTGAAAATTAAATATAAAAACCGGCCAGGTGTGGTAGCTCATGCCTGTAATCCCTGCGCTTTGGAAGCGACATGGGTGGATCACTTGAGGTCAGGAGTTTGAGACCAGCCTGGTCAACCTGGTGAAACACCATCTCTACTAAAAATACAAAAAATTAGCCAGGTGTGGTGGCAGGCACCTTGTAATCCCAGCTAAACTCGGGAGGCTGAGACGAGAATCACTTGAACCCGGGAGGTAGAGGCTGCAGTAAGCCGAGATCGTGCCACTGACCTCCAGCCTGGGCAACAGAGAGAGATTCCATCTCAAAAAACAAAGAAAATTAAAAAGAAAAAAATTTTTAATTTCTAAGCAAAACAACAGGATCATCTGAGTCATCTATTCTGGAAAAATCGGATTCATCAAATGAATCTTCAGCCACCAACTGATGAAGAACAATGTTAATATCACTTGTAGGAATGCTGTGTTCTCTAGGATTTGACATTTTTAGCGATCGAGAATTACTTTTTTTTTTTTTTGAGATTGAATCTTGCTCTGTCGTCCAGGCTAGAATGCAATGGCACGATCTTGGCTCACTGCAACCTCTGCCTCCCGGGTTCAAGCAATTCTGCATCAGCCTCCCAAATAGCTGGGATTACAGGCACCTGCCACCACGCCCGGCTAATTTTTGTATTCTTAGTAGAGACGGGATTTCACCATGTTGGCCAGGCTGGTCTCCAACTCCTGGCCTCAGGTGATCGGCCTGCTTCAGCCTTCCCAAGTGCTAGGATTACAGGCATGAGCCACCACACCCGGCTGAGAATTACCATTTTTTTTTAATGGGAATACCACTACTAAAAATGGAATATGCTATAAACAGAATGATGTCTTCTGTTTCCGAAGTCAATATACTAGAGTGATGTGAAAATAATAATAAAAGCAAGCTACTTCCTGGCAAAGTTATCTCGGGGTGAATGCTGCAGCCACAAGCACTGCTGGTGAGTGTTCTCAAGGCAAACGGGAAAAGGGTGCAACCAGGAGCCCGGGGAAAGCACACTGTGTGCTCTGATGGGGGTGAGCCTCACCTGATCAGTTGAAGGCAACAGGGTTTGGAAGGCACACTCCAAGATACAGTGCCTTGGCACAGTGAATATTTTCGGCTGAAGGAATTTAAGAAATGGCAGGTCCAAGAAGGACTTGCTGGCTGCCCCTTCTCTGAAGTAGGTCATAAGCCCCTCATGTAAGAGGTGCCCTCCCGGCCGGGCGTGGTGGCTCAAGCCTGTAATCCTAGCACTTTGGGAGGCCGAGACGGGCAGATCACGAGGTCAGGAGATCGAGACCATCCTGGCTAACACGGTGAAACCCCGTCTCTACTAAAAAATACAAAAAGCTAGCCGGGCGAGGTGGCGGGCGCCTGTAGTCCCAGCTACTCGGGAGGCTGAGGCAGGAGAATGGCGTAAATCCGGGAGGTGGAGCTTGCAGTGAGCTGAGATCCGGCCACTGCACTCCAGCCTGGGCGACACAGCGAGACTCCGTCTCAAAAAAAAAAAAAAAAAAAAAGAGGTGCCCTCCCTACACCCAGGGGAAATGAACAGCCTCATCTCCAGAGATAGAGGATCTGAGAGGGGCCCCGGTACACAGGCCTTGCCGAGACCCCCGCCCCGGGCTCACTGTTCAGCTCATCTTTTGTTGCTCTGTCACAGGTTCCCATGACTTTAGTTACTCTTCATCAAACCCAGCATAAAAACGTCCAGGCTTAGGCTGGGCACAGCGGCTCACGCCTGTCATCCCAGTACTTTGGAAGGCCGAGGTGGCCGGATCACTTGAGGTCAGGAGTTGAAGAACAGCCTGGCCAACATGGTAAAACCCCATCCCTACTAAAAATACAAAAATTAGCCGGGTGTGGTGGCACATGCCTGTAGTCGCAGCTACTCAGGAGGCTGAGGCGTGAGAATGGCTTGAACCCGGGAGACAGAGGTAGTAGCAGTGAGCAGAGATCATGCCACTGCACTCCAGCCTGGGCAACAGAAAAACAAAATAAATAAACAAAACAAAACAAAAAAAACTGCTCAAAACAAGCAAAAAAGAAATAAAACAAGCAAAACAAATAAAAACTGCTCAGGCCTAGGCCGGGCACGGTGGCTCATGCCTGTAATCCCAGCACTTTGGGAGGCCAAGGCAGGAGGACTGCTTGAGCCCAGGAGTTTGAGACCAGCCCGGGCAACATAGTGGGACCCTGTCTCTACAAAAAATAAAAAATTAGACAGGCAGGGTGACGCATGCCTGTAGTCCCTGCTACTTGGGAGTCTGAGCTGGGACTTAAGAGTGGGTTCAGAACAGCTCCTGGGGCCGGCAGCTGGGTCCCAGCTTGAGCCTAGAAAGTCAAGGCTGCAGTGAGCTGTGATTGGGCCACTGCACTCCAGCCTGGACGGGCTACAGAGTGAGACCTTGTCTCAAAACAAAACAAAAACCGCTCAGGCTAACGGTTTCTCTGGGTCTTCATTTCCTTATGAAGGCTCTGTGTCAAGTAAAACTTACTTGAATTGTTACGCTTGTTTCCTGTTAATCTCTCTGGCAGTCTAATTTCCAGGGTCCCAGCCAATGAATCCAAAACCGATAGAAGGAAAGGGTTTTGTTTTTCTCAGATTTTGTTCTGATCGGGACTTTGTAATTTTGTGACAAAGACCTGAAGGTCTGAATAGGACACAAGGCCTGAGTGAGAGCGAATTCTTCCTGCTTAACCGCCTTCAACCTGGAACATCAGTTTTTTCCTGCTTCAGACTCAAACGGACACACGGGCTCTTCCTGGGTCTCAGGACCGGAACGACGCCATTGGCTCTCCTGGGTCTTGGGCCTTCAGGTGGACACCAGAGCCACACCAAGGGCTCTCCCGAGTCTCCAGCCTGCTGATTTACTCTGCGAATCTTGGCACTTGCCAACTTCCGAAATGAGGTGAGTCAACTCCTCACAAGAATAAATCTCTTTATCTGTGCACACCTACACACCTTCTATTGGTTCTGTTTCTCTGGATGACCCTAATACAACCACTTCGTGAGTACAGCAAAACCACTGAACTGTAGGCTTTGAAAAGGTCAAGGTCACAGTATGCGAATTCTGTCTCCATAAAGCTACCACTTAAACAGCAACAAGAGGCCAGCGAGCCCTGTGCACTCCTCTGCAAGCAAGAGCGGGGACAGCATCGTCCTTGCCCTCGGATGTCCCCAGCCTCCAGCCCAAGTCTGGGAACATCTTTCATGTGCCCCCTCCTTCAATTCTATAGTCCCAGGGTCAGGGCGGTCCTCAGCCTGGTACCTTCTCTGCACCTCCTCACCCTCTCCTCACACCAGCCAATGGACACAGAGGTCTCCTCACGGATTTTTATTTTTAGTATTTATTTATTTTTATTTTTTTGAGACAGAGTCTCACTCTGTCGCCCAGGCTGGAGTGCAGTGGCGTGATCTCGGCTCACTGCAACCTCCGCCTCCTGGATTCAAGCGATTCTCCTGCCTCAGCCTCCCGAGTAACTGGTATTACAGTCATGTGCCACCACACCCGGCTAATTTTTTGTATTTTTACTAGAGGTAGAAACCGGTTTCTCCATGTTGGCCAGGCTGGTCTCGAACTCCTGACTTCAGGTGACCCGCCCGCCTCATCCTCCCAAAGTGCTGGGATTACAGGCGTGAGCCACCGCGCCCAGCCTCCCCATGGATTTTTAAAAGGGCCCTGGGTGACACGGACTGCAATCTGCTAAGTCACTAAATGACCCTTTTAAATAAAGAAGGAAGTCATAAACCTCCACTTAAAAGGAGTGGGGGATGGCAACAGAAACACAGCCAGTCAGAAACCGGAAAGGTCTCACTCAACTCGTCCCCAAGGTCTCTGGGTAGAAGGGACAAGAAGGGAAAACCTGCCTGCTAAGACACCCCACTCAGCACCCCACCCCCCAGATGCAAGACGCAGCTGTGCATAGCGGCAGCAGTGAGGACCCTGGCCCAGCAGGTCCCCGCATCCCCGGCAGAGGGCTCCAGGGGCTAGGGCTGCTCAACACGACCAAGAAGAAATGACCGCAGGAGCCCCCAGCTGCTGGGGGTGGCCCCCGCGGTTTCCTGGGCCATCTCTGGTGGACCCACTCCAAATCTGGAAGAGGCCCAAGCCCTCTCCCTCCCCATATCCCAAACCCCAACCACACCAGCCAGGAGCCTTGATGGACAAGAAAAAACTCAATGAAGCCCCACTGTGCTGGGTGACATGGGCCCCAGAGGGAGAGGGGCCCCTGTGTTGCTCAAGTTTAATAACTTCAGCAGTCGGGTCTCCAAGTTAATTAGCTCTTTCTTCCCCAGCAGTCCTCGGGGAGCCCCACGGTGAGCTGTGAGGAGCCAGCCCAGCACGGCACACATGAAGTAGGGGCCTTCCCTCACTCCCACTCCACAAACACCAGGGCCCCTCAGGGGACCAGCCTCCCATCCCTGAGTCATTTCTCCCCCACTGCCCTCTCAACAAGGAACAGAGAAGGAGCTTCTACTGCTTCTGTAGATACATCTGAGGCATGCACAGACAGGTCATGCGTGATATGGTTTGGACATTGTCCCCTCCAAATCTCATGCTGAAATGTGATCCCTGATGTTGGAGGTAAGGCCTGCAGGGGCAGGGGTTGGGTCATGGGGGCGGATCTCTCATAGAAGGCTTGGTGCCCTCCCCATGGTCATCAGGTGTGGGAGATCTGATTGCTATAAAGAGTCTGGGAGGGCTGGGTGCGATGGCTCACACCTGTAATCCCAGCACTTTGGGAGGCTGAGGCGGGTGGATCACAAGGTCAGGAGTTTGGGTCCAGCCCAACCAACATGGCAAAACCCCGTCTCTAGTAAAAACACAAAAAAATTAGCTGGGCGTGGTGGTGTGTGCCTGTTATCCCAGCTACTCAGGAGTCTGAGGTTACAGTGAGCTGAGGATTGTGCCACTGCACTCCAGCCTGGGTGACAGAGCGAGACTCCATCTCAAAAGAAAAAAAAAAAGAGTCTGGGAGTTCCCTCTCTCGCCATGCGACGGGCCAGCTCTCCCTTCACCTTCTACCATGAGGAAAAGCTTCCTGGGGCCTCCCCAGAAGCCGAGCAGATGCTGGCGCCACTTGTACTAGCCTGCAGAACCGTGAGCCAAATAACCCCCCAGCCTCAGCTATTCCTTTACAGCAACTCGAAATGGACGAACGCGATGTGTTAGTTTCTCTTTCTGGACCCCACAGTGTGCCTGACTGGGGCTGTGCTCTGGGGAAATGGCAACTGTGAGGTCCTCACAGACAGGGCCTGGGGTCTTAACCACAGCCGCATCTCAGCACCTTGATATTATTGAGTGGATGCCCAAAAAACACTGCTGGGTGAATGCACGAGTGAATGATGAAGATGGAGGTGGCTGTTGGTGCCAGGGTAAGGCCCCAGGAGTCTGGGGAGGTGGGACCGGGCAGTTCAGGTCAACGGCTAACCCTGGGCAAGGCCGGGAGGCAGCCAGGACAGGAAAGGACAGCTGAGGGATTTTATGCGAGTAGCCTCACTCTTCCCAGGAGGGCAGTAAGCAGGACTCAGACCGAGGGGTGCCAGGTGGGAGCGGCACTCAGGTGGCCCGAGGAGCAGGTGCAGGCTTGGCAGGGCTGGTGGTACCATGTGTGGGGCCGATCTTGGCCCCATTCACTGCCTCCACCTCCTGGACACATGGGCCCATGGCCCCCAAGGCCCTCTTCTGTCCCCATGCCCACCTCTCCAGGCTCCACTTCCAGATACCAAGCCGTTTTCTCACTCCCATCTCTCCCGTTGTCCCTATATCTGAGCTGACCTCCTCCCCGAGCTCTGGTGAAATTCTAGTGCCCAGAGGTGCATCTCACATTCCTGGGCCACAAAGCCTTTGCAGTCACCACTTTCCCGGGACATTCCATCTTAGAGCTGAGTGTATACTTATCTCACTGGATCAGAAGCTTCAGGAAGGCCCGTCTTACATGCTCCTGCCCCCCACTTCCTGCCCGCCACTCAGCCAGCGGCTGCCATGTGGTTGGGCCTTGGCAGCCACCGCAGCTGGTAACACACACTTAGCACTTCTGTGTCCAGGTTCCGTGCTGAGCCTCTTCCGTTTCATCTCCATTTGTCTTCATGATGGCCCCTGATGTGGTAACCATGATTATCCATTTTTCAGACAAAAGACTATGGCTCAGAGAGAAGGAATGGCAGGTCCGAGGCCATGTGGTTCGTAACAGGCAAATGGACCCGGCAGTCTCTCTACCCACGAGTGGGGCTCCTCCCTGTCTACAGAGCTCACCGAGGTTTTAGAGCCTGGAACCAGTGAGTCCATTGAGCGCAAGGATAGCGGTGGCGCCGGGGCTGGAACAAGGCAAGGGCCCCCCGAATCACAGTCCTGGCTGTGGACCACACCTCGGGACCCCGCCCTGGCTGGGAACCTTGCTCCAGCCCACCCGGGACCCCTTCCCACCCCAACTCCTGCACTGGGCTGTGCATGGGGGTCTGCTGAAGGAGTGAGGGCAGGACGGATGGTGAGCAGGGTAGAAAGTGACTCTGGTGGGTTGGCTTCTGCTGGAAGCTTGAAACGTTCCTGGAGAACAGGAAAATACCAGCAGAAGAGGTTACAGCCCTCAGAAGGGCTCGCTGGGGACTGTCCTGCAGCCCTCTCCTCGGGACAGGCAGAAAATCCAGCCCCCCTTCAGGGTGAGTCCAGGGAGCCTGTGGGGTACCAGCTGTAGCTAGGGTGGTGCGTGGGTTTACCCAGGGCACGCTGCCATGGAGGAAGGCCGTCTGGAGGACGAGACGTGGCCCGCAGTCAGCTTAAACTTCATGTATTCTGTAAATAATTATTTATAATAAACAAGCCTTATTCACCCTCTAAGAAGAGTAAAATACTACAGGAGGCACTTTCTCACCAACTACACACGTCACAGTGACTTCACTGCGTCACTGAGGGAGGGCCCAGGGTGCCCGGTTCAGAGTAAACCATGGCCAGGGGGATGGGCACACTGCCAAATCAGCCAGACCTCCACTCCTGAAAATGTGGGCTAAATTCTCTTCAACGGGTTACAAGGAAATTCAGCGTGAACCCCATGTTTCCACCACTATTGGCTGTTCCAGAAGACTGGGAGGAGGGGCCTTGCCTTTTCCCCACTCTTGGTCACAGGGTTTGAGGCCACAACTTGGACTGGGACCCCAATCTCCTTCCTAGGGAAGAGGCTCAGTCAGGGGTGTCTGCCAAGGCCCAGTGCATAAACACGGAATTCACTTAACGTCCGCTTTGGCACCTCTGGGCCTCCCACACTGGTTTCCCCTATCTGATCCCTCGAGCAGGGAGAGTGATGGGGCATGGGGCACCTCTAGGGGAGACTGGGGGACTGGAGCAAGGTTCCCAGCTCAGGGTGAGGTCCTGAGGCACGGTCCATGCAGCACTGCCTCTCACAGGAGGTCTGGGGCGTGACCAGGAGCTCGGAGACTCAGCAGAGGTCTGGGCATGGGACTCTTGGTACACAGCCAGGGCGAGGGCTGAGGCTGTATGGATGTGAGCAGGTGACCCTGTGCCACCAAGTACCATCTGTGCCGGCCCCTGTGCAGTGGTCCCCATATCACTGAGCTTCAGGGAGGTGAGGCAACCATCCAAGGCACACAGCCCTAGGGGAAAGGCTGGACCCAAGTGTGTCTGATTCCAGAATTCAAGAGGACAAGCCGAGGAGTCTGAGTCCCCTGAGACCTCAGTGATGGCTTAGTGCCTCAGGATGGCCAGGCTGGCTCCTGCAGCTTTAGTCAGCCGTGCCCTGCCTTCAGTCATCCAGGGGCTCAGCACTGGCCACTGAGACCTGGTACTGGTCATGGGTGCCCATCCCTGGTGTGGGGACCTGGTACTGCCTGTGAGGCCCATCCCTGGTGGTGGGGACCTGGTACTGGTCACTGAGATCTGGTATTGGCCATGGGGACCCATCCCTGGCTGCAGGGACCCAGTATTGTCTGTGGGGTCTGTCCCTGACTTCGGGGAGTCAGTACTGCCTCTGGGGCCTATCCCTGGAGGTGGGGACCTGGTGCCGGAGGATCCTGACAGCAAAACCACAGAAGCGACGGGTAACAGTAGTCCATTAGCAGAGCGTGTGGCCTGCCCTGGCCGCGGTACCTTCCTCCACTCTGTGCCTTCTCACCACAAAGCCTGGTGCAGGTAATGAAGCCAAGAGGCGGAGAATCCGCAGGAGGATGCACACACCTGCTCCTCGTGCAGCGTCCCTGCGCCCTGGGTGGCTGAGAACCCCTGCTCCTCCTCCAGGCCTCTCCGTGCCAGGTCTGCACTGTTCTGCCCAGCCTCGGCTCCCACCCGCCCAGCCCCCAGCTACAGACAGCAGCGATTCTCTCTCCCACTCAATGGGGCCACTGTCCAGCCCATCATCAGTCTTCAGGGCCAGCAGATGGCACCGGCCATGGGCAGCGCTTCCTCAGGTCCCAGCACACAAGGCACAAAAGACACCATCCTGCCCCAAGACCCTCCTAGTCACGTGGCACATGGGAAGTGGGGCTGCCCTGGGGGAGAGCGCGTTCAAATCCCCGAGGAAATGCCGCTCTTTGGCCCTTTTTCTGAACAATCCTCCAAGGAGACCTTGTGCGGCGAGCGCAGGGAGAACGGAGATTCTTGTGAGGCTCTCGGGCTAGCCTCACAGAAACCACAAAATATTTGGAGAAAAGTTGAAAATCGGCGGTCACACAATGCTGACCATTCATTCAAACACTTGTTGAGCAAGCACCTATGACGTCCGGGAACTCAGGACGTGGATCGATAAGACACAATCCTCATGTCAGTTCTAGTGAGAGAGAGAGAGAGATGGCACCATCAACCCCACCCACTGGGGACCCCCTTGGAGGCGGCGTGCAGGTTCAGGGCCGAATCTGCCCAGTGGACGTGCCACCCACGTCCGCGTATCTCCTGGTCCTGTGGTGGCCCCTGGAACAAAGGCTGAGAGATAAGAGACAAGGATCTGGGGGAGGGAGGACGTCCATGCACATTCCACTGGGGACACCCGCAAGGACGACTGCTCAGTGACCGTTCAGATGACCGAGTCACCTGGTGCTTAGAGCCTGGCACCCACAGAGCAGGGCGGGGGTGGCAGGCCCTGCCAGGGGCACAGGCCTGAGAAGGGAGTGCTGCCAGCCAGGCTCGATGGGACAGAGAGCAAAGGGCCTCCTTCCCGAAGGCCATGCAGAGGCTGGGGGTCAATGTCAGCAACTCCATCAACATCAGTGCCCTGAGGCCGACCCAGAGTTGGGGTTCCAAGAGCAGCCTTGGGCGCTCAGGAGCTGGGATCTCACAGAGGGTGTCCCCCACCCCTAGCTTCGGGCTAGTGACAGATCTGGCGTGCTTCTGCCCATGATCCAACTACTGAACCCAAATGAATGCATTGACAAATCGCATTTAGTGTTATTTATAGGGAGAAGGGAGGATAAAAAAAAGAAAGAGGCCGGGCGCGGTGGCTCAAGCCTGTAATCCCAGCACTTTGGGAGGCCGAGACGGGCGGATCACGAGGTCAGGAGATCGAGACCATCCTGGCTAACACGGTGAAACCCCGTCTCTACTAAAAAAATACAAAAAAACTAACCGGGCGAGGTGGTGGGCGCCTGTAGTCCCAGCTACTCCGGAGGCTGAGGCAGGAGAACAGCGTGAACCCGGGAGGCGGAGCTTGCAGTGAGCTGAGATCCGGCCACTGCACTCCAGCCTGGGCGACAGAGCGAGACTCCGTCTCAAAAAAAAAAAAAAAAAAGAAAGAAAGAAAGAAAGAAAGAAAGAAAGTAAATCGCTTTTAGGCTGGCTGCCCAGGGGGAGGGCAGATGGGCCATCACCTCTGCCACTTTTCAGGCCCTTTGCACTGACTCCCCCACCCCCAGCAAAACCAAGGCCCAGCCCCTCCCCACGAAACCAGCCGAAACCAGTCCTGGAGTCAGCTGGGATGAAGCAACTCCTGCAGGCAGATCATTAACTCTACTGTGATGGTTCGAGCAGGGAACCCAGATCAGGCCATGGCAGCTCAGGCACCTGCAGAAGGCCTGGGCCTCTGGGTGTTAAGCTCTCTCTTCCTGCACCCCCTCCGAGCCCGGTGGGCAGTGTGCGATTCCCAGGGTTGATGAAAGAGAGGAGGAAGAGGCTGAGCTGCGGCGAGTTTGAACAGCCAGCCCTGGGAGGGACTGAGGTGGGGAAGGTTCCCACTGCTGCTCCACAGGCCCTGGAGCAAGGCTCCCATGATTCCGCCGCCAGCGGGGCAGGCACAGGCCTGGGTGCTGAGTGTGCCAGGATCTCCGCCGCTTCCTGGGTGGGGGCGAGAGGGACCCTCATGGGCCTGTAATTAGACCCGCGCCTTCCCAGCCAATTCCTCATCAAACAAACTCACACGTACAGCGGACTGGGCATGGCCGCCACCCTCGGGAACCCCCTGGGAAAGCTTCCCAAGGCTCTGCTGAGCTCCGGGAACAGGTCCCTACCTGTCCGGGAACCGGGCTGGCACTCAACAAACAAATCAAAGCTCGGCACTGGAAGGCAGAACTCTGGGACTAGAGTCCCAGCCAAGGGTCACAGTCCCTCCCAGTCCCTCAGGAAGCCTCTTCCCCAAAGAGTGGCTGTGCGAAGCTGGGAGCCTCCAGAGTCTTCCCAAAGCCCAGGTGGTATCAATGCCCTACGTTAAGGTGAGGGCTGCAGAGAGGGGCCGGTGGGGAGGAGCCCCCACAGCTCACCCCGGCCATTGACCCTACTCTCAAGCATTGAAATAAAGCCCTCTTCCCACACCCTCGGCCAGGGAGAGAGGGCGGAAGCCCTAAACATCCGGGGTGTATGGGAAAGGCTTACATGTACCGAGGAACCAGATAACGGAAGCTGCTGGCGGTGGTGACAGGCTTCTTAAAGGGACCTTGAGACCTTTGACACCAGAAGGGAAGCCGCACACTGCACCAGGCCTGGGGACAGGGAGAAGGGGCTCCTAAGGACAGGGTGGTCCCCTCCTGTGGAAGTGCCTCGCATTGTCTGATAACAGCAGCTCGGACCAGCCGTGGCACAACAGGAAGTTGGGAGAATATGGTGGCCCAGGAGGCTGGCCAGGGCTGGGGAGCGGTCAATCCGGAGACTCTGGTTGCCCAAGTGGGTCTAGGGTTTCTGGGGTGAAAGCCCAGAACCTTGTGGAGCACAGTGGGCCCAGTGTTCGGAGGACAGATCCCAGGCCCAGATAAGGCCTTTTTTTTTTTTTTTTTTTTTTTTGAGATGGAGTTTCACTCTTGTTGCCCAGGCTGGAGTGCAGCAGCACAGTCTCAGCTCACTGCAATCTCCACCTCCCAGGTTCAAGTGATTCTCCTGCCTCAGCCTCCTGAGTAGCTGCGATTACAGGCACGTGCCACTATGCCCGGATTAGCCAGTATTTTCAGAAGAGACAGGGTTTCACTATGTTGTACAGGCTGTTCTCGAACTCTTGACCTCAGGTGATCTGTCTGCCTTGGCCTCCTGAAGTGCTGGGATTACAGGCATGAGCCACTGGGCCTGGCTGACAAGGCCATTTTTGACATGGAATGCTGGTCTGACCACAGTGTTCAATGGCTTCTGCCTGCAACTATGCCCCCGCCTTCCATTAAAACAGGGCTCTCAGGGCAGAAGTCGCATCTTCTCATCCCAGAATGCCCCACGCCACCCCCCATGCACGCACAGTGGCTCCTCTCCACCGCAGCTGAATCGGCCCCATCACAATGACAGCCTACAGGGGCGGGGGCTGGTGGGAACATACACAAAGCGGCCAATGCAATAGTTTCTCAGACACCCCGACACAGAAATGACCAGAGGACAAGAGGGGCAAGCCGGGGGTCCGCAGCAACTCAGGTCTCCAGAGACAGGTGTTAAAAAAGGCGAGCCATACCACAGACCTTCCTTGGCCATATCTCAGCCTAAAAGAGACCCAAGAAGGAGAAGCAAGAATCCCACCTTTCCAACGAGGACTCGTATGCTAGATGCTAAGCAAACACCTTCTTACTTTTCCTGCAAAGGAGCTCCTGGGGCTGCCAGGGGAGTTAGCCAAAAAGAGTGACATTCACGGAAACACACGAGGCCCCATTAGTTTCAAGGCAAGGTGGCAATGAATGGAGGAGGAAAACCCACACCATTATTAGGGAATGGGGCCTTTTTCTGCTTTCTCCTCTGCTAACAGGTTTTCTCATGTGGGATCCAAACCAAATTCCAACTCGGTCCTGATCCAGCAGGTGCTGTCCCCACAGCCCAGAACAGACCTGCCAGAAAACTACTGCTCAACCTCCTTCCGGGTGGCACATTTTTCTCTGGGAAAGGAATTACAAACTTATCTTAGATGAGCAGAGAGCTGTTCCCCAAACCTCTGACCAAAACACAGCAGATTTCATGTCAGAAAGCAAAGAGAGAGGGGCCAGGGATGAAGTGTAGCAGGCTGGAGGCTGAGTCAGTTTCCCAGAGTCACTGGGACGGCGTTTCAGGAGCAGATGGCATTGCCTGCAAAGCTCCTGGCCCCTCCCTGCTTTGATGCCAGGGACCACCCTCTCTGTTGGCTGCATGACTTTAGTCTCTGGGGTTCTCCCAGCATGAAAAGCCCCTCTGAAAGCAGGTCCGTTAGGGAGTTCCCTCAGCCCCTGCTCACTACATGACTCTGCATGGCGACACCCCACATGCCATTGTAGAGAAGCAAAGCACACGCAGACGAGCCCCGCCAGCAGCACCCTCCCTCCCCGCTCCTCCCAGGAACACCCTGCACATCTCCAACATATCCAGGAATCCAGAGCTGGGCTGTAGCAGCAGTTCCCCGGATCCCAGTGCTGGCGCTGCGGGGAGCTTGGGTCACTGCATTTCGAGGGTTGAGACTGTCTCCAGCCTCCAGCCAGCCGGTCTTCAGGAGCCCAAAGGGGTGATAACTTGAGCGGAGTGATTGTAGAGAAAGTGGTGGCCAATTCGAATTTCTTCCTGGCCCTCCTGGAAGCCAGGGAAACCCCTTGCGAAAAGGAAACATGTTCCAAGAAGCTCCCGGCAGGAGGAGACTCAGCCACTCAGCTTAGTTGGCCAAATATTTACAAAGAGATAGCTGTGACCACACAAAGCCCTATTCTTCTATTTTGAGGCTGAAAATCTGGTCCCCGCGTGGAGACCAAGCTCCCCGCCACCCCTCTCCTGGGGACCCCGCTCGGTCCTGCCGGCCTCAGGTTGGGGCCCAGGGACAGCGTGGCTCCCGGCCCCGCCACCGTGGCCATTGGGGCCCGCCTCACAGCCGCGCCACCTGAGAGCCCCCGAGCCAGTGGTGCAAGGCTGGGAAGAACAAAGGAGCAGGACTCACCCCAGCAGCGGAACGTCGGGCTGCGCTGGACGCGCCGAGAGCCGCGGCCCGCCCACCGGGTCACATGGCTCGGAGCCCAGCAGAGGATCAAAGAGGCTTTGTGGCCGCGGAACAAGGAGCCTCCCAGAGCGTGGGGCAGAGGTAGGGAGGGACCTCGACTGCCTGGGAAGGGAGGCTCGGTGGGGAATTGCTCCAAGGGGGCAGGGCGAGGGGAGCAGGAGGAGGGGGCAGGCAGAGATGGGGAGCCCAGCAGCAGGCCCGGTGCAGCAGCAACTTGGAGGCACGGGAGGGACGCCAAGGAGCTGCCACTCGCTAAAGGAAAGTGACAGGGTCCCTGGGAAGAGCAAGGGGGAGCCGCTAGGAAGAGAGGGGAAGAGGCTCCTAGGGACCTCCAGCCACACTGTCCTTGCCCTTGTCCCTGAGCTTGTCAGAGGCGGTGCCCGTGAGGAGCCCCCTCCTCCCAACCAGGTCCTGAAACTGACCTGGACGCCCTCTCTCCCTGTGCTCTGCCCAATGCCCCTGCTTCCCAGGTGCTCCCCCACCAACCTGCTCAGACATCCCCACAGCTGGGCTCTCAGGGGGCATGACCAGCCACCCCAGAAAGCCATTCAGACCTGCAGGCAGGGTTGGAACACAGCCACGTGGGTTTGTCCCCTCTACCCCAGGTGCTTGCTGGCTGGGACCATGGAAGGAAGAAGGAGCAGGAGAGGAGGGGCAGGGGATGGGGGCGCAGCTCACCCTGAGCTCTTCTTCCGAGAGCCTCTGGATTCAGATCCGATCCAGCTCCTGCCTCTCCAGCCTCTCCAGCCCCTGGGGGACCTGGCCAGTGAGTCAGTCTCTTCCTCTCCCCCTCCCTGCAGGCCTGGGATGTGCTGGGACCCAGAGGGGCACAAGCAAGGGGGTCCCCAGAGGAGGGAGCTGACACTATAGGGGCTGGGCCTGGACGTTGGGATCTGCCAGACCCATCTCAGTGCCACGACCTCTGAACCCAAGTGAGTCACTCCCAGCAGGGGCGTGGCCACTCCCACACTAGGAGAGCGCGCCTGGGAGTGGGCTGGTTCCGAGGGCTTGCTGGGGACTGGGAGGGATTCGCTCAAGTGGAAAGAAGCCTTTGGTGACACCTTCTGAGGGCCAGGGGCTGAATTCTGGAGGCTGCGCCCTCAGGCAGCCCCTACAGGATCTCATGGTCACTGGGTTCCACACACTTCCACCTTTCCCATCCCACACCCCCACCTGTGGCTGGGGGTGACTGAAGCCCCCAGGGCACCTGCCACATTGGCCACACAGGCCAGCCACGTCCAGCGGCTCCCCAGCCAGCAGTCACTGGCATCTAACCCATCACTTCCCACTCCTCATGGCCAACTTTCCACCTAAGGCCTCCTGGTCCCACGGCCCTCCCCACCTCACAGTGAATGGGAACTGCTACCACTGGTCTCCGGGCGCCAGGCCAGAGCTGGGGGAGTGTCTGGGAGGGGACTGCATGCCCGGAGTCCCTGTTCCCATCTGAATGGGAGGGAGGCTGGTGGCAGATCAGAGACGTGGGTTCTGAGTCAAACTGAAATCCAAGGCCCTGGGCCCGTCACTCAACATCTGTGGAATTTGACCTTCCCTATCCATAAAATGGGTACCACCAACACCAGTCGCCAAAATTACAGCAAGACACACGTGTCTAGGCCAGGAAGTGCAGCCACTCAGAAAATACGGCTCCCCCTTCCTCCAAGAAGCTGATTTCCCCAGCACTGGGAGTGAGAAGAGTCTGTCTTTTCCACTGCCTGCAGCCCATCCCATGGCACCCTCGTCACTGGCCCCTAAAGGGCAGCTCCAGAAACCACTGACAAAGGATGCCGGAAGGAACTCCTTTCTGGCCAGGTGTCAGGGTCAACAGCAAGCCTCGAGGATTCAGCTTCCACCATGCCCCTACCCCATCAGCCTCCTCCCTCCCTCCCCGAGGGCAGAACCTTTCTTCCTTGGCCTTCCTCTCCGAACCTCCTTCTCTTTGCCTCTGGCCTCAATCTATCCCCCAGCTTTCCGGCCCCTCCAGGCTTTTCCCAGGGCCCATGACCCTGCTCTCCTCCAAGCCCAGCCTTCTCCCCTCCTCTGCCTCTGGATTCCTGACCTGGGCGGCCAGCAGCCGGGGTGCTTTGCTGAGGTGGCCGCCCCTCTTGCAGTGGTTCCTCTTGCTGTCACCAAATGAGGGTCTCCAGAGCACAGAGAGGGCATCTCCGGCCTAGGGCTGCATCCCCCACACAGAGCCTCTGTCCTTCAGGATTTCTCAAAGTTCTCCACCACTCAGCACACACTCAGCGTTCAGGCAGAGTAGCCCCAAAGCCTTCTCGGCTGCCCCTCGGTCCAACCCTCCAGCACAAACAGCACACGGGCCACAGACGCAACCTTACGTTTTCCAGCAGCCACAATAACAAATGTAAGAACAAGCCAGGCACAGTGGCTCACGCCTGTAAATGCCAGCACTTTGGGAAGCTGAGGTGGGCGGATCACCTGAGGTCAGGAATTTGAGAGCAGCCTGGCCAACATGGCGAAACCCTGCCTCTACCGAAAATACAAAAATTAGCCAGGTGTGGTGGCGGCCACCTGTAATCCCAGCTTACTCGGGAGGCTAAGGCAGGAGAATCACTTGAACACGGGAGGCAAAGTTTGCAGTGAGCCAAGATCATGCCACTGTACTCCAGCCTGAGCAACAGTGTGAGACCCTGTATTAAAAAAAAAAAAAAAAAAAAAAAAGAATCATTAAAAAAATGTAAGAACAGGTGATATTCATTTTAATATCATTCACTTAACAGAGCCCAAAATATTATCAATTCAACATGTAATCAATGTAAAAATGACAGATATTTGACATTCTTTTCTATCCCCCTTGCTAGGACTCTGAAACCCAGAGTGCATTTCACACACACGGCACCTCTCCATTTGGAGTCGCCACATTTCAAGTGTTCAATGGCCCCATGCAGCCAGCGGCAATCATGCTGGACAGTGCAGCTGGGATCATCTCAATTTTTTTTTTTTTTTTTTTTTTTTTTTTTGGTGGTGGGGCGGGTACAGAGTCTTGCACTGTTGCCCAGGCTGGAATGCAATGGTGCGATCTTGGCTCACTGCAACCTCCGTCTCCCGAGTTCAAGCAATTCTCCTGCCTCAGCCTCCTAAGTAGCTGGGACTACAGGTGCACACCACCATGTCCGGCTACTTTTTGTATTTTGAGTAGAGATGGTGTTTTACCATGTTGGCCAGGCTGGTCTCCAGCTGCTGACTTCAACTGATTCGCCCGCCTTGGCCTCCTGAAGTGCTGGGATTACAGGCGTGAGCCACCACACCCATCCTCGGATAGTCTCAATTTGATCCTAGGATAATACCAGGTCATCAGAGAGCTGTCGATTTGGACCATATTATGATTTGAGCCTCCCAGATCATTCTCAGCACCATGTCTACAAGCCACATTTAGAGGACGATAGAACACAGCTTGGTGAAACACACAGCAGCATGTTCCGTAAGACACTGCTGAGGCCACAGATCCCGCCCTCAGTGTCACCCGCCTGGGAACATTTCACTGTCAGAAAATGCAGAGCTTCTCCTAAGAAATGAATGTGGTTGGGTGTGTTGGCTCACACTTGTAATCCCAGCACTTTGGGAGGCTGAGGCAGGTGGATCACCTGAGGTCAGGAGTTCAAGACCAGCCTGACCAAAATGGTGAAACCCCGTCACTACTAAAACTACAAAAATTAGCCAGGCATGGTGGTGCGCGCCTGTGGTCCCAGCCACTCAGGAGGTTGAGGCAGGAGAATTGCTTGAACCCAGGAGGAGGAGGTTACGGTGAGATGAGATTACGCCACTGCACTCCAGCCTGGGCGAAAGAGCGAGACTTCATCTCAAAAAACAAACAAAAAAAGAAATGAAAGTTCTAGGCACACGCTAAGTATCTCTTAGACGATTCCAAAGATATAAATTACTGTGACTGCCGACTCTTCCCCTTCCCTGGGTGTGCCTGTCCTGCTTTCCTAGCTCATAGGTGCTCAGGCCGGGACATACCCGACTCAAAGGCAGCCTGCCACAGACCGTGGGGCCTGGCTGGCTCAAAAGGGAGAATGAGGCCATTGGAATTTTCCCAGGAGTGAGTCTGACGCTTGGAGTGTTTTTTGGTGGAGGGTCCGGAAGCTAGGAGGCAATGCAGACGTGGGGGCTGAGACACTATTTGGGGCCATTTGCAAAGAGGGATACTCAGGCAGTGACCCCAAGGAAGGAGCAAGGGGAGGAGAGGGCAGCACATCCACACCCCTTCAACACCTGCCCTTCCGGAGGCCTAGGCATTCCACACGCCGGCCTGCCCGCATGGACATCCTTCCAATAAGCAACTCATCGTGCTCATGTTTATTTATTTTAAAGTCACACAGAATTGCACTTATTAAAAATGAATTTATAGAGACAGAAAGCATTCTGGTGGCTGCCAAGGGCTAGAGAGGGCAGATGGCGAGTGAGTCCTTCATAGATACGGGGTTTTCTTTTGGGGTGATGAAAAAGTTCTGGCACTAGATAGTGGTGATGGTTGCACAACACTGTGTATGTACTCAGTGTTACTAATGGGAAATTTTATGTTCTGTGTATTTTAGCACAATAAAAAAATATACATTTAAAACAACAGAATTCAACATGTCCTTTTTTTCTCCTTGAACAAGTTTGTTTTCTTGCTTTTATCTTAAAATCAAAAGGGCCCTGAGATACACCACAAGCCCCCAGGGTAGGCTGAATAACTCTCCCTCCCCAAACTGTGTTACCTTATGTGGTAACAGGGACTCTGTAGATGTAACTGAAGATGTTGAGATGAAGAGATTACCCAGGTGGGCCCCAAATCACAAGCGTCCTTTAAGAGAGAGGCAAGCCAGGTGTGATGGCTCATGGCTGCAATCCCAGCACTTTGGGAGGCTGAGGCAGGCAGATCACCTGAGGTCAGGAGTTTGAGACCAGCCTGGCCAACATGGCAAAACCCTGTCTGTACAAAAAATACAAAAATTAGCCAGGTGTAGTGGCACACGCCTGTAATCCCAGCTACTTGGGAGGCTGAGGCAGGAGAATCGCTTGAACCTGGGAGGTGGGGGCTGCAGTGAGCCAAGATCATGCCACTGCACTCTAGCCTGGGGGACAGAGCGAGACTCCATCTCAAAAAAAAAAAAAAAAGAGGGAGGCAGAGGGAGATCTCACTGCAGAGAAGGAGGAGGCTATATGAGGATGGAGGCAGAGGCTAGAGGCTAGAGGGATGCAGCCACAAGCCAAGGAACTCCAGCAGCACCTCCTGCCTAAAGCTGGAAGAGGCAGGAATGAATTCTGCCAGCACCTTGACTTTAGTCTGGTGAGACTGATCTCTGGCTTCTGACCCTTAACACTGTAAAGGAAGAAGTTTCTGTTGCTTTAAGCCACTGAGTTTGTGCTAAGCAGTTACGGTGGCAACAGGAAGCGAATGTAGCCCTCAGTCCATTCCTCCGTCCACAGCAACACAGGCGCCTCCTCGTGCAGATGAAGAAACACAGGCTGAGAGCTGAGCTGAACTCTGCCAGGCAGCCAGTGAGTGGGACAGGACCCCGCCCCCGCCCCCACTCGGGGGTCTGTGTCGAATTTTCGAAGGCTGCTGCTCTTGAGATAGTGAGCTTCCCACATCCACAGAGACTCATCTCAAAGCTGACAAAGTGCCCCCTTTGAGGGGCATCAGAAAGATGCCCCAAGGTATCCTTGCCACATGTCTACCTGTCTGTGGACAATGCCCACAGTCCTTCCTGGTGACCCACCCAACAGAAGGGTCACAGGGGAGGGAGCAGCACTGGCCAGCCTATCCCGCAGCAAGGTCCCACTCTGGAAGCCACAGGGGACAGTTGGGACTCCCACCTCCAACTGAGCCAACTGGGAGAAGAGCCCAGAACAGTCTTGGAGGCTGACACCTGCCAGGAAGTGCAGTGACACCCACGTGCTGCTGAAGCACGCAGCAACACAGCAGCAGAGAGGAGGGGATGTGGTTTCCCAGCTTCCTCCCCACCCCCCAGCACACACATGTGCATACAGATACACACACACGCACACACACGTGCACGCACACATGCACCGGCCCCCAGTTCCCAGGTCCTGCACTCTGCCCCTGCCAAGCTCCTTGGCTACCACCAAGCCAGGTTGTGAGCACAGAGCTCAGCCTTCCTGCCAACTCTTTTCCAATCCATCCTGGGCAACACCCCAGCGGGATGCAGCAGATGCTTCCCATCACATGCCAAGAACAATATCCCTCCCTCTCTGCGGGCCGGTGGCCGCGCTTCTTCATGGGGGTGCAGGGGGACAGGCCGGGGAGCAGGAGGGTTGTTCTGATGGCTGGTATGCATCTGCAGCCGTGACGCCCCAAGGCAGCCCACATTCCTACCCACAGACCGACCTCCAAAAGGGGCTGGGAGCACCCACAGCCCCTGCCGCCCTTGGGTGGACAGGCTGGGGGAACCCCGAGTAGCCCGAGTGAAGGCCATCCCCAGGCAGGCATGGTGGGACAGAGGGGCCTCTGCACAGTTTCTCTGTGAGGCAGCGCAGCTGCTGGGCACATTCGGGTGACATGTTCCTCTTTCTTCTGGTTTCTTCTCACTTGGCCCGGGAGAACGTTCAGGATGCCCCAATCTCAAAAACACGCAAACCCTCTCTTCCTTTGACCTACCTAACTCCTCAAAACTGTGAACTTTCTCCCGCTCTGAAGAGCCCAGCCTCTCAAAGTGGGTCTCCACTGCAGCTTCTAGTTTCCTACCGCCCACTCACTTCTTAACCCGCGCCATCTGGTGTCCGCCCATCTCACTATTAACGGAGTTCTTGAAAAAATTCTC
The DNA here is from genome assembly GCF_007565055.1 of Rhinopithecus roxellana. Lineage (NCBI taxonomy): Eukaryota > Metazoa > Chordata > Mammalia > Primates > Cercopithecidae > Rhinopithecus > Rhinopithecus roxellana. The sequence continues at coordinate 64,424,546 of NC_044567.1, read as the reverse complement.
ATGGCCAGTATCCAGCCCCACCCCATCTGACCTTGAGGGCAGTGCCTGACACGCAGGAGCTGGTTCTTCTCCCCTCCTTCTCCCCTCGGTATTCCCTAGTCCTGGGGTCTGGATGGCTCCCAGGGGTCCCCTCGTCCCCCGATTTAGTCTCCTGGGGCGACCACACCACCGTTCCAGCTTCCCAGTTCAGCTGCCTCTCCGCATCTTGCCCTTGGAACACTGCCCGTTTTCGAAGACTCAAGCTCCCCCTCCCCGACCCCCCTCCCCGACCCCCAGGCCTCTCACCAAAGTCCTACTGGCTGTTTCTTCCCTGTGTCTCAAATCAGTCCCTTCCTGCCCAGACCCACAAGGTTAGTTTCCACCCTATGACTGCTCCCCTGAACCACTGGGATCGTCCCTCACCAATGCCCACCTCCCATCTCGCTACCTCCCACCAAGGCAGGGCTCTGCTGGATGACCCCTTCCACTTCATCACTCCTTTTCCCAAACAGCTTCCCAGGTTCCTCTGTTAGTCGAAATTCTTCCCTTGCATTCGAGGACCCTGGCAATCTGACCAACTCACTTTCAAGCCTGAATTCCCACTCCTGTCTAAGGAGCCTACACTCTTCAGCCAGGCCGTACTGTCTCGCAAAACCCACCTAAAACCCCCCCGGCAAATGTCACCACCTCCAGGAAGCCCTCCTGACATCCTCCATCATATGTGACCCCCACCCCCAGAGTCAGACCCTGACTTGGAGACCCTGACTCTAATTCACCTTTGCCTCTTTTGAGTCTCCTATGCGGCAGGCCTCAGTCTATGTTTGTGGGTCTCTGTAGCAGGAGGGCCCATTTCCTCCTTTCTAAGAAGTGCTCGCCCTACCTCCTGTTAAGCTGCAACTTCCACTAGCAGGTACCTGCAACGTGCCTTTTTACGTTTTTTCTTTTTTTTTTTTTTGAGACAGAGTCTGGCTCTGTTGCCCAGGCTGGAGCGCAGTGGCACGATCTAGGCTCACTGCAACCTCCACCTCCCAGGTTTTAAGTGATTCTCCTGCCTCAGCCTCCCCCGTAGCTGAGATTACAAGCATGCGCCATCACACCCAGTTAATTTTTTTTTTGTATTTTTAGCAGAGACAGGGTTTCACCATGTTGGCCAGGCCGGTCTGGAACTCCTGACCTCAGGTGATCCGACCGCCTCGGCCTCCCAAAGTGCCGGGATTACAGGTGTGAGCCGCCGCGCCCGGCCCATAATACGTGCTTTTGCCCCTTCCTTTTCCCCTATTAAGATGGTATACGCGCCCAAAGTTAAAAAAAAAAAAAATCGGGCCACTGCACTCCAGCCTGGGCGACAGAGCGAGACTCCGTCTCAAAAAAAAAAAAAAAAAAACCCGTTGGCTGGGCACGGTGGCTTACGCCTGTAATCCCAGCACTTTAGAGGTGGGCAGATCACAAGGTCAGGAGTTCGAGACCAGCCTGGCCAACATAGTGAAACCCCGTCTCTACTAAAAATACAAAAAATTAGCCAGGCGTGGTGGCAGGCACCTATAGTCCCAGCTACTGGGGAGGCTGAGGCAGGGGAATCACTTGAACCCGGGAGGTGGAGGTTGCAGTGAGCCGAGACCACGCCACTGCACTCCAGCCTAGGTAACAGTGCTCAAAAAAAAAAAAAGACTCCGGCTCAAAAAAAAAACAACCAGACTAGTCAAGTGCAGTAGTGAGAAGAGGGGAAAGAGTGGAACAAAGAGTCTAATCTGTAACCGAACAATCAGCTGAGATAACTCACCACCTTCGGAGCAGCCACGGCCCCACCTTCTCTGCTCTTTTGAGTCACATTTTTTAGTGAACTCCCATACGTATGTGTATGTGATTAAATCTGTCTTTTCTATCGTTAATTTATCTTCAGTGAGTTGAATTCGCAGGCCCCCAAACACTGAACCTAAGAGGGCAGAGGAAATGCATTTCTTCCCACCTAGAAAAATACTCCCCCTCTTCACCGCAGTGTCGCCTTTCCCACCCACAGCCAGCAATTTGGACCCCGTTTCTCGAAGTCTATGAAAGCAGGACAGCCTGCCTGCAGGATGTTCCCATCACAAAAGGAGGGTCAGGGCCGGGCGCGGTGGCTCAAGCCTGTAATCCCAGCACTTTGGGAGGCCGAGGCGGGCGGATCACGAGGTCAGGAGATCGAGACCATCCTGGCTAACATGGTGAAACCCCGTCTCTACTAAAAACACAAAAAATCAGCCAGGCGTGGTGGCGGGCGCCTGTAGTCCCAGCTACTCGGAGGCTGAGGCGGGAGAATGGTGTAAACCCGGGAGGCGGAGCTTGCAGTGAGCCGAGATCGCGCTACTGCACTCCAGCCTGGGCGACACAGCGAGACTCCGTCTCAAAAAAAAACAAAAAACAAAAAAAAAAAACAAAAGGAGGGTCAGGTCTTGTGGGAGGAAAGAAACGGGAGTGGCAAACGTTCACATCTTGGGCTAGAAAGAGGCACCAGGTGTTCACCGCCCTGGGTAGTCAACATTTTTAAAAACGGAAAGAGAAGTCTTCTGCTTCACTGGGGCATAAAGAGTCGTGACCTTTTCTGTGGCTAAGTGGCTGGGAGGCTGGGGAGACAAATGGTAGCCATCCTGAACCTCAGTTTAGTTGCCTGTAAATGGAGGGCAATGAAACCACCTGCTGTTTGGGTGCTTGAGAGGCTGTTGCTCAAACTTCCTGCCCTCCCTCATTGGGTTTTGGGGAAGATCATATGGGCTAGCAACATAAAAGCACTTTGAAAACCACACGAAGTGTCTCAGCATGGGGGTGCTGGCTGACTCCAGGCCTGTTTTCACCACCCGGCAGAAAATCCCCCCAAGAGGGCCTTGTTTTTCCTCCGGGGCAGGGGCCCCGTTGTCAGACCTGATGGCGATGGTGGCTGCTCAGGCTATCCGGCAAGAGACTGCTGTCAGCCCCAGACCTACTCCAAGTCCAGGAGGGAAGCAGGCCGGGGTGGGGGGGTCTGAAGCCCTTCATGTTTTTGGCGGAGACACTGGGGCAGGCGAAAGCGTCACTCATGGCAAACTAAGAAGCTTGTCTGAATTGGGCCCAAACCATCCCAGCCCAGAACGGAGCCCAGCTCCATTCTCTCCTCCCAGAACCAGAAGCTCAGGACACCAGAGGCTGAGAGGAGGCTGGAATAGCTCCTCCATCTGTTTGTTCAGAGACAGGGACCCTAAGCCACCTTCTCCCCCAGCTCACTCCACAAACCCTTTGTGCCAAACTCTCCCCGTCCAGGAGCTACAGGCCCTATTTGGGAGCCATCCAGGGTCTCAAGGTCTCCACCACCCAGCTGTCCATCTCTTCGGGCCAGGCCTGCAGGCGTGGAGATCAGCAGGATGGGGTTCAAATCTGGCTGCACCCTGATGAGCTGAGTGACTCTGGGGGCATTTCTTAACCTCTGGGGGGCAACGCTCTCATCTGCAAAAAGGGGACAGGGCTCTTCGAGGAGAGTGGCAAGTAAAGGAGATGGCACCTGTGCAGACGGCACCATGCGGGCGCCCAGCGGATGATCATGCATCGCCTTCCTGCCTCTTCTCCCTGCTTCTGCAGGAGCGTGGGCAGCAGGGAGCCAAGAGGAAGGGAGCAGCTGTCCGCTTGGGATGCGGGCTGCTCTGAGTTGGAAGTGAAAAAGGAATAAGCAGCAGCTGCTCACTGACGAGCTTCATGTATCTGTGCCGTTAAAGGTGCATCCGGAAGATTTCCCGGGCAAGTTCTCTTTTATAGGTATATGAAGGCCAGGTGCAGTGGCTCACTCCTATAATCCCAGCACTCTGGGAGGCGAAGGCAGGTGGATCACCTGAAGTCGGGAGTTCGAGACTAGCCTGGCCAACTTGGTGAAACCCTGTCTCTACTCGAAATACAAAAATTCGCCGGGCATGGTGGCAGGTGCCTATAATCTCAGCTACTTAGGAGGCTGAGGCAGGAGAATTGCTTGAACCTGGGAGATGGAGGTTACAGTGAGCCAAGATCGTGCTACTGCACTTCAGCCTGGGTGACAGAGCGAGGCTCCATCTCAAAAAAATAAAAATAAAAATAAATTTTTAAAAAAGGTATATGAAAAAAGTGAAATGCCATGAGTGTTTTGTCGCAATATGCCAGTTACAAACGGAAACTGGAGGACTTCCCAAGTCATCTCCTTCATTCCTTCCCTCCCTGCATATGTACTAAGAGTCCCCTGGGTGCTGGCAGCATCAGGGGACCTGGGGTGCCTCACAGACCCTGCCTGCTCAGATCTTAAACCCAAGGAGGAGACATAAAAGTTAAAATAGGGTGGTAAGTGAAACAAATGGGGACCAGATGGGGCAATTTGGCAGCATTTGGCAAGGCCCTTATTAAGGAGTCCCCAAAGAGGCCCAGCTTCCAGGGGAAGGAGGCGCCCCAGGCAGTGGGCCTGCAGAGGCGAAGGCCCGGAGTGGGGCTCTCAGCGAAGCTGTTCAGGATGCCCGAGAGGAGGGGGGCAACTCACAAGCCTAGTGACGGGGACAGTCATAAAGTGCCATGAAGCACCATCCAGGCTGCCCACCAGCCTCCAGGACAGAAAGATCACAGCAGTTAAAGGTGTGGGGATCTGCTCACCTGATCCCCACTCAGCTCAGAAAATGACTGTTTCAGGGCTACAGGCAAAAGCCCAAATCCTGCAAGCTGCTGGCCACAGGGTGCGGCTGGGGAAAGGTGGGGACGCCCACCAGCCAAGGTCTCTAGGAGCCCTGGGCTGCCGGAGACGCCTGCAGGACACCGGGAGGGCAGGCCAGACTAGAGGGACTTCTACCTCTTCTCTCAGGCCCCAGCCCTCAGGCCAGAGGGCCCCCAGGGCTGCAGGTAGACAGGGAGAGGCCTGTGCCATGGCGGGTCACCTGGTTCCTGCAGGAAGTGGCCAGAGGCCCCAGCACTTGGGTACAGTAGCTACTCTTCCAGCCCCTGCCAATGATGCTGTTGCTCAGGGTCCACTCTCTCCAACTCTCCTCCCCAACCAGGGAGGAAAGCACTTTGGAGCAGGAGCTTTGGCTATCTGGCTTGATATTCCAGCACGACTCTGCACGATCCTGGGCCAGTCACTTAACTACCCTGGGCCTCCATTTCCTCACTTGCAAATCAGCAGACAAACCCCCAAAGTCTCCCTCAGCTACAGAATTCTAAGTGTTAAAAAAAAAAAAAAAAAATCCACAAAAAGGAAACACGTGTCCAGCCCACACCCTCGCCTTCATTTGTCAAAAGGGGAAATGGTTTTGCTAAAGGGGTTTTCTTCCCCCAAAAACAGACATGGGAGACCTTTCCTATGATTGCAGAGCTGGAACAGTCCAGAGAGGAGCCCAGAATCTCCCAGAGCTTGAGATCCACAGGGGAACTTCTCCTAATTCTTCTGGGATAGGAGCACTACTGCCTAACAGCATTCAATTCCCATCACTGCTGTAGCAAATGACCACACACTTGTGATGTCAAACAACACACATCTGTCCCACCCTCCACCTCACTAGGATCCAGGGAAGGTGTCCGCAGGGCCGGGCACCCTCCCGAGGCTGCAGGGAGACTGTGTTTTCCTGCATTTTCTCCCCGCCCGCATTTGTGGCCTCCTTCCTCCTTCCAAGCCTCTCCCACTGCACCACTCGGACGGTCTACCGCGCTTTTAAAAACTCTTGTGATGACAGCGGGCCCATGTGGATTATCCAGGATCATCTTCCTATTTTAAGACCAGCTGATTAGCAACCTTACCTGGCCCTGCCATGTCACCTAACATAGTCCCAGGTGCTGGGGATTAGGAGGTACACACCTCTGGGAGTCATTATCCTGCCAACCCCAAGATCCAGGTCCTGGAGGGAGATGAAGGGTAGGACTACAGGCCCAGGAGGCTGCCTGTGTGGGTTCGAATCCTGGCTCCACCACTAAGGAAATGGGGGAGTACATTATCTGTAAAATGTGGGGGAGCCAGCCTCTTGGTTGTCAGCGCAGAGTGAGGCAGTGTGTGCAGCGCCTGGAGCAGCGCCTGGCACGGGAGCAGCTCCGTGAGCATCTGTTTCCTCATCGCCAAATCTTACAAGAACTGACCTCGGCCCAACAGCTTCTCCAAACCTTCAGCTCCTTTCAGTCACAAGGCCAGGAGCACCCCCCCTGCCCCTCTGAAAGCCCCTAGCCTCTCTGAAAGCCCCGCCCCACACAATGCTGGAAGCAGATATGTCGTAGGCTGCTCACCCATGCACGGCCACCGGAGAGGCCAGGATGATGCCGCCTTCGATGGGTGCACAGTGCAGGGCAGGGCCAGGCACCAACAACCAGCCACAGTCACCAGTGCAAGCAAGGGGCCCCCACTGTTGCCTCTGGCCTGGGGTCAGGGAGAAGCTTCTGGAGCCACCTGACTTTCCTACAGGGAGTGGCGCCACAGGACAATGCACCCGAAAGGGGTTGGGGGGCAGTAGAAAGTCCTCCCCAGAAACTCCATCCTTGGCTCTTGACAGATGATTCTCCCAGAGGCCACTACTGGGGTTCACTTGGGTTTCTGCAGCATGGAGTTTGGCCAGTCCAGAAGGACGACAGGGCAGGCCAGGGCCACTGGCGATGGTGGTGGCAGGCCCCTCTGGGGTCTCCCCAGCAGAAGCATCAGGAGGCCAGAGTGGTCAACAAGCCCTCACCTGGTCCCTGATGGGCAGGGGTCTTGAGCAGCCTCCTGACCTCCCGAGGTCCTCCCACCTCACTGAGGGACCCCTGGGAGTGCTGAGAGCCGTCCCCTGGCTCCTCTGTGAGAGCCTTGGTTACATAAAGGCAGCCACACACCCAGCAAGATGAATTTACAATCTCTGAGCCCAGCTCATTCCAGCTTCCCCACGGGGAGCTCCTGCGGGCGTGGGGTGGGGGTGTAGAAGGGAGGGGTCAGTGCTCCATCCCTGGGAACCAGGCCATGAGTCCTGGACTCAGGCCAAAACGCAGAGGCCTCACTTCTCTCCAGGCTTCTTGCTTTCCAACCACTTCTGCATGGGGCGTTCTTGTTTCCCTCGCAGGGCCCCCCTGGGGTGGGGTGAGGAGGTGCCGAGTCACAGAATCACAGCAGCTGCCACACGGGGGTGTCAAGGCAGGGATGCTGATGCCAACCGAATGGGCATGGGGAAGCAGAGCAGGAGGTCTGCGCCCTGGGCCTGGCTGGGCTGTGTGACCCTAGGGAACTCACTTCATCTCTTTCGGCCTCTAGTTTCCTCCTCTGAAACCGAGGGAGTGAGGTCAGGCGATCTGCACGATCGCGTGAATCTGTGTCCTGCATCTTCCACTCATCACCCCAAACAGTGCTTCTAAAACCCAGCTTCCCAATGCTTCGGCACCCTCCTGCCTCAGAAACACTTAGGCTTGTTCTTTATGCTGTGCCCCAAATAGAGCCACCCTGGCCCTCTCCTGGGTGTCCTCAGCAGGGCCAGGATGGTCAGCTCACCCTGCAGGAGCCCCCAAGGACTCAGTCACTCCCAGGATGGGGGCTGGCTGCCTGGAAGTGGCTTTTGCCCATCTCCGCTGCAGCCCCCACCAAGAGGCCAGTGCAGCAAAACAGGAGGTGTAGGTGGCAGGGGGCAGGGGCCAGGGGCCAGGCCACTCCCTCCAGCAAGGCAGGAAGGGGGCAAGAAAAGCTGGACATGTGATCATTCCAGGCTGAGGTTCTGCATGGAGGAGGGGGCCCATGGCAAAGGAAGCAGGCCTAGGCGCTCTAGCAGTGGGAGGATGGGAAGGAGCTCTTGCTGGACACCCCCACCCCGCTGGCTCCTGCCCCGCCCCCGTCCCATCTGTGGGGAGAAAGTGAGGCTCTTTGCTTTGCCAAATCCCAGTAACGAATCTCACATTCACTCCATCCTCTGCTTATTGGAAATCCTCTCTCCACCTTCTGGATCCGCTCTGAACAGCTGGGCTGCAGAAGTCGGTGGAATGAAACATGCAGGGTGGCTCAGAGGCGCCTGTGCAGAAGAGCGCTGGGTCCCCGCCCACCCCTTCCTCTGAAGATAAGGCCTCTCTGTTCCTGCCCTTTCCCTGGGAAAGCTGGAGAGGGGGCCGAGGAAACGGGATCCACCATTAACTCTTTCATGCACATCGGCTTCCAGCAGGCATCCTCACACTCCCAAACCAGGCCTGCAGGGTGGAAAGTCAGCCAACGAGCTGAACTCAACTCCCACCCAGCCGTGGAATCCAGTGTGGACAGCAAAGCACCCATGCATAAACATGCACACGGGGCTGAGGCCAAGAGAACATGCACTCAGTTCTCCCGTGGTCCTCCAGCAATGTCTCCATGCTCCAGCCCTGCATCAAGCCCTTAACAGTGTAAGATTTTTCCAGGTGGAAGAACGGAAGCCCCTAAGAGGTCCGTGCTTTACGGATTACACACAGGCAGGGCTCAGGAACAAAGGCCTCCAGATCCCACAGTGCGGTGCTGGCAAGCTTGTGCTGTACCCGGAGGAAGGCGACACACTGACCTCCCTAAGGTGGCTGCAGGACAGCCAGGAGGAGGTGAGATGCCAGCCAAAGGCAGCCACAGATGACAGCACGACAGATTACCAGGAACGCCACCTTCGTGCAAAAGCGTCCGCCTCCCCTAGCTGCTTCATTCTGTGTCGACATCCTTTGGGAGTGACACATGTGAGACTGGGCTGTGCGGATGAATGACCACTGGCACCTCCAGACCACCCCAAGGAGGGGCCACTCTGCTGCCAATCAGGCGTAGGGCAGACGGCACTGGGGTACGACAACCCGCCTGGCATGGTCGCTCCACTTCTCCCTGCCTGAGCACAGTCTGGCAGGTTCAGAGGACAGGAGGAAACAGAGCCACCACGTGGGGCATGTTTAGGGGTGAGCCACCTGGAGAGGCCACAGAATCAGGGCATGGGAGACACTGCTCAGCTCTGCCACTAACCTGCTGTGCGGAACTGGCCAAGTCACCGCACTTCTCTGGGCCTCAGTTTTTCCAATCAGAAGGCTGGCCCAAGAGGTAAATGACAGTGGTTAGGGACGGGGGCATGGGAGCCAGACTTTCCGAATTCAGACCCTCTCTCTGCCATACTCAGAGGGAGGCTTGGGCAGGTTACTTAACATCTCTGGGCCATGGGTTCCTCATCGGTGAAATGGGAATAATAACAGAATCAATTTCAGTGTTGTTGGGAGGATTAAAGGGGATACTTACTCCAGGTAAGGATACTTACTCCTGACACAGTTGACGGGGCCCTGTCCAGCACCGGCAGCCTGATGCCGGTAGAGGGAGGGTGAGCGTCTCTGCTCCCCTGAACCCCTCCTTTCCCCTCTTCCCTCCAGCTATGCAAACAACAGCTGGAGTTCACTCGTAGTTCCAGTGACGGGTTACCCTCCTGAACTAAGGACTGAAGGCCCCAGGCCTGCCACCCAAGGTCCTGGTGCCAGAGGGGTGGGCCACCAGTCCTTGTCTTCATCACACCCAGGCTTCCACGTCCTCCTCCAAACAGGCCTTTGCTTCACATGCAAGAGCAAATGCCAACCCTCATGTCTGGGGCGGGGCTACCCACAAATGCCTTGGATGTGAACTTCGACGGGAGTCATGGTGCAGGTCCTGCCAGGGCACCTGGAACCACGAGGGACTGCCTGCAGCCCACAGAGGGTCCCCTGCAGGCCAGTGGGGCTCTGCCACCCTGCCTGCCACTCTGCTTAGCCACCTGGTGAGGAAAACAGGCTGCAGACTCAGAGCCAGTACGGGCTCACGTGCTAGCAAGATAACACACCGAAGGAAGGATGCGCAGGACGAGGGGGCCATGGAGACCTCACCGCAGCCTCAGCAACCCACCAGCAGACCCCGTGCGGGCACCAGGCAGGCCACCCTACCAACTCTCAGGATGCTCCTGCAGGCCCTGCAGGCAGACAGGGTGAACGGAGGCACAAGGAGGGTAAGTCTGACACGCGCTGGGGCCAGGCCTGGAGCCAGAGCCCCAGCCAGTCTTGCCACCACATCCTAACGCACTTTCCACAGACAGCAGGCCAAAGCAAGGCTGCCCAGACTGAAGGAGATGGGGCCCTGCCTCTCCCACCACGGGCCTCCTGGAGACCCCAACACAGATAGCCAGCCCACAAACACCAAACCCAGGGCCTCTGACAAGTGAGAAACGTGAAAAACGTACAGAACAGCTGCAGCTTAGCGCTTCTAACACACCAGACACACACAGGCACACACAGTGTCTCTGCGGAGGCCAGAAAACTGTGCTGGGAAGTCCCCCCATTGGGGGAGGCCCCACAGCAAGCTCCCCTCTCTGCCTGTCCACCAACAGGCGGGCGGAAGGTCCTAATCAGGACCATATGGGAAGGGCCGGCGGGAGGGGCAGAGAGGGAAAACGAACAGGCAACATCAAGCACCTGGGGTGGGTGGGTGAGGGATACCCAGGAGGAGAGGGCAGGGGTGCACTCCCCATGTCACTCACAGGGAACGGGGGTTCAGGAGGTGCAGGGGAAGGTCCCGGTCACCTCATCTCTTTTCCTCTGCAGACTCACTCACGGCCTGTCCACGGGTAGCTGGATCCAGCCAGAGGTCAGACGCCCGCTCCAGCCCTACCCCTCTGGCCTCTTGAAAGCGAGCCAAGACAGTGCGGGGGATGACGCTATTTCCGGCGTGGCCATGCTGGGCCTCGGGTTGGGTGGGAACGTGGCTGGGTCGCCATCCCTTTTGGCCGTCACAGGCACAAAAGCCTCTCGGTGTCCCAGTGCCACATGTGGGTCCCTTCCCTGCTGCCCCAACAGGAGGGACACCTGAGCAGACCCTGTTGGGGGGTGCTCCTCGCACCCAGTCCACCCTGACCTAGCAAACCCCCTTTCTGCTCCTTGGGGCAGGAGCCACTAGGTCAGGTCTCAGGCAATGGCCAGTGAAGGGGCTGCACGGAGGGGCTTCCTGGCTCACAGGAAGGGAGGCTCTCCTTCCCTAGAACATGGCTGCAGCATCCTGTGACCGAGAGGGACACCACGGCTGGAGATGGTGGAACGGAGACGCCTCCACAGCATCCTCAATGCCCGGAGCATCTCATTTTGCACAAAAAAGCTCTAAATTCTCTTGAGGGCTGAAGCCATTCTGAGTTGGGGTTTCTGTCACTCAGGCCAAAAGCATCCTGTTGGAGCAGCTGAGAGCACAGCGGGAGGGGAGGGGCAGGAGAGCACAGCGGGAGGGGAGGGGCGGGAGAGAACGTCCCCCACAGCGACAGGGGATTCTCTGACTCCAAGAATCAGCTCCTGCAGGGGGCCTGCAGACACGGCCACCCACCCCCAGCCCTGAACTGTCCCCTGCTAAGGGCCCAGAAATTCCTGGGAGGGGGACTGCAGGGGGACTCCCTCGTGAGAACGGTGACTGTGGTCAGGCCACAGCTCACAAGTCAGCAACTCTGCTCAGCCGCCGCGGTGGACCCCTCTGGATGGCTTCCAGAAAAGGTGTTCCCCTTCCGTCGCCAGTGTCCTGAAATCCAAGAATATACTCCCAACAGCAACTACAACAAAAGCTAACGCCGAGTGAGTACCGCAGGCACCATTTCTAGAGCCTCACACGCCCCCACCCGCTCAGTCCTCACAAAAACTCCACCCATCCTTCCTCCCCCTCCTCCTCTAACAGCACGGAAAACGGGCACGGAAGGGTTAAGCTGGACTGAGGACGGGTTGGTGGAACAGCCTGGGGGTCCATTCTCCAAGAACCTCACATTGCAAAGGGAACCCTCGGGTCAGAGAGTGGGGCACAGCCCCCATCTATCTACCCCCGTTCTCAGCACCAGGCCTGGCACAGAGGGGGCCTTGGCTGTAAATGAATAAGTGAATGAGAGCCTGCAGAGGGAACAAGGTGACAGGGACGAGGGAGAAACAATCAGAGCAGCCAACGCTGCGGCCGCCGTGATGACAGTGACAACGGCAGCAGTGACACGTGGGCTCCTGTTGTGCCAGACCCGTTCTAAGCACTTTGCTCTATGAACACATTTGTTTCTCATCACGTCTCTCTCAAGTGGGCATTTCTATTAGCCCATTTTACAGAGGGGAACATAGTTGAGTGTACTGGCCAAAGTTGTGCTGCCAGGAAAGGCCATGGAGTCCAGGTAATGTGTGGCTTCCCAGCCAGACTCTGGTTCACACGGCCTCACAGGCAGCCCCATGAAACACGCAGAGAGAGCACGTGAGGGGTCCTCCTGCTGCCCCCCACCCCCAGCTGGGGTCCACCCTCTGCTGAAACCTCCCCAACGTGTTTCCAAGTCCCGCCAGCCATGAGACATTTCTTTGAACATCCAGTACCACCCTCCTATGGCTGTTTGACCTCATCCTTGTATAGGGCAAGACTTGGGCGATAAGTGAAAGGGACGAAAATCCCTGGGAGAGGCGGCAAGGTGGCACTCTTTTTTTTTTCTTCTTCTTTCTTTTTTTTGAGACAGCATTTCACTCCCATCGCCCAAGCTGGAGTGCAGTGGCACGATCTTGGCTCACTCCACCTCCCAGGCTCAAGCTATTCTCCTGCCTCAGCCTCCCAAGGAGCTGGGACCACAGGCACGTGCCACTGCACCCGGTTAATTTTTGTATTTTTTGTAGAGATGGAGTTTCGCCATGTTGCCCAGGCCGGTCTCAAACTTCTGGGGCTCAAGCAATCTGCCTGCCTCAGCTTTCCGGGATTACAGATGCGAACCATCGTGCCTGGCTGAGGTGGTTCTCATACAAAGCAGAGAAAACCATCTTTAGTTCTAAACAAATTAATAAGTATTGAGTATCTATGTAGAAAAAGACTGGAAGGAAATGCGAACATGTTAACAGTGTTTGTCTGGAGGACGCCATTATTACTGATCATTTCCTTTACATTTTCTAATTTAATGTTTGTGTCACAAGTAGGTGTGATTTTTAAAATCACAAAAGTTAAAGGCTGGTTTTTTGTTTGTGTTTTGTTTTTTGAGACAGGGTCTCACCTTACCACCTAGGAGCCGGAGTATAGTGGTGTGGTCATAGCTCACTGCAGCCTCAAACTCCTAACTCAAGCAATCCTCCCACCTGAGCCTCCTGAGGAGCAGGGACGACAGGCAAGCGCCACTACACTTGGAGCTTCTGTTGCCCAGACTGGTCTCGAACACCTGGCCTCAAGTGACTCTCCCACCTCGGCCTCCCAAAGCTGGGATTACAGGCATGAGCCACCACACCCAGCAAAGATTGCTTTTCAATCAGGAAGACAGATGCTTCTTAGTTCTTCTTCTTCTTCTCTTTTTTTTTTTTTTTTGATACGGAGTACTGCTCTGTTGCCCAGGCTGGAGTGCAGTAGCATGGTCTCGGCTCACTGCAGCCTCTGCCTCCCGGGTTCAAGAGATTCTTCTGCCTCAGCCTCCCAAGTAGCTGGGATTACAAATGTGCACCACCACACCCGGCTAATTTTTGTATTTTTAGTAGAGGTGGGGCTTCACCATGTTGACCAGCCTGGTCTTGAACTCCTGACCTTAAGGGATCCACCTGCCCCCGCCTCCCGAAGTGTTGGGATTACAGGCGTGAGCCACCACACTCGGCCTGCTTCTTAGCACTTCTAACCTCTGCCCCTTGGCATCGCCTGGCCAAGCAGATGAAAGGTTCCAGTGAGCTGTCAACCAGCTCTGGGCTGGGGTCTTCCCTGGGCAGCTCCAAGTGGCTGGCATCTGGCTCCTTTTCCAGAGCTGGGTCCAGAAACCAAGATCGGGAATGCGTGATGGCTGTTCCATGGGCCCTTGCTATGAGGTCACTTCCCTGGTTCCAGGGATCAGCTGCTGGCTGTAGTGAGCATGTGGGTTCAGCCAGGGTTTGTATCAACACAGCTCTGCTCTATCCGCGACCTAGTGGGTTCCTCCACTCCCCGCTGCATGACAACCCCAGGAAAAATATTAGGAGGGAGGGAGCCGCTGGGGGTGTGACAGGAGAGACTTTCCAGGGACAGATTTGTAAAAACTGCTTCAGAGTCCTCTCCAAGGACTTTCAAGGCCTCCACTGCCCCCTACTGACGGGTCACGGCTCAGGAAGGGAAAGCTGGGGGTGGAGCTGGCGTGGGGCGGGGAGGGTGACCAGCACCCCCAAGGCAAGGAGATGAGCTGGGAGAACAGGGGCCTGGCAGGGCAGCCCCAGGCCAGCTCCTGTCTCCAGAACCACTGTCTTCCTCCTCTGGCCACAAAATGAGGCTGGCCGGACACAGGCCTACTCCACAGGCTGGGAGGCTGGGCATGAAAGCACTCTGCTTGCATGGGGTACCCCATGGTGAATACCATCAAAGCCAGCCCCCAGGGTCTGCTGTCCCACAGGGAAGACAACGTAAGGCACCCATGGAACCCAGAAGCATCTAAAGGATCTGACAGCCATGAGCTGGGAGGACACAGTTCTGCAGCAGGAGAAAGAGGGGCACAGAGACAGGGTTCGCCCACTGTCCTTGTGATCATCGCCACTCAGGGCTGGTACGGACCACTTGGGATGGACCCTGCAGGGCGCATTCACAGTACAAGAGTTCTTCTAAAGGATACCTTACTCCACCCTCACAAAAAGCCAGGGTTCAACCTGGTGAACCACCTTTCCCCATCTGTCCCACCCTCCGGAGTCAGACCTGAATGGCTCCAGGCCTGGGTCCAGAAGGCATGCCCAAGAGGTGAGTTTCCTCAAGCCTGCAAGACCCCTGGGCCCTTGGCCTGAGCTCAGGTATTCGCACCATGCTAGGACAGCCCTGGGCAGGCATCTTCACTTCTGAGCATCCCTCTCCACTTCTGCAGGATGCGGGGAACCGCGCCACCCAGCAAGGCCTGACTGGCGAGTGGTCCTCGCTCCAGCAGCAGCCGGCACTACCAAGACCGTCAGCCACTCCAGAGGCAAACGACAGGCCCTGGAGCCCAGTGTGAGGGCCAGAAGCCTGGTGCCCCCACATCTGCCCCATCTGCCGTGTTGCCCTGGGCACAGCCCACCCCTCTGTGGTCCCGAGTCTCAGCTCCGAGGTCTCTAAGACCCCTTCGGTCCCTGCAGCTCAGGATGCTCACTTGAAAACCAGGCCCAGTCAGCAGAGCCTCCCTCGCCAGCCCACCACTGGCCAGCTCCTGTCCAGCACCCTCCAGCTCATTATCCCCATCCCTGCAAACTCCACACCAGCACCCTAAGCCCTTCCTCCTCCAGGAAGGAGACTGTCCCCAAATGTGTCCCCTGTTCCCTTTCGATCAAAGTCCAGAAGATAGAGAAGCAGCCTCCCGCCTCCTCTCCCTGCCGAACCCTTGGCCTTTTGGATACCCCCTCTGATTCTCTGCTAATATCCCCACAACACAATCAGTCCTCAGTCCCTCCCCAAACGCAATCGGCAAGCATGCTGTAGCCCCAGCAGCCAGTGATGTCCCTATTTAGCAGCCTGCGGGAGCCAGCGCACCTCTCAGCCAGGTGGGCTGCAGGAGCCAGTCGTGGCAAGGGCAGGAGGCCTGGGTGCTGACAGCATCGGCACCATCAAAATCATGGTCAGATCAAGGTCACGGTCAGCGAGCTTCTCCACCTGCAATTTCCTCCTCACCAAGGCGGCCTCAGCCTCGGCCTCGGCCTTGGCCTCAGGAGCTGCAGACACAGCCCCCAGCCCCCACCCCAGGAGCTCAGCCTCATACACACTGGAGGACATGGAGCTGGGGCACCAACAGCCAAGAACAGGTACATCCGCAACCAGGAGCAGGGGGCGGAGGGCTGCCGAGACGTTCCCATTCCCACTGGCTGCCGGGGACTTACCACTTATTACACACTGACTATATACCCAGGGCTGTGATATGTCTGCTTCTTATATTATACTCTTAAATCCCCAAATTTGTCCCCAATTTACATACGATGAGGCAAATTCAGAGTAAATAACCTGCTTATCAGCTTCTGAACCCAGGCTGGCTCTAACCTCCCTCCTTCCAGCTGCTTTGAGCCCACACGAGTATGAGGCACAAGTGAACCCTACCAGCTGGAAAGTGCGCCCTCCCTCTGCTAACCCCACAGCCCTCCCAGCCTGTGCCTGAAGCTGCCAGCACCCTCCCACCCAGCACTGCTCTCTGTAGCCTGAGCTGTTGCTGTGTGACCCAGGGTTAGTGCCCTAACCTCTCTGGACTACACCTGCAAGATGAGGATGCAGCTGCACAGCCTACTTCACATGCTCACTAACTTGGCATGCACAGCTAACATCTGCCAAGCCTGTGACATGGACCAGCTTCGCTTCAATTTCGAATGTGGTACCCCCACCCAGTTTGGGGGTGGAACTGTTAGTTCGTCTTTTTCTGGATAAGGAAGTTGAAAGGCTCCAGAAGGCACCAAGGTCAGCTGGTTTGCCAGTAGGTACAGTGCCCACCCATTACTCACAACCCACCCCTGACCGCTTCGCCTGTGTCCCCAGTTGAGGTGTGTGTACTTGAACACTTTGCCAATGGTTGAATCTGCACCAGGGTCACTGTGTCAGCTGGGCCTGCCAGGCCACCCTCCCCGAGCTCTGTCCAAGGCAGGGCCAGTCCTCATACCTCGCTTCCTTGCCAGTGTCCCACCCAAGGCCCCGGAGTCAGAGATCCAGCTAAATCCTGGCAATGCCCCATACTTGCCCTGTGACTATGGGCCAGCGAGTCAGCCTCTCCGTGCCTCCCAGGTTGCTGTGAGGGTTACAGGAGATGCGCGGAGGGCCCTGAGCTTGGTGGCTGGCCTGCTGGAGAGGCTAGTTACGTGGTGTAAGGATGGCAGCAGTGACAATAAATGAATCGAACGAAAACAAGGCAAACTGGGCCGGGGGAAGGGCGCTGGTTAAACAGACCTGAGTGGATCAGGACCTTGCACATGAGCAGGCGAAAACAGCTCCAAATAGCAAGTCTGGCAGGCCCAGGATGACTCAGCCCTGGGTGCTGTCCAGGGCCCCCTCTCGGTTCCCCTGCCAGCCTAGTCTCCTCCTATTCCAGCCTGACTGCCCTATGGGTACCAACGAGTTCCCGACCAGGACTGAGGCAGAACAGACAGGGCTCAAGGCCCCGCAGGCAGGCACAGAGTGTGAATGGCAAACAGGAGACGCTCCCGGCACCCCACCGTCCTTCCCTCCCCAAAGGCTGACAATGCCAACCTACAGAAGAAGCTGTTCTTCCTGGCCTCGGATCCCATCTCAACACAGTGCATGAGGCAGCTGTGACCAGAGGGTGTGACTACCCCTGCAGATGGAACCCATTCACTGTGCCCAGCCCATAGCCAGAGCCCGGAGGACGGGGGAAGTGAAGTGGGGCATCTCCCACAGTGAAGGGAGAAACCAATCTAGCTATTTTTTCTTGGATTGCTTCTGGAACTCACCCTGTCATGGCTCTACCCTAACTCAGCTTCCCAAAGCCTCAGAGAGCTCTGTCCTTTGCCCTGCATCCTATCTCATCCGCTTGTGCTGGATTAGTCCCCTAGAAACCCCGTCTCCTGTCATTCCCAGGGCACCAAGGCTGGTTGGTGGGTTTAGGGATTCCCATCTTCTGATCCAGCCCCAGTGGCTCACCCCACGCTCACCTGCACTCACAGGTGTGTCTCCCACCTCCAGCCTTTGCACGGGCAGCCCCACATTCTGGGAGCTCAGCCTCCCCCAGTGACTCACTCCAGAGCACAGGGACCTCTCTCTCTGACTCCTTCTTAGCTCCAACCATGAGTAGTCCATGTCATAGCAATGCCTTAGTTGCTTGTCTGCTAAGTTATGACAATGCCCCTTTGCTCTCTAGCCTAATGTCTGCATATAGACAAACCTCCACATTCTAAGCTACCAGATACCACTTCTTCCAGGAAGTCTTCCCTGACTGCTCCAGTTTGACAGAGGCTTCCCTCCTCTGTGCTCCCCTAGTGCTTAACAAGCATTCACTGAGCACCCGTAACATGCAAGGCACCCGCAACACAAGTCAGTGTCCCGTGCCCTCCCAGAGGGCATATGAACAAATAAACAGCAAGACTCTCCAATACTCATCCCTGCCCCACAGAAAACCACTCACAGGCATGGGAGGGCTGCTTTAACTGCGGGTGACAGGGACGCCTCTCCAAGATGGCAGCGCTGCAGCAAGACCTGAATGAGGCGGCCAGGAGGTCTGGGGAGGGACTTCCCGCGAGGGAACAAGCAAACATTCTTCTGTGAGGATGAGCCCTCATGTCCCAGGAGCAGCCAGGCCAGGAGGCCGGTGGGGGAGTGGCCGGGTGACGTGGGATCTCACAGGCTGCCCCAGGATAAATCAGCACCTCAAGCACAGCAGACACCCAGGGAAGGCTTAGGCTGGGGAGTGATCTGAACACATTCTCCATCCAGGAGCTCACCGGGGCTCCTGGGCTCACGCTGTCCCGCCACTGCACACCTCCAGGGGGTTAGGGGGCACCCTTTACACCACCCTCACAGGCAGCGCTCCTGGGGGAGGTGTGCTGTGCAGGGGACTCGCTGGCCACCCTGTGGGGCGAACCACAGGCGACAGTGTAGGACAGGTGGTCAGTTCAGGAGGGACAACTACCCAAGCAGGGGTCAGAGGGCACTCAGATTTGGGAGGAATCCTCAACTTCTCAGGCCCAGGCAACCAGAGGTGGGGGGTGGGGTGCTGCTTCCTGAGATGGGAGGCCTGGGTTCCTGGCTGCATTCCCTGGTGTGGAGGTGCTGGGAGGTGCAGAGGCCTCCTCCTGAGGCTGGGACCCTCTGGTCATCCTGACCCACTGTTCCGAGCCTATCCGCCTGTCTGAGGGCAGAGCCTGAACTCACAGTCGTGCACACTCCCCTCTGCACAGGGCCCTGCGGGGCTGCACAGCAGCCTCTCCTCTACAGATCAGGACCCTGAGCTCCAGGAGGGCTGGGACTGTCCGAGACCGCACAGCCAGGGTCGGACACAGCCAGGCCAACCTCTGACTTCTGGCTCCATGCATTCTAGGCACACAGGTAAAATTCTGCTGGCTGGGAGGGTGGGGGTGGGGGGAGATGAGCAGGTGGGCAGCTTCCTCTTAGCCTCCCAACATGTATGTGCCGGATCCCTGGGGGAGGAGCACAAAGACCCTTTCCCAAGACACAGAAAGAGGCAGTGGGGGGTCCTTCTCTGGCTGAGGCTCCAGGTCCTGAGTGTTGGATGCAGCCCCACTTGGAGGCTGGAAGTCAGGTGGCCTTGGGGGTGTGTGGGGCCCGCCAGCTCAGCTGCAGCTCCTTCCATGTAAGGGAACCTCCCAGGCAGCATCCCCATGGCCAGAGAGGGGGCCGGGAAGAGTGGGGGCTGCAGCCAGAGTGGCACTCGGGTGGGCTGCACCCTGAGGACATGGTCACATCCCCTTCCCAGACCTCTGAAGCCCTCGGGTACGGGTCAGGGGCTCTCAGCTGCAGGCAGGAGAGGGCCCCACAGTCACAGATCCAGGGAGTCCAGCTTGCAAAGCCCAGAGGCTTCCGGAGGCCGCTGGCCCGGCTTCCTGTGCAGCTGGGTTTTCCTGGGAGGCCCTCCTCCAGCACTCTCAGTCCCCAGCCCGCACGACCTCCCACAGCTGGGCCCATCTTCCCAGGCCCAGGTCACGTGGTGCAGGTCAGTGGGGCTCTGGGGGAGGGCAGGGCGCCAGGAACAGCCCCGGGGGTGGGGGGACTGGAGCAGAGCTCACTTTGGCCGCCTGCCCACTTTGCACGAGGGATGCTAGACTTCCACATGTGGTCACTCAACTTCGCCCAACTATGCGTAAGTCCTGGTTACCCTCACCCTACTGACGGGAATTAAACTGGCCAAGGAGCAGCTCAGATTCTGAGCAGAGCAGGGGTCCAAGCCTCCCAGGAGTTCTAGGCATCCCCCAGCCCCTCCTCCTGAGTACTGAGTCCACACACTCAGCACCCAAATGCCCATTCACTTGGGGGTCCGCCAACTACTAGTTGGCATGGCTTAACAAAGGGCTTCTGTGCCACAGGTCTCATTTGATCCTCCCAAAAACCCTCTGAGGCAGGACAATGTTATTCAACCCATTTTACAGACAAAGCAACTGAGTCATAAAATGGCTTGCCAAAAGATACAAAGGCAGAAAGATCAACAGCAAAGAGCTTCTCTGTGATCCTGACCAGCAAGGCCCCCAGAAAAAAGCAATGGACCCTGAGGCCCTCACAGGAGCAGAGTCCTGGAGGGAACAACAGCTTAGCCTCATGTCACCCTCAAAGGGTACCTTGAAGGTCAAGGTATTGGGCCCAAGCAGACTGGACTCTGTTCCCTGCACCCCTCCCACCTCCTGAAGCCCCTTCCCTCCCACCCAGGTGGGCCGTGGAGGTGTCCACAACACATAATGGAACAGCCGGTGGGTCATGGGCCCCCCAACTGAGTCAAGGGGCTCGACCAGAGGCTCAAACAGTGGCATAGAAACCATGAGCTTAACTGCAAACCAGCTCGGGCTTTGGAGTCAAGCAGCCCTGTGTTCATAGCCAGGTTCAGTTGCTTCTAGCTGTGTGGCCTGGGGCCGGTTCTTCAACCTCTCTGTGCCCCGGTGCCGCCTTCTCTGCAGTAGTAACAGGACCGTTTTCTGTGGCAATGGTGCGGATACGTCCCACGAAGCACATAAAGCTTCGAGCCCAGCGCCTGGAGTATGTCAGGATGCAGTTAAGTGGTCACTTATGATTCATGAAATATTAATAAGCGAGGGGCGGAATGACAGCCTCCCTGCGTTGTCCCTAAAATGGAAACAAATCTGCTCAGCGCTCAAAGCAGCAGAAAGCGAGCCAAGGACAGGCTCCCAGTGACCATGCCCTGGCAGAGCGTTCCCTACTGGGCCCAGGCAGGGCTCAGGGCGGGTGGCCACCGTCCAGATGAGCTCATAGCTGGCACCTGCTTCCAGAGCACATGTCTGGACTTTCCAGATCTTTCCTCCCCTTTCTCTGACCTTTCCCTACTCTGCAACCCCCACCTCCTGCCACTTTCTTACTCACTCTCTCCTTTCATTCCTGTTCAAAAACAAATAATGGAGGCCAAATGTGTCAGCTGGCTCCCTGGAAAGGCTTCCCTGAAGCAGGAACACAAGGCGGGCGGTGGAGGATTACTCAGCGTAAGCCACGTGATCTCTGCGCGGAGCCAGGGAAGGGGAGGCGCTGAGATCGAGGGTGCTAGGATCGAGGCACTGAGACGGGGTCACTGGACAAAGGCCAGGGCCAGCTCCCGTTCCCACCCCAACAGGGGCCCCCACATTTAGGGGCCACATCTCCAAAGTCTCTTGGGCAAGATAGACAAATCCCATCACAGGGTCAGAAACCCTGCCTCCAGGCCGCGGTCTGGGTGGGGGTGGGAGATTCCTGGCCGGTTCCTAAACATTCACTCTGTGGACAGAACTATCAAGGGGAACTCAATGTTTCCACAACAGCTTGGTCAAGCTATAGGTATCAGGCTGGGCGCGGTGACTCACACCTGTAGTCCCAGCACTTTGGGAGGGGATTGCTTGAGGCCAGGAGTTCGAGACCAGCCTGGCCAACATGGCGAAACCCCATCTCTACTAAAAATACAAAAATTAGCCAGGTGTGATGGTGCAAGCCTGTAGTCCCAGCTACTTGGGAGGCTGAGACAGGAGAATTGCTTGAACCCTGGAGGTGGAGGTTGCCGTGAGCGGAGATGCGCACCACTGCCCTCCAGCCTGGACGACAGAGCGAGACGGTCTCAAAAAAAAAAAAAAAAAAAGATGCAGGTATTGTCTCAGGGTTCACAAGTCTAACCTTACCCCTGACGTTGGCATTTAATCCTGATGCAGATCCTAGCAGGAAAAAGGAGAAGAGCCAGAAGGCTGTGGGGACCAGGGGGTTTACAGCAGTGCTTATTAGACTTTCTCTGGCAGGCACAAGTGTCCCCTGGAGGCTGCTAGACAAGCAGAGGACCCACCCCAGAGGCCCTGGTTCGGGAGGGCTGGGTTAGGGCCCAGGAAGCTGCATTTCGGCAGGAAATTCAGAGCTATCCTGAGCCCTACTTTGGAAGCAGAACAGAACCAACCAGAGGGCAGAACAGAACCAGAAACAAAAGCTTCTGTGGGCCCCGTTTCCTGGGGATGGGCCTCTGCACCATCCGAGGTGACCATTAGTCCGGCTCCCTGGGACCAGCCCTGAGCACTCCCTGGGAAAAGCAGGACCTGCAGAGGACAGTTTGCCAGGATCCCCCTGACCCCCCACCCCACCCCGCTCTCACCCCAGCTTCCCCCACTTCCATCCTCCACCTAGAACTCTGGAGACCTGGCCCTGGAGGCCCAGAGACCAGAAATAAGAGGAGACAAGGGGAGAAGCTCCCCTCCCCATTCCTCAGCCACACCAATGGGCTGACCTCCCAGGAAGCCACGCCAGCCACTGCTACTGTCCTGGCCACCCCACCTGGCCCTGAGGCTGGGTGATGACAAGCATTCCGTTCTGCCTGCCTCTTCACCTGAGGCTGCTGCTGATGTGAGGCCTGACCACACGCCCAGGAGGCACAGGACAGAGCCCAGAGCTGTTTAAGAACACATAAGCCTGAGGCCCGGGTCCTGCACCTGGGAAGGGCCAGGAAGGGTTAAAGGAAAATCCCAGCTGAGCACAGTGGCTCACGCCTGGAATCCTAGCACTTTGGCAGGCCAAGGCAGGAGGATCATTTAAGCCCAGGAGTTAGAGGTCAGCCTGGGAAATATAGTGAGACCCCATTTCTACAAAAAAAATTAAAATTAAAAAATTAGCCAGGCATGGTGGCACACGCCTGTAGTCCCAGCTACTTGGTAGGCTGAGGTGGGAGGATCACTAAGCCCAGGAGGTCAAGATCACAGTGAGTGGGAGATTGGGCCACTGAACTCCAGCCTGGGCGACAGAGAGAGACCGTCTCAAAAAAAACCCTACACTCCATGGAGCTTAGTGGAACCTTCGGCCAGGGCGTCTCGACTGTGCAATAAGCTGGCAGCTGCCAATCCCCGAGGGTGAAGACCCATCCACTAACAACCTGCACCCTAGTGCGGTGAGAGGAAGCGCCTGGGGAAAGATGCCGGCTGAGGCACCGAGCTCAGCCCGATCCACCGTGGAGAAGCCACTCCAGTTTCAAAGAGAAAGATCATTAAACCTCAGGTGAATCGCCCAAAAGCCATCCCTGTACACACAGAGGGTGTATTCTGGGACATGTGGATACCTTCTCCCAGGACAGGAAGCAAAATCAGTAGGCAGAGATGTGGGCCTCCCCGCTCTTGCTGGAGCCAGCCTGGAGCCCTCCCTCATCTCCGTGCCCAGGGAAGCACAGGCCCCACCTCCACCGCAGCCAAAAGACTTCCTGTTGGCTTTCCCAGCAGCATCCAGCCCAGGTCTTGTGGGGAGAGGCAGCAGGGGGAGGAGAAAGACAGAGAAAGATGAGCTCCTGGCAGCTGTGACTAGGGGGAGAGAAATGAGGTTACAATCTGTTCCTGCTCACCCCACAGACGGGAGGTGTCTTATTTCAAAATCCAGGGCGGCTGAGGGACTGAAGGAAGAGGGAGACACCTTCTAACTGGGGTTTTCTTTCATTTCACCCCATGGCACCTTACACAGGAAAGAGCCGGAGGGGCTCGGGTTCCTGGCATCCAGCCAAAGCCTCAGGCAGGGGCCCAGACAAGGGGCTGTGCTATCACTCCAGGTAGCCTGAGGGTCAGCGACGGTAGAGCTCCACCCCACCCCACCACTGCACAGTACCCCGCATCCAGGACAGCTCAGCAGCCAGGCTGCCCCAGGGTTCAAATCCAGACACTTAACTGTGGGGCCTCTCTGCGCCTTGATTTCCTAATCTGGAAAATGGGATAATTAAAGTAACTGTTGGGCAGGGCAGGGGGTAAGTGAAAGCCAGCGTTTGTTTGAGAGTGATGTGGTTAGGACCGTCATTGTGACCAGACACTGCGCCTTCTCCTCCCACCTGAGACAAGGGTTTCACTCACTGTTGCCAGAAAGATCTGGACCCGGAAGGGACGAGGGAAGTCGTCTCATTCACAATCCCAGAGGGAAGGTGAGGTCCCCGTGCCAGCTGGCTGCTGCAGGGGAGAGGGTGGGAGACGGCTGGGGGACAGAGCAGCAGGGACAGCAGGAGGAACGGCCGGCAGGGAAGGACCCCAGCGATCTAAAGGCTGTCCACCAGGACAGCTCGGACTCTCTCCACTGAGACAGACTCCTCTGGACAGTTGGGCTGAGGATTCCCAGGGCCTCTGAGTGAAACAGAATCAGCCATCACTGAAGCCACATGTCCCACAGGCTTGCAAGCACAAGTGGGGGACTGCCCAGGTGTCTCTGTTTCATAGAGGCCAGGCACCAAGGCCAGGGTAGCCAGGGGACATCACGCAGCAGAGTGGGGGCCTCGCAGAACCACCAGCCAAGAAGACGCATGCAGAAGCACGCAAGTGTTGCAAGGAGGCAAACTTGCTGCTGGACTGAACATGGGGAGCTGAGCTTCCAATTGCTGAGCCGGGTTGTCTGGCCCACTTCTCTCTTCCTGAACAGAACGTCCCCAGACAGAGCGGCCAGGCAACAGCATGGCCAAATGGGGGTCTGCATTCCAGGCCTGCCCTGCAGCCTGACCAGCCTGCCACCCTCCCAGGAGACACAGGACTGGCCAGGGCTCCCCTAGGCTGCCACAGGAATAAGGCTGGGCTGTGACCTCCTCCATGGCCCAGGCGCCTGGGGGAGGGACCATGAGCTCCAGTTCAGGGGGCAGACAGGGAACGGAGAGTCCACACTCCCCCCAACCACGGAGCTGGCTTCTCCTCCACTGCATTCTCACCAGCCATACCCCCCACCAAAAAAACCACCTTACCCAATGGGTGGTTTTGCAGCGACACCCAGCCCAATGAAGTTACCTGGTGGGGGCCTTGGGGGATGGGGCTCCCGGAAATGCACACAGGCAGTGGGCGAGCCGGAGGCTGTGTGAGGCCTTGCTTCCTGGGGCTGGCCGGGAGGTGCCTCAACCATCTGTGTAACCCGAGCCCGCTGTGACCAGGACCTGCTGTTTCCCCATCCCAGCCCTCTCCTATCAGCATCAGCTAAGCATTAGTCAGCAGGTGCCAGCAGGGAGCCACGGCCTAAGGCAGGCCTGCAGTTAGACCAGCACCGGGGGAGGGACCAGGAGAAAGACCTCTAGAGTGGAAGCCACAGCCCCTCTTCCTCCTGGGCTGGGCAACAGATCACCATCCCCAGCCAGCCCTGGGGAAGCGGGAGGGGTCAGCTTGGTCGCAGGTACAGCGCTGGGGTCCTCAATGTGGCTGCTGCTGACCACGGCCCCTCTTCCTCCTGGGCTGGGCAACAGACCACCATCCCCAGCCTACCCTAGGGAAGCGGAAGGCGTCAGCTGGGGCACAGGTATAGCTCCGGGGTCCCCGCAGCAGCTGCTGCTGACCACAGGCCTGTTACTCCTCCTCCAGCTGGGTTCCCACTCTGGTCCTGAAAGTGCCTCCCTCAGCTCCCATCTCTTGCCCAGGAGGCAGCCAACACCCGAAGCGCTGCCACAGCAGGAGGCTGGGCCTGCAAGTGTGACCCGCCTGGGGAGGGACAGAGGGAAAGACCACCTCTGTTCAAACAGCAGCCTTCTCCCTCCCCTCGGGGGTTCCCACAGGGTCTCCAGTCTCTCTCTGGCCAAGAGGTAAGGAGAGGCAAGAAAGTTTCAGGAACATCAGCAGAGAAGAGACAGGGCAGGCTAGAGGAAGCAGGTTGTAGGGTGCCTAAGGCTTTGGGCTGGGCTTTGGGAGGCCAGGATATGGGCAGCTGGTAGGCTCAGGTAGGGCAATCTGCCCCACAGGTATTCTGGGAGACAGAGGAGAGGGGACATGACAGCGGTCCCTCACTGCCTCCCGGCTGTGGCTTCCAGGGGCCTCGGCTCAGACCAGACGCACCCCATGCACCGGGTCTTGGTTCAGCCAGGAAGCAGGGCCCACGGGCCTCCATGACTGCCTGGACAGTGATCCCCAAAGAGCCGCCTCACCAGCTGGGGAGCTCCCAAGGGGAAGGTGGCTTTGCGGACCATCTGGAGACATCAATGGGCCATGAGGACAGGAGGAGACGTGGGCATCCTCACAGCCTTGACGGAAAATCAAAGCAGAGCTGGAGGCTGGGCACAGTGGCTCACACCTGTAATCCCAGCACTTTGGGAGGTCGAGGAGGGCGGATCACTTGAGGTCATGAGTTCAAGACCAGCCTGGCCAACATGGTGAAAACCGATCCCTGCTAAAAATACAAAAACTAGCCATCCATGGTGGCACGTGCCTGTAGTCCCAACTACTCAGAAGGCTGAGGCAGGAGAATTGCTTGAACCCAGGAGGCGGAGATTGCAGTGAGCCGAGATGGTACCACTGCACTCCAGCCTGGGCAACAGAGTGAGACTCCATCTTTGAAAAAAAAAAAAAAAGGCAGAGCCGGAGGCCGGGTGGCTCTCAGAGCCTGACAAGGAGGCTGTGGGGCTGGGCTGCCTTTCCGGCCGTCCGAGGGGCAGGAACTGGCTCAGCCTGAGCTTCAGACCCACAAGAGGCTGAACCCAAGCGGTACTCCAAGATGAGGCAGGGCTATCCTGTCCACACCTGTGTCCAGGCCCCAAGGGCCACCCTCTCCAGGAACTCAGTTTGATGGTCTCTCAGGCTGAGAGGCTGTCAAGGGGCTCTAAGGTGCCCCAACATGTGAATCGGTGGGTTCTGATGTGTGAGAGCTCAAGTCACTCCCCCCACCGCCAGGGAACAGGAATGAGGAGCCCCCACTCCCAGTGTCCGGCAGGCGAGAGGCAGCCACTGGACTGTGTGACCAGGTGCTACCAGACCCCGAGGGCCCATGGATATGGCACATGACCACTTTAGTTTTAATGACCAATGCCTGTGCAGCAGGTGCTGAGGGGCCTCAGCCCCAAGCAAGGCTGGGTTCCTAGAACCTCCCCCTCCGCCCCTGGCAGAAGGATTTGCAGCTGTGGAGCTCCTAAGATATTTTTTGGTAGCAAACAAAGCACGGTGGACCTATGAGTGCCCTCACTTGAATGTGGATATAGACAGAAAAGACAGCAAACATTTGTGAACCAAAGGAATGGCTCCTGCATATTGAACTTCCACTTACCGGCCCTTGTCTGGTATAAAGTGCTCAGGAACTCTCCGACAGCTTCAGTTAGAAACGTGCTTTTGTTTGGCTATGTGGAAAATTCTATCCACACTAAGATACGTGATGCTTCTGGTCCTCCCTACGAACGTTCTATGCTTTCTGGGTTTATGATTTGGAATTTGCAGATCTCTGCCACCTTTGTTCCAGAGTCACAAGGATCTTGGATGCAGGAAATGTTTTCTATGTGCAAGGACCCCCTCTCCCCTGCCAGGGTCCATTGGCCTCTCTCTGTCCACAGGTGTCACCCAAACCCTCGAACCTGCCGCCTCCTCTTTCTAATTACCTCCTGCAACTCATCAAGAGCTTCCCCACCTTGAGAGCTAGGCTGCTGGAGACACACAAGGCACACAGAAGTCCGTGAAATGACACTGAGCATGTATTAGGCACTTACTGTGTGCCTGGTTTGGTAATAATAAGTAAAATCATAGTGCTCTGGGCACATCAGTACACTTCCTTATGTTCATCCTCCCAACAACTCAATGAGATGGCTCTCTAAATGGGGAAACCGAGGCACAGGGAAGTGAGACTGGCCCAAAGCCACAGGTTAGGAAGGGTAGGGCCAAAGTTCAAATCCAGGTAGTATGGCACCAAATCCCAGCTCTTCACGTGAAAAGCGTCTTGTAACTCCTCGAGAAGGCTGGGACTATTATTTTCATTGTACCGACGAGGAAACCAAGACGCCAAATGGCCAGGCAGCCCTGGAGCCAGGAGGTGGGCCCAGTGACTTATGGGAGCACATGGAATGGAGCCCATGTGAGGCTCAGGCTGGGGTCCCCCATCTTATCCTGGTCTGAGGGATGAGGTGACTGGGAGTGTCAGAGACACTCTGGGACTGGCCATCCAGGTGCTCTGCATCCAGTTCCAATGTGAAGCAGGCGAGAGTGGACAACCTGGCACCCAGCAGGGCTGCTGTCCGTATCCCAGTGGCTCTTCAAAGCCTGGCTGAGCAGAGCAAGACCGTCCTCAGACCAGAGTGACCCCCAAGCCACACAAGCACTCAGTTATGCTTCGGAGGATGCAGGACTGGGAAGGTCTTCCTCCCACTGCATCCTCACCCAGTTCCTCCGTGGGGCAGCTGGCTCCAGGCACAGACCCAGATGTCCCTCTCCCTGCCTGCTGTCAGCACATCCCTGGCTTCACTGCTGCTTCAGGGAGGGGCCCGAGAGCTCCACGGCCCTGTTAATCATCACACTCTGTTCAGAGGGCCGGGGCAAATCAGCACCGATTTGCCAAGCATCCAGCAGCAAAACCATGGGTTGGAAAGGGCCACAGTGCTGCTCTGATCTGGCCCCGTCCAGGTGCTGTTCTCACCAGCTCCTTCCTGTTCCTGGCCCCACCTCTCAGGTACCATGAGCTCTGCAGATCCAAAGCCAAATTCACCAGCCCTTGACCCTCTCTAGCTAGGATGAGGGTGAGGCCTTTGTCCAGGTGCAAAAGTTAAGGGAGTGCCAAAAAATCCAGGAATCAAACAATATTTTAAAGCAACATTTTAAACAAATCAAATTCCAGGCTGAACAAACTCTGGCATGGCTGTGCACGTGCAGGGCTGGGCCTGTCTTTATTTAAAATTCCAACATTTGTTCATCATGGAGGTTACTCTGCATCATTTCAATATTTAAAAACACTTCATTAAATACTATCTGTGTTGATTCCTGAGCTCTTTCGTGTCCCCTTACATTGTGCTCCTGACAAGTGCCTGACACACCTTGCCCCAGTCAGCCCTGCTCTCTAGGTGCTCTCCTGGGTCTGTCCTGCCCACGCTCCTCGCAGCCACCAGGAGCCACTGAGCCACTGTGTCTGCCTTATTTTGCTCCTTATGCCTGTGCGCCGTCCACCTCACTGTGCTTCCCTCATGTGCCTTGGTCACACGTCAGCTCCAGACAGGAGCCCGGTGGGCTGGAAGCACATACCAGCGCCGCATTCCCCCACGTCAGTGCCGGGCACAGGGCAGCACTGGAGATTTTTTTGTTTTGTTTTGTTTTTGAGACATAGTCTCGCTCTGTCACCCAGGCTGGAGTGCAGTGGTGCAATTTTGGCTCACTGCAACCTCCACCTCCTGGGTTCAAGCTCTGCCTCCTGGAATCAAGCAGATTCTCCTGCCTCAGCCTCCCAAGTAGCTGGGACTACAGGTGCACGCCACCACGACCAGCTAATTTTTGTATTTTTAGTAGAGATAGGGTTTTGCCATATTGGTCAGGCTGGTCTCGAACTCCTGACCTCAGGTGATCTGCCTGCCTTGACCTCGCAAAGTGCTGGGATTCCAGGTGTGAGGCACCACGCCTGGCCGAGACTTCTTGAATAAACAAACATTCCCAGGATGGAGATCTGCCCAGGGAACGTGCTCAGGCTCTGCCTCTGTACCTCTGCTTGCTGTGCCCAGAAGCAACCCAGGGCCACTCCAGCTGCCTCTACCTGACCATATCCCCATCCTCACCCAGGCCGGCTTGTCCCACCCTGTGGGCCAAGGAAACTATCTAGTGGGTGGTGACCAGCGTTTTTTTGTTTTTTGTTTTTTTTTTAATTTGAAAAGAATACACTCACGAAAGGTCAACAGGCAACAACATCCCAATGTCCCTCGGCTGATGAAGGCGACGTGTCTGTCCACAATGGAACGGTCCATTCCACGGTGGAACATTACTCAATATTCCACCTGCTACAATGTGGATGGATCTTGGAAACGTGACACCAAGCGGAGAAGCCAGACACAAAGGCCAAACATGCAATTCTCTGTACAAGAAATGTCTAGAATCGGCCAGGCGCAGTAGCTCACGCCTGTAATTCCAGAACTTCGAGAGGCCAAGACAGGAGGATCACTTGAGCCCAGGAGTTCGAGACCAGACTGGGCAACATGGTAAAACCCCATCTCTACAAAAAATACAAAAATTAACCAGGCATGGTGGCACAGGCCTGTAGTCTCAGCTACTTGGGAGGCTGTGGTGGCAAGATGGCTTGAGCCAGGGAGGCGGACGTTGCAGTGAGCAGAGACTGAGCCATTCACTCCAGTCTGAGTGACAGAATCAGACCCTACCTAAAAAAAAGAAAAAAAAAAAAGAAAAGAAAGAAAAAAAAAAAGAAAAGAAAAGTATGGAATTCACACAGATAGAAAGGAGATACGGAGGAGGAGGGCAGGATTGATAGCTAAAGGCTACGGGGTTTCTTCTTAAGAAAAAAATTTTCTAAATTTCTCAAATTTTCAATTTTCTAAAATTGGTTGTGGTGATGATGGCTGCACTACTCTCTGAATAGACTGAAAACCATGGAATTATGCACTTTAAATGGGTGGATCATACAGGAGCTTACTTAAATCTCCATAAAGCTGTTTTAAAAAAAATGAAAAAAGCCTTCCCTCTTTCCAAAACAAACAAATAGAGAGAGAGGAAAAAAAAAAAAATAGAAAATACCAAAGGGTAGCACAGGCATGGTAAAGGTAAGAATTCCATCATGGAAATTTGGTTTCATTTATATACCGCCACCTCCCACCCCCACCCCATACAGGTGTGTCCTGGGTCGTGGTGTCAAGCGCATGTCTTTCTGGAGGCTGCAGTCCAGACTGATTTTGAAAGCCACTCTCTGGGCAGCTCCAAACTTCTCATAATTCCTGAAGCCCTTGGCCTGCTGGGACCACTGAGCCACCCCCAGACCCAGTCCCCTGTCACTACCTACTCAAGACTGCAGCCGTGGGGAGGGGTGCTCTCTCTTAAGGGTGCAGCAGTCCTGTGGCTTCATCCCCTCTCAGAATACACATCACCCGGCACTGCACACATGTGCCTCAACATGGAGCATCCCAGGACGCCAGCCACAGCCAGTGATGTTTGCACACCGACCGATCGATCATGCTCTGCTACCCAATCACGTCAATCACCCCGCTGCACGCTGTCCTCACTAAGTGAGCTCAAGTAACCCCCACGGAATAAGCCGAGGGATTTTAAATAAGCTAAAAGATGCTTTTCTAGGAAAAAAATAAGTAATGAATTTTAAGAAGAAAAACTGTAAAACTCAAAGACCCACGGAAAAAATTGAAATTTTTAAAGTGCTAGACTCCCCCAAAAGTATCAGGCCCAGATGGTTTCACAGTGAATTCTTGAAAAGTTTTAACAAAGAGATTATTATGTTGCTGCTTAAAACGTTCCAGAACACAGAGGGGAAAATAAATGTATCCAAATTGTTTTTGCTAAGCCAGCACAATACAGACACCAAAACTGATAAAAATAGCGCGCGCGCGCACACACACACACACACACACACACACACACACACGCACACACACACACACACACGCACGCACCCCACCCGCTCCAGACCAAGCTCGCTGCTGTGTATCCAGGCAATACCATCTACCCCTACCTCGCTGCTGAAACCAAAATACATTCCAATGGATTCATGATTTCAACATGTAAAAATGAAACCACAGAAGTACTAGAAGAAAACGTGGGCGAAATTCTTTCCTATAATTTCAGAACGCAGGAGACCTCTAAACAGGACATGAATTCCAAAAGCTAAAGGGGAAAGCAGAGACTTGACAACATCAGGATAATAGGATTAAAATGTTCCGTGTGGAAGAACATCCCAGAAATAAAATCAAAAGTAGGCAGCCGGGGACAAGACACTCATACCTGCTGTGATAAAGATGTACAAATAACTTTTTTTTTTTTTCTTTAGACAGGATCTCGCTCTGTCACCCAGGCTGGAATGCAGTGGTACAATCACAGATCCCAGCAGCCTCAAACTCCCAGACTCAAATGATCCTCCCACATCAGCCTCCCAAGTAGCTGGGACTACAGGAGCACCACCTCACCCAGCTAATTTTTGCAGAGATGGGATTTTGCCATGTTGCCCAGGCTGGTCTCAAACTCCTAAGCTCAAGCGATCCGCCCACTTCAGCCTCCCAAAGTGCTGGGATTACAGGTGTGAGCCACCACGCCTGGCTTACAAAGTACTCTTTTTAAAACATTTCAACAAGGAAAGGATGAACCATCCAAATGAAAAGAGAACACAAGGCCCTGGTCTGCAACATACGAAGAGATAATCCCTCTCGCTTGACCGAGATGCACAAAATAAAACACCAATTGGAAAGCGTCTGGCCCTCAGACAGGGGTGAGGGGCATAGGACCTCCCTGCTGGACCATCACAGCACAGGGCCCAGCAGACAGTTGAGCAGGCCAGCGAGGGGAGGGGTCCTAAAAAATTCTAGTAACCACTTTAGAGGCCAATTCAGGAACAAGGATTGATTTTTTTTTTTTTTTGATACGGAGTCTGGCTCTGTCACCCAGGCTGGAGTGCAATGGCGCGATCTTGGCTCACTGCAACCTCCACCTCCTGGGTTCAAGTAAATCTCCTGCCTTAGCCTCCTGAGTAGCTGAGATTACAGGCACAAGCCACCATGCCCAGCTAATTTTTGTGATCAGCCCATCTACGCCTCCCAAAGTGCTGGGATTACAAGCGTGAGCCACTGTGCCTGGCAGATCAAAACACATCCTTGACACAGAAATTCACTCTTAAGGGCTCATCCTACAGTCATTGTGTGCACAAGTACAAGTGTCAGAACATCTGTTGCAGCCTCTCAATCACAGTGGGCAGCTGGACAAGCCTGGCAGGGCCGTGGGACATCTGATGACACAAGCATGAAAAGGAACGTGCTACTTTGGGAGGCCAAGGCGGGCAGATCTCGAGGTCAGGAGTTCAAGACCAGCCTGGCCAACATAGTGAAACCCCGTTTCTACTAAAAATACAAAAATTAGCCAGGCAGGGTGGCGGGCACCTGTAATTCCAGCTACTTGGGAGGCTGAGGCAGGAGAATCGCTTAAAACTGGAAGGCAGAGGTTACACTGAGCCCAGGGAGCCCATATGGCACCACTGCACTCCAGCCTGGTCAATAGTCCGGTCAAAAAAAAAAAAAAAAAGTAACATGCTACATCTACAAGTGGCAACAGTGTTGTCAAATGGAAAAAATAAAAGCTGGTTGCAGAAGTCTGATTTCCTTTGTGTTCTTGAAAAGTCTAAATTTACACATTGACTTTTTTTACACAAGCCCTGAATGACTCTGCACAAATAAAATTCAGAAGAATGCCACACCCAGCTGTCAACATGGCCACCCCTTGGGAAAGAGTTGGGGAATGGGAGAGAAAAACTTCCTTTCGAAATTTCATGCGATCTTCATTTTTTATCTAAGAATGACTGGGCATTGTTTTGTTTTGTTTTGTTTTGTTTGTTTCCAGATGGAGTCTTGTTCCGTCACCCAGGCTGGACGGCACTAGCGCAATCTCGGCTCACTAAAACCTCCACCTCCTGGGTTTAAGCGATTCTCCTGCCTCAGCCTCCCTCCCAAGCAGCTGGGACTACAGGCGCCTGTCCCCACACCCGGTCGTGCATTGCTTTTTAGGATGAAGAAAGGGAAAGGTCACAGGGAGAATGGGAGCCAGAACACAGAGCAGGGCTTCTAAACACCAGCTTGCGGGCGGGCGGGAGAGATACGGGGCGACGCCACCGGCCTGGAATCTACGGATGGTATGAGGTGCTGCCCGGGGGCTTCAGACAAGGCCTGCCTGCTGATTCAATCAGGGTTGGGTTCGGCTTTTGTTTATATGCTTGTTTAACACGAATCCCCCAAGCGCTCCAGCCCTGCTTACGAATTATCACTGTTCACTCTCACCACGCTGCACAGAAAGAATTGTGCCCACTTCCACACTGAGAAGACGGACCAGAGGAAAGCCACTGGCCAGGGCAGGGGCGGCCGCCCAGGCAGTGTGAGGGCAGAGCTGGCGCTCCTCTGCCACTTCCCCACACACAAGTGGGCCAGGCATGACAGGCATCTGCATCGTAATCCCCGCGGGCCATTTTGGAAGGCGGGAGATGGAATCAGTGATCTCCAGGGCCATTTCCAGTTCCAGGTTTCAGACTGGGGCGGTGAAGTGGAATCGAGCTTGGCCTGTGACTGTGGACAAATCACTTTCCCCCTCACCTGCACTGGATGAGACCAGGAATCTCCACTCTGGGTTCCTTACGAGTCCCGGGGCTCCACAGAGGACACCCAGTAGTGGGATGGGGGGACAGGGTTGGGGGAGCTCCATGCCTCAGAGCATCTCCACTTTAACCCCTTCCTGGGCTCAGTGTTTGGAGACAACGGGAAGCAAGCTCAGCCCTGGCCATGGGCTACTCAAGCCTGTCAGTTACAGCCCAGACCCCAGGAGCCCCCTTGGACTGCAGGAGAGAGAGTCACTTATCGCACCCACAGAAAACCCCAGAGAGGAAGTGGAGTCCAACCGAGGAAGCGCCTCCCCAGCTCTCGGACATGAGGTCCCAGGTGACACAGTGTGTCAGGGTGGACCACACGGCACCCTCCCAGGCTGCCTGCTGGAATCCAGGGTCTGGTTAGGGGCTGCCCACACGTCGGGGCCCCGGGCGGGGAGTCTGAGTGCACTCCTGCAGGGTTGAATGTGCCCTCTGTCCACACCACACAGAGCATGGCTGTCTGGCCGGGGCACGCCCCTCCGGACAGGCTCGCCATTGTGCAGACCCTCAATCCCGGCAGCTGTCCCAGGCCTGGGAGGCTGTGGGTGCAGACACAGCTCCTCTCTCTTCTGGCAGCTGCTCTGGCTTCCTGGGACAAGTGCTGAGAGGAGGCCTCACCCAGTGCCATGTGTCTGGGGGCTGGGGCTCCATCCTGGGGCCAGGCTGGGTGGTCAGGGCCACAGAGCTGCAGGGGGCGGAGTGGAGACACCACCCCCAGTGCCTGCCTCCTGGCCCCACCCTTCCCCGCAGCTGCCCGCTCTATTTAAGGTATTCCACAGCTGCTCAGCACCCGCTGCATTCCCAGACCAGCCCTCCTTTCCTCTCACCACTGCAGGGTACTTGGCAGGCAGCTGAGCAGGCCACGAGGGGAAGGGTTCTCTTCCTGGGCCCTGCAGCCAGGCTCTGTTCTCTGGCCCCACCCCATCCCACCATGAAGGAGACACACCTGGCCTGGCCACTCCTCCCCCATTGATCCTCCCGTTCCCCCAGCACATGGGGGGCTTCCTGCTCTAGACCTAGGTCTGAGAGGCTCCAGGGACAGCTTGGAGAAGGATGGTACTTGTTCTTAGAAGGGGAAAGAGAAAGAGACCCAATCCCAAAGTAAAAGGGGACCTGGGTGCCCTCTGGAAGCAGCTCAGGAAAATGGGAGGAGGTGGGAGCAGCGGGACCTTCTGAGTAAGGCAGCCCGGCAGGAACATGGGTGCCCTCTGGACACCAGGCTTTCGCCCCTCCAGAAGCAGAAGCACACAGCCCCACACAGAAAAATCCTGCAGGCTCAGGACCGCAGGCATGACACAGTCCAAACTCACTGCTTCATCAGACACCAGTGAGTCCTTCGATGCTTACCAAGGCCCCCTGCCTTACACCTGGTACTGGACAAACCTGCAGACCCTGCCTCAGGGAGTCCACAGTCCAGGGATAGGCTCAGAGCCTATGTGGGGTGTCCTGTAAACATGGGGCCAGGAGCTGGGCTGTCTATGGGGCCCTTCCTCCCTAAATCACGGCAGTCACCTTCTCCCCAACTTCACAGTCCCTGATCCCCACCAGGAGCTTCTGGGGCCTAGCAGGTGTTCCTCCCTTGCAGGCTGATGCCCACCCTCCCCACCCCCGACTCCAGCTCAGCTCTGACCCCACTTTCCCCAAAGCCACCTCTTCAATGCTCTGTGTTGGGTGGTTCCAGGGAGCCCTGTGCTTCGATTAACCCTATACTCAGTGCTGTACTGGCAGCCCTGCTGTCTGAGCTGAGATTGCTCCCTGTTCTGTCCCTGGAACACAAGGCCTGGTGCGGACCAAGTATGCAAAGAGCCACGCCCACCATCATGGGCTTGGGGGGCCTGACTCCCAGCTCCCTCAACGCTCCACCCACACGACAAAGATTTCCAGACCCTCTGGGTCACAGGAAAACTACTGAGACATGCTGCCATGTCTACCCCGCCCCAATTTTACACCCATGGTCACAGTGGCCCCAGCACCACCGTGGACTTCCTTCTTGGTTCTTGGGGTGGGTGGATACATGAGCTCAGCCCCCAGCCACCTCTGCAGATGCCTCTGACAAATCAAGAAATTGAGGCTGGGAGGGGCGAAGTGATGGTTCAGAACCAGTTGGCTCATGGGGCAGAGCCGGGACATGCCCAGAACTGAGCTGGGCACCAGGCCTGGCCTCCCTCTTGCCCCCAGTGAGTATCCCAAGAAGGCAGAGAATCAGGCCCACGGACGAGTGCTGAGCTGCCTTATAAGGCAGCTCTGGAGAAACTTGGCTGGTGTGGCTGAGGAGCCAGAGGGGGGTAACTTTGGTGAGGGGGCTCTGAGCCAGCGGCCAGCCCTTGCAGTCTCAGTCCTGGGTGCTGCAGCCCAGCCCCGCCCCACCCAGAGGCACCCATGTGGGGGGCAGGGAAAGAGCAGGGATCCAGGAGAGGAGGCAAGGCCGTCCCCACCCAGAGCCTGAGAGGACCAGGGATGACCCCGAAGGACGAGGGTCCTTCTGTGGGAGGATAGCAAGGAGGGTGCCAAGTTCAGGGACAGGGCCAGAGCCTCAGAAACCGAGAAGCCACCGCACCAGCATAAAGCTCAGACCTCACCAGGCCGCGGGGCGGAGGAGCAGGCAGGGAGGCCTCTGCCCTCTGCAGGTCCTGTCTTCCTCTCCCTCCCCTTCAACCATCTAGGTGCCTACACTCCTTCCTGAAATGCTGACCCCTTCCAGAACCCCCACACTGAAGCTGACACCCACCCACTGAGCCCTCCAGCACGACCTCCAGAGGAGACACCAGGTGCCCTGGGGGTAAAGTTGACCAGGAAAGTTTCTGCTTGGTCCCTAGGGACGTCCCAAGGGGGTCACTACATCTCTGCAAGAACCACAAAAAAAAGCCATCCCCCATCTCACCACCAGTGGCTCACTCCTTCAGCATAATTTCACGGCGTACCTATTATGTCCAAGTCACTTACTTGGTATCTCACGGGATTTCTTTCTTTTTTTTTTTTTTGAGACAGGGTCGCACACTGTGTCCTAAGCTGGAGTGCAGTGGCACAATCTCAGCTCACCACAGCCTCAGCCTCCTGGGTAGCTGGGACTACAAGCACATGCTACTGCGCCTGGCTAATTTTTTGTATTTTTTTGTAAAGACGGGGTTTCTCTATGTTGCCCAGGCTGGTCCCAAACTCCTGGGCTCAAGCAATCTGCCTGCCTTGGCCTCCCAAGGTGCTGGATTTACAGGCATGAACCACTGCACCCGGCCTCTTACGGGGTTCTTTGTAAAAAACCAAGACAGACTGGGCACGGTGGCTCACACCTGTAATCCCAGCACTTTGGGAGTCCTGGGAAGCCGAGGCAGGTGGGTCACAAGGTCAGGAGTTTGAGACCAGCCTGGCCAATATGGTGAACCCTGTCTCTACTAAAAATACAAAAGTTAGCCGGGAGTGGTAGCCCGCGCCAATAGTCCCAGCTACTCAAAACCGCTTGAACCTGGGAGGCGGAGATTGCAGTAAGCCGAGATCACACCACTGCACTCCAGCCCGGGCGATAGAATGAGACTCCGTCTCAAAATAAAAAAAAAAAGAGAAGCAGAGGTCAGGGTTCAGGAGGTCAGGGCAAAGGGGTTGTGAGGAAAGGTGTGGGAGACCAAGGGAAGACCAAAGCAGGAGAAGCTGGGAAGCAGCGAGGTGTAAGCTGAGCAGGAGAGTGAATCAACCGTGGCAGGGCCTTCGGTGAGTGAGCAGGGAAGGCTCAGGATGGGAAGAAATCTCAGCAGTGCTGTGCTTTGGGGAAGTTAGTCTGAGAGCAATTCAGCCGGGCCCCAGGAGACCCTGCCCTGTGCCTGCAGCTCTGGGGTGGAGACAAACCACAGCACAGACACCCTCTCGCAGGCAGAAGCCAAGGGGCTGGGCATCTGCTGAGAGGGCACGGAACTCCCTCCCTGATCCCTTTCCCCATATCCGTTTCCCCATGGTGCCAGCTGGATCCCTGGTACTCGGGGTGCAGAGAGGCCATGGAGATTGGTCAGAGCTGTGCATGTGGGGGCTCAGGGAGCTCCCAGCCCAGCCCACGTGGAGGGGCAGAAGGGGATGGGCCTGCTGGACCTGCAGGAAAGATGGGCAGGAAGCCGAGTTGGAGAGAACTGGATGTGTGTCCAGAACGGTTGTGACACAGAGAGGGAGAACGGAGAAGCAAGCAGGTGGTGCCTCAGAGGAAGAGCTAGTGGGGCTCAGGCCTGGGTCCCCCGAGAAGCCACTCTCATTGGATTTCAAGAGCACCCCTCCATCGGGAAGGCCTTGCCCTCATCTCTCCCTGCCTTTCCTCCACCCGGACTTGCTCAGGCCCTGAGGACCGTCAGCCCAGCCCACGGACCTCTCCATGCGGGCTGGACTCCCACCTGCACAGGTCCCCATCCGGGGGTGGCCGGGTCTGGGATGCTGATGGTTTTCTCCCATGCCCCGACTCCAACATGTACATCCTATTCCATGGAGAAAGCCACTGTCCCCCCAGAGCACCAGGCTCCTGCCGCTCTGAACGCTGCCGCCTCCACGTGGCCTGCCTTTCTCTCTCCTTCCTGGCCTGATGAAATTGCACTTCCTGGCCTGATGAAATCACTGCTGGGGAAGCTCCCTGGGCACTCCTTGTGTCCCAGCCATCCTGCTCACGGCTCGGTGAGCTCCCGGAAGCAGAGCCTGCAGGATGTGTCCCTGGGTCTGGCTCCCAGTGCACTCTCTGGCACAATTTAGGGGCTGAGCTGGGTCTGCCCCTGGAGGAGGATGTTCTTGCACATCCCCATGGACATCCCCCCACCTGTCCCCCAGAGCCAGGACCATGTCTCTGTGCATCCAGCACCAGCCGTCACCAAGATCTAGATGGCCCAGTGACAACTGCCTCCCCAGCCACATCCTGTTTGACTCAGCTGAGTGTGAACACATCAACCCAGGAGGTGGGTGTATCCGGCACGTCAAACAAAGGTCCTGCACCAACAGAAGGCTGGGGAGGAAACAGCCTCCTGCCACTCTGCAAATTGCCCATCCCTTTGGCCTGACACCATGCCACTGGCAGCCGCTGTCACTGAGTCTAGGTGGCTGAGGCGGGGTGGCTCTGCAGAGTCAAGTTTAGAGAGATGGGAGAGGGAACACGGACTCGCACACTGAGGGCTGGAAAGGACGTTCCAAGGCCCACTAGCCTCTGGCTACTCAGTGTGTTCCGATGCCCCCTCTGTAGGAAATGCAGAGTCCCAGGCCTCAGACCTGCTGAGACGAATGTGCGCTCCACATGCCCGTGAAAGCATTAAGAGCACTGGTCTCCCCCCGACCCACACCCTCTCCAGGCCCCACGTCCTCCCAGCCCCCAAGCCCACTGACCACTGGAGAACTCTCATTCAAAAAGAAAAACCAAAAAGGGGTTGGATGGCTCATGCCTATAATCCCAGCACTTTGGGAGGCCGAGGCAGGAGGCTCATTTGAACCTAGGAGTCTGAGACCAGCCTGGGCAACTTAGTGAGAACCTGTCTCTACAAAAAATGTTAAAATGTAGCCAGGCATGGTGGCATGCAACCTGTGGTCCTAGGTACTCGGGAGGCTGAGGTTGGGGGATCTTGAGCCCAGGAGGCAGAGGTTGCAGTGAGCAGTGATCACACCACTACACTCCAGCCTGGAGGACAGAGCAAGACCCTGTCTCAAAAAAGTCAAAGCAAATGGAAAGTAGGGACTTAGAGAGATGTAGAAGCAACACAAGGGTCCACCGATGGAGGAACAGCCACACAACACGGGTGCATCACACGACAGAATATTATTCAGCCTTTAAAAGGAAGGAAACTCTGCCCCATGCTACAGCATGACGGATGAACCTTCAGAACGTCATGCTGAGTGAAATGAGCCAGACACAAAATGGGCCATTATTGTATTTTTCCACTCACACAAGGTTCCTAGAGTGGTCAAATAAGTTCATAATAAAGACACAAAATAGAATGGTGGCTGCCAGCAGCTGGGGGAGGGGCATGGTGAGCTTGTCTAACGGGGACGGAGCTCATTCTGGGAGGATGAAAAGGGTCCCAGAGATGGACAGCGGTGGCAGCTGCAAAACACCGTGAATGTACTGAATGCCACGAAATGTACACTGCAAAGTGGCTACAATTGCACATTGTATGTTGTGTATTTCACCACAATTAGAAATAAGAAGAAAAAGGTAAATCAAAAACCCAGACTGTACTGTTCATCCAACCCTAAGAAGGCTTACTGAACATAGTACACTGAGTCCGGATCCTGTGCCCAGAATCGGACCCGGCTCTAGAGGGGCTTCTAACCCAGCTGGCACCTTAACATAGCCCCATGGAGCCACGATCCCTGCTGGGGCCAGGGGGCATGCTTCTGAGAAGAGACCCAACTATGTCCCACAGCCTGGCAGTTCCGAACAGGCCCTGCGTCCCACAGGACTGGCACCAACCCCCGGCCTGTAAGCTCCACGTCAGCACGGCTCTGGGCTTGAGCCCTCCCAGGACACTGCTGGAGCCCCATGGCCTCTCTCCTCTCACCAGAAGGGCACCCCCAAATAAAACTGTGTGCAGCTATCACAGAGTCCCCTGGTCCAGGAACCCCTTCCCAGTGCCCTGAGAGTTTTGTCCTGCAGACTAAGGTGCTCCTCATGTTCCCCTCCCTCTGCCACACCATCCCTCCTGGGGGAGGAGGAGCAGGCCATGAGCTCCGATGCAAGCCTCAGGAGGCACACGTCCCTCCTCCCTTCCCCAAGCCCTCAGACTCTGCTGGGCACAACCAGGCAGCCTGCAATTCCTCAAGCAGGAGCTACCAGAATGTGACAGTCCTTCCAGAGGTCTCAACCCCACCCTGTCCCACACCCCTGCATGAGCCTGCCCTGGTTCCTGCGTGGCTCCTCATTCTCCAAGTCTCCCAGGCCCTCCAGGGACACACAGCAGACAGAGGTCCTACCAAGGCCCATGGTGACCAATAAAGGAGGCTCCTTGAAACCCAGAGAATCTTTCCAAACTCTCACTTAAGTCCCGCTTGGAGCATCTTGGCATGTTCCCATCAGGCAGAGAGAGCCACAGCCACCTCTCCTGAGCTTGCAGACTCCCATCCCCATGCATTCCATTCTTTCTGGGTCTCCAGGGTAGCATCCCCCACCCATATCCAGCTTCTTCCTCCAAGATCCTGTGGCAAAGCCAGCAACCAGGTCCCCATCACCACCGCATCCAAGACCCAGTGCTCTGCGACTCACCCTCCTGGCTCCGGGGTGCAGCCTCAGCCACAGGGGGCTGGGGCTTGGGCTCCAGCCTGCTCTGCAGCTGAGACACGGGGGCGGGCTCTGAATTCTCCAGGGTCTGGGCTGGGCTGGGGGCGACGAGCGCCTCAGCAGGCTTGGGCATCTGGATCTCCACCCTCTTGGGGGCTGCGTCGGTGGCAGGGGCAGTGGGCACCTCGGGGATCTTGGAGGCGGGGGGCTCCATCCTCCGGTGGGCTGACTCCTGGGGTTTGACAAGGGTGATCTCCGTCCTCCGAGGAGCCGGCTCTGGCGTCTTGTGGCCCAACACCTCAGCCCTCTTGAGCCCAAATCGGGACGGCCCGATGGCCCCGGCGTTCTCCACCTGCTTGGATGAGATGTCAATGGACAGCTCAGTGCGCCGGGACACCGGCTCAGCCGCCTTGGGGCCCGAGAGCTCCACCCTCCGCAGGGATGCCTTGGGGGAGCGCTGGCTTAGGGGGTCCACATGGCGGGCCGAGGGCTCTGAGTTCTTCACGCCCAGGTCCTGGAACTTCTGGGTGGAGCTGGCCACAGTGGCTCGGAGTAGGGGAGTCTGGACCCTCCGGGGTGGGGTGGAGTTGGGTGTCTCGACCTCCTCGACCTCAAAAGACCTTTTCAAGGCTGAAAAACAAAGAGAGGGAGTACAATTGGTGAGTGGACGGCTCGGGAACACTCCGGCATGTTTCCTGCTAAGGAGCAGCAGAGGAAGGCAGGTAATGCTGCGCTGAGGGCCCCGGGGCTCTTCCTGTCCTTCATGTCTCAGCAAGTGCAAGGGACAGCCTCATCCTAAGACACCCACAGCAAGCGAAAGGGACGGCCCCATCCTAGGAGACCGGTCATGAGTTCTGGGGCAGAGACGCAGGCTGGAGCAGGGAGACGCTGCCCATCGTGTCTTGCCATGGCCACGGCGCAAACCACACAGCCTCCCCCTCCAGCTACGTCTACACAGGAACGTTCTAGTTCCAGAGAAGACTTTTATTTCCTTTTTTTTTTTTTTTTTTTTTTTGAGATGGAGTCTTGATCTGTTGCCCTGGCTGGAGTGCAGTGGCACCTCCTGGGTTCAAGCAATTCTCCTACCTCAGCCTCCCCAGTAGCTGGGATTATAGGCACTGGCCACCATGCCTGGGTATTTTTAGTAGAGACGGGGTTTCACCATGTTGGTCAGTCTGGTCTCAGCCTCCTGACCTCAAGTGATCCACCCACCTCAGCCTCCCAAAGTGCTGGGATTACAGGCGTGAGCCACCGCGCCCGGCCTGGATTTCCTTCTTGTCGAGGCTGTTTTTATCCTTCCTCACCTCCAGCCAAGGCACACACCCGGACACGACCAGCACACTTCTACCACCAGCCACAGTGGGGGACACACCTCCAACAATAAGTGACCACAACTGTAACCCATCAGAACCACAGTGAGAAGAAAACTCCATCAATGACACCAAGAGCAGACACTGGAGCTTTCAGTGCCGGTGAGGTGCTGGGCTTACCGCGCTCATCACATCTACAGCCGCTCAACCCTGGGACATAAAGAATACCAATACCCCCAGCACAGATGGGGAAAGTGAGGCATGGGGTAGACCAGAGCCAGACTGTACATCAGGCTGATACCAGAGCCCAAGGTTCTAACCACTTGGTTGT
The DNA here is from genome assembly GCF_007565055.1 of Rhinopithecus roxellana. Classification (NCBI taxonomy): domain Eukaryota; kingdom Metazoa; phylum Chordata; class Mammalia; order Primates; family Cercopithecidae; genus Rhinopithecus; species Rhinopithecus roxellana. The sequence goes on along the minus strand of NC_044567.1, from coordinate 64,381,677 downwards.
CCGGCTCCCCCAGCTTAGTCCACAGGAACCAACTTTCTCAGTCATCAGCCTCTCCTGCATCTTCCCATCCAACACTACAAACCCATGCAGTGATTCCAACCACCCAGCTCCCACCCTGCAACCATCCTGCCTCTTGGAGGCACCAGGGTCTGCTCCCTCAGAGGCAGTGGGGATGGTACCTGGGAAGTTGCCACCTCTACAGTCCCCACAACCACACTCCAAATGACAGCCAGCTGCTCCTGGTTATCAGGGCCAGAGCAGGGAGGGGCCCACATGGCAGGCACATTCACCAGCTCCTTCCCTAGGCCAGGCTCCCAACACAGCTCCCCCAGCAAAGTCCCCCTGGAGACCCACAGTGTCTTCCCCAGGCGCTCCCTGCCTCACCAGGCCAGAGTCCGGGTCTCATGGGATTCCACCACTGCCTCCCCTGCCCATAGGAAAAGGGATAACAGTTGGTCCCCAGCCCCCAACAATAGCTCTCCAGGACCATTTCAGTGCCTTCCCCTCACCTGTCTCTCTTCCTCCAAATGCACTCAGGCACTGGGGAGGGGAAGAGGAAGCCCAGCCCCCTAATCCTGGCTGCTTCAGCTGCCAGCTTCCTGGGCAAGGCAATCCTGTGGGCACCCTCTCTAAGCCATGGGCACCTCTCCTTCTTGGTGGACACAGACAAAATCCTGGGTCACTAAGCTCAGCCTCCACCAGAAGCTGGGCAAGGAGCCGCGTGGACTCCGGGGAACTCTCAGTTGTCACAGGCCCTGTCTCAGCTCCATCACTGCCCTAGAGGATATGGGCCTGGCGGGGCCAGAGCTATTCACTTCTCAAGAGAGTAGAAATCTGGATCTTTATATGATATCTCCTCGTCCTTAAACGCTTGCATAAAGCAAAACAAGCCCTTTTTAAAACACCAAGCAGCCTGGCTGACATGGTGAAACCCCACTTTACTAAAAATAAAAAATTAACTGGGCACGGCGACGCTCACCTATAGTCCCAGCTGCTTGGGAGGCTGAGGCAGAAGAATTGCTTGAACCCAGAAGGCAGAGGTTGCAAAGCTGAGATCATCTCACTGCACTCAACCTGAGCGAGAGAGCGAGACTCTGTCTCCAAAAACTAAAACTAAAAATAAAATAAACCACCACAGGGCCAAACAAAATCAAATCCACAGGCTGTATTCGCTTGTGGGTCCAGTCATGACCTCTGACTGATCGCGTGGCTGCAGGGCAGCAGGATCCTGAGCCCCAGAATCAGGGATGTGCCAGGTATGGGCTCCCACCATGGTGCCACTCTGCCCCTCTGCCACTGCATGCAAACTGCTGGCTCTGTTCGGATTCTGCAAAAGCCCAGGGCTCCAAGGAAAGGTTGAATGTCCACTTCTACCAGCCAGAAAGCCCAGAGTTCAATGTCCAGAACTGAATGTCATAAGATGGGCTTACCTAACTCATTACATCTACACCCGCTTAAACCTGGGCTGTAAAGAATATTATTACCCCCCATAGAGATGGGGAAAGTGAGGCATGGGGTAGACACAGAGCCAGACTGTACATTGTACTTTCTGATGCCAGAAAGTGCAAAGCTCAATGCCTGGGTCCTCGTGTGGTTCCCAGGGCCTCCCACGGTCCTCCGATCTGCCCCCTGCCTCCTGAACACTGTCCAAACTGTCCCCACATGGTGTGCCGCTGTCTTACGGGCGTTGTAAAGCAGAGGCCGGCTTCCAGGTGTCCTCAGCATCCTTCCGTGTGGCCAAGTTGGAGAACAGAAACTAGACAAGAGAAGGCCTTGTCCCAGGTCCAACCCAAGAAAACAAACGACCTTCCCTGGGAGATCCGCTGAACCCCCTCCTTGGAGAGTCCCCTTGGAGACACCCCCCAATGGCCGACTCATGATTTAGGACCCTGCACCAAAGCAGAGCCCTCCCCGGTGTGAGCTTACAATTGAGTCTACAGTGAGGATGCAGTGATTTATTCCAGCCAGACCGACACGCACAAGCGGATCATTCTAGAACCAGAGCTGGCCCCTCCCCCAGGGCACTCCTCCTTCCTCCGGTTGTCTGCGTGGCTGGCGCCTCACCACCTTGGCCATCTGTGCAAAATGCACATGTGCGCTGGTCCCCAGCGTCCTCTCATCTCTTTCAATGCTTGATGTCTTTTCATGGATGGGTCCCTCCGTCCCCACTGGCTGGCCTCTGTGCTTACTGTCCGGCTCTATGATCCATCTGGGTGTTCCGTCCAGCACCGCCCCCATGCCCACTAGCTTTAAGTAAGCTCTGAGAGAGCAGGGGCTGTTCCCCCCGCAGGGACTACCCCACCATCAGGGTGGCGCTGCTGAAAGGTAGGTTTGTTCTAGGTAACAGCCAGGAGATCTCACAGCTTCCAGAACTGCGAGAGAATACAACTGTGTGCTAGGAGAACAGTGAGAACAGGAGACGTCCCTTTCTGGAGGTGTCCATCTTCCCCAAGGAAACCATGTCCCGGCTGGAATGTCAAGAAGGTGACACCTAAATGAAGAGGTGCCCACCCTGGCTCAGGCCATGCCCCCAAACGAGCATGCCACCGCCTCCTCCTCCTCTTCTTGTGTATCCTCCTCAAAGCCAAGCCCACTCCAGCCCCCTTCCCAGCGGGGCTGGCCTCCCACACAGTTCGCACCACCCCCTCCGCACATCATCCTGGCCATGTCATGACTGTTGAGATTGGCTGCAGGGGGTGTGTTTGGGCTCCCTGGGAGCAGAGTTGAATGTCCTCTACTCCATGACACCAAGCCTTCATGAGGCCTCAGGCACTTCTAGAAAACCTACCAGGCCAAGGCGTGGTGGTTCACGCCAGTAACCCCAACACTTTGGGAGGCCAAGGTGGGTGGACTGCTTGAGCCCAGGAGTTCAAGACCAACCTGGGCAACATGGCAAAACCCCGACTCCACTAAACAATAAAAAAATTAGCCAGGGATGGTGGCATATGCCTGTAATCCCAGCTACTCGAGAGGCTGAGGTGAGAGGATCACTTGAGGCCAGGAGGTCAAGGCTGCAGTGAGCCATGAGCACACCATTGCACTCCAGCCTGGATGACAGAGTGAGACCTTGTCTCAAAAAAAAAAAAAAAAAAAAAAAAAAAGCCCACCAAAACCTACTAAAGGCCGGGTGTGGTAGATCACGCCTGGCCTGTAATCCCAGAAGTTTGGGAGGCCAAGACAGGCGGATCACCTGAGGTCAGGAGTTCGAGACCAGCCTGGCCAACATGGTAAAACCCTGTCTCTACTAAAAATACAAAAAATTAGCCAGCCATGGGGATAGGTGCCTGTAATCCCAGCTCCTTGGAAGGCTGAGGCAGGAGAATCACTTAAACTTGGGAGGCGGAGGTTGCAGTGAGTCCAGATCGTGCCACAGTACTCCAGCCTGGGCGACAAAGCAAGACTTCATCTCAAAAAAAAAAAAAAAAAAAAAAAAAGGCTGGATCACAGGATGGGCACAAGCCCTGAGGGAGCTCTCAAGGAAGAGGGACACACTAGACCTTCATCCCCATTTCAGCCTGCGAAGACTCACTTTCGTCTGAGGTTCTGCGAAGGGTTGACTAGTGACCCCCAAAAAGACATGTCCAAGACCTAACCCCAAGAACCCACGAAAGTGACCTTATTTGGAAAAAAGGTCTTTGCAGATGTGACTAGGGATCCCGGAATGAGACTATCCTGGATTCTGGATGTGCTCTAAAACCAGTGCTCAGTGTCCTTATAGGAGAAAGGCAGAGGGGGACTCGGGACACAAAGAGACACGGTGGAGAGGGCTACGTGATGACAGAGCAGAGACTGCAGAGATGCTGTCGGAGCCAAGGAGTGCCTGGGCCAACAGAAGCTGGAGGAGGCAAAGAGAGGTCCTCCCCTCGAGCTGTCAGAGGGAGTGTGGTCCTGCCAATACCTTGATATCAAACTTCTGGCCTCCAGAACCACGAACGAATCAATCTTTGCTGTTGGGCCACTTGGTTTCCAGCAATTTGTTCCAGCAGCGCCAGGACACTCACAATGAGACCCTTGGGAAGATGAAACCCCTGGGCTGCACAGTGGCCCAGGGTCAGTCTCGCTGGTGTGGTCACCCACTCTCCAGCCCAGCCCCAATCCCACCACAAACACACTCGACAAATGGCCCACTGTGGGCCAACGGACACGTGGCCACTCCAGAGCTGCTGTATCAGGAGCCCAGAGGAGTGAGAGCTGCCTCCTTCCCCCTTCTTGGAGTTGCACAAAAACCCCAGATGGTTGGAGAAGTCATCGGAGGAATCACATCACTCTAGATTCTTGTTTCATTGCTGGGATATCTGGCAATGAAACAACACTATCCCTGCCAGGGATGCCTCATGGGCAAATGCCTCCCCGCGGAGGACGTTGTGAGTTGTACCCAGCCGGGAAACATCAGGAGATGCCTGTCACCAGGCTGGCAGAACAGGGTCCCCCAGAATCTCCTCCCCCATCAGAGTCCTCAAACTATGCCCTGGGTCCTGCACGCACACACAGTCGCTCCTCTCTTCCCAACGTGCAGACCTCCTGGGAAGCCCCTTGCCACTACCCTCACAGGGAAACCGGCTATCCCACCCCGGGGCAGGTCCTTGTCACTTTACTTGTCTCCATCTTCCCTATGGAGGGAGAGGCCGTCAAGGGGTATCCCCATTAACCCACAGAAGCAAGAGTGTTCGTGAGCTTGTCATTTTGCAGATTTTAGACCCCTATGTGACTGCACAGATCCGCAGGCCCGACTGGGCACATTCAAAGGACCCACGCAGCAGGCAGGCGCACCGGACGGCTTCCTTCTCTGTCTGCAAGGAGTTAATGCAACCGAAGGACACAGAAGAGGCTCCCTGCTGAGCACCACAACTGCGGACCGTGCACAGTGTCACAAAGATGCGGGGCCAGGTCATGTCCTGCTGAGCATCACAACTGTGGACCGTGCACAGTGTCAGAAAGATGCGGGGCCAGGTCATGTTGGGAGGGTCCCCATGCTGCCACTGGAAAGTAAAACAGTGTCACCCCCACCATAGGGCAGGAGGTTCCCACCTTTGCCAGCCATCTCCTTCATCTGTGAATTCAAGTCCCCTAAAGGCAGACTCCAACCTCGCAGGCTTCCAAAAGCCTCCCTTGGTCCCTTCTCCACTCCCCACCGATCTCAACTTGCTCCAAAAGCCTAAAGACCGTTCCTGTGCTTGGGCCGGCTTCTGGGAATTTATCCCAAGGAAATAATCAGAAGTACAGAAAGATTTATGTACGAGGACACTTGCATCAGCATTAAACTCACAAACTCTGGAAACAATCTGGGTTTCCACAGATTTTCTAAACCCATATGTCAAAGGCCTGCACCGTCATCAAAATCACATTTTTGAAGATGAGAAATGCTGAGAATATTAAGTAAAAATAGCAGGATACAAGATGTATACGAAGATCCTAATTCCATTTCATACACACATGTGCAGTTTGCACGCACACACACACTCGCACCCGCGCAGAAAATAACGATCTCTGGACGGAATGAATGGTGGTGGGTGTTGTTCATTACAATTTCCTGCCTTCTGAGATGCTTATACTACATGAGGATCACTTAGCATTTTCAGGGAATAAAACCATCAATATTGTTCTTAAAAAACACAGCTTGGTACTAGCTGGGCACGGTGGCTCACACCTGTAATCCCAGCACTTTGGGAACCTGAGGCAGGAGGATCGCTTGAGCCAGGAGTTCAAGACCAGCCCGGACAACATGGCAAGACTCCATCTTGGAAAAACAAAATTAAACACACACACACACACACACACACACAGACTTTAGTGCCAACAGCTGGAGGGTGTGGATAACTGCACGCTGGCCCATCCCCATCCCCACCTCCGGAAAAACATCTCACACCCCATGAAGGGCACAGGGCTTCTCCTATCCTCAAGCACCTATGGTCTCAGCTGCAACACAAAAAGAGGCCACAGTGGGCCACCCTCCAGATGCAAACTTTCCCTCCAGGCCCATGCGGGGGTCGAAGCAGGAGCAGCCTGGATCTGGGCCTGTTTAGAGAGGAATGTGCCGCACAAGGGACCATTGTTAAGGCCCGTGCTCTGACCGCAGGCTGCCCGGCAAACCGCTCCCAGCTCCCGAAACCAGATGAAGCACTTCCTGGTGCACATACATATCAGGCATCAGTCTGGGGAGGGGATACCAAGCGAGCCGCAGGGCCCTGCTCCAGCCTGGGACAAATGTCATGCAAAGAAATGCTAGAGCCCAAGGTCAGAACAAACTCATATGCAGCTCAGCTCTCGTAGGAGGGAGCAACGTGGCCTCTGCCCAGGGCACGGTAGAATTCTGAGCTCAGGTTCCAGGAACGCTAGCCCTGGTCAAACTGGGTCTCCTCTGAGCAGCAGCAGGTTCCGTCCCTGAAGAAACACTGGCTACCTGGGAACCAGGGTCAGGGCTGAGGGAACCCAGACAGATAGTGCCAGGGAGTAGGGAGGCACCTCCCTGTACGCTACCCTGAGCCTGCAGGAAAAAGTCACAGGAAAACCTCACCTGGCACCTGCTTAAGATCTACAGAGCGAGTCCAGCAGCATGTACGCCGTGGGCATGCTCCTTGTCTTCACTGTCCTGTGATGCTGGACCTTGGCACAGGTCCCTGATGTGTGCAGGGTGGGGTGGGTAGTCGGGCAGGGCCTTGGCGCTGGCAGAGCAGGGTCCAGTTGCAAAGGCTCCTTTGCCTCCTATTTATCCAGGACTTGGGGGATGAGGGCCAAAGGCCTGGTGTGCCTTCGAGGAGCTTAAGGACCACTCCAGGGCTACAGACAGGATGTATGGACCTGCATAGGGACTGTGCTCTTTATTTCAGGGCTCAGAGCAGGAGACCCAAACAGGAGAGTGACACAACCACAGTCTACCCTGAGCCTCAGGGTCCTCAGTGCCACCTCCTGTAGGAGGTGACAGGGTAATAAGGTGCCCCTGAGGCCGGGTGCGGTGGCTCTTGCCTGTAATCCTAATACTTCGGGAGGCCAAGGTGGGCGGATCACCTGAGGTCAGGAGCTCAAGACCAGCCTGACCAACGTGGAGAAACCCCATCTCTACTAAAAACACAAAAATAGCCAGGCACGGTGGTGCATGCCTGTAATCCCAGCTACTCGGGAGGCTGAGGCAGGAGAATTGCTTGAACCCGGGAGGCGGAGGCTGTGGTGACCCGAGATCGCGCCATTGCCCTCTATCCGGGGCAACAAGAGCAAAACTGTCTCAAAAAATAAATAAATGAATGAATGAATGAATGAATGAATGAATAAATAAATAAGATGTCCCGGGTGCAGGCACAGCACGCGGCAAGAATGGCTGTTGCTGGTGTAATTACCATCTCCTGGGTGTGGAGGCTGTGCATGCTGACATGTGTGGTCACCTTGCTGGTGGCCGAGGCTGTCCTGGCCTGCCACCAATCACACCCACTGACTTCACACGGCCTATTTCTGTGTCTCCGCCCAGAGCCCTTCCTAGTGCCTACGCCCTCAGAAGGCTGGAAGGAGTGAAGAGTGCAGTCCTTGGCCAAGAACTGAAGTATAAAAACCCCAGCTCCGGGGCCGGGCGCGGTGGCTCAAGCCGGTAATCCCAGCACTTTGGGAGGCCGAGACGGGCGGATCACGAGGTCAGGAGATCGAGACCATCCTGGCTAATATGGTGAAACCCCGTCTCTACTAAAAAATACAAAAAGCTAGCCGGGCGAGGTGGCTGGCGCCTGTAGTCCCAGCTGCTCGGGAGGCTGAGGCAGGAGAATGGCGTAAACCCGGGAGGCGGAGCTTGCAGTGAGCTGAGATCTGGCCACTGCACTCCAGCCTGGGCGACAGAGCGAGACTCCGTCTCAAAAAAAAAAAAAAACCAGCTCCCTTCCCCAATCCCAGGTGGGCCAAGGCTGGGGGAACGGTCTACAGTCTCCCCCTGCTGTGTGGTATGGGGGCTGGGCAGCCACCTGTAGTCACAATGAGCTGATGAGGCACCCTTTATTGGCTGGATTCCCTGCCCGGCCCATTCCCACACTCGGGCATCCCCTGGTGTCCCCTCCCACTGAAATCCCTGTCTCAGGACCTGCTTCTGGAGGGACACAAATTAGCCCCACCCCTGGCCTGGGCTGCTTGGTGGAGGAGGGAGGTGGCTCCTGGGGCAGGTGGAGCAGGCTCCGGACAGGGAGGAGGACACAGTTGGGGTGATAGGGAGGGGCGTGTTCTCAGGAAGCAAAACAGTCCAAAAGGAAGGGCTTAAAAATAGGTGCAGTGAAGCTGAGCGGAGCCTGCAAAGGGAAGCCAGGAAACAGCAGTGTCAAGGGAGGTCGGCCCCCCGGCCACGTTTGTTTAGGGACAGGGACAACGTGAACAGAAGGTAGAGTCCACATCAAGGCGGAGGCACTCCCTCCTTAGAGAGCCGCACCCAGATAGTTCACACCTGCCGAGGGTCTGGGAGAGAAGAACCGGGGTGCCGCCACCCCCAGCTCAATCCCTTTCCCAGTCCCCTTCCCCTCTGCCTTCCCAAGGCCAGGCCTGGCTGGGCCATGGCGCTAGCAGCTAAGACCCGCCTCCAGTGCCGGCCCAGTCTGCAGGAGGCCAGCTTGGTGGCCAAGGGTTATTGACTGCCCAGGCTTATCTGCACACGTGGCCCGTCGACTGAGGTCTGGGACTTGGGGGCATCATCCACACAGCCCCTGCTCCCTGACTCTCCAATTGGATGCAGGCCTACATTTCAACACCCTGTAAGATTGCAATCTTACCAAGGGTCTGACTGGTGCCTCTGGACAAGGGGGAAAAGAACCATTTCCACCAACCCCTGGATGGAGGTGCAGGAAGCGTCAACAGTATCCCTGCACTTCAAATGCACCAGGGAGGTCGGCACCCAGGGAAGAGCCACAGGAGGCCACTCAGGGTGACCCTGAGGTCACCCTACCCCATCTGATGGATTCTGATGACTATCTTTGCTCAAGGGTTAGGAGGAGGCTTCTTTCTCTCTGCCTCTGGCAACCCTGGGCCCGAGAAGTCCCAGGCACTCCGGGGGTCCTTCCTGCTCATCATCACCCCACCCAGGAGGCCTGGCTCACTCCGCAATGATGTGAGAATGAGCAGGTCTGCGCTGTGCCAGAGCCTGTGGTTGGATTTTCGGCTGAGGCCAAGAGAAATAAACAAGCCTCCTCCTTCCCTCTGCACGCTACAGGAAGAGCAGCTTGCTGGCTGCAAGGGGACCCTCCACCCTGCCTATGGGGCACAGCGCCCACAGTATTCCTTCCAGAAATGGAGCCCTGGCAGCCCTGGGTCCCCCTAAGATGGAACACAAAGGGGTGGGCAGCCGACCTCAACAGTCAGCCCTTGGGATTCCAAACCTTCTCTTATCCCCCAACTTTGTGATGTTAATTTCTCCCTGGATAAAGCTCTCTAACAACCTGGCAAGCCAGCACCAGCTGAACCAGCCCCAGCTTGAACCAGCAGCTTTCCCGAGCCCAGCCACACAGCCAGAAGGGAAAAGAAGTCCTACGGATTCCTTTACAAGTAGCTTCCAGAATCTGCTACGGTGTCCGCAGGGGACACTGGCACCAACTCTGAATTTACTAAATGTAGTGGTTTCAACAGTGTCCCCCAAAATGATATGTCTTACGTCCTAACTCCTGGAACCTGCGAACATGATCTTATTTGGAAAACGGATCTTTGCAGATGTAATTAAGGTAACTAAGGTAAGGATCTCAAGGTGAGATCATTCTGAATTCAGTGGGCCCTAAATCCAATGGTGAGCATCTTTATAAAAGACAGAAAAGGAGAAAGACACACAGGCAGGGGGAGAAAGTCACGTGGCGACGGGGGCCAGAGATCAGAGATGGTGGTGATGCATCTGCAGGCCAAGGAACGCTGGGAATCTCCAGGAGCCGCCGGAAGCTATGTTTGCAAGCTCCCAGGTTGTGGCACTCTGTTACAGCAACCCCCGGATATAGACCCCAGGAACAGAACACAGAAAAGAAAGCAGAGGAGGCCTTGAGCCTGCTGTGGCCACTCACACCATTCCGTTCGACTCCCTGAGTGTCCTGTCAATTCTGAAGCCCCTTCTAGCCACGGATTCACTGGCTCTGGAAAGGGGATACGGGTACCCTGGAGCTGGTCTAGCCTGGCAGGAGGCAGCCTCGCCCCACCGCCCTCTCGCCAGCCATCAGCTCACACAGGCCCTTCACAGTGGCCAAGCGCATTGCCCCAGCCTCGGCGGGCCCTTCTCCTGCTGGGTCCCATCGGCCACAGAGCTTTCTGCTGTGTCTCCTCTGGCTCAAGGGGCCCATACATCCAGCCTTCCCGGGACAATCCCAGCTCACATCTGTTGTCCCACCGTAATCATTCAAGGGTCCCTTTCACTCGCAAGTGTCCCCCAAGGGACAGTAAGTTATATGGCCACCCTACCTGGGGCCAGAATTGTGCCCCACCAGAGAAGGGTCTTGGAGTAACCATATCCAGAGTCAGGGAGCCACCTTGTAGCCGTGCCAGGCACCTGGGACAGCCACGTAGCAGCTTCTGCTCCAAGCCATCTCTCGTTATGCAGAGCAGAACCAGGACCACAGGAAAGGCTCCAGAGGAGGCCACCACTCCCAGAGCCTTGGGTCCTGTTCTTGAAAGACAGCCTAGCCTCCAAGAGGGCCACAGCGACTGATCTGGGACGAAGGCCTCTCTGTGCCTGCTCCCCCATCTACCGTGTGCCCCTGGTTCCGGCAGCCACAGGGTCATTCCAGGCAGACTTTAAAGTCGCGCTAAGTTGCTGGACTTCCTTTTTTCTTTACTAAATCAGTTATGGGAATGGGAGCGCATCTGGCACACACTCAGACGTGATGCACTGGTCTAGCGCTCCCCCCACCCCCCACCCCCCACCCCCGGGTTTTAAACCAGCTGCTGGCTGCTCCACTAGGAGCAGATTGAGGGGAAATGGGCGGAAGCCGCAGGGGAAGAGATGTGAGGCAGATAAAGAGGAAGAATTTCCTGGCTGGGGTGGGGCCACCAGGGCCTGGGTGAGAGGGCCGCCCACCCTCCCTTCCTTGTGGAAGGCAGCAGAAGTGTGAGGACGGATCTGTGTGGGAGGGTCTAGGTGTGGCCTGCCTGGGGATAGAAGAGGGACCAGATGACCTTCCAGGTCTCCTTGGGTCAAAGACTCCCTGATAAATGGCAGTCGCTGAAGGCAGGAGGGAGGCCCTGGGAAGTGATTGACTTCGAAAAACCACAGGCTGCAGCTCTGAGGGCCTCAAAGGTTAAGTACGGAGTCCCCCAAAATGAGGCTTTCCTCAGCTTTAATCCACCCACGTCCTTTAGGTGGCCCCAGACACCCCGCCAGGGCCTCTCTGGCAGCTCTCCGTCCTCCATTCTGGAGACAGGGAAACGTGCCGCTGGCTCCAGGTCTGTTCATAGCCCCTCGTCCCCACCAAAGGGTGGCCAGCCACCTCCTCAGCCCACCGCTTGCCCCTCCTTCCCCTCTACCCCCCAACCTCCAACAACAGCAGACGCTTCCCCAAACACTCCTTTGCCCAGACCCCGGGCTTCACGCATGCCACTCTTAGAAGTACATCCCAGCGCCCCGCAAGGAGCCAGCAAGGCTGTCCTGTGCCCCTTCCCATGGATGGGAAGCTCTGCCGGGGACCAGGACCCGGACCTGGAGACCCTGAGGAGCCCGTTGGTCAGTGTCTGCTCTGAAGCCCGGGACTGAGCTGCCAGGCACAGGAGGCATCGGTGTGAGGGTCTAGCCTCCCGGACAAGCTCTCCTTTGTCTGTCCCCAGACCTGTCACTGCACACACAGGCGGTGACCATTCCTGACCTGCCTGGGCAGAGAAGCCACCCCTCCCTCCCTCCTCATCTCATTGTCGATGAGGGGAAATGTTACAAGCACTTTAAAAATGCAAAAAAAAAAAAAAAAAAGAAAAAAGAAAAAGCCTAACACCAGGGGCCACTTGGCCCAGGTGGAGCCTCCATTAATCACAGGGCTCTCTGTGTTGTGGCCCCAAGGCGGGCGGCAGATGGCCTCTGCCCGAGCCAATATGAGCTGCAGCCTAATTACAGGGGACGGTGACCCCAGGGAGCAGAGTTCAGGCTCTGTTCATAGCTGCACCCAGGAGCCAGCTGCTTCCCAGGCCTGCAGAGCCAGGGGAGAGGTTTAGGGGACCAGCACTGAATGACATGACCCAAAGCACACCAAGCTGGGCTGGAGGTGAGGGCAGAGCCACAGTGGTCACAGAGCCCCCACGTGAACCTACACGGATCTGCCTGGTTTAGGTTCTGCTGAACTCCAGGGTGAGGGAGACCTGGTCTCCATCCTCAAAGACATGAGGAGGTTGACAAAGAATCACAGATAAGAGGGGATGGTGGGTCTGCTGTGTAGGAGAGGCCGCAACTGGATGCAGAAGATTCCAGAAGGGGTAACCAGAGAGAGGCAGGGCCACCAGAAGATGGGCTGCCGGCTGCTCCAAACAGCCCAGGGTGTGACTGAGGGGACTCTCGGACTTGGCCGGGGCCCCTCCTGCTCTGAGACAACGCACCTGGGAAACTCAATCAAGCCCAACTAAGAACTTGAAAAGCTCCCTGGAAACCTAGCGGGCAGGGCGGGCCCCTGGGGGGACCCCTGGTATACCCCGAGAGCCAGACACAGCCAGGGGGCCCCCCACTTCAGCCCAGAAGACTCGTGATGGAGGAGGGGCCAGTAGCCCAGAGAGGAGTGGGCACTGAGACCACAGGGGCCAACAAGAGAGGGGTCTGGGGTAGGGGGTAGCTGCTGAGAAGTCCAGGGAACAGCACCTGCCTTTGGAGAAGTGAAGCGCTGGGATTAGGGTTGGTGAGGGGGGGTGGGAAGGGGGAGTTGGGGGGTGGGGGGGTCAGGCCAGATCAGGCACCTTCCCCAGCAGCAAATTCAGGAGCCTCTGGAATCTGTCCACAGGAATGACAAGTGTCCTGCTCCCAGCCCTGTTCACACACTCACCCATCAAGAGTGGCAGAGAGAGCCGCCTCTTACCATCCACCTTGGGACCTGGACCTAAGCAGAGGTTTCTGGAGGGGCAGGTCCAGGTGAAAGGGTCTCCTCAGAGGCAGCCGCCATTCAGAGGACCCGAGATAAGAACCTTATCATGCCCTCATCAGACAGAAGAGATCCGCGGTCTCTTCGAACCTGGTCTCCTGCTCCCCACTCAGCGCTCCCTCCACTCACCCCAAGCCTAGAACATTCTGCTTCCCCTAAGATCAGCTGCTGCAGTGGACTGAATAGTGACCCCCAGAAGACATGCCAGAGCCCTAGCCCTCGGACCTGTGAATGTGACAGGAGTTGGAACAGGGTCTCTGCAGACACAATAAAGGATCTCAAGATGAGAGTATCCTGGATTTAGGGTGGGCTCGAAATGCAACGACAAGCGTCCTTACAAGACACAGAGACACAGAGAAAAGGCCACGTGAAGACGGAGCAGGGAGTGGTGTGATGCATCTACATGCCCAGAAGCGCCCGGGAGCCACCAGAAGCTGGGAGACAGGCCTGGGCCGGAGCCTCCCTCAGAGCCCCCAAAGGATCAGCCTGGTCGACACCTTGATTTTGGACTTTCGGTCTCCAGAACCGTTTTAAGCCCCCAAAGTTCGTGCGGCTTTGTTGCAGCGGCCCCAGCAAACTGTCACGGGGGTCTTCGTCCCCTCCTAGGCCTGGTACCCGAAGCTCCCCAGCTATCTGGGCTAAGCACACCGACCCCAGGACTTTCAGGTCACCCGTGTGTCTCACTCTTCTCTTTAATCTTCTTCAGTGCCCGTGCAGTCACAGCTTCCAGGTGGTGGCAATTTATTCTTCTCTCTCGTGATATGAGTGCTCCGGGCCTCCGAATGCTCATCTGCCCCGCACTGAAGGCTGAAGCTAAAATCCTGGAGAGAACTGACCCCTTTGGTGGGCAGGGCAGGCACTGTGCCCCCAGCATGCCCAGAGGTTACCTGGCTGAAATGTGTCCCTGTAAAGCATCTCCCTTTACCCGTACTTTCCTTCCAAGTAGGGAAGCCAGAGAGGCCTCCCCGATCTTTCCCCCAAACCCCCGGGGCAGGGAGCCTGTGGTCACCTGTCCACAAGGATCAGCTGGACAGACAACTACCCCCTCCCAGGCCACACCTCATCAACAGAGGGCCCCTCAATTCTGCTGGTGGCCTATGAGAGAAGGAAAAACTGAAGGAGTTGTTACAGTAAGCTCCAAACCCTGGTGCCAAACCACAGCTGAGCAAGGTACCCCCACCCCCACTGCCCTGAGCTGCCAACTCAGCCCAGCTCAGCATTGTGACCTCTGACCTGCCTGCGGGCCACGGGAGCCAGGCCTGCCAATCAGCACCTCCCGGATACCCATCTTGTGAAGTCCCCAGTGGCTGAGCGTTTCCCAGCCCTTCCCGGACAGCGTGGGCTACAGGAGACATTGGACAGGAAGACAGCCAAGCCTCCACTGCCCAGAAACTGCCCAGGCCCATTGCAGCAACAGGGACCCACCCACCAGCATGAGGCCCCTCTGCAGGAGGGGTGGGGGCAGGAGAAAGAGCCTGTGGGGCACAGGGCTGCGGGAGGGGTGGGGGCAGGAGGGAGCCTGTGGGGCACAGGGCTGCGGGAGGGGTGGGGGCAGGAGGGAGCCTGTGGGGCACAGGGCTGCGGGAGGAGTCATTCTTCTCTTGATTATATCGCAGGTTTCGGCCAAGTTGTCCCCAGCTTGTATAGGAAGCCCACAGGTGAGGGACTGTCTGCACGTGGCATGCGGGAGTCACAAGCGCCATCTACACCCCACCCCGGGCCAGGCAGATGACCTCTCTGGTCTCAGTTTCCCGGTGAGGAACAGGAAGGGCTGGACCGAAAGATCCCTTCCAGCCCGGACGTGGAATGACCCCATGAGGGCCACGATGAGGTCTGTCCCAGCTCCGCACACTAGCTCAGGCCAGCAATTTCCAAAGGCACAGCCGCAGGGGCCTCGGAGCAGGAACAAGGAGGACCAGCCCGCTTCACCCTCCTGGGCAGAGGTCAAGCATCCTGCCTTTGGCCCACATTCCTTGTGGCCAAAAATGCAGAAGCAGGCAGTGCTGGCAGAGGCACCTAGACCTTTGGGCAAAGCAGAGCTCCACCTGACACCCCAGGCCTGGAGCAGGAGAGAACCAGCTCGGGCCTCAGGTGCCCTGACTGCCAGTGACCAGGAAACGTGACACTTTCCGGCCTCTGCTTCCTCATCTCCCAATCCCGGGGGAGATTAGGCTGGGTGATGTGTTTTTCTTTTTGACAGGGAACTTTTATTTATTTTTATTTTTATTCTTGTTTTAAGAAGCGGTCTCCTGTGGCCGGGTGTGGTGGCTCACGCCTATAATCCTGGCACTTTGGGAGGCCGAGATGGGTGGATCACTTGAGGCCAGGAGTTTGAGACCAGCCTGGCAACATGGTGAAACCCTGTCTCTACTAAAAAATCCGTGAGCTGGCAACTCCAAGTCCCCGGCAGCCTCCAAATGGAGGCCTTCCTCTTGTAGGATTCTCAAATCCTACAAATACAAGTGTCTGTAATCCAGCTACTCAGGAGGCTGAGGCATGAGAATCACTTGAACCTGGGAGGAGGAGGTTGTAGGGAAACAAGAACACACCACTGCACTTCAGCCTGGGACACAGTGAAACTCTTTCAAAAAAAAAAAAAAAAAGGCGGGGGGGGGGGCGGGGGTCTCCCTATATTGCCCAGGCTGGTCTCAAACTCCTGGGCTTAAGGAATCCTCCTGCCTCAGCCTCCCAGAGTGTTGGGATTATGGGCACGAGCCACCACGAACTTTTAAAAATAACATCTATTGCTTTTTTTCTGACTGTAAAAGGAATTTAGGCACAAGGCCGAAAATTTGCAAAATGCAGAAAAACAAAGGGAAAGATCTATACACCCACAACCCAGGTAACCTCCATCAATATTCTGACAAATGTCTTTCCACTCTTTACTGGGGAGTGTGTGTGTGTGTGCACGTGTGTGTGTGTGTGTGTTTAAAACAGGTTCATACAGTGACAATGTTGGGTGCTTTTCTCCCTGTGGCGCTATGTGGCTGAGGTCCCTACACATGTTGGGCCCGTTCTCTCGATTCCTCTGTAGTTCTAATGTTCTGATTCCAGATATGTCATTCTCAGCTCGAACTGTTCAGGAGAATCATTTCTGGATCTTGCTAAAAAATGGACTGCTGGTCCCCAACTCTTGATGGTTCTGGTTCAGGAAGGCTGGGTGAGCCTGGGCACACCGAAGTGTTTCTGGGGAGCTGCAGGTGTGAACCTCTGTCCTCCTGAAGACCCACAAGTCTCATCTCGCCCATCCCCTCCTCCCTCCCCCTGAGAATCCCACAAGAGGAAAGCCTCCATTTGGAGGCTGCTGGAGACTTGGAGTTGCCGGCTCACAGCCCCACCCTGCCCCCACCTCCCCGGGAGTTATCCAAGGACAGTGTCCAGCCTCAGCCGCCAAGTCTCAGCTCCAGGGTCAGTCACACACTGAAGGACATGCAGAAGTCTCTGTGTGCTGGGCACTGCGGAGGACAAGGGCCTGAATGATGAGCGGGAACAAGGTCACAAGGTCCTAAAATCTGCCTGAGGTCGGTCCCACAGTCAGGGCCTTGGAAATCCATGATAAAAGCCAGTTTAACACCCTGCCATGGAACACAGGCAGGAGAGGGAGCAGCCCCCAGCCAGCCTCTTTGCCAGTCACCCCGCTCTGGGTCACAGCCAGGGCAGCCGGCGCCTTCTTCCCGGCTCGACAGCCCTGGAGGGCAGAAGCTAGCTTGCCCATCATTGTCCCCTCTCCACTAGGGCCTGGCACCCTGCCTGGCATGTAGTAGAAGCCTAAGAAGGGTTCACTGTGTTCATCCTGCAATAGTCAATGTATATGAGTGCTTACCATACCTGAAGACAGTGATTTACTCTTGTCCCCATTTCACAGATGGGAAACTGAGGCACTGAGAGGCTGATGACTCCCCCACATTGCCGTGTGGGCAAGGGCAAGGCCAGACGTGAACCGGCACGCTGGACCATCGCGCTCTCTTCCTTCAACTCCACCCTGGGCCTGGGAAAGCTACCCTTGGAGATCCCCACGATGCTGACACCTCACTCAGCCCCTCCGTGCACCCTCTCCCACGCCTCCCAGCTAGCCTGCCAGGTAACAACACTGTTGTTCTGGTTTTGCAAACACGGACACTGAGTGGAAGAGCAGCCAGGCTGAAGTGGGGCAAAGGCAGCCCTCGTCAAACCCCAGGGTCAGAACCCCCAGCCATCCCCACTCTCCAAGGACTAGTAGACAGAGATTTCCATCGGGCTCAGCCAGGGGCCAGGGAACAGGTCTCCGCAGTGGGGAGTGATGGAAGGATGCAGTGTGGACTAGGAGGACCCGGGCCGGCCTTCCAGTGCTGGAGCCTCGGCAGCCCAATCTACCTTGTTGGGCTCTCGCGGGATTAAAAGAGACCTTATATACAAAGTACCAGCCCAGGGCCTGGCACCTAGCAGGTGCTCAATTAAAGGAAATGGTTATGAAAAATAACAAGGAGAAGCTCAGAGGAGGTGCCTGTGGGTAACGAGGGAACAGCTGGAAGGGCCTGGACTTGGGTCAGAGACAAAGAATGCAAGAAGGAGGGAAGGAGGGAGGGAGGGAGAGAAGGAGGGAGGGAGAGAAGGAGGGTAGGGCAGGCGACAGCTGGCTCCAGGGCAGCTGTGTGCAGGAGCCTGCTCCATCATTTAAATATTAGGAGAGATGTAAATATTTGAGTGAGGTCCTCCCATCCTGGCCGTGCTCTGGCCACAGCCAGGGCTGCAGGAAGAGTTCCTCCCTCACCAGGGTCTCCGTTCTGTGCCCCCTACCCCAGCTGGCCCAGGATTCCATGTTTCCGGGCCAGGAGTAGGGGGCTGGGAGCAGCAACCAGACAGGGCAGGGGCGCTAGGGAGGGACCCCGCCTTTGCTTCCACCCTCCTTCCTCTGCACAACACTGGGCCTGCAAAGGTGCGAATGAAGGATCTCCTCCCCCACCCGCCCCCAAGGGGCTCAGGCGGCCAAGGGTTTCTTTTGTAGTTTAGAAAAAAAGCAAAGCATCCCTTTCTGAGGTTTTCTGGTGGAGCCCCAGGGTTTAAAGCTCGCTGCTTCAAACCTGCAGCCCCCTCTGCCCTTCCAACAGCGCCTCTCTACCACCTGGGTTATTTCACAGCCCAGGTCCCTGCCAGCCCTCCAGGCCTCCTGAGGAGGAGCACAGATGCAGAGTCTGGATCTCGTGCACAGCAGGGCCCCTCCAATGCTGCAGTGCACCCCGCTTGGCTGGAGGAGCCTGTCTCATGCCATGACCTGTGCTGGCACCAATAGCCCTCTCCCCCATCTCCCACCTGAGTGCTGAGGGCAGCTGTGCCAGGCAGACAAACAGAGTCTTCCACACAAACCATGAGTCTGCAGAAATGGCAAGAGAAGGCCAGGCGCAGTGGCTCACACCTGTAATCCCAGCACTTTCAGAAGCTAAGGTGGGCAGACCACCTGAGGTCAGGAGTTCGAGACCAGCCTGGCCAACAGGATGAAACCCTGTCTCTACTAAAAATACAAAAATTAGCTGGGCATGGTGGTAGGCGCCTGTAATCCCAGCTATTCGGGAGGCTGAGGCAGGAGAATTGCTTGAACCCAGGAGGCGGAGGATGAAGTGAGCTGAGATCATGCCACTGCACTGCAGCCTGGGCAACAAGAGCGAAACTCTGTCTCAAAAAAAAAAAAAAAGAAAAAAAGAAAAGAAAAAAATGGCAAGAGAAGTTGGCCAGCATCACCTGCCTAGAAATCTGCCTGGCAAACTCCTACCCCAGTCTCTGGCTAGGAAGCCTTCCCCCAGGAAGCCCTCCTGTTCTACCCCTTCTCCTGAGCCCATGCCTAGACCCCCAGTGCCTGAAACAGAGCTGGCCCTTGGGGTACCCATGGACGGCTAAACAAATAAGCCAACTGCTTCTCCCACCCCCAGTGACGCTCCTAGCCTGGCAGGGCATTCAGCAGTAACACTCGGCAAGTGGACACCAAGGAATACCCCTCATCGTGCAGTCCACACCAGGGATTCTAGCCCTTCATTTTAAACCAAAGGAAAAAACCAGGCCGGGTGCGGTGGCTCACGCCTGTAATCCCAGCACTTTGGGAGGCCGAGGCGGGCGGATCACAAGGTCAGGAGATCGAGACCACGGTGAAACCCTGTCTCTACTAAAAATACAAAAAATTAGCCGGGCGTGGGGGCGGGCGCCTGTAGTCCCAGCTACTCAGGAGGCTGAGGCAGGAGAATGGCGTGAACTCAGGAGGTGGAGCTTGCAGTGAGCCGAGATAGCGCCACTGCACTCCAGCCTGGGAGATAGCGAGACTCCGTCTCAAAAAAAAAAAAAAGGAAAAAACCCAACCCCAGCAAACGTACAGAGCACTCCATTCCCTGACCTTTAATGGGGGGCAAGAGGCAGAGGACAGAGGAGAAGGCCGCCCCTCCAGGCCTGGTTTGGAGCCAGAAAGACTTGTATGCTCTTACTGTAGATAACATCGGTCTCTGGGGGACATAGGGCAGGGGCCTGGCCTGCCCCTCGCAGGGAAACTGCCCACCCACGTGGAAAGCAGGGCCAAGGGTCCCTGCTTGGAACCAGCTTCCTGCACATGGGGTGGGGGGTGGGGACAGAAGGAGATCCTGCCTGGACTGCATGGAAATCCACCAGACTGCTGGCTGCTGACATAGCAGGAGCAGAACCATCTCCATCTTCCAGGGCCCTGCCTGGGGGAGGGGAGAGGCTAGGTGGCTCTGTCCAGGCCACACTCCCCATGCCCAGGACTGCTCTCTTCCCACCAAAAAGAAAGATGAGACAGGTCCATCCTCAACCTCCTGGAGACAGGAAGGGGGTCTGTCTGTGGCCCAGGTGGCTCCCTCCCTCATGCCCAAGGGGTCCCACAAGGAGGTGCTAGGACCCCCAGGCCCTGCCCCAGGGAACTGCTGTCTACACAGTCCGCAGGTAGAGCCAGCCAGGAATGCCTTTCACGCCACTGGCTATGGGTTGGAGGCTGCGAAACCAGGCACAGAATCAGAAAAGACCTGCCACAGGCTGCAAAGGGTTCCAGAGAGCTCCAACACCTCAGGGGGCAGTGCTGTGGAAGGGGTGAGAAGGAAAAGCCAGCTCCTGGGAACTGCCCATTCAGAGTCTACATAATACCTAGGTGGCACGAGATAATGCCCTACTCCCCACCCCACCCTTCCACCATCACCCAAGACCTGAGCCCCTGGGAGCACCCCTTGAAGACAGGGGGATGTGGGGTAACTGCCCCCCAACTTTACACCTGGAGGCTAACCTACACTCAGAAGACCCCTCCGAGGCTGTGGCCAGAGTTTGGGGCAGGGAGGGGGAAGCAGGTGGATGAGAAGGCCAAGGAGACTCCCAGGAAAGCCACTCCAAGTGTCTGCAAGGCTTCATCGCCCACATCTAAGGCACGGGCTCCTGGCTTTGAGGACACAGGAAATTCGACGCCATGTGGGGAGGAGGGCACTGCAATGTGTTTAAGGCCAGGCCCCTTGATTTTCCAGATATTGGACAAATGATGGTTTCCCCAGTTGGCCCAGAGATGCCAGGGGAGACGGAGTGCCAAAGCCTGTAGGAGGAGATCCAGAAATTTCAGAGAAAGAAGATGGACAAGAAAAAACAAAAAAATACAAGAAGCCAAGTAGAGTCTGAGCCCTGCATTCCCGGCCTCCCCCACGGACACAGGCAATCCCTGGAGACCTAGCTACAGGGGCAGTGGGGGCGGGCATGGGGGTGGGGGGTCTTGCTGTTTATGCTCCCAGCCGACATCGAGGTCATCTTCTTGTCCCTCTGTCTAAGTTTCTGGGCATTGGCAGGACTTTTAAAAACGACAACAAACTTGAAGTCTCTAGAGCGTCTGCTGGCCCAGTCTAAACGGAGCTTGGGGCTCTGCAGACCAAATTAAACAGCCTGAGCCCAGAAATGCCCCCAGGCGCCTGGGGGTGTCTAGGGGCCAACTGGTGGGTCTGTTTGGCTGGCGAGATGACAAATCCTCCCACTTCTGTGACTGTGTTTCAGAGAGTTCCGGACCCTTTGGTCTCATAAGCAACTCAGAGCCTCCAAATTTGGGAAAAACCAAGAGGGCTTTGGAAAGAAAGCCAGTGTTTGACCATTTTTCCTCAGTGGCTTTGTCAAGGGAGAGCACAGGAACTTGGTTTTTGGCTGGGTTTCTGGGATGAATCAAAAAAAAAAAAAAAAAAAAAAAAAAAAAAAAAAGCAGGGGGAGGAGAGGGTGGTGGAATTGCCTGGGGCTCCAGCCTAGGCTATACACCAAGGAGACTTCAGAGGAACAGGCCAGCCCCATCCCCAGCACGGTGAGGGAGGGGCATTTGGCTGGCTGGCAAAGGGAAGAGATGGCAATAGTGAGGCCCTGAACCTGGTGGCTAAGCCTCATCCCTGAATGTGACCTCCCCTGATGCCTGGGCATGCAAGAAATGGGAGGTGGAGAAGAGGAGGAGATCCTAGCTCTGCTCTCCTGGCACCAGGATATCAGGGGACAGCTACTTCTCTCCCCACAGGCAGGCAGAGGCCACAAGTCGCCAGGCTGAGAAGTCCCTGTGACTCCTACAGACAAGTGCACAATTTGCATATCTGCATTTCCCTGGGTGATGCCCGTCATGTGTGGCCACCAAGTACACTCTCCACCACCAAGACAGCCGAAGAGACCAGGTGGCCACTGTGTACCAGGCACTGTGGTGACTGCCTGATACTGACCCCTGGGGACTCAGGCTCTGGTAGGTTTGTTTTTCCAGGCACCCAGTCCCCCTTCCACCTGCTGACACCCCGGGCCCAGTGTGGGGGTGTAGGGTGCTCAGTGGATGGGTCCAGGGGCTGGGCGAGCAGCACGCAGCCTTGGTCCATCAGCCCTTGGTCTCACCACTGGACAAGATGCGACTGTTCCAGCTGCCTGCCCAGCTCTGCACCACACTCACCTGGGCCCTTGCAGAGGCCTGCTGGATGAGAATGTTCAGAGCAGTGGACACCACTCCCTGCAACACACACCCTGCCACAACCGCTTTTCAGGGAAAGGCCAGGCTGCAGAGCCGAAAGCAGGCTGCCAGCACCCCCGCCGTCCTCATGCTCCAGTCATCCAGCAAGTGCTCACCTCACTGTCAGCGCTTGGCCCTGCAGATGGGCATATGGTCCATCCATCTGTGACACTCCGGGGTGGGGGTGGGGGTAGAGGGTGACAGGGAAGACCAGGACAACCTCCCAGTAAGAGGAACCTGTAGCCGACATGACTCCAGCCTCCAGAGTGTCAGCCAGGCAGGAAAAGAGGGGTCCCATGGCTGCACTGGGCTCAGAGGGACCCCCAGGCGGGCCCTACAGGCACTGGTGTCTGCCGTGCTTTCCATAATTAGTGGTGACCGCGCTGTCCAGCCTCATTCACACAGTGGCATCACACAGGCTTTTGCCTGAGACCTCCCATCCCCAGACCTGTATGTTTAAGCATCCAAACCTACCTGTCCTTTGCAAATGCCCCCTTTTCCCACCCAGATGCGACACCAGCAGCGACACCCACCACACCCCTAGGTGGCAGGCCCTGTGCTCAGCACCATGGGCTGCATCTCACTGAGTCCGCCAGCAACCCTCGAAGACAGCTGTTTCTAACCCCACTGTGCAGGCAGGGAAACGGGCAAAGAAACTGAAGAAACCTAAGCCACCCAGCTTTCCAACGGCAGAGTGAGGGCAGCCTGGGCATCCCTGCACTGCTGCACCCCTTACTCTTCCAAAGCACTGCCCCTCTGGATGCAAACTGTCCACTAGCCCCATTCAAAACCTTCCTGGACAGCCACAGCCTGCAGAAATCAATTCCAGCCTGCGTTCACCCAGTCACTGCAGGGGTGTCCTGGCGTTTACCTCCACCTGCCTCTTCCCGGACATCCAGCCCAGGTAACCCACAGCCCAGCTGCAAGGCTGATCACAGTGCCTCTGTCTGCTGCCTGGTGCTGTGTCCGTCCCCCTCTAAATGAACCAGCTTGCAGTCAGGACAGTGGGTCTGTCTGGCCCCGGCTCTGAACTCAAAGAGCATCAAGTCAGCGCTGCCAGTGGTTGTGGGACCCGTGCAAGAGGCCTGCCCCCACTCCCCATGGCTCCTGCCTCCCACCACAAAAGCTCAAACTGCAGGGAGGCAGTATTCACAGGAGGCCTTGAGTCTTGGCTGAAAGGCAGGATTCATCACGCAAGAGGCCTACAGGCATTAATTAGGGACAGGTCTGCACCTATTACCAAGCAACGGGGCCTTTCTCTAGGGAGGAAAAAGGCACCTGAATCCAGCCAGGACCAGCTCCCACGTCCCGGAAGTGTCGGGACTCTAGAGCAAGAAGGCACATCCACATGGCCCTTCCCACCCAGAAGCCCGTCCCACAGCCTGCTCTGCCTCCAGGACACAGCTCTGGGGGTCCTCCTTGGGCGACAGTGGGGGCTCGGGAGAAGCTCAGATACCACACAGCTCTGGGATCTCAGCACGTGGGTCCTGGGCCAGATTGTTTCAACAAACATCAAGGACTTTTGGATTTTTTCTGTGTGCAAATCTGGTTACAGCAAACACCGCTGAGCAATGCAGGCCAACAGCTGGCACTTGGAAAGGCTTTTGTTAAACAAAGACCCGAGCTGTAATCGTGTTTGCGATAACAGACTTGGCCTGAATTCACGAAAGTACATGCCGTCCGCCAGCCCCGTGCCTCCACCAACCAGAAGGGAGAAAGAGAAAAGGGTCATCCCTCTTGTCACCCTATTACGGGCAGTGGCGGGTGCTGCAGTCGTCTGGAGGCCCATTTGTACAGTGGAAAAGTGGAAAATAAGACTCTAAAAATCTCATCAGCAAAATACAAAACATTCTCCTTGCTGCTACGTAGGGGGCCTTCACAGAGCCCTAAGACCTTGAAGTCCGGAGACCTGTCTTGAAGTGG
The DNA here is from genome assembly GCF_007565055.1 of Rhinopithecus roxellana. NCBI lineage: Eukaryota > Metazoa > Chordata > Mammalia > Primates > Cercopithecidae > Rhinopithecus > Rhinopithecus roxellana. The sequence continues at coordinate 64,357,745 of NC_044567.1, read as the reverse complement.
GAGCAAAGGCGGGATGCGGGAAGTTGGAGTCCATGGAAGACACTGATCCCCTCTCCGTTCCTGGGAACGCTGAGCCTGAAGGACGCGGCTAGGACAGCAGAAGGACTGAATCCCCGTGCAACTCATCGGCAATGGAGCATAACACCATGGTGCCCTCTGTCCCCAAGACGGGAGGGATGGGGAAGGCCCTGGGCGAAGGGGACAGGCAGGGAAGGAAAAGGTGAAGAGAAAGGTGCTCCCGAGGGAGGGGGTAGATGTGCCCAGGACATGGGACACTGGCAGAATTTTAACTCCCAGCACACACACAGGCCCACGGACGGCTTCCCGTCTACCTGCTCCTTGGGGGTGTGCTGTGCCAGCCTGGGCACCTACCCCTTTCCCCATGCCAGGTCACTTGCCCTCTACCCTGCATACTGCCTGCCACTAGTTCTAAACCTCCCAGAACACCCTGATCAGGGCCCTGTGGCCTTCATTACAGGATTCCAGGCCTAGACGTCTGCTCAATTGGAAAACTGCTCCCAGAGATGCCATGGCTCAGAGCTCGTCCTGCTTTGGGGCCCCTGGAGTCTCCGCCCCTCAGCAACCCACATGGTGACAGGCACCCACATCCGCTGGCCTCAGGAACCGTGGGGCCACCATCCCAGTGCTGCGAGGAGCTGGCAGTTTCCTCCCCACCCTTTCAGCCTACCTTGCAGGAACCAAGACACCAGGTGAGCCGCCCCGGAAAGAGACCTGTGCTCCCGCTGCACCGCTCCTGCGCCCGTTCCCGGTTACTCCAGATGCTTCCCGTGGACCAGCTGCACTCCCAGCGGGCATGCCTGGCCCTCCGCAGCCCGGCCCATCTGATCTTCACAGGCAGGCCCCTCCTTATGCCCCAGCCCCCTCTCCAGCCAGCTCATTCCGGCCTCCCCCACTGCTGCCAGCTGCTGCTGGCCAGAAGGCTCTCCTTCCTCTCGCAACCCAATTCCTACTCTCCCTCAAGGTCCGCCTCCTCCATACTGACTTCTCCGCTGCTAGCTAGTGGCGACCTTTCTCCACCCTGATTTGGAAGCTGCCTGTTTGTATCACCCCTGGCTGGGCTGAATCATACTCTCTCCTCCACTTCCAATCATCCCTTTCCCATGTCCGTCTGTCCACCCAAGGTTGTCCATCTCCTGTATACACACCCCCACCCCCCAACTATACTCCACGTTCCTTGGGCACCAGGGAGGGCCAACTTTCCACACCCCAGGTCAGCCCCCATGCACACGCACACTCACGCACACACACACACTCTCACACCCATCCACTCGGGCCACCTGATGGCTCTAAAACCGGAATTCCCAGCAAAACCATTCAGGGTACACAAGGGGGAGACTGACACACACAGGGAGCCAGCAGATCAAGGCCCCACCCCCAGAGGCTGAGAAACCTTCCCCCAGAGCCAAAGGATTGTCAACTGTTGTACCAGGATGGTCTCAATGAGCCCATTGTCTTGGACTAAATTACAGGGTCACGAAACTGGCTTGGGAGGCAGCCGCAGAAGCAGCTCCAGATGGAGGTGCACGGGGGCGAGGGTGGAGTTATACCCAGAGACTCGAGGCAGGGGCACTAACAACTTTCGTGGTGCAAATGGTGACAGCTGTACAACCAACACAACCCCAAACCCTGGCCTCCCCTCCCGCCACAGGGCTCCCATTGAGCCCCGAGAGTTCTTCCCCAGAAATCCCACCAGGGACCCAACACTTCCGGTTAGGAACTGAGAGCAGAGACCTCGATCCCGCAGGCAGGAGGAGAGGCCCGCAGAACACAGGGCCTCTCTCCATAAGGGCTTACCGGAAAGTGGTCAGACCGGCTAAGTCGTGCCACTTGGACATTTGGGACAAGGGAGGCCCCTGCAGGAGCGGTCGCAGGGAAGAGTTGCAAAGAGGCAGGGGCAGGGAGGCCACATTCACTCGGGGCCTGCAGGAGGCTCAACGGAACACAGTGGACCTAGGCAGACCCCGGTATAAGCATGTGCCCAAAGATGTCCAGATGAGGGGGTGTGGCGGTGGAGTGGAGGCGGGAATAGCAAACCCTCCCAGCTCTGCAGACCCAGACCTCCCCTCCCTCTGGGAAGCATGGATGCAAAGGGCTAGAGCCTGAAAAAGTGCTTCCACCACTAAGCTGACAAAGTAGGTATGATGTCTCCAGCTCACACTCTGCACAGCGCAAGCGGCCACTGGATCACAACCCCCTCCCGTCCCTCCCCGCCCCACACCCTCCTCAGGCCCAGCCCTGAAGAACAGCCACTGGCACTCTGCTTGGCATCCAGCCAAGGTTCTGGTCCCCCCAGGAGGCCCCGCCTCCCCCACCCAGATGGGGCTGACCCCAGGTGGGCCGTGGGGGCAGCTGGGCTCAGGACACCCAGATGCCAGCCCTGGTTCTGGCCATGGAGCGGGGAGGACCTCAGGCTGGTCACGTCCCAGCTTGGCCTGATACCTGGACAGTTGCTCATTTCAACACAGACTTTCCCCCTCCCGGCCCACCAGAGGGCTCTGCCCAAGTCGGCCTAGGAGCCCCTCAGAGGGGCGGGGGCTCCAGGTCCCGGCAGAGGCAGGCCCGCCCCTCAGAAGCCCTGCCCCAGAGCGCTGGAGACCATTGTGTGAGCTTCCCCTCTGCCTTGCCGTATTTACTCCCGCGGACGCAGGACGCAGAGCCCCAGCACCGGGAGTCACGAGGACGCAGGAAAGCGCACGCACTCACAGGCTCAGGGACGCGAACGCCAGACCCGGGCTTGGACGGAGCAGCCCCGCAAGTCCCAACACATTTAGTAAACCCCGAAGACAGGAGAGAGCCAAAATGCTCTCTCTGCCCGCACGCAGGCCCCTTCTGCCCCCCACAGCCCGATTCTGGGAGGCGGATAAGGATGTCCCCAAGGCCTGGAAGGGGGCCATGGGACATCCCACTCTGGACCCTGCCATGGCCTGGACTGTGTCCGTTCGGTGCTCCCGGCCCACGGGCTGCACAACTTGGCGGCCCCAAAACTGGCGTGGGGGAGGGGAGGGCTGTCCACCCGAGCAGGACGCGGCTGTCCACTCGGTCGGAGGTGAGGAACGACCTCCCTATCCTGTTACCGGGTCCAAGCGGGGCCCGAGAGCCGCTGGGGAGAGTCGAAGGGAGGGGGCCGATGGATTTCCCAGAGTGAAACTGTGCGCCCTGGAGAGTTCTGAGGCAGCCCCGCGAGCCTTCGAGGAGGTTGCTGTCGCTCGGCAAACACAAACAACAATAAAAGGAAGGAAACCCAGGCGGCAGTGCGCAGAACGAGCGCAGGGTCCTGTGAGGGCGCACGGGGTCCCCGCGGGTCCCCCAACAGGGTCCCCCACGTAGGCGACGCGGGTACAGGGCCGGGGGCGTGCGGCGCTCTCGACAGGAGGGCGCCTGGATTGGGGGTCCCGCCTGCCCCGGGCGCACCTCCGTCCCGCGCCAGGCCCACCCGTAGGGTCGTCTCCAGCACTCCCGCGGCTGCAGCAGCCAGCCCAGCACCCACCTTCGAAGTCCGAAATGATCCCGTCCAGCTGCGCGTTGACTGCAGGGTCCGACATGGTGGCTGGTGGGCAGCGGGTCGCGCGGAGGGCAGCTGCGAGGAAGCGCCCCCAGCGGGGCCCGGGCCCTGCGCGCTGGCTGGGGCGCCGCGCCCGTGCTCCTGCAGTGCAGAGCTCGCTGCCGGAGGAGCCCCTCGGCCCCCAGGCTCAGCTGAATGAATGGGGGAGGAAGGCGGGCGCCGGCCCCTCCCCGCGCTCTGCGCCCCCGCCCCGCCCCCGCCTCCCGGGCGGATCAGGTTCCCGCACCCGCGCCGGCCTCCCAGTCTCGCACTGGCTGCTCCGCCCGCCTGTCAGGGCCGGGCCTGGGGGACTGGGGCCCGAGCAGCCGCTGGGGGACAGTCCTGGGCACAAGACCGGAGCGCCCCCCTTCTCCCCGCCTGGCCCGCGCCCAGGGGACGGCGAGAGACCGGGCCTCGGCCCCTCCCCCCAGGCGCCCCGCTGCGGCCAGATGTGGGCGGATGTGGAGGCCGGGCCGTGGCGAGGGGGGCGGGCGCCCAGAGGGGAAGAGATTCCTCCCCTTCCCCGGGCGCAGGGTCCTTCTGCAGGAGGCTGTATTTGGGCAGCCAAACAAAGTTCGCTGTCACCGCCGCCGCCGCCGCACTCTGCGCCTGCAAGGGTTAAGCGGCGGCGCACGCGGCTGGCAGGCTGGATCCCGGCCTGTGGGCTCAAGAGCCGAGGGGCGCAGGGCGAACACGCGAGTCCCATGGCACCAGCGAGAGGCCACTAACTCCCACCCACCGAGGGCACCCCTGCAGCTAACACCCCCACCACGACCACCACCCCGGGGCCACTGCTGCACCCTCGTGAGTGGGCCCTGGAGAAGGCACTGTCCGGGAGAAGGGGCACAGGGCGGGGATGGAACACGGCTGTCAGAGAAGCCAGGGACAGGCGCCGCCTCCCTCCACAATAAGGGCCTCCTGAGAGCAGGAAGTAGACCTAGTCAGGAGCAGAGGTTTCCGAAGGTGTGAAGGAAGGAGCTAGGCAGTGAGTGAGCAGAAAGGGAGCTGCCCCAGGGGCTGCTCCCTCCCGTCTGGGCCCTAACCTGAAGCCTAGCCTTACCTCCAGGCCAGCGTCTCTACCATTAAACTGTATTACCCACAAGGCAGGCAGGGCCGAGGGGCTGGGGTAGACCTGGGGACCTGGGTTAGACACAGAACTTGAGAAGCAACAGGCTCTCATCCTCAAGAAGGGCCCTCCAGGTGTGTCACCTACAACAGAGAGAGGCGCTTCTTCCACTCGCCTTGGAAAGCCAGAAACCCTCTTCTGCATGCTCTTCCTGCTACCCCGTACCTTAGTACCTTAGACTCTCGGCCTCTGCCCAGAGTCAGGGGCCATGTGAGAATTCACAGCAGGGAACAACACCCCCACCTCGGCAGCAGCAGGCCGCAAACGCTACAACTGCACTCCAGTCCCTTGAGTGTGTGGCCCCGGAGTGCCTGAGAGCTCATCCTGGGTCTAGGGTCGCTCGCTGCCCGCTTGCCCCTCCCCACCCACTCTGAAATATCCCAAATGTGCAGGAGTGCTGAGACTCCCCAGCCATTCTGGAGAGGTGGGGCGCGGGAGGTCTCTTGCGGAAAATGTTCTAGGTTTGGGTGGCTTTTTAAGTAGATGAAATCAAGTCCTTCCTTTTTAAGAAAAGCAGTCACTCCCTCCCTCATGCTTTGGATATTTTGAACTATTTTCAACCAAGTGAGTTTGTGGACATGGGAACTGCAAAACCACAGACATTTCAGATGCGTGCACACCCTCGTCTGCCTGGGAGCCCGGGTTTCAGAAATGGGGCCGTTGCTGCCATTAATAGCACCCCATATCTTCCATGCCAGGCCAGGGTATTTCTTGTCTGAACTCTGGCACCTGGGCCTATCGGATAGTCCAGCCCCTACTGAGCCACCTGTCCATGCCACATTTGGGGATTTGGGGGTCCAGTACCTAAGAAATTCAGTCCAACAACACAGCCCCTGGGAAGATGCCAGGTCCGGCACAACAGCCATCCTAAGCCACAGCATTATTCTCTAGTGTTTTTCTAAAAAGCACCTGGTGAGTGTGGACACACCCATGCAATTGTTCTCTCCCAGGGCTGGCATGGAGTTCCACCAGATTAGCACATGGTCAGCCAATTGTACATTCTCCGTCTCCACGCACAGTGCAGCAAACATATTTAGTTCCCTGGGGAGCCCCGCCAGGGTGCACGCCTCACCAAAATGGGAACCCAAGGGACAATGGCAGGAGGGCAGCCAGAAAGTGCCCATGCCTGCGTGACTGTGCTTACAGCCCACCAGCTCCAGCCCCAGCCGCTGCCCCTTCAATGTAATCACTCAGAGCCACATGACCAGGCCTAGAAACCTCCAGGTAAGAAGGTTCCCCGAGCTCTGTCAGGAAACCCAAATCAAGGCTTGGCCACACTCCCAGCCAGGAAGTTCACCCTCGTATCTAACCAACTGCTCTAATTGTACATCATTTATTTCCATTTTTTTCCCTGTCCTCAGAGGAGATGGGAAACAGCTGGGCACCACCCTTCAAGTCATAATTACCTTTTCCAAATTCAAGGACAATCCAGTTGCTCCTTGGCCTTCTCTTTCTCAGCCTAAATCATCTTTCTCTAGCCCTTTAATCATATCCCGGGCTGTCCTTTGATCATAGCTAAGGGCTGGGTCCAGTCTGGAGCTCCAGGATTTTAATAAGGCCTGATTGCTACAGGGTAGTGAGGAGGCCCCCACACCCTCTTTCCTAGGGCCTCGGGGCCTAAACATACAGTCCCAGAAGGGGGACTGGGTGGAGAAGATGCACGTCGGCAGCAGAGAGGAAACTGAGCTAAAATTTGGCAAGAACAAAAGAACTATAAAGGCCTATGCATCCAGCAAGGTGCATTCTTCCAAGGTCACAAGAGAAGGCAAGACCGACTGCAGCCCTGGCCAAAGGGACCGCCCGCGTCTTCAGTGCACAAGAAGACCTATAGTGGGCTGAATGATGATCCCCCCAAAGCAAAGATCTGCCCACCTGGAACCTCAAATGTGACCTGATTCTGTTTAAGGGTTTTTGCAGAAAGAATTTAGGCAAGGATCTCAAAATAAGATCATCCTGGATTAAGGTGGGCCGTAAATTCAATGCTGTGTCCTTCTAAGAGACAGAAAAGAAAGTACAGACACAGAAAAAGGCCTTGTGAAGACAGAGGCAGAGACTGGAGTGATGCAGCCGCAGGCCAAGGAACACCTGGGGCCATCAGAAGCTGGAAGAGGCAAGGAAAGGTTTTCCCCCGGAGGCGTCAGAGGACGCTGGCCCTGCTCACACCTTGATTTCAGACTTCTGGCCTCCAGAACTGTGAGAGGACACATTCCCGTTGCTATAAGCCACCCAGTTTTGACAGTTGTTACGGCGGCCAGGAGAAACTCATGCCTTAGTTCCCATCTGCATCATACCTTGAGGTCAAAGCTTTATACAGCAAAGATGTCTAAGCAATCACAAACCTCCTGTGGGTAGCCCACCCGTCCGGCAAGTCACTGTCCCGAGGGAAGGGGGATGGGGACAGGCAAGAGAGCCACAGGAAGCCCCTGTGGGCCTTTCTGGAAACGGGAAGGAGCAGGTCTGGAGAGAAACCCCACAGGTCAGGCCCCGGAGAAATGAAGCTTACAAAGCGTGGGAACGGAGTGGGGAGGAAATCCACGAGGAAGCAGCGTTTGGCGCACACATCCATGTCTGTGACCCGCCTCCAGGCACGGCCTCCATGGAGAGGCTCCGCTGGCAGGGAAGCGATGAAGCAAAAGAGGCTCAGGGAGCGGAGGAAGGTGGGGGGCTCTCTCCCCGCGACACCAACGCTCCAGACGGGACACCCCATTAGGTGGCGGGCTGTGTCCTCACAGACGGAGACTTCCCAAGGGCAGGGCCCAGACGGTCTTGTCTCTGTGTGGCCTGACACAAAGTAGGCCCCCCTGAGCTGCCGAGCCCTGGGTCCATCACTGGCAGGGCCTTCCACAGCCCCTCAAGTTCCCACAGCCCCTCATCTTAGGAAACGGCACTACCATCCACCTAGTCGGTCAAGCCAAGTCTCTGGGCACCATTGTTGACTCCTCTCTTTCCCTCACCCTCTGTATCCAAACCATGCTGCGTTTCTACCAGAGTCCATCTGCGAATCAGTCTAAGCCTCCCTCCTCCAGGGGTGTGCCAGCTAACGGTCAACAACTGGCCACCCGGGACCTGCAAAAGCAACAACACTCGATTTCGATTTCCCGGTTTGTAGCACTTGCCTATTCCCATGGTGTCAATATTTCTGCCTTGGCCAATTTCTTACTTTTCTTTTTCTTTTTTTTTTTTTGATACAGAGTCTTGCTCTGTCACCCAGTCTGGAGTGCAGTCGGGCAATCTCGATTCACTGCAAACTCCGCCTCCCAGGTTCAAGTGATTCTCCTGCCTTAGCCTCCCAAGTAGCTGGGACAACAGGCACCTGCCACCACTCCTGGCAATTTTTGTATTTTTGGTAGAGACAGGGATTCACCATGTTGGCCAGGCTGGGTTCAAACTCCTGACCTCAGGTGATCTGCCTGCCTTGGCCTCCCAAAGTGCTGGGATTACAGACATGAGCCATCGTGCCCAGCCGGCCAATTTCAAGTTATTCGTATGACATCATTGGAGGTGAGACTGGGAAGAGATATTTAGTTACCACCAATATAGTGCTTCCATCATACAAATACAGCCTCAAGAATGTAACTGCAACAGGACAGACAATAGTTAAATGTTGCAAAAAACCTAAGAGGTGATGAAAGGTGTGTATTTATTATCTTTTGTTTTAAATATAATCACTTATAAGTAATTTTTTAATTTTTTGCTTAATTTTTCTTCATAACTTGTAATTTAATTCATATTGTATAAATCTATCATTTTTCTAACAAAGCAATATATTTTTCTAATAGAGCAATGCATTTTTACTATGATAAAATATATGTAATATAAAATTTACCATTTTAGGCCAGCCATCATGGCTCACGCCTGTAATCCCAGCACTTTGGAAGGCTGAGGTGGGAGGATCACCTGAGGTCAGGAGTTCGAGACCAGCCTGGCCAACATGGTAAAACCCTGTCTCTGCTAAAAATACAAAAATCAGCCAGGTGTGGTGGCAAACGCCTATAATCCCAGCTATCTGCGAGGCTGAGGCATGAGAATCGCTTGAACCCAGGAGGCAGAGGTTGCAGTGAGCCAAGGTCACGCCGCTGCACTCCAGCCTGGGTGACAGGGCAAGGCTCGTCTCAACAACAACAACAACAACAAATATTTACCATTTTAACCATGTTTAAGTTTACAGTCCAGTGACATTAAGTACATTCACACTGTACACCCATCCACACCTTCCACCTCCAAAACGTTCTCCATCCAACTTCCCAAACTGAAACTGTGTCCCCATTAAACAGTAACTCCCCATCCTTCCTTCCCCTAGCTGCTGGCAACCACCATTCCAATTTCTCTATGAATCTGACTTCATGTAAGTGAAATCATACAATATTTGTCCTTGTGAGACAGGTTTACTGAGCATGAGGTCTTCAAGGTTCATTATTCAAGGTTCACACGTAGTATGTGACAGAATTCCATTCTTTCTGAAGGCTGAATGATATTCCACTGTGTGTACACACACTTTGTACATCCATTGCTTCCACGTTTGAGCAATTGAGAATAAAGCTGCTACAAACATGGGTGTGTAAATATTTGTTCAAGTCCTTGCTTTTATTTATTATTATTATTATTATTTTAGATGGTCTCATTCTGTCGCCCAGGCTGGAGTACAGTGGAGTGATCTTGGCTCACTGCAACCTCCACCTCCGGGGTTGGAGCAATTCTCCTGCCTCAGCCTCCCGAGTAGCTGGGATTACAGGCACCAACTACCATGCCTGGCTAATTTTTGTTTTTTAGTAGAGATAGGGTTTCACAGTGTTGGCCAGGGTAGTCTTGAACTCCTGGCCTCAAGTGATCCATCCTCCTCGGCCTCCCAAAGTGCTGGGGTTACAGACGTGAGCCACCGCGCCCAGCCGTCACTTGAGTCTCTCAGGGGACACTTTAGTCTCTCAGTGTCCTGTGAGACCCCTGGAGACACTGGCTTTAGGGACTCCACACACACCTGTTCAATCCTGTGCAATGACAAAGTGCAGTTTCCTTTGCAGAATGGCAGAGTCGGGAGACTCCCGATGGGGCATGAACCTAAAGGGGCAGACGGGATGTTCAGAACACACATGGACTGTTCATGTGCATTCTGCCAGCCACCAGGCAGACCTGCCCCAGCCTCGACGTGCCCAGGATCATGGACAGTGCATGGTTTCCACCAAGGCCAAGCCCCTGGAACCCCTTCTCCCTTTACATCACCTGTACTGGGAGCAGCTACCAGGCTGTGGACCACTAAGTCTCTTTCAGGCCACCTGAGTTTGAATTTCCCCATTCAGCCTGACTGTGACCCGGGATGCGGCTACCACAACCCATCACACCCTCTGCCTGGCCGATTCAGTGCAACCATAAGGTTTCACTCAAAGAAGCACATGACCAATCTGTTCCCCAGACTTCCCAGTGATCCCCCCAGCCTGCTTTGTGCAGAACATTTACAGCAAAACCTGACCACAGCGGCCTGAGCTCTTATCTCCAAGGCAGGGGACTTTTTAAACAAAGTATTAGTGTTCTAAATTCATGCTCTCCCAAGGAGGCTCCTGGCCTTCAGCACAGCAAACAGTCTGCTCCATGGCTCCCCGGTTCCCCACCCCCACCTCATCCCAGCTACCCACTCCAGCACTTGGGACTGAATCAGCTTGGAGTTCCCCAGCCCTGCTGCCTGCTGGCTCTGATGATATGACCAGGGACTGCAGCACTGCCTGGACCTCCTGTTGCTACATTTTACTGCAATAATATCCAACCTGATGGAACCCTGGGAGCAAGTGGTGGGGGCGGGGTGGTGGTGGTGGTCAGGGGCTGCATACACAGAGGACTGAAGGACTGAAGGACTGGGTGAGAATTATGACCCCTCCAAGATGATCCCTCACCATCAGAACCCTGGCTGTGCCTCCTGAACAGTGTTGGTTTATTTGCACATCCGGTGAGTTTTTCGATGAGCAAATTCAGATGCCTGGGAGTCCACCAGTGGCTCTGCTGAGGTATAACCCAGACATGATGGCTCATGTCTTCTTCCTGATCATTCTCTCTTCACACAGTCCCATGACCAGAGGGTTCCTCCTACTCCTGTTCCTACTCCAACCCCACAAGACAGTCTTGAAATGGCTAAAGTCTCCAACTTCCCAGCACCCGTCTGAGAATGGAGTACAGAAATGAGATGGGGACACAGTATCCCATGGACACCAGTGATGGAAAAAAACCCTCTGACCCTTCCGGCAGCTCTGCAAAGTCACACTAGGGGACAAGAAGGAGTGGCCAGCCTGGCACCGACCCAGCCTCAAAGCAGCCAGTGACTAAGGCACACAGCTGGTACCTCCTCACCCCCAGGGTGCCAGAAGGCTTGGCTAGAACATGTGCCAGCCAAGAGAAACAGGCTGTCCCTGGGGTCCTTGGTGTCCTGGCTTCCCTGCTGTTTTTCTCAAGGAGGCACCCTGCTCTGTGGGGTCTGAGGCTGGAGGCAACTTGCCACCGATGCAGTGCAGGGACGATGGCTGAGTCACCAGCCTGCCCTAGTTCCACGTCAGCAGGAACAACGGGGACTCGAGCAGAGAAGAAAGCATTTATTTTTAAAGTCACCACAGTGACTGAGGCGACATCGTCCCCAGGGAGCCCTCCTCCCTGCTGGCCGTCTGTGGACCGTGGCTCCGTGTTCTAACAACGCCTCTGTCCATCCCATAAGACCCAGCAGATGGAAGGATAGAGGGTGGAGGCTGGGAGTGGTGGCCAGGCAACCCGGCAAGGGCAGGGAGCAGGAACATGCCCTCCCTCTTCTGCACCCGCTCAGAAGGCTCCACAGGGCCTGTCCTGCCATCCACAACCCCAGGGGATCCTCCCTCAATGCCTGCCCCATAAATGCCCATCCACCCTACACTTGAACACCTCCAGTTACAGGGAGCTCAGTACCTATCTATGCCACTCATTCTATCTTTAGCTGTTCAAAACAGAGAAAAGAGAGAGAAAGAAAAGATAGGAAAGACAGAGAAGGGGGGAAAGAGGGAGAGAGAGAGAGAGAGGAAAGAAAGAGGAAAGAATGAGGAAGGAAAGAAAAAGGAAGGGAAGGGAAGGGAGGGAGGGAAGAAAGGGAGGGAAGAAAGAGAGAAAGAGAGAGGAACAAACAAGGTGGGCTTCATGGAGCAGAAACTCAATAAGAGAGCAAAATACATCTGCAGTCAGGCTGTAGATGGATTTCTACAGGAGCGCATATCCACTCCACTGTTTCTGGAACAGAAAAGTAGAAAGAAGACGTAGCGGTGTGGGTGGGTGCAGCTCTTTCTGGGGGCCTGGAATTTGGCATCAGCCCCCTTGGTTTTGAGAAGGAGACTAAGATCGCCAATATCCACAGTGGAGACCGAACCCCATGAGGGCTGGGGACATCATCTCTTCTGTGTCGCCAACAAAGACCCGATGCTCTGACTATGGGAGCCTGTGGAAGAAGGAACAAAACTGGCTCTGGGGCCCTTTAGAGAACTGGTTTTCCATCCAGTGGCAGCTGTGAATAAATTTCTGGAGCCAGCCTCAGCGGCCTGGGCCTGCACAGCTGAGACTGTCCCTGGAGGCTGAGTGGAAGTGGGGAGCCTCCAGGCACAGCGGGGCTCTGCTCCCTACCTCAACCAGCAGCCCCAGGACTTCTGGGTGCTCCAGAGCTTTCTCCAGAGGGCAAATCCAGAGTATGAGGGAGGAGGGAGATGCTCGGGATTGGGAGGCCCTGCCCGTCTCTGCCCCCGGCCTCACTGACCTGAACAAGGAGGTCATGGGTGTTCAGGGGTAGAACTGTGGGCTGGCAAGCCCCCAGCCCTGGCCTCTCCCTGCCCCCCTCTCCTCACTGCCACTGACCATCTCTGCCTACATGTTGACACCTCCACAGGATGATGGAGAAGAGAGAAGAGGAACCTCTCTGCTCTGCCCAGCGCACTCAAAAGAGGCTCCAGTGCAAAGGCGCCGACGTTCACAGCCAAATGTGTGTGGCGGCTCCCCAGGGATGGGATGCTTCCACTCCGTTCCAGTCTGCCAGGAATTGACAGAAGGTTTTGTGTCACCAAATGTATCCCATTAACAAATTACCTTAACACTTAGTAAAAAATAAAATAAAAATGCATGCACCCCATGCCCTGCAGAGCCCCCATGCCGCACCCCTCTCTGCACCTGAGCTCGCACTCTTGGCCTGCCGCCTTGGGAACAGAACGCTCTGCGTGGGAGGCAGACAGGAAGCGTGGGGTACGCTGGCTGGGCCCCTCCAGACAATCTGGTATTGCTTTCCCCGGATAATGAAATCTTCCCCACCCTGAGTGTCGCTGGAAGCCAGCCGGCAGCCAGATCAACCTAAATGAACCTGAACCGTTTGTCCCTCCTGTGAAGTGACCTCGGGGACGTAATGGGTTTGCTATTAACACAGTCCCCCTCGCACTCCATCCCCCCCTCACTTTTCTCCCTCTGCATGAGTCACTGGCCATGATGACTCGGCCCAGCCAAGGGACCTGGCCAGCTCTGATCAGGCTATGCGAGGGACAGACCAGCACAAAGGAGCAAGGCTGCTGGGCCCAGGCCAGAGGCCGGGGTCACACGGACCCCCTGTAGTGTCTGTAACTGGGGACTCTTAAGGTTGCTCCTTGGTTCTGGGGACCTATCCACTTGGGGACAGTCTTAAGGGAGACTCTTTAAAGCAGGGAGCCAAAAGGGTGAACTAATACAGAAACACGGAGGGCCAGGGAGAACATGAAGACAGGCTCAGCTGGGCACGGTGGCTCACGTCTGTCATCCCAGCACTTTGGGAGGCCAAGGTGGGCGGATCACCTGATGTCAGGAGTTCGAGACCAGCCTGGCCAACATGGTGAAACCCCATCTCTACTAAAAATACAAAAATCAGCCAGGCGTGGTGGCGGGTACCTGTAATCCCAGCTACTCAGGAGGCTGAGGCAGGAGGATTGCTTGAACGCAGGAGGCGGAGTTGGTAGTGAGCCAAGATTACACCACCGCACTCCAGCCTGGGCAACAGAGTGATACTCTATCTCAAAAACAAAAACAGAAACAAAAAAAAGACAAGCCCAAGGCCTGGAGAGCCAGACGCCACCTTCCCACCTCTTGGTGGCCCACTTTGAGATAGTACCACGTCAGAGAAAGTTGTGGGAGTGTCTGTCTGTAATTCTTAAGCAACACTGTTTCCATCTCCCACCAGCTCCTGGCTCTAGCAGGCCCCTGACTTGTGCCTTCCCTAGGGTCCCCCCAGGCTGTTGGTGGGATGACCATGTGACCTGTCACTTCCCTGCTCACCGTCCTGGGCAGCTTCCGTCACCTGGTGCAGACAGAGTGAGAGCTTAGCAAGGCCAGGGCCGCCGATCTCCTGCCGGCCACATCTGCCTCCTCTCACTCCACTTCTCCCCGCCTTGGTCAGCCCCACAAGCCAGGTGCCAGACCTCTGTGCCTGCCCTATCCTGTTCCCTCTGCCTGGCGGGCCCTTCCCACCCTCCCTGGCCTGGCTCAGGCCCCATCTGTCTTCAGGTCTCAGCTCAGAGGCTGCTTCTTCTAGGAAGCCTTCCTGGGATTGCCAGATGAAGGGATTCTCTCTGGACCCTTCTTCTATTTTCACAGCCTCAGGGGCAGCCTCTAACGTGGGTCTTACTGAGTTCGTGTGGCATCTAGGAGAGCCACAAGTGTGTGATGAACGTGTTGAAGAAGGAACCCTGTGAACACACAGCAGCATCAGCTCAGACTGCGAAGGTACAGTCTTCAGCCTCGTCTGCCCCGGCCTTCCTCTTGAGGAGGTGGGAGCCAGTCAGCTGGGATCAGGAGGTGGGCTTCATGGAGCAGAAACTCAATAAGGGGGCAAAATAAATTAGAGAATTCTCTTGCTGCAAGGAACCTAGACAAGGAGCACCCGGTCAGAGGAGGAAGGAAGAGACCAGCAACAGACCTCACTTGCCCCAGCAGTCCTGCAAGCCAGATGGGCCAACTTCTCAGCACAGCTGTTCTCCAGTACAGAGAAATTTCTCACCTTCAGCAACAGGGTGGGAACATTCCCAGACGGGGCCACGGCTACTCTGGTCACAGGGACCACAGAGTCTGAGTCTCCGTGGCTTGTCCCATCCATGCAACCACAGATCTGGAGCACACATCGGGAGTTGCAGAGCCCAAAGGGCATGGCAGGGCAGGGAATCTGCCTGATTGGTAAAAGCCACCCCTGGAGTACAGGCCTGTGCCCATATCCAGGTGGAGCCTCCGATAGGGGGCATCGATTTCAAGGAGGTGAATGTGGACATTCAAGGCCAGTGAACAGCCAGGTGTCAACACATCGACAGGCCCTTGACCCCTCCCCCAACACTGGTGGGAGGGCACCAACAGGGTCTACACGGTGCATATGGTCTCCAGAGCCAGCAAGGTGTGCAAGGCCCAGCAACTGAGAAAACTGACCACTCCATTATGAATAAGCCAGAACATTTATCCAGGAAAAAAAAAAAAACAGCTTTGTCCAATTGGGGACCTAAAATCTCAGGACATATGTCCCGTTCCTGTAGAACCACATCACTTTCCCAGTGCCCACCCTCACTCCCACCTGCCTGCCAAGCTTCAGGTATCCAGAACACAGCATGACAGCAAGCACTGTGATTCCCACAGGTTTTCCCAACCTACCCCAGGCGTCACTACATCTTTAGTTCTGAGCAGCAGGGAGTGACATGCAGAATGGTCACCCAGACAGAGCAAGACCTTCAAAAGGAGGGCAGGCTCTGTCCAGCAGGCGGTACCTATTGACACAGAAATCAGTAGGCAAATCTTTCAGGAAGATTTTCACTAAGAAAGAATGAAAGAGGCCAGGCACGGTGGCTCACGCCTATAATCCCAGCACTTTGGGAGGCCAAGGCGGGTGGATCACCTTAGGTGAGGAGTTCGAGACCAGCCTGGCCAATGTGGTGAAACCCCGTCTCTACTGAAAATACAAAAATTAGCTGGACGTGGTGGCGGGCACCTGTAATCCCAGCTACTTGAGAGGCTGAGGCAGGAGAATCGCTTGATCCCAGGAAGCAGAGGTTGCAATGAGCTGGGATCACACCACTACATTCCAGCCTGGGCAACAGAGCAAGACTCCATCTCAAAAAAAAAAAAAAAAAAAAAAGGATGAAAGACAAGGCTGAAACAGTGGCAGGTACATGTTTAACAGCCTACCCTAGTGGGGAGCAGGAGGTAAGGCCTGATATGTAGTGTTTGCCAATTCCTGTGGTGTAAATACACCCGCTGTAGCAAATGTCAAGCTACCAACAGGACATCACTGAACACAGAGTTGGGAAAAGACATGCACACCACTGCATGAAACACTTAGGCAGCTACGGCTTATTCTTCCCTGGGAAGGGGGGTATGTCTAGAATACCCCCTTGCTATGGAGAATGGCTGTAGCAAATAGGATTCAACTGGCAGGCCGACCCAGTCAGCTGCCCAGTGACGTGATGTGGGGCACGTTTCTGAGGCTGCCTCCGCACTCAGGGAGGAAGGTGGCCATGTGGCTACAGACCTGGCCCTGGGTTTGCTTTTTTTTTTTTTTTTTTTTTGAGATGGAGTTTGTTTTTTTTCTCCAGGCTGGAGTGCAATGGCGTGATCTTGGCTCACTGCAACCTCCACCTTCTGGGTTCAAGCAATTCTCCTGCCTCAGCCTCCCGAGTAGCTGGGATTACAGGTACGCACCACCACGCCCAGCTAATTTTGGATTTTTAGTAGAGATGGGGTTCACCGTGTTGGTCAGGCTGGTCTCAAACTCCTGACCTCAGACGATCCACCCACCTTGGCCTCCCAAAGTGCCGGGATTACAGGCATGGGCCACTGTGCCCATCTGGGTTTGCTATCTTGAGGATACATCTGGAGTTATGTGCTCATGATTTTCGTTTTCATTTTAAAACTTTGATTTTATTTTATTGTTTTTAGAGACAAGGTCCTGCTCTGTCACCCAGGCTGGAGTGCAGTGGTGCAGTCATAGCTCATTGCAGCCTCGAGTTCCTGGGCTCAAGCGATTCTCCCACCTCAGCCTCTCGAGTAGCTGGGGCTGGGCCTACAGGTGTCACCACACTCAGCTACATTTTGTATTTTTTGTAGAGACGGGGTCTTGCAATTTGTGCAAACTGGTCTCAAACTCCTGGCCCCAAGCAATCTTCCCACCTCAGCCTCACAAAGTGCTGGGATTATAGATGTTAGCCAGTGCACCCAGCAGCCATCATGATTGACTGGTGACATGTGTTCCAGCTCCAGGATGAACACAAGGAGCGGGGAAGTTGGTGAGAAATTTTGAAAATGAAGCTGGGTGTGGTGGTGGCTGCCTGCGGTCCCAGCTACTCGGGAGGCTGAGGCAGGAGGATTGCTTGAGCTCGGGAGTTGGAGGCTGCAGTGTGCTATGACTGCACCACTGCACTTCAGCCTGGGTGACCTAGCAAGATCCCATCTCAAAAAAGGAAAGGAAAGGAGAGGGGAGGGGAGGGAATTTCTGACAGTGATTCCAGAGATAATCAGGGTGACCCGAAATTACTTTGAAATGCATCAAAAAGTAAAAATAAGATGGATTCATGGCCAGGGGAAGGAGGGATAGCTGGTTGGCGAGGTGATAAAGCCGGTGTAACTTGGTGTTAGTGGTAGAATCTAGGTGATGGCTGAATGTGTTCCCTGTAAAATGCTTTCAACTTGACTGTGTATTTGAACATTTTCACAATAGAATGGAGGGAAGAGAAAGGTAAGAGGGAGTCACTGTAGCTATTGCAGCAGGAGCGGACCCCAAAAATCCATGTATCATAGTTCCAGCCCTGCCAGTGTGGATGTGTCCTCATTCTTCTCCTCGGGATTTAAGGACACTTAATGAGCACATATGTCTTCAAGCCCCCTTGCTTCCCCATCTGCCCCTCTGCCCATCTGCCCCCACACCTGGAAGATTCCACAGGTGGCATGGGCCAGCTCTCTGTCCTGCCCTTTGTGCCCTCAGCGTGTGACAGACACTGAGTGAATGTCAGCCCCTTCCCCCCACACCGCATCTGCCTGTCCAGAGAGGTCCCCTACTCGGCCCAGTCACCAGGTTGACACTTCTGGACGTCTGGCCGACAGCTTCCTTAGCTGTATTCTAGTGACCTGGCAGGTGTCCTGAGTCATAAATAAGGCCATTAGTGAATGTTTCCAAAGCTTCTCCTACCATGGCACCTTCCCCTCTCCCACCAATAGTCCATCATGACAGCTGGGCTGCATGAGCCTCTTCCTGGGGTTGTGTCTCCTGAGGCTGCTCAGGGCCTGGCCTGCCAGAGCCCACCAGGCAGGGTGCCCACCCTTTCTAGGCCTGAGTTCCCACTTAGAGAACCACTTACAGAAGGACAATGGAGAAAGGCATTTGGGGCACCAAACTGGAGTGTGCCTGCATGTGCGAGGGGGAGGGAAAGGGAAAGGGGGAGGGCAGGGGAGCGGGGAGAGGAGGGGAGGGAAAAACAGGAGGAGAAGATAGAAGAGGAGAAATAAGAACAAGAGGAAACACAGAAGGAGGAGGAGCAGCCCCCTTCGTGGGGGTGGACTCTGTGTCCAGTGCTCTACCAAGGACACTACATTTATCACCTCACTTGTTTCCCATGAATACTTTTGAGGTCGCTCCTCCCCAGCCCCCATTTTTCCATTAGGAAGCAGTCGCACATAGCGGGAAAGAGCTGCCCAAAGCCCGCAGGCAGCACATGGAGCCGCTGGGAATTGCATTCAACTCATCCAACCCCACATCCCTGTCCTCAGCCACCAGGATAAACCACCAAGTTTCCACAGCCACGGGAGCTGGGTCCGGAGTCCCCACCAGCTCTCCCAAGGCAGGGAGATGGGGCTGGAGGCCATGACAGGTGCAGGGTGCCCAGAGCTGCTTTGGAAGCCCTGTGGTGTGGGTTGGGCACCAGGCAGTGTCTGTAGAATGAGAAAAGAATGAGGCTGAGACGCAGCATCACCTCCTCCAAACGTGACTTTCCCCGAGTCTCTGTGACTGGTCACCCGAGAGGGGAGTCCTGGTCTCCTGGCGTTTACGTCCAGGTCTAGGGATGCCTTCCCCAGCCAGGTTTTCTTCCGAGGATGGAAACTCAGAACCTCACCACAGGAGGAAGAGCTGGGAGCACTTCTAAGACCTCCGCAGAGGGTTGCTCAGGTCCAACCTACGTCCTTCACCATGGAAGGCCTTTCAGATGTGGCAGCCACAGTGCGTGGGTCGAGGGTCTCCACCCACCAAGAAGCAGGGGCATCTGATGCACATTCGGCCCATGATCCCCACCCACGTGGGGACTTTGCATGCAGCCACGTGACACAAGGGAACAGCCACAGCAGCGGGGCCACAAGGAGAGTGTGGGCCAACGTGCAGGGGCGGAATCTTGACAGCCTCCCGCGGGCTGGCGGCAGGGAGGGGCACATTTGCACAAATCCTACATGCACAGCCCTTCACACACATGTGGCTGACAATCACCCACACGACCGCGCCAGGATCTGGCGCACAGCCCACCAGCAACAGGCACTGGGAATCCCCAGCTGCTCCCCTGCTGCGGCACAGACACCATTCAAGGTGGGATGGAGAGAGTCACTGCTTCCAAGGTCACACACCCCAAAGACAGATGCTGAGCCACGGAATGGAAACAGGAGGATCAGCCAGAACCATTGGCTCTGATTCACGCAGGGCAACGGGGATATATAGGCCCATTCATTCCACGTTTTTATTGAGCAACTACAGTGAGCTAAGCTGCAGAGATCATCTGAATAAGCGGCTTGTAGAAAACCACTCTAATCCTTTCCTGGCCCGGACGATGGGAAGAACTTGGACTTCTGGATTTACAGAGCTGGATGGAAATCCTGGCTCAGCCAGTCATTGGCTGGGGGAGTCTGGGTGAGTGACTCAAGGCCTCTGAGCCTGTTTCCTTGTAAAAGAGGAGTGCTCGGGCCTGCCATGCTAGGTCAGGGCAAGACGACTGAAGAGCAAGCGCCCAGCACCAGCCAGGGATCAACGTCCTCATGGACGCAAAGTGCAACAAGCAGATGTCACCATTGCACCGCCCTCCGCTGCCTGTGGCAAACAAGCAAAGATAGGCCAGGCGCGGTGGCTCAAGCCTGTAATCCCGGCACTTTGGGAGGCCGAGACGGGCAGATCACAAGGTCAGGAGATCGAGACCATCCTGGCTAACACGGTGAAACCCCGTCTCTACTAAAAAAAAAAAAAAAAATACAAAAAACTAGCCGGGCGCCTGTACTCCCAGCTACTCGGGAGGCTGAGGCGAGAGAATGGTGTAAACCCAGGAGGCGGAGCTTGCAGTGAGCTGAGATCCGGCCACTGCACTCCAGCCTGGGCGACAGAGCAAGACTCCGTCTCCAAAAAAAAAAAAACAAGCAAAGATAGCTTCGTGCCTGTGCTGGAGGGAGCAGGGAGTCGGCCTCAGGAGGACACTGGCCCCCTCAGCTGCTTCTCCCAAAGCTTTCCGGGAGGAGAAATGATCCACCCCAGTGGCATTTCCTCTCCTGACAGCTGCTGGGAGCCTCAACCCACAAGCAGGCCTGTCTACCCGGCAGTGGCCACATGCAGGCAGGAGGGGCTCCGGCAGCCTCCAGCAGTGAGGGGTCGTTCAGCCCTCCCGTAGCTGGAAAGGAGGCTCCAGGCTGGGCAGGAGCATTTGGAGAAATCCAGACCCTGAAGCTAGGCCATACCAGAGAGATGAGGCTGCTAGAAGCTTCCTTGCTGCCCACAGCAAAACACAACCAAAGCGGGACCCAGACCCCGACCAGCTCAAGGCCTGACTCACATCAGAGGGAAACCAGCGCTCGCCGCATCAGTGAGCATGCATGTGCATGTAAGGCAGAGACAGACCTTGGACAAGTCCCTTCATCCCTCTACGCCTCAGTTTCCTCATCTATAAAATGGGGTAACACTACCTACTTCACAGGGTTGTCATGAAACAACATGCGTCAATATTTATAAAGTGCTGAGAACGGCACAAAACAAGAGCTACAGATTTGCTAAATAAGTAAAAAATAAGACACAAGCTTAAAGCAGAGCTTGGTACACTGTGAGCATCAAGAGCTGTGCTTCTTGACCCTTCTCTGTTGAGATCCTCCCACCAGAAGTGGGAGGGACCGCTGAGGCTGGGGCCTTGTTCTAGGGAACCTTTCAGCCTAGAGGGATCTGTCGCATGGACTATAGCTGCCTCGGGTCTTCGCGTTCTTGTGCATGTATGCATTCACGTGTGTACATGCGTGCAACGTGCATGTGTGCATTCTCATGTACTTGTGACAATCTGCACACACGCCCAGAACCCATCTGACACAGTGTTTAATTAAGATGTTGCAGCTCCGATGAATGGATTGTAAGGCTGAGACACTGTTTCCACAGGAAGCTGCTGCAGCAGCAAAGCTTCCTGGTCCTCATAGGCAACCAAAAAGAAGGGAGCCTGCTCTCATCCCCTGCCCTAAAAATGATGCATAGCGTGTGGGGCCTGATGGTGAGGACCCCTCTCGTAGACATATCCCCAGTAACACTGCACTCTGAAATTCAAGTTGTCGTAAAATAAGACTCTTGGTATTGGCAGGGACCTCTGAGGTCCTTTCTATGCAGTCCTGAACAACTCCCACATGGCCCCTGCTTGAATGCTTCCAGGCATGGGGAACTCACTACTTTGTGAAATAGCCTGTTCCACTGTCCTAAAGTGAAAATCGTGAGAAAAACAGCTCTTTCTGTAAAGAGTCAAGCTCCACTCTCTAGTACCTTGTACCAGCTTCATATCTTGGGAGAACTCAAAATAAACGCTCCCCTTCTACCTGACAACTCGCTGAGTACTTGGAGACAGTGACTGTAGCCCCTTGCTCCATGCACCCACCCCATCCAGTCCTTTCTGGAATCCCTGAAACAAACCCAAGCCCTCTCGCCATGCAGGTCCCTCTGCTGGGCCCCTCACCCACCTGTGCACACGCGGGAGAGGCCATTCTGTGGGTGAGACCTGTGGTGGGTTAGATAGTGTTCCCCCAAAAAGACAGATGCAAGTCCTGACCCCCAGTACCTGTGAATGTGACCTTATTTGGACACAGGGTCTTTGAAGATGTAAGTGGGTTATTTGTGGGCATACTGAATCAGGGTGGGCCCTAAATCCAATGACCAGTGTCTTTATAAGACAGAGGCAGGCCGGGCACAGTGGCTCATCTCTCTAATCCCAGCATTTTGGGAGGCAAAGGCTCATTGCCTGAGCCCAAGAGTTTGAGACCAGCCTGGGCCCTCGTCTCTACAATAAAATAAAATATTTGCCAGGCATGGTGGCGTGCACCTGTGTCCCAGCTACTTGGGAGGCTGAGGTAGGAGGATTGCTTGAGCCTGGGAGGTTGAGGCTGAAGTGAGCCATGATCATGCCACTGCACTCCAGCCTGGAGGACAGAGTGAGACCCTGTCCCTAAAAATAAATGAAAAAGACAACAGAGAGGGCAGTTTGGACAGAGACACAAGAAGAGACACAGGGAGAAAGCCAGGTGGAGAGGGAGGCCGAGCTGCAAGCTGAGGAACCCCAGGGACTGCTGGCCACCGCAGAGCTCGGAGAAAGGCATGGGACACAGTCTCCCTCGGAACCTCCAGGAGGAATGAACCTTCAGACACCTCGGTCTGGGATTTCTGGCCCCAGAACCTCGAGGGAAGACATTTTGGATGCTTGTGGTCCTTTGTTATGCCAGCTGCAGGACGGTAACACAGGGCCTCAGCAGGATGGCCCGGCAAGAGCCCCTCCCCCGAGACAGCCCTTATTTTGTCTCATCTGCAGGGTCACCCAGATGCTCACCCTGGCTATGGTCAGCAAGTGTCAGCAAGTGTCAGTAGATTTTCCCACGTCCAGCAGTAAGGGCAGCACCGCCGCTGACCAAGCACCTGCCATATCGGGGCCCCTGCATGGTCCTGGGGCTCCCCTCTCCCATTCACACTTGGCAGCTCAGTTCCCTTCTCTGCACCTCATCTGATGCTGGGGCTCTGGGCAAGCCTGGGGGACCTGAGCTTTATTTCACAGATTTCCCAGCTGACTTCATCAGCCCCTGCACTGGGCCCGCCTGACGGGCTGCTGAGCTGGGCGCCAGCCAGAGTCCTCAGCAGCAGCCTTCTTGGCTCTCCGACCTTGGCCCAGGACTCAGGGGCAGGGCCTCCAAGGGCCCTGGGGCCGTCTCTGAGGTCGGCCTTCCTGCTCACCACAGCTCACACGAAGGAGGGCCTAACCTCGAGTGTGGCCACCCGTGACCTTGAGAGGTGCCCAGAGCTGCAGACGTGCCTCCCAAATCCTCCAGAGCCCAGGACAGGAGCCACTCAGTGTCCCCAGTGCCACAGGCAAAATTTGCTCTTCTCAACATAAACTGTCCCCAGCCCCACTTAATGTTCCCTTGAATGAACAGCAACAAAAACATGGTTTTCTGCCAAAGGTGGGGCCTACAGTTTCCCAGAACCCGGTTTCCTGCCAGACCTAGGTACAATCCACAGGAGTGCTTGCCCCTGACTCGTGTGTGTGTGTGTGTGTGTGTGTGTGTGTGTGTGTGCGCGCGCGCACGCGCGCCTGCGCAAGCCCCTCCATGTGCAGCCTTGGGAAGGGTGGAGAGGTTCACGGAAATTCTTTCTGGCGGTTAGGAAGACAGAAAAAAGGAAAATGAGATCTGTGTACATGTGTGCAAGTGCATACACAGCACACAGACACACACATATACACACTCAGCACACACCACACAGGTCCACACGTGCACACATGTGCAGCCACACACCACACAGGTCCACACGTGCACACACATGGGGGCACACAGCACACAGGCACACACATGCACACATAGCCCCCTGCAGGAAAGCCCTTCCTTGTCTTCCACTCTGCAGGGGCCCCAGGCTTCATGAAATAAGATTGAATTTTGGAAGTTTGATAAAAGATCTGTCTGGAGCATTCTGGTCATCTCCACCAGCCCTTCTAGGTGTGGAAGGCATGTCTCCTGGTATCCACCCACCTCCTGTTCTCACCCTCACCCCCACCCCCGTTTCCTCCTCTTTGCTCCTTTAGCCCTCATGCTGCCTGCTAAAATCCCAACCTGTGCACTTGGACGGGAATTATTTCCTCTGTAGAAGAGTATAATGCACGTGAACACACACACACACACACACACACACACACACTGCGCTGGAGGAAAGAGAGGCAGAGCTTCTTCCATTTCTAGAGCTCTAGCGAGTGACGGGATTTCTCCCAGAGAACGCGTGCAGATGCCTGCATTACTGGAAGAAGACACTACCCTGACTCTCTCTCTCTCTTCTCTCTTCTCTCTCTCTCTCTCTCTCTCTCAGCACAGAGAAGGAAAGGCCCCAGCAAACAGTGGTCATGTGGGCCTCCTGCATGCCACTGGTAGCCCCCAACCAGGACCACCTCTCCTTTATCCCTGGAAGCACAAGAACAGAGAGAAGGGTGGGTTTCTGCCTTTGGGGGCTCCTTTCTGCACCCCTCTGGAGCTAACCACAGGGCCCTGGGCTGCCTGGGAAGGAGGGTTCAACAGGCTTCCCTCCCAAGCCTGGCCCTCTAGTGAGGAGCCGACCAGCCCTGTCTGCAAAAGATGCTGGCTGGGACCTGATGCTGGGCAACTTGAGAAGAGAAGGGGGACAGGGGCTGAGGCCAGGCCCCTGGCCCTGAAACAGCCATAACTCCTGGGGCAGAGTCCAAGGGTGCTAGGCTGGAGACCCCACACCCAGCCAGCTGATGGTCACCACCCTGGTCTAGCCAGTGACCTAGGGCACCACAGCCACCCAGACCAGGAACTCCACTTTTCTGGACTGTACTAATGAGAAGGTTGAGCCTGTAGGTTTTATACGCTCATGACAACTTCACGGCAGGGATGCCACTGCCAACTGAGGGTCATGGGCAGGAGCTTTGGGAGCCCATCAGCAAGTCTGGAAGATCAAGGCTCCTGGTCACAGAGAGTAGCTGCTATCTGGTCAATTCTGCAGAAAACATTATAGCTCTGGACAAAATATGTAAAAGAACAAAACAGAACAACAGCCTGGAGTCAGTATAGAATATCTCAAGTAGGTAGAAGCTGGAGTGGAGTCTACACCTGACAGAGGGGAATAAAACCAGATGAGTTTCTGGTTTCTTGAGGCTTTTTGCCTGAAGGTAGGTACTGAGCAATTAAACTTGAATAAATATTCTTAAAAGCAGCCAGGGAAAAACAACATGTGGTCTACAGGGGAATAGCTAGATTAATGCTGATTCCTCAACAGAAACAATGGAGGCCAAAGACACTGGAACCCTACATTTTAAAGTCCTGAAAGAAAAAACTGACAACCCAGAATTCTATAACCAGCAAAATTATGGTTCAAGAATGACAGCAGGCCAGGCACAGTGGCTCACATCTGTAATCCCAGCATTTTAGGAGGCCAAGGCAGGCAGATCACTTGAGGTCAGGAGTTCAAGACCAGCCTAGCCATCATGGTGAAATCCCATCTCTACTAAAAATGCAAAAGTTAGCCGGGTGTGATGGCACACACCTGTAGTCCCAGCTACTTGGGAGGCGGAGGCAGGAGAATCGTTTGAGCCCGGGAGGTAGAGGTTGCTGAATTGAGATCAGGCAGGAGTTTTGAAATGGTGCCATTGCACTCCAGCCTGTGAGGAGACAGAGTGAGACTCTGTAAAGAAAGAAAAAAAAGAAGGAAGGAAGGAAGGAAGGAAGGAAGGAAGGAAGGAAGGAAGGAAGGAAGGAAGGAAGGAAGGAAGGAAGGAAGGAAGGAAGGAAGGAAGGAAGGAAGGAAGGAAGGAAGGAAAGGGGAGAAAGGGGAGAAAAGGGAGAAGGAAGGAAGGAAAGAAAGAAAGAAAGAAAGAAAGAAAGAAGAAAGAAAGAAAGAAAGAAAGAAAGAAAGAAAGAAAGAAAGAGAGAGAGAGAGAGAGAGAGAGAAAGAGAAAGAGAGAGAGAGAGAGAGAGAAAGAGAAAAGAATAGAAAAGAAAGGAAAGGAAAGGAAAGGAAAGGAAGGAAGGAAGGAAGGAAGGAAGGAAGGAAGGAAGGAAGGAAGGAAGGAAGGAAGGAAGGAAGGAAGGAAAGACAGCAAAATAAATATTTGCAAATAAGTGAAAATGAAAGGGAATCAGCTGTCTACAAACCTGCACTACAAAAACTGTGAAGTAAGTTCTCCAAGATGATGGGAAATGAGACCAGATGGGAACTCAGCTCTTTCAGGAAGGAATGAAAAGCACAGGATACAGCAAATACATGGGCAAATAGAAAAGATTCTGCTTTACTTTTAATTTCTTTAAAATGCATGGGGCTGTTTAAAGCAAAAATGTCATTATTGTATTGTCTAGTTTACAATGTATATGGATGTAGTAAATATCTAACAACCATCACATACAGGATGGGAAGTGGTAAATGAACCCATAGGATTGTCTAGTTCTTACATTTTTTTTTTCCTTGAAGAAAAACAATGTTAATTCTCAGTAGACCGTGAAAAGCTAAGAATGTGCAATAGAATCTGTAAAGTAACTACTAAAACAGTAATACCAAGAGATACAATTAAAAAGTCCAAACAGGCCCGGCTCGATGGCTCACGCCTGTAATCCCAGCACTTTGGGAGGCCAAGGTGGGCAGATTGCCTGAGGTCAGGAGTTCGAGACAAGCCTGGCCAACATGGTGAAACCCTGTCTCTACTAAAAATACAAAAATTAGCCAGCCGTGGTGGCAGGCCTCAGTAATCCCAGCTACTTGGGAAGCTGAGGCAGGAGAATCGCTAGAACCTGGGAGGCAGAGGTTGCAGTGAGCCGATATCACACTATTGCACTCCAGCCTGGGCAATACAGTGAGACTCTGTCAAAAAAAAAAAAAGCCGAAACATAAATTAAAATAGAATTCTAAAAAATATTTAATTAACCTAATAGAAGCCAAGAAAGCAAGATGAAAGAAATAAAAATCAGGGAGCAAGGTGGTAGCTCTAATGTTAAATGGAAATAGCCTAAAGACTCCAATTAAAAGGCAGAGGCTGTCAGAATGCATATAAAAGCAAGACTCAACTATATACTGTCTACAAAAGATGCTGTTTCAGTATAAACACATGCTGAAATTTTCTGTTCAGAAAAAGACATACCGACGCTGTTTGAATTAGGATGGGGTTATGTCTTGACAAACCCATCATAAGTTGAAAATAAATGTCATCTCAAAAATGCACTTAACATCTAACTTAACTGAACATTCTAGCTTGGCCTAGCCTACCTTAACATGATTAGAACACTTACCTTAGCCTACAGTTGAGCAAAATCAACAAACACAAAGCCTGTTTCATAATAAAGTGTTGACTATCTCACGTAAGTTACTGAATACTGTAGTGAAAGTGACAAACAAAACAGTTTCATACATACTTGAAGTACAGTTTCTACTGTATACATACCACTTTCATCCCATGGTAAAGTTGAAAAACTGTAGGTCAAACCATCATAAATTTCTCCGTAAGCCTCTCCAGCCTTCTCACACATCCCAAACAGCATGCGTAAGGAGGCTGGAGAGGCTACATAAATATCAATAAAGTTGAGTCCTAGATAAAATTATTATGAGATAAAGGAATACATTCATCATGACTGCAAATGATCAGTTCATTGAGACGCCATTACAATCATAAATGTGTATGCACCTAATCAAAGGAGTTTCAAAATACATGATGCAAAACCAGAAAGAATTAAAGGGAGAAATGGGCAATTCCACGATCATAGTTGGAGCCTTTTGTTTTTGTTTTTGTTTTTTTTGAGATGGAGTTTCACTCTTGTTGCCCAGGCTGGAGTGCAATGGTGCGATCTTGGCTCACTGCAACCTCCACCTCCCGGGTTCAAGCGATTCTCCTGCCTCAGCCTCCCGAGTAGCTGGGATTACAGGCGTGCGCCACCATGCCCAGCTAATTTTTGTATTTTTAGTAGAGACAAGGTTTCACCATGTTGGCCAGGCTGGTCTCAAACTCCTGTCCTCAGATGATCCACCCACCTTGGCCTCCTGAAGTGCTGGGATTACAGGTGTGAGCCACTGCGCCTGGACGCATAGTTGGAGATTTTAACACCACCTCAGTCCATTCAGGATGTTAAAACAAACATCCTGGGTAAACAAACATTCAGGCTGGGTAATTTATAAACAGAATGTAGTGCTCACAGTTCTAGAGGCTGGGAAGTCCAAAATCAGGGTGCCAGCAGATTCCGTGTCTAGTGAGAACTAGCTCCCTGCTTCAGAGATGGCCTTTTCCTGCTGTGTCCCCACATGGCAGAAGGGACTAATCCCATTCACGATGGCTCTGCCCTCACGAGCCAATACCTCCCTGATGCCCCAACTCCCAACACCACTGCACCAGAGATTAAGCTCCAACATATGAATTTTGGGGGACACAAACAGGTAGGCCACAGCAAACATCATTCTCTCAACATCTGAGAAACAAGCATCAGATAATCTGAAAAACACCAGTAAGTAGCAATGGACCTCATCAGCAATTATAAAGCTCTATACTCAGGAAGTCTAGAATATATATATTTTTTTTTCTCAAGTGAAAACAGTGCATTCACCAAGATACACATAATCTGGGCCATAAGTCTCAAATTTTAAAAGCATGCAAAATACGCTTGTCTGGCCAAAATAAGATTAAATTAGAAATCAATAGTTCTAAGACACTCAGAAGAGCCTTGACTATTTGCAAATTCAACAACATACTTGTAAATAACCTGTGAGTCAAAGAGGAAATCACAAGAAAAATTTTACAATATTTCAAATGAAATGATAATGAAAACACAGCATACTAAAATACGTAGGCTGAAGCAAAAGCAGTGCTTGCTTAGAGGGAAACTGTAAAGAAGAAAAGAAGAAAAGTGGGGAAAAAGAAAAAGAACCTAAGGATCTGCTTTAAGAATCTGGAAAAATGGGCCAGGCGTGGTATAGCTCATGCCTGTAATCCCAGCACTTTGGGAGGCCAAGGCTGGCCGATCACCTGAGATTAGGAGTTGAAGGCCAGCCTGGCCAACATGGTGAAATCCTATCTCTACTAAAAATACAAAAAATTAGCCGGGCGCGGTGGCAGGCGCCTGTAGTCCCAGCTACTCCGGAGGCTAGGCAGGAGAATAGCGCGAACCTGGGAGGCGGAGCTTGCAGTGAGCCGAGATCGCGCCACTGCACTCCAGACTGTGCGACAGAGCGAGACTCCGTGTCAAAAACAAAAAACAAAACAAAACAAAAACACAAAAATTAGCTGAGCATGGTTGGCGTCTCCAGCTACTCAGGAGGCTGAGGCAGGAGAATGGCTTGAACCCGGGAGGTGGAGGTTGCAGTGAGCCTAGGTCATGCCACTGCACTCCAGCCTGGGCAACAGAGCAGGATGCCATCTCAAAAAAAAAAAAAAAAAAAAATG
Source organism: Rhinopithecus roxellana (assembly GCF_007565055.1). NCBI lineage: Eukaryota > Metazoa > Chordata > Mammalia > Primates > Cercopithecidae > Rhinopithecus > Rhinopithecus roxellana. The sequence continues at coordinate 64,328,689 of NC_044567.1, read as the reverse complement.
CCAGTTACCCATGTATTGCCTCTTAGCTCTGAATACATCCTGAATACTCCGTGATACTGGCCTGAGGTCTTACAAGTCTTTCTCCTTGGCTGAATACAGTCATGTCAGGCTCTGTCCACAGGGGACAACACTGCAGGGAGCTGCCAGGCCTTGCTAAGGTAGCAGCTTCTCTTCCTGGTTCCAGGGTCTCTTTTTCTTCTGAAGGTACAGCTGCCAGTGACGTGAGCCCTGTGGGGCCTGCTCTGTACTGAGTTTCTCCAGCACCCAAGCTCTAGCTCAACCGGACCCCAGCAAATGCCTCAGACACCCAGCTCCAGCCCACTCATACCCCCAGTAGGTTTCTCGGCTACCCAATAAACTACTTCTGCAGATCCACTCTTTCTACACCTCCTGGCAAGAACTTTTTTGCCACCAGTAAGCTGCAGGTTTCTGTGGCAGTCACACACTCTCCAACAAGGCCTAAACGTAAGACATGGCAAGGTATGGAGGATGCCCCAAGTTCTCGGTTTCTTTTCCATCAACCCCAGAGGTAGTAACTGCTTCTGTGAGTATGCATACACGCATTAAAGTATCCACCATATAAAATTTACTGTTTTAACCATTTTCAGGTGTGCAGTTTGGCGGCATGAAGCACATTCACACTGTTGTGCAACCATCACCACCATCCGTCTCATCTTCCCCAACTGCAATTCTATCCCCATTAAACATCAACTCCCCCCTCATTCTCCCTTACCCCAGCCTCTGGCAACCTCCATCCCACTTTCTGTCTCTCTGAACTTGACTACTCTAGGGACCTCATACAAGTGAAATCATACAGCATTTGTCTTTTCATGTCTGGCTTTTTTCACTTAGCATGTCTTCAAGGTTCATCCATGCTATAGCATGTGTCAGAATCTCCTTTTTTCTTCTTTTTTCTTTTCTTTTTTTTTTTTTTTTTGAGGCAGAGTCTTGCTCTGTCGCCCAGACTGGAGTGCAGTGGCGCGATCTCACTGCAACCTCCAGGACCTCCCTAGTTCAAGCAATTCTCCTGCCTCAGCTGCTCTAGTAGCTGGGATTATAGGCACATGCCACCACGCCTGGCTAATTTTTGTATTTTTAGTAGAGACAGGGTTTCACCAGGCTGGCCAGGCTGGTCTCAAACTCCTGACCTCAAGTGATCCGCCCACCTTGGCCTTCCAAAGTGCTGGGATTATAGGTGTGAGCCACCATGCCCAGCCTCTCCTTCCTTTTCAAGGCAGAATAATACTCCACTGTACAGATGGACCACATTTTGTCTGTTCATTCATCCATTGACGGACACCTGCGTTGCTTGCATCTTTTGGTTAGGGGAAAAGTGCTGCTACAAACAAGGATGTACACACACCTGTTCAAGTCCCTGTTGTCAATTTTTTGGGGTATACATCTAGAATTGGAATCACTGGATGTTATGGTAATTCTGAGTTTAATTTTTTGAGCAATTGTTGTATCTTTTCCACAACAGCTGCACCATTTTACATTCCCACCAGCAATGCATGGGGCTCCAATTTCTCAACATCCTTGCCGACATTTGCTGTTATCCATGTTTTGGCTAACAGCCACCTTAAAGGGTGTGAAATCATATTTTATTGTGCTTTGATTTTCATTCCCCTGATTATTAGTGACACTGAGCATCTTTTCCTTGCTTCCTGGCCATTGGTACGTCTTCTGTGGAACAATGTATGTTCATTGGGTTGTTTGTTTTTTTGTTGCTTAGTTGTAGGAGTTCTTTATATATTCTGGATACTAGTGCCTTATTGGATATATGATTTTCAAATACTTTCCTCCATTCTGCAGATTTCCTTTTCACGCCATTGGTAGTATTCCTTGATGCACGCAAGTTTTAAATTTTGATGAGGTCCAATTTATCATTTATTTATTTTGTTGTATTTCTGGTGTCATATCCAAGAAAGCATTGCCAACTCCAATGTCACAAAGCTTTCCTCCTATGTTCTCTTCTAAAGTAGCTGCTTCTTATATTTGCTATTTCTATACTCCTTAGAGTCCTCTTGTATAGGGCAAAACAAACTCTATCTCTCTATTCTCACTCACAGCACTCCAGTACTTCAGCTCTGATACCAGATGTGTGGTTTCCTCCCATCCCCGCCCCCACCCCCACCCCCACCCCCACCAAGCAATTCTCCAATACTCAGCAGACCCCAACTGGGTGTCCTCCAATTCAGTTCAATTCTAACACCAACCAGATTTAGTGCAGATCCCATAGGTTAAGGGCTCCGTTTCACAAGACTGCCCTCAACTACAGAGATCAGTCACAAGTGGTAAGACACCAGGTTACCCACAACTTCTGTCTGACTTGGCTATAAATTGGAGGTCTTCACAACTCCCTTCTCAAGTTCAATAATTTGCTTGAGTGACTCACAGAACCCAGGAAATCAGTTTACTTATAATTATGGATTTATTACAAATGATATTTCAAAGGATACAGATGAACAGCCAAATGGAAAAGATGCATAAGAAAGGTATGGGGGAAGGGGCATGGAGCTTCCACGGGAGGGTGCGCCACCCTCCCGTCACCTGCAGGTATTCAACAACCTGAAACTCTACAAACCTCATCCTTTTGGGTTTTCAGGGAGGCTTCACTACATAAGCATGACATGAAATCTTTGACCATTGATGATCAATTCAAACCATCCCCTCTTGCCTCCCAGCAGTTGGGTGGGAAAGGCTGCAAGTTCTAGCCTTCTAATCACAAGGCTGGGTCCCCCAGAAACCAGCCCTCATCCCCAGGCTGTCCAGGAGCCTCTAGCCACCAGTCACCTCCTTAGCAAACAAAAAGACACTCATCACTTTGGAGATTTCAAGACTTTTAGGAGCTACATGCCAAACAAAGTTGGGGGACAGAGACTAGATAGATAGATACATGGATGGATAGATAGATACTAGATATATTTATTTATTTATTTTTGAGACAGGGTCTCCCTCTGTCACCCGGGCTACAGTGCAGTGGTGCAATCTCGGCTCACGGCAATGTCTACCTCCCAGGCTCAAACGATCCTCCCACCTCAACCTCCCAAGTAGCTGGAACTGCAGGCACACACCACCATGCTGGGATAATTTTTTGTATTTTTGGTAGACATGAGGTTTCACCATGTTGCCCAGGCTGGTCTCAAACTCCTGAGCTCAAGGGATCTGCCTGCCTCGGCCTCCCAAAGTGCTGGGATTACAAACGTGAGCCACTGCGCCATGCCCAGCCCAAATACATCTTTCTTATATCACAATGTCACCCCTTTGTGATCCCTTTAATAGTTAACTACCTTTTACAGTTAAGAACACTTTATATTACAAGTTGCTATTCAAATTACCGGTGTGGTTTTTGTTTCCTGACTGGGCCCTGACTAATGTGCTGAAGCAAGTACAAGGAAGGAAGTAATGAAGATAACAGAGAAACTTAAGGAAACGGACACCAGAAAAGAGGGGTCCAATGCTGGTTCTTTAAAAAGATCTAGATTGATAACCAGGGAGATGGTGAACATAAACTCACAATAAGAGGAATGAAGTGTTTTCCCTACAGATCCTACCGACATTACAATGATAAGGAATACGGGCACATCTCATTTCATTGTGCTTCACAGATACTGCACTTTTTACAAATTGAAGGTTCGTGGCAGCCCCGCATCAAGTAAGTCTACCGGCATCATTTTTCCAACAACATGTTAACACTGTGTGTCTTTGTGTAGGACTTTGATGATTCTTGAAATAGTTCAAACTTTCTCATTGTTATTATATCTGCTATGGTAATCTGTGATCTCTTTTTTCTTTTCTTTTTTTTTGAGATGGAGTCTTGCTCTGTCACCCAAGCTGGAGTACAGTGGCGCAATCTCGGCTCACCACCTCTGGGGTTCACGTCATTCTCCTGCCTTAGCCTCCCGAGTAGCTGGGACTACAGCGCTCGCCACCACACCTAGCTGGGGTTTTTTTTTTGTATTTTTAGTAGAGATGGGGTTTCACCGTGTTAGCCAGAATGGTCTCCATCTCCTGACCTCGTGATCTGCCCGCCTCGGCCTCCCAAAGTGCTGGGATTACAGGCATGAACCACCGCGATTGGCCTTTTTATTTTTTATTTTTACTTTTGAGATGGAGTCTTGTTCTGTTGCCCAGGCTGGAGTGCAGTGGTGCGATCTCGGCTCACTGCAACTTCCACCTCCCAGGTTCAAGCGACTCTCCTGCCCCAGTCTCCCCAGTAGCTGGGACTACAGGCGCCCGCCACCACACCTGGCTAATTTTTGTATTTTTAGTAGAGGCAGGGTTTCACCATGTTGGCCAGGCTGGTCTCAAACTCCTGGCCTCAGGCGATCCACCCACCTCCCAAAGTGCTGGGATTGGAGGCGTGAGCCACTGCATCCGGTGATCAGTGACCTTCAATGCCATTATTGCAGTTGTTTTTGGGGCATGACAAACCACACCCAGATAAGACAGTGAACTTATTCAATAAACGTTGTGTGTGTTCTGACTGCTCCACTGACTGGCTATTCCCTGCTCTCTCTCTCCCCCTGCTCAGGCCTCCCTATTCCCTGAGACTCAACAATATTGAAATGAAGTCAATTAATAACCCTACAATGGCCTCTAAGAGTTCAAGTGACAGGAAGAGTCAGCCGTCTCTCACTTTAAATCAAAAGTTAGAAATGATTAAGCTGAGTGAGGAAGGCGTGTTGAAAGCCAAGATAGGCAAAAGTGAGGTCTCTTATGCCAAATAGCTAGCCAACTTGTGAATGCCAAGAAAAAGTTATTGAAAGAAACTAAAAGTGCGATTCCAGTGAACACATGAATAAGAAGAAAGCAAAACAGCCTTAATGCTGCTATGGAGAAAGTTTGAGTGGTCTGGATAGAAGATCAAATCAGCCACAACATTCCCTTAAACAAAAGCCTAATCCAGGGCAAAGCCCTAACTCTCTTCAATGGTATGAAGGCTGAGAGAAGTGAGAAAGCTGGAGAAGGAAAGTTTGAGGCTAGCAGAGGTCAGGTCATGACGTTTAAGGAAAGAAGCCATCTCTATAATGCGAAAGTGCAAGGTGAAGCAGCAGGTGCCGCTGGAGAAGTGGCAGCAAGTTACCCAGAAGATCTAGAGAAGAGCACTGATGAAGGTGGCTACACTAAGCAACAGAATTTCAGCATAGATGTCCCAACCTTCTACTGGAAGAAGACGCCATCTAGGATTTTCATAGCTAGAGGGGAGAAGTCCATGCCTGTCTTTAAAGCTTCAAAGGACAGGCTGACTCTCATGAGGCAGCTGTTGACTGTAAGTTAAAGCCAATGCTCACTGACCATTCCAAAAATCCTAGGGCTCTTAAGAATGTTGCCAAATCTACTCTGTCTATGCTTTAGAAATGGAATAACAGGCCCTACTTGACAGCACATCTGTTTACAGCATGGTTTACTGAATATTTAAAACCCATCATTGAGGCCCGGTGCAGCAACTCATGCCTGTAATCCCAGCACTTTTGCAAGCCGAGGCGGGCGGATCACTTGAGGTCAGGAGTTCGAGACCAGCCTGGCCAACATGGGGAAACCCCGTCTCTATTAAAAATACAAAAATTATTCAGGCATGGTGTCACGCACCTGTAATTCCAGCTACTTGGGAGGCTGAGGCAGGAGAACCACTTGAGCCCAGGAGGTGGAGGTTGCAGTGAGCGGAGATCATGCCACTGTACTCCAGCCTGGGCAACAGACGGAGACTCTGCCTCAATTTGAGAAAAAAAAAAAAAAAAAAAAGTCCAGGCGTGGTGGCTCACAACTGTAATCCCAGCACTTTGGAGGCCAAGGCAGGCAGATCACCTGAGGTCAGGAGTTCAAGAGCAGCCTGGCCAACATGGTGAAACCCCATCTCTATTAAAAATACAAACTTAGCCAGGCATGGTGGTGCATACCTGCAGTCCCAGCTACTCAAGAGGCTGAGGCAGGAGAATCACTTGAACCTAGGAGGTGGAGGTTGCAGTGAGCTGAGATAGTGCCACTGCACTCTAGCCTGGGCAGCAAAGTGAGACTCTGTCTCAATTAAAAAAAAAAAAAAAAATAGGGCCCAGTGCAGTGGCTCATGCCTGTAATCCCAGTGCTTTGGGAGGCTGAGGCAGGCAGATCACCTGAGGTCAGGAGTTTGAGACCAGCCTGGCCAACATGGTGAAACCCTGTTTCTACTAAAAATACAAAAACTAGTCAAGCATGGTGGTGCATGCTTATAATCCCAAGTTGCCTGTAATCCCAACTACTCAGGAGGCTGAGGCACAAGAATCACTTGAACCCGGGAGGCAGAGGTTGCAATGAGCCGAGATCACGCCACAGCATTCCATTCTGGGTGACGCAGCAAGACTCCGTCACAAAAAAAAAAAAAAAAATCATTGAGATCTACGGCTCAGGAAAAAAGGTTCCTCTCAAAATATTATTGCTGATTGACCACCCAGCTGGTGACCCAAGAGCTCTGATGGAGATGTATGTAAAGATGAATGTTGTTTTCAGGCCTGCTAATGTAACATCCATTCTGCAGCCCATGGAGCCAGGGATAATTTTGATTTTCAAGTCTTATTATTTAAGAAATATATTTGATAAAGCAGTATCTGCCATAGTTAGTGATTCCTCTAATGGATCTGGGCAAAGTAAATTGAAAGCCTTCTGGAAAGGATTCCCCATTCTAGATGCTGTTAAGAACATTTGTGATTCGCAAGAAGAGGCGGAAATACCACATTAACAGGAGTTAGGAAAAAGTTGAATCCAACCCTCGTGCATGAGGGGTTCAAGACTTCAGTGGAGGAAGTCACAGCAGATGTGGTGGAAACAGCAGAGAACTAGAATTAGAAGTGGAGCCTGGAGATGGGACTGGATTGCTGCAATCCCATGATCAAACTTGAACAGATGACAGATGAGGAGTTGCTTCCTACGGATGCGCAGAGAAAGTGGTTCCTTGAGATGGAATCTACTCCAAGTGAAGATGCTGTGAACCTTGTCGAAACGACAACAAAAGATTTAGAATATTACATCAACTTATTTGATAAAGCCGTGGCAGGGGTTGAAAGAATTGACTCTAAGTTTGAAGGAAGCTCTATTGTGGGTAAGATGCTACCAAACACAATGCGTGCCATGGAAAAATCTTTTACAAAAGAAAGAGTCAACCCATGTCACAAACATCAGTTAAGAAACTGCCTGCCAGGCACGGTGGCTCACACCTGTAATCCCAGCACTTTGGGAGGCCGAGGCAGGTAGATCACCTGAGGTCAGGAGTTCGAGACCAGCCTGGCCAATGTGGTGAAACCCTGCCTCTACTAAAAATACAAAAATTAGCCAGGCATGGTGGCTGGCGCCTGTAGTCCCAGCTATGTGGGAGGCTGAGGCAAGAGAATTGCTTGAACCCAGGAGGTAGAGCCAGGAGGCAGAGGTTGCAATGAGCTAAAATCATGCCACTGCACCCCAGCCTGGGCAATGGAGCAATACCCTGTATCAAAAAACAAAACAAAAGAAAAGAAACAAAGAAACTGCTGCCATGGCTACCCTCAACCTTCAGCAACCACCGCCTGGTCAGCAGCCATCAACATCGAGGCAGACCCACCGCCTGGTCAGCAGCCATCAACATTGAGGCAGACCCTCCACCTGGTCAGCAGCCATCAACATTGAGGCAGACCCTCCACCAACAAAAAGATTACAGCTTGTTGAAGGCTCAGATGATTATTTGCATTTTTTAGCAATAAGACATAATGATCTTATACACTTAATAGACTGTAGTATAGTGTAAACATAATTTTTTTTTTTTTGAGATGGAGTCTTGCCCTGTCGCCCAGTCTGGAGTACAATGGTGTGATCTCGGCTCACTGCAACCTCCACCTCCCAGGTTCAAGCAATTCTCCCACCTCAGCCTCCCGAGTAGTCGGGACTACAGGCATGCGCCACCACGTCCAGCTAATTTTTTATTTTTTATTTTTTTTATTTATTTATTTATTTTTTTTTTTTGAGACGGAGTCTCGCTCTGTCACCCAGGCTGGAGTGCAGTGGCCAGATCTCAGCTCACTGCAAGCTCTGCCTCCCGGGTTTATGCCATTCTCCTGCCTCAGCCTCCCGAGTAGCTGGGACTACAGGCGCCCGCCACCTCGCCCGGCTAGTTTTTTGTATTTTTTAGTAGAGACGGGGTTTCACCGTGTTAGCCAGGATGGTCTCGATCTCCTGACCTCGTGATTCGCCCGTCTCGGCCTCCCAAAGTGCTGGGATTACAGGCTTGAGCCACCGCGCCCGGCTAATTTTTTATTTTTAATAGGGACGAGGTTTCACCGTATTGGCCAAGCTGGTCTCAAACTCCTAACCTCAAATGATCCGCCCACCTTGGCCTCCCAAAGTGCTGGGATTACAGGCATAAGCCCCCGTGCCTGGCCTAAACATAAATTTTATATGTACTGGGAAACCAAACAGTTTGTGTGACTTGCTTTATTGCCGCGGTCTGGAAGCAAACCCTAGGTATGCCTGTATTATGAACAACTTTAAATGAGTAAATTCAACAACTTACCTGAAAGGGACAAATCCCTTCAAAGTACAACTTACCAAAAGTAAGAAAAGGGGAAGTAAAAAAAAAACCCTGAAAAACTCTTTCTATATATTAAATTGAATTTGTGATTAAAAACAAACAACTACCTTTCGAAGTAGGAAATTCTAGGTCTAGACGGTTTTCTTGGTGGATTCTATCAAACATTTAAGGAAGAAACAACATCAACCTTATGAAAACTCACAGAAAACAAAGAGAAGGGAACACTTCCAAACTAATTTTATGAGGCCAAAATGAGGCTGATAAAGACATTACCAAAATAAACTAACAAACGAAGAAAACACCACACCAATATCCCTCACGAATCAACACACAAAAAATGCTTAAAAACTGGGCAAATCAAATTTAGCAATATATAAAAAGGATTATATCTCATAAGCAAGTTGGACGTATTCCAGAAATGCAAGGTTGGTTTAATATTCAAAAATCAGGCCTGCACAGTGGTTCACACCTGTAATCTCAGCACTTTGGGAGGCCGAGGTGGGAGGATCACCTAAGCCCAAGAATTACAGACCAGCCCGAGCAACATAATGAGACCCCATCTGTACAAAAAATCTTAAAAATTAAAAATTATGGCCGGGCGCGGTGGCTCAAGCCTGTAATCCCAGCACTTTGGGAGGCCGAGACGGACGGATCACGAGGTCAGGAGATCGAGACCATCCTGGCTAACACAGTGAAACCCCGTCTCTACTAAAAAAAATACAAAAACTAGCCGGGCGAGGTGGCGGGCGCCTGTAGTCCCAGCTACTCGGGAGGCTGAGGCAGGAGAATGGCGTAAACCCGGGAGGTGGAGCTTGCAGTGAGCTGAGATCCGGCCACTGCACTCCAGTCCGGGCGACAGAGCGAGACTCTGCCTCAAAAAAAAATAAAATAAAATAAAAATTAGCTTGGTGTGGTAGCATGTGCCTATAGTCCCTGCCACTTAGGAGGCTGAGGTGGGAGGATTGCTTAAGTCCAGGAGTTCAGGCTGCAGTGAGCTATGATGGCACCACAAATACAGTCAACATAGGGCCTACATGTATATATGTACATACACTAATATAAGACCACATACACAGTCAACATAGGGCCTATATGCATATACGTACATATACTAATATAGGACCACATATACAGTCAATGATTTTTAGCAAAAGTATCAGGTAATTCAACAGAGTAAGGTATGTCTTTTTAACAAATGGTGCAAGAACTGGATATGAGTACAGAAAAACGAGAGTTAACCCTGACCTCAAACCAAATACAAAAATTGATTTAAAATGGATCCTAGAACATTCTGAGAGCTATAAAAGGTTAAAAATTTTAAAAATTTAAAAAAATTTAAAAATAAAAGAAATCATAGAATATACAACTATAAAATTTCTAGAAAATAGGAAAACTTCTTTTGACTTTAGTGTAGGCAAAGATTTCCTGCATAGGTCATAAAAATCATAAATCAAAACTGGAAAAAGTTGATCAATTGGACTTCATGAAAACAAAATACTCTTGCTCATTAAATAACATCATTAAGAAAACCAAAAGGAAAGGAACAATATGATAAAAAAAAAAACATTTATGATGCATATATCTGATAAAGGACTTACATGCAGAATATATAAAAAACATATGAAACAACATAATTCTTTTTTTAAAATAAGCCCCACGGGGAAACAATCAAATAAAGAAGCAACAAACCAGCCACAAAACAAAACCCAAGTCTTACCCCCCTGAGAAGCTGCAAGACAAAGACAGCAAAAGCCTGTAGTTGGGGAACAGGTGTTCATTCTGTCAAGCATTATAAAATGAAGCCTTCAGAAATCACTCAATCTTGAAACAACACAATTTTTAAAAAGAGGTAAGATTTGGACAGATAATTTTACAAAGGAAAACATATAAATGACCATTAAGCATCTTGGAAAATTGTGCAACCTCATAAGTCACCAAGGAAATACAAAACAAAAGCTTAAAAAATGAATTTTGGAACCACTGAATAGACGCATAAAATGACAACAAAATGAACCCTGACCCGCTACCTCACACCATGCACAAAAGTGAATTCATAAAAGCTATATAACTCTAAACCTTCTAGAGGAAAACATAAATATCTTTGCAACTCGGCAGGGTAGGCAAAGGTTTCTTACAAAGAACACAGAGAGATAACCACAGAGAAAGAAGTTTGTTAAATTAGACTTCATAAAAATTAAAGTGACACACTTTTGCTTATTGGAAAACACCATTAAGAAAATGAACAGGCCGGGCATGGTGGCTCATGCCTGTAAAACCAGCTCTTAGGGAGGCAGAGGCAGGAGGACAGCTTGAACCTAGGAGTTTCAGACCTGCTTGGGCAATATAGCGAGACCTCACTCTTGAAGAAGAAAAGAAAATGAACAGACAAGCCACAGACTGGAATAAAATATTTGCAAAACACGTATCTGACAAAAGATCAGTGTCCAGAAGAAAAAGTCAAGCAACTCAATTTTAAAATGAGCAACAGATTTGAAAAGACATTTCACAAAGGAAAAATAGATGAAGAGCCAATCATGAAAATGTGTTTAACCGCATTAGTCATCAGGCCAATGCAAATTAAAGCCATAATGAGATACCACTACACACCCACCAGAATGATTAAGATTTCACAGAGTGACAGCACCAAATGTTGGCCAGGATGTGGAGCAACTGGAACTCGTATCCGTTGCTGGTGGGAGTGTGAAATGAAAGGGCCGCTTTGGGAAAAGATTTGGCAGTTTCTTATAAAACTAAACATACACCTACCCTATACCTACCCTAGGTATTTCTACAGAATAAATGAATGCCTATACGCCCAGAAAAACTTGTACAAGAAGAACCACCATAACAGGTTTACTCATAAGAGCCTCCAGATGGAAACAGCCAGGGGTCTTTCAACAAGAGAATGGCTAAAAACCCACAGAATGTTCACACAGTGGATGTTACTCAGCAATAAAACAGAACAAATCGCTGGCACCTGCAGCAACATAGGTAGCTCGAAGAAACACTCAAACTGGCAAAATTATTTCATGGTGGAAAAAAAGCACAATTATGGTTGCCCCGGGGGAGATGGGGGCTGTGATGCGCCTGGAGGGGCATGAGGAACTTTCTGGGGTGATAGTGATGTTCTATGTTCTGGTTAGGCTGGGATACACGTGGATGCATTTGTTAAAATTCAAAGAACAGAACATTTCACATCTGTGCATCTCAGGGTATATAAATTTTACTTCAAAGAAAAACAAAAATAATCACAGACAAATGCCGGACTCTAGTTAATGAAATGCAAACTGAGGCGTTGACAGGATGTTGTGTGCTGATTTCTGCAGCTTATTTTAAGTGCATCAAAACCAGCATGGATGCTGCTGGCCAGACGGATTTGTGGTGAAGCAAACAGCAAAATGGTTACTGTGGAATCTAGGTGGTAAATGCATGGGTGTTTGCTTTAGAATCTTTCATGATTTCTTTTTTGTGGTTTTGTTTTGTTTTTGAGACAAGGTCTTGTTCTGTCACCCAGGCTGGAGTGCAGTGGCACAATCCCAGCTCACTGCAGCCTCAACCTCCCAGGTTCAAACAATGCTCTCACCTCAACCTTCCGAGTAACTGGGACTACAAGCCTGCACCACCATGCCTGACTAATTTTTTGTATTCTTTATAGAGATGGGATCTCACTATGTTGCCCAGGCTGGTCTTGAACTGTTGGGCTCAAGTGATCCTCCTAGCTCAACCTCCCAAAGTGCTGGGATTACAGCCATGAGCCACCACGCCCAGCCCTCTTTCATCTTTTCTGTCTTTGAAAACTTTTATGGCAAAAAGTTGCAAAAATGTAAAAGATTGAAACATATCAACCAAAAATAGGAAAAAGAAAATAAAAGAGATGGCAGGAGACCCCTCCCTTTCCCCCTAAGTGAGCTTCCAACCCTCCCTTTCCCTGCCCAGTTAGGACAGGAACCCCAAGGGCTCGGGCCCCCGTGCCTGTGCAGGGAAGGAAGCACCCCCGTGCCTGTGCGGGGGGTGGTCCTCTGCCCTCTGGTGCTTCTCATTCTCTGCACTCGCCACTTCCCTCGCCTGCAGTGAGCAGCCACAGTTGGCGGAAACTACACCCAGGCAGCCTCTTCCCACGAGTTCAGTGAAACCCCGCAGGAGCTGGACTCTCGAGAACTTGCGGCGCCACCTGCTGGAGGAAAGGCTTTCTGCAACCGGGTTCCTCTCCCCTTCCTCCCAGCCACGTGCCTCCCTGACCAGGCTGGGCGGGTCCCCTCTCTGCAATCTCGGGGCACCAGTACACGAGAAATGCCCAATGCTTCAGAACCTCCCCCACCCACACCTCAACATCCAGTCCTCAGTGGACACCGCCCCCCCACGACAAACACATCAGAGGCACAGTCCAAGACCACCTACCCCAGGTGGAGCACAAGCCCCCATGCCCATCACCCCAGCCTCTTCCTCTCTCCCTCAGACACAGCGACATCGGCCCAGGACACTGAAGACTCTTGACTTTATAAACATGCTGAAGCCAATCATTCTGAAGCTGTAGTTCTTTTTCTTATTATTTTATTTTTTATTAAGACAAAGCCTTGCTATGTTGCCCAGCCTGGTCTGGAACTCCTGGGTTCAACTGATGCTCCTGTCTCGGCCTCCTGAAGTTCTGGGATTGCAGGCGTGAGCCACTGTCCCCAGTCTGAAGCTGTAGTGCTTGAATCTTTGTCAATAGCAACACTCGTCCCCCTGAGAGCAGCAGGGCCGCCGGCGTGGCTGAGAGCCCTGTATCACCGCAGTGAATCTGCTGCCTGGAACTCCAGGGGAGCTCTGAATCCCGGCTGGAGGGACAGGCTGTGTGGGGCTGGGCAGGGCGGACTGCGGGAGACCAAGCCCAGACAGGGCCACCAGCCACGTGAGCACTGGGGCGGCGGGGACAGCGAGGGAGACGGTGCAACCCCGAGGAAAGACGAGGCCACAGAACGGAGAGGCCCATGCCTAGGGGTTCCCTTCTGCTGCTGGACAGGCATGGCTGTGCCTCTCCCCCAGTCCCTGGGACCGTCAAGCCACGTGCTCTCTGAGAGGCAAGCGGGACTCCCGACAGGAGGCTTTAGGCTTTAACCAAAGTGTCTGTTCTGCAGGGTGAGCTGCACAGGCACCCCCACTCCTGACTTCTTTGAATCCCTGTTGTCCTCAAGTCCCACCCATCCTCTCCAGGTAAACAGAAACACTGCCCAGGGGAGGACAGAGGAAGAATCCAGGAAAGGCTGCCCGACAGCCTAGCTGAGCCCACGCCATTGCCAAGAGCAGTCCCGAAACTCAGGAGCTGCTGAGGTGATGGCTCAGGGCCCACATCAACAGGAGGGGGTCAGAGTGGCCTCTGCTGGATGCTGATGGGGAAGCCAGGCAGGTGGGTCCATCCAGCAGTCAAAGAGATCCTCCCTCTCCAACTTCCTCTCCAAAGAGATCCTGATCCTCCCTCTCTAACTGCAGGGCCTGCAGCACCCTCCCCTCTAGCAGGCCTCCCTGCCTGCCACCGGCCATTCTCAGCAGCCATAGGGCACTGAGGTCCCACCATAGTGAGAATAAAATCAAGCCCTCACTGGGGCCTCCAAGGCCTGGCATGACCTGGCCCTGCCTGTCTCACTGGTGTCACCGCTGCCATCTCTGACAACACTCTCCAGCCACTCCCACCTACCCCAGGCTCCGACCTCGGGCCCTTCACACCTGCCGTTCCCTTTGCCAGGTTGCTCTTCCCTTGGATTTTGGCCTGGCCGGGTCCTTCTGGTCATTAGAGCTTCAGCTCAGTGTTACCACTGAGGAAGGGCTTCCATTAATCCCCCCCCACACACACAAATACGCACCCCTAGCAATCTGTTCTTAGCATCTTCACAGCCCTCGTCCAAAACCATCTATGGATTTGCTCATTTGTGGGCTGCCTGACTCTCGGTTCCCACTGTAAGTAACAGGTGATCAGCGACTGTGTCTTTGTTGCTCCTCATTACAGGCCAAGCACCTAAGAGAGGGCCTGCACACAGTAGGCCTCAATAAACATTCACCAGATAGGCCAGGTGTGGTGGCTCATGCCTATAATCCCAGCACTTTGGGAGGCCGAGCTGGGTGGATCACTTGAGGTCAGGAGATCGGGACCAGCCTGACCAACATGGTAAAACCCCATCTCTACTAAAAATACAAAAATTAACCAGGCATGGTGGCGGGCGCCTGTCATCCCAGCTATTTGAGAGGCTGAGGCAGGAGAATCGCTTGAACGTGGGAGGTGGAGGTTGCAGTGAGCCGATATCTCACCACTGCACTCCAGCCTGGGCGACAGAGTAAGAAACCGTATCAAACAACGACAACAACAAATATTCACCAGAAGAACTAAAGCAGCCTGCCTGTGTCTAACAGGAACTTAAGAGCACAAGATTAACTCAACCAAAGGACACACACAGCAGGCATTTCACAGCTGACACCTGTTGGTGGAGGGAGATTAGGAAAGTGGGGAGGGGCAGTGCCTGGGCATGGGGACACCCTGGGCATAGGGATGCCCAGGGCATGGGGAAACCCTGGGCACGGGGACGCCCTGGGCATGGGGACGCCTCCTGCCACCCAAAGCCCCGCAGCCCCATGACACCTGTCTGTTCCAGCAAATTGGTCCAAAGAGCATTTTCAAGTTTTCACGGCAAAGTTTCAGAGCCGGTGCCTTTTCGCTGATTTCACGGGAGCGTTGTTTATTCAGTGCTCAAGTCAGAGTTTCCCCATTTAGAAAAAAAAAGAGGAGGGTGGCTCCGTGGATGGAGGTATGAGGGCGTCCACAGGCAGAGGGAGGCTCCCGGGCTGAGATCTGTGCCACTCTCTGTCCCAATTTCAAGGCATAGCCTGGAGCCCAAATCAGTCTCCAAACGTGGGCCACTGGTTAAGAGGAATCTCCCCTCCCATGCCCAGCCCCCACCGCCCAGAGCATGCCAGCCTTGCCTGCCCTGGCCTTCGGGACCCCCTCAGGGACCCTCAGGCCCCCAGTCAGGGTGGGCTTGAACCAAAGCAGCCCCAGAACCCATGCCAATGCCCTTGCCAGTGGGAGACCCTGGGGAGCATCATGTGGGATGCATGGGGCCAGGCAGGGGCACACGGCGAATGGCTTCAGAAGCTCTGGCCACTTGGTGTGGACGGGCAGCCCAGAGCAAGAGATGGGCCAGGAAGCTGGAGTGAGCAGGGAGGCCTCAGCCCCTGGTGGAAGCAGGCCGGGTAAAAATAAACTAGCCTGAGGACAGCAGCCAGTAAGACCACCACAGGAGGGGTGGTGGGGCGGGGGGGGTCCCAGTGGCCCAGGAGAGGGGGGCATTGCCAGAGATAAGGTTGGCAGAGGAAGGCCGGTGCTGGTAGGATTAACTTGCTAGAACAGCTATGGTTTATTCTTTTTTTTTTTTTCTTTTACACATGTTCCTGGGACTCATGGAATTTACTGGTTTATTATAAAGGATATTACAAAGGATACAGATGAAGAGAGGTGTAGGGAAAGGTATGGGGGAGGGACGCAGAGCTTCCATGCCCTCCCCAGGCGCTCCACCCTCCAGGAGCCTCCACATGCTCCAGAAGCTCCCCGAACCCCCTCCTTCTGAGTGTTTACGGAGGCTTCATTACAAAGGCATGATTGATTCAATCACTGGCCACTGATGATCAGCTTAACCTTCAGCCCCTCTCGCCTACCTGGAGGTTGGAGGGTGGGGCTGAAAGTCTCAACCTTGTACTTCTACCCAGTCTTCCCTGGGACCCGCCCCCATCCTGAAGCTGGTTAGGGGCTGCCAGCTGGTCTGTCAATCATGAGCATTCAAAAAGACATCACTTTGGAGATTCCAAGGATTTTAGGAGTTGTATGCCAGGAAATGGAGATGAAAACCAAATGTATATTTCACAACATGACAGTCATTCTCTTTCAACCACAGCCTCCCTTCCTGCCCTGCTGCGGGCCTCAGCCCCCCATGCCCCAGGGCCTTTGAACACATTGCCTGTTGCCTGCAGCGATCCCTGCTGCCTGCCGGGTTTGAGCCTGGTTTACTCCTCACCCTTCTGTGCTCAGCCTAAAGGTCTCCCCCGAGGGCAGTCCTCCTGACCTGGTCCTACGAACCCCACGTCCTGTCCTGCCACTGGTCCCCTTTGTCACTCCTGCCACTTCCCATGTTTCACATTTACTGATGTGGTCTTGCACTGGTGCAGTCCCATGAGGGCAAGGACTGTGTCTGGCTTTGCCCTCCATCAGACCCCAGCACCAAGTCCACAGGGAGCACCCAATGCTGAATGAATGAATGAGTGACCAGCAAGGGAAGTTTGTTGTGTCATGTTGGGGTTCAAAGGCTGCCGGGCGGACCACGTGGGTGAGGTTGGGTGGGGAGGGAAGCAGAGATGACCCCTTGGAAGAAGGGGTAGGAGGCAGGGAGGAGGGTGTGGGGTGCTGTGTAAGGATGGCAAGTGCTTCCAGGAGTGACAAGCCAACCCCTAGAGCACCAGGCAGCAGAAAAAGGCTGACACCCTCAGGCCCCACTTCCACTTAGGGACTGAGGCCAGGCCTCCGGCAGGCCAGCTCCCCGTTGCTAGGAGAGCCCCAGGGGAAACTTCATCAGCTGCTGAGTTGGTCACAGTGGAACCCATGTGGTGGGTAGGAGAGGTCTGAGGCACAGGGCTTTGGGTGGTGGCTTCAGGATGGAGACTCCTGTCCAGATCATGAGGGGCGGCAGCAGGGATGACCACCTCCAAACAGGAAGCAGACAAAGGCACAGATGGCAGAAGCGGAGGCAGAGAATGAGCTGCAGGGGCATCCCCAGAAGGAGAGCCAAGCAAGGGGACAGGCTGGAAACACTCAGCCTCCACGCCCTGAAGCACAGACAGCTGGTCTCACACGCAGGCCGGGCAGCCACACCACTGAGAATGAGGGGCATGTCTGCAGGGCAGGCCTCAGGACGCCCCGGGCTGGCCCTGCCATCAGCCTAGAAAGGCGGCCCAGGCTTTTACGGTAGGGTGCATGTCCAGCCAGGTCCTGGGCAGGAGCTGAGACTCCCCGGCTGGCCTGAGAGGGGATGATACAGCAGGCCCAGCCCGGGACTTCCCCACTCCTCCCTGCTACCCAGCAGAACCAGCTGGGCATGAGAAAAGAAGAGAAGCGAATCAAGAGCCCAGAGCATGAGGCTGGACCAGCCCTTACACCGCATGCAAAAATCAACTCAACATGCATCAAAGACCTGAACTCAAGAGCTAAAACCACAAAACTCTTAGAAGAAAACACAGGGGAAAAGCTTCATGACGTTGCATTTGGCAATGATTTCTTGGTTATGGCACCAAAAGCACAGGCAACAGAAGAACAAATAGATAAAGTGGAACGTTATCAAAGTTTAAAACATTTGTATATCAGGCTGGGCGTGGTGACTCACGCCTGTAATTCCAGCACTTTGGGAGGCCGAGACGGGTGGATCACTTGAGGTCAGGAGTTCGAGACCAACTTGGCCAACATGGTGAAACCTTGTCTCTACTAAAAATACAAAAATTAGCTGGGCTTGATGGCAGGCGCCTGTAATCCCAACTACTCAGGAGGCTGAGGCAAGAGAATCTCTGGAACCAAGGAGGCGGAGGTTGTAGTGAGCCGAGATCACACCACTGCACTCCAGCCTGGAGAACAGAGTGAGACTCTATCTCCAAAAAACAAAACAAAACAAAACAAAACTGCATATCAAAGGGCACTAACAACGCAGTGGGAAGGCAATCCATGGAATGGCAGCAAATCATAGCTCAGATACAGGATGAGTATCTGGATATTCATCTACAGATCTCCTAACACTCAGCAACAACAAAAACAATCATCCAAATCAAACACAGGGAAAGGACTTGAACAGAAATTTCTGCAAGAAGATGTGCAAATGAGCAATAAACGCGAAGAGATGCTTAACATCACTAAGCATTGGGGAAATGCAAATCAAAGCCACAAGGAGAGACCCCCCCCCTCACAACCATGAGCTCCAGGCAGGTAGGAAGACGCCTGGTGGGGAGGGGCCGGCTCCGTGCTGCCCCCAGAATTCCCACAGAGGCTGCCTGACCCCGACACCTCACCAGGAGCACAGGAACGAGTGGAAAAGGCCGCCGGCCACCCCAAAGGGCCAGAGGGGGCAGCGAGGGGTCTGGGACATGGAACCATTCTGTGCATCCAGACACATGGGGACAACAGGGGGATGAAAGGTGGCCCCTAAAATTTACATCCACCCAGAGCCTATGAACACGGCCTATTTGGAAAAAGAGTCTTTGCAGACATTATGAAATTAAGGATCTTGAGATGGGACCATCTTGGATTACCCAGTGGGCCCTAAATCCTTATAAGAGACAGACAGAGGGAGATTTGGGGCACAGAAGGAGGCCCCATGACAACAGAGGCAGAGATCAAGTGATATGGCCATGAGCCAAGGAACGCCAAGGGTTGCGGGAGCCGCCAGAAGCTGCCAGAGGCGAGAAGCAGGCTTCCCGTCAGAGCCTCTGGAAGGAACCAGGCCTGCTGATGCCGTGATTTCGGACTTCTGGCCTCCAGAATGGCGAGACAAGAAATGTCTGGTGTTTTGAGACACTCAGTTTGTGGCACTTGGTGATGGCAGCCCCAGGAAACCACTACAGGGACCAGAGTTCCCACAGGGCCGGTCAGGGAGCGGGTGCAGAGTGCGTCAGGCCAGGCCTCTCCCATCGGAGATGGAAAAGCAGAGCTGGAGAGGTTGAGACCGGATAGGCACCCCGTGTCCAGGGGTAAGAACTCCCAGGGGACGGCAGAGGCCATCAGAGACAGCAGAGTGAGGGACAGGAGGGAGGGGTGAGGGCTGAGGTAGCACCCTCCGGGGGCCTCGGCTCCCTGCCCACTGCTGACCCAGGAAAGCCCAAAGAGGAGCTGGGCTTTACCCTGTGCCGCACTGCATGGGGTGGACCCTGGTGGGGACAGACGTCCAGCAACAGCGTGGCTGAGCCCCCTCCAGGACCCTGGGCCTGCATTCATGACCATGCACAGACGTCCACGCCCTCTTCCTGCAGCTCTCCCTCGTGGCCTGTTCCTAGCCTCCCAGCCCAACGGAGCTCCCCAGTGGAAAGTTCCCTTCTTGGAGACTCTCTCCCTGCTGAAATACAAGCTCTTGGAACAAGATAAAACTGCTTAATTTGTAAAAGCCACAAAGCCGGTCCAGAACAAAAAAAAGCTCCGACCCTTGGCTGGAAGGAGTGGCCTTCCATGCCTCAGCGGCCAGTCACCGCTGCATGACTCATGCTGGCCCTGCTGACGAACCTTCCCAGGGGAAGGCCACAGGCCCCAGGGAGGGCGGGAGAGTACCCAGGTCCCCGTGACAAACCAGATCAGAGCCAGGCACTGCCGACAGAGGGACAACGGAGGGACAAGAGGGCAGGTCTTGGGGCTCCTAAGCCTTCCCTGGGGCCGGCAGACCACCATGGACTCACCAGGGTAGGACCACCCCCTCCCACAAACCCTTCCTGGGTAGCTACAGGGCAGCCTGAGCTGGACACACCTCACACACCAGCCCAGTGGGGCATGAGGCACCCACAGCCACGTCTGGAAGCCAGCGGGCCGGCGTCTGCCAGGCAGGCCTCTGTCACACAGGCACGGCATCCTCCCCACGCTCCTCCTCAGGCCAGAGCACGCGTGGGGATCAGAGCAGCTCTCACAGTGGCTTCCAGCCTGACAAAGTGGCATAAGCCACACCCTGTGAAGAGGAAGAGCCCCTCGGTGAGGGAAGAAGTGCCCACAAAACTCAGGACACGCGCAGAAGCCCGCGGGGTGGAGGGGGCGCTGCCTGGGGCCAGGCTGCTCCCACCCCTCACATTGCAGATTACGGAACTGTGGCCCCAGAGCTGCGAAGTGGCTTGCTCAAGGCCACCCAGCAGGGACAGGAAGGAACTCACTTCCCCAGGGACTGTTTGGGAGTTCAGTGACAATTAAAGACCAGTGCTAAAGTTTGCCCGGACGAGAACCTCGTTAGGGAAACAGCTCGGGGATTCTCGTGATCATTCGGAAGGCAGCCAGTTTACAACTGAGTTTTTAAAAATGTACGTTTTCTTACATGAAAACACATCTGAATGGGATTTTGTAGAAAGCATCTTTCATCAAGGCACAGCCCGAGGGGAGGTCCCCGCTTCATCCCTGGCTGTGCTGTCCTTGGCCAAGGGCAGCAGGGATCAGAGTGGTCTCTGGGGCACAGCGCTGACTGCTTTCAAAGAGTGTTTTGTTCAGTTCATGAAAAGCTTGTGTTTGGTGAGCCTGGGAGGGTGCCATCACTTCCAGCTCCCCAGGGAGCACCACCCCCTAAACCCACGCCTCTCTGCCCAGCTCTCAGATCCCCTGCTGCTCACCCATCTGGGCCTTGGCTGGATCATCTATAAAATGAAGGCCGAACCCGAGGCTCCCCGAGGCCCCTGCCAGCCAGGCGGGTGAAGTGACGTCCTCCCGGGACTGGTGGCCGAGGAGGCAGGGGACCCACTGTGGTCTGGTGGGGTGGTCACTCCGAGGACGGCTCCACTGTGCAAGCCTGATGAAGGCCCCTCTCAGTGCTCCCTGCCCTGCGGCTCCTGATGGGCCGAGAGCAGGACACTGGGCTCCACAACCACCCATCCCAGCGGGCCTGAACCCCCGAGCTCAAACAGATAAGATGCGGTTTCACTGCCGCCCCAGCCTTCTGCCCATCTCCCCTGGCCTCCTCCTGAGGTCCGCCTGCTGTGCCCAACTGGGCGTGCTCAGTGGCACAACACACACCCGCTCCACCAGTCCCAACATCACATCAAGATGTGGCCCTGGGAACAGCGGTGGAGGGGACCGCACGTCCTATAGAGGAGTCACCGAGATGGGCCTCCCTCTCTCAGGCCTCTCAGGGACCCCCCAACACACACATAGGGGCAACCAACAGACCAGGGCCCAAGGCACTTAGGGGTTGACACTCTTAACTGACCCCTGCTCCATGGCCCATAGGTCACTTCAGAATACCCAAAGCCTGGAGCATGGTTCAGCCACCCCATATCTCCCAGCCCTGGGCTCAGAGGTCGGCATGGGCAGCAGAAACTGTCATCAGTGCTAATTACCAATGACGGTGCTGGCCACGTGCGATGGCAGCCACAGTACCGCACGTGAGTGAAGAGACCAAGGAGGCTGGGCCTGGGAGGGAGGGCCTGGAAAGCTGGGGTGAACTAAAGGCACGGGAACCCCCTTTCTCTTCATTTGCCGGTTCACACCCTGATGGGTCTGTGACCGCTGCAAGGGGGCTGCCAGCGTGCATGGACACACGCACACACATGCACACACACATGCACACGTGCACACACGCACACACACGCCGGGCTCCTCTGAGCGCCGGGAGCTTCCCCCTCTATAATCAACTGCCGGGAAGGCACAGAAATGCTATTTTAGGTAGGAGACCGAGGCAGCCTTGAAGACAGACTTTGGCTGGAGGCAAAAAACAAACCACACAGTGGACAAACAAACCACTGGCCAGGTCCAAGCGCCGCCGCCCCAGACCCGAGCCAGGGGGGCAGGTCCCCCACGCCCTTCCCAGGTTTCAGCGCCAACAGCCTGAGCGTTGAGAGTGGCCATGACACGCAAGAGTGGCACACTGGAAAATGAAAGAGAAGTAGCCAGGAGAGAGCAGAGCCGGGTTTAAATAAAAGCCAGACTCAGGAGAGCTTAGCTTCTGAGACAGCGTTCGTCCCGCGAGCTTGGAACCGCCAAAAAGAAAAGAAATATTTCTGTGAAAAATGAGCAAAAGCGCCCCTTGCATGCTTATTCCCCCCAAGCATAAATAAAGCCCCGAGTCCAGGGCAGTGGGGGGCGGCCGATGAGGACGGGGCTGTCTGCCTACCTGAGATCCGGTCCCTCTCCATTCCTACGGATATATTTAGCAGCGGCGGGAGTCCCGGCGTCCCGCTCAGAGGCGGCCTCCCCTTTCTCACCCCCGTCGCCCTCCCTCTCTCAGCCTCCTCCTCCTCCTCCTCCTCCTCCTCCTCCTCTAAAAACACTCTTTGTCTGGTCTAATTTCTTCAATCTGTTGCAATCACGAATGCATCCGAATTACCACATTTCCATGTGCTCATCATATGTTTGTGCTCCAAACTGAAGTAGCATTCTCTTCAAAATGGGAGGAAAAACGGAGCACAGGAGAGAAATCCAAAAAGAGGAGGCAGGAGAGAGGGCCCGAGGTGGGCCCCGAGGAGTCCGGCAGCCCCCAGGGTCTGCCTGTGAGAGTCCCAGAGTCCTGGCCGCCCGGTCTGGTCGGTGGCTGCAGAGGTCCCGAGTGCGGCTTCCGGCAGCCTCCTCTCTCCACCTCCTCCAGCCCCCGCCGCCCCGAGGCTTGCTGCTCCTTTTTAATATCCACTTGGAGATGCTTAACTTAGACTCTTGGAAACCAACTCACAGAGTCAAATTCCTGACGACTTCCAAAGTCTTTCATTTTCCCCGTCCCGCGATGCTACGATTTCCTTGGGTTTAAGTGTTTAAAAAGCCCAGTTCCTGCGTGCCTTCCTCTGTCCTGGGCTAGCCCAGCCTTTCTTCACCCCGCACCCCAACGTGGCTGGGCAGGAGGAACGGCCGTGCCTTAGGCCAGCATGCTGAGAAAAGGTTCTGGAGCACCTGCCCAGGAGGAACCCTGAGAAATCACCCCCCTCTGTCCCGTTAGCCTGTGGTGACAGAGGCAGTTGCCGTCCCCGCCCAAGCAGAGGGCGAACGGGATGGGGACTTCCTGGATGATTCCTACCACACACGCATGAGTCAGTAAGTCTCCAGCCGTCCCCTGGGAGGGAGCAAGTCTTCCTCTCCGGGAACTCGGGGCCCCACTGGGGGATCAGTGCTGTTCCCCACTGTTCATCCGGGGTCCTCAGAGGCTGCTTACCTGGGGGGGTCCCCACCAGCACATGGTCAGTGTCCATGCTGAGGCCAAGGGCACAGCAGAGCAGATGGGGGACTACAGTGTGGGTCCCTGGGTGGGGAAGGGGGCATCCTCTCTGTCTTTAAGCTTCACCTCAAGGGTTCATTCAAACCTGAGACACAGAGGCCGGTTCTGTTGGCCCAAGCCTGTTTAAAGAGAATGTGTATTCGTGCCAAGGCTGAGAACTCAGGCAATCTCTCTGAAAACTCCAGATTGTCAGCTTCTATTGAGAAAGGGAGGACGCATGGCCACACCACAGAAGCCTTCCTGCCTGGCCACACAGGGCTAGTGTAAGACTGCTCTGCCCTTTAGACAAAACAGTTTCCAGTTTGCACTGCTCCCCAAGGACCCCACACAAATTTCCAATATTTGCACCCCTCCACCTCGACACACCCCGCAGGCCTCTGAGTTTACAATCCCTGCCCCACAGAGCCACGTGAGTGACCTGTGACCAGGTGAGGCCCATGCACAGCTCTCAGCTAGATGACAGTGCCAAAGGCCCTGAAAGGCCACTTCAGGCCACAGTCCCATCCACTCTCTGCCTGGGATAGGACCCGAAATGCAGTCTCCTTTGTCAGGAAGGACGTCTTCTTGGGGGGTGGGGAGGACCATTCCCAGTCTTCTGGGAGACATAAAGCAACCACCTCCTCCTAAAGAGCCTGGAGGACAGCCCCACAGGCAGCCAGGCAGTGAGGGAGATGGGGACAGCATCTCAGCTGAGGCGGGAGGCTGGGGAGGGAGGGAGGGATCATGGGCACTAGAGAAGGCTGAATAATGGCCCCAGGGATAGCATGTCCTAATCCCTAGACCTGCACATGGGACCTTGTTTGGAACAACGGTCTTTGCATCTGTGATTCAGTTGCGGATCTTGCTGTGGCGAGAACACGTGGATGGTCCAGGTGGTCCCTAAAGGCAATCTCGGTGCTCACATAAGACGGGGGCAGCAGGAGATTCGACACAGACAAGGATGGTCAAGTGGAGATGGGGCCCGGAGAGATATGAAGATGCTGGTGTTGAAGGGAAGGGCCATGCAACCACAAGCCAAGGGACGCCCACAGCCACCAGAGGCTTGAAGGGGCAGGAGATGAAGGCAGCAGCCCCCAACCTTTTTGACACCAGGGATCAGTTTCATGGAAGACAATTTTTCCACAGACCAGGGAGTGGGGAGATGGTTCCGAGATGTTTCAAGTGCATTATATTTATTCTTTTATTTTATTGAGACAGAGTCTCACTCTGTTGCCCAGGCTGGAGTACAGTGGCACACTCAGTTCACTGTAAACTCCGCCTCCTGGATTCAAGTGATTCTTCTGCCTCAGCCTCCCAAGAAGCTGGGATTACAGGCGCCTGCCACCCTACCTGGCTAATTTTTGTATTTTTAGTAGAGATGGGGTTTCACCATGTTGGCCAGGCTGGTCTTGAACTCCTGACCTCGTGATCCGCCAAGCTTGGCCTCCCAAAGTGTTGGGATTACAGGCGTAAGCCACCACACCTGGCTTTTACTTTTTTATTTTTTGAGACAGAGTTTCACTCTGGGATTACAGGTGTGAGCCACTGCGCCCAGCCACAAGCACACTGTACTTATTGTGCACTTTATTTCTATTATCATTACACTGAAATAATTATACAATTCACCATAATATAGAATCAGAGGGAGCCTGAGCTTGTTTTCCTGCAACTAGACGGTCCCATCTGGTAGTGATGGGAGACGGTGACAGATCATCAGGCATTAGATTCTCGTAAGAGCCCACAACCTAGATCCCTCACATGCACAGTTCACAATACGGTTCGCGCTCCTATAAGAATCTAACACCATGGCTGATCAGACAGGAGGCACAGCTTGGGCAGTAATGCAAGCAATGGGGAGTGACTGTAAATACGGATGAAGCTTTGCTCGCTTGCCAGCCACTCACCTCCTGCTGTGCAGGCCAGTTCCTAATAGGACACACACAGGGGTGGGAACCCCTGCCCTAGAGCCTCCAGAGGGCTGTGCCCAGGGGACACCCTGATTTCAGCTTGGTGACCCTGATCTCGGACGTGTGGCCTGCAGAGCTGTGAGAGGATGGCTGGGCGTTGTTGCGACCCAGCCAGCTTGTGGCCACTCGTTACAGCAGCTGTGGGAAACTGATGTAGTATCACAGACAGAGCCAGGGCTCAGCTCACTGGAGCTGCTTTCTATTTCTATTCTATTTCTTCCTAAAACATTGTATTAAGCCAACCACTAATAACCACTGACTCCGATCGGCAGGAATCGCAGAGGTTTCTTGGTTTGTTTCTTTAATCCCTTTTCCAATTTTGAAATAATATTTCTTGTTGGTTTTTCTGATTATAAATGTAATATCTTTCATTGTATTGAGTTTAGCAACAAGAGAAAAAGTATAAAGCAGAAACCCCAGCTGGGCAAGATGGCACGCGCCTATAATCTCAGCACTTTGGGAGGCTGAGGTGGAAGGATTGCTTGAAGCCAGGAGTCTGAGGCTGCATCGAGCTATGATCGCGCTACTGCAACCCAGGCTGGGTGAAAAGAGTGAGACCCTGTCTCAAAAAAAAAAAAAAAAAAAAAAAAAAGGAAGAACACCCATTAACCTCACTCAAGACTCTCCATACAAACTCCCGCTGTGGGGCAGGGAAGCCCAGGAAGGCCCCACCAGGCTCTGACCCAGCCAGGCTGGCGGGGGGAACTTGGGAACAGCCCCGAGTGAGGGGCTGGGCTATGACGAGTTCATTCACCCGGCCACCTCCCGCACGCTGTGCACACTATGGGTTTGACGGCCAGGGCTGGAGCGCTTGCTGAGCGCGGCCTTGACCCTCAGCTTTACCCAGCGTGGTTTGGCCTGAGGTCCATCTCCCCTCCGTGCCTGAAAATCCAAACATTTTGGCCCAGGCAGGGGATCACTTGAAGTGGAAAACCTGGCAGCACCGACTGGCTGTGAAGAGGCAGGAGTTAGTCATGAGCCGGCTGGGAGGCGAGTGCGGAGGTGGTGGGGTAAGGCCAGCCGAGGGTGGGGGAGGCGAGGGGCCAACCTCTCACTGCCCACGGTGTCTCAGCCTCCGTGAAAGCACTAAGGGGGCACCTCACCAGGCCAGCGCAGACCCAAGCCCCTGTGGTGGATTCCCCATGGTCCCTCCCTCCAGAGGAACACTGAAGTGGTTTCTGTGGTCCTGTCTTAGATTCAGAGGCACAGTTGCATACTAAACGCACTGAGTAATCCTGCAGTGAGGGAGCCGGGCTGGGTTTAACCCACCTTTTCCCAAATTGGACCAAAGGTTGCTGTCCTGGGAAGGAAGGGCCCTCAGAGCCACGGCTTTGGGAAACTCTAGTTGTGCCAGCCTGTGAGCCCAGTTCCCGGTCACCCCAGCCTGCCTATACCCTGGAGTGGGCACTGTTACCCAAAAGCCCTTTCCAGACAGTTCTCAGGGCAGCATCTCTGTCCTTCACCCCCCGTAGACCCCTGGCCACTTTTTTGTGACATCAGCATCATCGGTTCACAGCTCCTCTTAATTGCAAAGTAGGGCTCAACGGGCGCAGTGGGGCCTGGCAGGGCGGGAAGGAAGAGAGAAGGCCACTTTGTCTCCAATGGCACTGGCCAGGCTCCGGAAAGGCCAGAACCCACAGAAAGGAAGGAAGTGTCACACTCAACCTGCTTTGCCTCAGCCTGGGGGCATCTTGCAGAAAGAAGTTAGACGGTCGCTCTTCACTCTCTGGCTTGCCCTAGAAACTGCTTCTTTTCCAAGACGCTATCAAATGCCTCCTCCATCAGGAAGCCTTCCCTGGTTGCCTCCTCCACTCCTGTCTTGCCCCAGAACATGGCCCGGCCCTCACAGACAATCCTGACATCAGAGCCTTCTTAGTAGAGATTTTCCTTCTCCATGGAAATTCATACTCCAAACCGAATATGTGTGTAGATTGAGCCCCTGTTCCCACGTGAAACAAAAGTGAAAGGTACGGGTCACCTTCTCACAACAATCTGGGCTCCACAGGGGCCCAGTAGGAGCCGGGTCCAGTTCAGCTGCCCCAGGCGCACCATCCCGGGCACTAGTGCCTCTGCCCCCCTCCACGAAGCACAGCTTCATCCCCTGGTACCCAGAGGGGAGGGGACACATGCCAGGCATTCCCCAGGGTGGCCTGTGCTCCCTACACCAGGCCAGGAGGACCTGGGGCTGGTCCAGCCATGCAGGGAAGGAGCAGGCGGTCCAGGAGACGCTGATGTGGGCAGCAGGGGCCTTCAGGAAAGAGGCTTTGTAGGATCGGCATCGCCTTGCTCCAAGCACACACACTGGGGAAGGGTCCTGCGTGGAGGCGGAGACAAGGCATCTCAGGCTGAAAGGATGCTTTCTGACGCTCTGGGCTTGGATTTGTTGCCATCTTCCATGTCCCCTCACCTAACACAAGTTCCAGTAAATCCTCCATGCTGAGTACCAAGCTATACAGGATGCACAACCTCTCGCTTTAAAAAGTGACTTCCTGCTGGCAGTGGTGGCTCACACCTGTAATTCCAGCACTTTGGGAGGCCAAAGTGGGAGGATCACTTGAGGCCAAGAGTTCAAGACCAGCCTGGGCAACATAAAGAAATACGATTTCTACAAAAAAAGAGTCCAGGCACAGTGGCTCACACCTGTAATCCCAGCTACTTGGGAGGCTGAGGCAGGAGAATCACTTGAACCCAGAAGGCAGAGGCTGCAGCAAGCCAAGATCATGCCACTGCACTCCAGCCTGGGCAACAGAGCGAGACTCTGTCTCAAAAAAAAAATTTTTTTTTGAGGGCCCCTTCTTCCTCCCTTTGCCCAGGCTGGAGGGCAGTGATGTAATCACAACTCACTGTAGCCTCAGCTTCCAGAGTAGCTGGAACTACAGGGGTGCACCACCACGCCCAGCTAACTTTTTGTATTTTTAGTCAAGACAAGGTCTCGCCATGTTGCCCAGGTCTGGAGCATCTGAGCTCAAGGGATCCTCCCACCTCAGCTCCAAAAGTACTGGGATTACAGGCATGGGTCACCATGCCTAGCCTGCAGACATTTCTTTTAACAATTAGGCAGGCATGGTGGCGCACAACTGTAGTCCCAGCTATTTAGGAGGCTAAGGCGGGAGGATTCCTTAAGCCCGGCAGGTTGAGGCTGCAGTGAGCTATGACTGTGCCACAGCACTCCAGCCTGGGGGACAGAGAAAGACCCTGCCTAAAAAGAAAAAAGAAAAAAAAAAAGAACTTTTCCATTCATTTCCTGCTCATCCTCAGACAACCACTGAAGTTTGCTTCCCTGAATTAAAAGTGAAGGAGCTCCGTCCCGGACTCCCTCCTGCTGACCCTGCTACTGTACCTGCCAGCAGAGCCGGCCAAGACCCTCCAGGCTGGCCCCAGCCTGGCCCGCCTACAGCCTCCCAAGCAAGACGGATTCCCGGGCTGAGGCCAGCTGCATTCCTCTCCGGAATCTTTCTCCACTTTTTATTGTGCCTCGAGCTTTGGCTGTTCCTAAATAAATACAATCCAGCTATCTCTGCCCTTGGGGCCGCTGCAGGGTTTACTGGTGCAAACCGCCTGGGCAGGCCTGTTGCTTTAGGAGTCCTTCCAGGTCAGCGTGGAAGGAAACCAAGACAACGGGGAGAAGCAGCCCGGCCGGGCCCAATTCCACTCTCACAGCCTCGTGCTCAGCCATCCGTCCGGGCTGTAGCCTGACAGGAGCCAGAGCTGGCGCTCCATTCCTAGAGGGGGCCCCCGACTGCCTGTGCAGAGTGAGGGAGGTCTGGGGGTGCAGAGGCCAAGGGCCCTTGCAGAGTTTGCCCCAGGCCCCCTGAGTTTAAGCTTCTCTGCAGCCAACAGAAAACTCCCCCAAAAGCGGGTGTCTTTCATCCTGCCTGCTCAGTAGGTGCCCAGCAACCGTTCGCTGGATAAACAATGAATTTACAGATCCAACGTGAAGATGATCTAAACCGCCCATAGAACTTTCCCCAATGATGTCAATGTTCTGTATCTGCTGTGGTCAATATGGCAGCCACATGTGGCAGTGAACGCTTGCAATGTGGAAGGGCTACCAAGGAAGGCACAGAGTTTTGCATTTAGGTTAAATAATTCAAACTTAGTCACAAATGCCTAGTGCCTGCCCTGTTACACAGACCCTTTTCGTCACCTTCTTCTCCTCCCTGGAGACACTGCATTTGCCATCAATTTCTTACCCAGGAGGCAAACAGAGAAAAGCTACTCTTTAGCCAATGCAAAAGAAGGCCCATATTTGCATTTTAAGCTAGTTTTTTGGCCAATTCTCCCAAGCATCTCCTATCAAGGTCAGTCCAGCAATATTTCCTGACTGCCTGCCACACACCAGGAGAGCATTCCGCCCCGGCTCTGGTCCGAGGCTGTGGAGGACACAGAAATAACCAAGGCCAAGCTGATAGAAGGGGTGTGACAAGATGGCCCAAAGTCACCCTGAGCCAGCTGGGTCCAGGAGCATGGAAGCCCTGCTCTCCAGAGGACAAGTGGTAACCCATCCAGAGAGGTCCGAGCACTCAGAGCCAGGAGCGCAGAAGCAGCAGGGGGCTCCAGGCTGGAAAGCAGTATCAGGGTAAGGCTGGGTGGCAGCACAAACCCACACTCGAGGCTTGTGGGCAGAAACTAAGGGCTCTGTAAGTAAGAAGACCAGGCCCAGGTCTATTGTAAATGATCGGGTGGAGGGATCCTATCACCGGGTCCCCAGCACACAGGAGGGAAGTGGTAATCGTCCTCTAAATGTTGGCTGTGGATAGGAAGGAGCCACAGCAGGACAGGGATGGGCAGGACGGCACCCGCTGGTCCCAGGAGAGATGACAGAGGCCCAACCAAGACATGACCATGACCAGGGCAGCCTGTCCAAGGGCCAGTATGTGGAGGGTGAGTTGATGAGATCTTGGCAACCTGTTGACCTGGGGGTGCTGGGGAGGCAGAGGTCAAGATCAACTCTGAGATTTCCTGCTTGTGAACCTGGGTGGGTGGCAAGGCTGACATCAGAGAAATAGAGGAAGAGCGAGTAGCTATGGGTGAGAAAGGAAGTAACGAGCTAGGGGTGCCACAGGAGCCCAGGGACAAGGTCCTCAAGCAGCCAAGATGCTGGTGGTCTCTTCCACAGCCAGCTCCCTCTACATGGCACACTTTTGTCTGCATGGCTGGGCAGGGGGGACCTGTTTGTCCGACTCACTTTGAGCAGCTACTCTGTGCACCAAGGCAATGTGGCACGGTACCCTGGGGAAGTAGCGAGGAGGCACTGCCCAGGCCCCACCCCTCTGGCATTTTCTGTCTCCTGGGGATGGTGGCAGTTAAATAAGTGACAGCCAATTGTCAGGAGAGTTGGGCTCTGATTCACCAGGTGGGGCCGGGCACTCCTTCCGGAAGAGGCGTGGGAACTGGCGTAGGATGAAGGGAGGGAGCGAGCACCAGCCCAGGCCCCGCTCCTGCAGGGCCCTTTTCACACCTCCTTGTGCAGGCGTCCCCGTGAGGGCAGAGACACCTAAGTGCTTGAGGGAGACTTCCTGCGGGCAGGGGTGGCCCATCCACAGCGGCCAGGTAGGGAAGCGCATCAGTGTCCTGTAGCTGCCATAATGGACCACAGCTGTGGGGCTTGAAAAAATGGAAGCGGGTTCTCTCCCAGTGCTGGAGGCCAGAGGTCTAAAATCAAGGTGTCAGCAGGGCCACACTCCCTAGGAAGGCTCTGAGGTGGGTGGGGGGGCCTTCCTTGCCTCTTCCCAGGCGCTTCCTGGCCTGGGGCTGCATCACTCCACCATCTGCTGCTGCCTTCGCGTGGCTCTTCCCGGTGCGTCTGTGGCCTCTCTGCTTCTTTTAAAGACATCAGTCGTTGGATTTAGGGTCCATCCTGATCCAGAATGACCTCATCTCAAGATCCTTAACTACTTACATCTGCAAAGACCCCATTTCCAACTCCCAGGTCACATTCTGAGGTTTTTGGTGGACATAAGTTTGTGGGGGACACGATTCAACCCAGGACAGAAGGGATGACGGGGGCACTGGGGACAAGGCCACGCACCCCAGAGGCATTGGAAGATGGAGGAGCAGGACCCAGAGACACGGGATGTCAGGCAGAGGAGTTGGCGCTGGGGACTGAGGGCCAGAGGGAAGGAAGCTCGGGCACCACTGAGATGAAGGCACCACTGAGATGAAATGCTCCATGCACCGTGGGAACCAGGGCAAAAGTCAGCTGGACGCTCAGTCAGGGAGGCGGCTGCCCAGAGAG
Source organism: Rhinopithecus roxellana (assembly GCF_007565055.1). Classification (NCBI taxonomy): domain Eukaryota; kingdom Metazoa; phylum Chordata; class Mammalia; order Primates; family Cercopithecidae; genus Rhinopithecus; species Rhinopithecus roxellana. Next base: position 64,297,033 of record NC_044567.1, on the reverse strand, counting down.
GCTGACTGAGGCACAGAAAATGGGCGAATATGGGAGAGCCTAGCAGAAGGCCACTCGGAAGGGCGCAGTGGTAACATCTAGAAGGGCTGAGGAGCGCGTCCCCACAGCCCAACCAATCCACCTGGGGAAACACACGTTCCCGGCAGCGCTAATGACAGAGAAGACCTTCGGTGATGTCACCAGTAGGCCACGGGACTGGCAAACTCTGCCTCCCCACACGGACGAACACTCGCTAGCTGCCAAAATAAATGAACCAAGGCTAAGTGGATCTACACGGATACATCTCGACACCATCACGCTGTGGGCACAAGCAGGGCAGCCACTGACTCCAGTCAGGCACCGAGGACACGATGCTGACGACGGCATTCAAGAGGAGAGAGACCTAGGCTGTTCAGACACACGATGCTGACGACCGTATTCAAGAGGAGACCAGGCCGGATGCGGTGGCTCACACCTATAATCCCAGCACTTTGGGAGGCCGAGGCAGGTGGATCCCCTGAGGTCAGGAGTTTGAGACCAGCCTGACCAACGTGGTGAAACTGTGTCTACTAAAAATACAAAAAAATTAGTCAGGCATAGTGGCGGGTGCCTGTAATCCCACCTACTGGGGAGGTTGAGGCAGAAGAATTGCTTGAACCCAGGAGGCAGAAGTTGCGGTGAGCCGAGATGGCGCCACTGCACTCCAGTCTGGGCGACAGAATGAGACTCTATCTCAAAAAAAAAAAAAAAAAAGAGGAGACCTAGGCTCCTCAGACACACCATCGCCCAGCACAGACATGCCTGCCCAATCCAGGGGTGAGCACTGCAGCGGGAGCAGGGCTGGGATGGAGAGGGTCACCCAGGGCTGGGCTACACCTGCAATGTCTCACTTCTTAAGCGGGACGGTGAGTACACAGGTGTTTTGTTATCTTGTTCTTTACTTTTTTTTTTTTTTTTTTTAGCTCTAACAATTCAATTTTTTTAAAAAAAGAAAAAAAAAAAAAAAGGAGAGAAAGTGTGTGAGCTGACCAAAGGGTTGATCATGGTGTCATTTAAGCTCTTGCCAGAAATGTCATCCCTGGCCCAGTCCCAAACACAGCCTCGAGAAGAGCCTTTGTCCTTCTGGGGAGGGCAAGAGTCCCAGACATAGGAGACTGGCCAGATGTGGATCTACAGAGAAGTTGGGTTGGGAGGACGGGATGGCAGACAGTCATCTGGGGAGTGTCAAATGGGGAGGCCTGAGATGCTGGGACGTCTAGGAATGAACTTCTGCCTGGACCAGGGTCTCAGCAGCAGGGAGGCAGTGAGAAAGACAGAAGCCAAGATGAGGAAAGGGTGTCTCAGGCCAGAGCCCACAGAGGCCCACAGAGGGAGGACCCCGTGTGTCAGCAGGCAGTCCCACACAAACCCAGATCACCAGCTTGCAGCTTTGGGCTTCAGCAAATTATGCCTTAGGCTTCCAAGCTGAGCTGTGATAGCGGCTGCCAAGTGCTGACGGCACAGAACCAGCCGGTCTAAGCAGAGGGAAGCAACCGCCGGGGGAGGCTGTGTCCACGCAGCCCAGGGTGCCAGGCTCCCAAGAGGCAACCGCCACAAGCACTGGGGGACCCTCCCCACCCATTCCACCAGAAGCTGGCCAATGAGAGGGAGGGAGATGGAGAGGCAGATCAGATGCGGAACCTGAGAAAAGCTCCCCAGAAACACAGCAGTGGCTGGGCTGTCCAGTGGCTAGTGCCCAACATGACTGCAATAGGCGGGGCCCCTCTTAACCCTGGCACCGAATCATGCAGCTGCCCAGGGGCCTCCAGCCAGAGCGTCACCCCACTCTCCCCACATACAGTCCCATCCTGTACTGCAAGGGACCTCACATGCACTCGTGTGGACACAGCAGTCCGCATAGCCACACAAGGTCCCACATCACCCACATGTACACGCCATCCCCTCCACTCCCACTTCCTGCAAAAAGCCACCCTCTCCCCCCTCCAGGCCTGGGGGTGCACAGTCCACAGGCGCTGCATCCACCTCTGGAGGGCAGACTTAGGAGGGGTCTGTGCTGTCCCCATAAAAGCCAACTCAGAATCAGAAGCAGGCTTCGGGTATAGAATTGTGGGGTCTCAGGTAGCCAGTGTGGTCTGGAACTGCTCCGTTTCACAGCCACTAGCCACATGTAGATACAAGTGGAAATCCATTTAAAATAAATCAATAATTCTATGCAAGTAAATGAGTGAATAAAATAAACTTAAACATTTAGACTTCGAGTGTGCAGTAGACCCAGGTGGTCAAGCGACTACCATACAGGATGTCGGGGTGGGGATGTACGGAACAGAGCCACCATCACAGAAGGTTCTATTAGCCGGGGCTGGTCTAGAGCACGGAGGTGGGGCTGCAGATGGGCACATGCCTTGCCCCCGTGAGTGCCTTGTCCTGGCAGGATGGCTATCTCACCTGGTTCTGAAGGCAGCCCTGGCCCACGGGTGCTCTATTTGTGTGGAATTGACTCCGGGTCCGTGTCCTTTGGAAACTTTGTCTCCTCTAGAATGGCTCATTCATGAAGGCACAGTCCCTGCCTGGCTGCCACCATGATGGCAGCCAGGGGTCTGGCACCCAGCTGGCCCCCAGCACATATGCACAGATGACCACACCATCTCTGCCCTTCTCAGAGCCCCTCATCTCCTAGGGGAGGTAAGTTCATTCATTGCTGTGACCCATCAACCTCTCCAAATAGAAAAGCCACTAGATGGGCACTGTCCCAGCCTGGCTGCTGCAAGTGACAGCCAAGAACCACGTAGGCTCCTGGGAACAGAGGCACTTATGGCCACACCAGGGTCAGGCAGGGGAGATCGGGGACACCCAGTGGGGAGAAGACGACGCGCAGACTCAGTCCTGGGGGGCGAAGGCTGGAGGCAGAGCCCTGACCTCTCTGTTCCACTGCCCTGCCCAGGCTGTACCCGGTGGTTGGTGGTTGGTAGAGTCCCTCCAAGCCTGTGAGCTGTAACTCCTGTCCTGGATGGCCAGCCCCAGAGCTCTGATAGGTGCCTCTGTTTCCCCTTCCTACTGGTGAGTGTGGAACATTTCCAAACACATGGAAAAAGCAGAAAGAATAGCACAGTGACCACTGCCAGAGGCCCACTTATTTCCTCCTAGATAACACTGGCCGTATCTGCTCTATCCTGGAGCGTCTTCCACCCTGCAAGGTTGCAGGGAGCCCATGGATACTGAACCAGCACCGAGAGTCCCACAGCCAAAGCCATCTGTCCATGGCGCGCCTGTCCCCTCAGCACCTCAAACCAAACCATCCAGCCCTATCTATCTCCTGTTCTCTCCTCTGTCCCACACACACGGGCCTGCTCCCTGAGCCTGGGAGTTGCTGACTCTGCCCCCACAAGGATCATCTCCAGCAGGGCAGCGTCGACAGGCCCGAAAGCCACCTGAGTCCAAAGCCGTCAAAGACAGCGTCTCCCTGGGAAACGGGCAAGTGGCCCCACTCATCCAGGGAGGCCAGGTGGGGAGGCAGGTCCTGGACCAGAAGAACGAAGGGGCCACAGCACAAACACGCCCATGAGCTGGGGCCGGGGTGCAGCGAGCCACCTACCTGGGCCACTGGGGTCACCAAGCCTCCGGAGCCGGCCACTGGAGGTCCGCGTGCCTCCTAAAGACAGAGACAAAGGGCAAAGGTCACACAAGGCCATTAGCGCTCTCCCTCTGGGCGGATGGCTAACACCGGGAGTGTCCTCACCTCTGCTCCTGCTGTGAGTTCCAGAACCAAAAACGGGGCCCATTTGAGGGCAGAGGCCCTACTCCTCCAGGTAACCGTAGACCCTGGAGGGATGACAGCCACTGCTGTCTGGCTGCTGGCGGGGCTCTGGGCCAAACCCTCACACACAGCCTCCCCCAAGCCGCACTGCTTCCGTTTTGCAGTAAGGAAGCTGGGTCTCCACAGACTGCCACTTGTCCATGGCCACACAGTGAATGAGAACTGCATACAGGTGAGCCCACGTCCACCAGACTCCAAACTGGGCTGCGCCCAAGTGTGTCTCTGCTGGACAGAGTCTCCTCCTTCCTCTGTGTCCACCCATCTTATGAACCGGGGTTTCCCTACACCAGAGTCTGCGACTCACCGGCAGTCCTGATCCAGCTCCCTTCACGCCCAGGGCTGGGTGCAGCTGGGCTGGATTTGGGGATGGAGTGGGACAGCCTATTTTTTCCTTTTGCCCCAGGAGGGAACAAAAACGGAACCTTAGATTAATGCAGCCTCCCGCAGCACGCGCTCCCTCTGCCCACACACAGGCCTTGGCCTGGGGCTGCTCGTTGGAGAGGCTTATGGCAGGCAAGTCCTAACTCGAGGAGATTTGCCAAGGTGCTAAGCCGAGCAAACCCGAAAGGCTGCCAGGAGGAGCGGCCCTGGGAGCACAGGCAGCCACTCTTGCTGCAGAGCACGGCGCTCTGGGGATGTCCCCTGGGCAATGCCGTACAGCCACCCTTCAGAGAGCTTCAGGGACACCCCACCAGCCCAGACCCACCAACAGTGAGATAAGGGATCAGGTAGACCCAGAGACCTCCCTGCATCTGATCACCATGCTGGCTGCTGGTCAAAGATGCCAGTTCCTCCCTGGAACCCGCCAGAGAGGCTCTCAAGCATCCACCCACCCACCTACCCACCCATCCACCTACTCATCCATTGATCTACCCATCCATCCACCCATCCACCCACCCATCTACCCCATCCACCCATGCATCCCATGCATCCACCCACCCACCCACCCATCTACCCCATCCACCCATGCATCCCATGCATCCACCCACCCAGGTACCCCATTCATCCACCCATCCATTCATCTACCCACCCGTTCACCCACCCATCCATTCACCCACCCAGCCATTCACCCACTCAGCCATTCACCCAACCATCCATTCACCCACCCATCCGTTCATCTACCCACCCGTTCATCCACCCATCCATTCACCCACCCATCCATCCACCCATTCACCCATGGACCCCATCCACCCCACCACCCCTCCACACATCCATTCACCCATCCATCCAGCCCTTCACCCATCTACCCATCATCCATTTATCCATCCGTCCATCCATCCACCCACCCATCAACCCACCCACCCACCCTTCCTTCCATCCATTCCACAACCCCACTCCTAAACTGTGACCAGATGAAAATGGGTGCAGCCAGCTTGTTTCTAAACGTTCAGAGCTGAGGCAGAGTGACCTGCACACCTGGCCTTCGTGTCCAGCTTTCCAGGCCTGTATCCATGTTCCATAACTACAGGACACCAGACTCAGCAGCTGGCAGCAGAATGGGCACAGTGTGTCCTTCATGGAACTGGTATCAACTGGGTACCCGTCTCTACTAAGTCTGAACCTCTCTGGTGCTGGGGGGAACACCGAGATGGGCCCCAATTTTAGCTGAACCCATCCTCCAGGGAAAGCAACATCATGAGAAACGCGCGTGGCACAAGGCTCCAAAGAGGGAATGGGTCCTGATGCCTGGAGTAACCAGGGAGGCTTCACGGAGGTGGCAAGGACCAAGCTGAGCCTTGAAGTAATGGCCGGAGGACACTGAGCAGGGACACCCACTTCTGCTTGCGGGGGTCTGACGGCAGGCTGTGAGCTATACCTTAGCTCCGATTCACCGAACCCACAACCCCAGCAGGCAGGTGCTCCTGCCCCATTTCACAGAGGAGGAAGTGAGGCCCAGGGCTGGGCAAACTGCCCAAGGTTGCACAGCTAAGGAATTCACCTCCAGCACCCCCAGCCTGCCCCAGCCATGTCTGTGACCTCACCCAGCATCCTCCTCTTATTGCCCACTCACTCTTCTCACTGCTAAGCAACAAAAACCCCACCAGGAAAACCCAGGAGGGCCAGTCCCTCCAGACAGAAAGGCAGACCTTGGCGCAGATCTCCAGGAGGCGGGGATGGAGGGACCAGCATCTGCCTCCCAGAAATGACAGCCCCCTTAAGACCAGGAGAGACGGCCCAGAGAGCGGCTCTGGTGGGCTGCCCGGGACCAGGACAGGAGAAGAGAGGGGAGGAGGATGAACCTGCTCCCAAGGCTGCTGAGTGGCACACAGTGAGCCTGGGCCCTCCAGCCCCAGCTGAGCTCACTTCCACGATGGCCATGAGCACACCTGACTGGAAGGCGCACTGCATATAATGCGCATGGGGTCACTATCCTGTTCCACACATTCCACGCACACACCATCAGGGCACTACTGGGATGCTCTGCTGTCTGGAGCTGAGAGTGAACTAGAGCTCTTCCCATAAATCCAGCACACCCCACCATAGAAACAACGGGGGGGTAAGGAGCGGCCGCCCAGCAGAGAACGGGACACACATTCCTGGATCGAGTCACTTCTGGCTGAGACATCTCTGCAGGGGATGCCGGCGACAAAGGCTGCCCTGTCCTTTTCCCTGGGCCAGACGGACACCACCCCTGCCCTCTGCCCCCCGGCACCGGGCAAAAGTAAAATAGAAGAGGTCCCATCCAGGTGAAACTCCCCAGGGCATCTTATCCCTAGGAAACAGGCTGGCCCACTCTCTCCAAACCCAGCACGGGGGTGGAGAAACGGTGGGGAAAACAGCATCTGTCTCAGATTTCTTGGGTGGAGTTTTTGTTTTATTTACACTGTTTATTTTTCTGATTTCCCAAAACAGGCATCTTGTGCCTGGCAGCCCTTGGCACAGAGAAGACGCAAAGCAAACTTCATTCATAAGAAGGGGACGAGCAGCAGCCTGAGCGTCCCCCGCTCCTGAACAAATTGCCAGGCTCAGTGCAGCCGCTGTCACCACCACTGTTCCCAGGAAGAGACCTCTGGCCACAAGCAGCTCCAGTTCAGCTCCTTGGACCTAATTATTCAGGCCTGTGTCTGAGTCCAGCAAAGAGGTAGCTGGAAAAGTCTCCAAGACATCTAACGATTCCGTGACTCCAGTTGAGAACTGAGTTATCTTTATGTGATTTTAAAATAAAACATACTCAGAAGGAGAGAAGACAATTGAAATCTAGCTATCTGGAGTCATTCCAGATGAAAGTTTTTGAGTTTTGGGAGGCAAAGGAGGCAGGAAAGCCAGGAGTCAGATGATCAGAATTCGAATGCAGACCTCACCAGGCCCTTGCTGTGGGCCCTGGGAGATGACTTCCATGTCCTGAGTCTCAGCTTCCTTGGGGACAGAGATGGTGCTCATAGGTTATTCTGAGTAAATGAGGTCACATAGTGCAAGTACTTAGGACAGTGCCTGGCACAAAATTAAAACTCAATAAGTGATATTATTAGTAGTAGTAGTACTTTTGAAATGGAGTCTTGCTCTGTCACTCAGGTTGGACTGCAGTGGCATGATCTCAGTTCACCACAACCTCCGCTTCCCAGGTTCAAGTGATTCTCCTGCCTCGGCCTCCCAAGTAGCTGAGATTACAGGCACCCACCACCACGCCCCGGCTAATTTTTGTATTTTCAGTAGAGACAGGGTTTCACCATGTTGGCCAGGCTGGTCTCGAACTGACCTCAGGTGATCCGCCTGCCTCAGCCTCCCAAAGTGTTGGGATTACAGGCGTGAACCACTGCACCTGGCTGTGATATTATTATATCAATAATACAATAGTCGGCCGGGCATGGTGACTCACGCCTGTAATCCCAGCAATTTGGGAGGCCAATGTGGGCTGATCACCTGAGGTCAGGAGTTCGAGACCAGCCTGGCCAACACAGTGAAACCCCATCTCTACTAAAAATACAAAAATTAGCCGGGCATGGTGGCGTGTGTCTGTAATCCCAGCTACTTGGGAGGCTGAGACAGAAGAATCATTTGAACCTGGGAGGCGGAGGTTGCAGTGAGCCGAGATCGCACCATTGCACTCCAGCCTGGGTGACAGAGCGAGACTCTGTCTCAAAAAATAATAATAATAAATAAATTAAATAAAGAAATAAAACACACTTTGACGAGGTATAGCAAAAGACAGCAGAAGGCAGGAGCCCGGGGATCCAACACGGGCCAGCGTTCCAAGCAGAAAGAAATGCAGCGCTCACAAGCCAGAGAGAAGGTGCTGAAGACAGGAGACGAGCAGGCTCCCTGGTCCTGGAGAGGAAAGGGTGAGCCTAGACAGGACAAGCAAACTTAGGGCGCCCCGTGCAGCGTGCAGCGTCTTCCTTGTGGAACCAGCTCAGGGCACCAACAGCACAGCACCTTTCCAGCAGTGGAGACCAGGTCAACTGCCCGGTGCCCTCCCTGCTCTTTTGCCCCAACTCCACCAAGTACAACCCCCTTTGGGCACAGCAGCTTTGTAGGGGTGGGCACTGGTCCACATATCTAGGAGCCCAGAGGCTTCTCTCCCTTTATTTATTTATTAATTTATTTAGAGATCGAGTCTCGTTTTGTCGCTGGAATGCAATGGCATCAACCTGGTTCACTGCAACCTCCACTTCCCAGGTTCAAGTGATCCTCCTGCCTCAGCCTCCCGAGTAGCTGGGATTACAGGCATGCACCACCACGCCTGGCTCATTTTTGTATTTTTAGTAGAGATGGGGTTTCACCATGTTGGCCAGGCTGGTCTCGAACTCCTGACCTTGTGATCCTCCCGCCTTGGCCTCCCAAAGTGCTAGGATTACAGGCATGAGTCACCACACCCGGCCACAGGCTTCTCTTAATGGACTTTCCCCAATGCATATAATTTGGGGAACCTAGATATAAGAAATACATACAGCATGAAGGTCTTTTATTTGTTTGTCTATTTTCAGAGGTGGGGTCTCAGGTGGCCCAAGCTGGTCTCAAACTCCTGGTCTCAAGCAATCCTCCTGCCTTGGCCTCACGCTGAGATTACAGGCACAAACCACCACACCCAGCTATTTTTTCTTTTACCTGGGTTTTTATGCTAGAATCTGGTAAGTCACAAGGTGGAATCTGGTAAGTCACAAGGTGGAAACGGGCACTCAGAATCTGAGCAGACCCTATTTGATGTATCATTGTTGTTACTTTAATGATTGGAATGCACCAACCACACCAGCCTTCTCAAAGGCCATTTTAGATCCTTATAGACCCCACCTGTGATGTAAGACAGCCACTCCAAACCCCTCTGGGGGCTCGAATAGACCAGACTTCTGAACCCCTGGGCAGAGCAGGGATGGGGCTGTCTCAGAGGAGGGGGACACCATCACACCCCTGCTCTGCCCTTGTGCTGACAATGAATGAGGCCTGGACAGTCTCTCCTCTATCAAAAGTCACCATTCCCTCAAAAAGGAGCTTTTTAGGATGAGACGTTATGAAAACTCACTTGTGCATAAACATCCATTTGCAATAATGACAGAAGTCATCTACAGAAAAGAATCTATTCCTGGCCGGACACGGTGGCTCACACCTATAATCCCAGCACTTTGAGAGGCTGAGGCAGGCAAGTCATTTGAGTTCAGGAGTTCAAGACCAGCCTGACCAACATGGTGAAACCCAGTCTCTAATGAAAATACAAAATTAGCCTGCATGTTTATAATCCCAGCTACTCAGGAAGCTGAGGCAGGAGAAGCAACTGAGCCCGGGAGGTGGAGGTCTCAGTGAGCTGAGATCGTGCCATTGCACTCCAGCCTGGGCGACAGAGTGAAACTCTGTCTCAAAAAAAAAAAAAAAAAAAAAAAGAATCTATTCCCAATTTTTTTCTTGAGACTCCTGAGAGAGGCCAGGTGCAGTGGCTCATGCCTGTAACCTCAGCACTTTGGGAGACTGAGGTGGGAGGATGGCTTGAGGCTAGGAGTTGGAGACCAGCCTGACCAACACAGTGAGACTCCATCTCTATTAAAAAACAATGAAAGTTTAAAAAGCTCCCAAGATAGCCCCTGGGGAAAGGTGGGTCATGGAGACTTTCATCCAGGTCACCCCTGCCTCCCCCGTTTGTTTCCCTGTGGTTCCTTCCCACTTTGAGTCTGAGGTGGGGGTGCTTTGAGCCTGGGGTAGGGGCGGTTTGGGCCTGGGGTGGGAGCAGTTTGAGCCGGGGTTGGGAGCGTCCAGGATGCACAGGCTTCACTCCCTTTTTCTGAGGCTCAGTTTGCTCAAGGAGCTGTGAAGGGGTGGATCAAAGTCAAAGGTTTAAATTCCAGACTTATCTCCAGACTTAGTGGACAGCTAAAATAGTTTAGCTTATCTCCAGAGGAAGCTGAGATAAGGAGATAATGGCCACCTCCCTCTTCTCCTCCCCTCTGTCCTTGGCCTCTGCTACCTGGAGTTGTACCCTGAAGAGGTACACTGGGCACCAGACCCTCCTGGCCTTGCCCTGACCCCTCTCTGGACATAGAACAACATTTCCCCACCCTCAAGGCTGACACCTGGGGCTGTGGATTAAAGTCAGTTTATTCATCCATGAGGTGAGCAATCCCCTTGCCTTGGGAACTTGCTCCCACAGAAGAATAAACACTGTAGAAGGCATTGTTCTCAGTGGTGGCATGCGCCTGTAATCCCAGCTACTCAGGAAGCTGAGGCAGAAGAATCGCTAGAACCCAGGAGGTGGAGGCTGCAGTGAGCCAAGATCACGCCACTGCACTCCAACCTGAGTGACAAGAGCAAGACTCTGTCTCAAAAAAAAAAGGAAAACAAGACAGCACTCTGCCTCAAGGTCAGGAGTCCCAGCCATCCTCCCTGTGAAGTGGAAGGGGCACCCGCCAGCTCCTGTGAGAAGGAAACAGGCCCCCCAACTACAAAATGCCAACCAAAGCAGGCAGCACGCTGGTTCTGGCGCGGTGCCCTGGGCCTCTGTTCGGGGTAGGAGGAAGGTTAGGGGGAGGGCCGAAAGCCAAAGAAGGCCCATGGAGGCGGCCCCTCTCTTGGTGACCAGTCCCTCTCTTGATGGCAAGCTGCCAATAGTATCTGGCTCCCAGGTTGGGGAAGGTGATATCAGCTCATACCTGCCCAGGGCCTTGCTCTGCCTGCATAGGCAGCAGGCGTCCACCTCGCCAGATGGCCCTGCTCATCACAGGGCATCAGTGCCAGCCAAGGACCCACAGGGCCTCCCTGCAAAGGCTTACCAGTGGGCATCAGGACTCTGGGTCTCACCCATATAGGGTTCTCATATAAAATATAGGATGCTCAGTTAAACCTGGATTTCAGATAAACAATAAACAATTTTTTTTAAGAGATAAGGATCTTGCTGTGTTACCCAAGCTGGAGCTCAATGGCATGATCATGGCTCACTGTAACCTTGAACACTCCTGGACTCAAGCCATCCTCCACCCGTAGACTCCCAAAGCACTGGGATTGTAGGCATGAGCTACTAAGGCCAGCAAACAGTGAACCATTTTTAGGCATAAGTATATCCCAAATGTGTTGTGGGATGTGATTATACTAAAAATTAATCCTTGTTTATCTGAAATTCAAACTGAATTCATTGTCGGGGGAGATAACAGAGTGATGAATTGACACAGAGCACAGAGACAGCTTTTTTAAATTCTTAGCTGACCAAAGCCTGGTCTTTAGCTCCCTCGGGTCTCCAGAGATGCACTAAGGGTGGAAGTGACCAGGAGGGAGATAAAAACACTGAAGTCGGCCGGTCGCGGTGGCTCACGCCTATAATCCCAGCACTTTGGGAGGCCGAGGTGGACGGATCACAAGGTCAGGAGATCAAGACCATACTGGCTAACACAGTGAAACCCCGTCTCTACTAAAATACAAAAACAAAATTAGCCGGGCAAGGTGGCAGCCACCTGTAGTCCCAGCTACTCAGGAGGCTGAGGCAAAGAATGGCGTGAACCCGGGAGGCAGAGCTTGCAGTGAACCAAGATTGCGCCGCTGCACTCCGGCCTGGGCGATAGAGTGAGACTCTGCCTCAAAAATAAATAAATAAATAAATAATAAAAAAGAACACTGAAGTCTGAGTGTTAGCACTGAGCCGTGTGGCCTTGGACAGGCCTGCCCTTCTCTTGAGCCTCAGCTTCACATGCCACAACTGACCAACAATAGCTACAAAGAGTCAGAAGCCAACGGCTGGGAGCCTGCTCCAGGAGGTAGGTATCATCAGGATGCAGAGAGAGTGAGGAGCTTTTAAAGCCAGCCTAGGCCAGGCATAGCAGCTCATGCCTGTAATGTTAGCACTTTGGGAGGCTGAGGCAAGAGGATCACTTGAGCCCAGAAGTTCAAGGCTGCAGTGAGCTGCAATTGCACCACTGCACTCCAGCCTGAGTGACAGAGACTTCGTCTCCAAAATAAAATAAAATAAAACAAAATAAAATAATAAAGTCAGCCTGTGTATTGGATTGCATGTTGTTCCAAAGCACCCAAAGTGAGAGAGGCCAGGAAGCAACGAGATGCAGAAAGGCAGGGGGAGGAGGTTGCAAGGCATCAGAGAAGACAGCTGACCCCCATCTCCACATACTCTTGGGGCATCCTGAGCCCCATTCACTCACCCAAGTGACAATCTCTGCACTAACAAGGTTGAGCCGCAGCTCATCACTGCAGCTGAGCTCCCTGCAGTAGCTGTGGTGGGGAAGGCTCCCCAGGAGGCCTGAGCAACCCAGAAACATCCACAGCACACTCCCCAGTCCCCTTAGAGGTTTCTGCTGATGAAAGTGCCCTGGCCCCTGGCTGAAGAGTCCAGTCCACTGGGCAGTTGTAGCCCTTACTACATTGACCTGGCTGTCAGGCTCTTATGAACTTAGTGAGGGGAGATGGGTTCCCCAGGGAAGCTTGCTGATACCCTCATGTTGCTGTAAATGCAAAGCCTGGTGACTCCATTATTCCTAGCAATTATAATATAGTAATAACAAGAGCAGCCATGCTCACCACAGACTGAAGGCATATGATGAGCCAGACACTGTGCTGGCAAGTGTGACTTTTGGAGGTAACACATTCTCCTTTAAGGAGGAAATGACTGAGCTTTGGAGGAAGGGTCCTCCATCTGGCCCCAGGCTCCTCTTTGACCTGCGTCTCCCTCCTCCCGCTCCCCTGCTCCACTGCAGCCCCTCTGGCCTCCTTGCTGTTCCTGGAAGGCATCAAGCTTGCTCCCAGCCTAGTCCTTTCACTGCTGGCTCCTTCCTGTCCTCCCAATCTCAACTCAGCTGTCATCATCTCTGTGACCCCTCACCACTCATTCCAAAGCAGCCATCAGTCACTTCCTATGCAATCACCTTATCTTAATTCTCGGCATAGTTCTTAGTCCTATTTTGACAGTTTTCTGGAACTGATGAATTCATTGATTCTCTGTTTCCTTCTACTGCATGTACACTCCAAGAAAGAAGAGTCCTTGTTTGCTCACTGCTGTGCCCTACTGCTTGTCACAGCACCTGGCATACAGCAGGTGCTCAATAAATACATTTTTAAAAGAAAGAACAACTGGAAGGAGCCTGAAAGAGCGACTGGCTTGTGCCAAAAGTTCATCTTCAACTTCTTTAGATGGGATGGAGACCATCGCCATGCAACCACAGTTCTGCTGAGCCAGTGTGGTGGCTGATGGCAGGTGTCAGTTTGGCTGGATTAAGGGATGGATGGTAATGCACTGCTTCTGGGTGTGTCTGTGAGGGTGTTTCTGGAGGAGATGGGCATGTAAGTTGGTGGGCTGAGTGGTAAAGATCCTCCCTTAATGTGGATGACACCATTCCATTGCCAGACAACAAAAAGGCAGAGAAAAGGTGAATTCCTCTTTCTCCTGGAGCTGGATGTCTTCTTCTCCTGCCCTTGGACTTAGAACTCCCAGTTCTTGGCCGGGCACAGTGTTTCACGTCTGTAATCTCAGCAGTTTGGGAGGCCAAGGTGGGCAGATTACCTGAGGTTAGGAGTTCAAGACCAGCCTGGCCAATATGGTGAAACCCCATCTCTACTAAAAATATAAAAATTAGCTGGGCGTGGTGGTACACGCCTGTAATCCCAGCTACTCGGGAGGCTGAGGCAGGAGAATTGCTTGAGCCCGGGAGGCGGAGGTTGCAGTAAGCCAAGATTGTGCCACTGTACTCCAGCCTGGCTGACAGAGCAAGCAAGACTGTCTCAACAACAACAACAAAAAAAAATAAAAATAACTCCCAGTTCTCCAGCAGTCCCCCAGGCTCTCAAGCCTTTGGCCTTGAACTAAGAGTTACACCAACAGCTTCCCAGATCTGAGACCCGCAGACTTGGACTGAGCCACAGTACTGGCTTTCCTGGGTCTCCAGCTTGAGGACGGCCTTCTGTGGTACATCTTGGTCTCCACAATGGCATGAGTCAATTTCCCTAACAAATTCCTTCCTATCTATCTATATTTCTCTCCATCTATCTGCCTATCTACCCACCCATCCATCACCTATCTTCTATCTGTCCATCTATCATGTATCTAATCAGTTTTTCTGTCTGCCTGTCCATCTGTCATATCTATCTATCTATCTATCTATCTATCTATCTATCTATCTATCTAATTATCTATCTACCTATCATCCATCTATCATCTGGCTAGCTAGCTAGCCATCTATCATCTATCTATCTTTTTTTTCTTTTTGAGGTGGAGTCTCACTTTGTCTCCTAGGCTGGAGTGCAGTGGCATGATCTTGGCTCACTGCAACCTCCACCTCCCAGGTTCAAGCGATTCTCGTGCCTCCCAAGTAGCTGGGACTACAGACACGCACCACCACGCCCAGCTAATTTTTGTATTTTTAGTAGAAATGGGGTTTCACCATGTTATCCAGGCTGGTCTCGAACTCCTGGCCTCAAGTGATCCACTGGCCTCAGCCTACCAATGTGCTGGAATTACAGGTGAGAGTCACTGCACCCAGCCTATCATTTGTCTGCCTGTCTGTTTGTCTGCCTGTCTGTGTCTGTCTGTCTATCTGTCTGCCTGGCTATCTATCTGTCTGCCTATCTATCATCTACCTATCCAGTTGTCTGCCTGTCTGTCTGCCTGTCTGTGTCTGTCTGTATCTCTCTGTCTATCTGCTTGTCTGTCTGTCTATCTAGCCATCCATCCATCTCCTTTTGGCTGTCTCTCTGGAGAGCCCTGGCTGATGCAGGTGGTGCCTTGGTCAGTTCAGGCTGCCATCCAGACTACCATGGAGGGAGTGACTTAAACACCAGAAATGTATTTCTCAGTTCCAGAGGCCCAAAGTCCCAGATCAAGGTGCCGTCAAGGTCGGTTCCCAGCGAGGCCTCTCTTCTTGGCTTGTAGCCACCTCCCTGCTGTGTCCTCCAGTCATTTTTTCTCTGTTTACAAGCGAGGGGGGAAGAGAGATCTCTGGTGTCTCTCCCTCTTCTTACAAGGACACCAATCCTATTAGATTAGGGTCCCACTCTATGACTTCATTTAACTTTAATTACCTCCCTAAAAGCCCTATCTTCAATTACAGCTGCATTGCGAGTTAGGGCTTCAACGCAGGAATTCAAGGGGGAGGGCACAGGTTCAGTCCATAACAAATGGGAAACCATGTTCATGACCAAACTCCCCAGAAGATACGGCCCATCAGCATCGCCAGTGATTGCAAGCAAAGACCAAAGAGGAAAGGGGCCTCCGTGGGGGTGGCGGCTGATGCCAGGAACAAGGTTCCTCTTCCTATCTAACAGTGGGGAAGTGAGGCCGGCTGCAGATGCCATTTGGGGTGGGAAGAGAGGGGAGCTTCTCTTTGCACATCCTGTGCAGGTCCTGGCCTGATCCCCCTCCGTGCCTCCCACTTCTCATGCCCTCCTTTGTGTAGGAGAAATGCCGACCTCTGCTGGCTCAGGTGTCCAGGACCCCAGGCCTGCTGGCTTTGGGCTGGGTTCAACCAACGATAGGCTTGGGAGGAGCCTGGGAGGTGGGAGCAAGGGAGGGCGCGGGAGCTCTCCACCTCCTCTGCCTAAGACGGCTTCTCCAGCAGGAGGGTTGGTCCTTTGTGTAGTGCCAGCTCCTGCCAGAGTCCCACCTTTGTTTGGGTTCCCAGCAGGTGACTCTGGCCCCTGGACTCTGGTCACAGGCCTTCCTCCCTGTCATCCCCTGACCTAGGGGTGGCGGTGGCACCCTGCTGCCAATCTCCAGGTCACCCCCGCAATGCAAAGAACCCTTCCTCTGCCTGCATGGGTCCCTCTCAAGGCACTGAGAAGGGCCCTAACCACATGTCCACGGGGTCAAACATTTTTCGTAAAATTTACAAAATGGAAAATATTTTCCCTACGATCAATTAACATCCCTGTTCATTTCCAGTCTTGAGTTCCTGCCCGTCACATTTTCTCTCGTGTGAGGTGGAAACGGAGGCTTGCTGCCATGTGGGGGCTCCTGCTAAGGAGAAGTTGAACTGGAAAGATATTTAGTTTGGCTTTAGTTGGGTTATATTTATGTAGTTCCCATTTATTTCCATGTATAGTTCAGTTATTGCTCGCTATCCCGGTGTGGAAATGGATTCCAGGAATACTCGCTCCGCTCACCGTTCCAATTCCACCTACCGCGCAGAATCAAAAATCACAAGACACGAACATATCCTGCGGTGCCTGGCGCCGGAAAAATGCGCGCAGTGGAGAGAAGCAAGATTTGAAATGCACGGGTCCAGAAGCAAATCTGTGGAAAATTACTCCCATCACCAGAGGTGAAGTAGTAAGCAAAGGATTCAATTCCTTCAAGGTGGAGTCAAAACAGAAAAGTCTCTCTGGACAGAAATACATGCACAAATGCCTCATATGCAGTTAGAAATATCCCCCACTTTCCTCCCTCTTTCTTGATGGGAATCACATTCAAAAAAAAAAAAATAGGATTTACCAGAACTCCTGTGTTTCTTGAACAAAAAAATTGTAGCAGCACCACCAACTCCGTGTTGACCGCCACTTTTGTATACATCCCAACTACCAAAATAAAAATGAAGTTTGATCAACTAGGGAGATTAATTTGCTTTATTTATTTATTTATTTATTTTTGAGATGGAGTCTCACTGTGTTGCCCAGGCTGGAGTGCAGTGGCATGATCTTGGCTCACTGAAACCTCTGACCCCTGGGTTCAGGCCATTCTCCTGCCTCAGCCTCCCAAATAGCTGGGATTACAGACGTGCGCCATCCCACCTGGCTAATTTTTTATATTTTTGGTAGAGATGGGGTTTCACCATGTTGACCAGGCTGGTCTCAAACTCCTGACCTCAAGTGATCTGCCCATCTCAGCCTCCCACAGTGCTGGAATTACAGGCATGAGCCACCACACCCGGCCTATTTTTTTTTTTTTTTTTTTTTTTTTTGAGACAGGGTCTCAGTCTCTCGCCCAGACTGGAGTGCATTGTCATGATCACGGCTCACTGCAGCCTCAACCTCCTGGGCTCAAGCAATCCTCCCATCTCAGCCTCCTAAGTAACTGGGACTGCAGGTGTATGCCACCATGCCCTGCTAAGTTTTGTATTTTTAGTAGAGATGGGGTTTCACCATGATGCCCGAACTGGTCTTGAACTCCTGGCCTCAAGTGATCCTCCTGCCTTGGCCTCCCAAAGTACTGGGATTACAGGCATGAACCACTGTGTCCAGCCTGATTAGTTTTCTATTCTCAAAATAGAAAACGATATTACAAAGTCATCATATTATAGAAGTAATGCCAAAAATGTGGGAGAAATAAAACTTTGGAGCTATGACAGGTAAGTTGACTGATACTCTTTTGCATGTAGTGATGTTTGTGATATTTAACAGCTGCTTATAATTTAACATTTGTTGTTATTTGTTTTCTCATTCTAAGTGAATCATTGCATCCATACCTTTAGAAGGCTGCATAAATCCACACGACTTTGATCTCCTGCCGACTGCCTCTCTGTTCCCTGTCCAGCCTTCACCTCTCCGATCCTCTGTGTAACAAGCTCTCTGCCTTTCAGTCCCTCTGTTCTAAATGCTCAGGTGGACCAGGCACTGTGACTCCCGCCTGTAATCCCAGCACTTTGGGAGGCCCAGGCAGCAGGATCACATAAACCCAGGAGTGCAAGACCAGCCTGGGCAACATAGTAAGACCCTATCTTAAAAAAAAAAAAAAAAAAAAATTAGCAGGGTGTGATGGCACATGCCTGTAGCTCCAGTACTTTGGGAGGCTGAGGCAGGAGGACTGCTTGAGGTTGGGAGTTCGGGACCAGCCTGGGCAACAAAGCAAGACCCTGTCTCTACAAAAAATAAAAAAATAATTAGGCTGGCATATTGTGTGCACCTATAGTCCAAGCCACTTGGGAGGCTCAGAAGGGAGGATTGCTTGAGCCCAGGAGTTCAAGGCTGCAGTGAGCCGTGATCACACCACCGCACTTCAGCTTGGGCAACAGAGTAAGACCTTGTCTTGGGAAAAATAAATAAATAAATAAATAAATAAATACTCAAGTGGTTTCCATTTCCTGGTTAGACGCCATTACATCCCCCATGAACAAACGGTATGCACGAGAAAGGTGAGCAGATGAACAGGGCAGGGTCAGTGTGCCAAGAGGAAGATCACAGATCACACAGAGAATGACCAGTGGTCAAAAACTGCTGACTATGGCCGGGCCTGGTGGCTCATGCCCTTAATCTCAGCACTTCGGGAGGCCGACGCAAACCTATCACCTGAGGCCAAGAGTTGGAGACCAGCCTGGCCAACATAGGGAAACCCCGTCTCTACTAAAAATACAAAAATTGGCTGGGCGTGGTGGCATACGCCTGTAGTCCCAGCTACTCGGGAGGCTGAAGCAGAATTGGTTGAACCTGGGAGGTGGAGGTTGCAACGAGCCAGGATCGCACCACTGCACTCCAGCCTGGGCGATAGAGCGAGACTCCATCTCAAAAAATAAAAACAATAAAAACTGCAGACGCCAACAAGGAAGAGCCACAGGACAATACCCCAGGATGCGGGAAAAGTCTATGCCAGCCTTGGATCCCTTCTGCTTAATGGGTACCCCAGTCACCAAAGGGATAGACGCATTTCACTCAACCTATATCCAGCCATTGGAGTATAACACAGGGATGTGCCATAGAGAGAGATGGGGACCAATAGGTAGAGGGGTGATGGGGAGGAAGACCGAGGCAAGAGGAACAAAACGGGGACTGCAGAGGGTAGGTAGGTAGCAGGAGCCTGAGGGTTCCAGAAGAAACTGCTGCACAAGTAACAAGCCAGGAGGGTGAGTGACAGCCAGGAGAGGTTGCCCAAGAAAACAGAGACATCTCCGGGGGTACAGATGCATCTTGAGGGGCCGAGGAAGAGATGGGGAAGGGGTGGCTCTGTGGAGCCCCCGGCATGACTGCCAGTGGTGAAAAGGAATCAGAGACCTCAACAAGGGGATGACTTTTCAAACAAGGAAGCACTGGGCCTTCTCAGGGGCACCAGCAGACTGAGGGCAAATGGCATTCCGTTCATTAAACTCTTAATAAAATGTCGAGGTAAGAACACTTCTCTGGTTTTGGGGGCAATCCCAGAAATACCAGAAAAGGGACTCATCATGCGCAATCTTTTCTTAATTACCTGGAGAAATGTATGGTTACCTAAGACAGAGAAAGGTAGCCAAAGCAAGTGGAGGCCAGGCACAGTGACTCATGCCTGTACTCCCAGCGCTTTGGGAGGCTGAGGCAGGAGGATCGCTTGAGGCTGGAAATTCAGTACCAGCCTAGGCAACAACAAAGCAAGACCCAGTCACTACAAAAAAAAAAAAAAAATTTTTTTTTGAGATGGAGTTTCACTCTTGTTGCCCAGGCTGGAGTACAATGGCACCATCTCGGCTCACCGCAACCTCCGCCTCCCCGGTTCAAGCGATTCTCTTGCCTCAGCCTCCTGAGTAGCTGGGATTACAGGCATGCGCCACCACGCCTGGCTAATTTTGTAGTTTTAGTAGAGACAGGGCTTCTCCGTGTTGGTCAGGCTGGTCTCGAACTCCTGACCTCAGGTGATCTGCCCGCCTCAGCCTCCCAAAGTGCTAGGATTACAGGCATGAGCCACTGCGCCTGGCCACTACAAAAATTTTTTCAAAATTAGCCAGGCATGCAGTGCACACCTGTAGTCCCAGCTACTCGGGAGGCTGAGAAGGGAGGACCAATTGAAACTGGGAGGTCGAGACTGGGAGGTCATGATCACGCCACTGCACTCCAACCTGGACAACACAGCAAGACCCTGTTTAATAATAATAATAAATAATGCAAGTGGGTATAAGAATGTATTTATTTATTTTGAGACGGAGTCTCGCTCTGTCACCCAGGCTGGAGTGCAGTGGCGCAATCTCAGCTCACTGAAAGCTCCGCCTTCCAGGTTCACGCCATTCTCCTGCCTTCCAGGTTCACACCATTCTCTTGCCTCAGCCTCCCGAGTAGCTGGGACCACAGGTGCCCGCCACCATGCCCAGCTAATTTTTTGTATTTTTAGTAGAGACGGGGTTTCACCGTGGTCTCAATCTCCTGACCTCATGATCCGCCTGCCTCAGCCTCCCAAAGTGCTGGGATTACAGGCATGAGCCACCGCTCCCAACCCTAAGAATTTATTTTATCCCAGCACTTTGGGAGGCCGAGGAGGGCAGATCGCGAGGTCAGAAGATCGAGACCATCCTGGGTAACACGGTGAAATCCCGTCTCTACTAAAAAAATACAAAAACTTAGCCGGGCGCGGTGGCGGGCGCCTGTAGTCCCAGCTACGCAGGAGGCTGAGGCAGGAGAACGGTGTGAACCCGGGAGGCGGAGCTTGCAGTGAGTGGAGATCACGCCACTGCACTCCAGCCTGGGCGACACAGTGAGACTCCGTCTCAAAAAAAAAAAAAAAAAAAAGAATTTAAGACAGCAAGCTCTAGGGTTGAAGCCAGTCTCCACCTAGCCCTGGGCCCAAAGCTATAAGCACGGCTACTGTAACATCTTTACTCAGGATACCACCCTTCAAGGGCCCAGACCCACACCACCAAGGAGGAGCGTCCACACCAGCAGCTGGGGAGAGGACGGTCCCCTACATGATGGAATGTCCACTCGGAAGAACTGTTATAGTGATAATCATGAAATCCATGCCTGAGATCTAATTTCAAGTGAAAAGAACAGAATTCAGCAACATTCATTCTATGGGGAGTATGCAACTCTGAAAATATATGCCTTTCATAATTAAATCAAACCCTATCTCATGTTCCTGTGCAAACAAGCACTGAATGGAACACAAAAGAAATGCTACAGTCAACGATTGTTGAAGTTTTCCTTTCAATTTCCCGTTCACGTTGCTTGGCAATAAGTAATACAGAAAACTGACAACAAAAAGCAAAAGAGAAAGAAGGGATACAGCGTATCGCTTAGATTGCTTTCCTTAAAAAATTAAATAGTAATAATAATAAGCATAGGCCTGGTGTGGTGGCTCACGCCTGTAATCCCAGCACTTTGGGAGGCCAAGGCGGGCAGATCACCTGAGGTTGGGAGTTCGAGACCAGCCTGACCAACATGGGGACACCCCGTCTGCACTAAAAATACAAAATTAGCTGGGCATGGTGATGCAGGCCTGTAATCCCAGCTACTTGGAAGGCTGAGGCAAGAGAATTGCTTGAACCCAGGAGGCGGAGGTTGTAGTGAGCTGAGATCGCGCCATTGCACTCCAGCCTGGGCAACAAGAGCGAAACTCCATCTCAAAAAAAAAAAAAAGCATAATGCAAGCTGGGCGCAGTGGCTCATGCCTGTAATCCCAGCACTTTGGGAGGCCGGGGCGGGTGGATCACCTGAGGTCAGGACTTTGAAACCAGCCTGGCCAACATGGTGAAACCCATCTCTACTAAAAATACAAAAATTAGCCGGGCATGGTGGCGCATGCCTGTAATCCCAGCTATTCAGGAGGCTGAGGCAGGAGAATTGCTTGAACCCAGGAGGCAGAGGTTGCAGTGAGCCAAGATTGAGCCACTGCACTCCAGCCTGGGCAACAGAGTGAGACTCCATCTCAAAAACAAAATAAAACAAAACAAAACAAAACAAAAGAAGCAGCATAATACAAAGGCCTAGCAGTTAAAGCGTTAACCCCCAGCTACCAGGAAGGCTCTGTTAGCCAATGACTCATCACCCCAGCCGAGGTCACCACACCTTGGGTCTCTGATGCTAGAGGCAACATGATGCCAACATTGGCGAGAAATCCACCTCCTCCCCACCCCTCGATGCCGGCCTCTGTGTGCACTTGCAGCTGTTCCACGACCGGTGCCTCCATGGTGTCTATACCACCGGCTCACCTCCCAGCAATAACCTAACAGCCCGACACCTCTGTAGACCCTGTGGCTACAGAAAGTCCCCTGTTATTGGTGGGTTTTGCAGACAACCCTCCAAATCCCTCTGGGTTGAGTTAGTCAAGTCCTTAACAAGCTGGAAGATGACAGGGGTTGGATGTAACCCACTTCCAAGTGGCTTGGGTTACATGGACATTATTCCCCTGCTGGGATCTGATTTGGGATGGAAACAGGAGCCATAGTTTACGGGAAGGCTGTGAAAGGAAGCCCGGGCCCCAGGATGCGGATCAGGTTGATCTGCCGCACAAGGCCCGGGGGCGGCCCACCTGCCTGCTCTGCCCAGCCCTTCCTGGTAACCACACTCACCCGGGGCCCATCTCAAACCTGGCAGGCAACGCTGCTGCTCCCATCTCAGCCGCTGCCCCAACATGCCTGGCCTGGCCAGGACAGGTGCCCAGGCATGGCATTCAGGGACGTCCTCGGCTTCCGGGGCCCAACCCCTGGTTCCCAGGTGCAGCACTGGGAAAAGCAGAGGGCCCTGGCCATGGCATAGGCCTCATCACGGTCCTTTCAGCAGCCTGGGAGGAGCCAGACCTCTTTAGGAGCCAGAAAGAGAGCAATGCACCCACCTGGGCAGAGACTGAAGCCACATCCCCACTGAGAAAAGACTCCTACCTGGACCTTCTCTGAAACCCCAGGCCAGGGTGGGGCAGGAGTCAGCGAGAGACTCCAATGCTCCAGAGCATTTCTGGCCCTCTGTGCCCCCTAACCCAGCACTTCTGGGGACCCACACACTCAGGGCAGAGTGGCCATCCAGGGTTCCTCTCACCCAGACACAAAGGCCACTGAAGGTCCCGGGCCAACGCTGCTCTGAGGATGACAAGCGACTCGGGTTCCTGCCAGAGACAGCAGGCAGCCTGGGTCTAAGGGCCGCCCAGTGACTTGAAGCTGGGATCATCTTACATTCCCTGTACCACTCCTGTTTCCTGTCCTGGAGGTTTTCAGGCTGCCAACAGCCAAGCTTTGGAGAACCAGGTCAGATTAGGCTGGGAACAAAGCTCAGCTGTCACAGAGCTGCCGAGAGGCCATTGGTAAGCAGTGCCCAGGAGCCGCCCCTCCCCTGCCGGCAACAGCTCAATGTCTCCCTTCACAGGGGCTGCAAATGGACCTGCACCCAGGGTGGGGTCAGGGAGATAAGGCAGAGAGAAACTGGGCTGGGAGTAGAGTGCCATGTTCTACCCTGGAGACCCAAGGCCAGGCAACCCTGCAGAGCTGGTGCCCAGAGCCTCCAGGGTACAGCAGAGGAGGCAAACAGAGCCTGACACTCAGCAGCGCCCGGCAGACGCTTCTGGAATGAATGACCAAATCCACATGGAGAGTTGAAACGGCCTAGGAACCTCAGGGAGACAAGCAGCTCACAGCTCAGCAGGGCCGCTCCAGTAGAGCAGGCTAATGCCAGGCCTCCTGGCCAAGTTCCCAGGACAGGGGCACAACTGTTGCATCAGGAAAGGGGCAGAGGTGACCAGCCCATCAGCCATGGGGGCACTTCACTGCCCCCACAGAAGCTCATCACCCACAGGCCTGGGTGCCACACGATCCCCATGCATCAGGAAAGGGGCAGAGGTGACCAGCCCATCAGCCATGGGGGCACTTCACTGCCCCCACAGAAGCTCATCACCCACAGGCCTGGGTGCCACACGATCCCCATGCCTGGCATTACGACGGCTCCCTGCCAGGGCCCTGCACCCACCAGGACTGACTCCCTTTGGTCAGTGATTCCAGAGCACCATGACCTGGCAGTTGCCGTCAGGCCTGCCTGGCTAAGGGCTCTCCCAGAGACTGAGCCACTTCACACAGCAAAGTGAGCCACTGGGCCACAGAGCTGTGTGCTGTGTATAAGCCCTGAGGCCTTCCCCCAGGCACTGGCACCCACTGATCCCCATAAATCCCTGGCAACCACCTAGAGCTGGGACGTTTCCAAGGTAATGGCTCCAACAAACAGAGGCGCAGGAACCCAGCGCGTCACCTCCCTCCTCACCCCAAAGGTTCACACCCCTAGGGGCCTGAAGCCTCTCTCTGGAGCCCCTCCTACCCTAAAGCCAGCTGGATCTGCCCAGGAACTGCCATCATCACCCCTAGGCCGGGCCTGCACTGATGTGTACTGAAC
The DNA here is from genome assembly GCF_007565055.1 of Rhinopithecus roxellana. Lineage (NCBI taxonomy): Eukaryota > Metazoa > Chordata > Mammalia > Primates > Cercopithecidae > Rhinopithecus > Rhinopithecus roxellana. Next base: position 64,272,849 of record NC_044567.1, on the reverse strand, counting down.
TTTCCTTATCAGGTCCATCTTAGGCAAACTTCGGAGCCCACGCAAGGCTGCCTGGGGACAAACACTGGGGCGGAAACAGGGGCCACCTCTAGGTCCCAGTCCCGTGGGACTGTCAGGGCTGCCTGGGATGGGTGGGCAGGAGAGTGTCAGAGGAGGGCAGCCCAAGGACCGGGTAGGGGTGGACAGTGTCCCCTTCCATGGGTCCTCAAGTGAGATGTCCTCTGCAAACACCTGGGACCTCCAAGCAGAGGGTTGGCTCCCATGTTACCTGGACCTGGACTCCAGACCACTGCCCCGAAGTGGCAATCCTGGGTCCCCCTGCACCTGTCCTGGCTTGAGTTGGTCCCACTTGTGGGGGGCGGTTCCAGGAAGAAAGTGGACTGTCGCAAACTCAACGCCCCGCTGCCAGGTGCCTTGACCTCGGCTATCAGAACCCCTCTGGGCAGGCCGGGGAGATCTGACGGGCAAGTGCCTGCGGTTGGCGCGAGCGGGCAGGGCAGGTGGCCCCTGCCTGGGCATGCCTTCTTATCTTTGCAACAGACTAGGGAGAGGGCTGGCCCAGGACTTAGGCTCAGCCAGCTGTCTCACAACTGGGGGGCCTCGGCGGGGGACACAAGTCAGACAGAGCCACAGACTAACTATAAGAGGTGGCTTTTTCTCTCCAGCCCAGGTTCCCTGAATGTGCCAGGGCAGACAAGCATGGACGTGAGGAGGCAAGAGGCAGCGAGAACAGGCACGGAGATGGGGTTGGGGGAGAAGAAGAAGAAGCCCTGGGCTTGTGCCCTTCCCACGCTTGCCTGGCACCAGGTTCGCTGACTGGGGAAGTGTTCTCTGAAGGTGCAATTCCTTGCCCTTCCCGTAAGTCAGCTCCCAGGGCGCTGGGTGGGGGTGCAGCCCTGTCCACCATGGCGAGCCAGCGTACTGAGTCACAACAGAAGCTGCTTCCTCTGCGGGTGCAGCCTCCCTCCCTGCCCAGGACTCAGAAGTCATGACAGCATAGAGCTTTTGAATCACGGCTGGTGCCCCTTCAGGAATCTCCTGAAAGCCCCAGAGAAACTCCAGAGTGGCCAGGCACGGTGGCTCATGCCTGTAATCCCAGCACTTTGGGAGGCTGAGGCGGGTGGATCACCTGAGGTCAGGAGTTCCAGACCAGACTGGCCAGTATGGTGAAACTCCGTCTCTACTAAAAAATACAAAAATTAGCTGGGCACGGTGGCATGCATCTGTAATCCCAGCTACTCAGGAGGCTGAGGCATGAGAATTGCTTGAACCCAGGAGGCAGAGGTTGCAGTGAGCCAAGATCGCGCCACTGCACTCCCGCCTGGGCGACAGAGCGAGACTCCATCTCAAAAAATAAAAAATAAAAAAAGAATCCCCAGAGTCATTCCCAGGTGCCAGTGGGGGTGCCACGCAACCTCAGTCCCGCTTCTGTGGCTCATGGGCCTTGGGTAAGTCCTCCTGCCACTGCCACACACAGAGAGTTTCCAGGGGAGCCTGGGAGTAACAGCAAGTTCCATGTGACCTAGTATGCAAAGGGAGTCCCAAAACTCAGAATCCAGAGAACCGGGGGGTACAGTGCAGCTGGCTCCAGTGCTGAGGGGCTGGGGAAGAGACCCTGCGCCGTACTCTGACTACAGTAAGGGAAGATCATGGAGGCTCCTGGAACTTCCTAGCAATGGCGTAACCCCAGCCTTCTCCATCCTCCTGCTGTCAATGACAATCACAATCACAACAGCAGCTAACAGGTCACAGAGCAGGCATTTCTCAGCTTTTTCAAATATGAACTCGTTTGACGTTTACAACAACATAGCACTGTCCCATTTAACAAATGAGGCAGGCTGGGCGTGGTGGCTCACGCCTGTAATCCCAACACTTTGGAAGGCCAAGGCAGGCAGATCACGAGGTCAGGAGTTCAAGATCAGCCTGACCAACATGGTGAAACCCCATCTCTAGTAAAAATACAAAAATTAGCTGGGCGTGGTGGTGCACTCCTATAATCCCAGCCACTCAGGAGGCTGAGGCAGGAGAATCACTTAAACCTGGGAGGCAAAGGTTGCAGTAAGCTGAGATCATGCCATTGCACTTCAGCCTGGGCAACAGAGTGAGACTCCGTCTCAAAAAAAAAAGAAAAGAAACACACACACACCACACACACACACCACACACACACACACACACCACACACACACCACACACACACACAAACAAATGAGGCAAATCAGATGCATGAGGTGAGAACCTTGTGCCACAGGGAGAGGCGCAGCCCAGTGAGATTTAATCCCAAGAGGTTGGCGGCTCTGAGCCCCCAAGTGTAACCACTGGACCACACTGCCTGTAGACTACCACTATCTGCAACTCACTAGAAGGCCAGGTGAGGCACATCAGGAAAGCCCGGAGCAGCAGTGGAGCTGTCAGAGAGCATGTTCCCAGTGTCCCCCTAGATCCCGCAGCTGCCCCGTGTGGGCCCTTGCTGCCTTCCCCATTGGACAAGACCTTCTTACAGATGGAGCTTCATGACGTCACCTAGGCTAGAGTGCGGTGTCTGTTTCCGGGCGCTGTCATAGTGCTGCAGCCTCGAACTCCTGGGCTCAAGCGATCCTCCTGTCTCAGTCTCCTGAGTAGCTGGGACTACAGGTGCACCTAGCCAAGTCCCTTTTTATTCTCCACTACTCAAGACTTCTTCCTCAAGACCCAGCTCAATCTCACCTCCCCCTAAAACCTCTGGGGCATTCCTGTAGTATTTGGAGGATGAACTGCTCAGGAGGGAAGCGTGTTAATGAGCTGGTGTCTCACCCTCATCCTGACTCCCGGTGAGAATGTAAGTTCTCTGCAAGCAAGGACTACATCTCATTATCATTTCTGTACCCACTCAGACCTGGCCATGTGTGCCCAACACATAAAGTGTGTTCCATGACTGTGTATAGACCCACGGTACTTGAGATTGCCCCAACACATCCTTCTAAAATCTTTCTCCTTTTCAGAGGCTCATGAGTGTTCAAACCAGCTCTACCAGGAACAACATTATAGTCATTCAGTTTATTCTGAAGCCCATATACAGGTCCAGAAGCAATCATCCCGCTCAATCCAGATGAAAAAATAAAAACCTTCCTGTTGTCCTTGGATTGTCAGAGCCTAGGAAGATTTTTAACATCTTTTGCTGCTTTGCTTAATTTCATGGTGTTGATGGTTGTTGAGAGGTCAGCCTGACTCCTGCAAGTGCCCCTACCTGGAACAGGGCTGCTACCAAGAGAGCTCCAGGACACTCAGAATGAGGGCAAGAGGCCACCTTCACCATCAGCCCCCTCCAGTCTGACCCCATACGACTGCAACACAGTGACCCAGCACACCTTGGGCCACTGCCAAGCAGGGAGCAAACCAGAAATGGTCTGAGTCCTCCCCTCCCCCATCCTCAGAGGGGCCCGCCCCTCTAGGTAAACACAAGGAGCCACCCAGGCTGCTTTACAAGAGCTGGTTCCTGCTCCCCCCACAAACTCTACTTCCACCTACTGCAAAAGGTTCTGTCCTTTTTTTAAAAAAAGAAACCCAGTGAGGGGTGGCGTAGGTGTGGAAGAGAGGAGAAAGGGACAAGTGATGGTCTCCCCGTCTCCAAATAAGCCGCAGGTGCAGAGACTCCAAGCCTGCTTCAGGGTCCTTCCGGCATCTGTGCAGGAGGAGGGTCTCCGCAGAAAAAGCCCAGGACCCACGACCTGGGAGGACCCTGGTCACCCCCACTGTCTGGACCCACCAGTGGGAGATGAAGTGTAAGAAGCCAAGGGCAAAGGGCCCTCCCTAGGCGGGTTAGAGAGCCCCAGGAAAGGGCTGTGCACCGCGCGATCCCCACAACCATCTCAAGTATTTGGGGCATGTTGGGGAGGAAGCCCCAGTGCCAAAACCAAGCATGTGCCACCTGGAAGCCCGCTCCCTCCCACCAGCACACCAACCCACCCACGCTCCTGACAGAGCTGTGCTTGGGGCGTGGAGAGGGCCATGTTGTTTGCAACAACCGGGTGAAAGTTGAAATTCTAAGCTACAGGCCGGGCGCGGTGGCTCAAGCCTGTAATCCCAGCACTTTGGGAGGCCGAGATGGGTGGATCACGAGGTCACGAGATCGAGACCATCCTGGCTAACATGGTGAAACCCCGTCTCTACTAAAAATACAAAAAACTAGCCGGGCGAGGTGGCGGGCGCCCGTAGTCCCAGCTACTCCGGAGGCTGAGGCAGGAGAATGGCGTGAACCCGGGAGGCGGAGCTTGCAGTGAGCTGAGATCTGGCCACTGCACTCCAGCCCGGGCGACAGAGCAAGATTCCGTCTCAAAAAAAAAAAAAAAAAGAAAGAAATTCTAAGCTACTGACCCAGAAGGGAATTTTCGGGGAAGTTCTTCCTAATCCTCTTTGAGACAAGGTATTCTTTATCACTCATTTTGGTTCCTAAATACGGAAAGCCAGAGGAAACCGACAACGGCCCAAAGGCAGGGGGATGGCCGCGATGACTCCTTCACCTCCAACTAAGGCCCATGATTCTGTCCTTCATGGGTCCTTGGCAGACAACTTTCTATTCGAATGAATTAAAGGAGGAACATTAAACAGAGGGTTTCTAGAGTTAGAAAAGGAGACGCTGTTCATGATTTGAGGACTGAGGAGGACAAAGGATCCTGCCTGCCTCAATCCTTTGGAGAAAACCACAAAGGAAAAAAAAAAAGGAAAGGAAAAGACAAAGAATGAAGATCTGGATTTCCCTTAACCTGCCCATGCGGCCTCGGTGTGCCCATCTGTGAAATGGAACTTCAGAGTGCCAGAGGGGGGGAGCCTCTTATGAAGGCTCCTGAACCGGCTCATGGTGAGGCCCTAGTCAGGCCCCCTCCGCCTGCTTAGGGCGGGCCCTGCTAGGGTGGAGTAAGGATGTCAGCCGCGGGCGTCCTGAGCGCAAAACACGAACCCGAGTCGCCAAGTTTGGGCGCTGCTGGACAGTCCCATCTGGAGGCCGTCCCGTGCCCCACTGGGTAGAGGAGAAACTGGAGAGAATCCGAAGAAAGGATGCTGCGGCCTGGATCACCAGCCCTGGAGGCTGAACCCAAGAACACCGCTCCACCCAGCCCCCACCCCATCCACCCACACAGACGCACCAGGGACCCAAAGCACCCGGCCGACCTGGAAAGTCAGCGATTCCTGCGAGGGTACAAGGGGCGAGGAGGAGGGAGCGTCCCCCAGTGCAGCCCCTCAGACACTCGAGCGAGGGCTGAAGACAGCGCAAGGGACGTTCGGCTCAGGTCGAAAGTGGCCCGACAGCGGCCCTGTCCTGGGAGAAATTCGACCTGCGGTGTGTCCGCCACGGGGACTCGCTCAGCTCCGCGGGCGCCTCGCCACTCCCGGCCGCAGGCGCTCAGGTGAGCAGGGCTGGTCCCGGGACACCGACCCCTTCCCACCCCGGGCGCGAAGCCCACCTGAGTAAGATTTCTTCATGGTGCCGCCGTGGCCGCCGCTCCCAGGAAAGTGTGGCGGCGAGGCCGCGGGACGCGGGCTCCCAGGGCGCTAATCCCGGGCCGGGAGTAGGAAGGAGGAAGGAGGGGGCGACCCGCCGCCTGGTGTGCACCGACCCGGCCCCGCCCCCGGCCCGCCCCATCCCCGCCCCATCCCCGCCCCTCCTCGGAGATGCGCATAGAACCCCTGGACAGCCGGCTGTGGTCCCGCCCCCACGCCGCCCCTGCCCCGCCCCTTGAAGGTGCGCGCCGAGCCCCGCCCCTGCCCACCCCTGCGCGGCGCTGCACCTGGCGGAGCGCGGCTGGCTGGCGCCGGGCCTGGGAGGGGGCGCCCCCGCGCGGCAGCGCAGATCAGGCCAGGCCGGGGGTGGGGGCCGCCCGCGTGGCCCCCCACGCCCTCAGCTCTGCACCCCCCGCTCCCCGCGTTGGCGCCAATGGCTGGTTCCGGGAATCGCCGCACTTCCCAGTCCCGAGTCCGGGCGGGGCGGGCGGGGCCAGGTGGAAGCGGGAGGAGGTGCAGGCGCTCCGGGCGGCCCCGCCGGGCGAGGCGGCGGCGCCGGGCACAGCCGGGGGTCGGAGCCGAGGTGCAGGTTTAATGGGCCAGGGTAGGGCGGGACAGGACCGGACACCTGTCCTGGTACTTTTCTGGTAATCAACAGGAAAGAGTACGTTGATTGAGTTGGAGCCTTAGTTTCCTCACCCGAAAATGGGCGCGTTGGACAGATGATCATTAGTTCTCCCTGCGCTGGGCACCGTGCGCAGCTCGGTGTATCGGTGCAGCGGGGCAGACACAGGGAACCGCCCTTTACAACTCGGGTAACGTATGCGGTGGTGAGAGGGTGCACAACCTGCACGGGAGGAGTCTCTCTACTTGGAGATCCTTAAAGTCTCTACGATAAAGCGGTGTTTCCAACGTACAGAGAAAGAAGTGACTAATTCTGACTGGAGGGTGGTGTCAGAGTTTTATTGAGGAGAAATCAAAACAGGGCTTTAAGGAATGAGCAGGAATTAGCCAGGCAGCCAAGGTGATGGAAGGCAGCTGTTCCCGAAAGAGGGAAGGGCGTGGCGGAGCTTGGGAGGCCTGAGGTATCACAGCGAGTGTGGAGAGACAGAGGCAGGGCCGGGCCCTTGCACAGCTGCCAGTAGAGGCCCTAGAGGACCAGAGAAAGGCGGGAGGCCAATTGGGAAGCACTCGCTAGTTCTGGGTAGGGGCGCAGCACTGCCTTCTCCTGCAGCCGTCCCAAAAATGCACAGGAGGCTGAAAGTGTCATTAATAGCACCGAAAAATCCTCCGCCCCTTCCCCTCTGCTTTACTGTCCTTGGGGGTCCAAAAAGCATTTTCATTTCCTGCCTGAGTGTGGGAAACTTATATGCATGAGAACAGAGACCTATGTGGCACCACGGGTTCGTTCCGGCCCACCTGCTTCCTTTTTTTTTTTTTTTTTTTTTTTTTTTTTTTGAGACGGAGTCTCGCTCTGTCGCCCGGGCTGGAGTGCAGTGGCCGGATCTCAGCTCACTGCAAGCTCCGCCTCCCGGGTTCCCGCCATTCTCCCGCCTCAGCCTCCGGAGTAGCTGGGACTACAGGCGCCCGCCACCTCGCCCGGCTAGTTTTTTGTATTTTTTTAGTAGAGACGGGGTTTCGCCGTATTAGCCAGGATGGTCTCGATCTCCTGACCTCGTGATCCGCCCGTCTCGGCCTCCCAAAGTGCTGGGATTACAGGCTTGAGCCACCGCGCCCGGCCTGCTTCCTTTCTTGAGTAATCTGTCCAGTCACAGCCCTGCAGAGGGAGCAGCCCGGCCAGAAGAGCTTCCCCTCACCCCAGGTAGAGTTGATTGGACCAGAGCGGCCACTGGACTCCAACTGAGTCCACCCCTTTCCTTATCTGGGGGTTAGAGGCTCAGGAGGCCTCGGGAGGGAGGTGCTGTAAGGGAGGGGAGCAGGGAGTGTGGACGAATTGTGAACAGAGCCCTGGATTCTGGGACGTCCACACCCTAACCGCAACCCCCACCCACGCGCCCACTCACCCCTTATACCAGCACCAGCAGATTCCGGCTTAGGCTGTGTCCTGACTTGGCCAGCAAGCGCCATGATGACACTGCCCCGAGCCTAATGCCTGGGATTCCCAAAGTCAAGCGGCGTCTCACGAATCTGGGTTATGGGTGCATTGCGGGCTTTGTCCATTTGACTAAGCGCAAGTCAGAGATGCCCTGGCACACAGCCACCCTGAGGATGCCAGTTCCCTGGCTTTGGGTGGGCGGGTTCCTCTGTTCCCTGGCTTTGGGTGGGCGGGTTCCTCTGCAGATGCTCACGCTTCTGCCTGGGGTCACAATTCACAGGAACCTGGGCACCCAGGACCCAAGGACACCTGCGTGGAGTGATGTTGGACACGTCACATGGGTGCCTCCTGTGTGATGGTTCCTGAATATCTGAATCTTCCTTCTGATTCCAAGAAATCAGAAAGAAGGACAAGAGAGAGGGAGGGAAGGCTGGGAATGAGGATTCTACACATTTTTTAGATTCATGAAGCTTAATCTGTCATGAAATTAGAGTTTAAATAAAAGAAAAATTAAAGAGACGCATGAAGCTTAATTGTTTAAGCATCAAATTTTGTTTTTATTTATTTTTTCTTTTTTTTTTAATTTTTGAGAGGGAGTTTTGCTCTCATCACCCAGGCTGGAGTGCAATGGTGTGATCTCAGCTCACTGCAAACTCCGCCTTCTGGGTTCAAGTGATTCTCGTGCCTCAGCCTCCTGAGTAGTTGAGATTACAGGTGCCCGCCACCACACCTGTCTATATATATATATATATATATTTTTTTTTTTTTTTGTAATTTTTTTCTTTTTTAGTAGAGATAGGGTTTCATCAGTTTGGCCAGACTGGTCTCAAACTCCTAACCTCAGGTGATCTGCCCACCTCAGCCTCCCAAAGTGCTGGGATTACAGGTGTGAGCCATCGCACCTGGTTTATTTATTTATTTATCTATGAGACTCTGTCACCCAGGCTGGAGTGCAGTGGCATGATCTCAGCTCACTGCAACCTCCACCTCCTGGATTCAAGCGATTCTTCTGCCTCAGCCTCCCAAGTAGGTGGGATTACAGGCACACTCCACCATGGCCGGTTAATTTTTGTATTTTTAGTAGAGACAGGGTTTTGCTATGTTGTTCAGCCTGGTCTCCAACTCCTGACCTCAGGTGATCCATCTGCCTAGGCCTCCCAAAGTACTGGGATTATAAGTATGAGCTGCTGCGCCTGGGCATTTTTTTTTTTTTTTAATTTTTATTTTTTTGAGAAGGAGTTTTGCTCTTGTCACTCAGATTGGAGTTTAATGGCATGATCTCGGCTCACTGCAACCTCTGCCTCCTGCATTCAAGTGATTCTCCTGCCTCAGCCTCCCAAGTAGCTGGGATTACAGGTGCCTGCCACCAGGCCTGACTAATTTTTGTATTTTTAGTAGAGATGGGGTTTCACCACCTTAGCCAGGCTGGTCTCAAACTCCTGACCTCAAATGATCCACCCATCTTGACCTCCCAAAGTGCTGGGATTACAGGCATGAGCCACTGCCCCTGGCCTAAGCATCAAGTTTTAATTGTTTTTCACAGACAACTCTCTAAAACATACAACACAATCCCCTGCCTTGGTGAGAAGAGCATAGCAAACATATGACTCTTTCCCTCTCAGTTCAGGACCGTCACCATGGCACCTTGAACAGTTATCAATGCACATACAGCCATCTTACTCTTCGCTAAATGTCCCCAGGGTACTGTGCTATCCAATTTTTTAAAACTGTCTTTCAAACACTCAGTTCCTCCTCCTTCTCCTCCTCCTCTTCCTCCTCTTCCTCCTCTTCCTCCTCCTCCTTCTCCTCCTCATCCTCCTTCTCCTCCTCATCCTCCTCCTCCTAACTGGGTGCTTATGACCAGTTGTGTAATTTCCCCAATTCTCAGTGTTCACTCCTATGAAAGGGGAGGGCAGTAACACCCCAACTCGCACAGCTGGTACAATTATTAGAAAGCTAATGGATCTGAAGTGCCTCACTGTGCTCTGGTCACTAAAATCTGAAACACATGGCATTGGCTTTAGGAGCAGGCAGTGGGCAGAAGCCTGGAGGAAGTTGGCAAGGGCTTGCAGGAAAGTAAAGAAGATGATCCGGGCCCAATAGTGCATGTTCCCACTACTCGGGGAGTTGAGGTAGGAGGATGACTTGAGCCCAGGAAGTCAAGATCACCCTGGGCAACATAGTGAGATCACATCTCTTAAAAAAAAAAAAAAAAAAAAAAGAGGGGGCCGGGCGCGGTGGCTCAAGCCTGTAATCCCAGCAGTTTGGGAGGCCGAGACGGGCGGATCACGAGGTCAGGAGATCGAGACCATCCTGGCTAACACGGTGAAACCCCGTCTCTACTAAAAATACAAAAAATTAGCCGGGCGAGGTGGCGGGCGCCTGTGGTCCCAGCTACTCAGGAGGCTGAGGCGGGAGAATGGCGAGAACCCGGGAGGCGGAGGTTGCAGTGAGCTGAGATCCAGCCACTGCACTCCAGCCTGGGCGACAGAGCGAGACTCCGTCTCAAAAAAAAAAAAAAAAGAAAGAAAGAAAGAGGCCGGGTGGGGCGGCTCACGCCTGTAATCCCAGCACTTTGGGAGGCCGAGGTGGGTGGATCACCTGAGGTCAGGAGTTTAAGACCAGTCTAGCCAACATGGTAAAACCCCGTCTCTACTAAAAATACAGAAATTAGCCGGGTATGGTGGGGTGTGCCTGTAATCCCAGCTACTCAGGAGGCTGAGGCAGGAGAATTGCTTGAACCCGGGAGGCAGAAGTTTCAGTGAGCCAAGATTGAGTCACTGCACTCCAGCCTGGGCGACACAGTGAGACTCCATAAAAAAAAAAAAGAAAGAAAGAAAGAAAAGAAAAGGAAAGAGAGAAGGAGAGAGGAGAGAAGAAAGAAAAGAAAGAAAGAAAGAGAGAGAGAGAAAAAAAAGAAAGAAGAAAAGAAAGAAAAGAAAGAAAAAGAAAGAAAGAAAAAGAAAGAAAAGAAAGAAAGAAAGAAAAGAAAGAAAGAAAAGAAAAGAAGAAAGAAAGAAAGAAAGAAAGAGAGAGAGAGAGAGAGAGAGAGAGAGAGAAAGAAAGAGAGAAAGAAAGAAAAGAGCCGGGCGCGGTGGCTCAAGCCTGTAATCCCAGCACTTTGGGAGGCCGAGACGGGCGGATCACGAGGTCAGGAGATCGAGACCATCCTGGCTAACACGGTGAAACCCCGTCTCTACTAAAAAATACAAAAAAAAAAACTAGCCGGGCGAGGTGGTGGGCGCCTGTAGTCCCAGCTACTCGGAGGCTGAGGCAGGAGAATGGCGTAAACCCGGGAGGCGGAGCTTGCAATGAGCTGAGAACCGGCCCCTGCGCTCCAGCCCGGGCGACAGAGCGAGACTCCGTCTCAAAAAAAAAAAAAGAAAGAAGGAGAAAGAGAAGGAAGAAAGAAAGAAAGAGAAAGAGAAGGAAGAAAGAAAGAAAGAAAAAGAGAGAGAGAAAAAAGAAAAAGAAAAAAGAAAGAGAAAGAAAGGAAGGAAGAAAGAAAGGAAGGAAGGGAGGGAGGGAGGGAGGAAGGGAGGGAGAGAAAGGAGGGAAGGAAGGGAAGGAAAGAAAGGAAGGGAAGGAAAGGAAGGAAAAGAAAAATGCAAGCCAGGCACAGTAGCCCAAGCCTGTGATCCCAGCACTTTGGGAAGCTAAGACGGGTGGATTGCTTGAACTCAGGAGTTTGAGACCAGCCTGGCCAACATGATGAAACCCTGTCTCTACTAAAAATAAAAAAAAAATAGGAGATGCGGTGGCTGGCACCTGTAATCCCAGCTACTCAGGAGGCTGAGGCAGAGAATTGCTTCAACCTGCGAGACGGAGGCTGCAGTGAGCCAAGATCACGCCACTGCACTCCAGCCCGAGTGACAGAGCGAGACTCCATCTCAAAAAAAAAAAAAGAAAAAGAAAGAAAAAGAAAAAAGAAAATGCTACTGGCTATTGGAGCAAAGGAACCCTTTCTCATGTGGTGGCAGAAAGTTTAATAAAACTGTTGCCAGGCCGGGCGCGGTGGCTCAAGCCTGTAATCCCAGCACTTTGGGAGGCCGAGACGGGCGGATCACGAGGTCAGGAGATCAAGACCATCCTGGCTAACACGGTGAAACCCCGTCTCTACTAAAAAAATACAAAAAACTAGCCGGGTGAGGTGGCGGGCGCCTGTAGTCCCAGCTACTCAGGAGGCTGAGGCAGGAGAATGGCGTAAACCTGGGAGGCGGAGTTTGCAGTGAGCTGAGATCTGGCCACTGCACTCCAGCCTGGGCGACAGAGCGAGACTCCTTCTCAAACAAACAAACAAACAAAAAAAAAAAAACTGTTGCCTGCCATAGCATAGAAAGTAGACACCAAGTACACCTAGCTGGCTTGTTGCTGTAGCTGATGAGTTTTCCAGGCAGATCTTGAAGGTGCTCCTGGCTCCTTCTGCCTATAATAAAATGGAAAAGGAGAGAGAGGACCTAGGAGCAAACGATTTCATTTTCCAGTGAAGCTGGGAGGAAACATAAAGGCCGGAACAGGGTTTTCAGCCAGTAAAGTGAGAAAGGGCCTCAGGACAAAGCAGTCCAGAGGGGACTGTAAGATCCTTTATTAAGACCTCAGGGAAAAAAGGAAAAGTGCCTCACAAACCCTTTCAGACAGACAAAGGCATCCTGAGGACCTTAGCGGCATTCCTTGCGGAGTTGCTCTGTTGAAGAGCAGGTCTTCTCAAATCACAAGGTTCTTTTCTCACTTGAAGCCCAAGGTGGAGAAGGGCTTATCTCAGAAAGCGTTGTGGTGCTAAGGGAAAGAAGCCACCGTGAAAAGGCTGCATACTGTATGATTCCAACCATACCATATTCTGGAAACGGCAAAGCCCTGAAAACAGTAATCAGGGGCTGGTGCAGAGGGAAGGAGGAAGGAGTGGATGGCGTGCAAGGGATTTGTGGGGCAGTGAAATTATTCTATATGATGCTGTCATGGTGGATGCCTGACATTATTCACTGGGCAAGACCCATCTCGTGTAAAACGCAGAGTAAAACCGACTGTAGGCCGGGCGCGGTGGCTCAAGCCTGTAATCCCAGCACTTTGGGAGGCCGAGACGGGCGGATCACGAGGTCAGGAGATCGAGACCATCCCGGCTAACCCGGTGAAACCCCGTCTCTACTAAAAAAATACAAAAAACCAGCCGGTCGCGGTGGTGGGCGCCTATAGTCCCAGTTACTCGGGAGGCTGAGGCAGGAGAATGGCGTAAACCGGGGAGGCGGAGCTTGCAGTGAGCTGAGATCCGGCCACTGCACTCCAGCCTGGGCGACAGAGCGAGACTCCGTCTCAAAGAAAAAACAAAAAAAACAAAACAAAAAAAAACTGACTGTAAACAGTGGATCTTAGCTGATGATAATGTATTCATATTGGCTCATTGATTGTAACAAATGTACCACATTAATGCAAGATGTTAGTCAGCAGGACAATTTGGGGGAGTTGGAACAGGGAGAGGAAGTTTTCAGGAATTCTCTGTACTCTCCAGGTAACTTTTTTTTTAACGTAAAACTGCTTCATAAGAAAACATCTATTCCTTTTAAGTTTTGTGAGGGAGGTTTTTTGTCTAATGGAATGAATTTTATTTTTATTTACATATTTTGTTTTTTTGAGACAGAGTTTCACTCCTATTGCCCAGGCTGGAGCGCAATGGTGCCATCTCCACTGACCTCAACCTCCTCCTCCCAGGTTCAAGCGATTCTCCTATCTCAGCCTCCCGAGTAGCTGGGACTACAGGCACGCGCCACCACACCCAGCTAATTTTGTATTTTTAGTAGAGACAGGGTTTCTCCATGTTGGTCAGGCTGGTCTCGACCTCCTGACCTCAGGTGATCCGCCCACCTCGGTCTCCCAAAGTGTTGGGATTACAGGTGTGAGCCACAGCGCCCGGCTGGAATGAATTTTAGATTAGTACACAGGAAGCTCCCAAATTGGGTGTTTGTTTTGTTTTGTTTTGTTCTGTTATGTTTTGTTTTGGAGACAGATTCTTACTCTGTCGCCCAGGCTGGAGTTCAGTGGTGTGATCTCAGCTCACTGCAACCCCTGCCTCCCAGTTTCAAGCGATTCTCCTGCCTTAACCTCCTGAGTAGCTGGGATTACAGGCGCCGGCCACCATGCCCAGCTAATTTTTGTATTTTGTATTTTTAGTAGATGTGTCTACTAAACCCCGTCGGGTTTCGCCATGCTGGCCAGGCTGGTCTGGAACTCCTAGCCTCAAGTGATCCTCTCGCCTCGGCCTCCCAAAGTGCGGGGATTACAGGCGTGAGCCACTGCACCCAGTCAAGTTTTTAAAGAAATTAGGTTCTTGCACTAATGGGATGAACACAGGGTAAAACGAAAGAGGCTTTTAGAGCCTCAACTTTTAAAGGAAGGAAATGGGCTGAGAGGGCTACTCAGTTGCAAACTCAGTTTTTTAAGAAAAGGGAAGAATAACTCAGGAAGGAGCCATAGGCACGGAGAACACCCCCGGGCTTGAAGACCCCCCACACCCAGGAGTCTCCTCCGCACCAGGCCTTGGTTTACACAGCTGGATCCTGGGCCTCCAGTCCAAGCCCAAAACCACAGTGGATGAGGCTTCAGGAGTCTTGGGATGGGGCAGGTGGACTTCACACGTGGGAGGGACGTGAGCTGTGGCCTGAGGATGGGCCGTAGCAGTGCAGGTTTTTCAGAACAGCCACAGCAAGATCTCCCATTCCACCCGCTTCTCCACCATGTGACCTTGAAACTTCTCCCAGGGGGAGGAACTGTCCAACTGTAACTGACAGAAGAGGCAGAAGTGCCTGCCAAGGATGGAGAGTCTGGTCTGGGGACCAGCTAAAGTCCCATCAGGCTCATACTGCTGACACCAGGGCTGGTAAGACTCAAAGATCAGGACTGTTGACCAGGGCGCTACTTGGGGCTTCCCCATGGTAGGTTGCTTCTGAGATGACTGTGCTGATCCTTGCCTCCCTCTGTAACTCCTTTCTAAGCAACAGAATACCTCCATGCCGAGGGGCTGTCACTTTCACAGTCAGGTTGCAAGAGATTCTCATCTCTGTTTCCAGCAGACTCCCGTCCTTGCTGGCTTTGATAGACTGAGTGGCTGTGTTGGGAAGGCCCGCACAGGAGGAGCCCAAGGCTTGTGTCAGAGAAGGGGCTGCAGCTGCTTCTGTGTTCTCTGGGCCCCTTGCGCGCAGAGCCTGGAGCTACCAAGTGGCAGTCAGACCACCTGAGCCCTCATGTTGTGAGGATGCCCTAATTGAGTAACAAATGACCACAGATTTCGTGGTTTAAAACCACACACGTACTGCCTCACAGTCTCTGTGAGCCAGGACTCTGAATGGGGCTTAGCTGGGTCTTCTGTCTCCTTCTCTCAAGCTGGGGTTGCATCTGAAGGCTCAGCTGGGGAATGATCTGCTTCCACGCCCACTCAGTACTTGGCAGAATTTCATTTCTTTTTTGTTGGGGTGTGTGTGTGTGTGTGACAGAGTTTTGCTCTTGTTGCTCAGGCTGCTCAGGCTGGAGTGCAATGGCACAATCTTGGCTCACTGCAACCTCTGCCTCCTAGGTTCAAACAATTTTCCTGCCTCAGCCTCCCAAGTAGCTGAGACTACAGGCATCCGCCACCATGGCCGGCTAATTTTTTGTATTTTTAGTAGAGATGGAGTTTTACCGTGTTGGCCAGGCTGGTCTTAACTCCTGACCTTAGGTGATCCACCCACCTTGGTCTCCCAAAGTGCTGGGATTACAGACATGAGCCACTGCGCCTGGCCTTTTTTTTTTTTTTTTTTTTTTTTTTTGAGATGGAGTTTCACTCTTGTTGCCCAGGCTGGAGTGCAGTAGTGTGATCTCAGCTCACTGCAACCTCTGCCTCCCGGGTTCCAGCAATTCTCCTGCCTCAGCCTCCCGAGTAGCTGGGACTACAGGCGCCTGCCACCAGACCTGGCTAATTTTTGTATTTTTAGTGGATATGTGGTTTCACCACATTGGCCAGCCTGCTCTCAAATTCCTGACCTCAGGTGATCCACCTGCCTTGGCCTCCCAAATTGCCGGGATTACAGGTATGAGGCACCATGCCTGGTGCAGAATTTCATTTCTTGAAGTCTTGAAGGGCCAGGTACAGTGGCTCACACCTGTAATTCCAGCATTTTGGGAGGCTGAGGCAGGAGGATAGCTTGAGCTCAGAAGTTTGAGACTAGCCTGGGCAACATAGTGAGACCCTGTCTCTACACAAAATTTAAAGTTAGCCAGGCACAGTGATGCATGCCTGTAGTTCCAGCTACACAGGAGGCTGAGGTGGGAAGATTGCTTGAGCCCAGGAGGTTGAGGCTGCAGTGAGCTGTGATTGTACCACTGCACTTCAGCCTGGGTGACAGCAAGACCCTATCTCAAAAAAAAAAAAAAAAAAGTAAATAAAAATAAAAAGGCACCTCAAAGACAGAGCACCTGAGTTCTTAGCCAGCTAGAACTGGGCTCCTCCTGTGCGGGACTTCCCAACATAGCCACTCAGTCTATCAAAGTCAGCAAGGAAGGGAGTCTGCTGCCAAGAGGAAAATGAGAATCTCTTGCAACCTGATTGTGGCACGGAGGTATTCTGTTGCTTAGAAAGGAGCTACAGAGGCCCTGAGTACCAGGAGGCAAGGATCGCTGCAGTCATCTTAGAAGCAACCTACCATGGAGAAGCCCCAAGTAGGTGCCCTGGTCAGCAGTCCTGATTTTCGAATCTTCCCAACCCCAGTGCCAGAAGTGTGAGCCGATGATCCCCAGACAGTCCCCAGAGCAGATCTTTTCCCACTGGCAGCAGATCTGAGACCTCCTGAGCCCGCCACTGCCTCTGACATCTGCCTCTGTCTCTGAGCTCTGCTACCTCTGCCTGCCTTTTCTTCTCTCTCTTCTGTCACCTTTTTTTTTTTTTTTTTAAGACAGAGTCTTACTCTGTCGCCCAGGCTGGAGTGCAGTGTCATGATCTCAGCTCACTGCAACCTCTGCTTCCCGGGTTCAAGCAATTCTCCTGCCTCAGCCTCCTGAGTCGCTGGAACTACAGGCGTGCGCCACCATGCCCAGCTAATTTTTGTATTTTTTTAGTAGAGATGGGGTTTTACCATATTGGCCAGGCTGGTCTTGAACTCCTGACCTTGTGATCTGCCCACCTCAGCCTCCCAAAATGCTGGGAATACAGGTGTTAGCCACCGTGCTTAGCCACTTCTGTTAACTTCTTTCCAGTCCTTTCCTCTGCCGCTTCCCCAGAATTCCAGGCCTGAATGATTAGACGTGGCTTTGACAGGCAACCAGGGAGATTGTTCCTGTCTTCTGGCCCCAGAAGGGCCCAGACACGCCGGCTCTGGGGCCACCTTTGCATCTTTGACTCAGTCAGCTGCTCTCTGCCTGCTTGGCTCAGCGTCTGCTGCTGACTGTACTCTCACTTTATGGCTGGCCCGGGGGCTTGCACTTGTTAGATGATTGAAGCTTTGCTGCATGTGTGAAATTTATGGTAAAGGCGTGGCTACGCAGACACTCCCATATGCCTGGTGCGAGTGTTCCTTGCTACCACCCTTCCGGAAAGCACTCTGGAAATATCCTCCAGAATTTTCCAAATGCCCATGTGCTTTGTCCTGGTAATTACATTGCTTTTTCATTTGCTGATTCAACATATATTTTTTTTTCTTTTCTTTCTTTTTCTTTCCCTTTTTTTTTTTTTTTTTTTTTTTTTGAGACAAGAGTCTCGCTCTATCACCCAGGCTGGGGTGTAGTGGCGCCATCTCAGCTCACTGCCATCTCCCCCTCCCAGGTTCAAGCAATTATCATGCCTCAGCCTCCCTAGTACCTGTGAGTACAGGTGCGCACCACCATGCCTGGCTAATTTTTTTGTATTTTTAACAGAGACGGGGTTTTACCATGTTGGCCAGGCTGGTCTTGAACTCCTGACCTCAAGTGATCCGCCCACCTCGACCTCCCAAAGTGTTGGGATTACAGGCGTGAGCCACCACGCATGGCCTCAACATATATTTCTTGATTACTCATTATGGGCCCCAGGATGGGGTGCTTATACTTTGGTAGGGAAAACAGAAGTTGATCAAATAATCATATAATAAATTCAAATAAAATGACAAGAGCTGAGATCAGGAATTCAAGACTAGCCTGGCCAACATGGTGAAACCCCATCTCTACTTAAAAAATACAAAAATTAGCTGGGCATGGTGTTGGGGACCTGTAATCCCAACTACTTGGGAGGTGGAGAGAGGAAAGTCCCTTGAACCTGGGAGGCAGAGTTTGCAGGGAGCAGAGATCACGCTGCTGCACTCCAGCCTGGATGACAGAGGGAGACTCTGTCTCAATACATACATACATACATACATACATACATACATACATACCAAGAGCGGTATGGAGTGTTTATACTTTGGTAGGTAGAACAGATGTTGATCAAATAATCATATAATCCAAATAAAATGACAATAGCGGTAAAGGGTAAATAGGTACAAGGAGAGAGCAGGGACTCTCCCCTGGTGGAGGGCAGAGAAGACCAGGTTGAGACGGGATGATGAGCAAGGATTAACCAGGAAAAACAGAGGGCTGAGGTTGCTGGCAGAGAAAGCCAGTGCAAAGACCTTTGGCCTGTGCAAAGGTCCTGTGGCCGCAAGGAATGTGGTCCACACAAGGAATGGGAAGAGGGCCCTGGAGGTTGAAGCCCAGAGAGGAGGAACCAGGCTTTGTAGACACATTAAGGAAATGGATTTTTATCTTAAGAGGAGTAGGAAGTCAGAGAAAGGTCTGAGAGGGAAGCAGGGCTAGGCGATCTAATCTGCATTTTGCAATCTTGGTTCTCAGTGAGCTGTGGAGTGACCGGACTGGACGGACCAGAGTCCGGTTAGGAGTCTAGGTTGTGCTTCAGGCAAGAGGAAATGCTGGCTTGGACCTAGGTTGGGGAAAGGGAGAGATGGGAATGTATTCGAGCGAAATTCCAAAGATAAAATCATCCAGACCTGGGGTTGGGCTGCATCTAAAGGTTGAGCTGGGGCGCGAGTTGTCAGGGATGACTCAGGATTCCAGCAGGAGCAGCAGGATGGCAG
The DNA here is from genome assembly GCF_007565055.1 of Rhinopithecus roxellana. Classification (NCBI taxonomy): domain Eukaryota; kingdom Metazoa; phylum Chordata; class Mammalia; order Primates; family Cercopithecidae; genus Rhinopithecus; species Rhinopithecus roxellana. The sequence goes on along the minus strand of NC_044567.1, from coordinate 64,254,252 downwards.
GTGGTACCTTTGGCAGAGAGAGGACAGAGCAAGAGAGGACGGCTGGCTCTGGGCATGCTGTGTTATGTGTTCAATGCCTCCAAGGGGAACTGCCGGGTGGGCACTGGGATATACGGTTTGGTGTGCAGAGGCGGGGTCTCTGCTGGAAATGTAACTCTGTGAGACATCCAGGTAGAGGTGGGAACTGAGCTGTGGGACGAGATTGCTCAAGGCCCTGCTGTCAGGAAATAGTCAGACAGTCCGACCAAAGGTATACACAAGGATGTCCGTGGGAGCCCTATTTATGAGACCAAGAGATTTAAAACAAGCAAGTCTTCAATACTAGGTAAAGTTCTCTGATTGGGTGGGAGAATGTGCTTGGCTGTGGCGAGCGTAAATGAAGGCCACAGGAACCATCTCGGAACAAGTAGAGGTGGTGGTTATATAACATTGTGAATGAACTAAAGGCCCCTAAGTTGTTCATTTTCAAATGGTTAATTTTGTGTTATGTGAATTTCCTTTAATAAATTACTTTTTAAGGCCGGGCGTGGTGGCTCACACCCGTAATCCCAGCACTTTGGGAGACTAGGGAGACGCAGATTGCCTGAAGTCAGGAGTTGAAGACTACCCTGATCAACATCGTGAAACCCCGTCTCTACAAAAATGTACAAAAATTAGTCGGGCATGGTGGCAAGGACCTGTAATCCCAGCTTCTCTGGAGGCTGAGGCTAGAGGATTGCTTGAACCTGGGAGGCAGAGTTTGCAGTGAGCTGAGATCGCACCACTGCACTCCAGCCTGAACAACAGAGCAAGACTCTGTCAAATAAAATAAAATAAATAAAACAAAATAACATAAAATAACATAGAATACAATAAAAATTATTTTTTAAATGAAGGCTACAGGTACCATATGTAAATAAATATTTTACTTTTTTGTTTTTTGAGACACAGTTTCACTCTGTCTCCCAGGTTGGAGTGCAGTGGCATGATTTCAACTCGCTGCAAACTCTGCCTCTCAGGTTTGAGTGATTCTCCTGCCTCAGCCTCCCAAGTAGCTGGAATTACAGGCACATGCCACCAGGCCCGGCTAATTTTTGTATTTTTAGTAGAGGCAGGGTTTTACCATGTTGGCCAGCTTGGTCTTGAACTCCTGACCTCAAGTGATCTGCCCACCTTGGCCTCCCGAAGTGGTGGGATTACAGGCGTGAGCCACTGTGCCTGGTCAGATTTTGTTCTTGTAGAAAACAGAAACATAGGCTGGGCGCAGTGGCTCAAGCCTGTAAGCCCAGCACTTTGGGAGCCCAAGACAGGCGGATCACGAGGTCAGGAGATCGAGACCATCCTGGCTAACACGGTGAAACCCCGTCTCTATTAAAAAATACAAAAAACTAGCCGGGTGAGGTGGTGGGCGCCTGTAGTCCCAGCTACTCGGGAGGCTGAGGCAGGAGAATGGCGTAAACCCGGGAGGCGGAGCTTGCAGTGAGCTGACATCCGGCCACTGCACTCCAGCCCGGGCGACAGAGCGAGACTCCGTCTCAAAAAAAAAAAAAAAGAAAAAGAAAGAAAACAGAAACAGAAAACATAATAAATGTGAAACATAAAAATACAGGAAGGCAACACACCAAGTGTGACTTATTTTCTTCACTGTATTTTTCTCTGTTTTCCATGTTTTCTATAATAAACTTATTTTACTTTCACATTTTGGAAAAAAAAAAAGATATACATGATATATACTGATATGTCCAGGAACATATCCATGTGCAATGATTATATTATATCCATTATATTTTTATCCATGGACACTTTTTTTAAAAAAAATCAATGTTAGTGTATCATTTTATTTTATTTATTCATTTTTTTAGACAGGGTCTTGCTCTGTCTCCCAGGCTGGAGTGCAGTAGTATGATTATAGCTCACTGCAGCCTCGACCTCCTGGGCTTAAGTGATCCTCTGGCCTCAGCCTCATGAGTAGCTGGGACTATAGGTGCCTGCCATCATATCTGGGTAATTTTCAAATTTTCTGTAGAGATGGGGTCTCACTCTATTGCCCAGGCTGTTTCCAAACTCCTGGGCTCAAACCATCTTCCCACCTTGGCCTCCCAAAGTACTGGGATTACAGGCATGAGCCACTGTGCCTATCTCAGTGTTATTATATATATAAACTATATATATCAGGTTCAAGTGATTCTCCTGCCTCAGTCTCCCAAGTAGCTGGGATTATAGGCATGCACCACCACACCTGGCTAATTTTGTATTTTTAGTAGAGATGGGGTTTCAGGCTAGACACAGTGGCTCATGCCTGTAATCCCAGCACTTTGGGAGGCCGCGGCAGGTAGATCACGAGGTCAAGAGGTCGAGACCAGCCTGGCCAACATGGTGAAACCTCGTCTCTACTAAAAATACAAAAATTAGCTGGGTGTGGTGGCGCACGCCTGTAATCTCAGCTACTCAGAAGGCTGAGGTAGGAGAATCACTTGAACCCAGGAGGAAGAGGGTGCAGTGAACCAGGATTGCACCATTGCACTCCAGCCTGGACTACACGGTGAGACTCTGTCTCAAAACAAAAACAAAAACAAATTAGCTGGGCGTGGTGGGCACCTGTAATCCCAGCTACTCAGGAGGCTGAGGCAAGAGAATCGCTTGAACCCGGGAGGTGGAGGTTACAGTGAGTTGAGATCATACGATTGCACTTCAGCCTGGGCAACAGAACAAAAACTCCACCTCAAAAAAAAGAGAAAAGAAAAAAAGAGACGGGGTTTCAACATGTTGGTCAGGCTGGTCTCGAACTCCTGACCTCAGGTGATCCACCTACCTCGGCCTTCCAAAGTGCTGGGATTACAGGAGTGAGCCACTGTGCCCGACCAGTGTTATTATATTTTAAAGGGTCTTTTGTTTTATCTTAGATTAATGAAAACTTTTACAAGTAAACTCACTGTTATTAGGACCTAAAGCAAGTTTCGGTTTGTTTCTGGATTTGGGTGGTTTGCTCTGCAGCTGATTTTCAAGCAGTCGTTTACCATCCGTTCCTGACGTGCGGTTTCCACGTAAGCCTGCGTTCTATAGAATATATGATGCAGAGTCTGAGATCACGCAGCTCACACACACTGATTCCCTTCCCACAAGGCAGGGTTCTGGGCCTGTCAGTAACTGAGGCCCACAGAGGCCTGAGCTTCCCCCTAGACCAGGTGAGCCAGGGCACAGCCCCAAGCCCTGAGGGTCAGGCGCTCCTGGTCCTCCACACCAGGCTTCTGACAGCTGCTGGGCTCCCCTGAAGAGCCCCCCTCCCAACCTGGATTCATGACAAGCACATCCTCAGGGAAGGCGCTTCCCTCCCTCACCAGCAGCCTGAGCAGGGCACGGCTCCTCCGGATTAACCTGGGGACCACAGATGCTAGAGACACCCCCACTTCCCACCTTCTTTAGCGAATCATTCCACTGTGGGGAGCCTGGAGCAGCTGCGCCCCTTGTGTTGCTCCTGCCTGCTGCAGGGTGCACTCTGTCATGTGCATAGGTGTCACAGTCATACAGAAAAGAGGGCTCCGAGGTCACAAAGTGGCAACAATTGAATGTGAAACAAATCTTCACAGGCTTCTCTTCATTGCTGGACTTCTCAGAGCCTGTAGTATGCTTGTGGGGGCTGTGGGTCTCCATAAGGGCTAGGTCACACAACATTTCCCTAATGTATTGACCCCAGAAACTTTTCATCACAAGGCACCTTGCCGGTTCCATAAAATACCCGTTGGGGAACATGGGCACTGTGGGATGGGGGTGGAGGGGCGTCCATCAGTCACCGCAAGGCCGAACACTAGAGGTCAGCCAGGCGTCCAACCCCAGCACCAAATGAAGACTCCTCCCAACCTTGGCTTGGTCCTCCCTACCAGTGTTACCTCCTGCTGGCCTTGCCTGCTGCTCCTCTGTCCCTCCACATCCCTCCTTGCAGGGGGAGGAGCTAGGATGGGCTTTCCCTGAGGAAACTGCCACTCCAGGGTGAGAGGAAGGCATGGGACTGGCGTCCTTCCTGACACTTCATCTGTGCCTTTTGCTCCGGGGGAAGAGAGGGATCCCAGAGAAACATCAACAGAAAAGCCCGAGGCAAGCTTCCATCTAGAGTCTCATCCTTCTTTTTTCCTGAGATGGAGTTTTGCTCTTGTTGCCCAGGCTGGAGTGCAGCGGCACGATCTCAGCTCACTGCAACCTCTACCTTCCAGGTTCAAGCAATTCTCCTGCCTCAGCCGCCTGAGTAGCTGGGACTACAGGCGCATGCCACCATGCTCGGCTAATTTTTGTAGAAATGGGGTTTCACCATGTTGGCCAGGCTGGTCTCGAACTCCTGACCTCAGGTGATCCACCGACCTCGGCCTCCCAAGTGCTGGAATTACAGGTGTGAGCCACCACGCCTGGCCTAGAATCTCACCTTAATCTCAGCTTTCCCTCTTACTCACCTCATGAGCACTCCGGACCTGCAGGAGGGGCCAGTCACTGCCCTAGCCTCCCTTGTGTGTTGCCACTCCACGCTGCTCAGGCCTTCCAGTCCCCGGCATGTTCTTTCCACGGACTCTGATCTGTCCTTAGCCGGGAGGGGCATCTCCTGCCTTGGGGCTGCTTTCTCTGAACAGCCAGACCATGCACTCGTCTCAGCTGTGGGGGGAGTCCCGGGTCTCTCTGCACATTGTTATCTTCAGGAACTTTAAAAAATACCCACCCCAGAACAACTAAATCAGAATCTCTGGGCCTGGAGCTTTTTTCAGAGCGGTCTGGGCTGAGAACCGTGGGTGTGGTAAAGGGAACCCAGATATCAAGGTGGAAACTCCAATTCCGCTACAAACCAGCTCTGTGCTCTTGACACGGCCCTTCAACGTCTGAGCCCAGTTTTCTTATCTGCTGTGTGGGGGACAGCAATGCCCGTGCCATGGGTGGGGTTGGGGATAATATACCTATTGTTTCAGTCTTCTCTTCCTGGGGCGCTACTGCACCCCCAGGTAGATGGCGGTGATGGAGGGCAGGGAGCCTAACTACAGCCCGGACGCCAGTGCTTCCCTCAGCACTGTGTGCAGAGACGCCTGATGAAGATTTGATGACGGATTGAAAAGCCACTGCAGGACCAACCTGGGAAATTGAGCCCCACGCAGGCCTCTCTCACCGCAACCGGTCAGGTAGAGAAAACCCAGGTGTCTCCACTTATCACAAGAGCAATCGCAGCACAACTCTCAAGAGTAAATGAATCTTAATTTGCTTTCATTAAAAAGATAAATAAATACAGGGCCTGCCAAGCAGCGCTGGTGGGGGTGTTGCGAAACGGGCTGTGGGCCCACAGGGGCTGCAGCTGCAGGTGGCTCAGGTCACAAGGAGCAGAGTCAGGAGAGGGCCGAGGCCAGCCTGTGACAAGTTCTCACCTGTCCAAGGCAAAAGGAGATAAAAGAGGACAATGCAAAGAGTTGGTTTTGTAAAGCTGAAGGTGTTCAAAGGACTGTTCTTCACTCTGGGTTTTTTTTTTTCCAGAGAGAGAGAGAGAGGGAGAGAGGGAGAGAGGGAGAGAGGGAGAAAGGGAGAGAGGGAGAGAGGGAGAGGGAGAGGGAGAGGGAGAGGAGAGAGATACCTCAAAAAATAAAACCATGCTATCTAGTAACTGGCCACTGAAAAAATTTTTGTTGTTGTTTTTTGAGACAGGGTCTCACTCTGTCGCCCAGGCTGGAGTACAGCAGTGCAATCATGGCTCACTGCAGCCATGACCTCCTGGGTTCAAGCGATCCTCCCACCTCAGCCTCCCAAGTAGCTGGCACTACAGCTGTGCACCACCACACCTGACTAGTTTTATTTATTTATTTATTTATTTATTTATTTATTTGTAAAGACAAGGTCTTGTTATGTTGCCCAGGCAGGTCTCCAAATCCTGGCCTCAAGCAATCTTCCTGCCTCAGTCTCCCAAAGTACTGGGATTACAGGCATGAGCCACCACACCTGGCCTGATTTTTTTTTTTTTTTTTTTTTTTTTTTTTGAGAAGGAATTTCGCTCTTGTTGCCCAGGCTGGAGTGCAACGGCGTGATCTTGGCTCACTGCAACTCCGCCTCCCAGGTTCAAGTGATTCTCCTGCCTCAGCCTCCCGAGCAGCTGGGATTACAGGCATGCGCCACCACGCCTGGCTAATTTTTTTGTATTTTTAGTAGAGACGGGTTTCTCCATGTTGGCCAGGCTGGTCTCAAACTCCTGACCTCAGGCAATCCACCTGTCTCGGCCTCCCAAAGTGCTGGGATTACAAGCATGAGCCACTGCATCAGCCTGAAAATTTTTATAAATAAGGAAATAAATAAAACATGGCAATAGCAAGTAGTGTGTGTCTTTAGAAATATATGTCTTTTTGGTAACATAAAAACTTAATGACCCCACTGAAGGCCTCCAGTTTTGAAAAGAAAAAAGATACTGGATCTCTAAATCCCAATTCCAAAGCCTGGGGAGCTAAGATGACTGCTCCAACACCAGGGTCAGGGCCAGAACAGCCACAGGCACTCTCCAGCCCTGCCATCTCCCCCTAAGCCCCGCGCCTCATCCCTCCTGGGTCCATCTGACTGACCTCAGTGTTTTGTGCTCAGCTGCCCCGAGCTGACACTTCCCATCTTCTCTGTTCCTCCCCTGGCTGCAGTAGGGCCTCAGAGCCACTTCTTGAATGTGGAGCTGCAGATCTGGCCTGTGAGCCCCCCTGCATGTCTCTTCTTTTTTTTTGAGACGGAGTTTCGCTCCTGTTGTCTAGGCTGGAGTGCAATGGCACTTCGGCTCACCGCAACCTCCACCTCCTAGGTTCAAGGGATTCTCCTGCCTAAGCCTCATGAGCAGCTAGGATTACAGGCATGTGCCACCACGCCTGGCTAATTTTTGTATTTTTTTTAGTAGAGATGGGGTTTCTCCACGTTGGTCAGGCTGGTCTTGAACTCCCAACCTCAGGTGATCCGCCCACCTCAGCCTCTTGAAGTGCTGGGATTACAGGCGTGAGCCACCGCACCCAGCCTGTATATCTCTTCCTAGCCAAGAACCTTGGGGAAAAAAAATCACATAACTTCTCTGATACTTTGTTTCGTTACCCATGAAGTGAAGTGAATGGCCCCCGCCCCACGCCCGACACCCGAGTTGTTGAGATTTTTGAGCAGACACTACATGGGTGTGTCCACATATGAATGTTCATCACGTTGCACACTTATAATGTGTGCATTTTTTTGTGTCAATGTTATAATTCAACAAAATAATGTATCAAAAATTAGCAATTAACTTCAATTAGCAAGCAGAAATTGATAGCATTTATCTTGCAAGGAAATTTTATTACCTCCAACTTTTAAATGGGAACAGCGTTTTTTGTTTTTTCTTTAGACAGAGCGTTGCCCTGTCACCCAGGCTGGAGTATACTGGCCCAATCTTGAATCACTGCAACCTCCACCTCCTGGGTTCAAGCAATTCTCCTGCCTCAGCCTCCTGAGTAGCTAGGACTACAGGCCCACACCACTGCGCCTGCCTAATTTTTGTATTTTTAGTAGAGACGGGGTTTCACCATATTGGACAGGCTGGTCTCGAACTCCTGACCTCAGGTGATGCATCCGCCTCAGCCTCCCAAAGTGCTGGGATTATAGGCGTGAGCCACTGCACTCCAGGAACAGTAATTTATTTTTTGTGGCCTGCATGAAGCTGGCAGGGCCTCCCCACTGTGGCGAAAAGAACACTCAGCTGAACTCACATTTGGTTGGTTTGATGAGGCCTTATTTTTAAAAATTAACCTCCAAACCCATTGCATTCCAAAGAACTAAAAATTTATACTGCTTTTCTATTTTTAATGGACTCACAATAAAAGAAAATATTTAAAGCATTAAAAAGGTGGCATTTTTAAGTTCATTTTTCAAGTCATCCTGTATAGCAAAGGTAGATAAACTTTAAAAAGAAAAAATTAAAATATATATAGCCATAATTTTTTAAAAAATTAAAAGATATAGCCATAATTAAAAAATTAAAAGCCATTAATTAAAAAAATTAAAAGATACAGCCATAATTTTTTAAAAAGTAAGATAACCATCTCCATATAACAGACACCAAAAATAAGGCAGGGCACTGGAGCCACACATAGGGGTGGGGACGGGGCTTCCCAGCTGTGTACCTGGAGAGGGGAGGAAGTAGCCATGGCCTCAGAGCCCTGGCACCCAGGGACTCAGCACCTGGATGGCAAAATCCCCAGTAGGCCCAGGAGGTGAGAACTCTGAGCCAACAACACACGACCTCACCATTTGGGGGAGAGAGTTGGGGGAGAAGGTCGGGGCAGAGAGAGAGAAAAAGAGGAGAAAGAGAAAGAGAAAGAGGAAGAGGAATGGGAAGAGGAAGAAAGAGAGAGAGAGAGAGATTAACTGAAATGAGAGAAGCATTTACCCAAGATAAACCTACACACCTCACCCCAACCACATGGCAAAGCTGCTGCTAATAAAGACAATTAAGAAAACCCTTAGGCCGGATGCGGTGGCTCACACCTGTAATCCCAGCACTTTGGGAGGCCAAGGCGGGCAGATCACGAGGTCAGGAGATCGAGACCATCCTGGCTAACACAGTGAAACCCCCGTCTCTACTAAAAATACAAAAAAAATTAGCTGGGCGTGGTGGAGGGTGCCTGTAGTCCCAGCTACTTGGGAGACTGAGGCAGGACAATGGCATGAACCCGGGAGGCGGAGCTTTCAGTGAGCCGAGATCGCGCCACTGCACTCCAGCCTGGGCGACAGAGCGAGACTCCATCTCAAAAAAAAAAAAAGAAAGAAAAAGAAAAATCAGCCCTTAAATCGCTGCAGGTGAAATGGAAATAACGGAAGAATCGGAAAATGATTTCAAATTAAAATGTTTAGGATCATCAAAAGAAAACAGGAAGTTATAGCTCTTTTACCAAGGACCCGCCAACATGGGCCGCGTTCGCACCAAAACCGTGAAGAAGGCGGCCCGGGTCATCATAGAGAAGTACTACACGCGCCTGGGCAACGACTTCCACACGAACAAGCGCGTGTGCGAGGAGATCGCCATTATCCCCAGCAAGAAGCTCCGCAACAAGATAGCAGGCTATGTCACCCATCTGATGAAGCGGATTCAGAGAGGCCCTGTAAGAGGCATCTCCATCAAGCTGCAGGAGGAGGAGAGAGAAAGGAGAGACAATTACGTTCCTGAGGTCTCAGCCCTGGATCAGGAGATAATTGAAGTAGATCCTGACACTAAGGAAATGCTGAAGCTTTTGGACTTCGGCAGTCTGTCCAACCTGCAGGTCACGCAGCCTACAGTTGGGATGAATTTCAAAACGCCTCGGGGACCTGTTTGAATTTTTTTCTGCAGTGCTATATTATTTTCAATAAATCTGGGACAACAACAAAAAAAAAAAGAAAACAGGAAGTTATAAAACCAAAACTGGTTTAAGCCGGGCACAGTGACTCACGCCTGTAATCCCAGCACTTTGGGAGGCCAAGGCAGGCAGATCATGAGGTCAGGAGTTTGAGACCAGCCTGGCCAATATGGTACAAACCTCGTCTCTACTAAAAATATAAAAAATTAACCAGGTATGGTGATGCTCGCCTGTAATCCCAGCTACTCGGGAGGCTGAGGCAAGAGAATCGCTTGAACCCAGGAGGCAGAGGTTGCAGTGAGCCAAGATCACGCCACTGCACTCCAGCCTGGGCGATAGAGCAACACTCTGTCTAAAAAAAAAAAAAAAAAAAAAAAAAAAAAAACTGGCTTAAATGAAATAAGAACAGGTGGTCATGAAAAATAATCAGTGAGAAATCCTGGAAGTTAAAGGTATGATTTTTATTTATTTTAGTTTTAGTTTTTTCTTCCTTCTAAAATTTTTTCTCTTCTATTTTTTAAAAATGCTTTTACATGGGCCAAGCATGGTGGCTTACACCTGTATTCCCAGCACTTTGGGAGGCCAAGGTGGGCAGATTGCTTGAGCCCAGGAGTTTGAGATCAGCCTGGGTAACATAGTGAGACCACATCTCTACAAAAAAAATTTAAAATTAGCTGGGTGTGGTTGATGCATACCTGTAGTCCCAGCTACTTGGGAGGCTGAGGCAGGAGAATCACTGGATCCCAGAAGTTTGAGGTTGTAGTGAGCTATGATCGTGCCACTGCACTTCAGCCTGGGTGATAGGGTGAGACCCTGTCTCAAAAAATAAAAAATAAAATAAAATAAACTTTACATTTTAGTATTTATATTTATTTTACATTCTTCACCCTTTGTGGTCTGTGTGCAAAAGGTGTGATTATTGAAATTTAGAAGCCAACAGAATGTAATTGGCTGGATACATTGAAGAGAGAAGTTAGTTGGCTGATGTCACTGAGAGTGTGGCAAAGAACAATATAGATGAAACAGGCTGGGTGCGGTGGCTCACACCTGTAATCCCAGCACTTTGGGAGGCTGAGGTGAGTAGATCACTTGAGGTCAGGAGTTCGAGACCAGCCCGGCCAACATGGTGAAACCCCATCTCTACTAAAAACTCAAAAATTAGCCAGGTGTGGTAGTGTGCATTTTTTCCATCTCAAAAAAATAAAAGGAGTAGGATTGCTTGTTCATCTCTTTCTCTGGGCACTGAGTGTTGGCAAGTGTCCTCAGGCCAGTTTCTGTGGCCCCAGGACGCTCTGCAAATGCATGAATAATGGGTCAGGACCCACAGACTCAGTGATTCAAAGCTCACAGGTGATGCACGCTCCTGCAGAACAGAAAGAAGGGACAGTCGTGGCTCCTGGTGGCGCTGATGGTTTGTTTTCATACATGTCCATTTAACAGCTGCGACAGCTAGAGGCGATTGTTCCTGGGGCATCTCGCTCTACCCCAACTATGGTCCCTCTGAGCAGCCCTTACAAACACGGGAACCCACCAGAGGCTGAAGAGCCCTAGAAGGTACCAACTTTGGCAGTCCCATAACTGCACTGAATTGCCTGCCTTATTGTCCCCAAGGCAGACGGTTCTCTTGCTCCCTCCAGGGGACCCCCATAGCCCTCAGGGGCCACCTGGCTGCAGAAGGCCCCTACACGGGGATGATTCTCAAGATTCTAACTTATTCACACTCTCTCCATATTTTCCCAGGCCCTATTCTAAGATGCCAGGAATTTTGTGCAGGGCGCAGGGCAGAAGCTGATGTGAGGCACGGGTACCTCCTGTCTCTTGAGAAGAGCTGTGCTCACTGGCTGCACATGGTGGATGAGGGAGGGGTGTGTCTTAGTCTGTTCTCATGCTGCTATAAAGAAATTCCCTGAGACTGGGTAATTTATAAGAGAAAGAGGTTTTTTGTTTTTGTTTTTTTGAGATGGAGTTTCACTATTGTTGCCCAGGCTGGAGTGCAATGGCATGATCTTGGCTCACCACAACCTCCGTCTTCCAGGTTCCAGCAATTCTTCTGCCTCAGCCTCCTGAGTAGCTGGAATTACAGGCACCTGCCACCACGCTCAGCTAATTTTTTGTATTTTTAGTAGAGATGGGGTTTCACTATGTTGGCCAGGCTGGTCTGGAACTCCTGACCTCAAGGGATCCACCTACCTGGGCTTCCCAAAGTGCTGGGATTACAGGCAGGAGCCACCACGCCTGGCCAGGAAAGAGGTTTAATTGACTCACAGTTCTGCATGGCTGGGGAGACCTCAGGAAACTTACAGTCATGGCAGAAGGGGAAGCAAGTACCTCCTTCACAAGGCGGCAGGAGAGAGACGAGTGAAGGAACTTGCCAAACACTTATAAAACCACCAGGTGTCATAAGAACTCACTCACTCACCGTCCTGAGAACAGCATGGGGGAAACCACCGCCATAATCCAATCACCTCCCTCCCTCCACACCTGGGGATTACAGGACCCTCCCTTGACACGTGGGGATTATAAATCGAGATGAGATTTGGGTGGGAACAGAGCCAAACCATATCAGGGTGCCTTGACAAGGAGAGAAACGGGAGATTCCAAGCCAAGGAGAAGTTGGAGGTTGGTCTTGCGGGCAGTGGGGCTGGCCTGGTGCATCTCTGAGGGGAATAGCCATATGGTGCCCGTGGGAGGGGGCCCAGGATTGGGTCCTAGTCTCTCCAGTGTGGACACAGAGCCACGAGGCAGAAGGTACCATGAGATTGTGACCATGTTTGTTTCAGCGGACCCAGCCAGGGTGGACAGTGATCAGGGCCCACTCTGAAAGGCCTGGGACCTGCACAACCACGGTGGTGGTGACAGCTGTTGGGGGGAGTTGGGAGCAGGAACTCTAAATGACAGATGGTTTCCTGTCCACTCAGTAGGCTGAGGGTCCGCCTGGAAGATGCTAAGGCAATCAGCTTGGTGCCATCCTGAGTTTGCAGGCCGAGGCTCACGCGGCTCTGCCAACATTTACGTACAGTATCCATGTGAGGCAAAGAAACCCCCTGAACTCAGGACAGGCATCTCCTTGCCATAGTCCACACACTGGCTTGGAAAGGACCAGTTACTCAGGGGCTTTCATTGTTTCAGATCAAAGCCTGAGTGTGGCCAAATTAAGGAGAAAGCCCCTGTGTGGGCACCTGCAGAGCCATCAACCCTGCCCAGGGGCCTCTGGGGATGCAGCGACTCAGTGACCAGTGAGCACAGATGGGCGACTGTACCTTTCTGCTTCAGCTCTTCATGGCCAAATGGGAGGACAATCCCCACCTTTCGAGGTGGCATCAAGGACTGAGAAAGAACCAGCACCAGGCCTGGCCCCATAAGCACTGCTGGGGTGTGGATCCAGGTACCTTCCACTTTCTACCTGGTAGCACTAATGCTTCCTCTCCGGCTGCACTGGCCCTTATCTGGGGGTCAGGGACTCATGTGCTGGATAAAGAGGAACGCTTTCCCAGATAGGAATGTTGGGTGTGGTAGGGACAGGCAGTGGGGCTTAAGTAGCTTTTCCAAGGAGACAGTTTGGACTGGTGTCTTCCAGAAAGGAGCATGGTAAGGTCAAGGAAAGGAAGCTGGAGAGGGCGAGGAGGGCTGTTTCAGGAAATGAAGCTGAGGGGAAGTGGCTCAGGATGTAGAGGTGGAGGAGGTGATGGGGATGGCGGAGGTGATAGAATGCAGGAGGTGATGGGGATGGAGGAGGTGGGGAGATGATGGGGATGGAGGAGGTGATAGAATGGAGGAGGTGATGGGGATGGAGGATGTGATGAGGATGAAGGAGGTGGGGAGGTGATGGGAATGGAGGAGATGATAGAATGGAGGAGATAATGGGAATAGAGGAGGTGATGGGATGAAGGAGGTGAGGAGGTGATGAGGATGGAGGAAGTGATGGGGATGAAGGAAGTCGGGAGGTGATGGGGATGAAGGAGGTGAGGAGGTGATGGGGATGGAGAAGGTGATGGGGATGAAGGAGGTGAGGAGGTGATGGGGATGAAGGAGGTGAGGAGGTGATGGGAATGGAGGAGGTGATAGAATGGAGGAGGTGATGGGGATGGAGGAGGTGATAGGGATGGAGGAGATGGGGAGGTGATGGGAATGGAGGAGGTGATAGAATGGAGGAGGTGATGGGAATGGAGGACGTGATGGGATGAAGGAGGTGAGGAGGTGATGAGGATGGAGGAAGTGATGGGAATGAAGGAAGTGATGAGCATGGAGGAGGTGATGGGGATGGAGGAGGTGATGGGGATGAAGGAGGTGAGGAGGTGACGGGAATGGAGGAGGTGATAGAATGGAGGAGATGATGGGAATGGAGGAGGTGATGGGGATGGAGGAGGTGATGGGGATGGAGGAGGTGATGAGGATGAATTCCACTCTGGCCTTCCCTCATACCCTATGGGTCTCCTTCATCACCTTCGTTAACAACTTAGACAGTTCCCAAAGCTGTTCATCTAGCTTCAGCAAATGAACCATCTCATCTTGGCCAATCCAGGTTTGCTGTCCCATATTAAAATAATCAAACCAGTCTAAGTCAAAACTTCCATCTCACATCTGATGGCAAGCTGCCGGGGGCAGCAGTGGGGATGAGCCCTTCCACCTCCTTGCTCCCCTCCACCCTCGTGCATGCCTCCTCTCCCCCAACCCCTGCAAAGGACATCCTCCAGGGCACCCCTCCCCCAGGCAGCCCCACCCACCCTAGCTGCTGGTCCTGGTGGTTCAATGCTGTCCAGGCAGTGAGCCCTTCATGAGCCTCCCACCTGATCTACCCTCCTCATGTTGCATGGCAACTTCGAGCATCTTTCCCTGGGAAACGCTGGAAATGTGGAGGGTGACCAGCCCAGGCAGCTCCAGCCACCCTTCAGAAGGCTCCAGTGGCAGGGCTGCTGTCTCTCTGCACCCAGTCCCAGCCGCAGGTGGCCAAGCCCTCCCAAGAACACTCCCCACTTCTGCCTGGGGCCAGGACTCAAGTTCAGAAAACCACCGGCTGAGGCTCCTCTGCCAGTTGTGCTCGGAAGGGGGGCCCCTCTCCTGGTTTGAGGCCCTTCACAGCCCCGTCTCTATTCCTCAAAACTTGCCTCTAGCAAGCCCCTCTGATTTGAGCCCTTGCGTGCAAGTGGCTTTGGCTCTGGGCTTTATGCTGCAGATTCACTGACACCTCATCACAGTTCCTCTATCACCCATTTCACAGATGAGGAAACAGAAGCGCAGAGAGCTTAAGTCCCCTGCCCGAGGTCTCACAGCTTCTCAGCAGGGGAGCCCAAACTCAGTTCCTGGCAGCAGCATGCTTCCCAGTCTGTAACCCACTGCAACTCTCTGCTGGGACCTTACGCCACCTTTTGAGATGTCCAGCATAGACATATCAGGCACGCTGTCTGCACTGAGTAGGCATGTCGGGCACGCTGTCTGCACTGAGTAGGCACATGAACATTCTCCGCTTTTCAGTTTCATCCAAAATCCTAGGCATCCGGGAAAGTCCCTGGTCACAGGGCGCCCAGCGATTCCTGGCGTGGGAGGGTGAGGGAATAGAGGAGTGGTTCTTCTCCACCCTGCCTCTGCCCTGAAAGACTTATTCACTGGCAACGTCCCCTAGAAAGAGGCCTCTGGGCTCCTAACCACAGGGTGCAGGACCCAGTAGCTCATGTCTGTGCCTCGTGCAGGGTGGCACGCTGACACAGCTGCAGCCAGCCAGCCAGTGGTGACTCAGGCCTCGGAAATGACAGGCTTCTGTGGAGACAGAGGGCGCCGGGGTCGGGGAGGCAGCCCACAAGGGGCCTAAACCCCCACTGGGGGAAGGACAGCAGGACAGAGCTGGATGGCAATGCGAGAGGCCGGGGGTGGGAGTGAGGCCTCTGCCCACAGGTGACCCGGGTCACACCTTCCAAGAGCCACAGACAGGCCACAGCAGGAGAGGTGGAGTGGGTGCAGGACAGGCCTGGAGGGCAGGGGAGGGGCTGAGCCTCCGCAGTGGGCAAGAAGATTGGCCTGGCAGCGCTGACGGTCAGGAGGCCTGGTCCGCCACCCCATGCTGTGCGCCTATGAGGCCCCACAGGCCTCAGCTTCCTACTGTGACAGGGAGCAGCCCTCTTACCTGGCCAGGTGCCAACTGAGAGAGAGCTTGGCCCTGTGCAGGGCCACCTTCCTGTGTGCTGAATCGTTACCTGGAGGCAGGACTGGAGAGTGTTCTCGCTGTATTGCATTCCTGGGCCCGCGGAGCTCTCACAGGGCTGAGCCATGGATTAAGTGCTTATGAATTGGCACAAAGAGGGGGCCGGGCCTGATTCACCTGTGTGCCCCATTCACACCCCACACAGGATCGGGCACAGAAAGACATTTCCCATGCTTACGGGAGGAAACAGAGTAGGATGGGGAAGAATTGGCCTCTGAGGTCCCTCTTTCTTCCCACTCTATCCCCCAAAAGTTGCCTTCCTGGACCCCCTGCCCCCGTGTCCCCCACATAGGTGTTTACACACTGATCAGTGGCGGAGATTCCAGGCAACAAGGAGCTGGGAGGCTGAACAGGTGCTGGAAGCCAGCGGCCGATCCCCCCGGAACAGAGGCCTGTGGCCGAGCTGTGAGCTCTCTTAGGTCTCCAGCTTATGGCTCCCATGAAGGGCCTTGCCCTCCTGCCCGGGACAGGATACCAATCTACCCAAACGCCCGTGGACCCCTCTGGAGGCTTGTAAAGACCCCACCGCCTGTTTGCTGCGAACTTACCGGGCTCAGCCACGGGAGCAGGGGGAACGTCCGGCTGGAGCGCAGGGAAGGAAGGTTGGGTCTCCAGAGTCCCCGGGAGTGGGGGCGACCTCCCAGGTCTTACCCTTCAGCTTTTCCGTTTCCCACTCCAGGGCCACTCGTCCGTCGTTCTGAACCCCCAGTCATATTGGTAACCATCTTCATGGGTTCCCAGTGGCCCCAACGTGGGATCTTTTCCCCAGCGGTCTCTGCTGGGGCTTCTCCCTCTCCTCGCTTCTGGCCATCCCCTTCACTGGGGAGCAGTTGGCTGCTTTTCCCCAGCCAGTGCCTTTCACAGGCCCAGTTGATCCTATGAGATGAATCATGGAGGGGCAAATGCAGCCTGGGCTCCTCCAGAATCCAGGGCACCCACCGCTGTGCGGAGATGCTACCAAGTGTTCAAGTCGTGCGGGTTGTGGAAGAAGCTGGCAAGCCCTGGAGTTGGGCCTGGAACTCAGAACCCAGCATGAGTCAATTCCTCCGCTTTTCACCCGGAAAAGTCTTCCTGGCTCAAGGTCCTGGGTTCATCACTTTCCTTCAAACAAACACTCAATCAAACACTTAGAGACTTTCAGTCTGGGTAAGATGGCCCAAACCCGACCCTCCCTGTTCCTGTCTGCTAAGCCCTATGCAAGAGGCAACCACAAGGGGGTCCTGAGGTGGAAGGAGAAGGAGAGCTGGTTAAGGACCCCAAGGCTGGCTCAGGAACATTTAGCAGCAGGGCATTATGACACCCCTCACCCCCACCCAATACAGGACCCACCCAGACATGCATTTCCCAAGTTCCAACCTAGCAACAGAAGGCAGCCCAAGCAGGCTCCTTTCTCTCCTAGATTAAAGGCAAGTCGCCCCAACACACTAGGCAAAGCTGGGCATGATTGCTCACAGCTGTAATCCCAGCACTTCAAGACAGGAGGATCTGTTGAGACCAGGAGTTTGATACCAGCCTGGATAACCCAGCAGACCCTGTCTCTACAAAGAAAACTTAAAAATTAGCTGGTCATAGTGGCACACACTTACAGTCCCAGCTACTCAGGAGGCTGAGGTGGGAGGATCACTTGAGCCCAGGAGGTCAAGGCTGCATTAAGTTATGATCACACCACTGCACTCCAGTGTGGGCAACAGAGTAAGACCCTGTCAAAAAAAAAAAAAAAGCCAGGCGCAGTGACTCATGCCTGTAATCCGTAATCTCGGCACCTTGGGAGGCAGAGGCGGGCAGATCACCTGAAGTCAGGAGTTTGAGACCATCCTGGCCAACATGGTGAAACCACGTCTCTACTAAAAATACAAAAAATTAGCCGGGAGTGGTGGTGGGTGCCTGTGGTCCCAGCTACTAGGGAAGCTGAGGCAGGAGAATTGTTTGAACCTGGGAGGCTGAGATTGCAGTGAGCCGAGGTTGTGCCATTACACTCCAGCCTGGGCGACGGGAGTAAAACTCTGTCTCCAAAAAAGAAAAAAAATCAGCAACAACAACAACAAAAACCCACCAAGCAAGCCAGGCAGAACCACCAAAGGGGTTGGCCCAGCAACCTCCTGCCAATTATCGGCCAGGGTTAACCCTCTCCTCCTCACTGGGCCTGAAATTCTGCTTCCCCACCCAAAATCACTGCACAGCAGAGAAAGGGGAAGACATTGATGGCAGGGAGAAAGCCCACCACAAGCAGCAGGCCTAAGAAGTACTGTCTGTCCCGTGAGTGGAAGACTCTCTTCTCCCAACTGGAAGTAATGAACGTCCAGCCTGGGACCAGCCTGAGAAAGCTCCTTCTGCCCGCTTAAGCAGCACCACACAAGCCGAGCTGACCTCAGCAGCACTGCAGAGGCTCTGCAAATTAGATTTTCATTGGAACCACAGCCCCGCAAAAGTCGCCCAAGACCTGCGTGCTAAACCTAAGCAGGGCAGCTGCTACTAAAATAAAAAATGTAAACAGGACCTGGAGCCTCCTCACATAATAGCCACAATGACCAGGATACGGTGAAATTCACTCATCCCACCAAGAACTTGGAAAATCACAATGTGAGTGGGAAAACCGTCAACTGAACACTCAGATGAATCAGACGTTGGAGTTACGTGACCAGGATTTTACTTTTTTTTTTTTTTTTGGAGACAGAGTTTCACTCTGTCACTCAGGCTGGAATGCAGTGGTACGATCTCAGCTCACTGCAACCTCTGCTTCCTGAGTTCAAGCGATTCTCCTGCCTCAGCCTCCTGAGTAGCTGGGATTACAGTTATGTGCCATCATACACGGCTAATTTTTGTATTTTTAGTAGATAGGCTTTCACCATGTTGGCCAGGCTGGTCTCGAACTGCTGACCTCAAGTGATCCACCCTCCTCGTCCTCCCAAAGAGCTGGGATTACAGGCGTGAGCCACTGAGCCCAGCCATGTGACCAGGATTTTAAAGCAACCATCAAAAAAAAAAAAAAAAAAAAAAAAATACATAAAAATAAAAAATTCAACAAGCAATTACAAATTCTCTTGAAACAAATGAAAATATAGAACTTCTCAGCAAAGAAATAGTAGGTATTTAGAAAGAACCAAGTGGAAATTACAGAACTGAAAAATGTCATTGCAGAAATTTTAAAAAGTCCCTGAGGCTCAGTTGTAGAGTGGAAATGACAGAGGACAGAATCAGTGAATTTGGGGACAGATCAATCCGAAGTACCCAATCTGAACCCCAGGGAGAAAATAGACGGATAAGAAATAAACAGAACCTCCAAGTCCAATGGGACCATAACAAACAAATCTGACACTCACATCACAGGGGCTAAGGAGGAGAAGAAAGAGACAGGCTGAAGGAGTATTTGAAGAACTAATGGCTGAAAACTTTCCAAATTTGGTAAACAACAGAAGCTTACAGATTTAGGAAACTGAACTTCAAACAGAATAAGCCAAAGAAATCTGCAGTAAGATATCATCATTAAACTTCTGAAAACTAAAGACAAAATAAGCTCTTGAGAACTGCCAGAGAAACAATACATTACCTATAGCGACACCAGTTCAAATTATCTCATCTGAAACTACGGAGGCCAGAAGTGATGTGATGATTAAAGCAAACAAGGGAAAGAAAGAAGGCCGGGCGCCGTGGCTCACGCCTGCTAGCCAAGCAGTCTGGCAGGCTGAGGCAGGTGGATGACTTGAGGTCAGGAGTTTGGAACCAGCCTGGCCAACATGGTGAAACCCCATCTCTACTAAAAATAGAAAAAATAGCCAGGTGTGGTGGCATGTGCTTGTAGTCCCAGCTACTCGGGAGACTGAAGCACGAGAATTGCTTGAGCCTGGGGTTGGGGGGCTCAAGACTGCTGATGGGGGTGGGTTGAGCTGTGATCATGCCACTGCACTCCAGCCTGGGTGACAGAATGAGACTCTGTGTCAAAAAAAAAAAAAAAAAAAAAAAATCAGTAACAGAAAGACTACAGGAAAATCTCTAAACACTCGGAAATTAAACAATACACCCCTAAATATCCATGTCAATGAGGAAGTCTCAAAGAAAATTAAGAAATCGGCCGGGTGCGGTGGCTCAAGCCTGTAATCCCAGCACTTTGGGAGGCCGAGACGGGCGGATCACGAGGTCAGGAGATCGAGACCATTCTGGCTAACATGGTGAAATCCCGTCTCCACTAAAAAATACAAAAAACTAGCCAGGCGAGGTGGCGGGTGCCTGTAGTCCCAGCTACTCAGGAGGCTGAGGCAGGAGAATGGCGTAAACCCGGGAGGCAGAGGTTGCAGTGAGCCGAGATCATACCACTGCACTCCAGCCTGGGCAACAGAGTGAGACTCCATCTCAAAAAAAAAAAAAAAAGAAAAGAAAAAAAGAAAATTAAGAAATCTATAAAACTGAATGAGAATTAAAGGACAGCATACCAAAATATGTGGGATGTAACTGAGGCAATGCTGAGAAGGAAATTTTCTTATTTTTATTTTTTATTATTTTTTTGAGACAGGATCTTGCTCTGTTGCCCAGGCTGGAGTATAGTGGTGTGATTACAGCTCACTGCAGCCTCGACTACCCAGACTCAAGCAATCCTCCCACCTCAGCCTCCTGGTTAGCTGGGACTACAAGAACATGCCCCCCACACCTAGCTTGCTTTTTTTTTTTTTTTTTTTTGGTAGAAACAGGGTCTCGCTTCGTTGCTCAGGCTAGTCTCGACCTCCTGGCTTCAAGTGATGTTCCCGCCTCAGCCTCCTAAAGTACTAGGATTACCAGCGTGAACCACTGTGCCCAGTCGAGAAGGAAATTTATAGCACTAAATATTTACATTAAAAAGAAAGATATCTCTAGTTTCAGCCACTTGAGAGGCTGAGGCAGGAGGATCGCTTGAGACCAGGCATTTGAGGCTGCCATGTGCTGTGCTGGCGCCTGTAAGTAGCCACTGCACTCCAGCCCGAGCAATGTGGTGAGACCCTGACTCTTAAAATAATAAATAAACACAAATTAAAAGAGAGAAGTCTCGGCTGGGCGTGGTGGCTCACGCCTGTAATCCCAGCACTTTGGGAGGCTAAGATGGGTGGATCACCTGAGGTCAGGAGTTTGAGACCAGCCTGACCAACATGGTGAAACACTGTATCTACTAAAAATACATAAATTAGCTAGGTGTGATGGCACGCACCTGTAATCCCAGCTACTTGGGAGGCTGAGGCAGGAGAATCACTTGAACCCGGGAGGTGGAGGTTGCAGTGAGCCAGGATTGCGCCACTACATTCCAGCCTGGGCAACAGAGTTAGATCAATCTTAAAAAATAAAATAAAAAATTAGCTGGGCATGGTGGTGCATGCCTGTAATCCCAGCTACTTGCGGGGCTGAGGCAGGAGAATCGCTTGAACCCGGGAGGCGGAGGTTGCAGTGAGCCGAGATCTGTGCCATTGCACTTCAGCATGGGGGATAAGAGCAAAAATCTGTCTCAAAAAAAAAAAAAAAGAAAAAAAAAGAGAGAGAGATCGAAGTCTCAAATGAACTATTTATTGAGGTGGGTTCTGTGCTTGGTGCTGAGATGATAATTGCGAAGGCCCAGTCTCTTCCAAAGGGGCCTGCAGCTTGAATGGGCGCAGAAACAAGGAAAGAAGGAATTCACACACAGTGTGGTCAGGCCATTGGTCGAGGGTAGCCTAGGCCTAGGGTGTTGGCTTAGCCAGGTCAATATAGGTAGATGGCATCAAATCCAGGCTTGGGGAGCAAAGAAGTCTTCTCAGAGGAGAAGCTGCACCCTGACAGGTGAGGTGGGCCCCCCAAAATGGGGAGAGGGCTGTCTGGGCTCAGGAAGCTGGGACACTCAAGGGTGCTGAGGGGAAGAGGACACGGCCCATCAAGGCACTGTCAGCGTGGCCAGACAGAGCAGGCAAGGCCGGGGAGATCCCTGGGAGGCAGAGCCAGGCCCAGAACGAAGGGCCCCTTCCCAGACTCTGAAGGAGTTTGGGCTTGATCCTAAGACAATTCAGAGCCATTGACGAGTTTCAAGATGACAAGGTCTCATCTGTGTTTTGAGAAGCCCTTTCCAACTGTTGGAGGAGGGCCGCTCCTAGATGCAGGGGGGCCATTTGGGAGAGGTGGATGCTGGACAGGGCAGGGGCGGCGGGCAGAGAAGAGGGGTCCACAGCTCCTGGGAGAAGATTGCCAGGATTTGAAGATGAGATCTGGACATGAGGGCCTGGGGATATCCACGCTGAGCCTGGGCCGGTGGGTAAATAAGGGGTCATTCACTGAGTAGGCGACATGAAGGGACAGATGGAGATGCTTTGTGTGGCCTTTGGTGGGGACACAGCAGAAATGCAACGATGGCACTTCCATCTAGGAGATGGCACATCAGGGGCCAGGAGGCACATCTTAGCTGGGACATGGAGGTGACCTAATTGACATGTGACTGTGGCTGCAGTTGGGGATCTGGGAGAAACGCCACTGAGATGATTCAGAGGAGAAGGGACGGAAATCAGGTCCTGGACCTGGGGATGTCCACCTTTAAGGGGAAAACAGAAAAAGAAGAGTTGGGGAGAAGTCAAAGAGCCGGGAAGAAATCCAGGCGAGAACCACACTAGTAGCCAAGGGACAGAAGGTTTAGAGAGTGACATGCCAGGGAGACCTGCAGATTGCTGGGTTGGCAGAAGGG
Organism: Rhinopithecus roxellana; assembly: GCF_007565055.1. Lineage (NCBI taxonomy): Eukaryota > Metazoa > Chordata > Mammalia > Primates > Cercopithecidae > Rhinopithecus > Rhinopithecus roxellana. The sequence goes on along the minus strand of NC_044567.1, from coordinate 64,232,069 downwards.
GCAGACGGTGAGTAGGGGGAGGTCATGGAGGAGGGATGGAGTGGAGGGGCAGGGAGTTCACGAGAGAGAGGAGGTAGATCTGGGAGAGGAGACAACTCCTTGCTTTTAGAGCAAAGAGCCTTGAGAACATATTTATGCCAGGAGAGAGAATGTCTAGGCTTGAAGTGGGAGGTGAGGGGTGACGGCACAAGGCTTCCAGCAGAGGACAGACAGCTCGGACTGGAATAGAGAGGGGGACGCAGCTTCCACGGAGGTGGAGAAGGGGACACAGTCCCTCGTCTGTGATTAGATGCCAGTGGAATCCAGGCACAGGGGAAAGGGGCAGCACCTGCCTTCTGGAGGCTTCCAGTCTAGCAGAGGCTCATGAGTAGGAGGCAGGTGCAGAAAGATGGGGATCAGGCCTGGGAAGCAGTGCAGGAGCCAGGAACACCCAGCATTCTTCCTGTCCCTGGGGTGCCTAGCACCTGTGAGCATGAGTGGCGACCAGAGGGGCACGTGGGTCCCCCCTGGTTAATGGGAGAGTGGGGGAGGGCAGATGGAGTGGGGAGTCTTGAGTGACAAGCCAGCGCCCCAGCACCCATCTCTGAGTATGGCAGACATAGTCCTGCCTCCATGGTGCTCCAGGCCTAGCTCAGCATCTTCCTTGGAGGGACACCCCCAGAGGGCCCCCAGCTACATTCAGTAAAAGATGACCCTCTGACCTGGCTCCTCCTCCATAGCTCTCAGCCCCCTTGGAAATCAATTTAAAATTGTGCGATTAAAGGTTTGGTTCACTACAAAGGGCGGGTGAACAAGACAGACACAAATGATCCTTGGGAGCCCACAACAAGGGGGCGAAGGCGGACAAGTGAACAGACTGTGATGATCCAGCCTGCAGAGGGCGGGTAGGCCCGCACACAGCAGGAGCGCCCACCCTCGTGGAGGGGGAGGGAGGGCTTCCTGGAGAAGGCAACATCCAATGCCACCCAAAGGGTAAGTAGCAGCTCATGAGTTAGGCTGGTGAAAGAATCTTCAGGCAGAGAGAACCACAGGTGACGGGAGCCAACACGCTTAGGTTCCAATCCCAGGCCCTTTCCACCCCGACCCCCGGTGGTGGGACTGCTCTGTGCCTCGGTTTCCCCCTCTTTAAGAGGGCGCCAGAACAGCACCAACTCCATAAGTCTGAGAGGACCGCATACTTGGAAGACAGCCCTGCGTCTACTGTGGCAGCCACTCTGAGAGCACCCGTCACCATCGCCCGGAGGAGGAGGGAGGTCGCTGTCGCCAAGAGCCCGAGGACCAGAACCGGCGGTCAGACCCTTCTCCACGCCCTCCAGGTTCCCGGCCTCAGTCCTCAGAGGGCAACAGCAGTGGGCCCTTCCTTCCAGAAGTGCTAAAACGTCGCCCTGCGGAAAGGGCCCCTTACCGCCCCAAGCGCCGGGGAAGCGGTGGAGGCTCCGGAGACCGGGTCCGGAGTCTCGGGCGCAGTCCCAGGACCTGCGGAACTCGGCCCAGTGCGCAGACGCACACACTCCAGCAGGTGGCGCTGCCGCCCCTGGAACGAGGCGTGTCCCGCAGGCGGTGCTCGGGGCGGGAGGGCGGGGAAGGGAAGGACGGGAGAGCTGGGCGCCTCCCTCCGCCCCGCTGGCCCAGGCGCCCGGTGCGGTCCCTGCGAGCCCCTCCCCGGGAGTTCTCATTGCCACCCCCTGCCCCAACTCCCGGCCGCTCCGATGCCTGCGCCAACCGGGGTCCTGCGTCCCCCTCACCTGGGTGCGGGGGCACAGGGTGACCTTTTGCGCCGGGCCAACCCCAGTACCTGCTTCTCAGCGCACCCCGGTCCCCGAGCGGGCCAGGCGGTTCCGTGGGGGCGGGCGCCATCCGCACAGCTGGGCTGGATGTCCGCACACCTGGGTCTGGCCGCGCTGAGGGTGGGCGCTCCTGTCGGGCTCGGGTTCAAGTCCTGGCCGTGACACCTGGACCCCTCCACAGTCCTGCGGCCCCTCACTTTCCCCCCTGTAATAAGATCCCTGCAGGGCTGGTTAGAAGAGCAGCTGTAACGCACCTGGAAGGTAACTGGCCGTTCACAGGAGTAGTCCACGGACACCTGTCGCCTTCGTGCTGAAGGACTTTGGGGACAAGCGGGCCTCATCCAAAACGTGGGGAGACTGACCATTGTCATCCCAGGGAAGAGGTAAGAGGGACCACAGGACTCGGTAGGGGCAGTTGTCACAGGGATGAGATGGAAAAGAGTCATGGGACTACCTATGGCCCTGTGTCCCCAGAGCCACATGCCACAAATATGCACACATACAAACGTATACACATATGCATAGAGACACACATACACATGCTCATATGCACACATTCACACATATATAAACACACATGCACAGACACATGCACACACACGCTCGTATGCACACATTCATATACACACATATAAACACACATGCACACATACATGCACACACACAGACGCTCATATGCACACATTTATATACATATAAACACACACATACACAGACGCTCATATGCACACATTTATATACATATAAACACACACAGACACACATACACAGACGCTCATATGCACACATTCATATACATGTAAACACATTCACACACATGCGCACACACACTCATATGCACACATTCATATACACATATAAACACATGCACAGACATAAATACCTGCACATACACATGTTTATATGCACACATTCATATACATATATAGACACACATGCACATACAGACACATGCTCATATGCACACATTCATATACACATATGTACACATACACACGTGGATACATACACACTTGCATACACATACACATGCTCATATGCACACATAAACGTAAACACACATGCACACACATACACATGCTCATAGCACACATTCATACACACATGTACACATACATGCACATACACGTGGGCAGATACACACATGCTCATATGCACACATCCATACACACATAGGTACACATGCACACACATACAGACACATATACTCATGTGCACACATATGCACATATGTGTGTACACAGATATACACATATATGCACGCACACATGCTCATACATACACATACTGACATACATACATACTCATAAACATATGCACACACACAGACACACACACCAGGCCAAAGGCTGGTCTCAGCCACAGGGAAGCCCAGGGCTGCTCCCTGGGGCTCTGTGGAGGATAGTGAGGGGTCTGGGTCTGGGGGGGCTGTGCGTGCGCTGTGTCCTTCCAAAATGACTTGAAACCCTTCTCTCTTCCACGCACTCTGCTGTCTCTCAGTCACATCACCTCCTCACCATGCACCTGACCTTTGCAGAGATGAACTGTGACACTTGTCCCTCGCCTGCACGAACTCTGAGTCTGGCTGGGCCCTCCACATTTCCTTCCCAAAGCTCTGACCACACCCCCTCTCCTTTCCCCAACTCCCTCCGCTCCCTCTTTTTCTCTCCACCCTCCTCTGTCATCTACAATGTTGATCACCTCTGCCCTCCCCTCCACATCCCCTGTAGCACCCTGCTCTGATTCTTGTCACTCTGCTCCAGGCTTCTGACTGAGCCCCCCAGCCCAGCCCACCCTCCATGCCTCACTGCTCTGATCATGTTAAACCCCACTAGGCCACAGGGTTTCAAAGTGGATTTTTTTTTTTAATTTTTGTTTCATACTAACATCATTATGGGGATTTTTTAAAAGTAACTTATTTTTAGTTATGATTATTATTACTTTTTGTAGAGACAGAGTCTCACTGTGTTGCCCAGGCTGTTCTAGAACTCCTGGCCTCAAGCAATCTGACCACCTCAGCCTCCCAAAGTGCTGGGATCACAGGGTTGAACCACTGCATCCGGCCTTCAAAGTGGATTCTTAAGGAACCAGTTTTATAGAATACTATACACAGGTGGCCCTGAGGTTTGGAACCAAGGCTGTAAATGCATCTGGGGACCTCCTTCCGTTAAGAAATGCTTTGAATGCTGGAGGAACATTTATTATGTAGTGGGGTGAATGCTCTGGTTTATTATGTAGTGGGGTGAATGCTCTGAGGCCACATGGAGTTCAGCCCCTGGCATGATGAGCGTGCAAGGAGAGACTGTGGAAGCCCAGCCATGTGTTGCCATTGATTGTTTTGGGGTGAGGGGATATTGGTGACAGACTGACAGGGAGCTGGGCGTTCACCCTGGCCAATGTGTCCTCCCGGGTTTACTTGGTGCCCCCAATAGGGAAGAGGTAGCTCTAACAATGGAGAGGACCAGCTCTCACCTCAAAACTAGGGACTCCCGAGAGTCATAATGTGCCTTCATTTTTTTTTGGAGACAGAGTCTCACTCTGTCGCCCAGGCTGAGTGCAGTGGTGCAATCACAGCTCACTGCAGCCTCAACCTCTTGAGCTCAGGAGATTCTCCCACCTCTGCCTCCCAAGTAACTGGGATTACAGGCACATGCCAACACACCTAATTACTTTTTGTAAGTTTTTTGTAGCAACAGGATCTTGCTGTGTTGCCCAGGCTGGTCTCAGAACTCCTAGGCTTAAGTGGTCCTCCTGCCTCGGCCTTTAAAGTGCTGGGATTATAGGTGTGAGCCACCACATCTGGCCCATAATGTGCTTCTGATGACCTGTAAGACCCTCTGGCCTGAAAGTCCAACCTTAATCTTATCAGACCTAGTTTAGCTCTAACTTCGACTTCATAGGCCACATCAAGCAACAGAGTACGTATACCACAGCCAGAGGAAGCAGCCAGGCTGACCCCGAAGTTGGATGCCTTGCAAGCCCACAGCACCCCCAACCCAGTCTCTTCCTCAGTCAGCTATGAAAACAGGACGGACGGCCGTGGTGACTCACACCTGTAATCCCAGCACTTTAGAGGCCAAGACGGGCGGATCGCCTGAGGTCAGGGGTTCGAGACCAGCCTGGCCAACATGGTGAAACCTCATCTCTACTAAAAATACAAAAATTAGCTGGGCGCGCTGGCAGGCACCTATAATCCCAGCTACTCAGGAGGCTGAGGCAGGAGAATCGCTTGAACCTGGGAGACGGAAGCTGCAGTGAGCCAAGGTTGTACCACTGCACTCCAGCCTGGGCAACAGAGTGAGACTCTGTCTCAAAAAAAATTAAAAAAAAAGTGGCAGCATATTAAAGGTGACTAAGAAATGAAACCACCAAATGTATCACATGTGCCTATCAGGATCCTGGGTTTTGTTTATTTTATTTTTATTTTTTGAGACAGAGTCTTGCTCTGTCGCCCAGGCTGGAGTAGCAGTGGCGTGATCTCAGCTCACTGCAAGCTCCTCCTCCCAGGTTCAAGAGATTCTCCTGTCTCAGCCTCCCCAGTAGCTGGGATTACAGGCATGCGCCACCAGTCCCGGCTAATTTTTTTTTTTTTTTTTTTGTATTTTTAGTAGAGATGGGGTTTTACCATATTGATCAGACTGGTCTCAAACTCCTGACCTCAGATAATCCACCCGCCTCGGCCTCCTAAAGTGCGGGGATTACAGGCATGAGCCACCGCACCCAGCCTGGGATCCTGTTTTGAACAAGCCTAGCGGGAAAAGCCATTTGGGAGACAACCAGACAAACATGGACTGGGCAGGACATGACATTAGAAAATCAGGGTTAATTTTGTTAGCTGTGATAATGGTATTGTGGTTCAGTAAAAGAAAATGTCATTTTTAAAAGAAAATGTCTAAAAAAGATTTAGGGGGAAATGTCACACAGACAGTAACTGACTTTAGTTTAGAAAAGAAAACCAGATGAAGCAAATACTGGCAAAATGTTAGCAACTGTTAAATATAGAAGCTGGATCTGGAGGCGTTCGTAAGGCTGCTGTCTGCACTCTCCCGAGGTTGAGATTTTCCATAATAAAGAGTTGTTGTCAACGTTTAATAAAATGTGCACATCACAGGGGAGGACGCAGGCGTGAAAGGACGATGTTTAGAACACATTTAAAGTCACACAACAATAGAAAGCAAACTACCGGCTCTCCGGAAGAAGTGACTGGGTCTGAAATTCCACGTGGGTGCCCGGGGGAGCGTGCACTTGTCAGAGGACAAAAGCCCTCGATGCTCCTGTGTTCACTCAGCAGCCATGGTTCACACGCCCCACTGTGAGTGCTGCGAGGGGGACGGACACAGGGAAATGGCCCAGAAATGGCACAAGGAGGTGCCCAGGCTCTGAGCAGCCCAGAGAATTCTGGAACCATGGGGAAGCCACCACCAGTGGAGCCTAGTGAGCTCCTGGGACAGCAGTGCCACTCCCCAAGACCCCTCCACTCACTTCATCACTTATGGCACCTCCTGCGGGGCCAGGTGCCCATCTACCTGCCAGGCTTCTAACCCACTTCAAGCTGTTCCTCCAATCACATGACCCTGTAGACCAGCCCTGTGCCCTGCCAGGGGGCACCAGTCACCCCAGCTCACTTCCAGGGCCCTTGGGAGGATTTTGTCCTGTTGTTTGAGGCTGGCAGAGGTTTGTTGGGAGACAGTGGGGTATACGACAGGGCCCCCCGCCGAGCCATTTCTGTTGAAAAGGTGTTTACTTGCCCTCCCAATTAGTTCCCAAGAGACTGGAGGTGTTGGAGTCTTGTTAGGAAAAGTGTGGATAAACTGTCAGTGCGTAAGAAAGGTCTCTGGACTGGAGGCTTTCTGGTGATGGTGGCCAAAGGGTCCTCCAAGGCTAGCTCCCCACAGCGTGCAGAGCAGGCTGGTCCACAAAAGGAGCCACACTTGCTCATCTGTCCACATGTCAACATCCCCAAAACCAGAGTCAAGGACAGAAGTGTCGTGGCAGCGTCTCTCAGCAGCGTGCTAGTGCGGGGCCGCTGTGTTTACCTGAGGTGCCGCTCGCAGCCCAGACATGCTGGGGAGTGAGCGATTCTAGGGCTGGCCCTTTTGAAACGCCAGAGGTGTCATGTGAAATCCTAACTCGGGGGCAGCGTCCCCAGGAAGAAGGCTGGTCTAGGGGGCTAGACTCTTGATTTTTAATGATCCAGTGCAATTCGATAGATACTGGAGAGTGAATTTTAAACTGTTGTGGTCATTAGCTTGCCTCTCAATTATCAGCAGAACGTATGGCAGGATAGAAGTTGATTTATGTTTGTTTGCAGGGAGGGACCCCTAAAATCCCACCCCACTTCAGCCCTGGACGGTCCAGTGCCTTTTCTAACAGACGGAGTGGAACAAGCTGAGTCACCCCACGCCGGGCCCACTTGGGAACGCCAGAGTGGGGGCACTGTTCGGCTGACCCCCAGGTTTGGGTTTGCTGAGCAGGGTGGACAGGCCAACAAAGGGGGTCTATCGAGGTGCTGGGTTGGGGAGAAGCAACGTCCAAGGGGGTTCACTGGAGGGAAACCTGGTGTCCTCTAATGGGCTTCCTCCCCCTGCTGCACCCGCTGCAGCCACCATCTTCCCACAGTGTGTTCAAAATAAATTCTCACTAATCCATAATGGAACTGGTTCTCTTTGGGGCCACATCAGAACTGAGAATAACCTCAAGGCGGATGCCGCTGAGAGGGACTGCCCGCTGCGGGCGCCACCATGCACACTGGGAGCCTGCCACATCCAAGGGACTGGATATACTTGTTCCTTCCACACCTGTGCCCAGATGGCCACCCCCCCAGATGGCTTCACGCCCTCAGCAGCAGCTGGAGAACAACCCGGAGGCTCAGATAGTAAACTCCTAGAGGCGCAGATGATGCTCCTTAGGAAAATGCAAAAATGAGGCTCATGCTTTCATCCAGGCTGAAGTCCCTCTTGCTTGAGCACCTAAGCCCATAGGGGCTATTTCCCCAGGGGGAAACATGGATTCTTACCACGCACACGGTCGAGGCTCCATGTTCTACTCCCTTCCTCATGGAAGAGATGATCTGACTTTTAAAATGATAGTATGCAGGCACGGTGCAGTGGCTCACGCTGGTAATCCCAGCACTTTGGAAGGCCAAGGCAGGAAGGTTGCTTGATCCCAGGAGTTCAAGACCAGCCTGGGCAACATGGTGAAACCCACCTCTACTTAAGGCGTGGTGGTGCACACCTGTATTCCCAGCTACTCGGGAGGCTGAGGCAGAAGGAGCGCTTGAGCCCAGGAGATCGTGGCTGCAGTGAGCCCTGATTCTACCACTGTACTCCAGCCTGGGTGACAGAGTGAGATCCCTTTTAAAAAAAAAAGAAATAGAGAGAGAGAAAGGAAGGAAGGGGGAAGGGGAAGGAAAGAGGGAGGGAAGAAGGAAGGAAGGAAGGGAGGGAGGAAAGGAGGGAGGGAGGGAGGGAGGGGAAATGTGGTAGACCTTCCCATCACTGGCAGACACAGTAGAAGAGTTAGACACAGTAGACGAGTTAGCACAAAGCACGTCCCCAGGTAGCAGCATGGATGTGTGTTCCAGTGATGGACTGCCTGGAGGATGGCTGCATTCAGATTTTTTTTTTTTTTTTTTTTTTGAGATGGAGTCTCGCTCCGTCACCCAGGCTGGAGTGCAGTGGCACGATCTCAGTTCACTGCAACCTCTGCCTCCCGGGTTCTAGCTATTCTCCTGCCTCAGCCTCCCGAGTAGCTGGGACTACAGGCACCCGCCACCACACCCGGTTAATTTTTGTATTTTTAGTAGAGACAGGGTCTCGCCTCGTTGACCAGGCTGGTCTCGAACTCATGACCTCAGGTGATCCACCCGCCTTGGCCTCCCAAAGTGCTGGGATTCCAGGTGTGCGCCACCGCGCCTGGCCACTGCATTCGGATTTAGCCAACTGCTCCTTGTTTCTTACAGCAGCCTAAGCTTCAGGAGGTCCGCCCAGCTCACACCTCAGCCTCTCCAAAGCTGTCCTGTGGCAGGAGACCTGCAGTCAGGCCTGTCCTTGGTCCTGCCCCTGGCTGTGACTGATTGTCCCTGATTGTCTGAGTCCGTCAGATTCCGCAGCCTGGAACTTTGAAATTGGGACAGAGAAAGCACAGGAGGTAGCGCAGGCCCACCACAGCCTTTGCTCTAAGCTGGGACGCTGTAATCATTGCTACTCTGTGTGGGGCTGGAACAGCAGAAGTTGGCCCGGCTGCAAGGAGAGAGGAGAACCATGCCAAGATGCATCAGGGAGCAGGCCTTTGAAATGGAGCCGCAGTGCAGGCAGCTTTCTGGCTCTCCATTCTAGGTCCTTCTGGAAGCCTGACTTATTCCCACCCCTGGGCCCCAAGATCTCATCAATCACCATATAATAAATATCCCCAGTCCCGCTGACATCGCCTTTTCTTTTTTCCTCAAGTGAGTGCATTAGTTTCTCATTGCTACTGAAGCAAATTATAACAAACTTAGTGGCTTAATACAAGACCAGTGATCTGTTGTATTTCTAGAGGCCCGAAGTCCAAAACCGGTCTCCCTGGGCTGAAGTCTAGGTTTGGGCAGGGCTGGCTCTCTCTGCGAAATCCGAGGGGAGACTTGTTTCCCTGCCTCTTCAGCCTCCAGTGGCCACCGGCAACGCCCACCACAAACATGCGCCTGAACACAGAGCTCACTGGCTCCTGCGGTGAGTGTGAACCGGGTTTCTCAACACAGTGCAATTGAGATTTGGGCCCAATCATTCTTTGTCACAAGGGCCTGTGCTGTGCATTATAGTGTATTTAGGAGCCTTCCTGGCCCCCACCCATACGATGCCATTAGAAACACTCCCCCTCACACACACACACGTGAACACACTCCATGTACACACGCAGACTCACACATACACAACACAGACACATGTTCACACACTCCCCCATGTACACACGCAGACACACATAGACACACACACAAACACACACACATGCACACACACTCCCCCATATACATACGAACGCATACACCCACCTAGACACAGACACAGGCACATCACACACACACATGTGCACACACTCCCCCATATACACATGCAGACACACACACACACACAAACACAGTTGCACACACACTCCCCCATATACAAACACACACCTAGACACAGGCACATCACACAGACACACACATGTGCACACACTCCCCCATATACACATGCAGACACACACACAAACACACACACTTGCACACACACTCCCCCATATACACACACACCCCTAGACACAGACACATCACACACACACACATGTGCACACACTCCCCCATATACACATGCAGACACACAGACACACACACACTCCCCCATATATACACAAACACACACCTAGACACAGACACAGGCACATCACACACACATAGACACACACAGCCACATACATGTACACACAGCCACACTCCCCTGCATTCAGACACACATACACACCCTTAGACACAGGCACACACAGTCCCACAAGTTGTGACAACTAAACACGTCTCCAGGGTGAAAAGCCGCCGATGGTAAAGAACGGCCCCTGCCCTCCGCAGTTTCAGTAAAGAGGGAAGCGGAAGGTGTGGCAGGACACGGGGCTGAGTTCCTGGGAGCACAGAGGTGGGGAGAGAGGACGCAGAAGACTGAAGCCCCTGAGGCTCCCGCAGGTCGGCCTGTGTGCTCAGCCCTGCTAGGTGTGGTGGTCAGCGTGGGATGTGGAGAGAGGAAGCAGGCAGGTGGGGCGGGGGGACTGCCCGGCTGTCGGGGTGGCCAGGCCCAGGGCGCTTCCCTCAGAATGAGGTGGGGTGGGCCTGGCCCCCCTCGAGGCTGCCTCAACCCCTTAGCTGGAGGAGGTCCCTCAGCTGGCCTGGGGGGTCCATGTGGCTGCAGGCAGTGGCCTTCCCTTCCCCTGGCCTGTCCAGGACACAAAGCCTCCTGTGTCCCGGCCCCAGGCCGGCTGGCGCCAGGATAACCAGCGAGGCCGAAAACCTCATCTCATTTTCTGCTCCTCCACCCACCTCATTCCTCTGAGACCAAATGGGCTTCCTGCTGGCTGTGAAAAGCCAGAGCGAGAGGAACAGCCCCGCAGACAGCCTGTGACAGCGCCAGCACACACACACAGCCGGCTGTGGGAGAGACTCGGGGGTCCCAGCTGCAGCTGAGCCTGCAGAAGATCCAGATCCGTGGTTCCCCTCTGGTAAGGGACTGAACCCTGAGCGTGGGATGGGAAGGGCGTCAGGCCTGAATCCTCATCCTCCTCCTGTCACAGCAGCTGATGTTCACAGAACACCCATTGCCAGGCCGGAAGTGAGGCACACTGCGCGTGTGTGTGCCAGGCCAGAAGTGAGGCACACTGGGCGTGTGAGTGTGTGAGCTGGCTTTCACCGGTGAATACCCTCTGGAGGTTTAAGGAGGTCTGGAGCTTTCCAGGGTCGTGCCTCTGGCTGATGGCAGAGCTGCGGACTGGAGCCACACTGCCCTGCAACCACTCCCAGCAGGAAAAACGCCCACACCGGGGCTGCCCTGTCTTGGTCCAGCCCTGTGCAGCAATCTACAGTCAGGAGGCAGGACTCAGCACTGACCCAGCACTCTAGGAGGAGCTGGGGGAAGCTAAGAAACTCCCAGCCGGGCGCGGTGGCTCACGCCTGTAATCCCAGCACTTTGGGAGGCCGAGGTGGGTAGATCACGAGGTCAGGAGATGGAGACCAGCCTGGCCAACATGGTGAAACCCCGTCTGTACTAAAAATAGAGCCTGGAGGACAGAGCGAGACTCCGTCTCAAAAAAAAAAAAAAAAAGGACATTTCGACTGGGTGCAATGGCTCACGCCTATAATCCCAGCACTTTGGGAGGCCGAGGTGGGCGGATCAGTTGAGGTCAGGAGTTCAAGACCAGCCTGGCCAACATGGTGAAACACCGTCTCTACAAAAATTAGCCAGGCGTGGTGTCACATGCCTGTAATTCCAGCTGAGGGAGGCTGGAATCGGGAGCCTGAGGCAGGAGAACCGCTTTAACTCAGGAGGCGGAGGTTGCAGTGAGCTGAGATCGCGCCACTGCACTCCAGGCTGGAGACAGAGCTAGACTCCAGCTCAAAAAAAAAAAAAAAAAAGAAACTCCCATGGGCTCTGTTGCATGCCCGCCGGGGAGGCTGGTGAGCCCAGCCTGGGAGTAGAACCTCCGCTGCTCCGTGCTCTCCAATCTCCATGTTTTGTGCCAGAGTCACTAACTATAGGATTCTAACATCGAATGCATGCGTGAATTCATGGATCCTGTCCTAGTACAGACTCAATTCTTAGGGTATGTCTGATCCCCCAGTGCACACACACCCCCTCTCTCCAGAACTCTTAAATAAATGTGTGCGTTTAGAAAATTCCATACCATGTGTAATTTCATGTATTAAACAGAAAACCAGGAAGCGATCACACGAGAAGTCTGGCATTACAGAAGGGTTCTTACTGGGGGTTCTTTCAGCAGCCTTTTCCCAGAACACATTTTAAAACATGAGTTCACGCACTGGAAAGGTGTTTATTGAAGAGACTGCGGTCTGCCTGCCTCACGAGAGCAACATGGTATGCACCTGCATGGGGTTGAAGTGCCTTTTTTTTTTTTTGCGCTCTGTCACCCAGGCTGGAGTGCAATGGCGCAATCTCAGCTCACCGCAGCCTCCCAGGTTCAACTGATTCTACTGCCTCAGCCTCCCGAGTAGCTGGGACTACAGGCGCACACCACCATCTCCGGCTAATTTTTGTATTTTTAGTAGAGACAGGGTTTCACCATATTGGCCAGGGTGGCCTCGAGCTCCTGACATTGCAATCCGCCCACCTTGGCCTCCCAAAGTGCTGGGATTACAGGCGTGAGCCACCGTGCCCAGCCTGAAGTGCTTTTTTATAATGACGAAGACACCACCATGAAGCTAAGTGAGAGAAATAGGAAGAACCCTGGCATTATTCAGAAGTGAACCCTTTGCCATCTGTCCCCAGCGTACCAGTTCCTGATCTGGAAGGCTATGTTCTCTGCCCCGTCGGGACGTGGGCCTTCCATCTTAGGAGAAGCTGCTCAGATCATGCCAACAAGGACAGGATCTGGTGGGAGAGTGTCTAACATCTGCCAAGCCCTTGGAAAAAGCTTCCGAGGGGGCCTGGAATTGAATCATGCTTGGCTGTTTGTATGACCAAGGAGATTAATGTCTGTCCTGTCTGAGCATTGTGACCTCAAGTCGTCTATGGGAGAATTCAACCTTAGGTGGATTCCAGTCTCATATTTCATCAAAATCATGCACACCACACCTGCTGCCTCATTTCCAGAGATGGAGCCCCAATCTGTGAGCCTGCTCTAGAGGCCCAGCCCCAGCTCCATCCCCAGGGCTCACTTTATGACTTCGGGCAAGTGTCTTAACCTCCCTGGGCCTCAGTTTCTTCCTCTCAGTGCTATAAAAGTGCTAGATTAGATCAATGATTCCTAACTAGGGGCAGTTTTGCTCACACAGGGAACATTAAACAGTGTCTGGCTGGGCGTGGTGGCTCACGCCTGCAATCCCAGTACTTTGGGAGGCCGAGGCAGCCGGATCGCTTGAGGTAAGGAGTTCAAGACCAGACCAGCCAACAAGGCAAAACTGTCTCTACTAAAAATACAAAAAGTAGCCAGACATCATGGCGGGCACCTGTAATCCCAGCTACTCGGGAGACTGAGGCAGGAGAATCCCTTGAACCCAACCCAGGAGGCAAAGGTCGCTGTAGAGCCGAGATCGCATCACTGCACTCCAACCTGGGTAACAGAGCGAGACTCCGTCTCAAAAAAAGAAGAAGAAGAAAAAAAAAACAGTGGAGACATTGATGGGTGGGTGCTAGTGGCATCTGGTCGGTAGAGGCCAGAGATGCTGCTAAACATCCTGCAGTGCACAGGACAGCTCCTCCCACAGATAATGACCCTGTGTAGCACATCAGCAGTGCCTGCTGAGAAATGTGCCATGAACAAACCCAGCCCATTGCCGGCTGCCACCGTGGTCAGGACAGCCCAATAGCACCAAGACCGTCCCTAACTCTCAGTGGGCAGGACTTGAACCAGGGAGGTGGAGAAGGCTCACTGCCACGCTCACCACTGTCCCTGATGCCTTCCAGGGAACTCTGGTGATATTCCAGTAGGATTCCCTTGGAAACATCCTTCTGCTCTGCAAACACTGGAGATTGCATGAGGAGCAGTTGGCTGAGCCCTGAGCCAGCGGTGGGAACTCAGTGGGACAAAATGTCACACTGGGGCATCAAGGTGACCAAGTCCTGGACCTGCTGTCTTTCCTCCATTCTGCCTTCTTTTGGGTTTCTGTATGAGTCCATTCTCACACTGCTCTAAAGAAATACCTGACACTGGGTAATTTATAAAGGAAGGAGGTTTAATTGACTCACAGTTCCACATGGCTGGAGAGGCCTCGGGAAACTTACAATCATGGCAGAAAGCAAGAGAGAAGTGAAGGCACGTCTTACATGGTAGCAGGCAAGAGAGAGTGAATGAGCGAAGGGGGAAGAGGCCCTTATGAAGCCATCAGATCACCTGAGAACTCACTCACTATCTCAGGAACAGTATAGGGGAAATGCCACCATGACCCAATCACTTCCCACCAAGTCCCCCCTTCAACACATGGGAACTATGGGGATTACAACTGGAGATGAGATTTGGGTGGGGACACAGAGCCAAACTAATTCAGTGTCTTTCTTTCCTTTCCTTTTTTTTTTTTTTTTTTTTTTTGAGACGGAGTCTTGCTCTGTCACCCAGGCTGGAATGCAGTGGTGTGATCTCAGTTCACTGCAAACTCTGCCTCCTGGGTTTAAGCAATTCTGCCTCAGCCTCCCTAGTAGCTGGGATTACAGGCGCCTGCCACCATGCCTAGCCAATTTTTGTATTTTTAGTAAAGATGGGGCTTCGCATGTTGGCCAGGCTGGTCTTGAACTCCTGACCTCAGGTGATCTGCCCGCATCAGTCTCCCAAAGTGTTGGGATTACAGGTGTGAACCACTGCACCCAGCTTCTTTTCTTCTCTCTTTTCTTTCTCTCTCTTTTCTTTCTGTCTCATTTCCTTCTTTCCTCCCTTCCCTTCCCTTCCTTCTTCTCTCCCTCTCTCCCTCCCTCCCTTTCTTCCTTCCTTCCTTCCTTTTCCTTCCTTCCTTCTTTCTCTCTCTCTTTTTTGATACAGGGTCTCTCTCTGGAGTGCAGTGGTGCCATCACAGCTCCCTGCAGCCTTGACCTCCCATGCTCAAGCAATCCTCCCACCTCAGCCTTCCAAATAGCTGGGACTACAGGCGTATGCCACCATGCCCGGCTAAATTTTTTGTAGTTTTTTTGTAGAGACCAAGTCTTCCTATGTTGTCCAGTCTGGTCTTGAACTCCTGGGCTCAAAGGAGCCTCCCACCTTGGCCTTCCAAAGTGCTGTGATTACAGGCGTGAGCCGCCGCACCTGGCCTTGTTGAGTCTTTGAGAGTCTCAGCCAGGACACTTGAAGATGGATGGGTCTCGTCTTTTTTATCTCAGCTGGCTAACACTACAATGCCCCTTAGATTGAGAGATGTTCAGTACGTATTTTGAGAGAGACAGAGAAACCAATATTCTTCAGTTTGTTTTTTGTTTTTTTGTTTTTTTGAGACACCATTTCGCTCTTGTCACCCAGGCTGGAGTGCAGTGGGTGCAGTGGCATGATCTGAGCTCACTGCAACCTCTGCCTCCCAGATTCAAGCGATTTCTCCTGCCTCAGCCTCCTGGGTAGCTGGGATTACAGGCACCTGCCACCACGCCCAGCTAATTTTTGTATTTTTAGTAGAGATGGAGTTTTGCCATGTTGGCCAGGCTGGTCTAGAATTCCTGACCTCAGGTGATACACCCACTTTGGCCTCCCAAAGTACTGGGATTACAGGCATGAGCCACCACGCCCGACCACCACACTCCTTATAATTGTCTAATTGTCCCAGGCAGCCACCAGCCAGCCCTG
Source organism: Rhinopithecus roxellana (assembly GCF_007565055.1). NCBI lineage: Eukaryota > Metazoa > Chordata > Mammalia > Primates > Cercopithecidae > Rhinopithecus > Rhinopithecus roxellana. The sequence continues at coordinate 64,216,290 of NC_044567.1, read as the reverse complement.
GCCCTCCCTGGTGATCTGCTGGGGCTCCTCTCACCACCTCTGATGCCCTTCCCACCCCAGACCCAGCATCAGTTCCCTAAAGGGTTTCTCCAGAGGGTTTCAAAGAGCTGGCCATAAGCTTTGTCACGCATGCACTGAATCTAGAGGACCATTTAGGACTCATTAAAAGCTCGACCTCACTCCTTACACAAAACCCACCAGATGCATCAGAGATTTCAATGTAAAAAAATAAAGCCATGAAGGCCAGGTGTGGTGGCTCACGCCTGTAATCCCAGCACTTTGGGAGGCCAAAGCAGGAGGATCACTTGAGTTTGAGACCAGCCTGGCCAACGCGGTGAAACCCCATCTCTACTAAAGATACAAAAATTAGCTGGGCATCATGGCACGTGCCTGTAATCCCAGCTACTTGGGAGGCTGAGGCAGGAGAATCGCTTGAACTAGGAGGGGAAGGTTGCAGTGAGCCGAGATAGCACCACTGCACTCCAGAATGGAGTGAGACTCTGCCTCCAAAAAAAATAAAAATAAAATTTTAAAAAGTCATGAAAGAACCAGAAGAAAAGGTAGGAAAATTAAACATGCAAAAGTCCTTTCCAAGCTGATACAAAACCCAGAGGCTACTGAGTAAGAGAATACATTTGACCTCATAAAAATTACAACTTTCACTGCAGGGGGTGGGGTGAGGGGATGAAGTCAAAGTCAAATGACAAAAGGCAGCTGTTTCCCATCTCACTCAGAACTCAAGCCAAAAAGCTGGTGTCCTTACCGAGACCCATAAGGCCTTGCAGGACCTGACCGGCCGCCTACACCCGCCACGTCCCTCTGACCTCATTCCTGTATTTGTCAGAATGAACTCATTTTTGCTGACCTCATTCCTGTATTTGTCAGAATGAACTCATTTTTGCTGACCTCATCCCTGTATTTGTCAGAATGAACTCATTTTTGCAGTGGTGACAAATAAGCCCTGATGTCTCCAAGACATGATGTGCTACAGATTTACTTCTCGCTGATGCTGAGTCCCGAGCGAGCCAGGCAGCTCCCCAGAGCAGCAGTGGCTCCACGTGGTGACTCACCCCTCCAGGCTGCCACAATCTCGTGCTTCAACAAACTCAACGCGTGGCCTCCAGCGATCATCAAGACGCAGAAGGAATGCCAAGCATTGCTCACCTGTTCCTCAATGCCTCTGCCCAGGAGTGGCCCATGTTCCTTCCCCTTGTGGGGGCCTGGGCCATCTGTGCAGTGCTGCCTGTCTGTAGGGGGGCTGGTTATGGGGGTGGGCATGAATTATTTGGTGAATGTGCCTTTCTCTCCCGCAGCTCACTCGCCTGGCTACGCCGACTCCGGTGCTTTATCTTGAACACACGGAACTCCCGTCTCATGGCCTTTGAATTAGCTCTTCTCTCTTTCTGGAATGTTGTTCTCACGGGAATCTATTTGGGTGGTTCCCTTACCTCCCTCAGTGTAATTCAACAGAAAAGCATCAAAGAATTGAATTAGAACATGGGCAAAAGACATGAACAAATATTTTACCAAAAATGATATACGGATGGCAAATAAGCACATGAAAAGATGTTCAATATCATGAGCCATTAGGGAAATTCACATTACAGCTACAGTGAGGTATCGCTGCGTAACTATCAGAAAGGCTAAAACAAAAAATGGTGGCAAAACCAAATGCTAATGAGGATGCAGAGAAATGAGATCATGCACACGCTGCTGGTGGGAATGGTACAGTTACTCTGGAAAACAGTCTGGCAGTTTCTTTTCTTTTTTTGAGACAGGATCCCACTTTGTTACCCATGCTGGAGTGCAGTGGTGTGATGTCGGCTCATTGCAGCCTTGACCTCCTGGGCTCAAGTGATCCTCCCACCTCAGCCTCCTAAGTAGCTGGGACCAGAGGCACATGTCACCATGCCTGACTAATTTTTTGTATTTTTAGTAGAGACAGGATTTCACCATGTTGCCCAGGCTGGTCTCAAACTCCTGAGCTCAAGTGACCCTCCTGCCTTGGCCTCCTAAAGTGCTGGGATTACAGGTGTGAGCCACTGCGTCAGGACAGCAGTTTCTTATCAAACAAAACACGCAACTAACTACCACCTGACATGGTGACTGTTGCACTACCTGGAGAAACGAAAGTTTACATTCACATACAAATCAGTACACCTGCCTCAGAAGAAGGAGCAGGCATTAAAAAAAAATTGGGACTGAGTGTAGTGGTTCATGCCTGTTTGAGGCCAGCCTGGCCAACGTGGTGAAACCCAGTCTCTACTAAAAATACAAAAATTGGCCGGGTGTGGTGGCTCACACCTGTAATCCCAGCTATTCAGGAGGCTGAGGCAAGAGAATTGCTTGAATCTGGGAGGTGGAGATTGTAGTGAGCTGAGATCGTGCCATTGCACTCCAGCCTGGGCGGCAGAGCGAGGGAGACTCCGTTACATGAAAAATAAAACTCGGTAGACAAATGCTCAGAGCAGGTTTATTTGTAATAAACAAAAACTGGAAATTGCTTCAGTGACTGTCCTTCATGAAGAACAGTTAAACTGTGGTGCATCCACGCTGTGGGGCACTGCTCAGCAATGACAACAGCGAACCCTCGGTACACACAACTGCTGGATGAATCTCCAGGGAACTCTGCTGAGTAAAAACAGCCAACTTCAAAAGGTTACAAGCTGCATTAGCCAGGGTTCTCCAGAGAAACAGAACCAACAGGATATAGATAAAGAGATTTATTAGGAAGATTTGCCCATGTGGTTATGGAGGCTGAAAGCTCCCATGATCTGCCATCTGCAGGCTGGCGGCTCCGGAAAGCTAGTGGTGTAGTTTCAGCCCCGAAAGCCAGGGGAGCCAACCGTGTCACTCCCACGCTGAGTCCACAGGCCTGAGAACTGGGAGGCTGACAGTGTAAGTCCTGGTCTGAGTCCAAAGGCTCAGGGAGCACTGATGTTCAAGGGCTGGAGAAGATGCACGTCCCAGCTCAAGCATAGAGAGCAAATTCCCCTTTCCTCTGCCTTTTGTTCTGTTCAATATAGATGACACCCATCTATATTGGTGGGGTCTGTCTTCTTTACTCACTCTACAGATTCAAATGCTAATCTCTTCTGGAAACAGCCAGAAATCATGCTTTCCCAGCTCTCTGGGCACATACAATTAACCATCATGAATACTGTGTGATTCCATTTCCAGAACATTTTTTGAAATGACAAAATGCTAGAAGTGGAGAACAGTGGTTGCCAGGGGTTCGGGATGACGAGGGGCCGGAGGGAGGAGGGTGCAGCTATAAAAGGGTAACAATGAGGGACCCCCATGGTACTGAAAACGTTCTGTGATTTGACTGTGGTGGCAGTGGATAAAATTTTATAGAACCAAATACACACCCACACGAATGAGTACAAGTAAACTGGGGAAATCGGAATAAGACTGGTGGGCCGGGTGCTGTGGCTCACGCCTGTGATCCCAGCACTTTGGGAGGCCCAGGCGGGTGGATCACTTGAGGTCAGGAGTTTAAGACCAGTTTGGCCAACATGGCGAAACCCAGTCTCTACTAAAAATACAAAAATTAGCCAGGCGTGGTGCTGCACACCTGTAATCCCAGCTACTCAGGTGGCTGAAGCAGGAGAATCACTTGAACCTGGGAAGCAGAGGTTGCAGTGAGCTGAGATCACGTCCCTGCACTCCAGCCTGGGTGACAGAGCAAGACTCCGTCTCAATAAATAAATAAATAATAAGTCTGGTGGATTGTCCCAACGTTGACAGCCTGTTGTGGCAGTGAATTATAATTGTGCAAGATGTTGCCATTGGCGGAAAATGAGTAAAGGGTCAAAGGAATTTATCAGTATGATTTCTTGCAATGGCATGTGGATCTACAATTATCTCAATCAAAATTTTAATTAAAAAATAGACACAAAGCTTTTCCTTCATTATTGTGAAACTCGATTCAATGGCTTCATTTTGTTTTTGCTGTTTTAAAAAAATAAAATAAAATAAAAAACAGGGTGGCATTATTAGCAAACTTGTAATCACACAGAATCTACTTTGGCTGGAAGACCTGGCTTCTGTGCAAAGACTCTGGAGTCCCCGTCTTCACTGACTCTGGGTCTTGTGGCAACAGAAGGTGCACAACACCATCAGCATCTGAGCACAGGGAAACGCGGCGCATCTCCTCAGCTAAGTCCTAATTAGCTTAGTCCTATGGTAGCAAAACCAAACTCCACAGGAGTGGAGAGTATCAAGAGGGTGCCGTGCACGGAATTACAGTATGTCCCTGCCCTTGCTCTTCTTGCAGAGCTCAGATGTTCTCTATTTTGCTTTCAAAAGCAAAGGGCCTTCCACCCCTTCCATCCACTGAACTCTCCGTAGAGTCAGCAAAGATCAGCAGTTCCTAAACCAGGAGCACAGTAGCATGTGGGTCCTTCACTCATCTACACCCTGAAAATGTTCTTGAAAATGTCTTAAGCAAGAAGCCAACGGCTCCTCTTCCTGTGGCCCCAGCAAATCTCAGCAGCGCCCCAAAGGCTGGAACCAGCTTTGGAACCAGACAAGCGGTCCCTGCACCCCCATGTCCTAGAGCAGGAACCTGGGCCACTGCTGCAGGAATCCCTGAGGATCAGGAAATTGGTTCACCAGCGTGGCTCATCATCCACCCCCCTACAGGCGGGTTTCAGATGAGTGACATTCCCAGAAGCATTTCCTCTCCATTCCCAGGTCACCGGCGGTATTAGCCCATTTCCACACTGCTATAAAGATACTACCCGAGACTAGGTAATTTATCAACACGGGAGGTTTAACTGACTCACGGTTCTACGTGGCTGGGGAGACCTCAGGAAACTTACACTCACGGCAGAAGGGGAAGCAGGAGCCTTCTTCGCAAGGCAGCAGGAGCGAGAGAAGGAAAAGGAAGGGAGAAGAGCCCCTTATAAAACCATCAGACCTTGTGAGAACTCACTCACTATCACGAGAACAGCACTAGGGAAGCTGCCTCCATGATCCAATCACCTCCCTCCCTTCACACGTGGGGATTACAATTCAAGATGAGATTTAGGTGGGGACACAGAGCCAAACCAGATCACCTGGCTCACCCAGACCTGGGACCTGGATGCCCCCTGACTTCTCAGTGTCAGGCTACTCCTCCATACACAGGCATCCAAGGACCCTAAAGGACCGTTGGTGGCTCCCTGCCTCTTTCCATCAAGCCTTCACCTGGTGGTTGGCCCCAAGACCCCCATGCATGGCCCCTGCCTGCTGCTGTCTTCTGGGTCCCCTGTGCTCACCTTCACAGAGCTCCCAGCCTTCTGGCTATGTGCCTCAGAGTCCGGGGCTGTCTCCTCCCTCGGGGTCCTGGAAGTACCTTTCTTGCACCTGCCCCCTCCCAGGCAGGCACCTCTGAAGTCCCCCGAGTTGGGGTCCCTTGTGCTCCTAGGGCTACTTTCCAATCCACTGCCTGCTGGGGGAGGGGTGCATCCTCAGGGGCCCCACCTGTACCTGGTGGGGCCAGACCACCACGAAGGCCCATCTCACCTGGCAGAGGCCTGGTGAACACCGGCTGGCCACAGCACCACCGAGCCTTCCAGAGGCAGGGTGCCGTCCCCACAGGCCGGCCCGGGCAGCATCTGCTGTTTCTGCTCTGGCCAGCACGGAAGAATCTCTCCCTGAGTCCCAGGAAGGGAGGGAAAGTCCAGACTAGCATTGAGACACTGAGGGCCTTGGGGCGGGCAGGGGCATGCAGGGGAGAGGCCGACGCCAATTCCCCGACTCCCCTGCACGGCTCACCGCTTCCCTACTGTGTCTCCCAGGAGCAGCCGTCACTGTCTGCTCCAGAACGTTCCTGTCCATCTTACTCCATTGAGGCCAGGGAAATTGGACGGTCTATTTGCTGTCATGTCCCCGTACCCGCAGTGGGAGAAGCTGAGAGGAGCCGGGGCCTCGCCTGGCTGGGATGGGCCTGCCAGGAAGGCTGCCGGCTGGTTCCCTGTCCCAGCTGTAGGCACATTCCTAGTCCTCCAGTCGGGCTCTGTGGTGGGCCCTGAGGAGCGCCCCATCCTCTGGGCCCTGGGTGGGAAGATAAAATAGAGGTCAGCAGAGCAGGGCGTGGGGCCAGACTGGATCCTGTTCTCCATTTTGTTAGCTGAAACTGTGGGTAAATTTCCCCAACCCCTCTGAGCCTCAGTTTTCCCATCTGTGCAGTGGGGACAGTAGGACTGATTCTGCAGGGATGGGTGGGGACTAAAATGGTGGGGGTGAGGCACTGAGCTCAGCATATGGCCAGAGGGAGGGCTCCGGGGCACTCCTGGGTTGGGTTGTTCATTCAGAGAGGGCCGGGTGCGGTGGCTCACGCCTATAATCCCAGCACTTTGGGAGGCCAAGGCGAGTGGATCACCTGAGGTCAGGAGTTCGAGACCAGCCTGGCCAACATGGTGAAACCCCGTCTCTACTAAAAATACAAAATTAGCCAGGCGTGGTGGCGCATGCCTGCAGTCCCAGCTACTCAGGAAGGAGATAGGAGAATTGCTTGAACCCAGGAGGCGGAGGCTGCAGTGAGCCAAGATCTCACCATTTCACTCCAGCCTGGGTGAGACAGGTAGAGACTCTGTCTAAAAAAAAAAGAAAAGAAAAGAAAAGAAAAAAGAAATGCTCTGGCCTGCGAATGCGGACTGAGAAGCCTGGACCAGAAGCAGTTCAGCTTCCTTCCACATCCCAGGGCCCACCCATGCTGTGGCAGGACCTGTCCTTCTCACTGGGGAAGGGAGGCCCTTCTGACCTCCACCCGCCATGCACCAGCACCTGCTCTGTGTCCAGCGCACCTTGAGGACCCAGTCACACAGAGATAGGAAGCAGAAGGAGACAGACTTGGGACAAGTCAGTTCCGTGAACATCACAGGACCGGGCACTGTGGCTTGTGCCTGTGCCTTTTGGGAGGCCGAGGTGGGAGGATCGCTTGAGCCTAGGAATTTGAGACCAGCCTGGGCAACATGGTGAGACCCTTTCACTATAAAAGATAAAAAATCATCACAGCGTTGCACAAAAGTCTGTGCAAGGGACAAGGGGGACACAAAGGGAGGCTGGCCAAGCCCCCACAAATGTCTTCAGAGAAGAGCTTCCTGAGTTCTCCTTCTCGAGGGCCGGGAGCGTCCCAGGCAGAGGAAACAGCAGGAGCACAGCGCTGGTGGCCTGGGTGGGGAGGGGAGGGGAGGAGAGCGGCACGGTCAGCCAGGGACCTGCATGGAGCTCCCACAGCCAGGTGACACTCAGCAAGCTCAGATCCTTTTACAAATAACCAGCTGCTTCTAGGAGAGAGATTAGTCCAGATTCCCTGGGAGCTTTAGACTTCAGAGTCAACAAAGGATAAATGAATGCATCACTCTCTACTCTTTCGGAGAACACATGTGTAACCGTTCGCACCGGCCGCACCTTTGAGGCTGAGATCAGATGGAGCAGCTGAGGACCCAGAGTGATCCCGAATGAGTGACTCTGGGAGCTGGGTGAGACGGGGCAGCAGGGAGGATGGCCGCCATCCATCATGACCCTCTGGCCTTCCCGTCCAGCCTCTTCCAGCACTGTGTGCCCCCGAGCCCTCCTTACTCTGGGGACGGCAGGAAGGCTGAAGCCAGGAGGCTCTCAGGTATGTCATGAGTCAACCCGGGCAGAAACGGAAAACGAAGGAGAAAGGAGCAGGTGGGAGGGAGGGAAGACCTGGAGGGCCATGGGGAGGCTCAGGACAGGGGTGGCCCCAGCCCATCACTGGGCACCTCACTGAGACATCACACGAGGGCTTCGCTAGCCATCCCTGTCCCCCCAGGGCAGAGAATGTGGGCAGCCCAGGCAGACCTGTCCTGATGCCTACACCCTCAGCACCCAGCCCTTCCAGCTATGCCACAGGAGGCTCATCGAACGGTGCGGAGAGAAGCAGGGAACAGGCCACGACTCACTGAAGGTCTCCAGAGGCATCTCCCGACCAGCCACGGAGCCTTCTGGAAGCATTTGGTCCATGTGCTCCTCTGATGCCGCCAGAACTAGGGCTGGCACCTCCCGCAGGGGAGCAATCACACAGCATGCGGCCGGAGGGGCGGGTACCAGGCCTAAGAAAGTGGCAGCCCTCCAGGAAGCTGAGCCCCATGACCAGCCCGGCCCACGCCCAACAGCTGGCTCACCTCTCCTCCTCTCCTCCAGAGCCTCCCCGGCACACCTCACAGTGGCAATCTGGGCAGATTCTCCCGGGAACGCCACAGCTGCCAGATGCTGCCCCATCGGGGATGCAGAGGGTGAGCACAGACCCAGCACAGCCCCACACCGACGCCCGTGGCACAGGGTGAGAGGAGGCAGTGCCCTCCCTTCAAGGAAGAGCTTGTTCAATCTTTCCCCAGATTCTAGGTTCTGGGAGCGCAGAGGGCAGGGCTGGCTGGGGCAGGACTCAGGGACTACCTGTCGTCCAGCTCAGCCACTGACCGTGACACTGGGTAGGTCCTCTTCCCTCCAGCTCCATAGAGCAGGGCTCGGGGGCTCTGAGAAAGGGAGGAGGGCCACCTTCTCCACTGGGCCCATGATCCTTTAGGGGTCCACAAAAATGCTGTAATTTTCTTTTTCTTTTTCTTTTTCTTTTTTTTGAGACAGAGCTTTGCTCTGTCCCCCAGGCTCAAGCGCAGTGGTGTGATCTCGTCTCACCGCAACCTCTGCCTCCCAGATTCAAGTGATTCTTGTGCCTCAGCCTCCCAAGTAGCTGGTATTACAGGCACCCGCTACCACACCCGGATAATTTTTGTGTTTTTAGTAGAGATGGGGTTTCACCATGTTGGCCAGGCTGGTCACAAACTCCTGGGCTCAAGCGATCTGCCTGCCTCAGTCTCCCACAGTGCTAGGATTACAGGAGTGAGCCACCACAACTGGTTGGGATAAGCCTATTGATGGGGAGAAAAACTCCATACACACACACACACGCATGCACATGCGCACAGACACAAACCAAGGAGAGATGATTCCAGATTAACCCATTTTTTGTAGAAGTCAAAGGTTTTGCAGTTCCAGGATTTTGGAGCACACTTCCTATAGAAACAGAACAACAGGATGTATGTACATATGTATAGAGAGAGACAGAGAATCACACACACACAGATGATAAGGATTCGGCTCATGTGATTGCAGAGGTTAAGTCCCAAGATCTGCCGCAGTCGGCAAGCTGGAGGCCCAGGAGGGTGGGCCACGGGGCTCGTCTGAGGCTTGAGACCCAAGAAGAGCCAGCGTTCAAGTTCAAAGGCAGGAAAAAGCCCACGTCCCAGTCTGAAGACAGGCAGGCCGGCGAATTCTCTTCCTCGGGCGAGGGTGAGCCTTTCTGTTCTATGCGGGCCTTCAACTGACTGGATGAGGCCCACACTAGGGAACACACTTTACTCTTCTCACTGGTACTCTACTCTACTCCACTGGTTTAAATGTTAAACTCGCCCACAAACACCCAGAATAATGTCTGACTACACATCTGGGAACCCCGTGGCCCAGTCAAGTTGACACAGAAAAGTACCCAGGTAAGGCTGGGCATGGTGGCTCAAGCCTGTAATCCCACCACTTTGGGAGGCCGAGGCAGATGGATCGCCTGAGCTCAGGAGTTTGAAACCAGCCTGGCCAACATGGTGAAACCCTGTCTCTACTAAAAATATAAAAAATTAGCTGGGAGTGGTGGCAGGTGACTGTAATCCCAAATACTAAAGAGGCTGAGGCAGGAGAATCACTTGAACCCGGAAGACAGAGGTTGCAGTGAGATAAGATCATGCCATTTCACTCCAGCCTGGGTGCCAAGAGTGAAACTCCATATCAATAAAAAATAAACAAACAAAAAACCCACACACAAAAAAAGGGACCCAGGTAAGACTCCAGTGGACATGAGGGCTGGAGGACTCCCCCCTTGTGGCTCTGACTCCAAGGGCAGAGCTAAAAGGGCAAAGGCTGTCACTGCCCCCAGCTCTGAGAGCTTCAGCCAGGTTACAAGAGACACAGGATAGTGCCAGGGGAGGAGTGGCTCTTGGCAGAGCCAGGACCACCTCCAGAGGGCTCTGTCTTAGGGGGCTGTTGCTTGACTTCACTCTTGGGTGTAAACGGGCTGATATGGTTTGGATCCATGTCCCCACCCAAATCTCATTTTGAATTGTAATCCCCAGTGTTGAAGGCAGGGCCTGGTGGGAGGTGACTGGATGATGAAGGTGGTATTCTCGTGAATAGCTCAGCACCATCTAATATGGTTTGGCTGAGTCCCCACCCAAATCTCACAATCCCCACCCGTGGTGAGTGGGACCCAGTGGGAGGCAACGGGATCATGCGGGCAGTTCCTCCATGCTGTTCTCATGATATTGAGTTAGTTCTCATGAGATCTGACGGTTTTCTAAGGGGCTTTCCCCACCTTCACGCTGTACTTCTTCCTGCTGCCATGTGGAGGGCCTGTGTTTGCTTCCCCTTCCGCCATGGTTGTAAGTTTCCTGAGGCCTCCCAAGCCATGCTGAACTGTGACTCAATTAAACCTTTTCTGTTTATAAGTTACCCAGTCTCGGGTATGTCCCTAGCAGAATGAGGATGGACTAATACACCATTCCCCCTTGGTGCTGTATAGTGAGTGAGTTACCAAGAGATCTGGTTGTTAAAAAGTGTGTGGTGGGCCGGGCGCGGTGGCTCATGCCTGTAATCCCAGCACTTTGGGAGGCCGAGGCGGGCAGATCATGAGGTCACGAGATCGAGACCATCATGGCTAATATGGTGAAATCCCATCTCTACTAAAAATACAAAAAATTAGCTGGGGGTGGTGGCGCCCGTCTGTAGTCCCAGCTACTCGGGTGGCTGAGGCAGGAGAATTGCTTAAACCCAGGAGGCGGAGGTTGCAGTGAGCCGAGATTGCACCACTGCACTCCAGCCTGGGCCACAGAGCCAGACTCCATCTCCATAAAAAAGAAGGAAAAAAAAAAAAAGTGTGTGGCAGCCTCCCTCTGGCTCTCTCTTGCTCCTGCTCCTGCCATGTAAGACGCCCGCTACTGCTCTGTCTTCCACCATGAGTGAAAGCTCCAAGGCCTCCCCAGAAACAGATGCCACCGCCATGCTTCCAGTAGCCTGCAGAACCATGAGCCAATGAAATCCGTTTTCTTTATAAATTACCCAGGCTCAGGTATTTCTTTATAGCAATGCGAGAGCAGACTAATACACCGGCCTGGCAAAGTGGAAAGGGCAGGGCTTGGCAGCCAGACAAGGACTTAACTTTCAACTTGGGACTAAGCATGTACTCAGCAGACATGAGATGGCTCTGCAGATGGAGCCGGAAGGGTCTCCCTTCTCTCTGAAGCCCCTGTTCTCTCCATCAGGAGTTGCACCAGGCCTCCTGCCCCTCACTGGTTCTCAGAGCTCAGAGAGGGCAGGCAGCAGGTTTTCCTCTCCCTCGTGTCTCTAATCAGACATAAAGTGGCTGGGGCCAGTGCAGAGACTCGGTGAGGGCTCATGATGATTTGTCACTGTCAAAACTGGGTCCTGTCCTGGTGACAGTTTCTTAAGCCCAAAGGCAAGGTCGGAGTGGGAAATAGTCTGGTTGCTTCTATCTGACGGCAGGACAGGTCACAGACCGCACACCGCAGGGGACACAGCTTTAATTGGAACAACCTCAGATTCTCTTGTGGGGAACAGAAGCGACCACGAACATGGAAGCTGCCGCCCTCAGCAGAGCCAGCACGCACACCGGACCAGACATGAGCTAGTGCAGGGCACATCCCCAACGGCACCTGTGCCACAGGTCACAGCAGCCCCGTGATTTGGATAGAAGAAGAAAACCTGAGTTCCTAAGTAAATAACCAGTGTTACTTTTCTTCAAGACAAGCTAACCTGTCTAAAGCCGTTAACCAAAAACAAAAACAAAAAAACAAAGAATAACAAACCTTTTTATTGTAAAACAAAACACAGAATATAAAACACAGAAATGCACAAGCTGCACAGAGGACCCCAGGAGCCCGGACTGCCCAGACCCCACACCACACACAGCCTCTGCCCAGGGAGGAGCCGCCTTCTGGCTGCTGTGATGATCACTTCCTCGCGTTTTAAAACTTACAATAGATCTGCTGTAAGAAAAACAAAGGAATTGGGTGGGACATTTCCTACAAATTAAAGACACAGCCTTCTGACCGGGCAGGGTGGCTCACGCCTGTAATCCCAACACTTTGGGAAGCCGAGGCGGGTGGATCATCTCAGGGGTTCGAGACAAGCCTGGCCAATATGGTGAAGCCCCGTCTTTACTAAAAACACACAAAAAAATAGCTGGACGTGGTGGCATACGCCTGTAGTCCCAGCTACTCAGGAGGCTGAGGCAGGAGAATTGCTTGAACCCAGAAGGCGGAAGTTGCAGTGAGCCGAGATCGCACCACTGCACTCCAGCCTGGGCCACAGAGCCAGATTTCATCTAAAAAAAAAAAAAAAAAAAGATAAAGATAAAAAGCCCGAGCCTTCTGACTTCAGTTTCCCACAGTGCAGTTCAATGGGTTCCTTGGTCTCTATTTCTTGCAAATTGGCAGCTGGATTCACAGACTGGATCTACTCAAGGTTGGATAACAAAACTCTGGCAAGACTGTAGATCTCTAGGAGACACAGGACATCTGCTTGTCTTTTGTGTGTGTGATCTTAGCAGCTGACGCTTAATACCTCTATCTATTTATTCATCGGGATTACGGAGCGATGTTATTCTATCATTTCTATAGTTAGTGAAAGTTGGAATACTTTCATAGATACTAATCTTCATCTATTGTGCATTTAGGAAAGGCTGGGATAGATGCTTGCTTCTTATTTACCAGTTTTCAAAATAACTGGTTCCCTATCATCCAGAATTACGTTATATATTAAAATTATGAACTCATGAATCTTAACATTCAATGGAGTCCTGCGATTATTATTATGGGACAATATTAATTGGGACAAGTTGAACTCGTCTCGTTTCTGGCCAGTGAAAGCCTCTTTGAATCTGCTGAGTCCTTTTGACATGAACCTATTTTTTTTATTTTTTATTTTTTGAGATGGTCTCACTCTTTCACCCAGGCTGGAGTGCAGTGGCACAATCTCAGCTCACTGCAACCTCCACCTCCCAGGTTCAAGTGATTCTTCTGCCTCAGCCTCCCGTGTAGCTGGGATTACAGGTGCCTGCCACCACGCCTGGCTAATTTTGTATTTTTAGTAGAGACAGGGTTTCACCATGTTGGCCAGGCTGGTCTCGAACTTCTGGGCTCAAGCAATCTGCCACATTTGCCTCCGTAAGCCACTGTGCCCACCCCCTGATAGTCTTTGATCGCTTCTTTCCCAACTGATATATGACAAGACGTCCCAGGCTCATCTGGTACATTTCCTGTCCCAGACCTGGAATGAGCCATTTTAACAGGAACGCCTGGGTTCAATCTGGATGCTAAAGATTCTCTTTGTAATGGGCTGGTCATTGTTTCTAAGTAAATTCACTTACACGCCCACACACATTTAAAGATAAAAATACCTCATGAGTTCATATTAACCTTCCAATTCAAATCTGAGACTACAGGGCTTCTTTTTATTTATTTATTTTTTTGAGACGGAGTCTTGCTTTGTTGCCCAGGCTGAAGTGCAATGGCACAATCTCAGCTCACAGAAACCTCCACCTCCCGGGTTCAAGTGATTCTCCTGCCTCAGCCTCCCGAGTAGCTGGGATTACAGGCGTGCACCACCATGCCCGGTTAATTTTTGTATTTTTAGTAGAGATGGGGTTTCACCTGGCCAGGCTGGTCTCGAACTCCTGACCTCAGGTGATCTGCCCACCTTGGCCTCCCAGCGATGGGATTACAGGCGTGAGCCACTGAGCAGGCGACTACAGGGCTTCTACTTAACTGCTCCACACACAGAACCTTCAACACAGGACCCCGGGGAAAGCTGGCTGAGGACAGCCCCTAATTACTCACTTGTTACCATACAAAAACTCAGCATAACAATGTTAATGTTGCCACTAATATAACCACTAAAACAACAGATGTTTGCAAATGTTCCCCCTATTCTCCTCCCATTTTAAAACACAATTTTGTGGGCCAAGTGTGGTGGCTTAAATCTGTAATCCCAGCACTTCGGGAGGCCAACATGGCAGGATTGCTTAAGGCCAGGAGTTCAAGACCAACGTAGGCAACACAGCAAGACCTCATCTCTACAAAAATAAAAATAAATTAGCTGAGTGTAGTTGCACATGCCTGCAGTCCTACTTGGGCAGCTGAGGCAGAAGGATCACGGGAGCCCAGGAGGTCGAGTTGGAAGCTGTAAAGAGCCGTGATTGTGCCACTGCACAGTCTGGGTGACAGAGCAAGACCGTCTCAAAAACTACAACAACAAAAAAAACAGGCCAGGCATTGTGGCTCACCTGTAATCCTAACACTTTGGGAGGCCAAGGCAGATGGATTGCTTGAGCCAGGAGTTTGAGATCAACTTGGGCAACATGGTGAAATCCCATCTCTATCAAAAATACCATAATCAGCTGGGTGCAGTGGTGCACGCCTGTAGTCCCCGTTACTCAGGAGGCTAAGGCTGGAGGATTGCTGGAGCTTAGGATGTTGAGATCACAGTGAGCCATGATCGGGCTATGGCACTCCAGCTTGGGCGAGAGCAAGACCCTGTCTCAAAACAAACAAACAAAAACTTTTGTGTGATCAATACATTGTTGGAGCCACTACACACTGTCCCCTTGCCCTCATTAGTCTTGGCTGCACAGATGAGCAGGACCCTGAGCCCGCCGCCAGATCTCATCATGGCTCTCTCCAACACTACCTGAAGACCAGTTGCTGGATCGCTCGGGAAGGAAAGGTGGCAGGCCCAAGCTGCTGCACACCGATAGCTTTATCAGTGCTTTTTTTTTTTTTTTTTTTGAGATGGAGTTTCGTTCTTGCCGCCCAGGTTGGAGTGCAATGGCGCAACCTCGGCTCACCACAACCTCCGCCCTCCCGGGTTCAAGCAATTCTCCTGCCTCAGCCTCCTGAGTAGCTGGGATTACAGGCCAGCTACCCACCACCACTCTGGGCTAATTTTTGTATTTTTAGTAGAGATGCGGTTTCACCACATTGGCCAGGCTGGTCTCAAACTCCTGACCTCAGGTGATGCGCCTGCCTTGGCCTCCCTAAGTGCTGGGATTACAGGCGTGAGTCAACATGCCTGACCTATATCAGTGCCCTTTATACCTGGAAGTCAGTCTTGCTGGATATAAAATTTTTGGCTTACTCTTTCCTTGAAAAGTCTTAATCCATTTTCTTCTGGCAGAAAGCTCAGTCCTCAAAAAACTTGATTCCCAGGATGCCCCAAGGATTTTTTTTTTTTTAAGTCCAGCACTTTTCCTAAAATATTCTTGGTGTTGGTCCTTGTCAGGCTCTCTCTCTTTCAATGGCACCTATGTGTTTGCTTATTTTCAACAGCATCCCTTTTGAAGGCTTTCCATCCTTTTATTTTGATTTATAAAACCATCCTCATTTTTCACTTGGCATCATTTTTTCACTTTGTGTTCCCTCTAATTTGTCTCAATTTCTGAAAGGATTCCTGCATTTCTAATCTTTCTTGAGTTGTCACTTCATTTCTGAGTTTTTCTGACTCTGATTATGCTTTTTATATTTCGTATCATTTTCTTTATGCTTTTTAGTTCATTTTAAAAATTATTTTTGGGCTGGGTGTGTTGGATCACGCCTTTAATCTCAGCACACTGGGAGGCCATGGCAAGAGGATTGCTTGAGCCGAGTTTGAGACCAGTCTGGGCAACATAGCAATCCTTGTGTTTAAAACAAAATAAAAAATGGGCCAGCACAGTGGCTCACGCCTGTAATCCCAGCACTTTGGGAGGCTGAGGTGGGTGATTACGTGAAGCCAGGAGTTCGAGACAAGCCTGGCCAACATGGTGAAACGCCATCTGTACTAAAAATACAAAAATTAGCCAGGAGTGGGGGTGCATGCCTGTAGTCCCAGCTACTAGGGAGGCTGAGGCAGGAGAACTGCTTGAACCCAGGAGGCGGTGGTTGTAGTGAGTGGAGATCACGCCACTGCATCCAGCGTGGGCGACACAGCAAGACTCCGTCTCAAAAAATAAAAAATAAAATAAAATACAAAATAAAAATAAAAATAGTTTTTAAATGTGTTTTCTTTGGTCTGTTTTGCAGGCATGCCTTTCTAGCTTGCTTTCATTGTTGGTGGGAGTATTACTCTACTCCCCACTCGGAGCCTTCTATAGGTTTGACTGCTACTTTCCTAATGCTCATTTTGATGGAAAAGTATTTCATAAACATTCAGAATGAAGTATGCTTCAAGAAAGCTGCTCTAATTTTGTATTTTGCATTTTGCAGTGCTCCCTCTCTGTTGGTTTGTGAAACGTTTAAAACACCGCGTCCCATCTGCTTTCATGGCTGCCCTCATGACCCTCCCAGGTACTTGGACAGACTTGGTCCCCATCCTGCTTGACTTGATTCACTCCAAGTGGTGGAATACGCTTTATTTCCTCACTGTGAGGTTCCTTCCAGAAGTGAGACCTGGCACATCAGTCCAGGGAGTCCAGAGGCAGGGCCTGGTCTGCTCTCCTCAACCCTATCCTCTCCCCAACGGCCTCCATGTCCCCAGGCTCCAGGTGCAGCCCAGTTGGTCCATGTCACCTGCTGAGCACACACTGGCCTTCCCCTGGGGTTCATGTGCCTCTTACTGGGGTTCATGGGGCCTCGTGGTTTCTCTTGCTCTCCCATCCATCAGACATTGTGCGTGTATCCTCTGCGTTCTCCTCCAGACACAGATAACCTATGGGTCTGGTAGGTCTGGCAACTATTGGTGGTTTACCCCAACACGCCTCTAGTTTTGGGTTTATGGGGATACTTTATCACCTAGTTTTGCTGTAAATGATGTCCATAGGTTTCTCTATTATTGGCTACAAAACATGTAACAAACGCTGCCATTTCGACCATTTTAGTGACAATTCACTTGTCTACAGGTTTTGGGTTTTGCAGTCTAGTTGTACTACCATCTTCCCAGAATCCCTGGCTTTCCAAGGCCTTCACTTTTCAAGCAAAACTGATTCCAACTGGTTTGTTTCATGATGACATTAATAAGAACGCCTCCACCTCAACTTAAGAACTGGAAGACAACCTACGGTTTGGGCTCTGCCAAAGTTCTGCAGAGATGGAGTATTAAAGGAAACATGATATATTTAAGAATCATCACATTGGCCGGCTGCAGTGGCTCACGCCTGAAATCCCAGCACTTTAGGAGGCCGAGGCAGGTGGATCATTTGAGGTCAGGAGTTCGAGACCAGCCTGGCCAACATGGCAAAAACCCTCTACTAAACCCTCTACTAAAAAAATCTCTACTAAAAATACAAAAATTAGCCAGACATGGTGGTGGATGCCTGTAGCCCCAGCTACTCAGGAGGCTGAGGCAGCAGAATCACTTGAACCTGAGAGATGGAGGTTACAGTGAGCCGAGACTGTACCACTGCACTCCATCCTGGGTGACAGCAAGACTCTGTTTCAAAAAAAAAAAAAAAAAAAAACACAACAACAAAAAAGAACAAACGCATTACTAATGGTTTGGTGGCCCAATATACACACACTGCTGTTCAAGATGCTCCACTTCAGCGTGGCCCTTTCTGAAGGTGGTCAGGAGACGGGATGCAGGCTATCATCCTACGACCCTCACTGACTTTCCAAGCTGCCTCTGGCTTCCACCCTGAGAACTGGATGGCCAAGCCAAAAGCTTGGTAACAGCAGGTCCAACTTGACAACAGACACAGAAATATGAGGACATAAAGGGAATCCAGGTAAAAAGCCTCTTTCTTCCTTCCATCGCAGGTTGGCTAAGTCATCAAATTTCAGCACAGCTAAGGTCCTGACTGCCTGTGGACACACTCACAGCCCAGGCCCAGTATGGGCGTGCAGGGCACCCTCGGTCTCCCCCGCTTCCCACCCAGGTGCCAGCCAGACCCCTTGGCTGTGTCCTACCAAGGACAGACTGACTACTAGGAAAGTCAATGATCCTGCGGTTCCCAGTTGGGGAGGAACTGGCTTCTGCACCCTGGCACGCTGCCCTGCGCTTCACCAAGCCAGCAGCCCGCTCTGCCCACTGAGTTATGACCGGAAGACCCACTGACTGGCAGGGGAGTGGAAATAAGGTAACCCAGGCTTCTAAAGGTCCACACCTACCTATTTTATTTTCTTGGAGGTGCCTGATGAAAGCAATCCTTTTCATCATGACAGTAACATCACAGCAGGGATCGCCCCATCACAGTGATGTCTTATCTGGCTGCGTTTAAGAAAAACCACGTCATGTCTTCTTAGAGAAGTGAGGATTACAAACACTGGGTTCGCTTCTGCATCAGCAAACATACGGCTGTGACCTGAGGACGGACCACTCACCTGTGAGACAATCCCACACAAGCTCTGGCTTCAGAAGCTCTCTGCTTTCTTCAATCTCTAACATTCTCCTAAGAATTTCAAACTATTCAAGGGAAACTGGTGTTTCACAATAAGAAAAAGACATTCTTTTCTTTAAACAGTTCACATTTATTATTGATAACAATAAAAAAATCTTTTAAAGACTAGCAGTATTGTATTACCAAGTGAGGTAATATGTTTACAAAACATTTACAGAATTTGATATGCAAATAACAAATTTAGGAAAGAAAGTGAATTAAGACATAAGTAATAGAGGGAAAATCAAAGAATCATTAGTACTAAGAAACGGGAAATGACAGCAACGTTTTAAAAGAGTGGCAAGGTCCTAAAAGTAGAGACATGATGCAAACTGCATACTCAAACCATAGCTGCCCCAGAATTCCCTTACAAGGGGAGTGAGACTGGATTACTCGGGAGGAAACCCTGTAAGCATTTGTGCCGGTATGTGCTTTGAGCTCTTCACGATGCACTAAACTCTTTGGGGAGAAAAGAATGCCACTCCCGAATCAACTTAAAAAGAACAGATCTTCAGCCTGGGAGGGGGCAGGGGATGGCTGCAATTCAAAGAGTTCTATAAACATCTCTGGGCACATGAGGACTGTTCAGTGAAGCATTTTCTTGGCAGCTGTCAGCAAAATCGCCATCTGAGACACAGAGAAAGAGAGAAAGAAAGAGAAAGCAGGGACCATCTTCAGGTCCTTGTGATTTGGGAACAGGAAGCACCGGGTGGAAGCAGCACAGACGCACTACTAACCCTACCTACTAACCCTACCGCGCTTTCCGGAAGCAAGGCTTCGGGTGCCACTGAGGAGCTCGATCTCTAAGAACAAACACACAAATGTGGTCCAAACGCAGGTGACCACAGCAGAGGCCCCAGGACATCTACAGTGTGCAGGCAGCCACTAGGGCAGACCCGGCCGGGCCAGAGGGCTGCTTGGTCCCTCCCCCGCCCTCCTGATCCCTGCACGGGGCGCACACAGCCTCCACATAGCTCTCCAGTCACGCAGCACCCACCCAGTGCCTTCAGAGCGGAGCTGAGATGGCACAACCAGGATTTCCATGCCTGCCACGCACACAGGTGACAGCCGCGTGGGGTTTGGCATGACAAACACGTCCTCTGCTGCACACAGAAACACACATTCCATGTCCTTATTGTGGATGCCATCCCCTATGCAACTTCCGGACAGATTCTCAAATAACCTGCTTTTCCCATAAAAAGCTGAAAAAATAAGGGCCTGCACTAGATAGAGCAGGCTTTAAAATCAGGAATTCAACAGAAAATGTCAAAGGCAAACAAATCCCATATTCTGATTTGCTTCTATGAAGACTCCTTCATGACTCAAACTTTCTACTCATCCCGTCCCTCCAGCACCCCGTCATGCACACATGCACACACACAGTACATGCACGCACACACACGCATGAGTCCGCAATTCCCATGTACACAGAAGCAGGGCTCCTACACGCCACAAGCCACCCTGAAGTGGATGCGGGAGATGCTGCTTAGCTGTTAATAAAACCCCGTGGACAGTGTCAAGCGGCAAATGCGACTTGCTGGTTCCAAGACGGCCTCCTAGCGGCTGGAACTGTCTGGGCTCTGAGGACAACGAGCCACCAGAGGGCACTGAGGAGATGGGCTACACTGGGCTGGGAACTGACTGCAGGTGAGAAGGGCGACGCGCGGAAGGAAGCAGGGAACGAACCCCCCCACGCACGTTCATATACAGAAAAATCCTGCTCTAAAAAGTATCAAAGAGATTCGAAAAGGACGAAAGAGAAAGTAACGTTTAACGATGGCAGCATTTTCCTCGAGTCACCAGGAGTCCCCGAGAGCCCCTCCTGAGCCCCCGGCCCCACTTCAGGACAGTGGGTGGTGTGGGTGGGTCTGGCCCTGGGACAGGGTGCTCCGCAGGTGGCCTCTGAGTCCGCAGAGGAAAAGGGCCTCAAGGGCTGGCCCTAAGTCCACAGACCATCTCGACTGTGGTGGGAGGTGTGGGGGCCGCAAGGCAGCTTGGGGGAAGCGAGCTGGCAGCTTCCGTCCCAGGCGAGGAGGGGCCATCTCTGGAGGGTGTCACCTGAATTCATTCACTAATGGACAATGCGGAGTTCGTTGGAAAAATTTTTTGCATCAACATCTGAGACTACGTCAATCCTTTAATTGGTATAGAAACTACTACTCTTCTTTCAAGAGAGCCCTTGTGCTCTGGTTTGATTTTGTGCACAACGTATACAAAATCTATGGCTATTGAGTTAAGTTAGGATCAGAGTTAAAACTACCTGCCAAGGTAGTTTTGGGATCAAATGACTACATTTACCATCTGAGAGCTATCTGCTATCTAGAGGTGAGAGGAGTCTGTACAATGTCGCCCTGGGCGGGCGGGCGCAGCTGGCTGTCCGAGGAGGGGCGGCCGTCACACACTAGGTGCAGGCAGCGTGCACTACCTGGAGATCATGGAGCTGGAGTGGGACTGGCTGGAGGAGGTGGTGGCGGCACTCAGCTGGGAAAAGCCGCTGTGGCTGGACTCCAGGCTCGTCATGGAACCTCTGTAATGGCACAGGGAGGGGCGAGGCGTGAGGACCACCCTGCCAACCACCCGCCTGCCCACACTGCCTGCTGGACTTCGTGGCCCACCCTGCTCTCTGCTCACTTCTCAACCCCATCAGTGCTTGCCAACGGGGGATGGACCTGAGTAACCCACCCAGGGGGGCCGGCTTCCCACAGCCTGCACGCAGACAGCAGCGTGAGCGAAAGCAAAGGCAAAGTCAGCTCTGTCTCTGACACTCTCCCTCTGCAGACATGCAGGGAGTCACAGTGCCAACAAATGACCCCCAAGCCACTCCCTCCTGGTCCCCCGAGCATCCCTGAAACCCGACGCCACTGCTGATCCTGCACATGGCGTGGGACTGCAGCCTCCCTCCAACCACGCCCAGCCGTCCGCAGCACCTGCTGTGGGGAGAGCGGCCGCACCTGAAATCCTCCGAGCCGATCACCTCAGTGTAGTACATCACTTTACACTTGTGTGAAGAGACCTGCAGGGATGCGAGCACGTCATCCACCCGGGGCAGGCTGCTGGCAGCGCACGCGGGCATGCTGTGGAATTTCCACTGCAGGATGTAGAAGCCCGGCCACCTGGTCACATGGGAACCCTAGAACAAGTAGAGCAGTGGCAGCTGAGGGCAACTCGCTTCCGACCCGTGGCCCACCACAGGCTGTGACAAGCGCCAAGGGGAACTGTCTTTAGGGTTCCATGTAGCTACAGGAACTATCTCAACGGGATTCAGAACCTATTTTGCTTCACCGGCAGGTTTGACAATGTCCTTCCCTCTACTGAGTGTAGTCACTCCCGGGTGTTGGGAAGCCCAGAGGGACAAGCTCCGCGTCTGTGGCCCTCACGAGGCCACCCCAGCCCACCCCACATATGGAGGCAGGAGCCTGGTGAGCTGGTGGCGCTCATGCTGGAGGGAGGGCTCAGCACAGCCTCCCTGGACCTGGCCTCACTTTCTCTGACATGCTGCCAATCATCCAGCATGTTCGGGGCTGAAGGTGCGTCACCCTAGAGAGAGACGTCAATCCGCAGAAAGCTCTTTCTCCATTCTCTCTGAAATTCGTGACTGTGGTAACACAGCTTAGCTGTGGATTGTTTTTAAAATGGACAAAGGATTCTTTTACTCTGCCTCTAAGACTACTGAAACACTGACAAGGCTTACCCCTGAAAACTGTAAAGGCAGCAAAATGAGGCATCTATTATGAAGGCCAGAAGTAACCCCCGCCCCCGCCCCAAGGCTACTGTGAGCACAGGCACCCAAAATAACCAGCCACAATGTGAAAAGGGAACTGAAAGCATTTGAAACAAATTAGGAGGTTTGGTAATGAGAGTTAATAGTTCTCTAAATACTTGTCCCTCTTACTTCTATTTAGGGTGATTTTCCTTTGAAAAAGACAAATGCCACCCAGTGAAATGAGGCTGGGGGGAGAATCCTCTGAAGCCCAGCTGGGCCTGTGCGTGCGATGCCTTCCCTTCCTGTCACATGCTGCTTTCGGGAAAAGTCAGATTCTGTCCAAAACCACTGCGAGGCCTGAACTCTTTCCTGTGAGACCCACTTGGCTTCCTGAGTCCCTCTGCTCCTCCAGGCGAGCTGCTCCTCCACAGGCAGTGCCTCAAAAGTTACACAGGGCTGCTCAAGGAGCGAAGCAAAGACTCCTACTCGAGACAGAATCACCAGCCGCACGGAGTCACAGATGCGCGATCTGCCCGTGTGAGGTTTTACCTGCACGCTTTCTCCTTCTTTGCAGATTAGCGGCGACTCCACCATGCTGTAGTCGCGGCCCAGCTGCCAGACTTTGTCTATGAGCTGCACGTTGTTCCCACCTGGAGAGGTGATGCTGTGGGCTCCCAGGGAGTCCTTTTTGGCTGGCTGTGGCGACCTCTTGGAGTGATAGATGTTAAAGACAATGTCCCCTTTGCACACGTCGAAATCCCAAGTGATAACCGACGAGGCATCCACGATCTGAATGAGAATCTGAAAAAGACGCAGCGTCAGGCGGCCACGATCCACGAGCACCAGGCCCACATGCTGCCAGTGCACCGTCCCCTCCAGGGGCTCCAGGGTGCAGGTGCTGAAGCTGGGGAGGAAAAGGCTGAATGTGTATGGGCGGATCTCTTTCCCCAGAGTCACACGCCACCATCCATTCAACCGCTGGATCCTGCTACGTGTCATGCACCAAGCTCGGTGCTCTTTGTGACCTGCACCTACAGGCCCAAGATCTCCCGTACACCATCTTCAGACACACTCTAAGAGGCCAGGTCTTAGTAACACCAAACACTGTGAGCTCATACATGAGTGGTTCAGAGGACTGCCCTGGGCTGGAGAGAACAGAAGGCCCTGGAGAAGGTGAGAGCTAAAGAAACAGCAGGCGGGGGAGCCTGAGGACAGCGTTCCCAGCGAGCGGGAAGCAGGGGCACGGAACCAGGCCTCCCATGTGAGGCTCGCACGGGAGAACAGTGGCGAGGCTGGGTGAGTGGGATGAGCCCCTGGCATGGCAGAGGTGGGGTTGAGGCGGTCAACCCCCTGGGTGCTGAGAACCAATCGGAAACTGAACTTAGACACAGCACCGACAGAGCTTCCCCACAGGGAGTGATCAAAGTTAGTTTCAAAGATTAGTGAGGGAGGGAGGTGAGAATTAAAATCAGCTGTGCAGAGTTCTGCACTCACTGAACACTCCACCTAAGGAAGCAGCAGAGTCAGGCCGCAGCCCCTCTCGTCAGTCCACTGCACGCCACCTGCCGTGCCCTTCGGTAAGTGGCTGCTCCACAAGCTGGGCTTCCTTTCAATCCTGCCACTGCCACCTCACCACTGAAATCACTTCGGAATGTCCTTCCACAGCAGAGTCAGTGCGGTCCCTGAGTCCTGTCTAAGAACAGCAGGTGGCACTATGTGGCATGGCCTGCTCTTCAGCAAAGCGGCTCCCCAGGCAGCTCCATCCCGAGGCCCTGACCCCCCATGCTGACGGCACCTCTTTCCTGCATTCACAGTGGGGCCTCTGCTTCAGCCTTCCGTTAGGTTTGTTGCCATCTCGGATCTGTGCTTTATTTAATAGCCAAAGCAGAAGTGAGGTTTTCACCATGTGGATGTTTACGATGCCCCCGATTCACACGAAACACACTGCATCCCAAGTTCTTGAAACATGGACAAGAGCGATAGTGCCTAACAAACAAGGAACAAGGACTCGGGCCCTGCAGCCTGCCCTCCTGGTAAGAAATGAATACAGATAATCCTCAAGACGTTATGAAATCTGAGACTCCCCTACGTATGTATCTCCAAGTAAGGCACAACAAATCTGTCTCTGCTTGTTCAAACCATGGCAACAGCATTCCCTTATCCACCTGCCCTGCAAGCACCAGGTGAGCTGCTCAGGAAGACACCCCAGCAGAAGCCACTGGCAGATGGCTGACCCAGGTGCCACCACGGCAGGAAGCAGGCCGCAGTCAGCTCCTGGCCAGCACCATTGCCCAAGCCAGCACCACATCCTCACCGAACACCTGCTCTGCACAGTGCGTCACCGTCCTCTCCAACAACTCTGGGCCACGAACCTTGACTTGGCTGAGAAGGGAGATTCCGGTGCAGGCCCCTCCTGCTTTAGGTCACTCGTGATGCTACAGGACAAACATATGGCGTGCACAGGAACGCGGAATGCCCCTGCTTCTCTACCAAAAGTGACAGCAAGAAAGGAACACAGGAACATGCTCCTTGCTCCATTAGACTTACAGAAACAGGAAAATTCCCAAAATATCTGTAAATAACCACAACCCTGTCAAGAAAAAGTAGCAAATGGGCCAGGCACGGTGGCTCACACCTGTAATCCCAGCACTTTGGGAGGCTGAAGTGGGTGGATTACCTGAGGTCAGGCGTTCGAGACCAGCCTGGCCAACATGGTGAAACCTCTCCTCTACTAAAAATACAAAAATTAGCTGGGCGTGGTGGCAGGTGCCTGTAATCCCAGCTACTTGGGAGGCTGAGGCAGGAGAATGGCTTGAACCCGGGAGGCGGAGCTTGCAGTGAGCCAAGATAGCACCACTGCACTTCAGCCTGGACAACAGAGTGAAACTCTGTCTTAAGAAAAAAAAAAAGAAAAAAAAGAAAAAGTGGCAAATGAAGCCTGTTCAATAAAACCATGAAATAAACTAATTTCAGGAGTTAAGTGCTCCAACAAGGAAAGATTAGCTATTCCTATCTCTGTGTTTGGTGGCTTTAGTAAAATGGAGGTCAAGAGATCCAATTTCCTTTCCAGGCACTCTGATCAAGCACTGCTAGTTTCTATTCTGAGAGAGATGGCTCTTCAATGTTGACATTTACTGCAACTAAGTATCGAGTATCAACAAAAGCCTCAAGACAAAGAGCAGAAAACAAGTGGACTTTTCTGAAAGAAAGGCTGCCAGGAAGCCCTGTGAGGGCCCCGGCTCTCTGCTGAGGAAGGGCCCGCCCAGGTGCAGGAAGGCGGAGGACTTACCTCGTGCGGGGCTCCTTTGAAGACACTTGCAGACTGGTAGATGGTCTCAGTCCAGAGCTTGAGGTCTTCGTTCTCCAGCTCCTCCGCAGTCCGGTACAGAGATTTGGGGACCAGTCCGCCCTCTGGCACTTCGCACTGGAAGCAGAAACACAGTGGCGAAACCTGTGCAAACACAAACCAACCCCACGAAACCCAGACATGCCAGCCAGCACCATCCCCCTGTGCTTAACTCCCGGAAGTTGCTGAGAAAATGGAAAACACTGGCAGGGTCGTAAAATACTCTGCACTGCTGAGCAATATGTTTTTAAAAACCACTTAAATACATGTGTTTTACTTTGCATCAACAGGAACAAGCTGAAGCTGAAGTAGCACAGAATTCCTACTAACACGCGTGAGGCACTGCCCCCAGTTACTAAACTGGCTCACAACAGAAGCACTAGCGTCTTTATAATGCCCTGTAAAGGAAGAGTATTACTCTAAGAAAAGAGTTTTGCTCTCAATAGCCACAGGCATCATTTTTATGATAGGAAATTATAGTCAAGATGTAGAATCAATGAATAATGTTTTGTGTCTGAAGTCAAATGACTGGTCTATAACACCAGCCAAAAACTAATGAAGAACTTCTTTTGAATTTGCCTGAAACAAGTTGAATGAGAATTTGTACATATCATAAATCTCCTAATTGACCTTTATACAATGACTCCACAGTAAAGTTCATAAAATCGAAGTCCTCCTTTCTATTAGCCTTGGGAAGCAACTACATAGAAAAGAAACACTTCAGTCTTCAGCCTGCAAAGTGTCAAAGCAGCAATGTCGTGTTGGAAAAATACCAGACTGACCCCTGGTTAGTAACCTCTAGCCACCAGAGAGCAGAAGTGAACAACCTCCTTTCAACTACCAGCCTGAACAGCAGCAGCTCAGGAGAGTGGTGAAGAAGTCTTAGAAGGCCCGAGTTTTTGGACAGCTCAATTAACCACAAAGACGCTCAGCATTACAAACACACTACGGAGCTCGGCATGTGACAAACAGGTGCGACTGGTGGTGAGGCAGGTCTCCTTGTGCTCCGGCTCAATTCTTTGCGTCATAATTGGAAACAGCAACAACATGGGACGGCTAGCTCATATGAAAGGAGTTCAGAGGTTTCCACAAATCTGAGCCTTCAGTTTAACCTCACAGGCACTTGCTAAATTCTGGTCCTGTAACTTTTACTGTAACTTACTTGCTCTTTGCATTGCACTGTGATGATGCCCGTAATTTCCTTAAAGTGGAACTGATGAAGTGAAAGCTAAATTCGTTTTCTAAATTTCTCTAACCATTCAGAAAGTCCAAAGTCCCTTGAATGTCCAATTCATTAGCTAAATACCTGAGTCAAACCCAGTGGGTACACATCTCTAACGGGTAACTTGATATGAAGGATGACTAGAGAGCCCTTCTGATAGGAAGCTTCACCCCCCGTGAGTTCAGCCGCCACAGTGTGCCATGGAACAAGTCACTGGGACTTCCACAGGCTTTGGCTTCCGCAATGCTCCCATGCCACAACTGTGCGCCACAGGCTAGAAGCCTACAAGGACCCCAAGGTTCTGAGCTTCTCTGAATACAAGGTAAAGAAGAGGAGGCCTCTGTTTCGTTACCCAGCCACTCAGGGTATTAAAAACCCCAAACATATGTTGAGAACCACTTCCCTTCGTTTTTTTACTTTAAAGATGTTATCCAAGCCAGGCGTGGTGGCTCATGCCTGTAATCCCAGCACTTTGGGAGGTCGAGGTGGGCAGATTACTTGAGGTCAGCAGTTTGAGACCAGCCTGGCCAACATGGTGAAACCCCGTCTCTACTAAAAATTAAAAAATTAGCTGTGGGTAGTGGCACACGTCTGTAATCCCAGCTACTCCAGAGGCTGAGGCCGAAGAATCGCTTGAATCTGGGAGGCAGAGGCTGCAGTGAGCTGAGATCGTGCCACTGCACTCCAGCCTATGCAACAGAGCGAGACCCCATCTCAAAAAAACAAACAAACAAAAAAAAACCAAACCAAAAAATGTCATCCAGCCTGGGGCAATATAGTGAGACTCTGTCTCTACAAAAAATTAGCTAGGTATGGTGGTGCAGCCTATAGTCCCAGCTACTTGGGTGGCTGAGGTGGGAGGATCACCTGAGCCCACGAAGTCAGGCTGCAGTGAGCTGTGATCGTGCCACTGCACTCCAGCCTGGGTGACAGAGCCAGACCCCGTCTCCATAAAAAAACAAGGAGGGGGAGGGACAGGTGGGACATTTTGAGAACATTCAATTTTTTAATAGTATTTTAAAAAATATGACAGCTCCTCTAAAATGGTTTAAAGATCTGATTCACACAAAGCCGTGTGAATAAAGCAAGCTACAACTGTATTATATTCTACAACAAATTCTCATTTTTATTTAACAATGAAGGAATGTACAGTATCAACAATTGATTAAATGGTTCTCTTTAACTTAACCCTGGATCAGAGAAACGGCGGCCAAAAGAAACAAAACATCCAAATGACCGGAAGTTCTGCAAATCATCTGTGCAAATCAACACCGACCTCTCCCACCTGCAAAAGGGGCCAAATGTGCCGTTTCTCGCCTCAAGACATACCATGCACTCTCCACTCAGGAAATCTGGAATAATCTCTTTGTCGATGTAATCCAGCAGGCCTCCAGGACCCTGGTAGTCATTTCCTGCATAAATGAGGAATTTCCTTCTGGTGTTGTCATCAATGAACGGACTAACCTGTGAGGAGGAGAAGACCACGCAGTCACATTTCTCTGCTGCCTGAGTGTCCAAGATTAAAATGACAATGTGGTATTCTGAGTGGGAGGCTGGGGGGAGGAAATTCAAGTTTATATACTTCTTCTGTCAATAGTTGCATGGCATTAGGACACTCAAATTTTGTTTTTTTCCCCTTTCTTAAACAATTTGAGAAATCTTACAGCTTTGCATGCTTTTTTCCTAAGTAGTTAAGACTTTAGGTCACAGACACACATCCATGAATGCATGCGTGTCTGCTTTCCAAATGGCTCACAGTTACTGCAAAAAGCATCTCAACGCACCAGCGTCCAGAGCACGGGAAACACCCTGGGCGCCCGCAGGATGAGAAGGCGGCCCAGCGTCTCCGGGTAGTTGGCCTCCACCACCTCGATGATCCGCAGCAGGGCTTTCACGCCAGGCCTCCAGAGGTGGCGCATGTTCAGCCCTTCCAAGTCCACCAGGCAGGTCCACGAGCTGCGGTGGTGCAGAGATGTGTTTCATTCGACAGACAGCACACTTAGCAAACTACGTCTTCTTATGTTTTTTCCTTTTTGGTCATTTATAGCTATTTCCAAATACATCATAATCAGTTTTTTAAAATGACAGTGCTATGAACTCTGTTTATATCTACTTGCACAAAACACACAGGATCAGTGTGGTAGGACCAAGGCCTGAAACTGCAATTAAGGCTGATTGATGATGCATGAAAAGCTCTCTCAGATATGCTCAGTGAGCCGGCAAGCAAAGCCACAGTGTGCTGTCCTTGACATGCTAAACCGCCCCCTAACCTGCCATCAACAGGGCACACAGCTAGTATTTTAACACATAACACATATTGTGTCTGAACTGCAGTGGGCGAGAGACAGAGAGAGAGAGAGAGAGAGAGAGAGCGCTGAGAATACAGCAATCAGCAAAAGGCCCTCAAAATCCCTGTTCTCATGGAACTTACATCCCAGTGAACCATCTACACCCTTATCAATGTCAACCTTTGAATCACTGAACATTTTCAGAACTCTTATTACTATAACTTAAAGCTTGGTCTAAGAACACAGAGTCATCTGAGTGGGGAGGGGAGGCAAAAACAAGCAAACGACCCGCAGCCTTGGGCTCCCACAGCCCGCGCAGACTAAGCAGACAGGCCAACCCACTCAGGCTGACGTGACAGCAACGCCTGGGGTCAAAAAACCCTAACTGTTCTGTCCCTTGTCACTGGCATATTACATGTTCACCTCTTTTCTACCTTTTAGAGCACCCTGGAAAGTAAGAAGCAGATTTTAATTCCAAACATCAACTAGAAATATTTAATGTGTTTTCTCAGTAAGTTGAAAGGAAAAACAAAATCCCACATCTACCTGATAGGCCGACCGAAGACTTTTGTATTCTCTTCGCATCGCCTCAGCCCTTCTTCATTTATGGAGAGAACCTACATACAAAAGGGCATGAAAATTGTCCATGATTAGTCTAAGGCTAAAACTACCCCGTCCAGCTATGGAAGAGGGACACTAACAGCGTATTACAGATAAGTGTGTAAACCAAAAAAGTGACCTATGCAGATTTTCTTACACATTCACATGCGCTAACTAAACACATCACCACCAACAAAAATATTTTACTCTTGGCCGGGCGCGGTGGCTCAAGCCTGTAATCCCAGCACTTTGGGAGGCCAAGACGGGCGGATCATGAGGTCAGGAGATCAAGACCATCCTGGCTAACACGGTGAAACCCCGTCTCTACTAATAAATACAAAAAACTAGCCGGGCGTGGTGGCGGGCGCCTGTAGTCCCAGCTACTCAGGAGGCTGAGGCAGGAGAATGGCGTGAACCCGGGAGGCGGAGCTTGCAGTGAGCTGAGATCCGGCCACTGCACTCCAGCCTGGGCGACAGAGCGAGACTCTGT
Source organism: Rhinopithecus roxellana (assembly GCF_007565055.1). Lineage (NCBI taxonomy): Eukaryota > Metazoa > Chordata > Mammalia > Primates > Cercopithecidae > Rhinopithecus > Rhinopithecus roxellana. The sequence continues at coordinate 64,186,214 of NC_044567.1, read as the reverse complement.
CTCACAAAAAAAAAAAAAAAAAAATTTTACTCTTGACAGAGAACAAACACTGTCGTGTGCGGCAAATCAAAGGTAACGGCTATCCGAAGTGAAGCGTAGAGGAATCCCCAGATGAGCAGGGGCCTGGCTCTGGGGCTCTGTCTTCAGAACAAGTGCAGGGGAACAGCAGATGAGTGTCTGTGAGTGTGGGAACACTCTGATACCACATGTGGCAGCCAAGAGAAAAGGCAGCCTTAGAACAGACATAAGGCATGGCTCAAGCGATCCTTTGCTTTAGGTTAACAAACCCTTCCCCTGTAGATAAAGACCATCCCCATTTCTATGTGTGACCGTGTGCATGTGGGGATATATAAACATACACGGCGGTGGGGGCAGACTAACACAATACACAAGGGAACACTAACAGTGAGCCAGGCTCAGTGGTGGTGTTTGCAGTCCCAGCTACTCAGGAGGCCGAGGTGGGAGGACCGCTTGAGGACAGGAGTTTGAAGCTGCAGTGAGTCGTGATCACACCCAGGAATAGACACTGCACCCCAGCCTCGGCAACAGAGTCAGATCATGTCTCTTTAAAAAAAAGAAAAAAAAAAAGGGCCGGCCAGGCAGGGGGAGCTCATGCCTGTAATCCCAGCACTTTGGGAGGCCGAGGCGGGAGGATCACTTGAGGTCAGGAGTTCGAGACCAGCCTGGCCAACATGGTGACACCCTGTCTCCACTAAAAATACAAAAAAAATTAGCTGGGCATGGTGGCGGGCACCTGAAATCCCAGCTACTCAGCAGGCTGAGACAGGAGAATCACTTGAACCCAGGAGGCGGAGGTTGCAGTGAGCCAAGATCACACCATTGCACTCCACCCTGGGAAACAAGAGTGAAACTCCATCTCAACATAAAAAATAAAGTCAGAAGTGCGTATTTCAGGACAATGGGGTTATAAATGTGCCTTTTTAGTTTCTGTTTGTTTTCAAATTGAAGGACCATCTTCTTCTCTGCGAGGCGGACGCACCGCTGCCAATGGCGGCAGCAGCGGAGTGGGGCCTGGCTGGAGTCGGCAGGCATTCAGGACGGTCTAGAGAAAGATGCCAAGAGCTCGCGTTAAGGGCCAGTGGAAAGAAAGCTATCAAGAGTTCTGCTGTGAGCGGCGTCCCAGGAGAGGGCAACTCCATGTGGCAGTGAATGAAAAGACTGAGAACCGCTGCTACACAGGCATCTCGGGGGAGACCTGACTGCCACACTGATGCTTCCACTGTGAGAGACACTTTTATAACTTCTTGTCTTCTTTTGAAATTTTAAGATGATATTAATGTATTTTCAGTTCTAACCACAAAAGCAATTCATGTTTGTTTTAACAGGCTGGTTAACACCCCAATCCTACTGGCAGAGAAAGAAAGTGACGCCACAGTGGAGCCTGGAGTCTCACAGCCGCGCACTTACGTATCTCAGCAGGGCTTCCTCCCCGAGCGCTCTCACCAAGCCTTTGGTGTCCATCTGCCCCAGCCTGAGCACGTAGAGGGGCCGCCCATCTGCAGAGGAGGGGAGGAATGAGTTATCGGCACCATCCCAGTTGAAACTGAGGATACAACTCTACGACCCTTACCAGGGAAATGTGTTCGCCTGTGTTCTACGAGTACTTGAAGACCTTTCTGACTCTTAGAAGCAGCAACTGGGCCGGGCGCGGTGGCTCAAGCCTGTAATCCCAGCACTTTGGGAGGCCGAGACGGGCGGATCACAAGGTCAGGAGATCCAGACCATCCTGGCTAATACGGTGAAACCCCGTCTCTACTAAAGAATACAAAAAACTAGCTGGGCGACGAGGCGGGCGCCTGTAGTCCCAGCTACTTGGGAGGCGGAGGCAGGAGAATGGCGTGAACCTGGGAGGGGGAGCTTGCAGTGAGCTGAGATCCGGCCACCGCACTCCAGCCTGGGCGACAGAGCCAGACTCCGTCTCAAAAAAAAAAAAAAAAAAAAAAAGCAGCAGCAACTGATTCATGTGTGTGATGGGGGTGTGTGTCCAATATTTACCCCAAAAAGTTGTAAATGAGAAAAACAAAGACCAACTGACAGAGTAGCTGTGCAGGGTCCTGGAAATAGAAGGCTGTGCTGGGATGAGGTGAATCCGGCTGGAGCTCAGCTCGAGCTGCCTATAGGCTGGGCTCAGTCTGAACAACTGCCCACAAGCTGGGTTCACCTTGAACAACTGGGGCTGCCCAAGAGCTCTGATTTTCAACAGCAAGGGAACATCAAACTATCTAGACACTTCTTCTATGACTAGAGAGTACTTTTAAAATTTTCTTTTTTAGAAAATCATTTTTTTCATGTCACAGATTAGTAAAAACTGAATGCAAGATTTTTAAAAGCCAGCTTCCCTCAATTCCCACTCTAAGGACCAAGATAAATGAGAACATTCTAAAAATCCTTAAAACCCCACCAGACAGCCTGTGTTGGCTCTACTTTTTTTTTTTTTTTTTTTTTTTGGAGACGGAGTCTCTCTCTGTTGCCCAAGCTGGAGGGCAGTGGCATGATCTCGGCTCACTGCAACCTCTGCCTCCAGGTTCAAGTGATTCTCCTGCCTCAGCCTCCCAAGTAGCTGGAACTACAGGTGCACGCTGCCACACCCGGCTAATTTTTTGCATTTTACTAGAGATGGGGTTTCACCGTGTTGCTCAGGCTGATCTCGAACTCCTGAGTTCGGGCAATCCACCCGCCTTGGCCTCCCAAAGTGCTAGGATTACAGCCATGAGCCACTGTGCTGGGCCTCCTTTTTTTTCTTTTTTTTTGAGACTAAGTCTTGCTCTGTTGCCAGACTGGAGTGCACTGGCACGATCTCAGCTCACTGCAACCTCCGCCTCCCAGGTTCAAGCAATTATCCTGCCTCAGCCTCCCGAGTAGCTGGGACTACAGGCATGTGCCACCACGCCCAGCTAATTTTTGCATTTTTAGTACAGACGGGGTTTCACCGTGCTGGCCAGGATGGTCTTAAACTCCTGACCTCAGGTGATCCACCCGCTTCGGCCTCCCAAAGTGCTGGGATTACAGGTGTGAGCCACCGCACCCTCTTTTTTAAGTAGAGACAATATCTCCTTTTTTTTTAAGTAGAGACAATATCTCACTGTGTTGCCCAGACTGGTCTGGAGGTCCTGGGCCCAAGTCATCCTCCTGCCTTGGCCTCCCAAAATGCTGGGATTACAGGCGTGAGCTATTGCACCTGGCCTGGCTCTATTTCTTTATAGCCTGGAGGTCTAATGGGTGCCGCCTGAGAGGAGCCTAACTCATCCCATACTGCCTTATCATCATGGGCCATCCACACAAAGGGAAACAGATCTTGGTGGCCACAGTGTATCCCTGGAGTCAGCACTACCCAGCCTCCTGCTGCACTGTCCCAAAAGGGGCAGCAGAAGGAATGCAGACGGATCGTGCTCCTGAAAAGGAACCAAGACTTGTCTTCTGTGGTTAACAGAGGACCAGCAGTGACATGCTGACATGGGACGGAGAGTTGGAGGGTAACATTTATCTCGTATTTGTCACCTAGTGAACTTCATCTCCCAGGAGAATCTAGCTCTAGACCTGGTCTACTTAAAGCAAAACATTTTTATGTGCTCCAAAATCTTGTGGAAAGGTCTATTTACAGAAAGTTTCTCCCAAAATGTGTTTAATAAGACACATTTGTCGAGGCCAGGCACAGTGGCTGCACTTTGGGAGGCCAAGGCAAGCAGGCAGATCATGAGGTCAGGAGTTCAAGACCAGCCTGGCCAATACGGTGAAACCCCATCTCTACTAAAAATACAAAAAGTAGCCGGGCATGGTGGCGCATGCCTGTAGTCCCAGTTACTCAGGAGGCTGAGGCGGGAGAATTGCTTGAACCTGGAAGGTGGAGCTTGCAGTGAGCTGAGATCTTGCCACTGGACTCCAGCCTGGGTGACAGAGCCAGACTCTGTTTCAAAAAAAAAAAAAAAAAGACACATTTGTCAATGACTACAAACTTTTTAACCTTTTACCGGCAGGCCTATAACAAAGTGGAATAATATAAATATACATATTATGTTTCCAGTAAAAATTAATAAAGTTACAATTAACCTGGAGAAATACAAAACATGAATTGGTAATTTCAGACAAAGCAGAGCTTTGAGCAAGTCCTCCGAAAGGACTTGCTTAGAGGGAAAAAGCCAGTTCTACGGTGCTTCCCTCCCGCTGATGCTTCCAATTCCACCCTGCCCAGCTCTCAAACTGTGGCTCAGGAAAGAGAGCGTAGTTTTGACAGTGAGGTCTTCCTGCAAGGCAGGGTATGGAAGGCATTCAGGGAACTGTGTTTCACGGTTCTCATTTAAACCACTCTTCATTTTAGGTGCATCACCACCCTTCATCCAGGCCTTACTCCCAAAGCAGAACTGAAGTGCTCACGGCTGTGATGTAGAAAACCTGGCTGAACCTTTCTAAGCTCTCATAGGGTTTAGGTCATTGAAAAGTCCCTTTGTTAACACTGCGCTACTGAAAACACTGCTGCCTTTTTAATAGGTCAAAACAAACCGTACTGCACCGAGGAAGTCAAGTCATTTGCCCAAGGATGATGAGCGTCCAAGAGGAAAGGGCAGTCCCAGGCCCTTCCTGCCTGCCCAGGGCGGGATAGGAGTGTGCCCGCGGGGAAGTGTATCAGTCTGTTCAACTTGGGGAAGCTGCCAAATTCTCAGAGTGAGGAGAACCGATGCACTCAAGGGGCCCCATTCAACTTCAGCGCAGGAGGCCTTGGAAGATATCTTCAACCACACATCAAGACAATGACAGAAACACAGTTTCAACTCCATCCGGTACCTTTGTCATGATGATGCCAGCCTCCCGCGTAGTAATCCTGAAGGACCTGAGGAGGGGTCCAGGTTTCAAGAATGTAGTCTACCTGGTGCTGCTTTCTCCACGTCAAAGACTGACACATGATCTCTCTGGCTTTGTCAATATTAAAATCCCGCGCACGGAGGAACCGAAGAATATGCTCATCTTTTGGAATCTGTTAAGAGAAAAAGACGTTTCTAAGCAATGTTAACAGTTGCCAAAGGAACTTCAGGAGGCCGAGGTGGGTGGATCACTTGAGCTCAGGAGTTCGAGACCAGCCTGGCCAATATGGTGAAACCCCATCTCTACTAAAACTACAAAAATCAACCAGGCATGGTGGTGCATGCCTGTAATCCCAGCTACTCAGAGGCTGAGGCAGGAGGATCACTTGAATCTGGGAGGTAGAGGCTGCAGTGAGCCAAGATCACATTAACTGCACTAAAAAAAGGTGCTAAGGGAGTAAGACCCTAAAATTTCCACTTTTCTTTTGCAGACAGGGTCTCTCATTCTGTCACCCAGACTGGAGTGTTGTGGCATGATCTCAGCTCACTGCAGCCCCCAACTCCTGGGCTTAGGCAATCCTCCCACCTCAACCTCCTGAGTAGCTGGGACCACAGGCACACGCCACCACACCCAGCTAAGTTTTGTATTTGTAGAGATGTGGTTTCCCCACGTTGCCCAGGCTGGTCTCAAACTTCTGAGCTCAAGCGATCCTCCTGCCTTGGCCTCCCAAAGTGTTGGGATTACAGGCATGAGCCACCAGGTCTAAAACTCCCACTTTTAATCAACAGTGAGCTGCATTATTATACTATTTAAAATAAGCTGGTACCAGAAAAATCTCCCTTACTGCTCTAGAGAAAATCAGCATTATCAGTTTGAGTAATCGTTATGGTATTTCATTTTAGTTTCTGCAAAGTAGAGCGAAGGCATAAATAACTCCCTAAACATCAAATGCTTCAATTCTATGAACAGCTCTACGAATGACTATCATCTGTGCACTTTTCTGTACACATACTGCATTTAAATAAAAAGTCAGAATAAAGAGAGAGCAGGACACCTGGCTTCTGAATGGAAACCTTCATAGTGCCAGCGACAAAAGAGAATTAAACATGGATGATGTTGAGAAAGGCAAGATTTTTGTTCCGAAGGGTGGCCAGTGCCACACCACGGAAAAGGGAAGCAAGCACGAGACTGGGCCACATCTCCACAGTCTCTCTGGGCAGAATACAGGTCACATTGCTGGATTCTCTTATATACAGATGCCAATAAGAACAAAGGCATCACCTGGAGTGAGGACACACTGATGGGGTATTTGGAGAATCCCTGGAACAAAAATGGTCTTCACTGGCCGGGTGTGGTGGCTCATGCCTATAATCCCAGCACTTTGGGAGGCCGAGGCAGGCGGATCACTTGAGGTCAGGAGTTCAAGACCAGCCTGACCAACATGGAGAAACCCTGTCTCTACTAAAAGAACAAAATTAGCCGGGTGTGGTGGTGCACACCTGTAGTCCCAGCTACTTGGGAGGCTAGAGCAGGAGAATCGTTTGAACCCGGGAGGCAGAGGATGCAGTGAGATGAGATCGCACTATTGCACTTCAGCCTGGGGAACAAGAGTGAAACTCCATCTCAAAAAAAAAAAAAAAAAGAAGAAGACAGAAAGGGCAGACTTGAAAGTTTATCTCAAAAAAGCTACTAATGAGTAGTAATTGGTCACTGCCTTATTAGAAAACAGAAATGTCATGACTTTTTAATGTGTATCATAATTTAATAGATCTCATACACCAGAATTCAGATCATGAACAATCATCAGAATATTTTTGTTGGGCAATCCTGATTTAACTAACGCTGGCTTGTGGTTAAAGGATTATGTTCGGTTTTTTGAATTTTAATAATTCGGATTCAGTAATGCTACGCTGCTTTCCCTTCTAAAGACGTGATTAGACTTCACTAGTAATGTCCAGCTTTCACAAAGATCATAAACGCCATCTTAAAACCTACTGGAGATCGGTTTTATATATGGGTGACACAACTGGCTACATGACTATTTAAATACCGAGGAAATCCCTTCACTGTCTCAGAATCAAGCAAGACTCACCTGTATTTTGTATTTATTTGCCTCTTAAAGGCAAAGGCTGAAGATAAAGCAGCAATATTTCCTGTATATTTCTGGCCTTAACTATGCCAATCTAATTAGGATTTCCTGTATCCAAAATGGTTCCCTTTACTTATTAAAAGGCATTTTAGTATAGTTTATGTGTAATATCAAATAAGGAATATTTAACACTTCTCACATTTTATAGATAATCTATAAGGTCAGATGCTTTTAAAAGTCAGTATGATGGCTGGGCGCGGTGGCTCAAGCCTGTAATCCCAGCACTTTGGGAGGCCGAGGCGGGCGGATCACGAGGTCAGGAGATCGAGACCATCCTGGCTAACACGGTGAAACCCCGTCTCTACTAAAAAAATACAAAAAACTAGCTGGGCGAGGTGGCGGGCGCCTGTAGTCCCAGCTACTCGGGAGGCTGAGGCAGGAGAATGGCGTAAACCCGGGAGGCGGAGTTTGCAGTGAGCTGAGATCTGGCCACTGCACTCCAGCCTGGGTGACAGAGCGAGACTCCTTCTCAAAAAAAAAAAAAAAAAAAAAAAAAAAAAGTCAGTATGACAAGAAATAGTAGCAAGTTAAACTTTACTTTTGAATTCTTTACTACTTAAGTCAGACTAAGTCATAATTTAGCATTGTCTTTAAAAAGTCCTTCGAGGCTGGGCCCAGTGGCTCACACCTGTAATCCCAGCACGTTGGAAGGTTAAGGCAGGTGGATCACTTGAGGTCAGGAGTTCGGGACCAGCCTGGCCAAGATGGTGAAACCCTGTTCTCTACTAAAAACACAAAACTTAGCCAGGAATGGGTGGCAGAGCTAATCCCAGCTCTCAAGAGGCTGAGGCAGGAGAATAGCCTGAACCTGAGAGGCAGAGGTTGTAGTGACCCAAGACTGCACCAGCCTGGGTGATGGAGCAAGACTCTGTATTAAAAAAAAAAAAAAAAAATTCAAAAACATAAAACTGTAGAACTACCATGTGTCTATGTGATTGGCAATGGTGCTTCCGCCAACTTATTAGAAAGATTAAAGTAGAGGAGATATACACAAAGTTAAATTTTATGACTGATCATGAGACTTAATTAAAAACCACAGAAAAAGAATACAAAAAAGCATGTTGGGTTTTCACGATGTGGCGGTATTGCTGACTAACATACAGGAATCTTCTCCAGATCCCATTACTGTCAATCAACAGGTTGGCCTCCCTGAATGAAGACAAGACCAAGGCCGTATTCTGAGTGTTGCGTGGACTAAGTGTCTTCCTCCGTGGCCATGTGCTCACCAACTCAGAGGCTGGCCCATCAGGAGAACAAGAAGGGGGTGGGAACATGAGCTACTCACGACCCCAACTACTGGGAAATAACTCAAAAGCATGTGGCCTACTGATGTGGCATCATCTTCACTTAGAAAGGACCACAGTTAAGTGGAAGTGGTTAAGAATGTAGGTTCTGGAACAAAATGGCCTGGGCTCAAATCCTGACCCCACCACTCGCTGGCTGTGAGACCTCAGGCAGGTTACTTCTCTGCCCCCGTTTCCTCACGTGTAAAACCAGTGAAAAACCACCACCACAGAGAGCTGCTGGAAGGACAGAATAAAGGCCTGAAAACAGTGTCTAATACACAGTAAGTAGACAACAAATGGTGGCCATCATTACTGCAGTGGCTTTCTTGATGACTGGTATTCAACGGCACTCAGTTATTTGTTCTGTAGTAACCAGGCTGACAGAATTAGAGATCAGGCTGACTATAAGTCACGCCTAGTTTCCTTTTACTAAATAATGCCAATAACTTGCTAGATACATACCAGGCTCTGCTCACTACAAAAGGCTTACCATAAAAATCTACACCTTTATGAGGCCAAAATTTCACCAAAAACCTGAAAATTAAAGCTCAAACATTTCTAATCTCTGATAAATCCCTGAACTCTTTTTACACCTTCTGAAAATTTGAACGTATGAATACTTGGAATACATGCTACTTTGTGATGTGACACTGTTTGCAGCCAGACCTCGCTCTGTAAAGTCTAGAAAAATGTAGTCAGTCATGTATTATTAACTTGCTATGAAGGACTTAGATTCCACAGACACAAATTCAATGACTTCTAAACTGGAAGAAACATTCCCAGCTGTGGAAGTTGGGAATATTACTCTTGGTGACCATGAGCAGGAAGAGATTCCATGATTTCACACAGTTCTGGCCCTGCACGCTGGCCATGGTGCCGACACTCACTTTGCCCTTGTGGGTCTCCTGGAGCCACTGGCGAAGTCTAATGAGGCAGCTCTCCTGCAGCGGAGTCAAATCGCCCAGGTATCTCTTGATGTAGTCGGCATCTAGTTTGTCTGGAATGTAAGTGACATTTATTTACAACAAAAACACTGGAGCTTTAGTCTCCCAAAATCTTCCTGCTCAGTGGAGTTAACGTGTGGTCCTAGAGTCTTACAGGCAAACGAAACCGCAGAGATGGCAGATGTAAACCAGATACCCTAGAGGACTCTAGCGACAGGCTCTGAGATCAATCACTGACTAAACCACAGGTCAACTTTCTGACTCAATTATCTTTCCCTGATTACCACTGAGTTACCTCTATTGCCAAACCACAATACTATTCGTGACTATAAGAGATATTAATGACTGTTTTAATTTCAAGAGGAACGTAACACAAAAAGGACTCACAAGATACAAAATTTATAAAAAAAAAATCCAGGAAATCTAAATCTATTTTGAATAGAGCTACTGTGTTCACGAATGTAAGAAATCTGGTGGCTCACGCCTGTAATCCCAGCTACTCAGGAGGCTGAGGTGGGCAGATCAGGAGTTCAAGACCAGCCTGGCCAACATGGTGAAACGCCATCTCTACTAGGAATATAAAAATTAGCCAGGCATGGTGGTGCATGCCTAAAATGCCAGCTACTCAAGAGGCTGAGGCAGGCGGATCACTTGAACCTGGGAGGCGAAGGTTGCACTGAGCTCAGATCGTACCACTGCAGTCCAGCCTGGGTGACAGAGCAAGACTCCATCTCAAAAAAACCCACAAAAAACAAAAATTAGTTGGGCATGGTGGCACATGCCTGTGGTCTCAGCTACTCGGGAGGCTGAGGCAGGAGAATCACTTGAACCTGGGAGGTGGAGGTTGCAGTGAGCCAAGATCACACCACTGCACTCCAGCCTGAGCAACAGAGCAAGACTCCGTCTCAAAAATAAATAAATTAATTAATAAACAAACAAACAAATTCCTTCCTTAGGCCAGGCGTGGTGGCTCACACCTATAATTCCAGCACTTTGTGAGGCCGAGGCAGAAGGATTGATTGAGCCCAGGAGTTCAAGACCATTCTGGGCAACACAGTGAGAGTCCATTTCTTAAACAAACAAACACCTTCCGGTATCTATAAAAGAATAAAAATAACTTGATATAACCCTTCCGACCCATTAACAAAAAATCTAATGAAAAGTAAAATGAATGTGTTACATAAGTTAGAGGACAAGGGCCAGAAATGAGAAATGGGTCTTTTCTTTATGAGTTATCTCATGTTCCAAGGAAGCAGGAACAGGCAGAGCAAACAGGGAGAAAATGGCAATGCTGACTTCCCTAGCCTTGCTCTCGGGATAAAGTCCCTGCCAGACCCACCGTCAGGTGTGCCCACCACGGGCTCAGGTGCACTGGGGCTGCTGAGGGCATCACCACTCAGCCCCTCCTTGAGGGCAGCATCTGGGATGACGACGGCCATGGACGCTGCTTGCTTCTTGCAGGATGACAAAGGTGTCTCTGAACAGGGCGTGATGGAAGGCGGAGTCCAACGGGGCACAAAGGTTATGCCTTCTTCTTCTAACTGGCGAAGGTAGTATTCAATGATTTCCTTTCCCTTTAAAACAAAAGCAATTTAAAGGTGAGTATATATTCAACATTTGAATCATTCATCCCTCCCAAGATTTTTCTTTTTTTCTAGCCAACAGAAGATGGTTTGTGGCCCAGACTGGAGCGCAGTGGCATGATCACAGGCTCACTGTACTCTTGACCTCCTGGACTCAAGCCATCCTCCTACCTCAGCCTCCCCAGTAGCTGGGACTACAGGTACGTGCCACCACATCTGGCTAATTTTTGTGTTCTTTGTATATATGGGGTTTCGCAATGTTGTCCAGGCTGGTCTCGAACTCCTGGGCTCAAGTAATCTGCCCACCTCAGCCTCCCAAAGTGCTGGGACTACAGGCATGAGCCAGTGCGCCCAGTCCCTCACAAGCTTTTTAAACACCAATAAAACGGAACTGCTACAAAATAAATAGAAAAAAAAAGGCCGGGCGCGGTGGCTCAAGCCTGTAATCCCAGCACTTTGGGAGGCCGAGACGGGCGGATCATGAGGTCAGGAGATCGAGACCATCCTGGCTAACACGGTGAAACCCCGTCTCTACTAAAAAATACAAAAACTAGCCGGGCGTGGTGGCCGGCGCCTGTAGTCCCAGCTACTTGGGAGGCTGAGGCAGGAGAATGGCGTGAACCCGGGAGGCGGAGCTTGCAGTGAGCTGAGATCCGGCCACTGTACTCCAGCCTGGGTGACAGCGAGACTCCGTCTCAAAAAAAAAAAAAAAAAAAAGGCTAAATGGTTTTGTGTTTTTGTTTATTTTACTTGTTCTTTTCCAAGGTTTAGGAACTAATATCTAAAGAGATGGAATTTTTATATGACTATTTTAAAATGCTGATTTATAGTACTTGTATTCAATATATGATTTCTGTCTCAATTTCAATTCTTTCCAACACAGTACCCTGAAAAAGAGCCTTCAAAAACCACTCCATAATCCCACATGGATAGATTTCAAAACCACAATTCCATAACAACTGATGAGCAACAGCACAAAAACGAGAAAGGAAGGTCTTCCGTGGAAGAACTGACAATCCAAGGGGGGCAGCCTGCCTGGCAAGCACCTCCCCAGGCCTCCTCCCGATCCTGCTGCAAGGCCTGGGTGCTGTGTGCCAGCTGCTGCTGCCTCTCCCCAACTTCCACCTCTCTGAGCAACTCCAGGCAGAGAGTGTCATAGCGGGAGCGACAGGCACCTCCTTCCCCCATCAGCAACCAGCACAACCTCAACCCCTATATCTAAAGATGAGGCGGGGGTTGGGATCACAGCGTCTTCCACCCAAGAAATGCTGCAAATCCTTCGCTAACCCATCTCCAGCCTTCCAAAAAGACAGGTCATCTCAGAGACTCCTGCCCACCCTCTGCCATAAAATCCCAAGATACACTCACTTTTTTAATGTTGCTGGTATACTGTTTCATTGCAATTTTTTCCACAGTACTTTCAAAACCAAAGAAAGATTTAATATCTAAACTTGCAGACTGTTCAAAACAGGTCCAATCTTCATTTTCAGGGTGAACCTGCAGATAAAGAGAAAGCATTCTCACTGACTGACAACAGAACATCATTTGTCTGCTCCTCAGTTTAACCAGGAACCAGAAGAAACACTTACTTTACTAATAATGCTACTATCATAAAGATAGCAGATGGAAAAAATGCCAAAATCATGTTCAAAATCAGGACCAAAATCACATTCTAAATCACGAAGAGATCCAAATAATTGTTCAAAAACATTTCAAAGATGACTACAAAAGGAGAGCTTTGGCCAGGTGCAGTGGCTCACGCCTATAATCCCAGCACTTTGGGAGGCCGAGGAGGGTGGATCACGAGGTCAGGAGATCGAGACCATCCTGGCTAACACAGTGAAATCCCATCTCTACTAAAAATACAAAAAATTAGCCAGGCATGGTGGTGGGCGCCTGTAATCCCAGCTACTCGGGAGGCTGAGGCAGGAGAATGCTGTGAACCCAGGAGGCAGAGCTTGCAGTGAACCGAGATTGTGTCACTGCACTCCAGCCTGGGTGACAGAGCGAGACTCCGTCTCAAAAAAAAAAGGGAGCTTCATTTTCATTCTTGCTTCATTCATTCAACATACTCACTCAACAGTCTTCTCCATCATGAACAAAAAGGTACTGGCCTTGGAAGCTTTCAACAGAGTCTAACAGAGGAGACAATCAGCCAGAAACACAGTAAGAAAATTGAAGATAAGTAAGTGCTATGGAAAAAAGAAACCTTGAAGCAGGCTGAAAGAACCAGGGATAGGAGTCAGGCATGATGGCTCACACCTGTAATCCCAACACTTTGGGAGGCCAAGGTGGGAGGATGGCTTCAGTCCAGGAGTTTGAGCCCAGCCTGGGCAACAGGGCAAGACCTCATCTCGACAAAGAAATTTAAAAATTAGCCAGGTGTGGTGGCATGTGCCTATAGTCCCAGCTACTTGGGAGGCTGAGTGAGGTAGGAAGGATCACTTGAGTCTGGGAGGTGGAGGCTGCACTGAACTGTGATTGTGCCACTGTACTCCAGCCTGAATGACAGGGCAAGATCCCATCTCTGAAGAAAAAAAATAAAGACTGGGGGTTGGGGTGTCGGGCTGCAGAATTAAATGGGTGGCTGGGGCTGGCCAAGAAGGGGTAATCTGAGCTGAGATGGAAGGAGGTGAGACTAGAGACGTAGGGGAGGAATAGTACAGCACGGCGGTGAGCACCTTGGAGCCAAAGCCCCTGAGGGATGCCCACTGCATGGCAAGGAGGACAGGAAAGGTGTGACCAGGAGAGAACTCAGGGCCTTGCAAGCCACCATAAGGACTCTGGGCTCTTCCCCTGGGTGAACTGCGGAGATGCTTCAGGGTTTTGAGCCCAGAGAAGTGACTTGATCTGACATACTTTAAATAGATCACTTTGAATTCAGTGTTAAGGATACACGGCAGGGGAGAAGGGCAGAAATACAGCAATCTGGCAGGAGAGTATTCTAAAAATCTGGTAAAAGTTCTTGACTTTTATCAAAACAGGGTGGTAAGCAGTGAAGATACTAAGACAGATAAACACTCGCAGCACTAATCCTAAAGGCACACATCTTAGTGCTTCATTAGATATTTCTAACATATTACAGTGAGACTAGAAAAGAAGTGGCATATGAAAGTAATATCTAAGGCTGGGCGCGGTGGCTCACGCCTGTAATCCCAGCACTTTGGGAGGCTGAGGCAGACGGATCACAAGGTCAGGAGTTGGAGACCAACCTGGCCAACAGGTGAAACCCTGTCTCTACTAAAAATACAAAAATTAGCCAGGCGTGGTGGCAAGCACCTGTAATTCCAGCTACTTGGGAGGCTGATGAATGAGAATCACTTGAACCTGGGAGGCGGAGGTTAAAGTGAGCTGAGACTGTGCCACTGCATTTCAGCCTGGGTGACAAGAGTGAAACTCCATCTAAAAAAAAAAAAAAGAAAGGAAAGAAAGAGAAGAAAGAAAAGAAAGAAAAGAAAAGAAAAGAAAGGAAAGAAAAGAAAGAAAGTAGGACAAGGGGTGGATCGTGTGAGGTCAGAAGTTCCAGACCAGCCTGGCCAACACGGTAAAACCCCATCTCTGCTAAAAATACAAAAATCAGCCTGGCGTGGTGGCGTGTGCCTGTAATCCCAGCTACTAGGGAGGCTGAGACAGGAGAATCCCTTGAACCGGGGAGGCGGAGGTTGCAGTGAGCCAAGATCATGCCACTGCACTCCAGCCTGGGCGACAGAGGGAGACTGTGTCTCAAAAAAAAAAAAACCAGAAAACAAAAAAAAACAAAACAAAAGCAAAACCACATCAAGGCATCACTTAGCTGCCTTAACTGCCACAACAACATAATCCACTCTGCAGGAGACCATACCTGGTACCCTTCCTCCTACACATGAGAAATAAGTGACAACATCTAATGAAGAACTACCCTCTAAGACAAAAAGATGCACTGTTTAAAATGGTGATCAAACAATCCTCAGAAGCTGTAAGTCAGCAGAACGTCTTCCACGGAGTGACAGATTACTCACGGTGTAGCAGCAATGCTCGTTAATGATGACCCGATTAGAAAATGTTTCATTATGAGCCTCAATGTGCAAAGTACGTTCCCGAGAATTCAGTGAGTTTTTCTGGACAAAATAAACATAATCAACTCCTGCGATCTTTAGAAAAAAAGAAGAAGAAATATAGAGAAAAAGTGTTAACTAGTAACATCCAATTGCACAGAAGCTGTAGTGTAACCTCGCGTTGTATTCGGGGGGTGCCCTCCAAGACGCCCGTTCCGCCCGCTACCTTCTTCAGCAGTCTGGGTGCATCGACATCCAGCTTGCAGCGCCTTTCAATGACATGAATAGCCCCATCTTCACTCTTGAATTCATTCACAGTGTCACTGCCCACGAACATCGGAATCAAAGGACACGTAGGGAACCTCCTTTCATAGGCCTATAAATTTAAAAACAAAAAAAGCAGAAGTGAGCAAAAGACACATCCTGATGTCCTGCCGCTGAACGCGTTCTCCCTGGAACAGCATCTCTCGGTGCACGGCAACAGGCAGCGCCACAACTGTCTGTCTTCACATCTGAAGCTTTCATTAAAGAAGAAAAAGACACTCGATGTCCATGGATTGGAAGATTCAACGTAGTAAAGATCTCAATTCTCCCCATAAATAAATCATTCCTAACAAAACCGCAGCAAGATGTTTTGGTAACTATAGACGAGATTGTTTTAAAATTTATACAGAAAGACAAAGGAACTAGAACAACTGAAACCACTTTGAAGAAGATGAATAAATTGGGAGGAATCAGTCACCCTGGTATTAAGGCTTACTATACAACTACAGTAACCAAGACCGTCTAGTATTAGGAGAGGGATAATTGACATACAGATCAATGGGACAAAATACAGAACCCAGAAACAGACTCAAACAAATACACCCAACCGATTTATTTTTTAGTATCTGCACCTTTGTCAGGAAACACCGATTGATTTTCAACAGAGATGCAAAAGCAATGAGGGAAAGAAAGGAGGCCAGTCTTTTCAACACGTTACTGGAGCAATTACACATCCATAGGCAAAAGCAATAACAACAATGAATCTTGACCTAAACCTCACACCTTGTATAAAAAGTAACTCAAAGATCAGGGACTTAAATGTAAAACACAAAACTAAAACTTTTAGGAAAAAAGATAGAAAATATTTGGGATCCTGGGCTAGGCAAAGAATTCTTGGATGTGACACCAAAATCACAATCCGTAGGAGAAAAAATAAATAAAATGAACTTCGCCAAAGTTAAAAACCTTTGACCAGCTAAAAGACCCTGTTAAGGCCGGGGGCAGTGGCTCACGCTTGTAATCCCAGCACTTTGGGAAGCTGAGGCGGGCAGATCACAAGGTCAGGAGATCGAGACCATCCTGGCTACAGACACGGTGAAACCCTGTCTCTACTAAAAACACAAAAACATAAACTGGGCGAGGTGGCGGGCACCTGTAGTCCCAGCTACTCGGGAGGCTGAGGCAGGAGAATGGCGTGAACCCAGGAGGCGGAGCTTGTAGTCAGCCAAGATGGTGCCACTGCACTCCAGCCTGGGCGACAGAGTGAGACTCCGTCTCAAAACAAAACAAAACAAAACTCGTTAAGAGGATGAAAAAACAAAGTACAAAATGGGAGGGGGTATTATAAACCACGCATCTGACAAAGGACTAGTGCCTAGAATACATACAAAATTCTCAAAACTCAACATAAGTATAGTGAACCAGGAGAATACTGGTTTGGACTGACCTCCTGCACCAGGCCCAGCAGACCAAACCAAAATGGAGTCCCTCTTGGTAACCTCCACACTACCAAGCCAAAAGTAAGCTGTTTATCTGACTTTCCAAGAAATCAGGAGAGAGAGAACAGCAAATCCCCCAAATGGGCCAGTCTGGGCCAGCGTGATAAGGAAGTCCCCTCTGCGTTAACCTTTGCAAGGAAAGCCACTCTGAAACCACCCATCTGCTCACTGTTCTCTGTGCCTGTTTCCCTCACCCCTTTTCTGTCTACAAAGCCAACTTCCTCTGCTGGGCTCATGAGAACCCTCACTCTATTTTACAGAATTCTATTTTATAGAACGAGGTGCTGCCTAATTCTGGAACCAAAAAAGCCAATTAAGATCCATACACTAACATACACTAAATTTGCTATAATTTTGTCTTTTGATACACAATTGAAATTTAAAAATGGTTAAGATGGTAAATTTCATGTGCTTTTACCATGATCAAAAAAAAAAAAAAACTCAAGAGTTTAAAAAAGTCCAATTAGAAAATGGGTAAGAGACAGAAAGTGATATCTCACCTGAGAGGATACACAGATGGCAAATAAGCACATGAGAGATGTTCACTAGAGAAAAGGGCCATTAGGGAAATGCAAATTAAAATCACAAAGGAGTATCACTATACGACTATCAGAACGGCTAAAATAAAACACAGTGACAACACCAAATGCTGGTTAGGATGTGGAAGAACTGAATCCCTTACACATCACTGGCAGGAATGTAAAATGGTGCAACCACTCCAGAAAACAGGAATCTTCTTAAAACCTAAACATGCAACGGTATACAACCCAACAACTGCGCTCCTGGGCATTAATCCCAGAGAAATGAGAGCTTATGTTCACACAAAACCCTACACAGAAACATTCACAGCAGCGTTCCTCATAATAGAAACTGAGAACAACTCAGAGACGTCCTTCCTGAGCGAGGCTAAATGAACTGCCCTGCAGCCACACCACAGAACACTACTCAGCAAAAAAAAGAATGAACTATTGACACATGCGAGGAACTGGATGGATCATGGGAGAATCACGCTAAGCTAAAAAAAAAAGCCTCGGCAGTTACGTACTGTATGATTCCATAACATTCTTCAAAAGACAAAACTTTAGAAACCGAAAACAGATGAATGGTTGCCAGGGGCTAAGGAAGGGGTGGGGGCAGGAGGGAAGCAGGTGTGGCTGTAAAAGGGCCACAAGAGAGACGCCTGGGAAACACTCTGCGCCTCGACTGTACGCACGGCAGCATCCTGTGACAGCGCACGCAGTTCTGCGAGATGTTATCACCAGGGGAAGATGAGTAAAGAACACATGAGATCTTTCAAGATTATTCCTTGTGAATAATTAAATTATTCAATATTATTCCTTGTGAATAATTTACTCTGTAGCAATCCACAAAGATTACCAAACTAAAGATGTTGCAGAATTCATATTAAAACCTAATCTATCCAGAGGCCCAGGTGTGCAGATCACTTGAGCTCGGGAGTTTGAGACCAGCCTAGGCAACATAGCATAACCCCATCTCTACAAAAAATATAAAAATTAGCCAGGTGTGGTGGTACATACCTGGAGTTCCAGCTACTCAGGAGGCTGACATGGGAGGACCACCTGAGCTCAGGAGGTGCAGGCGGCAGTGACCTGTGACTGCACCACTGTACTCTCCAGCCTGGGCAACAGAGTAAGAGTAAGACCCTGTCTCAAAAAAAAAAAAAAAAAAAAAAAAAAAAAGAAATCCAGTAGCTCATGGTGCATGTGAACAGAAAACCATAGGATATAGGGTAATAAGGCTGGGTGCGGTGGCTCACGCCTGTAATCCTAGCACTTAGGGAGGCCAAGGCAGGCAGATCATTTGATGCCAGGAGTTTGAGACCAGCCTGACCAACGTATCAAAACCCCATTTCTACCAAAAATACAAAAATTAGCAGGGCATGGTGGCACACACCCGTAATCCCAGCTACCTGGGATGCTGAGGTGGGAAAATCACTAGAACCTGGGAGGCAGAGGCTGCAGTGAGTCAAAATGGTGCCACTGCACTCCAGCCTGGGCGGCAGAGCAAGACTCCGTCTCAAAAAAAAAGGGGTGAGGGGGGCATAGGGTAGTAAGAATCTAGGCTGTAAGAAGGAACCTGAAAAAGGAAACCCAGTGCCTGCCCCTATGGTCGGCCTCATTATAAAGGAAGGTGCTGCAGGATGGCTCTCGCTTGACTGACAGATGTCACCCCTCTGTAAGGTTGTATGGGTTGAGCATCCCGTCTCCAAGATGCCTGGGACCAGAAAGGGCTTCTGATTTCAGATTTTTTTCGGATCTTGGGAATAGCTCTATTATATTTACTGGTCGAGCATTTCAAATCCACAGATCCGAAATCCAAAATGCTCCAATGGGAATTTCCTTTGAGCATCACGTCAGTGTTCAAAAAGTTTCTCATCTGGAGCATTTCGGACTTCGGACTTTCAGATTTGAGATGCTCAACCTGTACTAAAAAATGAGGCGGGGTAAAAACTGTGAATTCCCATCTTAAATTAATCACAACCAAGAACAAGTTAAGGAAGAAACCTCTGGTGTTAAAAAATATTAACGAAAATGGCACAGACGGTTTTGATTTTACTTCTGACAAGGTACAAGTAGCTTCAGAGCATTATCATACTAAAAACACTCCCTTTCTGGCAGCAATTCCCTGATGTTTACCTTCAACAGGACTGCCCTTCTGAGTAGAAGTAATACACAGATCACAAACATTGCCAGCAAGATCCCAGAAGGACTAGAGAATCACAGGAATTCCTCCGCCTGGGTTTTGACTACAATTCCTTCAAAGTCACCCTCAGTTTTCTTGCGTGTATCTCACTTTCTCTCCACAACGTTACGAGGTTAAATCAATGTGAAAAGCACACGCTACACTCCAGCTGTCTAGTACAAGGGACCAAGCTAGGCAGTACAGGAGGGAGGGAAGGTAGTCAATAGCATCCATGATGGTCAGAAGGAAAAGCAGCTGCCAGGAGGTAGAAGAGGGAGAACATGCTCTGCATGGAGGGGCAGCGTGGGGAAAGCCTTCGAAAGAGAGGAGGCATGCATGCTGGGCCTCGAAGCGTGCCAGGGTCTGTTCACAGTCAATGAGGCGGAGAGCGTTTCCAGGAAAGAACTCAGGAGTGCGACTGCAAGGCGACCTCCAGTGGGGGCAGGGACCCAAAGCCCCCAGGGGAGGGAAGTGGTGGGAGGTGAGGCCGGGGTCGCTGTGGTGCATGACGATGAGGCATAGACCACGCCTTGCCGGGCACAGACAGAAGGCCCTGGCCTTCCTCTCCAGGAGCTGGGACGGAGGGAGCGTGAACAGGTGGCCAGGGTCACATTTTCAGAAAATTAGTATGAGAGTCAGGTGCAGGATGGCCTGGGAAGGATGCAAAACCCACATGTGGTGGCCAATTATATGTGTTTCTTAAGTGTTCTTACTTTGGAAGTTAAAAATATATTCTTTACATTTATCTACTCTCCTCTTCTACTCAAACGTATTCTGAATCCTGTTACTGCCAGAATCTTGAAAAATCACTCAGTATCTGTCTCTTCATGCACTTTATGTAAATAACACTTAGGAAGTTTAATCACCTGCTCAGATCCCACCACAGATAAGTCCCATTCAAAGGCCTAAGAATTTATTAAGTACCGAACACACGAACAATCCAGGAAAACAGGTTGGCTACCATTTGTTCTACACAGACACTGAAAACCATCTAAACTCTACTTAAAAAAATACCAAACTGGCTTTGTACATTCCAGTACTATGACATATCAAGAAACTGAGACTTACAAAGGTTTCAAACAAAATGAATCTTTGTAAGTGACATAAAGGGCAGAGTAAGCACTTACTAAGAGGTAGCCTTAGCTAGGGTCTCTCCTATTTAAGCACGTGAACTAGGCCATTTTCAAAATACACACACCATCCTTCCAATTCTTGAAATAGAGTGGTCAGCATAAGGTGTCACCCACGCAGCCTCACCTTGAATTTTAACCACACTAAAAACGTTCCCTTCCCTGTAAAATTATCCATCTATGTAGACTCATATTTGCATAGACATTCACTCTACCTTGGCATGACCAACCAGATGGCATTTAAGGTATCCAGGCTAAAGAGCAGCTAACTCAGAAGCTGCGCTGACCTCTCCAGAGCTCTGTCAGTGTCAGGGGCAGTTAGCAAGCGCCTCCCTCACTCTCTCCACATTCTCTTCCCAGCCTGTCACTCTGCCACCAGGGTGCTAGGCTACAGGGCAGAGACTTTTTATCCTCAGCAGAATGAGGACTTCAATGCCTAAAACAAAGTCATTGTTCAATAAACATGTTTTGAAGCATAGAATACAAGCTTACTCAATAAAAAGATAAGTCCCGCCTTTTGTTTCTGCACTCTCTTACCCTGACCCGTCTTTCAGAGATATGTTAAGGTCAGTGAATTCTGCATACTGTCAGCATATACAATTCTAACTGTGGAGGGTTCTGGAAATGAAAAGACTGCAAAAAGTAGATGCAACTTTCACCTCTGGGGTGGCTTAGGTACCAGAACCAGAGTTTTTCAGCATGAGCTACAAGCCACTCAAGTTTCTACTAAGTGTGTAAGCAGGCCCTGAAAAACAGAAGCATTCTAATTTGATTAAGAACATCAATCTATGTCCTAGCTCCTAGCTCCTTCCACTGGAAGGGGCGATAAGCAATGACATCTGAGTTCCTGATGAGCACACTTGGCAACCAGATCTTGATTTCCAAATAACATTCCCTATGACAAAGGAATCCATGCTGCTTGGAGAAATGGTTGATTACGCGTCTGGAGCACGGGAAGGTCAGGATGAGGTAGAAACTTTTCCCACCAGGAGGCGAGGGAGTGCCCAGTGACAGATAGTGGGGAGGCGAGGGAGTGCCCAGTGACAGATGGGGATACGTCTAAGGGACAGAGGAACCAGCCTGAAGGGGCTCCACTCACCAAGTGTGGGATAATTTGAACACCAGAAAGAAAAATGGTGGCAAAGCATTATAAACCATACAGTGATACTCAACAGGGGAGAAAATTTTACAGGAAAAAAAAAATCTAATAAACACAGAAGGAGTGCCAATTAGGAAATCACCATTTTCTAGCCACCAAAGTACAATAACTGATTCAGACAAGGATCATCAATGAACGCTAATGAAAGGGGTTCAGAAGAGACAGAGTCTCAAATTATCACCCTGCAGGTTACAGATAAATTTAACACAGGAACAAAGGTGGGTGCCTTTACAATGGAAAGATCTCATGGGCACCACCTTCACCAAATGACTGAACTGGGCCCCAGCGACAGGCCAGCTGGACAGCCTGGCGTGATGCAGCACAAGCAGACACAAACACCACAGGCTTCTGCAGCCCTCAGGACAAAGATGGTTGACCCTTAGCTAATAACCATGAGGACATCAGGCCGGGTGCGGTGGCTCATGCCAGCACTTTGGGAAGCTGAGGCGGGCAGATCACCTACGGTCAGGAGTTTGAGACCAGCCTGGTCAACACGGTGAAGCCCCATCTCTATTAAAAATACAAAAATTGGCCGGGCGCGGTGGCTCAAGCCTGTAATCCCAGCACTCTGGGAGGCCAAGACGGCCAGATCACGAGGTCAGGAGATCGAGACCATCCTGGCTAACACGGTGAAACCCCGTCTCTACTAATAAATACAAAAAACTAGCCGGGCGAGGTGGCGGGCGCCTGTAGTCCCAGCTACTCGGGAGGCTGAGGCAGGAGAATGGCGTAAACCCGGGAGGCGGAGCTTGCAGTGAGCTGAGATCCGGCCACTGCACTCCAGCCCGGGCGACAGAGCGAGACTCCGTCTCAAAAAAAAAAAAAAAAAAAAAAAAAAAACACAAAAATTAGCCAGGCATGGTGGCACATGCCTATAATCCCAGCTACTTGGGAGGAAGTCATCAGACAAACCCAAATCATGGAACATTCTACACAACCACCCTAGATGCTTAAACAAACAAACAAACAAAAATGTGTCTTAAAAGATAAACAGAAAAAGCAAGGAACTGTCTAGAATAAAGGCATCTAAAAAGAGAACAACCAAATGCAATGCTGCATTAGCTCTTGGATTAGAGTAAAAATAGCTATTGAAACATCTGGGGAACAACTGAGGAAATGCAACCATGCGTTTCATATTAAATAACATTTTTTATTTTGTATTTGTATTCTTCTGAGACAGGGTCTCACTCTGGTCACCCAGGCTGGAGTGCAGTGGCACCATCTTGGCTCACTGCATCTTCCGCCTCCTGGCTCAAGCGATCCTCCCACCTCAGCCTCCCAAGTAGCTGGGACCACAGGTGCACAACTCTTTGCCTGTGATAAAAATCACAGCTAGACAGAAGAATATCTACTCTTAGGCAATACATGGTTCAGTATTTAGGGGTAAAGTGTCATGATATAAAGCAACTTACTTTCAAATGTTTCTACAAAATGTATGTGCACATGTGTTTGTGAAAGAGAGAGAGAGAAAGCAAATGTGATAATTTACCTAGGGGACATGCATACAGGTGTTCACAGTACTTCTCTCTCAACTTTTTACAAAATGAGCATTACTCATAATAAAAAGTCTGGAAAGACATTAATAGCGTGAGAAAGGGAGCTTTAGGGGAGAAAGCCCACATACAAACCAAAACCTGCTTTTATTACACAAAGTCAGAGCCTACACAGATTGGTACAAACCAAGAAACCAACCTACAGTTTTTATTGTCTTCTGTAGTCACTGATTAAATACAACACCACAACGTTTTAGATGTGAAAACGTGTACAAATTTTAGGTCTGCCCGAAGCTCTGGCCGAGGTGGTGGCAGGCCTGGTGAGCAGCACAGCGGGACAGGGCCTTCTCCAGGGGCCTCAGCACCAGCTCCAGCTCCTTGGGGCTCAGAGGAGCAGCAGCCTGGGGAGCTCATGCTTTTCAAGCACAGTCGGCAACCTGGACTTTTCTGGAAAGCTTCTTTATTTTTAAAACCCCGTTTGAGCTACAGAGCCCACATCAGCAGGCCTTCACGTTTTATCTCCGCACTAAAAGAATGTGGGAAGAACCCCCTTTCCAACTCTCACCAGGTTCGAATCACGGTGCCGGAAGAGCAGCAGCAATTTCCAGGTATCCACAGTGTCATCCAGCCATTTCCTAATCCCGCCCAACATTTACCAAACACACAATCAAGAAGGGCTGAACAAAATGAACTCTCCCAGAAGTAAGTTCTTCAGAGAGGGAGAAAGGCTCTTTGAGGTATCCTTTTTAAAGGAAAAATTACTTCTGTAAGACAAATAGCTACTGTAGGCATTTGCTCACTCATTTTTACACAGCAATTGTTTCAACAATAAAAACAAAACTAGGGCCTCATCAACCTGATCCTGAGAGGATGTTCCTCCCTGGTAACTGCTTCCTCCCACGTTCCTACACCCACTCTCTTCCTCTTTCAAAAGGATTTCTGAGCCTGCAATTCGGAAGGCTGGCAATAGCACTTTCAGCTTTTAACCAACCTTTGAATGCAATTTTGACATATTAAAAGCTAGTACTGTGCTAAAGAAAGTCATATTTTTGTGAAGACATTTCAACTTGGAAATTAATGAGCTGGATGCTGCACTCCACCAGAAAAACCCTTTTAAAAGAAATTCAACCTAAAGAGCCTACCTTTAATGTGAACTATATTCACACCCAATTTAGCCAACACACCAAGCCAGCTGTTTTCCAGGCAACAACTGGGATATTCTACAGCATCAGACCTGACCCTCAAACTCGTTTATACACAGATCTGGTTTTACCCTGGAAACAATCAGTAAGTAAAACTAACTATGGCCTAAGTCTCTCTTACAAGCTGCCAGTGCTCAAAGAAACAAGTATTCAACCTATCAAGAAAATGTGTCCAACTTTGTAGGCTGCATTTAAAAAAAAAAAAAAAAGGAAGAAAGAAAAGAAAGAAAGAAAACGTGGCAAACTGACCAAAGCCCCTCAGAGTTCTAATTCTATAATTCTCACACTATCAAAGTAACAGCTGTTTACAGAGGCGCTTACCACATGCAGGCCCTAAACTAAAAATTCTAAGGAATATAAAAGTGGAAGGCACAGGATCATGGCTTATTTACGAGGCAAGACATAAAAACTCATAACTAGCTGCGTGGGGTGGCTCAGGCCTGCAATCCCAGCACTTTGGGAGGCTGGGGTGGGTAGATTAAACACCTGAGGTCAGGAGTTTGAGACCAGCCTGGCCAACATGGTGAGACCCCATCTCTACTAAAAATACAAAAGTAGCTGGGCGTGGTGGTGCATGACTGTAATCCCAGCTACTCAGGAGGCTGACGCTGGAGAACCACTTGAATCCGGGAGGTAGAGGATGCAGTGAGCTGAGACTGTGCCATTGCACTCCAGCCCGGGCAACAAGAGCGAAACTGTCTCAAAAACAAAAACAAATGTATAACTATATACAACAATAGAAAAAAAAGACTGAGAAAGGAGGTGACTGATACCAAATGGACTGTATTAACAAAAAAACCTGCTTAAGCTATTCAGGGGGAACCCACTTCAGGCTGGGTGGTTACAGAGGGCTTTGCTGGAGAGGTGACGTCTGCAGAGGGCTCTAAAGAGAAACCCAGAGAGAGACAGCAACATTCCCGGCAGGGAGAGCATCAGCAAGAGGGAGCAAGGCAGGGGCCAACTCCAGAGAAGCCTCTCAGCCCCACTCATAGAACACCAGTTTCCTCAGACGCTGGCTCAGACACAAGCGGTCACTCCATGAACAGCTTCAAGCACCACGGTCTGCCGCTGCAACTCCAAGCAAATAAACATCGAAGCTACTTCTAGACCGTAAGAGTGACAAGGACCCAGGAAGACTACACGTAATCACAATTCAGTCCTCTGTAGGCTCCTGTATCCCACCTCGTTTCCTCATCAGAAGGCTACCAAGTGAAACGACTTGTTTAGTCCACTGGTAAATCAAGGTTTCAAATTGCATGCTATTTGTGAATATGTGTTCATACCTAAACACTTGAGCCATTTCAAAGAAAAGTCAGAATCCCAGTAGTTTCAGCATACCCATCCACTTCTCCAAATACTGACAGCCCAGAGCATCCACAGCTAGATCAAAGGCCGCTTTGGCAACTGCACAATGGTACATGGCATGCACATTACACTAGGGAAAGAAGTGCCACATCTCAACCAAAGTCATCTGCCTCAGGTACCAGTCTTCAGTGAGACAAACGCATCAAGTCACAACAGCAGACTGGTAATCTGCACTTAGATCAAACCAGAAAATAAGGCTGAGGTGGGAGGATCGCAGGAGCCTAGGAGATGGAGGCTACAGTGAGCCATGATCACACCACTGCACTCCCACCTGGGTGACAGAGCCAGACCTTATCTCAAACAAAAACAAGAAAATACAATGACTATACTAAAATTAAAAACAGGCTGGGCACGGTGGCTCACTCCTAAAATCCCGGCACTCTGGGAGGCCAAGGCGGGCAGATCACCTGAGGTCAGGAGTTAAGAGCCCAGCCTGGCCAACATCTCTACTAAAAATACAAAAATTAGCTAGGAATGGTGGCAGGCGCCTGCAGTCCCAGCTACTTGAGAGGCTGAGGCAGGAGAACCGCTTGAAACTAGGAGGCAGGGGTTGCAGTGAACCAAGATCATGCCACTGCACTCTGACCTGGGTGACCAAGTGAGAATCCGTCTCAATAAAACAATAAAATAAATAAAATAAAATAAAATAAAACAAAACAAAACCCTAAAAACAAATATATAGGCCAGGCGTGGTGGCTCATGCCTGTAATCCCAGTACTTTGGGAACCCGAGGCAGGTGGATCACAAGGTCAGGAGATCGAGACCATCCTGGCTAATGAAGTGAAACCCCGTCTCTACTAAAAATACAAAAAAAATTAGCTGGGTGTGGTGGCGGGCGCCTGTGGTCCCAGCTACTCGGGAGGCTGAGGCAGGAGAATGGCGTGAACCCAGGAGGCGGAGCTTGCAGTGAGCCGAGATCGCAACACTACACTCCAGCCTGGGGAACTGAGCGAGACTCCATCTCAAAAAAAAAGAAAAAAGCAAAAATTTGTCATAATCCAAGACATTTCTAAGATCAAACACATACGAAGCTTAAATTATGAACTTCATCTTAGAAAACCTCAAACTCCATGGTTCTGATGATACCTTTCTCCAAAGCTAACATTTAGTATGGAAAAGTAAGTTCACCCTCAAGTGCTATAAATCCAAGGAAAAAGCATCATGACAGATGTGAAGTAACCCAATAAAACAGGCTGGGTTTCTTTTCTAGGGCCTTCTCATCAAGGTATGATGATGATGAGTATCACAGAAGGCATTAATTATCACTGAAAGAACAGACGGTAAACATGCTGCTCACATACCACGCACCAAAACGTTTGCACTTCCAAGTATTTTAGCATTTTTGACCAGGAATAGGTTCTTTTTACCATCTTTCTCTCAATGCCTGCCCTCACAGTTTACCACGCAATGGTATAAAGCAGCTATGTTTACTTTTGATCAAGGAGCCATTTCAACACACATCATACTACACAACTGACGGAATGGGCCAACACCGGGAGGGCTGTGAGATATTCTGCATCAACCCATCAGAGCTTCTTCCATTCGTACACCCACTCCTTTGCTCCAAGAGTTCCAGACATGATATATATTTTTGCTAGAGGACAGGAGAAAGAAACTTCAAAATCTCTTCCGAATTCCACGTTTTCTCTTAGGAAACAGCATGGCTCTTTGAGGTATTCGTGCCACCTGGGGTGTTAAGCCTCTGTTAAGGAAAGGTCACTACATCCAGTGACTATTTGTGTGTTCCACCCTCCAGCCTACGCTGAACTTCACCTGGACTACCTTCATTTAACAGACAGTGGTCCCCAACTCCTGCTGGTCCGTGGACTGCTGAGAGCCTGGCCACACTGCCGGCACACCTGCATTACTGCCTGAGCTCCACCTCCTGTGGCATCAGTGGCAGCATCAGACTCTCATAGGAGTGAGAGCCTTATTGTGAACTGCACATGCGAGGGATCGAGGCTGCACACGCTGTAAGCTGCACACTCCGTAAGAGAATCTAATGCCTGATGATCTGAGGTGGAAGAGTTGCATCTTGAAACCATCCCCTCCACCCCACAATCCATGGAACAACTGTCTTCCACAAAACCAGTCACTGGGGCCAGAAAGGTTGGGGACCACTGCTTTAACAGAGACCTTCACATGACTTTATTAGCAGGCAACAGTGACACAATTCTAAAGGACCTGGGAAAATTACCCACAAAATTAAAAACTTCACACAGAAAAAGTTTTAATTCCATAGACAGGTCACTCATGTGATTTATCCACATTATGGTATTTTGAAACAGTGTCAAAAAAACACACAGTAGCAGGTTTTCTTCCGACCTCTCAAAAAAACACACAGTAGTAGGTTTTTCTTCCGACCTCTTAAAATAACTCAAGTTGGTGACACCACGCTGTGTTTCACTCTATTCTGGAAGGCCGTGTTCTTGCAGATCTGAGTGGCAGGTGGGATGCAAGTGCTATGAACCAAAATTACTGACGACAGTCTCCTCCTCAAGAGCAAGAGAAGCTGCTACTAAATACAGCTCCATCCGCTTTAAGATTTTCCACCATAAATTTCCGTAAACCTCTGGGTCCTAGAAACAAGTGTTAGTGCGTGAACACTGCACTAAAAAAAAAAAAAAAAAAACAAAGGAGGCGGGGAACAAAGGGGAAAAGCCACAGGTACAAAGGAGCAGGCAAGCAAACCTTAGCAAAGAACTAGGGCATTACCCACCAAACCTAATTTGACAGTTCTGTGACACCCCAACTCTGTCCCCCAATGATAGTGGCTGTGATTTTATACTGTTCATATGACAGCCACGTGTCCTGTCAAAATTGTTCCTGGTCCACACAAAAGAACTAGGTATATGTCAATATTTCACAGTATCCAGCAGAGGATTACAGCTCCTAAGTTTTGAAGCACTGTTATAAACACAAAACAAGCACAAAAACAAAAAATTACGCTCAAAAGAGAAATAATCATCTGCTAAAACACTAGCATGTCTACATTTGGCTAAAGCAAGACTACTATTCAGATCTAGCTTTAGATATAACGTTTTAGGAGGAGGACAGTTTCAGATTGTTCTAGTTAAACACTATTCCTTCTCTCCTTGCTGAAACTAACATATATTGCAACTAACCATAGCTAAAACTGGTTTAACAAGGTCTTCTGGAATACTTTCTCTTAAAGTACTTTTAATGTATTCTTCTTCAAGAATTTCCAGCCAAGACTACCTGGAAACTTTTGTTAACACTACTTAACAGGCTGACATAGAGTTACTGAGCTTTCTAATGAAATTCAAAGTATAATCTAGTATGCCTGATTAACTGTATCTTTTGCATTTTAATTTAAATTAGAAAAATAAGGCCCATTATTGTTCTACTGTTTGTTACATTTCTGGAAGATCTCAAGAGGGACATCTCAGGCATTAGCCTGGGGGCTCTATGTTTTAAATGTGCTCACTGTCCTGAACATAATCATCTCAGACATTCCTGACCGGCTCAGCTGGGTACATTTGTCCTTCAGCACCGTCACATGTGTTCCTTGATGTCTCAGTAACTTCCATGGTGCCTCAAGGCTAAAAAATTTACCATTTATTATTAGGTCCAAACAATTTAAAATGCATTTATGTCCTAACAACTTAGTAACCATTTGAAAACCTAATAAACTTAAGTCGAAGAAAAAATGTCTTTGCTTCATTCTTAAATAACCAGAAGTATTTCTAAGGATGTGTAATGGTGTATATTGTCAAAATCCGAAGACATGTACAACACAGAGTGAACCTAGATATAAACCACAGATTCTAGTTAAAAATAACATAATTGGCCAGGCATGGGGGCTCACGCCTGGAATCCCAGCACTCTGGGAGGCCGAGGTGGGCGGATCACCTGAGGTCAGGAGTTTGAGACCACCCTGACCAACATGGAGAAACTCCGTCTCTACTAAAAATACAAAAATTAGCCAGACATGGTGGCAGGCACCTGTAATCCCAGCTATTCAGAAGGCTGAGGCAGGAGAATCGCTTGAACCTGGGAGGCAGAGGATGCAGTGAGCCAAGACTGCGCCACTGCACTCCAGCCTGGACAACAGAGCAAGACTCTCTCTCAAAAACAAATGAACAAACAAAAAATCACAATTATTGTGTAAGAGACATCCAGTGGGGAAAAAATAATGTTATCAATATTAGTTCATCAACTTTAACAAACATACTGATAGAGGCAGGAGGCAGACAAATGCCTAGGCAGACAGGAGCAGGTCCCCAGTGAAATCCAACTTTCAGTCTGGAGAGAGCCTTGGGTAAATCCTCAGATGCGACTGAGACAGTTTCCTCTGATTGATCCCAATCCTTCACCTATTTTACGTATACCTACCCTTTCCCTAATTGGTTTCCCTCCCTCCCTCCTTCCCTCCCTTCCTTCCTTTTCTTTTCTCTCTCTCTCTCTCTTTCTTTCTTTTTTCAAGACTGAGTTTTGCTCTTGTTGCCCAGGCTGGAGTGCAATGGCACGATCTTGGCTCACTGCAACCTCGGCCTCCTGGTTTCGACTGATTCTCCCGCCTCAGCCTCCTGAGTAGCTGGGATGACAGGTGTGCACCAGCACGCCCAGCTAAGTTTTGCCTTTTTAGTAGAGACAAGGTTTCACCATGTTGATCAGGCTGGTCTCAAACTCCTGACCTCAAGTGATCCACCTACCCTGGCCTCCCAAAGTGCTGGGATTACAGGCGTGAGCCACCACGCCCAGCCTCGTAATTGGTTTTCTACACTATCATGCCCACCTTGAGTGATGTCTTCTGTTTAACCTTTTATGCATACTCACAAACCAATCAGCACACACTCCTTATTCTGAGCCCATAAAAACCCCTGGGCTCACCCATACTGAGGTGGGAAATTAAAGAAAAATAAAATCTAAAAGAAAGAGAAATAACTTTTCCTGTATTAGGCTGACTTGTCCCAGAGGCAGCAACACGCACAGCCCAGACCCAGGAAAAGTCTTGATAATATTATCTTAATGTGCTCTGGAGACTTTCCCAGCACTCCCCCAACACAGGAAGAAGAAGAAAAAAATTTTTCTTTTGTTTTATAGAATGAGTTTATGGATTCCTGTTCTCTATAACTAGTGACTTCAAGTATTCTGTTTTATCTAAGAAATACAACAAAGGTCATGAGAAGCCTGAGCAGGCCTGAATTACAGCTGCCTGGGCACCACACTGAAGGTTATATGATAAGCCCATGCCCAGGCAAACATAGGTAACAGACACCTGGGGTTGCATAGCAACAGTTACGTGCAATCCTGAGTTATGAACTTGTTACAACTGAATTAATTGTCTTTGTCCTGCCTCTGTATCCCTGCTTTCACACCACTACGCACTTGCTTCAAGCTAGCCCACCCCCTTTTGTGAAGTGTGTATAAAAGTCAAGTGCTGTCTTTGTTCCAAGCCCAATCTCTGGATGTGAATCCGCTGGGCCCGAGTGTACTCAATAAGAGATCCTCCCGTTTTAACCTGAGGTCTCTCTCTCATCCTCCTGAATCCTGCAACAATACTAATGCCCGAGATGATTAATTCCTCTTCAAAGGGTTTAACTGTGTAACATCCTTGTTCTTTGTTCAGAAGCCCAACCTCCTTATACTCCCTTGTTTCTGGCCTGCAAACAACCCTCCTGCTCCTGTTGTGCCTTGACATGCTCAGACAAGTCTGGACATGCCTCGTACTATAACAGACAAGACTACTCCTACCCGCTCCTTCTCTTACAAATCATGCGTTTATCCTATTCAAAAAAGTTTAAGTCTTAGCCAACTGGGATCAGTTTAGATTGTACGGTCCAACCCTAGCCAAGAGGGGAAGGACACAAGGACAGGAACTGCGCTAAGGATAAAAACCCCTTCCCTCCTTTGTTTGATGTGCTCTTGCGGTTGTAAAAGACGCAGGCGGCATCTTTCTGCAGAAGTAAATTGCCTTGCTGAGAAATCCTTTGTCTCAGTGCTAGTTTTTCTCTTCAGCACCACTTACTTGTTCCCAACAATCTGGGGGCCTGTCCAGGATTCCCATTCTCCTCTGGGGAAGGGTCTTCAGTCCCCACTCATGAGGAGACGCGTCCCACTGCCTCGCTGTGGTGGCCTCAAGGGTTAGGGATTGAGACGCACCTGGTGTGACAAATAAACCCAGACTCTCGGCAACGCAGGAGAAAAAGGCCTACAAATACCACGGCGACCAGGTAACCGTGCAGAGACAAAGGTAAGAAAAACCACAAGGGCAGTAAGTATTTCCTTGGTGGTCGGGACATCCTGAAGGTTGAAAAAGTGTGTGAATGAGACACACAACTGAGTGCAAAGCGAGTGTGGAGTCTGGATCTGCGGTTCCATGGTCACCTCATATGGCTTAGGGCGGCTTGCCTGTCTTGCCTGTCAGGGCATTATACTGACCCGCCAATGCTAAGAGGGACCTGAAAATTCCCTCAAAGGAAGCAGCCAGAGAAGGAATAAGTGGAAGCGAAAGAGTGCAAGAAATCTCAAGTAAAGGGGGTTGGGCCTCTAAAGAAAGAGAGTAAGAGGCTGGGCGCAGTGGCTCACACCTGTAATCCCAGCACTTTGGGAGGCTGAGGTGGGCAGATCACAAGGTCAGGAGTTCAAGACCAGCCTGGCCAACACGGTGAAACCCCGACTCTACTACCAAAAAAAAAATTAGCCAGGTGAGCACAGATTGTGCCATTGCACTCCAGCCTGGGCGACAGAGCAAGACTCCATCTTTAAAAAAAAAAAGAAAGAAAGGGTGCAAGAAATCTCTAGTAAGAGAGGTTGAGCCCTGCAAACTCAAGAAAACACCTTCTCCAGTATGGGAAATACCCCAAGCAAGACAACAGAATTTCCCGATAGTCCCTTAGGTCTCGTGCTAAAATACTGTAAAGATAATGAAAGGACTAAAAATAAGAAGAAGCGACAAATGATAAAACACTGTTGTTTTATTTGAACTAAGGAAACTATCCTCAAACCATCAGTTTTCCAGCCACAGTTTGGGTCAAACGAGGATTGGATTTGTCAGCTTTTAATAGAGTATGTAAATAACAAGAGTCCTGTCTCTCAGGAGGAGACACACTATGCCCCGTGCTGACGGCAGGGGCCTGTCCTCCTCTACCCCCTTCAAAGCCAGTAAGAATAAGCCAGAAACTACTTCCCCTATAGAAACTAAGGCCCCCACCCCTAAGGAACCCGCATGGGATCCTTTAGACCATTGACCTCAGCGAGATACCTCTCACCTCCCTCCCCTCAGGCAGCCGCCCTGGACCCTTCCCCCGACTCACGACTCACATTGTGCCCCCTCTTTATAACCCTAACTCTTGGAATCATTCCCAGCCTGAGGGCCCTCCTCCAGGGAGGCTTCCAAGTGAGATAGAACAATGTAGAAAGGATATTCCAAACTTCCCTTTCCCCACCACTTCTAAAGAGTCAGCTCCAACTCTCTTCCCCTTAAGGGAAGTGCCCCTCAGAGGCGGCCGCTGGCTTTGTAAATGCTCCGTTAACTAGCTCAGACGTCCGAAACCTAAAAGGGAGCTCAAACCACTCTTAAGTGACCCTTATAGAGTGGCTGACCAGATTAATCAGTTTCTTGGACTCTCAGATATATACTTAGGCTGAGCTAACGTCTATCCTATGTATTCTCTTTTCAGGAGAAGACAGGAGCATGATTCACAGGGCTGCTATGACAATTTGGGAACGTCAGCATCCCTCAGGTCAGAATGTCCCAGCAGCTGAACAAAACTTTGCAGCCACAGATCGTCAATGGGATAATAACAATGCAGCCCACTGAAGAAATATGCAAGACCTTAGAGAACTGATAATTAAAGGAATTCAAAAATCTGTACTCCACACCCAAAGCATTACCAAAGCTTTTTATATACAACAAGGGAAGGATGAAGGACCTACAGAGTTCTTAGAAAGGCTCAAGGAGCAAATGAGAAAATATGCAGGTCTAGATTTAGAAAACCCTCTTGGGCAGGGGATGTTAAAGCTCCATTTTGTTACCAATAGTTGGCCAGACATCACAAAAAAAAAAAGTTACACAAAATAGAGAACTAGAAAGATAAAGCTATAGAGCAGCTTTTGAGAGAAGCTCAAAAGGTGTATGTACGAAGAGACAAGGAAAAGGAAGAGCAAAAGGCAAGGATCATGCTATCCACCCACAACAGAACACTCAGGGGCCAGAACCTATAAAGAAATTAAGACCCCACTTTCCAGGCCATATAAAGGCTACGAAACAGCACAGCCAAAGAACTCAAAAGTAGGAGGGGAAAAAAGGGCAAAACAAATGTTTCAAGTGTGGAAAAATAGGCCACTTTAAAAAGGAACGTCCCAAACGGGAAACAGAGAAAGCAGTCATTCCACTCATGACCTTCGGGGAAGAACGGGAGGTCAGGGGCTCCACTCTTTTGACCTCAAGTCCCACCAAGAGCCCTTGATAAATTTAGAGGTGGGATCCAAACCCGAGCTTATCACCTTTTTCCTTGATTCAGGAGCTGCTCACTCCTCAGTTTGTTATCTTCCCCGATGTAACTTGTTCATGGGAAAAACTTTTTATTTCGGGAGTAAAAAAAGAGGGTTAAGTTTAAAGCAAAAATCTTAGAAGAAACAAATTAAATATAAGGACCACTGAGTGAATATTACACTTCTGTTAATCCCGGAGGCAGGAACAAACCTATTAGGAAGAGATTTAAAGCTAAAATTAAATCTAGGCCTCTACGTTAATCAAGAAAAATTCCTCCCCTCCCTAAATTTGCTCAGTACCCTCCATAAACGGTACATCCATCCAGACGTATGGTCAAAAGGAGGAAATCGAGGCAAGTAATAAAAGAAAAAAGGCGTAACGGGTACTCAGTAGTAAATGGAGATACCCTCACAGAAATAAAATTAGGAAGATTACCTAATAACTGGTCTGTACCTGGTCTGCACAAACGTGTGAGTTGTGTGCATTAAATCGTCTTAAGATTTCTGCAAAACCAGGAAGCAACTATTCATACAGACTCCAAGTATGCTTTTGGAGTGGTCCACACCTTTGCAAAAATTTTAACAGAGCAAGGTCTCATTAACAGTAAGGCCAAAACTTAGTCCACAGGGACATGATAATTCAAGTATTAGAAAATCTACAGTTGCCAGAAGAAATAGCTGCTGGTCATGTCCCAGGGCATCAAAGAAATCTTTCCTTTGGAAGCCGAGGGAATAATCTTGCTGACCAAATAGCCAAGCAAGCTGCCTCTTCCCCAACGGGAACCCATTTTCCATTTAACTCCTTGTCTCCCTCCCCCAGCCGCAGTCCCCATTCTTTCCCATAATGAACAAGAAAAGTTAAAGGAAATAGGAGCCAAAGGAAGCTCAGAAGAAAAATAAATATTACCAGATGGGAGGGAAATGTTGTCTAAACCTCTCATAAGAGAGATGTTGTCTCAACTCCATCAAGGAACTCACTGGGGTCCCCAGGCTATGTGTGATGCCACTCTCAGAGTTTATGGGTATATAGAAATCTATACCCTTGCTAGGAAAATTGTGGATAGTTGTATAATATGCAAAAAAAACTAATAAATCAACAAATAAGAGGCAACCCCTTGGGGGAAAAAACCCAGAGTTAAGGCCATTCCAAAAAATTCAAATTCATTATACTGAAATGCCCCCAGTAGGCCATCTTAACTATTTATTAGTAATAGCAGATCATCTCACCCACTGGGCAGAGGCCATCCCTTTCCCAAACATAGCAGCTAAAAATGTAGTTAAAACTTATTAAAACAGATTCTACCTAGGTTTGGAATTACAGAAAACACTGATCCAGACAACAGAACCCATTTCACTGCCCTCATTATCAAAGGACTCACTCAACACTAGGAATAAAACGGGAATATCATACACCAAGGTATCCAGCCTCATCAGGAAAAGCAGAAAGAAGGAACCAAACTTTAAAAAATCATTTAACCCAACTAATTTTAAAACCCAGCTGCCTTGGACAAAATGTCTTCCTATTGCCCTGTTCAGAGTCCAAACGGCCCCCCAAAAGGACACTGGCCTCTCTCCTTATGAAATGCTTTATGGACTGCCTTACTTAA
Organism: Rhinopithecus roxellana; assembly: GCF_007565055.1. Lineage (NCBI taxonomy): Eukaryota > Metazoa > Chordata > Mammalia > Primates > Cercopithecidae > Rhinopithecus > Rhinopithecus roxellana. The sequence goes on along the minus strand of NC_044567.1, from coordinate 64,150,518 downwards.
ACTCTAATATTAATAGCCCCACTTTTTAAACAAAGGATCAATTTCTCAAAAACTATGTGTCAGGTTTGTCTTCCACCTTTTCCTCTCTTAGGACTTAAGGCCTTTTAGCACAACTCCACCCCTTGAATTTCCAGTCCATCATCACCAGCCCAGGGATTACGTCCTCGTCAGAAGTTGGAAAGGAGAAAAACTTGAACCTACTCAGGAAGGACCTTATTTAGTACTTCTAACATCTGAAATGGCAGTCAAGACCACCAAAAAAGGTTAGACTCATCACACCCAAGTCAAAGGAGCACCATCCTCTCCAGAGTCATGGACTACCGTTCCAGGACCCACCCCAAACAGAGTAACATTAAAAAAGAAAGTTTAATCTGTCTCTTCCGCCTTATCTTCCTTTCCCCAGTTACCTCACATCTTATTATTAATATAACCAGATTTAGCTCCCCTCAAACCATTACTTTTAACACTTGTCTTGTTATGCCTTGCGGGGATCTCCAAAGCCAAACACAGCTGGCCTCTTCAGAAAAGTACCTTTGCCCTTCCAGGATAAATAAAACTGCTTATAGAACTGACTTTTGCACAGACTGAGCCTGATCCTATAACTGGTGGTTCTGTGATACTTGAGGAGATGTAATGTAGACCACCAAGTATCGAGGCTGGACCTCCTCAATAGGTTGTACCTATTATATTCACTTTACATACCTAAAACCTTATATTCACTTTACCAAAGGTAAAACCCCCTCCAGTTGTCAACTCCAACAGTGTAAGCCTGTCCAAATCTCCATTAATGTCCCCACTTCTACCGACACCAACCCCACTCTAGGTCACTTCTATGGCCCAGGAGCTAATATTCCTGGAAGGGACCCCACAGGATTCTTTGAAATGTGCTTCATTCATTACTCCTCCACCCCCTTCACCTTCTTCTCCTTCTAAACCCTCTTCCAAGCAAACAGCTGTTCTTTCTGCACCCCATGACAAAACTGGGGCAATGAGGCATACAAGACTCTCTCACTGCTATTCCCCCAAGTTAAAGGCCCTGCAGGTCAGCCTCCAAGGGCCATCCGGCCTCCAGCTTCTGATGTTAATTTTACCTCGTGTCTCTCACAGCAGGGGAAAGATTAACGTCCCTCAGAGACCTAAAAGGGTGCAGTGAAACCAAGCCTTCCCAAGAGCTTACCAGTCAAGCTGCCTTTTGTCTATTCTCGAGCAAATGTATAGTGGTACTGTGGCAAACTACTGTTAGGCACTCTGCCTAGAAACTTGGAGCAGCACTTGAGCCCTAGTCCAACTGGCCATCCCTTTCACATTCTGAAAACATAACAGGACAGAGGAGCGCCAAAAAAAAAAAAAGGGGGGGGGTGGTGGTTGCCCCTCACAGGTCTTTTAACCCTCACATTTATATAGATGCTATTGGGATCCCAGGAGGGGTACTAGATAAATTTAAAGCCCAAAACCAAACAGCTGCAGGATTCAGATTCAAATCTTCACTGTTCTGGTGGTCAACTATGAACAAAAATGTAGATTGGATAAATTACATTTACTATAATCAACAGCGGTTTGTCAATTACACAAAAGATGCCATTAAAGGGACAGCTGAACAATTAGGCCCCACCAGCCAAATGGCCTGGGAAAACAGAAGAGCCCTTAACAAAATGTTAGCAAAAAAAAGGCAAAGCCTGTGTCATGATTGGAGTCCAACGCTGTACTTTCATCCCTAACAACACAGCTCTGGATGGAACAATTACGAAGGCTTTACAAGGCCTTACCTCCGTATCAGATGAGTTAGCCAAAAATTCCAGAATAAAGGACCCCTTCACAAGTCTCATGGAAAAGTGGTTTGGTACACGGAAAGGGCTTATGACTTCAGTATTAACCGCTCTTGCAATTGTTACAGGTGTACTCGTTCTTGCAGGATGCTGCATCATGCCCTGTATCCGTGGGTTAATGCAAAGACTTACAGGAACAGCTCTCACAGGCCGGGCGCAGTGGCTCATGTCTGTAATCCCAGCACTTTGGGAGGCCAAGGCGGGCAGATCACGAGGTCAGGAGATCGAGACCATCCTGGTTAACATGGTGAAACCCCGTTTCTACTAAAAATACAAAAAATTAGCCGGGCGCGGTGGCAGGCGCCCGTAGTCCCAGCTACTTGGGAGGCTGAGGCAGAAGAATGGTGTGAACTCGGGAGGCGGAGCTTGCAGTAAGCTGAGATCGCACCACTGCACTCCAGCCTGGGTGAAAGAGTGAGACTCTGTCTCAAAGAAAAGAAAAGAAAGAAAAGAAAAGAAACAGCTCTCACAAAACCCCCCCACCTCTCCTCCTCTATACTCAAATAGGCTCTTATTCCTAGGTAATCAAGAAGAACAGCAGAGCCAAATCATGTTAGAAAAAATTTGAAGAGAAAGAATTATCAAAAGACAAAGGGGGAAACTGCCAGAGATGATGAATTCCTCTTCAAAGGGTTTAATTGTGTAATGTCCTTGTTCTTTGTTCAGAAGCCCAACCTCCTTACACTCCCTTGTTTCTGGTCTCCAAACAACCCTCCTGCTCTTGTTGTGCCATGACACACTCAGACATAGCCAGACATGCCTTGTACTGTAACGGACAGACCACTCCTACACTCCCTTCTCTTACAAATCATGCATTTACCTATGAGACAAAGTTTAAGTCTTAGCCAACTGGGATCAGTTTAGATTGTAAGTCCAACCCTAGCCAATAGGGGAAGGACATAGGGACAGGAACTGCGTTAGGGATAAAAACCCTTTCCCTCCTTTGTTCAGTGTGTTCTTGCGGTTGTTAACAGGTGGCACCTTTCTGCAGAAGTAAACTGCCCTGCTGAGAAATCCTTTGTCTCAATGCTGGTTTTTCTCTCCAGCACGCTTACTTGTTCCCAACACAAGGAACACTCTTGCCTTTGGGTAAGGGGACTACCCCGTGTCCCCTCCCCACTAAAAACTGTTTCATCACTCAATAAAACTTCCCGCCTTGCTCACTCTTCGAGTGTCCACGTGCCTACTTCTTCCTGGTCATGAGACAAGAACGCAGACCCAGCTAAGGAGCAAAAAATCCTGCATCAATACCACACAAGATGTTAATAATAGGGAAATGTGTAAGGTAGAAGGAGAAGGTATATAGAAATTCTCTGTAGTAGCTGCTCAATTTTCTGTATACCTGTAATTGCTCTAAAAAATAAACTCTATTAAATATGATAAAAAGAAACAAAAGCACCAGGCACGGTGGCTCAAGCCTGTAATCCCAGCAGTTTGGGAGGCCGAGGCAGGCGGATCACGAGGTCAGGAGATCGAGACCATCCTGGCTAACACGGTGAAACCCCGTCTCTACTAAAAATACAAAAAATTAGCCGGGCGAGGTGGCGGGCGCCTGTGGTCCCAGCTACTCAGGAGGCTGAGGCAGGAGAATGGCGTGAACCCGGGAGGCAGAGGTTGCAGTGAGCTGAGATCCGGCCACTGCACTCCAGCCTGGGCGACAGAGCAAGACTCTGTCTCAAAAAAAAAAAAAAAAAGAAAAGAAAAGAAACAAAAGCAATCAAGTAACACATTGGCTAAAGGTAAAAACCTATTGTGCTCATGGTGTAAGAAAACTGGCCAGGCGCAGTGGCTCATGCCTGTAATTCTAGCATTTCGAGAGGCCAAGGTGGGTGGATGACTTGAAGCCAGGAGTTTGAGATCAGCCTGGCCAACATGGTGAATCCCCTTCTCTGCTAAAAATACAAAAATTAGCTGGGTGTGGTACTGCGTGCTTGCAATCCCAGCTACTCAGGTGGCTGAGGCAGGAGAATCGCCTCAACCTGGGAGGTGGAGATTGCAGCAGTTGCACTACTGTCCTCTCACCTGGGTAACAGAGGGAAACTCTGTCTCAAAAAAGAAAAGGAAAAAGAAAAGAAAACAGAAAGACAAGCTTCTTTTAAGAACCTAGAAAAGTTTCTAACATTACTGATTCAACATTCACTCCCTTCTCCAACAGGCACAGTGCTGAGTACACATGAACACAAGACAAAGGCCCTACCCGGGAAGAGCTTTCATCTGGGGAGACACATCAGAGAGATGAACAAACCAACGTGTGTACATGGAGAGCCTAGTCACGCACGCACCCTAATCAGCTTCACAAAGATTACTGCATTTAATAGGTATAATCTTCATTTTTTTTGTTTTTGAGACCGAGTCTTGTTCTGTCATCCAGGCTGGGGTGCAATGGCACTATCTTCGCTCACTGCAATCTCCACCTCCCGGGTTCAAGCCATGCTCCTGCCTCTGTCTCTCAAGCTGCTGGGACTACAGGTGCTTGCCACCCAGCCTGGCTAACTTTTGTATTTTTAGTAGAGATGGGTATTCACCATGTTGGCGAGGCTGACCTCAAGTGATCCACCTGCCTCAGCCTCCCAAAGTGCTGGGATCACAGGCATGAGCCACCACACCCGACCCTTAATAGGTACAATCTTTCCATGAAGTAAGTGTTTCTCCCATTTTAAAATGAGAACTCAGAGGCTGACAGGATTTGAACCCAGGTCTGCCCCACTCCAGTTACCATTCTATTTCAGAGCACAGGCTTTAGAAGAGGCAGATCTGGCTTCAAATCCCAGTTCCACCATTAAAAGTGGTGCTTGGGGAGGCTATTTAATTTCATTCAGCTTCAATTTCTTCTTCATCTTCAATTTACAGCATTGTTGAAATAAGAAAACATGAAGTGTTTGGCAGGCCCTGACACAGAATAAGCACGGGAACGGGCACGACGGCTCAGGCCTGTAATCCCAGCAATTTGGGAGGCCAAGGTGGGAGGATCACTTGAGCCCAGGAGTTCGAGACCAGCCTGGGCAACATAGCAAGATCTCATCTCAAAAGCAAACAAACAAGAGTAAGTACAATACTCAGTAAGTATGGCTACTGTTCCAGGCGGCACCTGGGAGGACCCCTCAAGGAGGAAGACACTACTGGCAACGAAGTAAAGCCGCTCTTAGGCCCACAGTCCAGGAACCAGCTGAGCTCTGCACAAGATGAGGAGGGGGACCTTCTGAATGCAAACAGCTTAAAATACTAAATATTTTCATTGGACATTTATCTTTTCTACTAAACTTTGAAATGCACCAAATAAAACCCATGTGTTCACCAAACTAAAATAATTATCTCACTCGAGACCCTAAAAATACAAGATGTAAATCTCACAAGACTTTGTTAGAAACCAGTTATTTTAAGTATATAATTAGCTGACTAAAAAAAGGAACTAGGTATAAATAACAGCATAATATACAGCATATTAGGTCTCCTGCCTTCTACAGAGAAAAGAAAAGGCCAAAGGAAGATAATGGCAAAAAAATGATCATACTTCAGTTCAGGCACTGAGAATAACACGCTCCCTTTATAATATAAATTATGAAAGGAAAATAGATCTTGGGGTCCCCAAATCACTAAGCGAAAAGGAAAAGTCAAGCTGGGAGGCAAACCCGCTTCCACTCCACTCAAAGTCACCCCTCTGCTCACTGAGAAAAATGCTAAATGCTTCTGGTTGCCTCTTTCACCTACCTGCCACCTGAAGACCCCTCCCTGCTTCAAGTTGTCCCGCCTTTCTGGACAGAACCAATGTACATCTTATATATATTGATTGATGTCTCACGTCTCTCTACGATATATAAAACCAAGCTGTGTCCTGACCACCCTGGACACATGTTGTCAGGACCTCCTGAGGCTGCGTCACAGGCGCACGTTCTCAACCTTGGCAAAATAAACTTTCTAAATTAACGAAGACCGGTCTCAGATATTCGGGGTTCACGGAATAGAGGAAATATATGGATTTAGTTATCTAATTCACTGATTAGCTACGTATACTATATTTGGTGGACAGGAGAAAGCATGGCCCTGAAGATAAATATCAGTCAAGTGGAAAGGGAACTTTCATAAAACAAACGAAGGAGAAGGGGTACTGAGTAACAGGATGTTCTCTGCAGAGGTTTCCGGTTACAGGTAGCCCTGCATCTGGCTTCTAATGGCATTAACGTTTTCCACGGAATAAGGAAACCCGATCTACTTGGAAGAGAAAGATTGCATGTCAGGAAGCGAATTGCTCAGCTCCATTGTGGCCTGAATAAATGTAAACATGAGACTGTTATTCCCACAGTTGTGGGAGGTCATCTACTATTCTCAGGACAAAAGCCTTCTCCCTCACACAATTATCTGCCAGACTCCACACTGCACCAGTATCTATGGCCTTCAGCTATTTTAAGCTCAGCTTTCCTAGCAACTTCCTCCCACTCCCCACCACCCCCCTCACCCACACCCACCCAATTATCATGTCTGCGACTCGGCTATCAAGTGTCCTTTCCCTCCACTCCTCCAGCACTGTCATTCTAGGACTAAGACACAAACCGGGAGGCATATGGCAGAGCAAATGAGAGCCCGGGCTCTCGTGTCAATGGGCCTTGATTTGGATCCCAGCTGAACAACCTGGAAACAAAGGCCTCCTGTCCAAGCAAACAGAACGAAAGCCACCAACAAAGATGGAGCGCTGGAAAAAAGGGTTACTGCCCAACAGGGAGACAGATCAGATCAGACAGAGCAAAAGGGAAAAGAGGTGGTAGGAAATAGGGAGGTTTTCCAAAAATTGAGTTTAATTGACCCAATTGGGCAGTCCCCCCTCAAACCAGAATTGGTTCAGAGTGACTCCCAGAGAGGTCTTTTAAAGCAAAGACTGCAAACTGGCCCCACTGGAATTACGAAAGCCAAGTTCCTGAGCGCTGTGGGCTGATGGCCTCCAGATAGGCACAGGCGGCCTGCCTGCTCAGGGGCACGGCACCCGGTGAGCCCATATCGCTGTCAGCAGGTGAGGCAGCCAGGTCAGGGCAATCACTTAGTAACCGACTTCAACCTGTTTATTTACTTGTAAAGTGGGATAAAAGAGCCTACCCACAAAGTAAGTGTGGGCAATAAATGAGATACTGCCACACAAGCACTCTCTAAATGTTGTTCCTAGACCTTTTATATGTTAAGTATTTTGCAAATTGCAGTTCAGTGGCAAGACCCCCGGCTGCCACCCAGGAGCCCAGGCTCCTCTCCAGGCCAAGCAGTATCATCTTCACCCTGGGCTTGTCAAGGTCAAATAAAAATAAAGAGCTGAATCCCTAAAACAGTTTCATTTGGGAAAAGAGAATTGCAACTTGGGGCATAGAGAGAGACCGGGGTGCTCTTCAGTATGTTTGAAGAAAAAACAGAAGGTTGGGAGTTTTATGAGAAAGAGAAATGTCACTCATCTATGTGGCCCTGCTGCGAGCCGCTCCTTTGATCTTAAAGAAACTGGACAGCATATGAAGACTGAATATCCATGTAAATGCGTGACACAAAGAACCTGGTGACAGCGTCTACTCTCAGCACGTGAACAGGCTCAGAAGGGTCTGAGGGACTCTCTGAATGAACTTAAAACTTCTGCCTGTTAAGAACAAGTTTGACTCTGGTAAATGGCCTTCATAGCTAAACTATAAAACCAAAGAGGAGGGAACGGGAGGAAAACAAGAACGAGAAAGAAAAGCAAGAAAGGTGACATACTGTTCTGAAAACTCATTGGTACTAATGAAGTTTCTGGGAGCTGGCAAGCTCTGACTGATGAGTGAGTGATGGTGCTGAGAACAACCAGTCTTAGAGTCACAGCAGTTATTTCAGCAGCAAGGAGGTAACACTGGTTTTAAAGTTACAGCAGGTCACTCTGGCAGCCGGCCTTCAAGATAATGCCGGGGCAGATGCTCTGTGTCCCAGCTTTTCTTCTTCCCTGGTCTCTCGACTCTAGTTTAGTTGGGTGTGACAGGGTAAGTCCAATTCATATCATCAATCTTCACAGACTATATACTTGCTGAGAGCAGAACTCAAGGGGCTCAGTTGTCACTGCAAGCTCCAGACCAAGCACAGTGGCCGGAGCTACATCAATCCCCTCTAGGAAATAACAAAGGGCCCAGGAGGCAGAGGCTGCTGGAGAATTGCATCCCATTGGCCGATGGCATACCGAACTCCCGTCTCCCTGGCACATGGCCAATATTCTCAAACTAAATAGCTTTGAGTGTTTTAAACTTTTAAAGTTAAAAACATGATATAGTTTTATGTCAGGATAGTAACAACACCTACAAAGCACTCCAAAATATCCTTCATGAAAAAGAAAACATGACTATGAGAATCCATAACACATTTTTTTTTTTTTGAGACGGAGTTTTGCTCTTGTTGCCCTGGCTGGAGTGCAATGGCACCACCTCGGCTCACTGACACCTCCACCTCCCCAATTCAAGTGATTCTCCTGCCTCAACCTCCCGAGTAGCTGAGATTACAGGCATGCACCACCACACCCAGCTCATTTTGTATTTTTACTAGAGACGGGGTTTCTCCATGTTGGTCAGGCTGGTCTCGAACCCCCGACCTCAGGTGATCCACCTGCCCTGGCCTCCCAAAGTGATGGGATTGCAGGCGTGAGCCACCGTGCCCAGTCTACACCGTATTTTTTTAACCTTTCCACCGTATGGTAATAATGCGGTCAAAACACACGTCATGTTCATTTTCACAGATGTAAATTCCACCCAGAAGAAACTGAAGACACTGTCATTCCTATTTTCCGTTCTCACCTCAGCCTTACCAGTCAATACCAACTTCAGTTCAAAGGACTATCAAATCAGTACTAATTTGATTCCTTGCGTTGGAGGGTTGCCCATATTGTAAAATACTTAAGCCACAATAAGGAGCCGATGGGGCAAAGCGACCATCTGTGGGATTATGACTGAACGCCTTCAAGTCAGAATTCCACCCAGACAGACGGGTACAGCAGTGCCCGCAGGGCCTCGGTTGGCCTCCAACGGCCTCGGACAGCCGGTCCCTCCCCCACTGCATGCCAGGACCAGGGTCCGGTGCAGAGAGCCCCTCATCCTGGGAAACGCAGCCGCCCCCTCGCCCGTTGGGCCACCCCTGTTTGTGGGGAACCTGGCTCAAAACCATTCGTAGACGACCTGCAGAATTCAGGGTCGGGGATTCGTACATAGCAGAGCAGCTCCCTCACTGCGATCTATTGAAAGTCAGCCCTCGACACAAGGGTTTGTTAAAAAAAAAGAAGAAGAAAGAAGAAAAGAGAGAAAGAAAGAGAGAGAGAGAAGGCGGGGGAGGAAGGGAGGGAGCAAAACAAAACAAATAAAAACTAAAATACAGTACTTGAGTCAACCAGGCACTCACGTTAAACACAAATAGGATAACACAAGGATATTTATTCTCCTCCCCTCCTTAACTTCTGTTTAAAAAAAAAAAAAATTAAGGACCTACCTGATTTGGATTCATGAAAGTAAAGCAAAATCTCTATGGCAAAGAAATCCTTTATGAAGCTTGAGTAATGCACAAACCCACCTTTTAAACGAGAAATGTTTCCTTGAACCTTTAATGTTGACCAGTTATTTTTTTCCCTTTGCAGAACTCAGTCTAATGACCAGTTATTTTTATTTTATTATGATTATTATTATTATTATTATTATATTTTTGAGATAGAGTCTCGATTTATTGCCCAGGCTGGAGTGTAGTGGCACAATCACAGCTCACTGCAACCTCCACCACTCCCCACCCCCGCGGCTCAAGTGATTCTCTCGCCTCAGCCGCCCCAGTAGCTGGGATTACAGGCGGGTGCCACGACACCCAGCTAATTTTTGTATTTTTAGTACAGACAAGGTTTCAGCATGTTGGCCAGACTGGTCTCAAACTCCTGACCCCCAGTGATCTGCCCGCCTCAGCCTCCCAAAGGATTGGGATTCTAGGTGTGAGCCACCTTGACTGGCCAGTTATTTTTATTATAACGTTACTTAAATAGATGCAAACAGTTTCAAAAACAAAAAAACTCATGCAATTACAAAATGTGAACGATGTACATTTAATGGGGAAAATGACAATTTGTTGAAGACCAATTTCCCCTTCAAAATGAATATGAAACTGAACAGGAGGGGCACAGCTTCTTTCAAACTGGGCAGAAGCTGTTTGATGACTCACTACTCTCATCATTTTACTCTATTTAAATCTATATTTGTACAGCTCCCCATCTGCAAAGTAAGTACCCCAGTCTCTAGCTGGCTCAAACACATCATTTACATAGTAATTTCATCCCTATTCTTTTTGTATTTACTTTCACCCATTAAAATAGTATTATTTGTTGTACACAAAAAATAAAAGCCACACATGTGCTGATGGTACTCAGCTGTAAGCATGCTACACAGATGATCTCAACGTGCCTATGTAGTTTTTCCATTATCAAAATAAAAGTACAAAGACAACCAATCCCCATTAGAGAATTAAAGACACCAGTTAGAAAAAAATGGAGGCATACATATCTTTAAATAAAAATCTTTATACTTAAGATGCCTCATCTCCGTCAGTAAATCTTGAATGTCAAATGCTTTGCATGCCACAATTGCTTAAGCCCTAGGCAAACAAGAATGTCTACAGGGCTATGAAAGGTTTTATTTCTCTTTGCTTTTCATGTGTTTAAAGCAATCACGTGATACTGAAAGCATCCAACAGGAACCAAAATATGCATGATATTCAAAAACCATTCCTAATCTGAAAATTTTTTGGTCTAATAAAAAGCAAACTGAGTATAAATCTCTCTCTAACAACAAAATAGCAGTGTGCATATTCCCCTTCAGATTCGCTTGGACTTGGCAGAATACGGTTTTACTTTCCAGAGCGTAAAAGAGAAATTTATGGACTTCAGAAAAGCATTTGGTGTTCTAGGGAACTGCAGCTGTCAGCTTTTAAAGATGCCATGTGTTTGCCCACATAAAAGAATGCAATGAGCTATGGAAATATTATCTGGTTTCATGAACCAGAATAATAACTCCGCAGAGTCGTAGGCTGCCAGTAGGAGTGGTTTAATCCATCAGGAAAATATTGATCATTCACTATTTATTAAATATCTACTGTGCGGGTTGTACCTCATAGACCCTGGAGCACTTAAAATTTAAATCACACTCTGAAGAACAAAGAAAAGAAAATCAGGAGTAACACTACAACTTGAACACTTAACGGGGGTAGGGTCATCTGTAGAATTCTCTATCTTCTCTACCACCTCCATTCCCTCAACACAGGAGTTCACCCTTTTATTTAAGTGGATCACCACTCAGCTCATCATTCCACACCGGCTTTTACACGCTATTCTTTCTTTGTTAAAAAATTAACAACAATGGCAATCATGAGATGTAAATTAAAGCTGTATTTTCAACAGACGGAATAAAATAGTGGTTGAATTCCTCAAGGAACTTGTCTTTTGGATCTGGAATCTATCAAACATAAAAGACAAGGGCCAGGAACAGTGGCTCATGCCTGTAATCCCAGCACTTTGGGAGGCCAAGGTAGGCATATCACAAGATCAGGAGTTCAAGACCAGTGTGGCCAATATGGTGAAACTCTGTCACTACTAAAAATACAAAAATTAGCTGAGCTTGGTGGCAGGCGCCCATAGTCCCAGCTACTTGGGAGGCTGAGGAAGAAGAATCGCTTGAACCTGGGAGGCTGAGGTTGCAGTGAGCCAAGATCGTGCCACTGCACTCCAGCCTGGGCAACAGAGCGACACTCTGTCTCAAAGAAAAGGGAAAGGGAAAGGGAAAGGGAAGGAAAGAGGCAGGGTGTGGTGGCTCATGCCTGTAATCCCAGCACTTTGGGAGGCCCAGACGGGCCAATCACCTGAGGTCAGAATTTGAGACCAGCCTGGCCAACAGGGCAAACCCCCATCTATACTAAAAATGCAAAAATTAGCCAGGTGTGGTGGCTCACACCTGTAATCCCAGCTACTTGGGAGGCTGAGGAGGGAGAATTGCTTGAACCCAGGAGGTGGAGGCTGCAGTGAGCCGAAATTGTGCCACTGCACTCCAGCCTGAGTGACCGAGTGAGAGTCTACCTCAGAAAAAAAAACCACTACAGCTGGGCGGATCACATGAAGCCAGGCATTCTAGAGCAGCCTGGCCAACAGGGTGAAACCCCATCTCTACTAAAATTACAAAAATTAGCCAGGCATGGTGGTGCACGTTTGTAATCCCAGCTACTTGGGAGGCATGAGAATTGCTTGAGTCCAGGAGGCGGAGGTTGCAGTGAGCCGAGATCATGCCACTGCACTCCAGCCTAGGCAACAGAGTGAGACTATCTCAAAAAAAAAAAAAAAAAAAAGAAAGAAAGAAATAAAGAAAGCTATAAAATTAATTTAAATTTTAAAAATGTACAATACAGACAATAGCCAAAAGGTGGAAACAACCCAGTGTCCATCGATAAGTGAATGGATGAGCAGAATGTGGCAGACACAATTGAGTACAATTCAATTCAGAACGTGGCAGATACAATTGAGTACAATTCAATTCAGAATGTGGCAGATACAATTGAGTACAATTCAATTCAGAATGTGGCAGATACAATTGAGTACGATTCACCCCTGAAGAGGAAGGGAATTCTGCACATGCTACAATACGGATGAACCTTGAAGACATTAGGCTAAGTGAAAAAACCCAGTCACACAAAAAGTCAAGTATTGTGTCATTCTACCCATAAGAGGTGCCGAGTAGTCAAATTTACAGGGACAGACAGAATGGTGGCTGACAGGGGCTGGGGAAAGGAAGAATGAGGAATGAGTGTTTCAAGGGGACACAGCTTCGGTTTGGGGAGATGAGAAAGTTCTGGAGCTGGATGGTGGTGGTGGCTGCACAACGATGTGAATTTAATTAGTGCCACTGAACTCTGCACTTAAAAGTGGTTACAGGCCGGGCGCGATGGCTCATGCTTGTAATCCCAGCACTTTGGAAGGCCAAGGAGGGTGGATTATGAGGTCAGGAGTTCGAGACCAGTCTGGCCAATATGGTGAAACCCCATCTCTACTAAAAACACAAAAATAAAAGTTATGGCCAGGCGCAGTGGCTCATCCCAGCCCACATGCTTGTAAATATAACGTGGACATCGCTAAATAAACTCAAGAACAGCAATTTGGAGAAGTACATAAAGCAGTCTCCTTGTGTATGTTAAATCCGTCACATGAAGACATGATGGAATAAGAGCCTATTTATATGGCCTGTTGAAAAAATCATTCCTCTGAAAAACTTTTAAATAAAAGTTATGGCCAGGCGCAGTGGCTCATGCCTGTAATCCCAGCACTTTGGGAGACCGAGGCAGGCGATCACGAGGTCAGGAGTTTGGGACCAGTCTGACCAACATGGTGAAACCCCGTCTCTACTAAAAATACAAAAATCAGCCAGGCATGGTGGTACATGCCTGTAATCCCAACTACTCAGGAGGCTGAAGCAGGAGAATCGCTTGAACCTGGGAGATGGAGGCTGCAGTGAGCCGAGATCATGCCACTGCACTTCAGCCTGGGTAACAGAGCAAAACTCTGTCTCAAAAAAAAAAAAAAAAAAAAGTTATAATGGAAACCACCCTCCTTTCCTCCTATCCCATGTACTACAAATTCAAATGATGTAAATCCACACCAGGGGTTCTCCGGGCTGAGCAGGCATAAGAATCACCTGGAAGGCTTGCGAAGCCACAGACTGCGGGACCCACCTCCAGGAATTCTGACTCAGTGAAGAAGCAGGATTCGGAACTCTTCGAATTTACATTCTAAACCAACTTTGTGTGAAGAAAATTCAAATGAAGGTAATAGGTGTTTGGAGAAGAGCTTTCTACATATTAATGCCATAAATCCTGCAACACACTACTGACTACTTAAATCAATTTACTTCTTAAAATATGTACTTGTAGCTTTTAGTTCTGGCCTTGTTTTTTAATACACACACAAGCATTAAACTAGGAAAAAGAAAAGAAACATACACATTTTGTGATTAGGCCTACCTCATGTTATGGAATAACTTATTAAGAAAACAAGAATTATGTAATAACTCTTGGGTTTTAAATTTGGAGAAATCTTAAAATCAGATTACCATTCTACCAGAATCAAGAATTTTACTTAAAATAAATTTATGTTCCGTAGGAGAACCAAAGAAATAGGATTTTGTATATACTTTGTATTCATCACTACAGGAGAAAAGTCACTCAAAACGCTACGTGACACATAAACCAGGACATGGTTTTCAGGCAACTAGAGGGATTATAAGCTTCAGTTCACTGAACTATTTTACTCACAAAACATGATTTGCATCAGATTCTTTTGAACCATAAATAGTAAACACACCTGACCAAAAGACTATGTTCCAATGTAGCCTTTTTTCAAAATTTTCATTGTCATGGGATTACAGTAAAAAAAAAAAAATTTCACTGACAGAGTACAAGTGACGCAAAAAACAAAAACATACACTGCAAGACCCATTTACTCTTCAGAGAAATCTTTTTTTTTTTTTTTAAGACTGAGTCTCGCTCTGTCGCCCAGTCTGGAGTACAGTGGTGCGATCCCGGCTCACTGCAACCTCAGCTTCCTGGGTTCAAGCAATTCTCGTGCCTCAGTCTCCCCAGTAGCTAGGATTACAGATGTGCGCCACCACGCCCAGCTATTTTTTGTATTTTTAGTAGAGACGGGGTTTCACCATGTTGGCCAGGTTGGTCTCGAACTCCCTGACCTCAAGTGATCCACCCGCCTCGGCTTCCCAAAGTGCTGGGATTACAGGTGTGAGCCACTGCGCCTGGCCAAGAAATCTGTTTTTGAGGGCACGATGATTTGATTCTCACCCTGGGAACACTGGCAGTTGCAGGGAAGGTGAGAGAGAGAGGCAGAGAGACCAGTGGAGTGTCAGGACCCTACAGCGGCTGCCAGTGCACAGAAAGGACCCTCCACCAGAAGCAACTGCACGCGGCCAGCTAGACGCAGCCCGGTGAGAAAGGAGGAAAGGTATTCCAGGCAAGTATGTGGTCAAGGCACCAAGACCTGACAGAAAATGGTGTACCAGGAAACGGCAAGAAATTCGACACAATTAGACTGTGCAGTGGGTGTGGAGGCCTGACCGTAGAGAGGAGGCTGCGGGGCCAGGCAGAAGGCCAATGACAAAGGATTCTGGGAGCCAAGCTTAAGCTGGGAACCTCATCTTAAAGATGAGGTGCATGGACTGGGCGAAGTGGCTCACGCCTGAAATCCCAGCTACTCGGGAGGCTGAGGCAGGAGGGAGGCGGAGGCTGCAGTGAGCTGAGATGGCGCCACTGCATTCCAGGCTGGGCGACAGAGCAAGATTCTGTCTCAAAAAATTTAAAAAATAAATAAAGAAAGACGAGATGCAGCCACTTCATTATTTGAGACTTGCAGGCAGCAGAGTCAGGTTTACAGTGTACTGACCTCTCTGGCGGCAGCCCCGACGAAGAGCAGAAGAATGAGGGCTAGACTCAGGGTCCAGAGGCTGTTGTAGGGAGGAGTGGTCTGGGGCTAAGCCACCAAGGCTACAGAACAGCAAAGTGAGTGCCCATCCAGGGGACATCTCTGCCAGCTCCCATCTGGGCACCAGCAAGACTGAGGCGTGAGGAAGGAAGGCTGCCAGGGATGCCTGTGTTTCTGCTCTAAGGGTAAGGTACCTGTGGGGCCAAACATCTAAAGCAGCAGCTCAGGGGAAAGGGAGAGCTTCCGAGTGGTGTTTTATTGGTTCGGTTTTTACTGGGGTGGGTGGGTGTGGTGGGTGTTTGTTTCTGTTGGGGTGTGTGTTTGTTGCGCAGGCAGGAAGAGATGAACTCTGTTTCAGAGGCATGAAATCTGCCTGCGACAGTGCAATGGAGATGTCTAGCAGGCAGATGGTTTGGAGTTTGGAAGCTCCTGGGGGGTATCTCGGGTGAAGATAAAGCTTTGAGATCTTTGGTTTACAAAGTGGCAGGTGAAGCCACAGGTTTAAATGGGGCTGCCCAGGAAGTGCTGCCCAGTAAGAGCCAGACAGCTATGCCTCAAAGAGCATTAACTGCTCGTTAAAACACCTATTGTTGCCAGAAAATGCAGAATATACAACTGGGGGTCCCCAAACAGCAAAACCAGAGGAAAAGGAACAAACCGTCCATCCATACCTTAATAAGGCAAGAAAGTGGAATAAAAAAAGTCCAAATCAGAAGGGGAAGGCCGGACACCTAAAAGGAAAAGAAGTAAGGACACAGCCATCTACTGAAATACACAAGACATTTACAAACTGGATGCTTATCAGTACCTCGGATACTCTACTGATACACCTGGCAGTACAGATCACTGAAAAACAGGTCAGATTTCTGAATGGAAAATGGATCCAGTACATATAAAGATACACACAGCAATTATCTTATATAATTGATCCATAATTATAAAGAGAGACTTTTCTTAAAAAAAAAGGGGGGGGGGGCGGGGAAGGGGCCAATAGAGTCCTCCCTCAGTATCTGTAGGGGACTGGTTCCAGGATGACCCTCCAATCCCAAAACCCGTGGATGCCCAAGTCCCTGATATAAAAATGGAGAGGCATTCACATTTTATATTTAACCTATACACATCCTCTCATATACACAGACACACATCTTTTAGATACAGGGCCTCGCTCTGTTCACACAGGCCAGAGTGACACAGTCATAGCTCACTGCAGCCTCAAACTCCTAGGCTCAAGCAGTTCTCCTGTCTCAAGTCTCCTGAGCAGCTGAGACTACGGGCATGCGCCACCACACCCAGCTCATTTTTTTTTTTTTTTAATTTATCATAGAGACAGGGTCTCGCTATATTGCCCAGGCTGGTCTCAAACTACTGGCCTCAAGTGATTCTCCCGCCTTGGCCTCCCAAAGCACTGGGATTACAGACGTGAGCCACCACAACCAGCCCTCCCATATATTTAAAATTCTCTCTACATTACTTATAATACCAAATACAATATAAATGCTATGTAAATAGTTGTTACATGTGTTCTATTCATATTCTGTTTTATTGTTACATTATTTTTATTGTTTCTCCTGAACATTTCTGATCCATGATTGGTTGTATCTGGGGGTGCAGAACACGAGGATACAGAGGGCTGCTGTCCTCTTAACATCAAATTGTACCTTTCAAGAAAATTACAACGCAGTATATGCTTCTTGTTACAACATGCAAAATAATTCCACTAGAACTATACAAAAGTGTCTGCTTAACTAGCATACAGGTCAAAAATCAAGAGAGATGGATCAATTATAACATCTGCCAACCAAAATCCTCTCGACGGTGAACTTCTCTGGGGAAGCTTCCCCAGGCGGCCCAAGAGCCCTATCCAGAGATCTAATAAACCAGACAACAGAAAAGGGCAAGGACTGACTGCCCAGCACAACTGGGCACCTCGGACCACAAACACCACCCACCTCCTCAACCCCAGGCCAGACTCCTGCCAAGCACCTGCTGCGTGCACTACACAGAAACGCTGCCAATAAATTAATCCCTCTCACCTGCTTTCAGTACAAAATATGAGGACCCATTCAGTGGGTTAAAAAGTAACTATAAAAATAAATAAATAAGGAGTAACCATAAATAGAATGGCCCAGTTTAATTTGGGAAAAAAATCTTGCATCTTATTTGCAACTCAAAATTACATAGAATAATCCTAGGAAGAAGAGGAGAGCAGCTGGTTTTAACTATTAGTTTCCATCTCTGCCAGCAAATGTTTCAACGGAACTGCTAGCCAGGCTCAGTGGCTCATGCCTGTAATCCCAGCACTTTGGGAGGCCAAGGGGGGTGGATCACCTGAGGTCAGGAGTTTGAGACCAGCCTGGCCAACATGGTGAAACCCCGTCTGTACTAAAAATACAAAAATTAGCCGGGTGTGGTGGCACATGCCTGTAGTCCCGGCTACTCGGAGGCTGAGGCAGGAGAATCGCTGGAACCCGGGAAGCGGAGGTTGCAGTGAGCCAAGATTGTGCCACTGCACTCCAGCCTGGGTGGCAAGAGTGAAACTCTGCCTCAAAACATAATAATAATAAATACATAAAGAGAACTGCTAAAGGGTGGCTGTACTGATTTAATTTAGGTCCGCACCTTCTCCTTACAGCCTATTTGCTGTAAGTAACAATTAAATCAGCAAAAGGTTAAGGTAACTGAACAGGACAAATGACCCAGTTTCTCTAACAAATCAATGGCATGAAAGGAAACAAAAGGAAAGGGAGAATGTTAAAGAATAAAGGAGACCCAGGAAACATAATAACCAAATACAAACGGTTTTATTTGAAGCAGGATCCAAGCAACTTACGAAAGACATTTTTTAGACAAGTGAGAAAATATGAACATGGACTGTGCATTAGATGAAATCAGGCATTATTATTACTTTTGTTAGGTGTGATACCAACATGGTGGGTTTTTTTTAAAAAGGAAAAAAGGCTCTTTGCACAGTGGCACTATCATAGTCAATGACGTTTACCCGAGGCACGATTATTGCTAATTGAAAACTTCCCAGTACCACAAGACAACTTGCAATAGAGCTGGCACTGGCCATTTCTTTTTTCTTTTGAGACGAAGTCTCACTCTGTCGCCCAGGCTGGAGTGCAGTGGCATGACCTCGGCTCACTACAACCTCTGCCTTCCGGGTTCAAGCGATTCTCCTGCCTCAGCCTCCCAAGTAGCTGGGATTACAGGCAAGTGCCACCATGCCCGGCTAATTTTTGTATTTTTAGTAGAGACAGGGTTTCACCATGTTGGCTAGGCTGGTCCCAAACTCCTGACCTCAAATGATCCACCCACCTCAGCCTCCCAAAGGGCTGGGATTACAGGCATGAGCCACTGTGCCCAGCCTGCACTGGCCATTTCTGACAGTCTCTATGGAGACTGAATATAAAAGGTTTTTAAAAAAAGTCCACCTTAGTAATCTTAAGCAACAGGAATATAATTTCAAATTTAAAAAAAGAAAAAGAAAAATTAGCTGGCACGGTGTGAGCCTACAGTCCCAGCTACTCAGCAGGCTGAGGCAGGGTTCCTTGAGCCCAGGAGTTCGAGGCTGCAGTGAGCTATAATCATGCCACTGCACTCCAGCCTAAGTGACAAAGCAAGACCCTATCTCAAAAAAAATAAAAATAATAAAAGCAAAAGGTTAGAGATGCACGCTGAAATATTTGTCAACCAATTAACAAGACACCTGAAATCTGCTTTAATACACCAGGAAAGAAAAAAGTGGGGAGAACTGATAAAAATATTGGTAAGATTTTGTTTTGCTTTTTAGAGACAGGGTCTTACCATGTTGCCCAGGCTAGTCTCAAACTCCTGGCCTCAAGCCATCCTTCCACCTTGGCCTCCCAAAGCGCTGGGATTACGGGCATGAGCCACTGCGCCAGGCCCAGCAAGATGCTGATAACAGTGAAACTGTGTGGTGGGTAAATGGCATTTATTATATAATTCTCTCTACCTGTGTATGCTTGAAATTTTCCATAAAACAAGGTTTTGGGGTTTTTTGTTTGTTTTTATAAAACCAGGTAAATAAAAGAGGCAAGAAGCTGAATCTGATCCATTTTATTTCTCCTTGAAATATTTTCCTACTGCACCACAACTGCCTTCACTCCAGCACATTAGAAACACTTGGATACAGCTCAGGAAAAGCATGGGGAAAACCAGCCAGAATGCACAATGTTGAAACGGAAGACAATGGAAAAGGTCTGGCTCTGTACAAAGTAGCATGTAATGAAAGCTCACTCTAATTGTCCATTTTCAAAACCAAGTAAATCTGACTAATTACACCCCAGCTTTGATTAAATGCAACAGGACTCACACGATAGCATTCACAACTTTACAAATGAGGACAGCACAATCTCCCACTAATTGGCCAGGTCCTTTTACATATCATCAGAGAAAACGGAACATTTCCCTCCACTTCTAGACTTGAACAAAGTTGAGTTTTAAGACAGCTACCCCAAAAAGTAGATTGCTTATTAGTTTGAGTAAAAACAAATTCTACTGCACATTAGGCTGCTGGAAGATCTAAGGATACCCTGATGAA
This sequence comes from Rhinopithecus roxellana, assembly GCF_007565055.1. Lineage (NCBI taxonomy): Eukaryota > Metazoa > Chordata > Mammalia > Primates > Cercopithecidae > Rhinopithecus > Rhinopithecus roxellana. Next base: position 64,130,651 of record NC_044567.1, on the reverse strand, counting down.
TGAAAAAGATGTATTTCAATATCACATCTAACCATCAGAAACGGAAAAAAACCGGATCAGAAATACAAAAAGGCCCAAGGATGAAATCTAGGAGGGAAAGAAGCTGTGCTCTGAGAAGATGAACGACAGACCGAAAATATTTCCTAATAATTAACGCTGAAAATCTGATGTGCACGGGACCTCCAAGTTAGAAAACGTTAGAGAAAAGGGGACAGGCAGCTCAGAGAATATTCAGGCAAGGAACGGGTGGGCAGATGGATGGTTTCTGAATGCAGCTAGCTGCCACAAAGATGGAGAAAGGGCAAAGCAGGACCTGTGCCCCCTGCCCAACCAACCAGAGGAACAACATGGGCACAGGTGCACGTCAGCAAGTGCTCTCCCTCGGGAATCCCCCACCTCACGAAGGCCCCAATTAAGGAAAAGCAGGATCTCCTCGCCCTGAAGTAGGATACATGAGTTGCGAGTCCATCCTGGGATCCCTCACGTCTCCCTGTTTTGCATATGAAATTGGAATGGATGAAATAGCTTCAATGTAAATGCCTATTTGATGTAACAGAGATACACATTCATAGTCATTTACTCACTTACAAACTGATTCAGTTCCCCCGGCATTTGGAGGTGGGATGGGGCAGGGTATCTGGAAAGTAGAGGGTGAGGCTGTGGCACCACCAGGTCACCATCGCCTACCCTCACCCCTGCTGTCTGTCTCACTCCAGCACCTCCTCAGAGCAGTCTTACACTAGTCACTGGCCTAGGAGGTTACAGAGCTGGTCTGTGGCAGGCACAGATTTGTATCTGGCCTCAAAGCAAATCTCTTTTTCTTCCTTCCTCTGGTCTTAGTGGGAAGACATGAGACACCTGAAAGGGGAAAAAACCCCAAATGCCAGAGTACAAAACAAAATAAAGCAAAAGGATCAGGAGAGCGAAACAAATTCTGTTGTACTTAGGTCGTTTAATCAACAACTGTGGTTACTCCGAGAGCACTGCCCGTGGGCCAGCCCCGCTCCGCAAGGAGTAGTATTTAAAAACAAAAACAAAACCTATACACTGCTAAGCAGGCTCTTTGGTTATTCAACCTGGAAAAGCACACCACTTAAACTGCCATGAGAGTGTTTACCAACAAGGTTTTGCAACATTTATGAAAATTAAAAAAAAAAAAAAAACGAAACACAAATTAGCCAACTTTATCACAAAAGGGCTTTGCTCCCAGGTGACGTACTGGTTAACTGAGAGACCATAGCGTGTTACTTCTGTTCCATGTAGAAAACATAAATCCCTTGTCTGAAAACAGAATCAGAGATGCACTTTATTTCCTTATTTATTTTTGAAACAGGGTCTCTTTCTGTAACCCAGGCTGGAGTACAGTGGTGTGACCATAGCTCACTGCAGCCTTGAACTCCTGGGCTCAAAGGATTCTCTCTCTTCAGCCTCCTGAGTAGCTGGGACTACAGGCACACCACCATGACCATTTATTTATTTTTATTTTATTTTTTTTGTAGAGACAGGATCTTGCTATGTTGCCCAAGTCGGTCTCAAACTCCTGACCTCAAGAAATCCTCCCACCTCACCCTCCCAAGTTCTCAAGTAACTGCACTACAGACAGGTGGCGCCATGCCCTGGAGATACAGTTTAGATCTGAATGTCCACCATTCACCAAGTCCTCATCCTCACAGTTTGTGTGAACAAGTCACACACATCTGCATGCCTACAGACTATGTCCTTAGCACCCGTGCTTGGGAGAACAAGACAAATAACTGGCAAGGTCACTGCCCTGGAAGGACACACAAAATAGTTGGAGAGCAACACTCAAGAGGCTTTGTGAATAAAGAAACTCCCATTGCAAGTGCAAGTACCTAATACCGACTCCAGCGTTAAGAATGTATCCTGGGGAAGGGAGAGAAACATGAATGGAGTCTTCAGAGGCATCGGGGAGGCGGGGAAGGACAAGATGGGTAAGATCTGGAGAGACAGATGGGGAATGGCAAATATCTGAGGCAGAGAAGCCTGAAAACAAAAAAGAAAAGAGAGGGCAGGAAACGGCACTGTGTGTCCGGGCCAACGGGAACAAGACAGAAACAAGCGTTCAAGTTCAAGCTGGGAAATGTGCATAATTATGAAATAAGGTTAAACGAACGGGGCAGAACACAGCCACAAAGGGCCTTGCCGAAAAAAGCACAGGAGCCGAGATGTGCGAGGACAGGTAACAGGAAAGCCTGCAACACAGGACAGACACAATGGAAAGTGTGTGGCAGGGGAGTGCAAAGTGACCTATGGGATGGAAGATGTAAATGCGCACAGGAACAAGGGACTCCTGGTCTTTCCCTGCAAAGAGAGGGGCTTACGCTGCAACGATGGCAGTGCTGGGATAGACAGGGACAGAACCAGGTGCCTTGGTTCCTGAAGGCACAGTCTAAAGGGTGTGTCTGCTGAAAGGACGCAGACACTGAAGGGGTTCCTGGAGAATGCCAGCACTCCTAGAGCACAGTGAAACTGGGATGAGGGAGAGGAAAGGAGAGAGCAAAGAATGAAGTGACCGCATCTGCTGTGTAATGGAAAGCCCAGGCAGAAACGGCACTGGACAGGGCAGCAGCTTCTGGGATGCACAGGAGCTAGTGGAGCCTATTCGTGTGTTCCCACCGGTCACAATGAGGACAGCTGTCCTCAGCAGAAGACAGACCGGAGTCCAAGCCATCGTCTCACCTGCGGCTGCCACCGCAGAAATCAGGTCCAGAAGGTGGCCTCTCATGTTCTTCCCTCTCTCCCACAACTCTCCTTAAGGGCTCCTGACCTTGACCTCTCCCACCCCGCCCTCCTACGCTAGGTGGCCTCCTGCCTCCTTCATTTTCACCTTGAGGCCTTTATTAAGGAGCCATTAACATGGGGGGAGGGGGGGAGTTGCATTTGACAATGTTTAACTTTTAAAGTTTGTGCTTTATCTTAGAAATTTCCAAAAGAAACACTTCAACTCAAGCACCCTAGAATTATACCTCCCACTCTAAGTTCCTAATCTGTGGGATCATATCACTATGCCCCCATGAGATCGTAAATCCTTTAAAGCACAATCAATCAGAGTGTCCTTCACTGATTCATTTCTCCTCCCCACAAGCCAGGAAGCGTAGCCCTTTTGTTAAAACTGATCAAACTGTACACCTGACATGTGACCATTTCACTGTATGTAAATTATAACTCAATTTAAAAAATGAGTCCCTCACACCTTTGTCAAAACACAGGACATCTGCAACCATCCCACCAGAAGGTTCCCTGGTGCGCCCTCCCTGTCAGGTGTGAGGCTTTCGTTTGTGTGTGGCCAAGAAGTTTTGATTTCTCTTTCCTAAGATGTTTCAGGTACACATCCGTGAGTAGGAGGAAAAAGCACAGTATGAGAAAAGAACACCAAACTCCAGAATCAGATCTCGGCACTACCTGTGTAAGTTTCACCACCTCAGAGTCTCAGATTCCCCGCCCTCCCTCCGAGGGAGGGTTGAGCTAGGTGATTTCTCCAACTCGCTGAAAGCTCTGACATTCTGTTTCTGGGCTGGTATCTAACAAAAGAACACCACGCAAATGCCTACTGAAAAACCTCCACTTCAATTTTGCTTATGTAAATATCACTGAAGCGAGTTAATGAGAACTTTAACATGTTTTTTTAATGGTACTGACCTCAAAACAAATGGTAAATTTTCATTAAATCAAGTGAGATGCAATTAACATATCTGACCCGACTGTGTACCTATTTATACTCGACACTTTTTACCCAAACAGTTTTCTGGCAATACTAAATTACAAGTGAACTCTTGGTTAAAACAAACAAGGGCATTAAGTTGAGCGGGTGGCATTTTTTCCCACTCTCTCACCTCACAGGACTCACATAAACCAGGACTTGGACCCCACCTCCCGTGACTGCGTGCCAGGCACCTGCCGGCCACTCCTGACGCCATCGTGCATTCTAGTGAGGCACATTCGCTTTCTGACGTGCTCACAAATACATTGGCGGAATACAGTTCCATTCTCACCTTAACTGGATCTATACCTCTTTCCTCACTCTGAATGCTGAACTGGAAAGAGCATTCTCAGGTTAACTCATTTTACTGTTAGTTTTCCTCAATGAGAAAAAAATGAAGCAAATACTGAGGATTTTATACCATACAACTACAGTAAGAAATGTGGGCAAAACACACCACACAAACATCACTCACAGTCTACTTCTGGAAGGAAAAAGGTAACATACTTCATTTTCAGATTTCAAAATGTTTTCTTTATACTACAGGGTAGAAGAATATACATGCGTGTGCATGCGTCTGTAGGTTTATTTATTTATTTATTTTTTGTCTAACAATTCAAAAGAAAATTTCCTGAAGCTGGTGAGGCAAAAAGAAAAGTTTCTAACTAGTAAGTTTTAAATCATAAAAAAAAAGGAGAAGAAAAAGAAGGGAAATTAACCACTACCTCAGAACAATAATTTTAAAATGGTTTAATTGTACAAACTTGGTGGCAGCTCGGAATTTGAATTTCGAGTTCTTCTGTAAAGTCCTGCATAAACTGGCAAGGCAAACGTCACACTTTTGAAAATGGTGAAGTAAGGGAAATAAGGAAGTCCAAACATTAAACAATCCAAACACCTCCTCTTTGTTAAATCTAACGTTTGGCAAAGAAACCAGCCTTTGCCTCAAACTATGAGGGTTGCATGAAGCTTTTTAAGTCACACTCAAGTGTTTTGGAAAACATCCCCCACCCCGCCCAACTCTCTGTCCTGTGTCCACCCTGGGCTGTGAGCAGCCACTCTGCCTTACCCGGCACTGCCCACTGCCTACAACCCCAACGCCTCCTCCCCAGCTCCACCAGCCCAGCTCACTGAACAAGGGTCAGGCCTCCCACCCAAGGCAGACAATCCGCAGGCTAGCCAATATCCTCAAACCCAGGGCCAGGGCAGGGGTGGGGGTGGGGGATGAACTAGATCAAGGTTCTCTCAAGGATGTGAACTATGAAATGTGACAGGAATTGGTCACTTAGAAACTGAAAGAATGCAACAAGAAACGCCACAGAGTTGAACTGGGGCCAGAGGGCTTTTGGACAGCTGAGCAAGTCCTCTAGCTGAAGCCACAAGGAAGGGAAACCAGGAGTGGCAAAGCAGTCAGCTGGTGGCGGGGGAGAAGGCTCCAGCACATGGAGCCAGGCACAGTCCCACGGGGCAAAATCCTAGACAAAAACTGTGGCTGAGGCCCCCAGAGCAGCGAGGAACCTCCCTCCACCACCAGGCTCTGGAGCTCAGCCCATCCCAGCTCGAATTCCCGGATTCCTGTGCGATTCCTATCACACTACACATGTTCCCACTCACAAAACTCCTTCCCAAGCTGGCTGGAGAGGGTCTTTGTCTCATACAACCAAAAGCCAAAACAGCGAAGATAACATGTAAATGGCAAACATGGTAAGTCAACAACATAAAATACTCAACAGCCCTAGTTACACATATTTAAGAGTAACACAGAACTTCTTACCCACACACACAAACCAAAACCTCACACCTGAAAGGGAAGGCGCACCAAGGAACCTTCACAGGGGATGGATGCGAATGTCCTGTCTTTTGACAAAAGTGTTGGGGATTCTTTTGTTATAACTGATCAAACGGCCGGGCGCGGTGGCTCACGCCTGTAATCCCAGCACTTTGGGAGGCTGAGGCGGGTAGATCACGAGGTCAGGAGATCGAGACCATCCTGGCGAAAATGGTGAAACCCCATCTCTACTAAAAATACAAAAAATTAGCCGGGCGAGGTGGTGGGCACCTGTAGTCCCAGCTATTTGGGAGGCTGAGGCAGGAGAATGGCGTGAACCCAGGAGGCGGAGCTTGCAGTGAGCTGAGATCCGGCCACTGCACTCCAGCCCAGGCCACAGAGCCAGACTCTGTCTCAAAAAATAAATAAATAAAAAATAAAAATAAATAAAAAAATAAAAATGGGCCAGGAGAGGTGGCTCACGCTGGTAATCCCAGCATTCTGGGAGACTAAGGTGGGTGGATCACTTGAGGTCAGGAGTTTGAGACCAGCCTCACCAACAAGGAGAAACCCGGTCTCTACTAAAAATACAAAAATTAGGTGGCCGTGGTAGTGCAAGCCTGTAATCCCAGCTACTTGAGTGGCTGAGGCAGGAGAATGGCTTGAACCCAGGAGGCGGAGGTTGCAGTGAGCCGAGATCACGCTACCGCACTTCAGTCTGGGTGACAGAGCGAGACGCTGTCTTAAACGAATAAATAAAAATAAATTTTAAAACAAACCCTCTCGTGTAAATTTTTCCTGTAAGAGGACTTTTTGCTTTCCAAAACTATTGATCTAGATAAATCCCACAAACACACACTGAGCAGAAGCAGCCAGCTGCTAAAACACCTGCGTTTCTATTTATAGAAGGAACAGAAACAGGTAACGGTCCCCTGCGTGTTAGGAGTCAAAACAGTGGCTCACTTGAACCAGGGCGGACTTCTTCCTGGGTCGCCTATGTTCTGGTTCCTGACTTCCTGACCTTGGTGCCAGTATCCCAGGTGTGCTGAGCGTGACACACGTGTTTTCATCAGGTGTGTGCTCATGAAAGACACATTCTCCTGCCTGTATCATATTTTCTGGTAGGTATATCTTAATAGTAACACAAAAGAGAAAGGAAGAGAAGGAATACCCTACAGTAATCTAAAAATGACTGGAAAAGCTTTGCTTTGCATCTAGTAATATGCTTATTTTCAGTCAAATTCTTCAGGTAAATAACAAAGAAAATTAAGACTTTACCCCATATGTGGAATTCTAACTGAACTCACGGATTTGATACTGGGGGAAAAACTCATTCAACAGAGTCATTTAAATCAGGTGAGTAAAACTCCATCGCACAGTGCTCAGTTCTAACACTACCTAAAGCGAATTCACCCACAGGCAGAGCACTCTTCCACATGAGCAGCAGAGACCACACTCCACGTCCCTTTGCTGCTCTAACAAACAAAAAAAAGAGCACAATCCCGAAGAAGAAGTGCTTAGAATCCCACTTCCGTGTGTTCAAAGGGAGAATTAACTTCAATTCATACATTACCCTGAGGTACATTTTTTTAACGCGCAGATTTTTATTTTCAGAGGCTTATGTTTTAAAAACATTTTACACACTCTAGATACAGTTCATAAGCATAAAAACAGAATAAGTACAAGTGATGTCATGGAGACAAACAATAAATCTATATAGATCATCAAATTCTAACACTGTAATTTATAAATAAGAAGTCAAAGAGTAAATTGAAATGTCAAGTACTTACAGCCATAATTAATTCAAAGGGGTATTTGTACACCCTCACTGGCGACTGGTATTTCTGCACCATGATTGAAAAACAACAGCAATCCTCTCACACCTGCAAAACATAAATATATGTGATAAATAACCACAAAGCAGAAACAAATTATTAGTTAAGTTTGCAGTGACACATCATACCACATTCTAACAACAGAAAGAGACCACAATAGGTCACAATTCTATGCACATGAAAATGAAAAGATGATATTTAAATACACAAGGGCAGGGGGAGGTAATTAAACGATAAGAAAAAGCAGACAAAGTGCAATGAGGCAAACAGTACTGGTGTGAGAGGGGCTCCAATCCCCTCATCGACTTACTAGGATTCTGCATTCATTACATGACCTGACCTGAGTCCTTTCCAGCAATGAACTGTTATGATTCTATTATTCTAATAACCAACATAATTAGTGCTTGGATCATTTTCTCTTAAACAACTTCTACTAGAAGTCAAATAAAAATGATCTCATGTTAAGATATTACCTCTGGGAAAACAGAAATAAAACTGGAAAAAAATACGACTGTATCTCAAATTATGGAATACTCCTCAAAAGCTAGCTTCAAAGGAAAAGTGTCAATTCCTATTTTCTAACTGTGTACACTATAGCTTTGGCGACCTGTCTTCAAGTGGCAGAGATGCCAAGTACTCTGGTTAAAAAGGCTCCACTGAAATCTCTAGCCTCAAATAGCTACTATCTGTAAGTGATCAGTTAAATGTTCACACCTAATTCACAGTAGGGGAGCCATCCTTAGGGGTGCACAATCATTGTCTAGCGTCAGCCTACATGGATTGCTCTAAGAACACACTTGGACTTGCCAGTCCTCTGTGTCCTCTATTTAAAGTGAGAAAGAAAAATCGAATGAGCCTACCTGTCTTGTTGAGGATAATCATCAAGAATGGTATTTTCCGCTGAACATGGTGAGAGGATATTCAAACGTATAAAACTGAATATCCTCAAGGAGCCCAAAGTCTAGCTGTTAAAAAAAAAAAAAAAGACAAATTACAAAGATATATTTTATTTCAGAAACTTCTAAGATTCCTTTTTTTTTTGAGACAGGGTCTCTCTCTGTTGCCCAAGAGTGGCACAATCTCCGCTCATTGCAGCCTCCACCTCCTGCGCTCGTGATCCTCCAGCCTCAGCCTCCCAAGTAGCTGCGACCACAGGCACGCACCACCATATATTTTTTTTTTGTAGAGGGTTTCCCCATGTTGCCCAGGCTGGTCTCAAACTCCTGGGCTCAAGGGATCTGCCCACTTCAGCCTCCCAAAGTGCTAGGATTATAGTCATGAGCCACCGCGCCCGGTATTAAATTCCTATCTATAGCACTACGTTTAAACAGTTTTGGAACTTTCTCTGGTACGTCTGGCATACCTCTCAGAGAAGGAGGTCATGGTGGAAACCACCACCATCTGGCAGTGTGAAAACGGCTAAGGAATAACTCTGGGTGACCACGAGTAAGCCATTTGCCTTCCCTAGGACTCAGTTTCATCTCTGTAAAATGAGGTTTTCGGGGAGATGATCTTGAAAGACTTTCACCTCTAAAATCATGAGAATCAGAGCCAAACTCCCAAGTTCTCCAAACTCAACTTGATGCTTTTCTAATATTGATCTTGACTACGGGACTGACACATCCTGATGTGCTGGGACCGCGTTCTTTTTACTTTTGCAAACCTTACAGTGTTGGTGCACAGTGGGAATGCAATCATCTTTTAAAAATTTTATTGGGAAAATTAATTTTAGGATTCTCTCCCAGATAAGAGGAACGATCACCGGGTACAAACGAGTGGGGGGAGGAAGCAAGAAACTGTAACATCCATTCAGGATTCCACCGCCTGGTAGAACTGGCTACACTCACTTAAGAACCTGCTAATTCACGAGCTCGTGAACCACAGCCAGGTCCCAGCTGCCGATGCTCTGGTCCAGATAACGCCCTACGCGGGCATCCGGAGTGACAACGACCAAGTGGCATCCAGGACCCGGGCGGCTTCTATTGCATGACAATCGCTGTTTAAACAGGAGCCAATGGCCAGACCCACTGAACGCATCCCGAGCAGGCTCTAGGGGCGGCCAGCGCCCGGGGCCGCTTAGCAGGGGTCCCGCGCGGCTGCGCCCCACGGGGCCAAAGCCCCGGCCGAGGGGAGAGTGGGGCCGGCACTGGCTCCGGACCCGAAACTCCGCTCTCAGCAAAAAGCGGCTCCCGGGAGCTGGAAGCCTCGCGGGGTGGGGGCGGGGGAGAGGGGCGGCGAGGGGCGGCGAGGGGCGAGCACGGGGGCGGGGGCACAGCCCGTTTCGGGCGCTGGGCCAAGGGCAGCCGGGGCCGGGGAGGCACGGGCGCAGCGGGCGGACGGCCGGGAGTTCCGCTGGGCCCGTCCGAGAGGCGCCGGACTCCACGGAGACCGGGACCGGGGCAGGGGCGCACTCGGACCGGCCGCGACGACGCGCCTACCTCTTGTCAGAAAGGCCGAGCCTGGGACGCGGGGTGGCGAGGGACGCTCATACTGGCGGCTCCGCTGGGCAGTCGCGGTTCCACTGCTCGGCGGCCGCAGCTCCACCGCCGGTTCCAGGGAGGGGGCCGGGGAGGCGGGAGGGGGAAGGGGCGCGGCGAGGGCACTTGTGGTTGTTACGGGTGACGGGGTGGGCGGGGCCGGGCACCGGGAGGGGCGCGCGTGCGCGGCCGCGACCGAGGGAGCGGGGGCGGGAGCGGGTGACAGTTGCTAAGGAAGAGGAGCGGGGGGGGGGGGGGAAGGGGGTGGTGACACCCTGGGTCCAAACTGCGCAGGCGCGAGCTTCAGACCGGCGGGCGCGGGAGGAGCTCGGAGAAGGCGCCGGCCCTGACGCAGGGCCTGTTATGCCGGAGGTCCTAGTGGCCCCGCCCAGTTTGCGTCACGTGTTGGGGGCGGGGCAGGGGTGGGACTTCTCGAGTAGCGGGCGGGGGGGGGGGAGCTGAGTGAGGCCCCTGGGGACTGCCAGCGTGCCGGGGAGGAGTTCCGCTGGGCGGGAAAAGGGAAGTCTGTGGGAGGTTAGAGCCACCTAGGCCCTCCCGCCTGGCTGCTGCTCTGAGGCCTGCTTCTGGTCGCCCTGGCGGCTGCCCCCGTTCTTCCTCATTTCTTGTTGACTGTTCACGAGCACCAGCCTGCTCGCGCGCAGTGCCCCAACCGCATTCTCGGCGACTAATGGGGAGGAGGCGGACGCCGGTGCTGCGCGGCCCAGGACTCGGTAGGGCCCGGGTGGAGCCCAGCGGCATCCTTGTCAACACATCCAGACGGCTCTAGTGTCGGGCCGCGGGCTTGAAAATGAGACACGCGCCCAGGGTCTGCCCCTCGGAATCGAGGGGTCCTCGGTGGGGTTGCTAAGGAGCTCCCGAATTTCAGCAGGAGAGCACAGTCCAGCTCCAATTTTCAATCGGGTACCACTGAGACATTTTGGGGTCCTTAAGAGGAGCTCATGACCACAAAGGGGCACTTCGTATGTCCACCCACACAGCAAAGCTGGTTTTATAACCAACATGCAATTTCACCGTCAATGTCACTGTTGTTCCGTTCACATTAGTCACCCTGGGTGGCTGTACATTTCATGCTGCCATTGGACAGAACGTTTTTGGGCCTGTTTAGGAATTTCCATCAAAGCCACTTTACCAGACACACAAGCAAATCATTCATGGCCTCATCACCCCTTGTGTTCCATGTCAAACCATCATCTTCCAGCTTGGTCACCCACATTATTCACTACACTCAGTCTGACTGGCTTTTGCCTGTTTGTGGAAATCACATCCACCTTCAAAAGATGCTTTAAGGCCGGGTGCGGTGGCTCATGCCTGTAATCCCAGGCGGGTGAATCACCTGAGGTCAGGAGTTTGAGACCATCCTGGTCAACATGGTGAGACCTCGTCTCCACTAAAAATACAAAAAGTAGCCCGGAGTGGTGCCAGACGCCTGTAATCCCAGCTACTCAGGAGGCTGAGGCAGGAGAATTATACTTGAACCTGGGAGGTTGCAGTGAGCCCAGATCACGCCACTGCACTCCAGCCTGGGCAACAGAGCAAGACTCTGTGTCAAAAAAAAAAAAAAAAAAAAATTTGACCTGATCTGATGAACTTCTAGATGTAACCACCAATTTACAGGAAGTACAGAATAGAGGAACATGCTAAATGACACCATGAAAAACAATTGGCAAAGTACAGACCGTGGGAAACAGTACAAGACAAATATATTCTTTTTTTTTTTTTTTTTTTTTTTTTTTTTTTGAGACGGAGTCTCGCTCTGTCGCCCAGGCTAGAGTGCAGTGGCCGGATCTCAGCTCACTGCAAGCTCTGCCTCCCGGGTTTACGCCATTCTGCCGCCTCAGCCTCCCGAGTAGCTGGGACTACAGGCGCCCGCCACCTCGCCCGGCTAGTTTTTTGTATTTTTTAGTAGAGACGGGGTTTCACCATGTTCGCCAGGATGGTCTCGATCTCTTGACCTCGTGATCCGCCCGTCTCGGCCTCCCAAAGTGCTGGGATTACAGGCTTGAGCCACCATGCCCGGCCGACAAATATATTCTTTATCAAATTCCAAAGAAAAAAAAAGAGGGGAAGGGTCAATCTACAGATTAAAAGAAACTGGCAAATTTGTTGAGCCATACATTCATTTATGATTTGCAAGCTTTTATATGTGTATTATACTTCAATTAAACATTTTGAAGAAAAAGCAGACTTGAGACATCAATCACAAAAAACTTTATTTCCTTTTTTTTTTTTTTTTTTGAAACGGTCTCACTCTGTCCACCAGGCTTGAGGGCAGTGGTGCGATCTTGGCTCACTGAAACCTCTGCCTCCTGGGTTCAAGTTATTCTCCTGCCTCAGCCTCCCGAGTAGCTGGGATTACAGGCGAGTGCCCGGCTAATTTTTGTATTTTGAGTACAGATGGGCCTCACCATGTTGGTCAAGGCGGTCTCGAACTCCTGACCTCGTGATCTGCCCGCCTCGGCCTCCCAAAGTGCTGGTATTACAGGCGTGAGCCACAGTGCCCAGCCCGCCAACCTCCTTCTTGTCTGGGGACTAAATTGCCTTTGTAGAACTAACTTTAGCCACAAGATTAGAAATTATGATTTAGGAGTTATGCAGCTGGAGGCTACAAGATTCTGACCCTCCCTAAACTGCTCCTAAGATCAGTGCTTGAGACATTTTGCAGATCCTGCACTTGATGGCTCAGCTGGCACCACCCAGATCAACAAACTGGCTCATCTGATCTTGTGACCCCCCCATCCAGGAACTGACTCAGCACAAGAAGACAGCTTTGACTCCCTATGATTTCATCACTGACCAATCAGCACTCCTGGCTCACTGGCTTCCCTCCACCCACCAAGTTGTCCTAAAAAACTCTGCTCCCTGAATGTTCGGGGAGACTGATTTGAGTAATAATAAAACTCCAGTCTCCTGCACAGCCAGCTCTGTGTGAATGACTTTCTCTATTGCAATTCCCCTGTCCTGATAAATCAGCTCTCTCTAGGCAGCAGGCAAGGTGAACGTCTTGGGTGGTTATACTATCATCCGGAGAAGGGGGTTCATTGCCAAGATGAGCAATCTTTGTTATAATAAATGCTTTTCATGAATTTATTGAGGCAAACAGTGAAGGCACGTACTCGTTTACAGTCTAATATTCCTGAACAAGAATCTCCTGGATCAAATAGTAAGTCATGCTGACCCAGAGGTCTTAGGTCTCAGTCCTGCTGGCTAAGCTGTGTGGATGCAGGTGGTCTTATTCCTCATCACCAGGAATGTAGGCCCTGAGATAGTCTGAACTCAAATCTCATGTTGAATTGTAATCCACAGTGTTGGAGGTCCAGCCTGGTGGGAGGCATTTGGATCATCAGGGCAGACCCCTCATGCATGGCTTGGGCCATCCCCTTGGCCATAAGTGAGCTCTCTCTGAGTTCACATGAGATCTGCTCACTTAAAAATGGGTGGCACCTCCCCCTACTCTCTGGAGCTTCCTCCCACTTTTGCCATGTGACCTGCCTGTTGCCCCTCCTCTCCTTCCACCAAGAGTAAAAGCTCCCTAAGGCTTCACCAGAAGCTAAGCAGATGCCAGCACCATGCTTCCTGAACAGCCTGTGGAACCTCTTAAACACTATTCGAACATATGATGATACTAAGAAATTATTGCTTTCTTGTTGCTGAGCACGGTGGCTCATGCCTGTAATCCCAGCACTTTGGGAGGACAAGGCAGGCGGATCCCCTGAGGTTGGGAGTTTGAGACCAACCTGATCAATGTGGAGAAACCCTGTCTCTACTAAAAATACAAAATTAACCAGGCATGGTGGCACATGCCTGTAATCTCAGCTACTCGGGAGGCTGAGGCAGGAGAATTGCTTGAACCTGGGAGGTGGAGGTTGCAGTGAGCCAAGATCGTGCCATTGCACTCCAGCCTGGGCAACAAGAGTGAAACTCTGTCTCAAAAAAAAAAAAAAAAGAAAAGAAAAGAAAAAGAAAAAAGAAAGAAAAAAAAATTATTACTTTCTCTTAAGAATGCCAATTAAACCTTTTTTCTTTATAAATTACCCAGTCTCAAGTATTTATTTATAGCGATTCGAGAATGGCCTAACGTGGGCCCCTTCTGTATTGCTACTTTGCCATCCACACAATGTGTCTTCGCTCTCCAGCCAGCAAGTTGGAGGAAAAGGTGAAGAAGAGCAAACCTGCTTCCCTGATGAACACTTCCTTGGAAATGATGTGCATGTACGAACATGCGCGCACACATGTGTGCACACACATAAAGCACACATACATACTTCCCATTGGCCAGAACTTAATCACTTGGGTACACCGAAGAGCAAGGAAGGCTGGGAAATGTAGCCTGTGCCAAGTGACCACATACCCAGCTACAAACTGTGAGTTCTGTTGCTAAGAAAGCAGCAAAGGGGCCGGGTGCGGTGGCTCAAGCCTGTAATCCCAGCACTTTGGGAGGCCAAGGCGGGGAGATCACAAGGTCAGGAGATCGAGACCATCCTGGCTAACACGGTGAAACCCCGTCTCTACTAAAAAAAAAATACAAAAAACTAGCTGGGCGAGGTGGCGGGCGCCTGTAGTCCCAGCTACTCGGGAAGCTGAGGCAGGAGAATGGCGTGAACCCGGGAGGCGGAGCTTGCAGTGAGCTGAGATCTGGCCACTGCACTCCAGCTTGGGCGACAGAGCGAAACTCCGTCTCAAAAAAAAAAAAAAAAGAAAGAAAGCAGCAAAGGATGTATGATATTGGTGGCAACTAACAGTCTCTCTCATCAAGGATATAATCAAACTATTAAAATGTAGTGGTAATGTATGTTTGAAAAATTTCAAAAGAAGGAAGGAAGGAAAGACAAAGAAAAAAGAAAGGAAGGAAGGAAGGAAGGGGAGGGGAGGGAAAGGGAGGGCAAGGCAGGGCGAGAACGAGAGAAAGAAAGGAAAAGAGAGAGAAAGAAAAAGAAAGAGAAAGGAAAGAGAAGAAAGAGAGAGAAAAAGAAAGAAAGAAAGAAAAGAAAGAAAGAAAGAAAGAAAGAAAGAGAAAGAAAGAAAGAAAAGAAAAGAAAAGAAAAAGAAAAGGAAGGAAGGAGACAGAAACAGAGAGAGAGAGACAGAGGCGCCAGGTACATGGCTTATGCCTGCAATCTTTGGGAAGCCAAGTTGAAAATATTGCTTGAGCCCAGGAGTTCCAGATCAGCCTGGGCAACATAGCAAGACCCCTATCTCTACAAACAATAATAAAAAAAAAATTGCCAGGCATGGTGGTACATGCCTGTAGTCCTTGTTACTCAGGAGGCTGAGGCAAGAGGATCACTTGAACCCAGGAGGTCGAGGCTGCAGTGTGCCACTGCACTCCAGTCTGAGAGACAGCCTGAGAGACACAGCAACACTGTGAAAGAAGGAAGGAAGGAAGGAAGGAAGGAAGGAAGGAAGGAAGGAAGGAAGGAAGGAAGGAAGGAAGGAAGGAAGGAAGGAAAGGAAAGGAAGGAAGAAAGAAAGGGAGAAAAGAAAATAAAAAAGAAAAGAAAGAGAGAGAAAGAATTTCAGAATAAAAGAAATCTATATACAGTGTGATAAGTGCTGGAAATGAGAAATAGGGACAGTGCTATGGAGCCAGTTTCTGGGGAGTTGAGGAAAGCCTCACAGAGCAGAAACAGTTGAATAGGGAGGGACATACCCAAGGTTGAATGACGTTATTGGTGGGAGTATGGTATCACTCAGATGCAAAGAAAATCAAGAGCAGGGTTCTAAAGAACTCCAGCTGTTAAGGGTCAGGATGTGAACAAGAACCAGGGAAGGATGCTGATAAGCAGAGAGGTGGAAGGAGAACCAGGAGAGAGAAGTGATGTCCTGCTCCCCAACAGTGTCAAGTGGTATGGGGTCAACAAAGTCAAAAGATGGGTAACAGAAGGAGAAATAAGACAGCTCTTGGGCTTCGGTAATAAGAGGACCTCTGGTGTCCTTGCTAGACATGAATTCCCCAGGCTTCAGGGACAGAAGATAGATAGCAGTGGGTTGGAGAGAGAATGGAAGCCGGGACAATGAGTGTAAACACTCAAGCCAATGTGACAGGACACAATCTTTTTACAAAAAAAAAAAAAAAAAAAAACAACAACGTAAGAATTGTTTGCAGCTGGACACGGTGGCCACCGCCTGTCATCCCAACACTTTAGGAGGCTGATGTGGAAGGACTGTTTGAGCTCAGGAATTCAAGACCAACCTGGGAAACACAGTAAGACCCTGTCTCAACAACAACAAAAAAAATTTTTTTTTATTCATTTATTTAATTTATTTTTGAGACAGAGTTTTGCTCTGTCACCCAGGCTAGAGTGCAGTGGCAGGATCTCAGCTTACTGCAACCTCTGCCTCCCAGGTTCAAGTGATTCTCCTACCCAGCTTCTCAGGTAGCTGAGATTACAGGCACACGCCACCATACCCAGCTAATTTTTTTATTTTTTGTTTGTTTGTTTAAGTAGATTTGGGGTTTCACCATGTTGGCCAGGGTGGTCTAGAACTCCTGACCTTAAGTGATCACCCGCCTCTGCCTCCCAAAGGGCTGGGAATACAGGCATGAGACACTGTGCCCGGCCTCAACAAAAAATTTAAAATTTAGCTGGGCATGGTGGCTCACATCTATAGTTCCAGCTACTTGGGAGGCTGAGCCGATAGGATCACTGGAACCCAAGGGGTTGAGGCTGCAGTGAGCTATGATCGCAGCACTGCACCCCAGCCTCGGTGCCAGAGAGAGACCATGTCTCCCAAAACAAAAAAGTGTTTGTGTGTTGCATGTTGTGTTCAAGTGGCACTGCTCCTTTCTCTGTTCTCTGAGCTAATAGTGTCATCCACAGGCTGAACAGGGTGGAGTCAATGCCAGGCAAGGTAAGTGACGTCAGGTAACAAACAGTGAAGGCAGGTTGGTGGGACCACAGCGCTGCAGCAAAGAAGGCTGCTGCCCTTGTCTTGCAGCACACCTCCTGTTTTCCTCAGACAGGATCCCTTTAAAGTCGAATTACGAGAGTGGGCACTCTGAAACACCATGACTGTGCCCCTCGTTTCCAGAGCACTGTTTTTTTTTTTTTTTTTTTTTTTTGAGACGGAGTCTCACTCTGTTGCCCAGGCTGGAGTGCAGTGGCGTGATCTTGGTTCACTGCAGCCTCCACCTCCTGGGTTCCAGTGATTCTCCTGCCTCAGTCTCCCGAGTAGCTGGGACTACAGGTGCTTGCCACCATACCCAGCTAATTTTTGTATTTTCAGTAGAGATGGGATTTCTCCATCTTGGCCAGGCTGGTCTCGAACTCCTGACCTCATGTGAGCCACCCGCCTCAGCCTCCCAAAGTGCTGGGATTATAGGTGTAAGCCACCATGCCTGGTGCAGAGCATCTTTATTAATGAGCGCTCCTCGCCTGTCTGTTGTCGCCTCTCTCGGTGAATGGGAGCCTTGATGGGTGCCAGGTAAAGGCAACACTTACCAGGTGCCCTTGGGACCGAAGCACAGGATTCCCAAGAGTTCATAGCAAGACACTGTGAGTTGAGAAGCCGCCATTAGGAGCCTGAGTCTGAAGCTGCCGTTCCACCTGGCCGCCTCGAGCTGACCTCAGGACGGGGTATCAGCAGGCTGGTCACACCTGCACAGGCACCGGCAGGTGGGCAGAAGCATCATGGCAGGACATCTCCCCCCGCAGGATTAACCTGAGGTAGGGGCGCTGTTGCTGGGTCCTTGGGCCATATCGCCTCCATTGCTCTTAGCATGATATTAGGAGTCACTGAAATTTCAGCCTCCAGAGCTCAACCTCTTCTCCACCGTAACAAAAGCAGCATGGGAATTTGTGGCATAAGAGGACTGCAGCCAGGTGCAGTGGCTCATGCCTGTAATCCCAACACTTTGGGAGGGTGAGGCAAGAGGATCATTTGAGCCCAGGAGTTTCAGAACAGCCTGGAGAACACAGTGAGACCTGTCTCTACAAAATAGATAAATAAATAAAAATTAGCCGGGGTAGTGGCACTCGCCTGTGCTCCCAGCTATTCGGGACGCTGATCCTTGAGTGGGAGGATCACCTGGGCTCAGGAGTTTGAGGCTGCAGTGAGTCATGATCGCGCCACTGCACTCCAGCCTGGGTGACAGAGTGAGACTCGGGAAAAAAAAAAGGCGGATTTGGGGGTATAGTTCAGGGGAGTGTCACTCCAAGAAAGACAGTGGAAGGCAAGTAACAATCTTACACTAAAATTTCACCCTCCAGAGCCCAACCCCTTCACTACCATAGCAAAAGAAACAAGAGATAATGCTCAATAATCCCTTTAAACAATGCTGAGAGTCAGGGCCAGCAAATAATCTAGGCTGTGCCAAGAGACCCAGGGGCACTTACTCCTTATTTTCTGGTGGCCTTATACACCCTGGCATTTGTGCTTCACTTCAGTCAGTTACAGGGACATGTCAGAGCCCATGCTGGGGAGATGTGTGTTTAATGCACGCAGACTTGCCCAGGCGTCGTGGCTCATGCCTGTAATTCTAGCACTTTGGGAGGCAGAGGTGGGTGGATCACTTGAGGTCAGGAGTTTGAGACCAGCCTGGCCAACATGGTGAAACCCCATTTCCACTAAAAATGTAAAAATTAGCTGGGTGTGGTGGTGCATGCCTATAATCCCAGCTACTTGGGTGGCTGAGGCAGGAGAATCGCTTGAACCCAGGAGGTGGAGGGTGCAGTGAGATTGCGCCACTGCACTCTAGCCTGGGTGACAGAGCCAGACTCCAGCTCAGAAAAAGAAAAAAAAAAAAAATCCACACAGAATAAAGGCCTAATAAAGGAAGAGAGCACTTTGGCATTTGGTAGTAAAAGAGTTAAAGACAGCCTTGCAAGGCATGACTGATTCTCTTGACATGGACCATCTGGCAAAGTTTCCAGCCTGAAAAAGTATAGAAAATGTAGGTTACCCTACAGGCACAGTTTCCTAATTGAGCCCTGGCAATAATCCGGTGGCCTTGAGCTAACACAATGCACCATTCCTGACCTGGGAAAACTTCAGGCCAAGAAGTTGGATCTGCAAAAGTTATCATCCAACCTTCCATATTTCCAAAATATTTCATTTCAGTCTGGAGAAGCAAAGTCCCTATAACGAGTTGGTTTATCTACCTAAGAGTCTTCCTTCTTTCAGGACACCCTTCGTACTACTAGCAGAATTCTCTCTCAAAAATACAAACTCATTCCTTTGTGCAAAAAGTACGTTGACTACAGAATTAAATTTAAACTTCAAAGCCTACCATTCAAGATCCTCTGTAAATCTTGTCCCCAACTTCCGTTTGTCCAGAATGATCTTATATTCATCTCCACTCTATTCGTTTATTTATTCATTACTTTGTGGATTCAACAAACATTTATTCAGCACCTTAATTTACTCCGAACATAGTGAGCACTGGGGTATAGAAAGATCCACTACAGCTGGGTGCAGTGGCTTACGCCTGTAATCCCAGCACTTTGGGAGGCCAAGGCGGGCAGATCACCTGAGGTCAGGAATTTGAGACCAGCCTGGCCAACATGGTGAAACCACATCTCTACTAAAAATACAAAAATTAGTTGGGCATGGTGGTGGGTGCCTGTAATCCCAGCTACTTGGGAGGCTGAGGCTGGGGAATTGCTTGAACCCGGGAGGCAGAGGTTGCAGTGAGGCAAGACCGCGCCATTGCACTCCAGCCTGGGCAACAAAAGCAAAACTCCATCTCAAAAAAAGAAAGATCCACTATAGAAAAGCGGATTTTCCTACAAGGTGCCAGCCTGCTCTACAGGACAGACACCTAGCAGTTGAAACACAGCCCGTTCATTTCCACAACAGCCCAATGTAGCTCCTCCCTGAAGGCTTTTCTGATGCCTCTTTCCAATGGCCCATGCACTTCGCAATTGCATCATAAGGCACGTTGACTAAAACTAGACTGTAGAAGAATGGGATCTGTGCCTTCTGTTGAACTGTACGTTGCTTGGGTACCATAGTCACTAATTTTCTCCTATTTTAATAGCACCTGGCATTTTCTAGAACCCTATTAAATATCTGTTGGGTTGGACTAAA
The DNA here is from genome assembly GCF_007565055.1 of Rhinopithecus roxellana. Taxonomy (NCBI): domain Eukaryota; kingdom Metazoa; phylum Chordata; class Mammalia; order Primates; family Cercopithecidae; genus Rhinopithecus; species Rhinopithecus roxellana. Next base: position 64,110,803 of record NC_044567.1, on the reverse strand, counting down.
TGAGCCTTTGATGAGGCCTTTATTCTGAGTGCATTTAACAAATGTCAGCCTAGGCAGTCTATAAACCAAGCACTTTGGGAAGTCGAGGCGGGCGGATCCCTTGAGCCCAGGAGTTCAAGACCAGCTTGAACAACATGACAAGACCCTGTCTTTACAAAAATACAAAAATTAGCTGAGCATGGTGGCATGTGCCTGCAGTCCCAGCTGCTTGGGAGGCTCACTTGACCCCGGGAGAGAGAGGTTGCAGTGAGCCATGATCATGCTACTGTACTTCAGCCTGGGTGACAGAACAAGACCCTGTCTCAAAAATAAATAAATAGGCTGGGCGCAGTGGCTCACGCCTGTCTTCCCAGCACTTTGGGAGGCCGAGGCTGATGAATCACTTGAGGCCAGGAGTTCGAGACCGGCTTGGCCAATACAGTGAAGTGAAATCCCGTCTCTACTGAAAAACACAAAAAAATTAGCTGGGCATGGTAGTGCACTTGTAATCCCAGCTACTCGGGAGGCTGAGGCATAAGAATCGCTTGAACCCAGGAGGTGGAGGTTGCAGTGAGCCGAGATAGCACCACTGCACTCCAGCCTGGGTGACAGAGCGAAACTCTGTCTCAAATAAATAAATAAATAAACAAATATTACTTAAATAAAGAAAAACCACACCCCCCGCCATGGACTGAGCTGAAGCATCCTTGGGGACGATGCTTTCACTACCCCTCCACCCCACACTGGCACCTTTAGACACACTGTACCTTGTGTCACCCAGCGAGGACATCAAGTCCAGGGAAGAGGCCTGGCTTAGGCGGTGAGTTTCTGAAGCAGGAAGCACAGCTTGCATCTAATGAGATTTAGGGTGACAAAGGAGCGCCCCAAGCCTTTCAGCTTCCCACTCAGAGAAATAAAAATAGCCTATCCAATCATACTTCTTTTTGGCTTGTTTGTTTCACAAAATATAGTCCTCACTTCACCGACTGATGCAGCTGCTTGGCACTCCCTTTCCTTTGCGGGACCAGAACTTAGGTTAGCAAGTCCAGCAGTGAGTCCCTGGGCTGTGCGGCTGCGGGTCATACTGGAGGGAGGCTCGACTTGCTGCTTTTAATTAACCCCCAGGAAGGAATGTAGCGCTTACAGGGTATAGACCAGAGGCCGCATCGCAAGGCGCGACTAGATGAAGAATAAACAGTCGAGCAGCCTCAGTCCATTTAGTTAAAGCAATTGTCTCAAGGCTAACCGTGGAAAAGAAAACCCTCCCCCACCTTCAGTTCTGCGGGCAGAACTGAAGACACACGGGGCTCCTCAGAGGCCAGAGCTCTCCCGCGTTCTCCTTGATGTGAGAAAGAGAGGATCTTTCAGACCCCCAAATCTCCTGTTTCCCCAGGAGATTCGAACTCACAGGGTTTCAGTTCAATACCTTATTTGGGATGCATCCCATAACCAGGCACCCTGTAGCTCTGCCCCGGAAGGTTCTACATACACAGTGTGACCTCCAGCTGAGAATCACACATGTGCTCACTTCACACTGCAGTGAAAATTCCGTCTCCCACACTGGCAGGACCTGTGGGTCTGACTGAGCCACCTCAGTAGCCCAAAGCAGCTTTTAGGGTTTTCCTCCTCCTATGGAAAAAAAAAAAAAACTAATTGGATGTTGATGGAATTTGGTGTCAGAAAATTTCACTGGGTTGTTAAGCTTGGATAAGAAAATGTTGATGAAAACACTTTGTAAATGGTTAGAGTCTATGTAAATGCTTCCCACCGCCAGGCGTCCTACAGCTCTGCCTCCGGAATGTTCTGTACACACAGATTATTATTATCGTCCCACCTACCCCTCTAGTTGGTTGCCAGCAACATCGTCTATATTTAGATAAATCATTCCCCATCTTAAATTTCCCCCAACAGAAAAACAATATGAAAACTGTTCAAAAGACCGATATGAAAATATGATTAAAAGACCAATGCTCATTTGTACGGCTCTTGGCACAGACAGGCTGAAAAAAATACAAAGCAATTTCTTGGCAAACCATTGTCTGTAATTATGAGCTACATAAGCTAAATGGACTCCAAGGGTTAGGGGAGCATGGCGAGATGGTCATCTGGCTTAGCTGGGCACAATAGTCTCTATCACCCCTTCACATTCAGAAAACTCACTCAACTTTAAAATGCCCAAGTATGGCCAGACGTGGTGGCTTATATCTGTAATCCCAGCACTTTGCAAGGCCAAGGCAGGTGGATCACCTGAGGTCAGGAGTTCAAGACCAGCCTGGCCAACGAAACCCCATCTCTACTAAAAATGCAAAGATCAGTCAGGCCTGGTGGCACGTGCCTGTAATCCCAGCTACTCAGGAGGCTGAGGCAGGAGAATCGCTTGAACCTGGGAGGCAGACGTTGCAGTGAGCCGAGATCGAGCCACCACCCTCCAGCCTGGGCAACAAGAGCAAAACTCCGTCTCAAATAATAATAATAAACAAAATAAAAAATAAAAATACAAAATTAGCTGGGCCTGGTGGTGCACCCCTGTGTTTTCAGCTACTCGGGAGGCTGAGGCAGGTGAATCACTTGAACCTGGGAGGCGGACGTTGCAGTGAGCCAAGATCGAGCCACCGCCCTCCAGCCTGGGCAACAAGAGCAAAACTCTGTCTCAAATAATAATAATAAACAAAATAAAAAATAAAAATACAAAATTAGCTGGGCCTGGTGGTGCACCCCTGTGTTTTCAGCTACTCAGGAGGCTGAGGCAGGAGAATTGCTTGAACCTGGGAGGCAGACGTTGCAGTGAGCCGAGATCGAGCCACCGCCCTCCAGCCTGGGCAACAAGAGCAAAACTCTGTCTCAAATAATAATAATAAACAAAATAAAAAATAAAAATACAAAATTAGCTGGGCCTGGTGGTGCACCCGTGTGTTTTCAGCTACTCGGGAGGCTGAGGCAGGTGAATCACTTGAACCCGAGAAGCGGAGATTGCAGTAAGCCAAGATCATGCCACCGCACTCCAGCCTGGGCAACAGAACGAGAATCTGTCTCAGAACAAAAAAAAACGTAATAAAATAAAATAAAATGCTCAAGTGTGAATGCATAACTTGTCCTAAAAGGCACTGCACCTGTCAGCTCTCACCCCCACCCACCCCTGTGGTCTCTGGTCAGGCGCTGTGCTTGTGCTAAGAGGTGACCCCCAGCTGCCTACCGGACATTAGCAGGGAGATGTGGCGTGCCCCAGGAAGGAACAACCACACTGACGCAAAACCAACAGCCTGCGTGACCTTCCTCCATACCCCGGGGATACAAGGTACGGCTCTGAACTTTTCACCACACAAGGCTCAGGAAGCGCCCACGGTTGACGCACTGTTGCAAGAAATTACCACGAATTGGGTGGCTGAGGGCAACAGAAACTCATTCTCTCACTGTTCTGGAGGCCGTAAGCTCTGGAGGTGAAACCAAAGTGTTGGCAGAGCTGTGCTCCCTCCTGCAGCTCTGGAAGGTCCGTTCTGGCTTCTTCCGGCTGCTGGTTGCCCTGGGTGTTCCTTGGCTTGTGGCCACCTCCTGCTAGTCTCCACTTCTACCTTCTCCCCTCTGTGTCTCAAATCTCTCTTCTTTCTCTTATAAAGCCACCAGAATGAGATCATCACGGACCCTAAATCCATGATGATCTCATCTCAAGTTCCTTAACTTAATGACATCTGCAAAAACACTATTTTACAAATGAAATCGCGTTCACAGGTACCCAAGGTTAGGACTTGGACACATCTTTTGAGGAGCCACATTCAACCCTCTACAGCTGGTTAGAAAACAAACCCCTTGGCCAGGCACAGTGACTCACGCCAGTAATCCCAGCACTTTGGGAGGCTGAGATGGGTGGATTACCTGAGGTTGGTAGTTTGAGACCAGCCTGGTCAACATGGTAAAACCCCATTTCTACTAAAAATACAAAAATTAGCCTGGCGTGGTGGTGGGTGCCTGTAATCGTGGCTACTTGGGAGGCTGAGGCAGGAGAATTGCTTGAACCCAAGGGGCCGAGGTTGCAGTGAGCTGAGATCGCACCACTGCACTCCAGGTTGGGTGACAGGGCGAGACTCCATCTCAGAAAAAAAAAAAAAAGAAAAGAAAAGAAAAGAAGAGAAAACAAACCAACAAACCCCTTGAAACCATAAAAAGGAATGAGTTCATGCCCTTTGCAGGGACATGAATGAAGCTGGAAGCCATCATCCTCAGGAAACTAACACAGGAACAGAAAACCATACGCTGCGTGTTCTCACTCATAAGTGGGAGTTGAACAATGAGAACACATGGACACAGGGAGGGGAGCAGCATATACTGGGGCCTGTTGGTTGGGGGTGAGGGGTGAGGGGAGGGAATGTAAGAGGACGTGTCAGTAGGTGCAGCAAACCACTATGGCACACGTACACCTATGCAACAAACCTGCACATTCTGCACATGTATCCTGTTTGTTGTTGTTGTCATTTTAAGAAGAAATAAAGAGAAAAAAAAAAAAAAGAAAAGGAAAGAAACCCCTGTTGGAGGGAAGGGAGGCGCCCCTGCTCACTCTCCCGCCAATGGTATCCGCCTCGTCGACCCTAGAGCAGTGAAAAAGGCGCCTGTACCCCACAGGGTCAGCCTCCTGGACCCCGAGGGTGCCCACTCCTGCCTGACCCACCCACCACCATTGCCCACAAAGCACACGACGCCAAGGGAAGGGCAAGGCTGGCTTGCTCATCACGTTGTAGACTCCGGGCTTTGAGAAAGCCAGAGAACAAAGGACGCTGCTGTCCTTGGCAGGGCTGGCCTTGTTCCAAGGTTCCCGTGCACCTGGAGAAGAGTTTGACCTGGCTCACATGGCACACTCGGGTACACAGAGGGCTTCTCTGGGAACCAGCCTCTTAGCAATTCCAGGAGCATGCAAGGAACCACTACGATGCTGGCAACCTGAGCTTATTCCACATCCAGGGAGACCGAGGCACAAAGAGTTCTGCGTGTTTAACCCCTACAGATCATTCAGGGCTTAGGAGCCAGTTCATGGTTCCTGTCTCCCCATATGATGCCTAAATTCAGTATCCTATTTAATTCAATTATAGTTTCCTTGAAGAATGAACACAGTTGCCCTCTATTTTCTACCAACTGTATCAGGCCCAGGCCCTGTGCTAGGCCCTTAACAAGCATCACCATGATCTTCGTCACAGCCCATTTTGCAGATGGGAACACCAAGATACAGAGAGGATAAGTGACTTTCAGAGCAGAGAATCCGAACCCAACAGTCTGACTCCAGTGTTCACAGAGCTCTTCCTATCACACTCTCATTCCTTCTTCCTTCTCGCTCTGTCACCCAGGCTGGAGTGCAGTGGCATGATCTTGGCTCACTGTAACCTTTACCTCCCGGGTTCCAGTGATTCTCCTGCCTCAGCCTCCCAAGTAGCTGGGATTATAGGCATGTGCCACCATGCCCAGCTAATTTTTGTATTTTTGTAGAGATGGGGTTTTGCCATGTTGGCCAGGCTGGTCTCGAACTCCTGACCTCTGGTGAGTTGCCTGCCTGGGCCTCCCAAAGTGTTGGGATTACAGGCAAGAGCCACCCCGCCCGGCCCCATTCCTTCTGTTGAACTCACAGTTCTTCACAGTTCTTCGGCTTTTTGTTCTTCCTTCCAGGTCACCAGTTTCAAGATTTATACATCCTGGTGTCATGGTGAAAATCCTATCGGTGGCAAGCACATAAGGCATGTGGGGTGGCCAGGGGCCTCCAGCACAGGAAGGCCCTGAGTGAATGCCTAGCAGAGGTACATGTTTGTGTGTGCTGGGATATCCTACTGACCAGGCAAACCATGGACATATTCAACTCTAAACTATTTCCATATGGTCCCTGTGTAGCAGTTGAATTGGTTTGACTCATGCATTCTTTAAATAGCAAGTAGCGATAACCTGGATGATTCTTAATGTTCCATTTATTCTTCTATCCGTTTATTGTTCTGAGATTTATAGGATAGCTCCTGAGTGCCATGTGCATGACATAATAGGGGAAAGAAAAAAAAAAAAAAAAAAAAAAAACCCTGCAACTTCGGAATCTAAGGATTAAGCTACAATTTTAGAATGCTGAGTGAATCGAAAGGTGTCCTTCACTGGTGAAAATAATAAGAGTTTTTTCTTTTTCTTTTCTTTCTTTAAATCCACTTATTCTGGCCAGGCAAGGTGGCTCACACCTGTAATCCCAGCCATTGGGAGGCCGAGGCAGGCGGATCATTTGAGGTCAGGAGTTTGAAACCAGCCTGACCAACGTGGCAAAACCCAGTCTCTACTAAAAATACAAAAATTAGCCGGGCGAGGTGGCGGGCGCTTGTAGTCCCAGCTGCTCGGGAGGCTGAGGCAGGAGAATCGCTTGAACCCAGGGAAGTAGAGGTTGCAGTGAGCCGAGATCGTGCCACTGCACTCCAGCCTGGGTGACAAAGCGAGACTCTGTCTCAAAAAATACAATAATAAAAATAATAATAGGCCGGGCACGGTGGCTCAAGCCTGTCATCCCAGCACTTTGGGAGGCCGAGACGGGCGGATCACTAGGTCAGGAGATCAAGACCATCCTGGCTAACACGGTGAAACCCCGTCTCTACTAAAAAATACAAAAAACTAGCCCGGCGAGGTGGCGGGCACCTGTAGTCCCAGCTACTCGGGAGGCTGAGGCAGGAGAAAGATGGGAACCCGAGAGGCGGAGCTTGCAGTGAGCCAAGATTGTGCCACTGCATTCCAGCCTGGGCGACAGAGTGAGACTCCATCTCAAAAAAAAAAAAAAAAATAGTAATAATAATAATAATAATAAATCCACTTATTCTTATGTTCTAGCAGCCAAGGCTGCTAGGACAATTTGGATCTCAATATAAAGTAAAGCTTGTTCTCTGCTGGAAGACATCAGATCCCCCACCTTAATTTTTGTGTCACTTGTTTTAAACAGTTAAGCGACTGTACAACATACGCTGAAAGGGATCAGTGATTTCTCCTGCAGCCAGTTCCAACCTGCTGAAAGGATCACTGAGAACACAAATGGACTCAGTAAACCAGAGCTGCCTCCAGTGGCCTCACTCACTCCAACCCTCAACTTTGCAATGCTGGAATGTGAGTCACCTTTAAGATAATTTCATTTATCTTGGCCAAGCCTTTAAATATTTAGGTCTACTCAAATCATGTCCGATAAAAGCTTAGTGCTTTTCACAGCAAAGGACAAAACTTAATTCTGAGCCACTACAGCTGAAGAAAGAGACGTTACTAGCCAAGACAGGGACCCCAGTTCAGTAGCCTGCCTCCCGTGACCCAGTGATACGCAGCTAAGGAAGTGTGGGGCTCGTGGGGCCTGTTTGGTCCCTGACATTCCCAGAGAACAATATCCTGAAGCAGAAACAAGACATGGTTTCCGGTTTTTGTTTTTGTTTTTTTTTTTTGAGACGGGGTCTCGCTTTGTCACCCAGGCTGGAATGCAGTGGCGTGATCACAGCTCACTGCAGACTCGACCTCCTGGGCGCAAATGATCCTCCCTACTCAGCCCCGCCAAGTAGCTGAGACTACAGGCGCATGCCACCACGCCTGGCTACTTCTTGTATTTTTTGTAGAGACTGTGTCTTGCCATGTTGCCAAGGCTGGTCTTGAACTCCTGGGCTCAAGTGATCCACCTGCCTCAGCCTCCCAAAGTGTTAGGATAATAGTTGTGAGCCACCACCCCTGACCAAGACATGGTTTTTGTTTGTGTGCAGGCTGTGATTATTGTCCACAAGGAGCAGAAGCTTTCACAGAGGAACACATCCACGTGGCTCCTGCCTAAGTTCTCAGCAGGGCTTCGAAACACAGCAAGGATAATTTTTTTAGTGTTTTCATGTCAATGAAAATTTTAAAAGTATAAAATAATCTGCCATAGAGGACACACAGACTGTCTACATGGCATCCATTTCGCCACATCTTCCTTTCCAAGGCCCCAACTTCTTCTAGGTGTCCACCCCACTCCACATGCCGGGAAGCCCACCCCTGCCCAGCCAGCAGGTGGACCTGATTCTAATCCCCCTGCCAGGGACTGACTTAAGAGCGGGCCTGGGTGGCCAGGTGTGGTGGCTCACGCCTGTAATCCCAACACTTTGGGAGGCCAAGGCGGGCAGATCACTTGAGCCCAGCAGTTCGAGACCTGGGCAACATGGTGAGACCTCTGTCTCTATAAAAAAATAGAAAGAAAATAGCCAGATGTGGTGGTATGTGCCTGTGGTCCCAGCTACGCAGGAGGCTGAGGTGGTAGAATTGCTTGAACCCAGAAGGTGGAGGTTGCAGTGAGCCAAGATCTCGCCACCGCACTCCAGCCTGGGCAACACAGTGACACTCTGTCTCAAAAAAAAAAAAAGAGTGGGCCTGAGAACCAGTTCAGGGGGTTCTGGAAGGGTTCCTACACTCTTAAAAGGAGATACCAGCCAGGCACAGTGGTTCACGCCTGTAATCCCAGCATTTTGGGAAGCCGAGGCAGGTGGATCATGAGGTCAAGAGATCAAGACCATCCTGGCCAACATGGTGAATCCCCATCTCTACTAAAAATACAAAAAATTAGCTGGGCATGGTGGTGGGCACCTGTAGTCCCAGCTACTCGGGAGGCTGAGGCAGGAGGATCGTTTGAAACAGGGAGGCGGAGGTTTCCGTGAGCCCAGATTGCACCACTGCACTCCAGCCTGGCAATAGAGTGAGACTCCATCTCGAAAAGAAAAAAAAAAAAAAAAAAAAAGGAGACACCAAAAAAGAAAACCCGTTTCTGTGTCTGGATGCTGTGTGATTATCGGGCTGCTGCAGACATGCTGTGCCCATGAGGTGATGCAACTGTGATGGAGGACACGCGGGGACTGCAGAGAGGAGAGGCAGAAAGAGCAAAGAGGGCCTTGGATGGCGTTGCTGCTCTGGCCAAACCGGGCCCTCCTTCTGCCTTGCAGTCCTGTGTTCTTATCAGTGTCCTCGTGGTGCAACCCAGGGTGAGTCAGGGTTATCTGCTCGTGGTAGCTACCAGCAACAAGAGCACATGCTCATCTTAGAAATACATTTAATGCAGAAATGCCTAAGGAAGAAAATAGAGTGGAGATGGTGGTTCATGCCTGTAATCCCAACACTTTCGGAGGCAAAGGCAGGAGGACTGCTCCTATGATACCCAAGAGTTCGAGACCAGCCTGGGCAACATAGTAAGATCCTGTTTTTACAAAAAATAAAAAATTAGCTGGGCATGGTGGTGTACACCTGTAGTCCCAGCTACTCAGGAGGCTGAGGCAGAAGGATCACTTGACCTCGGGAAGTTGAAGCTGCAGTGAGACAAGATTGTGCCACTGCCCTGAGCCTGGGTGACAGAGTGAGACCCTGTCACTCTGAAAAAAAAAAAAAAGGAAGAAAGAAAAAGAAAGAAAATAAAAATTACTGATAATCTCACTATTCAATAATAATCACAATTTATGTTTTCTTTTTTTTTTTTGAGGCAGAGTCTCGCTCTGCCACCCAGGCTGGAGTGCAGTGGCGCGATCTCGGCTCACTGCAAGCTCCGCCTCCCGGGTTCACGCCATTCTCCTGCCTCAGCCTCCTGAGTAGCTGGGACTACAGGTGCCCGCCACCACGCCCGGCTAATTTTTTGTATTTTTAATAGAGACGGGGTTTCACCATGGTCTCGATCTCCTGACCTTGTGATTCGCCTGCCTCGGCCTCCCAAAGTGCTGGGATTACAGGCGTAAGCCACCGCGCCCGGCCACAATTTATGTTTTCTTGCCTGCCCTTCTCTCTTCAACAACTGATTTGGTGGCACTAATTGCAATATATGGTGTGATAACAGAAGCAATCCACCTACTGTGTGTAAAAAATTCAAATAGCACAATTGTTTTTTTTGTTGTTGTTTTTTTTGTTTTTGTTTTTTTTTAGTAGAGACGGGGTTTCACCATATTAGCCAGGATGGTCTCGATCTCCTGACCTCGTGATCCGCCCGTCTCGGCCTCCCAAAGTGCTGGGATTACAGGCTTGAGCCACCGCGCCCGGCCATCAAATAGCACAATTGTTGAAGGCAGAAAGCAAATAGTTCCTGGAATCCTATCCCCTGAGTGGTGGACTCGGCGGTTTGTCATCTGCTCTGGGAATGTTTGCCCCAGTATATCAATGTTTTCCAGTGTGTGGGCTGCTGCTGACTAACGCATGTTTACACAGCCTTTTAAGGCCAGAAGAGCAAACTGTGGTGTTCCTCAGGCGCAAACTGTGGTGTTCCTCAGGCTTAGCTGAATGTCCGGGTCCTGAGAGTTGGAAGATAAGAGGAGCAAAAAGAATGGGGAAAGGAGGGTCCACTCTTTTCTGCAGGCAGTGTTGGCCTGGGCAAATTAACAAAGCAGGGAGAGCCTAGGCTTTGAGCACAAAGGATTGGAGTTCGAGTTCCTGATTCACTGTTAAAGGCTGTGTGGCACTGGGCAGGCCCCTTAACCATTCTGAGCCCGTATCCTCATCTGTAAAATGGGAATAATGCCTAACAGAGTGGTGAGGGTTAAAGATTGCGCACATGGGCCGGGCGCGGTGGCTCACGCCTGTAATCCCACCACTTTGGGAGGCTGAGGTGGGTGGATCACCTGAGATCAGGAGTTTGAGACCAGCCTGACCAATACAGTGACCCTGTTGCTACTAAAAATATAAAAATTAGCCGGGCATGGTGGCACACATCTGTAATTCCAGCTACTTGGGAGACTGAGGCAGGAGAATCACTTGAACGTGGGAGGCAAAGGTTGCGGTGAGCCGAGATTGTGCCACTGCACTCCAGCCTGGGTGACAGAGAAAGACTCTGTCTCAAAAAAAAAAAAAAAAAAAAAAAAAAGATAGTGCAGATGGCAAGGCCTCAATAAATAGTGGCCATTATTCAAAATATTTGCCAACTTCCTGAATCTCTTTCTGCCTCTCCTACCGCTTCTCCACATCTCTTTACCCTGCCCCCTGTTGTCTTTGCTTTGTCTGCAGTAGCCACAGGGTTCTTAGCTGCAGACAACAGGATCCAGCCTAGCCAATTCAAGCCAGAAGGGCTTTAAGAAGGGATAGAGAGAGCTCATGTAACTGGCAGGAGGGCCAGCAATACAGGCACTAGGCAGGCTTCCAGGGACAACCAACTCTCAGGATCATGCTGAAGAACCAGCTCACCGACGGAGTTGCCACCTCACCCGGATTAGGCAGCTGCCAAGTCAGGATGTTGCTGCCTTGGTTCCTGTCTCCAGAGCCAAGCTCCCTCTGCCACAACCCACAATAGCAAAACGATGCTCTATTCCCTGCCTCTGTCACCTCAGTGAGTTCCGAGTCCAAGTCTCCTGTGGGGACATGCAATTAGCTGAATCTCAGTCACACATCGGAGCCCCAGCAGGGCTGACATTTCTGTGTTGGAAAGGTGATGCTTATAATCAGAGTATGGAGAGAAGGGGGCCAGTCTCAGTTCACGCCTGTAATCCTAGCACTTTGGGAGGCCGAGACCAGTGGATCACCTGAGGTCAGGAGTTTGAGACCAGCTTGGACAAGAAGGTGAAAACCCATCTCTACTCAAAATACAAAAGTTAGCTGGGCGTGGTGGCACACACCTGTAATCCCAGCTACTCAGGAGGCTGAAGCAGGAGAATCGCTTGAACCTGGGAGGCCAAAGTTGCAGTGAGCCGAGATCACGCCACTGCACTCCAGCCTGGGCGACAGAGTGAGACTCCATCTCAAAAAAAAGAATGTGGAGGGAAGGATAAAAACTCCGGGGCAGCCTCAGATTGTGGATGCATTCCCTACTTGGGGAGTAGAACACGCAGACACATAGTGATGTTCTAGACCTCTGTCCTTGTCCCTCTGTGATGGCATTACTGTTGTGATATGCTCCAGGAAATCCCTAGCTGAGCTCCTATGTGAGCGGCAAAACAAGGTGGTTACAATACTTCATTCCTAGATGTACATGTCTAATGGGCCCTTCATGATTCACTTTTTTTAAAATTTATTTTTCTTTTTCTTTTTTTTTTTTTTTTTTTGAGACGGAGACTCGCTCTGTTGCCTGGGCTGGAGTGCAGTGGCTGGATCTCAGCTCACTGCAAGCTCTGCCTCCCGGGTTTACGCTGCCTTAGCCTCCGGAGTAGCTGGGACTACAGGTGCCCGCCTAGTTTTTTGTATTTTTTTAGTAGAGACGGGGTTTCACCATGTTAGCCAGGATGGTCTCGATCTCCTGACCTCGTGATCTGCCTGTCTCGGCCTCCCAAAGTGCTGGGATTACAGGCTTGAGCCACCGTGCCCAGCCTATTTTTTATTTCTAAAGATAGGATGTCTCACTATGTTGCCCTGGCTGGTCTTGAACTCCCGAGTTCAAGGGATCTGCCCACCTCGGCCTCCCAAAGTGCTGGGATTACAGGCGTGTACCACTGCATCTCGCCATGATTCACATTTTTAAGAAGATGCTTGTCAGTCTAATCTCCAGCTGATGGGATCTTAGGCAGTATAACAAATGAGGTGAAAATGTTTTCAGTGCAATACAGGAAAGTATTTTCAGTCAAGGCAAATCCAGACGAGGGTCAGGGAAGCCTGGGGAATGTCCTGAAGGTCAGATTCCCCAAGTTGTTCCTGACGTTCCAAGCTGCTGCCTTTTCTCTGGCATTGGATCAGAATGTATCTGCAAAGGTTTTAATTCTTCTCATAGCGACAGCTTTGGCAAGGGTGGGTGGAGCTGGTGGGTGTAAGTGCAGGTGGGTTTATGTAATCCAGGGATTATGTACATAATAGAAATATGAACTGCTGGAGCTAAAGGTCCGTTTGAGGCAAGCCAGCCTGGGGTCCTATCCTTATCAGTGAAGATATTAATTGCCTGCAGTTAGAGAAGATAATTCGCATTCACTCAGCATAAATTATTTCATTAAATACATACTCTTTTATCCTGTAGGTGGATAAAATAAATATTGCTTCTCATCCTGCCAGAGAGCTTATTACCTCCTTGACAACAGCCACGTCTGCTCTTGCACAGGGATACCGGCTCCTTGACAGTGCTCCTCCACCTAACTTTGTTTAATTTAATGCCAGTGAGGACCAGGCGTGATTTGAAAGGCATCCTTACAACTCCTGAAAGGTATTCCTTCCAGAGTAGGACAGAGTCTGGAATTTGCCCGTAATCCCTAAGGACAGGTAGCCTAGTGATCGTCCAGGCTTATTTTTTTTTTGTGGGGGGTCGGGACAGAGTCTCACTCTGTCGCCCAGGCTGGAGTGTAGTGGCACAATCTCGGCTCACTGCAACCTCTGCCCCGCTAGATGCAAGCAGTTCTCGTGTCTCCGTCTCCTGAGTAGCTGGGATTACAGGCACATGCCCACACCTGGCTATTTTTATGTATTTTTAGTAGAGATGGGGTTTCACCATGTTGCCCAGGCTGGTCTTGAACTCCTGAGATCAGGCAATCCACCTGTCTCGGCCTCCCAAAGTGCTGGGATTACAGGCGTGAGCCACAGCACCCGGCCTGTACAGGCTGTGTTTTTCTTCCTTTATCAGAGCATGCAGAGGTTTGTTTTCCAAGATGTTAAACAAGCTCTTGGGACCCTTCTTGGGAAGTCAGCAAAGCCAGGGCTTCCTTCATCCTGTTGAAGATGGTGGGATGGTTTCTGGAAAGTACTAGCTATTTCTTTCCCATGCTAAGCCTCTTGGGATCAATTTGCCAGTCAAAGCCTGTGCTCCCTGCATAATCAGAGAGGAATCCTGTAAAGAGGCGATGGTGATAGACAGCACTTCTAGGTGCACCACCTGCATGCATGCCTGCCACGAACATCAGAACAATTACAGGAAGGAGGCTTTCGAAATGCATAATTATAACCTTGACTTAGAAAAGCATGATCTTCTCTGTCTGGTGCCAAGGCTTTCCTTATGTTAAGGGCATTCCCAGACCAGCAACTGGAGTGCTGTGTACACTGGATGCGGCAGCATCTGGAATATTACATAACAGAAGCATGTCCATTGTCCTTGGAATGTACGAGGCTCAGGGACAGTCCTCCACTGGGTGGAGACTATAAGGCCTCATTAATGAGTCACCTTTGTTTCCTTTTCCATCCTTTGTAATTAGGGTGACATACATTTCAGTTGGCCCGGGACAGTCTCCGTGTGTGCCTACTGACCAAAGGTGATAATTAACAAGGCCTCCTTCACTCTCAGAAGGGACCTGATTGGGAGATAAACTCAGAGATCACTGATTCATAATCCTCAAGGAGAAGGACGGAGACAATGCCCAGGTGGCTATGGACGCCCTTGAAAGACCGCCTAGGTAAGGCTTCAGGATAAACGATAGGGAGAAGCTGTTCCAGCCCCTTCCACAGCGCGGCCTGCTGCACTCACCCTTAATGGCTCTAAGCACATGCTCCCAGCTGCTGGGGCGCTGGCATGACCAGCATGAGCCAGGTGGGCCTGATGGCCTAGTCAGTATGCCCAGATTGAAAGAATCAAAGGATTCCCGCTGTCCAATTGACCCTGAAGCTGACTGAGATTAGATGCAGCTTTGCTGTTTGGCCTCCAAGCTTTGGGCTCCCAGTCCCAGGTTCTAGAGAACTTCAGTGCCAGCCTTGTGTAGGGGCAGGTGAGGGATCCACCAGGGCAGTCTTGTTTTTAGGGCTTCTCACCATGCTGGGTCCCATGGGGGCCCACTGCAAAAGGCCAAATCATTCTGTCATTCTGCATGGTCTCCCTTAAGGTGGCGGGAACAAAGAAGGAGGCACAGGAGATAATTTTCAGGGAGTCTCAAAGACCAAAGGGTCCCCAAATGAAGCCCCTTTCCCCAACTTCATTGCAATGGAAGACTTTCTTATCCCTCAACCCCACCAAATATTTCTCCCTGCAGGAGATGGCCAGGGTCAGTAGGGCTGGGTTTTCTTGAGCTATTCATTGGTGACAGGCCAACTCCACGGGGAAAATTCTCATCTAAGGGTTGATCTGTGAAGTTACACTGTAATTCATCAGCCCTGTCTAAAAGCTTTAGGGCACACTGATTAGGCTGTCAAACATTCATTCGGCCTGTGAGAATAGCTTATTATTCTTTTTAAAATACCAATCTCTTAGAAAGATGTTGATTGGGTTTCTATGTGCACCCCAAAGCTGCCTCTGTGTAGAGCTTACTTCAGATGCATTTTTTTGTTGTTTTGTTTTGTTCTGGTTTTTTTTGTTCGTTTTTTTTGAGATGGAGCCTCGCTCTGTCGCCCAGGCTGGAGAGCAGTGGCCGGATCTCAGCTCACTGCAAGCTCCGCCTCCCGGGTTTATGCCATTCTTCTGCCTCAGCCTCCCGAGTAGCTGGGACTACAGGCGCCCGCCACCTCGCCCGGCTAGTTTTTTTTTGTATTTTTTAGTAGAGACGGGGTTTCACTGTGTTAGCCAGGATGGTCTCGATCTCCTGACCTCGTGATCCACCCATCTCGGCCTCCCTTGTTCTGTTTTTTTGAGACAGAGTCTCGCTCTGACACCCAGGCTGGAGTGCAGTGACTCGATCTCAGCTCACTGCAATCTCCGCCTCCCAGGTTCAAGCAATTCTCCTGCCTCAGCCTCCCAAGTAGCTGGGACTGCAGGCATGTGTCACCACACCCGGCTAATTTTTGTATTATTAGTAGAGACAGGATTTTACCATGTTGGCAAGGCTGGTCTCGAACTCCTGACTTCACGTGATCCACCCGCCTCAGCCTCCCAAATTGCTGGGATTACAGGCATGAGCCACTGCACCCGGCCTTCCACTGCATTTACTGCAGGGAAAAGATAAAGATGGAAAACTGTTGGGTAAATGGGACTCAACAAACACCAGAGATAGCCAATTGTGGCAAATTAAGAGGAGGCTTACCATTTAATTTTGTAAAGATGGGGTGTCTGCCTCTAATCATGTTCCAAAAATCCTCCCGCCCATGGCCCCAGCCCCCTCTCACAGCTGCAGTGGTGGATGAGACAGGGGACTTCTTCAGTCCCAGTTACCCCAGAGCATCCTGCCAGGTAGCTCCTTGCAGACATGGAAGAGGGTTGTGGAAAAGTCCATCAAATTCCAAGTTTGTTCAAATATCCTGTTGCTGGTTAAAATGTCCCTTCAAATTCCAAATTGGCTTTTTAGCAAATTTATGTCTGTACTACTTCTCAGACTTGTAAAACACAATATGCAAATCATGATGAAAAATACGAACCTTTCAGTTTTACTCTGCCCCAAGAACCAGGGGCTGAAAACCAGGTCCATCACATGGCTGGCCGCTCAGACAGAGCACGTGCCTCCTCCCGAGTTCCCACTCCAGAACTTCACTTTGAGCCTCTTCCAACTGGAAGGTCTTTTCTCCCAACCTCTGCCCTCCACAATCCCACACCATCCTTCCTGGTTCATTTCCTCTGTGCAACAGTGAGATTTAAGGGTCAGAATTAATTTCTCCTTCTTCTGGGTTCTGGCTTCGGGTTTTGCTCACATCATTATTATAGTTCTCCTAACAGCCTGCCTTGTTTAGGGATTCCTCAGGCACACAAATTTATTGCAACAGCAAAAGTCCCCAAAACGTTTAAATCAATGTGAATTTATGTCAGCCGGGTGTGGTGGCTCATCCTTATAATCCTTGCATTTTGGGGGGCTGAGGCAGGAGGAGTGCTTCAGCCCAGGAGTTTGAGACCAGCCTGGGCAACATAGTGAGACCCCATCTCTACAAATAAAAATAAAAATTCGCTGAACCTGGTGGTATGCACCTGTAATCCCAGCTATTTAGGAGGCTGAGGCAGGAGGATCGCCTGAGCCCAGGAGTTGGAGGCTGCAATGAGCAGTAATGGTGTCAATGCACTCCAGCCTGGGTGAGAGTGAGACTCTGTCTCAAAAAAAAAAAAAAAAGGCCGGGCGCAGTGGCTCAAGCCTGTAATCCCAGCACTTTGGGAGGCCGAGACGGGCAGATCACTGAGGTCAGGAGATCGAGACCATCCTGGTTAACACAGTGAAACCCCGTCTCTACTAAAAAAATACAAAAAAACTCACCGGGCGAGGTGGTGGGCACCTGTAGTCCCAGCTACTCAGGAGGCTGAGGCAGGAGAATGGTGTGAACCCGGGAGGCGGAGCTTGCAGTGAGCTGAGATCCGGCCACTGCACTCCAGCCTGGGTGACAGAGCGAGACTCTGTCTCAAAAAGAAAAAAAAAAAAGAGAGTCAAAACTTTTGTATTCTTTTCTTTACCAAACAATAAACTGACTTCAAACGGGCCTTGATAAAGAGGATTTTAAATATAGGTCTTCTTGCTTCATCCTGCCAAGTATTCTGAGATACTTGGAAAACAGCTCCCACGACCTCTCTCAGTGCTGGTTTTGTTCCTTTTCACTTAGGAAACAGTGATTTGTTTCCTGTGTTTTGAAAGCAAGAGAACATGCTGCTTTGGTTGCAACAACTCACAATGTAGTCAGCGCCTAAAATATCCCTTCTCTTAGAGGGGGCAGTATCAGGGAAGAACAGTAGCCACCCAGAATGAAGGCCCCAGACCTCCACCCCTTCAGAACCACAGCCAGGAGCAAGGATCTGAGCCCCAAAAGGGGCCTGAAACAAGTGGAATTATTGTTGAAAACACCCTTACCCAAACTTCACCACCAAAGGCAAAGCAGAAAGGCTTGGAGCTTTAAACAAAATACACAGCTGCAGATGCAGGGGCCGCAAGTTATATAAAACACCCACGTTTGCATTTCCCAGTTTATTTGTAACTGGTGCACGGTCAGAGGCAGGCAGCAGCAGGACAGGGGCAGTTTTCGGGAATGGTTCAAGCAAATGACTAAAGGCAAAACAAGAAAACAGCTTTGCCGTCAGGAACTGAGAAGAGACCTGTGTTTCCGCTATCGCTGGGAGCCTCCAGAAAATGCTACTAGGACTTAATGGTTTGTTTCAAGTGTGTGCCTGTTTTTTTTTTTTTTTTTGGAGATGAGGTTTTGCTCTTGTCGCCCAGGCTGGAGTGCAATGGCGCAATCTCGGCTCACTGCAACCTCCACCTCCTGGGTTCAAGCAATTCTCCTGCCTCAGCTCCCTGAGTAGCTGGGACTACAGGCATGCGCCACCATGCCCAGCTAATTTTTGTATTTTTAATAGAGACGGGGTTTCACCATATTGGCCAGGCTGGTCTCGAACTCCTGACCTTAGGTGATCTGCGCACTTTGGCCTCCCAAAGTGCTGGGATTACAGGCGTGAGCCACTGTGCCTGGCCAGTGCCTGCCTTTTTTTTTTTTTTTTTTTTTTTTGAGATGGAGTCTAGCTCTGTCGCCTAGGCTGGAGTGCAGCGGCACAATCTCGGCTCACTGCAACCTCCGCCTCCCAGGTTCAAGCAATTCTCCTGCCTCAGCCTCCTGAGTAGCTGGGATTACAGGCGATCATGCCCAGCTAATTTTTGTATTTTTAGTAGAGACGGGATTTCACCATGTTGGTCAGGCTGGTCTCAAACTCCTGACCTCATGATCTGCTCACCTTGGCCTCCCAAAGTGCTGGGATTACAGGCGTGAGCCACTTTTGCCTGGCCAGTGCTTGCCTTTTGAATCATCTGGTGGGGTGGAAGGCAGAGGCTCCTGGAATGATTTGTCACAGATATCCAGGGGGCCACACAAAGAGTCTTATAAAAATGATCTTGCTGCGGGTGGGGCTTGCAGGCTGACACCTGCACCTCCTCCACACCCAGGGTGCCCTTTGCTGATTTTATTTGCACCTGCATTTAGCAGCCGGGATCTCTCTCCTGGAACCAGAAGGCTGTGCCTGGGGAGTATTTTAGGGCTGTGAGGAGGGTAGGGGATATTGAATCTCTGCATAAGGTGGGAATAATAGGAACTAATGTATCATGCTTCACTTTTTGCTGTACTGCAAAGGGAAGCAGAAACTTTAAAGCTTAAGGATCCTTAAGGATTTCCACTTCTGATCCCAAAGACAGTGCTACTTCACCCCAGCAGTGTCTCGTGGGTGGCTTAGCAGGCAGATGAACTTACCTTGCTTGGTGTTTCTTTTTAACTTTTTCTATTTTTGAGACAGAGTCTCACTCTTGTCACCCAGGCTGGAGTGCAGTGGCGCAATTTCAGCTCACTGAAAACTCTGCCTCCTAGGTTCAAGCGATTCTCATGCCTCAGCCTTTTGAATAGCTGGGACTGTAGGTTTGTGCTTTCACACCTGGCTAATGTTTTTATATTTTTAGTAGAGCCAGGGTTTCACCATGTTGGCCAAGCTGGTCTAGAACTCCTGAACTCAAGTGATTCACCTGCCTCGGCCTCCCAAAGTGCTGAGATTACAGGCATGAGTCACTGCACCCAGCCTTAACTCATTCTTTATCGAGTCTGCTGATGCATTTTTGGGTGCATTCAGCCTGTGTCCCAGAAAAGTGCCCAAGAAGGGAAGGCTGGCTGGGAAGGCAGAGGTGAGAATCTGAGGTTCTGTGGGCCAAGGTAGCACTGACTTCTCATGGATGGGGAAGGTAACCTTCCTTGCTGGAGCGAAGGAGCTTTAAAATATTACTGGCAATACCAATACTCTGTTCTCAAAACAGAATTCATTTGTTTCACATTTTGTAAAAATCCATAGTAAAAAGTATTATTTCTCTTTTCTTTTCTTTCTTTTTCTTTTTCTTTTTTTTTTTTTTTTTTTTTTTTGAGATGGAGTCTCGCTCTGTCGCCCAGGCTGGAGTTCAGTGGCACGATCTCAGCTCACTGCAAGCTCCGCCTCTCAGGTTTACGCCATTCTCCTGCCTCAGCCTCCCGAGTAGCTGGGACTACAGGTGCCCGCCACCATGCCTGGGTAATTTTTTGTATTTTTAGTAGAGATGGGTTTCACCGTGTTAGCCAGGATGGTCTCGATCTCCTGACCTCGTGATCTGCCCACCTCGGCCTCCCAAAGTGCTGGGATTACAGGCGTGAGCCACTGTGCCCAGTCTCTTTTCTTTTTCTTTCTTTCTTTTCTTTTGAGAAAGGTCTTGCTCTAATGCCTGGGCTGGAGTGAAGTGGCACGATCTTGGCTCAGTGCAGCCTCGACCTCTTGGGCGCAAGTGATCCTCCCACCTCAGCCTCCCAAGCAGCTGGGACTACAGGCACATGTCACTATGTCTGGTTATTTTTTACATTTTTTGTAGAGAAAGAGTCTTGCTTTGCTGCCTCGGCTGGTCTCAAACTCCTGGCCTTAAGCGATCCTTCCACCTCAGCCTCCCAAAGTCCCGATAGTACAGGCATGACACATGATGCCTAAGTACGTTTTAATTCATCTTTTTAATTGTTAACTGCTGAGAACACTATGAGCTTCTCAGGGCTGTCCTGAGAGGTAGATTAATGCACATTACAAAGATGTCGTCAACAGAGACTATAACTGAGATTTCATTCTTCTCATTTCAAAAGCAGTATGTGTATTCCTGGGAAAACTTCTGAAAATACAGATAAAAGGATTAAGGGAAATTCTACCACTTAGACATCATCATTCTTAACTTTTTATTATATACCTGTGATTGGCAACATAATAGGCCCCCTGTATTAGTCCGTTCTCACACTGCTATGAAGAAATACCTGAGACTGGGTAATTTATAAGTAAAGAGGTTTAATGGACTCTCAGTCCTGCATGGCTGGGAAAGCCTCAGGAAACTTACAACCATGGAGGAACGCAAAGGGGAAGAAAGGCACCTACTTCACAGGGCAGTAGGAAGGAGAAGTGCTGAGCAAAGCGGGGAAAAGCCCCTTATAAAACCATCAGATTTCCTGATAACTCATTCACTAACACGAGAACAGCATGGCGGTAACTGCCCCCATGACTCAGCTACCTCCCACCAGGTTCCTCCCAGGATACTTGGGGATTATGGAAACTACGATTCAAGATGAGATTTGGGTGGGGACACAGACAAACCATATAATTCTGCCCTTGGCCCCTCCCAAATCTCATATCCTCACATTTCAAAACACAATCATGCCTTTCTAACTGTCTCCCAAGTCTTAGGTTATTCCAGCATTAACCCAAAAGTCCAAGTCAAAGTCTCATCTGAGGCAAGGCAAGTCCCTTCCACCTACGAGCCTGTAAAACTGAAAGCAACTTAGTTACTTCCTACATACAATGGGGGTTCAGGCATTGGGGTTCAGGCATTGGGTAAATATACCCATTCTAAATGGGAGAAATTGGCTAAAACAAAGGGGCTACAGGCCCCACGCAAGTCCAAAATCTAATAGGGCAGTCATTAAACCTTAAAGTTCCAAATGATCCCCTTTGACTCTGCGTCTCACATCCAGGTCTTGGGCAGCTCCACTCTGTGGCTTTTTTGGGTACAGCTCCCCTCCCGGCTGCCAGCTGCTGGCTGCTTTCACTGGCTGGACTTGAGTGTCTGTGGCTTTTGCCCCACTGCACTCCAGCCTGGGAGACAGAGGGAGACTCTCTCCCAAAAAAAAAAAAAAAAGAAAGAAAGAAAAAGACTTCAAAAGAACTTTGGTCTCCACAATCTTTGATCTTAATCTCAATATTCCCTTTCTATCAATCCCATGTCTTTAGACAAACTCAGCCAATGGTCAACCAAAAAATCTTGAAATTCACCTATAGCCTGGAATCCCACCCCCCGCTTTGAGTTGTCCCACCTTTCTGGACCAAGCAAATGTTATTTCTTTTTTTTTTTTGATATGGAGTCTTGCTCTGTCTCCCAAGCTGGAGTACAGTGGCATGATCTCTGCTCGTTGCAACCTCTGCCTCCCGGGTTCATGTGATTCTTCCACCTCAGCCTCCCAAGTAGCTGGGATTACAGATGTCTGCCACCACACCTGGCTAATTTTTGTGTTTTTAGTAGAGATGAGGTTTCACCATGTTGGCAAGACTGGTCTCAAACTCTTGACCTCAAGTGATCCTCTTGCCTCGGCCTCCCAAAGTGCTGGGATTACAGGAGTGAGCTACTGTGCCCAGTCCCAATGTATTTCTTAAATGTATTTGATTGATGTCTCATACTTCTCTAAAATGTATAAACCAGGCCAGGCGCGGTGGCTCACACCTGTAATCCTAGCACTTTGGGAGGCCAAGGCAGGTAGATCACAAGGTGAGGAGGTCGAGACCATCCTGGTTAACATGGTGAAGCCCCATCTCTACTAAAAACACAAAAAATTAGCTGGGCGTGGTGGCAGGGCACCTGTAGTCCCAGCTACTCGGGAGGCTGAGGCAGGAGAATGGCGTGAACCCAGGAGGCAGAGCCTGCAGTGAGCCGAGATCGCACCACTGCATTCTAGCCTGGGCAACAGTGCGAGACTCCGTGTCAAAAAAAAAAAAGTATAAACCAAGCTGTGCCCTGATTACCTTGGGCAAATGTTCTCAAGGCCTCCTGAGGGCTGTGTCTCAGGCCATGGTCACTCATATTTGGCTCAAAATAAATCTCTTCAAATATTTCACAGAGTTCGACTCTTTTCATCAACAATCATCACCCAGGGCAAGTAGTTATTCCCAGAGCCACTTCTATAACCAATGGCTGCAAGATCCAGGCTCTCTAAAGGGAGGCTGAGGACAATGACCCTCGGAAACAATCATTTTTCTTGTTGTCCAACAATGCAAGCCACTTCCTCTCTCTGCAACCAAGAACGCATTTCCTTTCTGGAGCTCAGTCAACCGGCGTAATTACTCTAGCAGAGAAGTCACCTTTCAGAGCTTGGTGTTCTGAGACAGGAACACGTCTTATGTATTCCTTGGAAGACGAAGAATGTTCCTCAATGAAAACCGGGTAAACAACTCCATGCCTCTATTCTGGGTAACATGACAAAAGTTAAGAGGAAGCAGTTGGCCTGAAGTCAGTTCCAACTATTGTGTTGTTTGCACAGAAAGCACAGAATTAAAAAGCATAGGGGAGTCCAGTGGGTGCCAAGAAAATGGTTGCGAGCCCACAAATTATGAATTATGATGCCATTTTCAAAAAAAGAGGCATATTAGGATATCAGCATTTTATACATTTAGTTAATGTAACAGCTAACAGTCTGCTAAACTGTGATGAGGCTGGGGACTCTAGTGGCTGGAAATGAGTAGATGCTAAGTACTGGTGGACTGTTTTGTTCCTTTTAGAACATATGGAACAGCATATCTTTCCAAGGCTGAGCATTAAACAATTAAAGCTACAGAAAGCAAAGAGAAAATATACCTTTGAACAGTTAGTTTCAGTTCATTCTCTTTCAGAGTGTTAAACAAAAATTATAGGAGGCCCTTGTTTTGGACTAAACTCCTGCACTAGGCCCCAAAAGACCAGACTAAAATCAAAATGGAGTCACCCATGCTCAGCAAACCAACACTGAGTCGTTGTCTGACTTCCCAAGAAATCAGGCGAGAGAAATAGCAGCCTAATTTCCCAGGCAGGCCAGTTTTAGTCTCCAGTCAGCACACTAATGAAGTTCCCTCTGTTTTAACCCTTACAACAAAGAGTAACATGGTGGGCTCTGTGGTCCACGCCTATTTAATCCCAGCACTTTGGGAGGCCCAGGTGAGAGGACCACATGAGGCTAGGAGTCTGAGACCAGCCTGGGCAACATAGCAAGATACCATTTCTGTAAGAAAAAAGAGATGTAACTATGATTGGTTATCTTTTTCTTGTTGTCTTTGCATTGTCCTGTCTCTCTTTTCCTGCTTACAAAGAATTTAACTTTGAAATGATCAATATGCTTTTTGTTGTTTCTGCTTTCTTCAGCCCTTAGTCTATAAAGCCAAACTCCAGTCTGTAATCCCAGCCCTTTGGGAGGCTGAGGCGGGATGATCACCCGAGGTCAGAAGTTTGAGACCAGCCTGACCAACATAGTGAAACCCCATCTCTACTAAAAACACAAAAATTGGCCGGGCGTGGTGGCTCACGCCTGTGATCCCAGCACTTTGGGAGGCCGAAGCGGGCAGATCATGAGGTCAGGAGATCAAGACCAGCCAGACCAACATGGTGAAACCCCGTCTCTACTAAAAAATACAACAAAAATTAGCCGGGTATGGTGTCAGGTGCCTGTAGTCCCAGCTACTCGGGAGGCTGAGGCAGGAGAATGGTGTGAACCCGGGAGGCAGGGCTTGTAGTGAGCCGAGATTGCGCCACTGCACTCCAGCCTGGGTGACAGAGCAAGAGTCTGTCTCAAAAACAAAACAAAACAAAAAAAATATGACATATACATTTTTTTTTGAGACAGAGATGAACATATATATACATGTCATCTGTTTCTTTTTCTTGAGACAGAGTCTGGCTCTGTTGGCCACACTGAGGTGCAGTAGCATGATCCTGGCTCACTGCAACTTCCGCCTCCCAGGTTCAAGTGATCCTCCTGCCTCAGCCTCCCGAGTGGCTGAGACTACAGGCATGCACCACCACGACTGGCTAATATTTTTGTATTTTTACGGGGTTTTGCCATGTTACCCAAGCTGGTCTTAAACTCCTGACCTCAAGCCATCTGCCCGCGTCTGCTCCCAAAGTGCTGGGATTACAGGCGTGAGCCACCACACCCAGCCTATACATTCATCTTTTATGCTGGGGTCCCATCCCTCTGGCCCTCTGTTTTGGTTACCTGTGGGAAGGACCCACACTAAGCATGGGGCTTCCACCTCCCAACTGTCCAGAGGAGACACGTTGGACCCAGGTCTGCAGCAAGGGCTTCCTGCCCGATGGACTTGGGTTATGATGACCATGTTTAACGCAGAAACTCGGGACTCTGGATGGGGACAGTGGAGGAGCTCACAGAGTGCTGAGCTGAGTCATCACCATGGGCTTTATTGAGCACATTTATATGGCACCAGTGCACACTTACCCCAACAGTTGGAGGAAAGCCGTTCAAATGGGGAGAATCTAAGTCCGTGTGTGTGTGTGTGTGTGTGTGTGTGTGTGTGTGCGCACGTGCGAGCACGCATGCATGGGGGCGGGGGCGTGGAACAGGGGGCTGAAAACTGACACAAACATTAATACCAGCTGGGAGCAGTGGCACACACCTGTAATTCTAACACTTTGGGAGGCGGGGGCGGGAGGATTGCTGGAGCCTAGGAGTTTGAGACCAGCCTGGGCAACATAGTAAGACCCTGTCTCTGTTTTTAAATAAATAAAAAGTCAGTACCAAATTGTGTTGAGACTGTGGGCTAAAACCAACCTGCATGGCTCCTTTCTCAAAGGGACTTTCAGGCCTCTGTGATAGTGTCAGCAAGCTCTAAGTAAAGCTTGAAAACCAACTCAGCCGTCAGCACGTGGGAAACCTTTAGAATGCCACTGTGCAGCAGGCTTCATTGTTGTTAGCAAGAAAGTCAAGGAGGGCACCTTTACGTCACTGGGAATCCCCCAAGCCCCTCGGTGTGTGAGGAGGTTGCGGTTTATTCTGCTACCCTCCGTTGTGGGTGGGGATCTTCTGACCTGGTCTACGGACTCCTCTGTGTCTTGCCTGTTTTTTTTTTTTTTTTTTTTTTGAGACGGAGTCTCGCTGTGTCGCCCAGGCTGGAGTGCAGTGGCCGGACCTCAGCTGACTGCAAGCTCCACCTCCTGGGTTTATGCCATTCTCCTGCCTCAGCCTCCTGAGTAGCTGGGACCACAGGCGCCCGCCACCTCGCCCGGCTAGTTTTTTGCATTTTTTAGTAGAGATGGGGTTTCACCATGTTAGCCAGTATGGTCTCGATCTCCTGACCTTGTGATCCGCCCGTCTCGGCCTCCCAAAGTGCTGGGATTACAGGCTTGAGCCACCGCGCCCGGCCATATGTCTTGCCTGTTTTCTTGGACTTTCTCAATCTCTCTTTCCCTCTCTCCTTTTCATCTATGTCTTCATTAACTGGCATAACACAGAATAGAAATATATAATAGATTTTTGTGTACCGAAAATACTTTTAAATATTTTTACATTTTTCATTAGTTTGAAACTACATGAATGAGACTTTCTTTTCGTTTCTACTCAACGCTCACTGGCTGTGTGACCTTGGCAGGTGGTCATCCCTGGGCCTCCATCCCTGTCTTTCCAGTGGAGATAAGGATGCCTGCCTCAGAAACCGTTCTGAGGATTAACTACCAGGAGCCTGGAGCCTGGCGTGGGCTAAGTGCTCCTGAGTGGAAGTGAGTTTTTGTTTGTGGCTCTTTGTTCTTTCCCCTGTGGGTCCACAGTGGTTGGCTGAATAAATTAGATTCTCCCCTGCCCCAGACTCTGAAGTCATTAGAGCTCTTCATTGATCAGCTGCTTCTCTCCAGTACTTAAGTGATCCCTGATGGTATATTACACCTCATGGGGGATGTGTGAACTCTTTTAGGTGATGTGCAAATTACTGCTTTTCTGCAAAATGCCACCCTGGTGGCCGGATACAAGTATTCATGGGGAGTCAGCAAGGCGAGTAGAGAATAAAAGCCCAGGGCTGAAGAACACAGCCTGTTTCTCTCCTGCGAACCAAATAATTTCTTTTTCTTTTTTTTTTTTTTGAGAAAGGGTCTCACTCTGTTGCTTAGGCTGGAGTGCAGTGGAGCCATCAGGGCTCACTGCAGCCTCAACTCCCTGGGCTTAAGTGATTTTCCCACTTCAGCCGCCTGAGTAGCTGGGACCACAGGTGCGTGCCACCACACCCAGCTATTTTTTTTTTTGTTTTGAGACGGAGTCTCGCTCTGTTGCCCGGGTAGAGATGGGGTTTCACTATGTTAGCCAGGCTGGTCTCGAACTCCTGACCTCAGGTGATCCACCCGCCTCAGCCTCCTATAATTTTGTTTTGTTTTGTTTTTTGAGACGAAGTCTCACTCTGTCGCCTAGGCTGGAGTGCAGTGACACAATCTCGGCCCACTGCAACCTCTGCCTCCCAGGTTCAAGCGATTCTCCTGCCTCAGCCTCCCGAGTAGCTGGGACTACAGGTGCGTGCCACCTCGCCCGGCTAATTTTTGTATTTTTAGTAGAGACGGGGTTTCACCATATTGGCCAGGCTGGTCTCAAACTCCTGACCTTGTGGTCCGCCCACCTCGGCCTCCCAAAGGGCTGGGATTCCAGGTGTGAGCCACTGTACCTGGCCTCCCATAATTTTGAAATTATTTGTAGAGACAGTCTCACTATGCTGCTCAGTCTGGTCTCCAACTCCTGGGCTCCAGCCATCCGCCCACCTCGGCTTCCCAAAGTGCTGGGATTACAGGCGAGAGCCACCATGCCCCACCAGAACCAAATAATTACAATGTCCCCTGACCAAGGAGAAGGAAAGTACAGGGTGATTTACTTGATTCATGGCAAAATTAGGTAGAGGAAACTGATATCCAGACTGACTTTTCCTTTTTTTTTTTTTCCCCTCTGAACCCTACTTATCTGCTTAAAAAACAGAATCTCTCAAAATAATTCAACTGCCACAAATCCCCGCCCTGGGGTTTTTTAGGGAGTTTTGCCCATCTCACCAGTCAGTCACTCACCAGGATAAGCAATCACCTAGGCAGCTATTGTCACAAGACTGACATAAATCCCAGCTGTTCTCCTCCGGACCCCGTTCATCCTTCCTAAGAGTCCCCCACTCCATGAAGATGGTATACAAGCCCCAAATGCTAACCACTTAACCTTGAGTCACATTTTTCTGTGAACTCTGGTATACCTGAATGTTTAAAAGTCTTTTCTCCTGTGAATCTTTCTTTGGTCAGTTCAATTTGCAGGCCTCCAACCATGAACATGAGGGTAAAGTTTTTCCTCCCTGACACAGGAGTTCACATCTCTGCATCATTTAATTTTGTTGTTGTTGTTGAGACAGAGTCTCGCTCTGTCCCCCAGGCTGGAGTGCAGTGGTGCGATCTCGGCTCACTGCAAGCTCCGCCTCCCGGGTTCACGCCATTCTCCTGCCTCAGCCTCCCGAGTAGTAGCTGGGACTACTGGGACTATAGGCGCCCACCACCATGCCTGGCTGATTTTTCGTATTTTTTTTTTAGTAGAGATGGGGTTTCACCGTGTTAGCCAGGATGGTCTCGATCTTCCGACCTCGTGATCCACCTGCCTTGGCCTCTCAAAGTGCTGGGATTACAGCCGTGAGCCACCGTGCCTGGCCACCATCATTTAATCTTCGGGAGGTTAATCTGAATGTTTCTAAAACATGGGGGAATGGGACTATATCATGGAAAGAGGGTGGTAAGCATAATTTATAATATTACAGACTTACTAGGTACCCAGTACTTTGCAAATGGGACCTCCTTGAACTCTTCTTTTTACATGGGGCGGGGTGGTGGTCAGCAAGGAGCATGTCACAGGTTAGAGGCACTTTCTCGTTCACGAACACTGACCACACACTCGAGCACTGTCTGGGGTATAGGGGTAAACCAGAAAGTCACCATGGCCCTGGAGTGGACTTTCTAGTTGGAGGTGTGAAAGGAAAATATCTTGGGCCCCCAAAATCACTAAGGAAAAGTCCAGCTGGAAACTGCTTACGGCCAACTTGCCTCCCCTTCCATTCAAAGTCACCGCTCTGCTCACTGAGATAGATACATATCTGATCGCCTTCTTTGGAAAGGCTCATCAGAAACTCAAAAGAATGAAATCACGTCTCACCTATCTGTGACCTGGAAGCTCCCTTCCTGAGTCTTCCTTCCTTTGCTTCAAGTTGTCCTGGCTTTCCAGAGACCGATCCAATGGACTTCTTAACATATACTGATTGATGTCTCATGTCTCCCTAAAATGTATAAAACCAAGCTGTGCCCGACCACCTTCGGCGTATGTCCTCAGGACCGCTTGGGGCTGTGCCACAGGCACGTGTCCTCAACCTTGACAAAAAACAAAACAAAACAAAACTTTCCTTTTTTTTTTTTTTTTGCAATGGAGTCTCACTCTGTCACCCAGGCTGGAGTACAGTGGCACAATCTTGGCTCACTGCAACCTCTACCCTCTGGGTTCAAGTGATTTTCCTGCCTCAGCCTCCTGAGTAGCTGGGATTTCAGGTGCCTGCTACTAGGCCCGGCTAATTTTTGTATTTTTAGTAGAGACGGGGGGGTTTCACCATCTTGGCCAGGATGGTCTTGATCTCCGGCCTTGTGTTCCACCCTCCTTGGCCTCCCAAAGTGCTGGGATTATAGGTGTGAACCACCGCACCCAGCCAAAAAAATAAACTTTCTAAATTAACGCAGAACTGTCTTGGATTTTCTGGGTTCACAAAGGGAGACAAAAATAAATAAATAAATAAACACAAGGCCAGGTGCGGTGGCTCACACCTATAATCCCAGCATTTTGGGAGGCCGAGGCAGGTGGATCACCAGGTCAGGAGATCGAGACCATCCTGGCCAACATGGTGAAACCCCGTCTCTACTAAAAATACAAAAATTAGCTGAGCGTAGTGGCAGGCACCTGTAATCCCAGCTACTCAGGAGGCTGACTGAGGCAGGAGAATGGCTTGAACCCGGAAGGCGGAGGTTGCAGTGAGCTGAGATCGCACCACTGCACTCCAGCCTGGGCGACAGAGGAGACTCTTCTAAAAAAAAAAAAAAAAGCCAAAGTAAATACAAAAAAGATTCATTCGGATATGGTCTCTGCTCTGATGACCTTGGGACAACGTGAAGATGGGGTTCCTACTTTAGGGTGGGAGGAGAGGGAGGACCTCCCTGGTGGTATTGAGCTGTGAGCTGACTCACAAGAGGGAGTGGGAAGGACAGGGGCAAGGGCATGCCAGATGGCAGGGTGAGGGAGTGCACGGGCTCCAGAGCAGGTCATAAGCAGGTGGCAATGGGATCCCAGCCAGGTGCCACCTGGATCCATGGTCTTCCCACTAGGTGTTGAGACTCTATCCTCTTAACCCCACGGAGCTGGGCCTTCTGGCTGCCCAGTGTCAAATGAAAAACAAATCCAGACGTTGGAAGAGAGGCTATCGGAAAGGATGACTGCAAGGGCTGGGGACAGTAACTACCGCCATGGAGAAGCTCTGGCTGGATGGCAATGGGTTAAACCAAAAGAGAGGCAGGGCGTGGTGGCTCATGCCTATAATTCCAGCATGTTAGAAGGCAGAGATTGGGAGATCATGAGGTCAGGAATTTGAGACCAGCCTGGCCAACATGGTGAAACCCCATCTCTACTAAAAATACAAAAATTAGACGTGTGTGCTGGCACATGCCTGTAATCGCACCTACTCAGGAGGCTGAGGCAGGAGAATCGCTTGAACCCAGGAGGCAGAGGTTGCAGTGAGCTGAGATTGTGCCACTGCACTCCAGCCTGGGCAACAGAGTGAGACCCTGTCTCAAAAAGCAAAACAAAACAAAGCAAAACAATAAAACCAAAAGAGAGAGACGCAGCTGAGGAAGAACCACAGAAGTGGGTGGAAGGTGGGTAGGGAGAGACAGAGCCTGAGGTGACCCTATTCCTGCTGGAGCCTCTGACAGGTGCCCCGTGCTGGCTCCACTGAGGTGGGGCTTAAGTTCAGAGACCTGCAGGAAGGTGGGGAGTGGGGGGAGGTTAGGAAAGAAGCAAAGTCTCATGAACGAGCATTTTTTCCCCATTGATCAGGGGGACGAACAGTTCAGCAAATCACTTGCCAGACAAAGAATGGGAATTTGGGGGTCTGGGGCGCCATAGATCAACAAGGGGGACACCCGTGAGCAGGGCCCAAGTAAAATTCAACATGGCCAGTCCCTGCTTTTGTTGAAGACATCACTGAGCAACTCAGAGGAACTGGGACTGAGCAGGGTCTTAGAAGCAGCCAAAACCCATTTCAGGCCAGGCGGTGGCTCACACCTGCAACCCCAGCACTTTGGGAGGCCGAGGCGGGGGGATCACAAGGTCAGGAGTTCAAGACAAGCCTGGCCAACATGGTGAAACCTTGTCTCTACTAAAAGTACACAAAATCAGTTTGGCATGAGGGCGCATGCCTGTAATCCCAGCTACTCGGGAGGCTGAGGTGGGAGAATTGCTTGAACCAGGGAGGCAGAGGTTGCAGTGAGCTGAGATCGTGCCACTGCACTCCAGACTGGACTACAGAGCAAGACTCCCTCTCAAAAAAAGAAAGAAAGAAAGAAAAATAATTTCAGGCCAAGCAGTGCTCATGCCTGTATTCTCAGTACTTTAGGAGGCTGAGGTGGAGAATCACTTGAAGCCAGGAGTTTGAATTCAGTCTGGGCAACATGGTGAGACCTCGCTTCTACTAAAAAATAATAATAAAACAATTAGCCAGGCATGGTGGCATGCACCTGTATAGTCCCAGCTACTTGGGAGGCTGACTAGGGAGGAACCCTTGAGCCCAGGAGTTCGAGGTCACAGTAAGCCATGATCACGCCACTGCACTCCAGTCTGAGCCACGAAGTAACACTCTTTCAAGTAAACAAAAAAGGCCGGACACAGTGGCTCACGCTTGTAATCCCAGCACTTTGGGAGGCCAAGGTGGGAGGATCACCTGAGGTCAGGAGTTCGAGACCAGCCTGGCCAACATGGTGAAACCCCGTGTCCACTAAAACTACAAAAATTAGCTGGGCGTGGTGGCATGCGCCTGTAATCCCAGCTACTCACGAGGCTGAGGTAGGACAATCGCTTGAATTTGGGAGGGGGAGGTTGCAGTGAGCCAAGATCACGCCACTGCACTCCAGGCTAGGCAAGACAGCGAGACTCCCTCTCAAAAAAAAAAAAAAAGAAAGAAAAAAAAGAAAAAGGGAAGAGACCCTTCACCTCCACCTCCTTCTCTTTCAGAATTTCTTTCTGTGTCCTTTTCAAAAGTGTATACATCTTTTATGTGGTTATATGAGTCTCCTGCCAGTTTCCCAACTCAAGGCGTGTTTCCCCAAGGACTTGAGCCGCCCACCTGAACTGCAATCATCAAGGAAGGTAACTGTTTTCCGGAGGGGTGATCCCAACTTCAGCTGTCACCTGATTCTAAACAGCAAAACCCACCTACACAGTGCACGGGCTGTATCCACTTAGCTGTATCAAAGGAGGAGATTTGTCTTTGTAATTCTTTTAGCAGGCTGCCTGTGACGCTCATCACGTTTTGGTTTAATGCTTATTCAATCGTAAAATTGTTTTTTTTGCTTTTACTTCTGTGGCAGGGCTTTCTGGGTTGGGGGATTTTGTTTTTAAATTCTGTTTCCCCAACACGTGATGGCAGTTTTATTAAGCAAACAGCAAAGAGGTCTTTGGATGTTAATCACTGCCTCTTGATATACCTATGTAAATAAGAGACCTCAGAGAACCCAGCTTGTATGACATAGAGACCCAGGTGAATCAACTACAAGAAATGGTGACCACAATGGGACTGCTGGGAACGTTTTCCCTAATACAGGACACTGGCTTAAAGGAATTACATCAATGTGTAAATAAGCACCACCAATAGTCGGGATGATGTGTTCTACAAAGTAAGTCCACACCTAAGTCCCACCATCCCTGAGAAAGGACAAAGTGGTCCTCAGACCAGCAGTATCAGCATGGCCTGGGAGCTTGTGAGAACTGCCGAATCTCAAGCCCAGGCCAGACCCACAGAACCACCAGAAGCTGCATTTTGACGGGATCCCCAGGGAAGTCCTTTGCAAATAGTTTGGGAAGCATTGAGCTAGACAACAAATTCACTTATGTTCTTAGACCAAAAATGCAACAAGGTGGGCCTTCTGAACCAAGACAGGGATTCAACCACGACAGTTATTATGTCTGGTCAAAAAAGAGGGGCCAAGAACAGTGGCTCATGCCCGTAATCCCAGCACTTTGGGAGGCTGAGGTGGGCGGATCACCTGAGGGCAGGAGTTCGAGACCAGCCTGGCCAACATGGTGAAACGCTATCTATACTAAAAATATAAAAATTAGCTGGGCGTGGTGTACGTCTGTAATCCCAGCTACTCAGGAGGGACAGGATAATTGCTTGAACCTGGGAGAACGGGGTTGCTGTGAGCCAAGATTGTGCCATTGCACTCCAGCCTGGACAACAGAGCAACAGAGTGAGACTCTGCCTCAAAAAAAAAAAAAAAAAAAAAAAAAAAAAAAGAGGGACTATATGCTTAGCACTAAACCAGCCTTGGGGCAGAGCCCTTTCTACGTGGTATGATTAATAAATTCATAACTTCCTTCTGGGTAGAGACTGGCAAGATTGGGAAGGAGTTTTCTGGGAAACCAGTTACTCACCCACCCAGCTGCCTGTCAGAACCATCAGCTGGTGACTCTAGATTTGGCCTAACAACAATAATCCAACTCTTATATTTTCCTGTAAAATATCCCTACCTAAACATGAACTTAGGAATTGGACTACTACAGACTGACCCCCACACACAATATTGTGATAAAATTTTAATGCAACTGTCTGAAAAGTCTTCTCTCACTCATCTAAGAAAAAAAATCGGAATGGATAAATTAACTTGATTGACCTTACGGAAAGTTACGCTGAGAGGCCACCAGGAAATATGGCAAGAATTTAGCAGGAGGTTCAGAGAAAGCCCAGTGAAAGAAAAAGCCAGCCAGGCTGGGTGCGGAGGCTCACGCCTGTAATCCCAGCACTTTGGGTGGCCGAGGTGGGTGGATCACTTACTTGAGGTCAGGAGTCCAAGACCAGCCTGACTAACAAGGTGAAACCCTGCCTCTACTAAAAATACAAAAATTAGCCGGGCGTGGTGGCGGGCGCCTGTAGTCCCAGCTACTCCAGAGGCTGAGGGAGTAGATTTGCTTGAACCCAGGAAGCAGAGGTTTCAATGAGCCGAGATCATGCCACTGCAATCCAGCCTGGGCAACAGAGTGAGACTCTTGTCTCAAAAAAAAAAAAAAAAAAGAAAAGAAAAAAAGTAAGAAAAAAAGGCCGGGCACGGTGGCTCACGCCTGTAATCCTAGCACTTTGAGAGCCCGAGGCGGGTGGATCACGAGATCAGGGGATCGAGACCATCCTGGCTAACATGGTGAAACCCCGTCTCTACTAAAAATATAAAAAATTAGCCGGGCGAGATGGCGGCGCCTGTAGTCCCAGCTACTCGGGAGGCTGAGGCAGGAGAATGGCGTGAACCCGGGAGGCGGAACCTGCAGTGAGCTGAGATCGCGCCACTGCACTCCAGCCTAGGCGACACAGGGAGACTCCGTCTCAAAATAAATAAATAAACAAATAAATAAATAAATAAAAGAAAAAGTCAGCCAAGGAAGGGGAAATTAAGAGGGACAACAATAGAGTGCACACGGCAGTGCGAGGCGGAGGGCAGCTTTTGCGCATGCGCACTAACACCGCCTGTACAGAGGCCCAGAGGGCTCCGAGGGTGCGGAAGGGGAAGCAGAGGGAAGGTCAGGCAGAGCTCAGTCCACATCTACCAGGAAGGAAGTCAACAGGCGAGGACCCTGATGAGTCAAAGAGAAGCAGCGTAGCACTCTGGCTCCTCGGAAACAAAACCGGGGAAGCTGAAGGAATGAAAAATGGCTCCCGCTGGGAGTGCCAGAGCAGGGAAGTTTAGCCTAGTGTTAGAAGCCTTTTAGTTCCATGAATTTTTTCAACTGATGCACATATTACTTTGGGGAAATTTTTTTTTTTTTTTTTTTTTTTTTTGAGAAGGAATCTCGCTCTGTCACCCAGGCTGGAGTGCAGTGGCCAGATCTCAGCTCACTGCAAACTCCGCCTCCCGGGTTTACGCCATTCTCCTGCCTCAGCCTCCCGAGTAGCTGGGACTACAGGCGCCCGCCACCTCGCCCGGCTAGTTTTTTGTATTTTTTTAGTAGAGACGGGGTTTCACCGTGTTAGCCAGGATGGTCTCGATCTCCTGACCTCGTGATCCGCCCGCCTCAGCCTCCCAAAGTGCTGGGATTACAGGCTTGAGCCAACGTGCCCGGCCGAAAAAAATTTTTTTTAAACAAAAAGAAATGTTTTTGTTGTAATGTTGGGGCATGCTAAAAAAAGAAAAGAAATGCGTGAAGCCTTTATTTCATTTTGATCTGTTAATACCTCCTTTTGATCTTCCCCGTTAACTTTCAAAGGGGTTAAGTATCTTGGAACAAAAGAACAAAGACAGTACATTAATGAAGAAGACTCATGCGCCTTAGGATTTTTTTGTTATTGTTTGAGAGTCTCACTCTGTCACCCAGGCTGGAGTGCAGTGGGGTGATCTCGGCTCACCGCAACCTCCACCTCCTGGGTTCAAGTGATTCTCCTGCCTCAGCCTCCAGAGTATCTGGGATTACAGGCATGCGCCACCATGCCTGGCTAATTTTTGTATTTTTAGTAGAGATGAGGTTTCACCATGTTGGTCAGGCTTGTCTCGAACTCCTGACCTCAAAGTGATCCACCTGCCTTGGCCTCCCAAAGTGCTGGGATTACAGGTGTGGGCTCGACCATGCCTTTGGATTTTAGGGGCTTCAGGATGTGCCTTAGGATTTATGGGGGTCCTCGCCCATAACTCATCCTGATAGAAGATGACAACTGAGCAAAGTTTTCAAACAGGCTCATGTCTGACATTTGACTTTCAGAAATCTACTCAATGGGGCCAGTCAAGCACACAGGGTGAAATGTGGCTTACAGAGCCTAGCGTGGGAGTCGACACTAAAACCCAAGTCTTGGTTTTGTTAAAAGGGATTTGTCATTCAAAGAAAGTGGAAGTCTTATTTTAATTCACTAAAATAATCTAAATGTTTTGCTGCTGGGGCTACAGTTCTAACGTGGCATTGCATAACCACTGTTACATAACCCTCCACAGCTGACAGTCTCTGAACATGTGACCTTCCAATGACTTACATGGAGCTCCTCTCATTGCAATAAAAAGAACTTGGTTTTGGCTGTAGCTGCATAATTGATCTGAAAAAAAAAAAAAAAATCACAACAAATAATTATTTCAAATACATTCATCACATGTAACCACATCAAACCCAAACAGGCTTCTATGAGAATGTAGTTTTTGTGGTCTTGTTGCTAGCAATTTAAATAGTGATGTAAATGAAACACACATATCTATGTTGAAAAAGCAAGTAAGTCCAGGGAACCACCCTTAAGGAGCTAGTGTAGAGGTAGCGTTCAGGGAGGCTAGGGCACAGGCAAGGAAACAATTCCAACACCAGGGGGTGAGCTCTGTGAATGAGGTGGGCACTAGGAGAGGACAGATCCGGGGCTAAGGTCCTTGCCACAGAGAAAGACAGTCTCCAGCTTCATCACTGCAGTGAAGGGCATGCGATCTTTACGTGAACAAAGTCTATCCCAGAACACTTCCAAATATTGCAAGACATGTGGCTCCACATGAGCCAAAAAGACAGTGTCCCCATGCATAGACTTGGGATCCTCTCAATGGGCCAAGGTGTAGGAACAGGAAATACTTTTTTTTTTTTGAGATAGTTTCACTCTGTCGCCCAGGCTGAAGTCCAGTGGCATGACGTTGGCTCACTGCAACCTCTGCCTCCTGGGTTCACGCAATTATCGTGCCTCAGCCTCCTGAGTAGCTGGGATTACAAGTATACACCACCACGCCTGACTAATTTTTGTATTTTTTTTTTTTTTTTCGAGACGGAGTCTCGCTCTGTCGCCCAGGCTGGAGTACAGTGGCACGATCTTGGCTCACTGCAACCTCCACCTCCCGGGTTCACGCCATTCTTCTGCCTCAGCCTCCCGAGTAGCTGGGACTACAGGCACCTGCCACCACACCCGGCTAATTTTTTCTACTTTTTTTTTAGTAGAGACGGGTTTCACCATGTTAGCCAGGTTGGTCTCGATCTCCTGACCTCGTGATCTGCCTGCCTTGGCCTCCCAAAGTGCTGGGATTACAGGTGTGAGCCACTGCACCCAGCCTAATTTTTTTATTTTTAGTAGAGATGGAGTTTTGCCATGTTGGCCAGGCTGGTATCAAACTTCTGACCTCAGATGATCCATCTGCTTTGGTCTCCCAGAGTGCTGGGATTACAGACATGAGCCACTGCACCCGGCTTAGTACAGGAAATACTTCTAACATAAACCACTATTGAGGGGAAATGGTTCCTAAATGACAAGAGTAGCATATGGAAGCTACAGATACTATTCAGAGATAAGGCTGAAGTCCCACATTTTCCTCCATGTGAGGCCCCATGAGATCCGGCCTCAGTCCCTCCATCCTCTCATCAACCCTTTCTGCTTGTGTGCCACGGCACTGGCTGCCTCCTCTGCTTAGGGTACTTTTCCTGGCCATGATGTGACTTACTCTCACTGAAGGATTTGCTTAAAGGCCACCCAAACCCATCTAAAATTGCAAACCCCACTCCCTACTCCTCCGACGTGGGTGGGGTTGCTCTTTCTCTCCATAGCACTCATCTGTTATTCTGCATATTCTAATGACCTGTTTCCAGTCTCCACTATCCTGGGATGTTAAGTTCTCTGAGAGGAGGGAGTATGTTTTGCTTCTGGCTGTATTTTAACATATCCAACACTACTTTTCAACTAAAACCATCAGAAAGCTGTTCACCAGGCTAATAAGCCAGAACACTTTCAGAATGGTCATTCTCCCCACTCCCCGCCCCTGCCCAGCAAGTCCACTTTCCCACCAGCTAACAATCAGCACTCTTAACTGTGCTGGCTTATGTGCAAACTTTGTTTGGTCTTGACAGGTGCCTGTCAATTTCAAGTATAAGCAATGTTCATGCCAGAGACACTTCTAAACCCTTAATGCACACTGTCTGGGATTTCAAATACTGGTACATGTTACACTGGATTCATTACAAAGAAAATCTTTCCCAATGTTCCCACCAGCTGGCACTGGGAATACATTGGAATGGATAAATGTATTAGAACATGCTCTTATCTCCACATGCGGTGGCTGTGCTTGGTTCATGACATGATAAACGCTTCCCAGGAAAATGCTTATCTTATCACGAACCAAGACACCCGGACTGATTCCACTGGGACACCTGGACAGATTCCTAAGAGCCCAGCCCTGCAGATGAATCTTCTGCGTAAGGTTTTCAGTGACAGAAAGTCTTGGCTAAATTATACAAATCAAAACAAAACAAAAAAACCTCAAAACCCAAACTCTGTACCAAGTTACAAAGAGAACACAGTCTGGTGTAGGATTACATCCTCTAGTGGATGAAGAGAGAAATTAAAAATCTTGACTTGCTCTAACTATTCTTTAGTTCAATTTCTATACCGTTTCTGATACAGGGCTTGTGTCCCACAGTGACTTTTTTTTTTTTTGAGATGGAGTCTCGCTCTATCACCTAGGCTGGAGTGTAGTAGCACTATCTTGGCTCACTGCAACCTCTGCCTCCCAGGTTCAAGCGATTCTCCTGCCTGAGCCTCCCGAGTAGCTGGGATTATAGGCACACACCATCATGCCCGGCTAATTTTTGTATTTTCAGTAGAGACAGGGTTTCATCATGTTGGCCAGGCCGGTCTCAAATTCTTGACCTCAGGTGACCCGCCTTGCCTTGGCCCAAAGTGCTGGGATTACAGGTGTGAGCCACCGCGCCCGGCCTCACAGTGATTTTTAACCGTAAATACAACTTCTTAAACAAATATTTAATTATTCATTGCCAACACTGAAAGCACCATCTGTAGATACGCATGGTGGCTCATGCCTGTAATCCCAACACTTTGGGAGGCTGAAGTAGGAGGATCACCTGAGCCCAGGAGTTCAAGACCAGTCTGGGTAACACAGTGAGACCTCGTCTCTATTTGAAAAAAAAAAAAAAAAAAAAAAAAAACTCACTACAAGCAGCTGGAACTGAATGACAACAGGAAGCAACCAGGGCCAGGGAATGTTCCCGACAGTCACATAAAACCTTCCTAGGCCTCCACCCATGGAGTCTAGACCTCCCTCCCATCACCCAAAAAGATGTCCAGCATGCCAGTCACTCGCGTCCATTACCGTGTAGGAGAATTAGTGCAGGATATTTAATTTTTTTTTTTTTTTGGGGACAGGGTATTTGTCTGTTTTCTATGCTGGAGTGCAGTGGTGTGACCTTGGCTCACCGAAACCTCCTTCTGGTTTCAGCCTCCCAAGCAGCTGGGATTACAGGTGCCCGCAACGACACCTGGTTGATTTTTGTATTTTTAGTACAGATGGGGTTTCACCATGTTGGTCAGGCTGGTCTCAAACTCCTGACCGCCCGCCTCGGCCTCCTAAAGTGCTGGGATTACAGGTGCGAGCCACTGTGCCCAGCCAATGAAGGCTATTTATTGTCTTGGGGTCTAGTGACAGAGAAAAGGCGAGCAGGTTCATTGTTAAGGAGCCACTTTTAGGCAGTGTTTTTGCAGACACTTCAAGCAGAGACAAGGCGGCACCCTGAAGGTGGAGGATTCCTGGGAAGGTGCAGCCTCAGCTCCTGTCACTCCCTCGCAACACTCACTCATCCTGTCCTGATTTCCCCGTTACTGGCAGACTTCTGCCTTAAGAGGTCGCAGACCAACAATGACCTCCTGGGGACTCAGGCACCCTCCTTGGGGTGATAATGAGGAAAGCTCTCCTAAGTATCAACAGCTCTGTCCATTTTCCACACTATAAATAAGATGTTACTGCTTAGGGGGGCCTAGGATCTAATTCTTCCAATCAAACTCCCAAACCATGATTGAACTAACTCCTCGAGGAACTGTGCACATGGGCAGCAGCTGCTTGCAGAGACGCATATTCCAAAGACAGACAAGGCAACCCCAGTCCCTGTGGGGAAGCCGGCCTTCTGCATACAGGAAAGACACCACACAGAAGAATGAGTCAGTAACTGGGCATCAAAGTGGTTTATTCCAGAAACGTATCTATCGCATCTTAACACAATGTATTACTTTGGGCAATACATGTCCTTCCTCTAAAGACAAGCATGCAGGGGAGAACGTAGGTAACTGTTCATTGCGGGGTATATACAATTGCTCATTGCGGGGTATACACTCTTGTGAGTGGCCCAAATCGTGCAAAAAGGAAGTAAAAATACAACATCCGGCCGGGCGCGGTGGCTCATGCCTGTAGTCCCAGCACTTTGGGAGGCCGAGGCAGGCAGATCACGAGGTCAGGAGATCGAGACCATCCTGGCGAACACGGTGAAACCCCGTCTCTACTAAAAATACAAAAAATTAGCCAGGCGTGGTGGCGGGTGCCTGTAGTTCCAGCTACTCGGGAGGCTGAGGCAGGAGAATGGTGTGAACCCGGGAGGCGGAGCTTGCAGTGAGCTGAGATCACGCCACTGCACTCCAGCCTGGGTGACAGAGCGAGACTCCGTCTCAAAACAACAACAACAACGACAGCCTGGCTGGGCACAGTGGCTTATGCCTATAATCCCAGCACTTTGGGAGGCCGAGGTGGGCGGATCACCTGAGGTCAGGAGTTCGAGACCAGCCTGGCCAACACGATGAAATCCTGTCTCTCGTAAAACTAAAAAATTAGCTGGGTGTGGTGGCATGTGCCTGTAATCCCAGCTACTTGGGAGGCTGAGGCAGAAGAATCGCTTGAACCTGGGAGGCAGAGGTTGCAGTGAGCTGAGATCATGCCACTGCACTCCAGCCTGGGTGACAGAGTGAGACTCTGTCTCAAAAAACAAGCAAACAAAAACAACAGCCTGCAGTGAAGTCTTACCTCGGCTCTCCTGCCCTGGGAGCAGGAAGGCATCTTCCTGTGGCAAATGGCACCTGTCAAGACCCCAAACTTTCCTCTACAGCAGCACCCCAGGGAATTTCACAGCTGAAAATGCTTTGAGCCAGGTACGGTGGCTCATACCTGTAAATCCCAGCACTTTGGGAGGCCGAGGTGGGTGGATCACCTGAGGTCAGGAGTTCGAGAGCAGCCTGGCCAATATGGTGAAACTCCATCTCTACTAAAAATACAAACAATTAGCCGGGCGTCGTGGTGGGTGCCTGTAATTTCAGCTACTCTGGAGGCTGAGTGAGGCAGGGGAATCACTTGAACCTGCGAGGCGGAGGTTGCGGTGAGCCGAGGGCGCGCCACTGCACTCCAGTCTGGGCCACAAGAGCGAAACTCCGTCTCAAAAAAAAAAAAAAAAATGCTTTGAAAGTCAGAGAAGTGACAACAGCATAGCTACCATGTCTAAAGTGCTCCCAGGCCCCAGCCCAACGCCCCCAGCCCTCTCCTGAGTGCTTTATAGGATCTGCTCATTCAACCGTCAAATGTGCTAATCTGGGCCAGTGCAGCCTGTCATCCCAGCATTTTGGAAGGCTGAGGCAAGAAAACTGCTTGAGGCCAAGAACTTGACACCAGCCTGGGCAACATAGTGAGACTCTGTCCCTTATTAAAAAAAAAAAAAAAGAAAAAAAAGCACCAATATGGTGGGAGGCATGGCCATCTTCACTGTCCCCATCTTACTGAAGAAGTAATGGAGGAAGAAACAGGGAGGGACCTGCCCCAGGTCCGGCAGGTCGGCGGGGAGCTGGGAGCTAAACATGTCAACAACATGGTGGCCTCCGCTTCTAAGTGCTGAGGAGGCACTTGCTGGGTTGTGCACAGCTGCTGCTGTGCTCCCAAAACTTCCCATGGGACCAGGCCTCCCCTCTGCAGCCAAAGTTCCTTTAGAGGATTAGAGGCTACACACTCAGACACATGGCCGGTGGGCACGGGAACCGCAGAGCATGTGAAAAGTCACCTTGGCGTCTGAGCCATACACAACAGGGTCTTAAGCAGTCACCATCCAAAAAATATGTGGTCAAGAACTAAACCAAACAAACCTGGATGATCCTAGGCCAAAATGATTCCTTTCCAGGCACACAGGCCCAGCAGAGACAAAACCAGATATTCATTCACTACACACACAAGTCTTCCAGAAACTGACCTGCAAAGAAAAGTATATGCATCAGTTTTTATTCTACTTTACCAAGTCTGAATATTTAAAACTGTGAGCACCACAAAATACTCTCTAAAATCTAAAATCCACCCTCCACCTAGAAAAACATGGGACATACCCTGGGATTCTGCCCTGTGGGGACTGGGCCCCCATCCACCCCTCAGTCTTCCAAGTCTATAGGTACCACTGAGCCAAGGGCTGGTCACCGCCTACTCAAAGACATCACAGGGACTTCCTAACTCATCTTTCTCCAGGCTGTCATCTGTACACCACCACG
Source organism: Rhinopithecus roxellana (assembly GCF_007565055.1). NCBI lineage: Eukaryota > Metazoa > Chordata > Mammalia > Primates > Cercopithecidae > Rhinopithecus > Rhinopithecus roxellana. The sequence goes on along the minus strand of NC_044567.1, from coordinate 64,069,030 downwards.
TCGCCCTTAGAAACCTGCTTGTTAAAAAAAAAACCACTTGAACTTTGACATTCAAGACCCCTAAAACCTGGCATCAACCTATATATTCCAATGTTACTTTTCGTCCCTTTCTTCCAGCCACGTTACCCAGTACAGCTCTCACTAGGGAGCTCCCCACATCCTTCTGTGCCTTTTGTCACATTTCAGCAGCTGGAAACAGCCTTTACTTCCCTGAGAGAGTCCCATCCCCTGCAGCGTCCAACAGAAAATGCTCTTTCCTGTTGCTCCATAGTGCTTACTGACATCGCTAGGTTCTAAGCCTCTAACACCTGGGACCATACTTTTCTTTATCCTCTTTCCAAGGTGTATGACTCAATGTTCTGACCCCTTTAGGTACTTAGTGGCACTGATGATGTCACTTCTCAATCTGTGTGCTAACAAAAAACAGGCAAAGACAGTAGGAAGACGCTGTTTCATGAAGGAGCAGGCTAAACTACAGCCGAGAAAATCAGCATTACATTCCATAAACAGGCCAGGTGCAGTGGCTCAGGCCTGTAATCCCAGCACTTTGGGAGGCCAAGGCAGGTAGATCACCTCAAGTCAGGAGTTCAAGACCAGCCTGGCCAACATGGCGAAACCCCGTCTCTACTAAAAATACAAAAATTAGCCGTGCATGGTGGCACGTGCCTGCAATCCCAGCTATTTGGGAGGCTGAGGCAGGAGAATCGCTTGAGCGAGGCGGAGGTTGCAGTGAACTGAGATCACACTACTGCACTCAGCCTGGGCAACAGAGTAAGACTCCTTCTAAAAAAAAAAAAAAAAAAAGATTACATAAACAGCTATTGTCTCTGTTGGAGACCCCCAGGAGAAATCAACATGAAGGTTCTCCCAAAAGCGTAATCTCAACCCTCATCCAAGACGGGAGCAAGAGCAGGAAATGCAAAAGGGATCTGTGTGCCATGACTCCCAGAAAGGTGGCACTGCTCCCTCTAATGCACTGTAGACCAACACAGCAGCCACTAGCCACATGTGACTATTTACAGTGAAGTTAAAGTAAAAAATCTGGACTCACAATCACCAAATGCTCAACAGCTACATGTGGATTGTGGCTGCTCTGGACAGCATAAACTGGTCAGATAGACCATTTCCATCACTGCAGAAAGTTCTGCTGGACAGCACATCATCTATGTTCTGCACATAATCATCTTTTGCAATTACAGATTTGTCTGTATCATCCTCTTACATAAAACCCACAATGGGGCCGGGTGCTGTGGTTCAAGCCTGTAATCCCAGCACTTTGGGAGGCCAAGGTGGGTGGATCACCAGAGGTCAGGAGTCTGAGACCAGCCTGGCCAACGTGGTGAAACACTGTCTCTACTAAAAATACAAAAATTAGCCAGGCATGGTGGCATGCGCCTATAACCTCAGCTATTTGGGAGACTGAGGCAGGAGAATCGCTTGAACTCAGGAGGCAGAGGTTGCAGCGGGCCAAGATCACACCACTGCACACCAACCTGGGAGACAGAGCAAGACTCCGTCTCAAAAAAAAACAACAACAAAAAAAAACACACAAAAATCCCATAATGGTATCCCATTATTCTTAGGACAAAGACCAACATCCTTACCTGAGCTGCAAGGGCCTATGTGGCCTGGCCTTCCCCATGTCTTTTTTTTTTTTTGAGACAGGGTCTCACTCTGTCACCCAGGATGGAGTGCAGTGGCACCATCATGGCTCACTGCAGTTTCGAGCCCCCACCTCAGCCTCCCAAATAGCTGGGATCACAGGCATGTGTCACCACACCCAGCTTACTTTTTTGATTTTTCAGAGAGACAAGGTCTTGTTGTGTCACCAGGCTGATCTTGATCTCCTTGGTTCAAGCAATCTTCCAGACTCAGCCTCCCAAAGTGCTGTGATTACAGGTGTGAGCCACCGCGCCCAGCTCCCCATCTTTTTAGCTTCATTTCCCACCATTCTCCACTTTGCTTCCTGGGCTACACAGGCCTTTCAGTTCCTTCATCAGCTGTACTTGCTGGGGCACTGGGTCCAACAAACTTCTACCCATCCTTCAGATTCCAGCTCAAGGGTTTCATCCTCAGAAAAGCCTTCTAGTCTTCATTGGGATCTTTTTCTTTTTTAAAAAAATAATAATAATTAAAAAAATAAAGACGAGGTCTTACTACGTTGCCCAGGCTGGTCTTGAACTCCTGACCTCAAGTGATCCTCCCACCTTGGCCTCCCAAAGTGCACCTTGGACTCCCAAAGTGCACCTTGGCCTCCCAAAGCTACAGGCGTGAGTCACCACACCCGCCAGATCCTTGGCATATATGTTCTTATGTTGCCTTCCTTCAGAGCACTCACCTTGACTTGAATTATGCCCTCTTTTTTTTTTTTTTTTTGAGATGGAGGCTCACTCTCACCCAGGCTGCAATACAGTGGCGCGATCTCGGCTCACTGGAGCCTCTACCTCCCTAGTTCAAGCGATTCTCCTGCCTCACCCTCTTGGGATTACAGGCATATGCCACTACACCTGGCTAATTTCATGTTGGCCAGGCTGGTCTTGAAGTCCTGACCTCAGATGATCCGCCCACTTCGGCCTCCCAAAGTGTTGGGATTACAGGTGTTAGCCATGGCGCCTGGCCTGGATTATGCCCTCTTTTTTTTTTTTTGGAGTTTTGCTCTTGTTGCCCAGGCTGGAGTGCAGTGGCGTGATCTCGCCTCACTGCAACCTCTCCACCTCCTGGGTTCAAGCGATTCTCCTGCCTCAGCCTCTTAAGTAGATGGGATTACAGGCACTCACCACCATGCCCAGCTAATTTTTTGTATTTTTAGCAGAGACAGGGTTTCATCATGTTGGCCAGGCTGGTCTCGAACTCCTGACCTCAGGGGATCTGCCCGCCTCGGCCTCCCGAAGTGCTGGGATTACAGGTATGAGCCACTGCGCCTGGCTGAATTATGCCCTCTTAAGTGTGACCATTTAACCTTGTCTCCCTAACTGGGCTGTGGCTTCCAGAGAACAAGGGCCATGACTGTTTTTTTCATCGCTGTATCCCTAACATTTAACATATCAGGTCAATGTATCAACAAATGTTTATTGAATGAAAGACATAACAGTAACATTATGAAATTTTGAAAAGCAAGTGCTCTCTGATACTAACTACAACCATTTTATTTAAATGTAGGTCCTGTTTGCAGTATCATACATGATCATCAAACTGCTGCTAGAATGCTCACACCTGTTACTGCAAATTCAAAACCCAGGAAAGACTTCTCCTGGGAATTTACTTTAGGTCAGGGTTGGGCTGCCTGGTACAATGCTGCACCCACAACTTGGCAGGTTCAACAACACAGGAGCCTTTCCCGAGACCATCTGCCCTGAACACTTTGTCTCCATGCTTGACATACCTGGATCCCCCGCTGACGTCACTTTCAATGCTCTCATCAACGAGGAGCAGGAAAATAGTGGTTGCTGCATGTTTCCAGCCAATCGTCGGGGGATATTTCTCATTTTCTGTTGAAACCTTGGGGAAAACGTAACATAATGTGCCTTAAAGGGACAAAAGTCATTCGATGCTTACCACACTCCTAGAAACCTGGGCTAACCCAGCCAGGGACTCCAATGCTTTTCTGCTAGCTACGGGGCCTCCCTACAGCTCCTCATTCCAATTTCGGTGGCTGTGTGCCGACCAAGTTCTCTTTTGTCGCCTCCCGTCCAAGCCCTAGTTGCGATGGGAGGAGCCGTCCCTGAAGTCCCGGGCGCCGTGGAGGGGCTCTGGTCTCTGGGTCTCTGGTCACCCGGTCAGTGCCTCCAGCTCACCGGCAGAGCTCTGTTATCGTCCCGGGGCGGGCCCAACTCCGCAGGCTAGGGCCGGTGGCGGCGGAACTGTGGCCAGGGCTGCCCTGAGTCATCCTGCGGGCCGCGAGTAGGAGACCACCAGGAGGCGAGAGCGGGTTTCCCCTCCAACAGGACAAAGCACATGTCTCCAGTTGCTTCCTACTCCTCTGGGCGGAAGCAGCTCCGCCAGCAACTTCCGGCCGGAAGTGAGGATTTACCATAGAGACAGCAGCTAGAGGGTCGCCCGGACTTTGGTCTGGGTCCTCCAAGGCGGACTTAAAGGGGTCGCAGCCCACAGGATGTAATTAATGGGGACTAGAGACTGGGCCAAAGGAGAGGGTCCTGGAGGGAGGGAATCAGAAGGAACATCCCATTTCTTGAAAGCCCGCTGGGTGTCTGGAGCCGTGAAAGCATTATCTGTCTACTCCTCATGCAACCCTCTGAATTAAGTGCAAAGACCACTCTTGTCTTGCGGATGAGAAAACGGGTGCTTCGAAGTTGCTTGGTTACTTTCCCAAGCACAGCCGGTCAGGAAGTGGCAGAGCTGGGTTCACACCTAAGTCATTTCTGCTCCAAACCCAATGCCCTTTCCACCACCCCAGGTGGCAGGAAGGAGAGAGCTTAAGAGCAGAGGGGCTACGTGAAGATGCAGGCTGTCCTGGCCTATTGGGACAACTCCTGGAAAGCCTATTGCTCCAAAAGACCTGGTCGATTCCCGACAGTTCAGTGTCTGTGGGCAGAGGAGGCAAGGAACAGGAATCTTGCTCTGAGTCTAATCTCACAACCAAGGAAGAATTGCTGAACCGTGTGTCAGGTGTTTGAACCAGAGCAACTCCATCTTGAATAGGGGCTGGGTAAAATAAGGCTGAGACCTACTGGGCTGCATTCCTAGGTCATACAGGTCATAAAGACCTTGCTGATCCAACAGGCTGCAGTAAAGAAGACGACCAAAACCCACCAAAACCAAGATGGCTATGAGAGTGACCTCTGGTTGTCCTCACTGCTACACGCCCACCAGCGCCATAACAGTTTACAAATGCCATGGCAACGTCAGTAAGCTACCCTACATGGTCTAAAAAGGGGAGGCATGAATAATCCATGCCTTGTTTAACATATCACCAAGAAATAACCATTAAAAAAAAAAAACAGCCGGGTACACTTTGGGAGGCTGAGGCAGATGAATCACTTGAGGTCGGGGAGTTCAAAACCAGCATGACCAACAGGAGTTAGAAACTAACCTGACCAACCTGGTGAAACCCCATCTGTACTAAAAATACAAAATTAGCCAGGCATGGTGGTGCGCACCTGTAATCCCAGCTACTTGGGGGGCTGAGGCAGGAGAATTGCTTGAAGCCAGGAGGGGGAGGTTGCAGTGAGCCAAGATTGCGTCACTGTGGCCGGGCACAGTGGCTCACGACTGTAATCCCAGCACTTTGGGAGGTCGAGGTGGGCGGATCACCTGAGGTAGGGAGTTCAAGACCAGCCTGACCAACATGGAGAAACCCCGTCTCTACTAAAAATACAAAAAATTAGGCAGGCATGGTAGTGCATGCCTGTAATTCCAGCTACTCAGAAGGCTGAGGCAGGAGAATTGCTTGAACTGGGGAGGTGGAGGTGGTGGTGAGCTGAGATCGCACCATTGCACTCCAGCCTAGGCAACAAGAGGGAAATTCCGTCTGAAAAAAATAAAATAAAATAAGGATCGTGTTGTGGGGAAGAGAAAGATCAGACTGTTACTGTGTCTGTATAGAAAGAATTAGACATAAGAGACTCCATTTTGTTCTGTATTTGAGATGCTGTTAGTCTGTGACCCTACCCCCAACCTTGTCCTTGCAAGAGCTATGTGCTGTGGTGACTCAAGGTTTAAAGGATTTTGGGCTGTGCAGAGTGTGCTTTGTTAAACAAGTGCCTGAAGGTAGTATGCTGGTTAAAAGTCATCACCATTCTCTTAATCTCAAGTACCCAGGGATACGCACACTGCCAAAGGTCGCAGGGACCTCTGCCTAGGAAAGCTAGGTATTGTCCAAGGTTTCTCGCCATGTGATAGTCTGAAATATGGCCTCGTGGGAAGAGAAAGACCTGATCGTCCCCCAGCCTGACACCCGTGAAGGGTCTGTGCTGAGGAGGACTAGTGTAAGAGGAAAGAAGCATCTTGGCGGTTGAGATAGAGAAAAGCATCTGTCTCCTGCCCATCCCTGGGCAATGGAACATCTGGGTGTAAAACCCGATTGTGTGTTCTGTTTACTGAGCTAGGAGAAAACCGCCTGAGGGCGAAAGGTGGGACTTGCTATTGCAATGCTGCTCTTTATGCACTAAAAAGGTTTATGGAGATGTTTGCATACGCATATCAAGGCACAACACTTTTCCTTAAACTTATGTCACAGAGATCTTTTTTTTTTTGAGACGGAGTCTCGCTCTGTCGCCCAGGCTGGAGTGCAGTGGCCAGATCTCAGCTCACTGCAAGCTCCGCCTCCCGGGTTTATGCCATTCTGCCTCAGCCTCCCGAGTAGCTGGGACTACAGGTGCCCGCCACCTCGCCCAGCTAGTTTTTTGTATTTTTTAGTAGAGACGGGGTTTCACCGTGTTAGCCTGAATGGTCTCGATCTCCTGACCTCGTGATCCGCCCGTCTCAGCCTCCCAAAGTGCTGGGATTACAGGCTTGAGCCACCGCGCCCGGCCATCACAGAGATCTTTATTCATATGTCTTACTGCTGACCTTCTCCCTACAATGATTCTATTATCCTGCTACTTCCCTTTTTCTAAGATGGTAAAGATAATTGTCAATAAATACTAAGGGAACTCAGAGACTGGTGCAGGCCTCTGTATGCTGAGCGCCGATCCCCTGGGCCCACTTTTTCTTTCTCTTTACTTTGTCTCTGTGTCTCATTTCTTTTCTCAAGTCTCTTGTTCCACCTAACGAGAAACGCCCACAGGTGTGGAGGGGCAGGCCACCCCTTCATCGTGCCACTGCACTCCGGCTTGGGCAACAGAGCTACAGTCTGTCTCAAAAAAAAAAAAAAAAAAAAAAAAAAGAAGTAGTTACCGGGCCTGGGAAGAGTGGAAGTGGAGAATGAGGAATTATTGCTTAATGATTACAGAGTTTCTGTTTGGGATGATGAAATTTTGGAAATAGTGGTGATGGTTGCACATTGTGAATATAATTAATGCCACAGACTATACCTTTAAAAATAGTTAGAATGGTAAGTTTTATATTATGTATATTTTATCACAATAAACTTTTTTTTCCTGTTTTTTTGTTTTGTTTTGTTTTGTTTCGTTTTGTTTTGAGACAGGGGTCTCACTCTGTCACCCAGGCTGGAGTGCAGTGGTAGGATCATAGCTTGCTGCAGCCTTGACCTCCTGGGCTCAAGGGATCCTGTCTCCTCAGCCTCCTGAGTAGCTGGGACTACAGGTGCGCACCACCACACCCAACTAGTTTTTATAATTATCATTTTTTGTAAATATGGGGGGTCTCACTCTGTTGCCCAGGCTGGTCTCGAACTCCTAGCTTCATGTGAATTCCCCCACCTCAGCCTCCCAAAGTGCTAGGATTACAGGTGTAAGTCACTGCTCATGGCCTACATTCACCAACTTTTTGATATGAAGTGAAAGCCTTTTATTTTCAGCATGAATCTCTCTTTGTTGGGAGGTCTTAAAGACACCTGTAAAATAACGCAAGAGCAAATTTGTCTGGATTTTTATGACCTCACCTTCTTCACAATCTCTTTGAGTTGTCTAACATTCAACAATACATACCGTTAGCTTTAGTAACTTGGAAATATTCAACTTAAGTTTTTGTTTTGATGCAGGAGCCACACTTCTGTTTTGTTTTACCCTATTTCATGAGTTTACATAAGAATGAAATGATATAATTGTATAATTAGCTTAACTGGACTAAACAGGTTTGTAAACAACCCAAGCGGCTTCAGGCAGGCATTGGGCTCACCTGGTTGGAGCAGACGCCAGGTGCCCCTGGAGAGGAGCCTCCAGGTTTTGTGTGTGTATGTGTGTGATCCCCGTCAGTACCACTTGGAGTGGGAGAGGGACTTTTCTCAAAGGAAGCAGGGGTGAAGAAGGCGTCCTGGGCAGGGGAAACTAGAGGCATCTGTGTACTCCATGACCCTACCTCTGCCCCCTGGTGGTGGCTCTTGGTGGCGCTGCTGACCACAGGTGATGGCAGAAACAAGCCAGCCCTGCAACTGGCAGGTCTTCTCTGGGGCTACCTGTCTGTCCTGCAGAATAAAGTCCACACGATTGCTTTCCCCCTTTTTTTCCATTTCTGCTTCATTAGGAGAAAACAAAACTCAACAAGTCACCCTTAGCTGTCCTGGCCCTGTTGATCTGACCTCCTGTTGGATCACCTCGGTCCCCACACAGACCCCTGCTCTGGCCACTCTGCCCAGCTAAGCTCCCACACACTCCACGCATCTGCACTTCAGCCCAGCACACCTGCCCTTTGAAGCCAGCTCTGGTCTCAGGTGACAGTTTCTTCTCAGATGCTCTCCGGTGCCAATTCTTTGACATATCCTGTGTCCCCTGAGCTATTTGTTACACATCCTTTGATGAACACATCTGGTCTCTGTTGAGTGAGGCTGTTTTCTCTAAAGGCAGGGTATTGTCAGCATCCTCAGCCTTATCGGGAAGATGAGGTCTGCAGCAGGAGCCTTTGCCCCCACCTCCCCAGACAAGAGAGGAGATATTACCCCAGAAGAATCCCCCAGAGCTGGGAGGGCTGCAGGAAGCAGAGATATACATCTCCTTCCTGGCCAGATGCTTGCTACACCACAGACCCTGCCAGTAGGTCCTGGCACTGCTGCCAGAGAGGCCAGGCATGATGGCTTATGCCTATAATCTCAGCACTTTGGGAGGCTGAGGGAGGCAGATCACCTGAGGTCAGGAGTTCAAGACCAGCCTGGCCAACATGGTGAAAACCCGTCTCTACTAAAAATACAAAAATTGGCCAAGCATGGTAGCACATGCCTGTAATCCCAGCTACTGGGGAGGCTGAGGCAGGAGAATCACTTGAACCTGGGAGGCAGAGGTTGCAGTGAGCTGAGATCACACCACTGCACTCCAGCCAGGGCCGCAGAGTAAGACTCCATCTCAGAAAAAAAAAAAAAAAAAGAGAGAGAATGTAGTGAGAGAGTTCTTGAGTTCTTGGGAGAGGCTTGGCTCATGGCCCCTGAAGGTGACCAAACTTGGAGATAGAGTCTGTTGCTTGTTCTTCTCTGGGGGAGCTCCAAGACCAAAGTCTCCTTTAGTTACTGTGCTTTTCAAGGCCAAAAGGGACAGTGGTATAACAGGTCTGGGAAGGAAAGGATGGTTACTGAGATTGGCTGAATAATGACCCTTACCCCAAAGATGTCCACACTCCAATCCACGGAACCTGTGAATATGTCGCTTTACGTGGCGAAAGAGATTTTTGTGGATGTGAAGAACCTTGGGATGGGGGGATTATTTTAGATTATCCAGGTGGGCAAGGTGTAATCACAGTGATCTCTACCAAAGGGAGGCAGGGGACTCCTAGCCATCTTCTGCACCCCACTCCTTGTTTCCAATAAAGTTATGTCCTTAGATAGTGAAAAATAAAAAAGGGAGAGGCAGGAGGATCAGCAATAGAGAAGAGACGTGAGGATGGAAGGAGAGAGGGAGAGAGAGTTGGAGAAGTGTGGCAGAGGGATTTGAAGGTGGAGGAAGAAACCATGAGCAAGTGTTTTGTGTGGGCAGGTCTATGCAAATCTACCCTAAAGTCCAAGGAAGCTGAGAGGCTAAAGAAACAGGCTGACCCAACAAGTTTTTCTTTTTTTTTTGAGACGGAGTTTCACTCTTGTCACCCAGGCTGGAGTGCAATGATGTGATCTCGGCTCACCATAACCTCCGCCTCCTGGGTTCAAGCGATTCTCCTGACTCAGCCTCCCAAGTAGCTGGGATTACAGTTGTGCACCACCATGCCCAGCTAATTTTGTATTTTTAGTAGAGATGGAGTTTCTTTTTTTTTTTTTTTTTTTTTTTTTTTGAGACAGAGTCTTGCTCTGTTGCCCAGGCTGGAGTACAGTGGCACGATCTTGACCTCGGCTCACTGCAAGCTCCACCTCCTGGGTTCATGCCATTCTCCTGCCTCAGCCTCCTGAGTAGCTGGGACTACAGGCGCCCGCCACCACGCCCGGCTAATTTTTTTTTTTTTTTTTGTATTTTTAGTAGAGACGGGGTTTCACCGTAGTCTCAATCTCCTGACCTCGTGATCCGCCCGCCTTGGCCTCCCAAAGTGCTGGGATTACAACCTTGAGCCACCATGCCCGGCCGAGATGAAGTTTCTACACATTGGTCAGGTGGGTCTCGAACTCCCAACCTCAGATGATCTGCCTGCCTAAGCCTCCCAAAGTGCTGGGATTACAGGCGTGAGCCACTGCGCTCAGCCCTTTCTTTTCTTTCTTTCTTTCTTTCTTTTTTTTTCTTCAAGATGGAGTCTCTGCGGTCCAAGCTGGAGTGCAGTGGCACGATCTTGGCTCACTGCACCTCCACCTCTCAGGTTCAAGCGATTCTCCTGACTCAGCCTCCCAAGTAGCTGGGATTACAGATGTGCACCACCACGCCCAGCTAATTTTTTGTGTTTTTTTGTAGAGATGGTGTTTTACCATGTTGGCCAGGCTATTCTCAAACTCCTTATCTTAGGTGATCCACCAGCCTCGGCCTCCCAAAGTGCTGGGATTACAGGTGTGAGCCATGTGCCTGGCCTAGTTTCTTAGAAAGACAAATGTAAGGCCGGGCGCAGTGGCTCACGCCTGTAATCCCAGCACTTTGGGAGGCCGAGGCGTGTGGATCACGAGGTCAGGAGATCGAGACCATCCTGATTAACACGGTGAAACCCTGTCTCTACTAAAAATACAAAAAATTAGCCGGGCATCGTGGCAGGTGCCTGTAATCCCAGCTACTCTGGACGCTGAGGCAGGAGAATGGCGTGAACCCAGGAGGCGGAGCTTGCAGTGAGCTGAGATCCGGCCACTGCACTCCAGCCTGGGTGACAGAGCGAGACTCTGTCTCAAAAAAAAAAAAAAAAAAGAAAAAGAAAGAGAGAGAGAGAGAGAAAGAAAAAAAGGAAGAAAGAAAGAAACATTTAGTAGGGGCTTATGAACAGAAGCTATGTTTATGTCTCAGAAGATAGCGGGACAAGATAATGGATCCCTGGGCCATTATCCCTAGGCCCAGGGCTTATGTACCATAGGGAAGGGGTGGTTCAGAAGGGATGTATAGAATAATTAGAGCTGGATTTACAGTAAGTACCTGTCCTTAGTCAAGAAACAACAGATGAATTGGAAATCTTACAGGTGTTCCTAGAACAGGGGTTCATCAGAAGACATGGCAGATTCACATCCAAGATGGAGTTGCTTTGGCCTAAGGAGTGCAGGAGGGCTCTAGAAGTTGGAGAAGGCAAGAACACAGATTTTCACCTGGAGCCTTCGGAAGGAAGCACGGTAGCCAAGACCTTCGTTTGTCACACACAGAGCTACAGAGGAGTTTGGAAAGAGTAGCGTTTTAACTGGGTGTTCTGTCCAATGAAACTGTGTCTGGAGTTGTCCCAAAGGTGGTGGCAGGGAAATTCCCAAAAGGGACTGCCCCAAACTCTCTCAGGATGGGGCCAGTTGAATTTCCAAAGAAACAAGCATTAAATAGCAGGGTGATGACTCCAGAGCATTTCTTAGGGGAACGTGCACGCAGAGGGCTGCAGCACACTTGAGACGGTCAGAGAGAAGAGAGATGCTTTGCCCGGCTTTCCCGGAATGAGGGGTCGAGTTATGGAGTTTATATGGGTTTAAGGAATTTGGCTCGGGGCAGTGGCTAGTTTCTATGTGCGCAGTAACATGGTTCATCTTTTAGTGTTTCAGTCAACAACCTAAACAACTTTATGAGTGCCTGGGAAGGTACAAGGTCGCAGCTTGGGTTCAAGCCTGCAGTGAAAGCAGGCAGCTGGCAGGGTTACAGGCAGGCAGGACACTGTGTTTCTCATTCAGGACATAGAAAGCATGGGGCAGCCGGGCACGGAGGCTCATACCTGTAATTCCAGCACTTTAGGGGACTGAGGCTGGTGGATCACTTGAGGTCAGGAGTTCGAGACCAGCCTGGCCAAAATGGTGAAACCCCTTTCCACTAAAAATACAAAAATTAGCTGAGTGTGGCAGTGGGCGCCTGTAGTCCCAGCTACTCAGGAGGCTGAGGCAGGAGAATTGCTTGAACCCAGGAGGGGGAGGTTGTGGTGAGCCGAGATTGCACCATCGCACTCCAGCCTGGGTGACAAGAGTGAAACTCCATCTCAAGAAAAAAAAAAAAAAAAGAAAAGAAAAGAAAGAAAAAAGAAAAGAAAAAGAAAAAAGAGAAAGCACAGGGCAGCTGGGCATGGTGACTCACACCTGTAATCCCAACGCTTTGGGAGGCCAAGGCTGGTGGATCACTTGAGGTCGAGACCAGCCTGGCCAACATGGTGAAACCCCATCTCTACTAAAAATACAAAAATCAGCCGAGTGTGGCAGCGGGCACCTGTAGTCCCAGCTACTTGGGAGGCTGAGGCAGGAGAATCACCTGAAACCAGGAGGCGGAGGTTGCAGTGAACTGAGATTGTGCAATTGCACTCCAGCCTGGGTGACACAGAAAGACTCTGTCTCAAAAAATAAATGAATAAATAGTTTTGTTATAATTTTGTATGCAAGGGGTCAGGGACATATTTATAATAAACATTTGCTTTCTTTCTGTTTTTTTTTTTTTTTTTTTTTTTTTTTTTTTTTTTTTTTGAGACAGAGTCTTGCTTTGTCACCCAGAGTGGAGTGCAGTGGTGTGATCTTGACTCACTGCAGCTTCCACCTCCTGGGTTCAAGTGATTCTCCTGCCTCAGCCTCTCGAGTAGCTAGGATTACAGGCACGCGCCACCACGCTCAGCCAATTTTTGTATTTTTAGTAGAGACGGGAGTTTCACCATGTTGGCCAGGCTGGTCTTGAACTCCTGACCTCAAGTGATCCACCAGCCTTGGCCTCCCAAAGTGTTGGGATTACAGGTGTGAGCCACCGCACCCCTGCTGATTATGTGAAATTCAAAGGTAACCAGTGTTCTATACTTTATCTGGCAGTCCTAACTGCAAGGCAAAAGCCACAGTATTCCCCTGCACAGGACTGAGAGGAAGCAGGTGGGGGCAGGAGAGGTGCCGGCAGTTTGCAGATGTGCAGAGCTGGTGGAAGACATTCCTCAAGTCCTCACGGTCTGGGAACCCACTTTATTTATGTTTTACTTACTTCAATTGTTTTTTTTTTTTGAGAAGGGTCTCACTCTGTTGCCCAGGCTGGAGTACAGTGGCACAATCAGGGATCACTGCAGTCTTGCTCTCCTGGGCTGAAGTGATATTCCTGCTTCAGCACCCAACCCCACCCCTGGCCCCAGCAGCTGGGACTACAGGCACGTGCCACCATGCCCAGCTAATTTTTTTTTTTTTTTTTTTGAGACAGTTTTGCTCTTGTTGCCCAGGCTGGAGTGCAGCGGCACCATCTCAGCTCATTGCAACCTCGCCTCCTGGATTCAAGCCATTCTCCCGCCTCAGCCTCCATCTACCACCACACCCAGCTAATTTTTTGTATTTAGTAGAGACGAGGGTTCGCCATGTTGGTCAGGCTGGTCTCGAACTCCTGACCTCAGGTGATCCACCCGCCTTGGCCTCCCAAAGTGCCGGGATTACAAGTGTGAGCCACCACAACCGGTCTTTTCTTTTTTCTTTTTTAATTTTAGTAGAGACAAGAAGGTCTCACTAGGTTGCTGGTCTTGAACTCCTGAGCTCAAGAGATCCTCCCACCTCAGCCTCCTAAAGTGCTGCGAATATAGGTGTGAGCCACTGCCCCCGGCCTCAGGACCCCATTTTAGAGAACAGGCATACCAGTCCCAAGGCCAGCCACAAGCCCTCCACAGCAAAAGCTCAGCAGCCTGTGGCTGGCAGCTCCTGATGTTTTGCTCACCTGTGCAGAGGTGGCCACGGCTGCTGCCTGGCATCTGGAATGCTTTTGAGAGGAGGCAGAGGAGAGCAGGTGGGTTGGATTATAGTGTATGGTGCTAACCACTCCACAGTCGTTTTGAGCTCTGCAGGGTGGCGGCTGGCAGGACCCACCGAGGAACCAGGACCAGGAAGCAGGCCTTCCTCTGGCCCTGATAGCTCTGGGTAGTGCTGGGCCCAGGCTGCAGCTGTGCCTACAGCTGTCAGGCAGGAACCTGACACTCAGAGGCACCTGTGTGCAGAAGCCTCCTGTGGTTTGAGGCCAAAGCTCATGCACCACCCCCTACCCTCTGATGATGAGTGACCTTATCGAGTCCTCATATAACCCAGGAGGTGGCTGCCACTCATAGTTTTCTATTTTACAGATGGGGAATCGGTAAGGTCACGTTGTTAGAGCCTCTAGCCATGGTAACTACATACTGCAAGGGAGCACTGCAGGGGGGCAGCCAAGTTGTGCCAGGGAGCACCATGCGGAGGGCCTCGTCCGGGTGTCTGAGTCTGTTTTGTGCTGCTGTCACAGGATACCTGAGACTGGCTTATGTATAAAGAAAGGAAATTGAGGCCAGGCACAGTGGCTCACACCTGTAATCCCAGCACTTTGGGAGGCCCAGGCAGGTAGATCACCTGAGGTCAGGAGCTCGAGACCAGCCTGGCCAACATGGTGAAACTCTGTCTCTACTAAAAATACAAAAATTAGCCAGGAATGGTGGTGGATACCTGTAGTCCAGGTGCTCAGGAGGCTGAAACACGAGAGTTGCTTGAACCCGGGAGGCAGAGGTTGCAGTGAGCCGAGATCGCACCACTGCACTCCAGCCTGGGCAACAAGAGTGAAACTGTCTCAAAAAAAAAAAAAAAAAGGAAATTTATTTCTCATAGTTCTAGAGGCTGGGAAGTCCACGTTCAAGCCTCCATTATCTGGTGAGAGCCTTCCTACTGTGTCCTCACAGGCAAAGATGGAAGGGGGAACTCACTTATTTAAGTCCTTTTTTTTTTGTTCAAGCAATCCTCCTGCCTCAGTCTCCCAAGCAGCTGGGACTACAGACATGCACTACCACACCCAGCTAATTATTGTATTTTTGGTAGAGGTGGGTTTTCACTGTGTTGGCCAGGCTGGTCTTGAACCCCTGACCTCAGGTGATCTGCCCGCCTTGGCTTCCCAAAATGCTGGGATTACAGGCATAAGCCACCAAGCCTGGCCCTTAAATCCTTTTTATAGCAACATTAATCCATTAGCCTATACCTCACAACACTGTTGCATTTAGGATTAAGTTTCCAACAGATGACTTTTGGGAAACATATTTAGGCCATAGCACCAGGTGAGCACTGGACTGACCAGCTTTCCCATTCATGCATGTTCTCTCTCTCTGTCTTTCCCTCTTCTAAGGTAGGTTTATTAACCTCTTGCCTCAGTTACCTTTTCTGTAAATGGGAATCATAATTCATAATCTCACATGATTTCTGAGGATTCAGTGAGGATTGATGTGTAAAGCACTCAGAAGGCATGCGAGAAGTGCTGGCTCTCCCAGGGAGTTAGACAGGAGCCTCTGGGTGCCCTGGTTAAACAGTCACTGTTTTTCACAGTTCAGAAAAGCCCTCAACATCACAGGTTCATGGGACCCCATTAAGAGCCTGCCTCATGGCTTTGGGGATGGATCTATTTGATTCCAGTCGGGGCGGCCCCATCCAGTAGAAATATAATGCAGGCCACATACGGCATTTTAGATTTTCTAGTAGTCACAGTAAACAATACAAAGAAACAGATGATGTTAATTTTAAGGCCACGTGTGGTGGCTCACACCTGTAATCCAGCTCTTTGGGAGGCTGAGGTGGGTGGATCACTTGAGGTCAGGAGTTCGAGACCAACCTGGGCAACCTGGTGAAACCCCGGTCTATCTGTGCTAAAAATACAAAAATTAGCCAGGCGTGGTGGCACACGCTTGTAATACCAGCTACTCAAGAAGCTGAGGCGGGAGAATTGCTTGACCTAGGAGATGGAGGTTGCAGTGAGCCAAGATCATGCCACTGCACTCCAGCCTGGGTGGCAGAGCAAGACAAGAAAGAAAGAAAGAAAGAAGAGAAGAGAGAAAGGAGGGAGTGAAGGAGGAAGGGAGAAGGTAGGAAGGGAGGAAGGAGAAGGTATGCGGGAGGGAGGTTAAGTGATGCGGGAGGAGTAAGTTGTAAAGAAGGGAAATGAAAAATAAAGAAAGAACGGTTAAGGAAGGAAGAAAGAAAAGAAAGAAAGGAAGGAAGGAAGGAAGGAAGGAAGGAAGGAAGGAAGGAAGGAAGGAAGGAAGGAAGGGAGGGAGGGAGGGAGGGAGGGAGGGAGGGAGAAAACAGGTGGCTCACATCTGTAATCCCAGCACTTTGGGAGGCTGAAGTGGGCAGATCACTTGAGACCATGAGTTTAAGACCAGCCTGGCTGACATGATGAAACCCCCTCTCTAATAAAGATACAAAACTTAACCAGGCGTGGTGGCGCATGCTTGTAATCCCAGCTACTCAGGAGGTTGAGGCATGAGAATCGCTTGAACCTGGAGTCAGAGGTTGCAGTGAACTAAGATTGCGCATTGCACTTAAGCCTGGGCAACAGAGCGAGACTCTGTCTCAAAAAACTTTTTTTTACACTTTATTTTATTTAACGGATAAAAATATGACCATAACATATAATCATATAAAAACTATGAGACCAATTTTACTTTCTTTTCTGTATTAAGTCAGAAATTGGCGTGTGGTTCCTACTTATGACACTTCTCAATTCATGCTGACCACAGGTCAGGGGTTGGTAGCCACATGGGCTCATGGCTACCACCGTGGATGGCGCAGAGCTAGGACCTGTTGTCTCCCCAAGCCCAATCCTTGAATTCTTGGGATATAAAGGGAGGAAAGGAGGGAGGAAATTGTCATGATCGTCTCACTGGCCAGGCGACTGGCTTTGTGCTAGTTATTTTCCTGTACAGTATCTCATTTAACTTCAAATCAATCCTAGGAATGAGGTATTATTGTGCTTATGTTTCAGGGGTTTTCTTGTGGGTTTTTTTGTTTTGTTTTGTTTTGTTTTTTCTTTTGAGACAGAGTCCCGCTCTGTCGCCCAGCAGGCTGGAGTACAGTGGCATGATCTCGGCTCACTGCAACCTCCGCCTCCCCCTCCTGGGTTCAAGTGATTCTCCTGCATCAGCCTACTCAGGAGGTGCACGCTGCCACGCCCAGCTAATTTTTTTTGTGTGATTTTGTTTTGTTTTGTTTTGTATTTTAGTAGAGAAGAGGTTTCACCGTGTTGGCCAGGCTGGTCTGGAACTCCTGAGCTCACCCAATCCACCCACCTTGGCCTCCCAAAGTGCTACAATTACAGGCATGAGCCACTGCGCCCAGCCGGTGCTTTTGTTTTTTTATTTTTTTTGAGACAGAGTCTCACTGTGTTGCCAGGCTGGAGTGCAATGGCGTGATCTAGGCTCACTGCAACCTCCGCCTCCTGGGCTCAAGCAATTCTCCTGCCTCGAGTAGCTGGGATTACAGGTGCACGCCACCATGCCCAGCTAATTTTTGTATTTTTAGTAGAGATGGGGTTTCACCATGTTGGCCAGGATGGTCTGAAACTCCTGACCTCAGGTGATCCCCCCACCTCAGCCTTCCAAAGTGCTGGGATTACAGGTATGAGTTACTGCACCTGGCCATGTCTTAAAGGCTCAGAGAGATTAAGAGACTTGCTTGAGGCCACCCAGGAAACAAGAAACAGGGTCAAGATTTTAAGCTTCCAAACCCCTGATTGCCCTCTATGGTCTGCTGGAATCAATGATGTCCTCAAATTCATCCCAAGGGCCATTTCTCCAAGTTAGCCATTTCTTTCTACCTGTAACACATTCTTCCCAACCTCCACCCCCTGCCTTCTGGCCCAACAACTTACTCAGGTTGTGTGTGTGTCTGTGTGTGTGTGTGTGTGTGTGTGTGTGTGTGTTTTAAGATGGAGTCTTGCTATGTTGCCTAGGCTGGTCTTAAACTCCTGAGCTCAGGCGATCCTCCTGCCTTAGCCTCCCAAGGTGCTCGGATTACAGGTTGCTCAGGGGTTTGGCTGCCAGGATATCTGGCCAATTCCAGTAATGGCCAGTCCTGTCCTCCCAGACCATTTCTCTGGGCTTGCTCTTTGGGATGAGACTCGGAGGCCTGGGGAGTTGTGTGATATCAGCTCTCCCCAGGCTGCAAACTCACCTGGGCAGCTGAAAGCAGACATCTTCGGTTACACTTTCTGTAAAAGGATCCAGCTGGAAGCTTAAGCCTCTCCTTATGGTGCCTGGATTTATGCTCTTGCAAAGGGGGCTGGCGGGCACCTACAGGCAGCCCCAGAGCCCACCCACATCACGATTACAAGCTTTCAGGCTGGCAGCTGGTTCGTTACTATTAAACCTATTTATTTAGCCGGGCACTTTAAGAGGCCTCTGTGATTACTGTCACTCTGCAGGACAGCCAGGGGCCAATTTTCTGAGGATGATAGATTTCTTCTCATTTGTTGCTCTCAAGCTGTGGGTTCCTTCCGTGTTGTGGCACAAATCACAAGATGCCGTCTCCTGGGACTCCTGGGAAGGGAGCTTCGAAAGGGGAATTGTCCTGGACTGCCCCATCAGCCACTTCTGCAAAATAGCAGGGAAGTTTCAGGAGCTGAGGGGCTGCAGTGACTACCCCTAAGACACAAAGGAAGCCTTTCGAGGAGGAGGGAGAGGTGGGAAGGCTGGGGAGGAGGGTAGAGGACACACAGCCTGGAGCTCCTGCTTGGATGTCCTCAGAGCTGTGGTTCTCAACATTGTTTGCACATCAGAATCATCTGGGAGCTTTAAAAGATACTGAAGCTCTGTCTCTACTAAAAAATACAAAAAAACTAGCCGGGCGAGATGGCGGGCGCCTATAGTCCCAGCTACTCAGGAGGCTGAGGCAGGAGAATGGCGTAAACCCAGGAGGCGGAGCTTGCAATGAGCTGAGATCCGGCCACTGCACTCCAGCCCGGGCGACAGAGCGAGACTCTACCTCAAAAAAAAAAAAAAAGATACTGAAGCCAGCCAGGCGTGGAGACTGACACCTGTCATCTCAGCAGTGTGGGAGGATCAATTGAGGTCAGGAGTTCGAGACCAGCCTGGCCAACCTAGTGAAACCCCGTCTCTACTGAAAATACAAAAGTTAGCTGGGTCTGGTGGCAAGCACCTGTAATCCCAGCTAATCAGGAGGCTGAGGCAGAAGAATCGCTTGAATCCAGGAGGTGGAGGTTGCAGTGAGCCGGGGTTGTGCCACTGCACTGCAGCTTGGGTGACGGAGTGAGACTTTGTCTCAATAAAAAAAAAAAAAAGATACTGAAGCCAGGCACCACCTACTGACATTCTGATTTTATGGGTGTGGGCTTGGCTTGGGGAGCAGGATGTTGAGAAGCTCCCTGGGTGACTCCTGTGTGCTAGATTAGAGGTGCCCTACGTGGTGCTGCAGATGTGTGAACAGACTGGGATAGTGCCCCGTCAGGAGAAATTGTCCAAGACTTGGAGATGGACAAGAGGGATTCTGGGCATGCCTTCCATGGGGTTCAGGCCTGGCTTTCAGGAATTGCCTGTTTACACAGGACTCTGTCTGATGTCTTTCTGTTGACCAGGCTATTTAATTAATTTATTTATTTAGAGATGGAGTCTCACTCTGTTACCCAGGCTGGAGTACAGTGGCACCATCTTGGCTCACTGCAACCTCCGTTTCCTGGGTTCAAGAGAGTCTCCTGCGTCAGCCTCCCGAGTAGCTGGGATTACAGGCATGTGCCACCACACCTGGCTAATTTTTGTGTCTTTAGTAGAGATGGCGTTTTGCCATTTGGGCCAGGCTGGTCTCGAACTCCTGACTTCAGGTGATCTGCGCGTCTTGGCCTCTCACAGTATTAGGATTACAGGCATGAGCCACTACACCCGGACTGACCAGGCTATTTTAATCCTCTGATAAGGGATTAAATGGAAATCATTATTGTCCATAACAGTGTAAATGGATTTTGTCCCACAGAGATACAGTTGGTGTCCATCCCACAGAAAAGATGACTGTAAACATTACATTTTATTGCCCTGTAGGACATTGAACCACTTGGTATCTATTAGCAAATCCATCCTAGCATTCCTAAGTGCATCTATATATGGCTGATTTTCAAATTCTGTTTTCAACTGCTCTTCACATCTCATTGGTTCCCTCATTAATTCACAAGGTGAATGAAATTATTTACACGTGTTTATTTTATGGTTGAAAGTCATGTTTGCAATCTTTTGAAAAGTACCATTTGGCTCCCCCCAGGGAGAGCCGTGCCCCTTCCTCCTTACCCTCCGTGCCCAGTGCCCCGCCTGGCTGTGGCTCTATCACGCGGTGCTGTCTCCCCAGCTATACTAGGGTCCTGGGGACCTGCACTTCATCCTGCTGGTTCGGTCTTGTGACGTCTGTATTCACTGCACCTGGTCCAGGGTCAGGGAAAGAGGAGGTGCTCAATAAATGTTTCTGGAGAGCCTTGCCCCATGGGTCACCAGCGTGGATTACCCAGCGTCACTTCATCAGCACCCAATTCACTGTTTTGGGTGTTTTTTTATTTTTTGAGATGGAATCTCGCTCTGTTGCCCAGACTAGAATGCAGCGGCTCAATCTCAGCTCACTGCAAGCCCCATCTCCCGGGTTCAAGTGATTCTCCTGCCTCAGCCTCCCGAGTAGCTGGGACTACAGGCACCTGCCATCATATCCAGCTAATTTTTGTATTTTTGTAGAGACAGGGTTTCACCACGTTGGCCAGGCTGGTCTTGAACTCCTGACCACAGGTGACCTGCCTGCCTCAGCCTCCCAAAGTGCTGGGATCACAATCATGAACCACTGTGCCCGGCCCAGATGGCAGTTTTTATACCTTTACACATGTAAGCAAAGATACTTGCCCAGAAAAATTTGATTTTACCTGGAGAGTCACTCGGAAGGACAATATGTATAGGGATTTGAACCCAGAAGACATGTTATCAGGTATGATATTTAGGACATGTGGTTCTTCAAAGACTCTCTACGTCTACTGTTTCTTAGCTTCTTGGATGCTCAGTGATGCTTGCAAAAATCTCCATCCCAGTACATTCTACAACATGTCAGTGTCACTGCACCATTCACTACATTTCTTTTCTCCTTGCGTCTTTCTTTAAAAACAGCAGCCACAGAAGGAGTAGCATGCCTGTGTTTTATACCTCTTTTCTCTCTCCTGTTGATTTCCTGGCAAGTGTCCGATTTCATTATGACATGGAGAATCAACTTTGGGCCGCGGGAGGCTCGTTGAGCTGCTGTAATGGCTGGGTGTTTATTCATCATCCTCTCCCATGCTGCTTCCAGCCTTGACAGTCAGCACAACAAATACTTAATGGCTCCCGACTTCCGTGAGGCTTCATATTTCACACTCGATGGGCTACCGTCTGCAGTGGGTCTGTTCCTCCCTATGTTTGCAGAAAAACTGGCAGAGGGATAATCGTAAAGTTTTATTCTCCTATCTTCTTCTGCTCATTTGTAAGGGCTTCCAGACACACATAACTTACTGAGAGTCAGACTCTGAAAGAAGCTCCTCCAAGAACGCCTGCTGGGTAATTGAAATGATGCTCTTCAGAACTGTTCAAGTTTCTATCACTATGCAGCTATTGATGGTGGCATTCCTGAAGAATATATTGCTCTTGCAAGCACTTGCTGGGGCTTTCCAGGGTATTCTGAATCCATTTTGATTTTGTTTACAGTTGCTGGCTTGTTTGGTGACTTGGAGATGATGATATGTTGGGATGATGCCCAGGATGTCCAGGAATAGACTTTGCGGGTAGAGAATGACGGGAGAATCTTTCTGCCTTCTTTTACCCACTGTTTCCTCTCCTCTCCTCCCCTCTCCTCTCCTCTCCTCTCCTCTCCTCTCCTCTCCTCTCCTCTCCTTTCTCCTTCCTTCCCTCCCTCCCTCCCTCCCTCCCTCCCTCCCTCCTTCCTTCCTTCCTTCCTTCCTTCCTTCCTTCCTTCCTTCCTTCCTTCCTTCCTTCCTTCGAGAGAGTCTCACTCTGTTGCCTGGAGTGCAGTGGTGCAATCTCGGCTCACTGCAACCTCCAACTCCCGGGTTCAAGCGATTCTCCTGCCTCAGCCTCCCGAGGAGCTGGGATTACAAGCACGCACCACTACGCCCAGCTAATTTTTTTGTATTTTTAGTAGAGACTGGTTTCACCATGTTAGCCAGGATGGTCTCGATCTCCTGACCTTGTGATCCCCCCGCCTCAGCCTCCCAAAGTGCTGGGATTACAGGCATGAGTCACTGTGCCCATCTCCCCCCACCCCGTCTTTTTAATTTTTTTCTAGATAGAGTCTCACTCTGTCACCCAGGCTGGAGTGCAGTGGCCCGATCTCAGCTCACTGCAACCTCCACCTCCTGGGTTCAAACGATTCTCCTGCCTCAGCCTCCCGAATGGCTGGGATTACAGGCGCCCACCAGCATGCCCCACTATTTTTTTTTTTATTTTTAGTAGAGACGCGGTTTCATCATTTTGGCCAGGTTGGTCTCGAACTCCTGACCTCATGATCCACCCACTTCGGCCTCCCAAAGTGCTGGGATTACAAGCATGAGCCACCGCACCTGGCATTTTTTTTTTTTTAAAGACATGCTTTCACTCTGTCACCCACGTTGGAGTGCAGTGGCGCCATCACAGTTCACCGCAACCTCTACCTCCTGAGCCCAAGCAGTCCTCCCAGCTCAGCCTCCCGAGTAGCTGGGACCACAGCCACACCCAGCTAATTTTTTTATTTCTTGTAGAGAAGGAGATCTCCCTATGTTGCCCAGGCTGGTCTTGAACCTCTGGACTCAAGCAATCCTCCCGCCTCTGCCTCTCAAAGAGCTGGGATTACAGGCATGAGCCACCGTACACAGCCCACTCTTTTTTTCTTAACCTGATAGTTTGCCTAGGACAGAAATCCATGTAGCAGAGGAACAAGCACATAGACACTGAGTCAGGCAACCCTGAGTTCAAGTCCTGAATCCCCCAACTGCAGTCCCTGAAATCCTTGCTTCCCATTCTTCACTCCCTCCTGGTCTATGAATGATAAATTCCCATCCTTCCAAATGTGACTTTGCCGCCGCAACTCTTGCTAGAAAGTGCAGAGTATGTGGTGGGGGAGGAAATGACGGCGAGCCTGGCCTGCAGTGGAGTCACGTGTTCTTGCTCATCTCTCCTGTGCTTCGTCCATCTGCCATAAGAAGAATATGCCCTGGGTGGCTGCTGGGCCCACAGTGATGAAGATGGGGCCAACCTGAACCCAACCTGCAACCTGGAGATGATCCCGCCCAACCTGGAGAGCAGTGCGTGAGAAAGATAAGTGTTGACAGGGGTTGGCATAATTTTGTCTGTAAAGGGCCAGACAATCTCAGTTGCAGTTTCTCAACTCTGCCCCCGTGGTACAAAGGCAGCCAGAGACAACACAGAAAGAGATGAGTATGGCTGGGTCCAATAAAACTTTATTTGTGGACACTAAAATTGGAAATTCACGTAATTTTCTTGTGTCAGGAAATATACCTTATTTATTTATTGCCATTTAAAAACATAAGCTATTCTTAGCTCATGGGCTACAGAAAAGTAGGCGGTGGGCTAGATGTGGCAGTAGTTTGCCCAGACTTGCTGTAAGCCATTGAGATGTGTGAGGTTTCCTTGTTACAGAGCAAAGCTGATTAATATACCGTTCCATTTGTGCAATCTTGAACAAATGACTTATCCCCCCTAAATCTCAACTTTCTTTCTGTTTTTCTTTTCTTTCTTTCTTTTTTTTTTTTTTTTGAGACGGATCTCACTCTGTCGTCCAGGTTGGAGTGCCACAGCATGATCTCAGCTCACTGCAATTTCCGCCTCCTGGGTTCAAGGAATTCTCCTGCCTCAGCCTCCCGAGTAGCTGGGATTACAGATGCCTGCCACCACACCCAGCTAATTTTTGTATTTTTAGTAGAAATGGGGTTTCACCATGTTGGCCAGGTTGGTCTTGAACTCCTGACATCAGGTGATCTGCCTGCCTCGGCCTCCCAAAGTGCTGGAATTATAGGTGTGAGCCGCCATGTCTGGCCAAATCTCAACTTTCTTTTCATAAAATGGAGGTAACAGGGTGGGCACGGTGGCTCACGCCTGTAATCCCAGCACTTTGGGAGGCCAAGGAGGGCGGATCACGAGGTCAGGAGATTGAGACCATCCTGGCAACACGGTGAAACCCCGTCTCTACTAAAAATACAAAAAATTAGCCGGACGTGGTGGCAGGCGCCTATAGTCCCAGCTATGTGGGAGGCTGAGGCAGAATGGCGTGAACCCGGGAGGTGGAGATTGCAGTGAGCCGAGATGGCGCCATTGCACTCCAGCCTGGGTGACAGAGCAAGACTCCGTCTCAAAAAAAAAAAAAAAAAAAAAAAAGATAGAGGTAACAGTATAGTATTTCTCATTGCAAATGAAATCATATACAGGGATTGTTTTGATTATAGATGTTTAATATATTATGGTTTTAGTCTACGTACTGTCATTCTAGTAGAGGGAGGGGACAGGAGCTCTTCCTCCAAACTCAAGTCGACTGAGGCTGTGTTTCCTTCTCAGCGAAGTCAAACAAGTGGGGCTCCAGGAAGATAACTCTTCAAGACTGGGGATGCCGACAAACAGAGGCCATGGGCAGCTCATTCCCTGCCAGGTGCTTACAGAGCTGCCAAGTCTGCAGTCTCCTTTGTTCCTGCTCTCAGGACAGCCAGGGGTATGGAGAAGGTGTGCCCGGGAGCTTGGCCTGGGTTCCCAGGAGTATGGTGTATATATGAGTATAGAGACCAGGGTCTGCTTCCCATCTGGAAAGAATCTGACTGGAGCAGCTGGTGATGGCTGTGCAGGTAGGGACTGTGATGCAACTGCCCAGGAAAAAAGGATGGGGGTCCCCCACCCATATGTGTACAGAACTTAGAAACCATTGCAGAGGACCTCATTGATTCCTGTGGCTGAGTGTGAATGACCATGATACCAAGGGGAAGTAGGAGCCACAACCTGCCCAGGGTGAGGGACACCTTACCCAGAGAACGTGGTAAGGGCATGGACCACTGGAAGAGCTTGAAGGGAAACAGACATCCCTCCCTCCCTCCCTCCCTCCCTCCCTTCCTCCCTTCCTCTCTCTTTCTCTTTCTCTCTCTCTCTCTCTCTCTCTCTCTCTCTTTCTTTCTTTCTCTTGCTTGCTTTCTTGCTTGACAGAGTTTCGCTCTTGTTACCAATGCTGGAGTGCAATGGCCCAATCTCAGCTCACTGCAACCTCTGCCTCCTGGGTTCAAGCAATTCTCCTGCCTCAGCCTCCTGAGTAGCTGGGATTACAGGCATCTGCCACCAAGCCCAGCTAATTTTTAGTAAAGATGGGGTTTCACCATCTTGGCCAGGCTGGTCTCGAATTCCTGACCTCAGGTGATCCACCTACCTCAGCCTCCTAAAGTGTTGGGATTACAGGCGTGAGCCACGCACCTGGCCGGACATCCCTTTCTGAAGGTATCCTCAGTAATGGAGATGTCCAGTGTCAGTCTGAACATCACTCCAGGAAACGTGGCAGGGGGGTGGGGGGTGATGGACACACCATCTGCATGAAGACCACCCTGGGGCAGGTGGTACCAGAGCCTCAGAGAGAGATGGAGAGCGCCTCCATTCTTATCTCAGAGCCACAGCTGGACTGCTGCAGGGGGAATGGGACCTGAGAGCTTTGAATTAGACATGGGGTTGTGATTTAAAACTGGAAGGCTTTCTAATAACTGAAAATGACCAGGAAAAAAAATAGGATCTGCTTAAAATGTCGTTTGGAGATAGAAAGTGGAATTTGACAGAGCATGGCTGAAGGCATTGATTAGAGAAAATATAAAACCATTTTACGTTTATATCCCCTGAGTCTGAGACTGCTCAATAAACCAGTTAAACATTTGATTAGAATCCTCATGTTTTCCCTCCACCCCATCTCCCTAGCTCCCCTGCCAGTGGGAAAATGTTGCAAGCTGGTTTCACACTTTTACTTAAGGAAGGAAGGAAAAAGAAGGAAGGGAGAGAGAGAAAGAAAGAAAAGCTCCGTCATGGCTATTTGCAAGAACATACTTAGGACACACTATTTATTTCTGGAACTCCCTTAAGTTAGATGTAACCACAGTTATCTTCCTTCTAGGGTGATTTTACTCAAGGAAAAAATGTTATCCCCAGTGTTCACTTGCTTCAGTCCTTCCAGGCAAAGTCAGAAAGATAGAACCTGGTCAATTTGCAGAACAGGAAGGAAGGAAGGAAGGGAGGGAGGGAGGAGAAAGAAAGAAAAAGAGAAAGAAAGAGAGAGAGAAATAAAGGAAGGAAGGAAGGAAAGAAAAGGAAGGAAGGAAGGAGAAAAGAAAAAAGAAAGAAAGGAAAGGGAAAGAAGGGCGAGAAGGGGAAGGGAAGATAGAACTACTTCATCAAAGTCGATCTCAAGTGTCATCTGAAGAAAGCCTAACAAGTAAAGGACCCAGAATCTTTTTTTTTTTTTTTTTTTTTCTATTCTGTGAAGAGTACTTTCTCCAGGTTGCGGACAGTTATCTTGATCTTGAATTTAAAGACCCACTTAAGGCAGAGTCAGGGTCTCAGCCAATCAGGGTCCCACAAGCCCTGGCCACCAATTGGTGCAGGGGCCCAGGCTTGAGCCAATCAGAGCAGGGCATGCCCCTGGGACTGTGATTGGCTCAGGAGTGAGCACGTGACCCAAGATGGCTCCAGGAGAGCCAGGAAAGGGTGTGTGCTCAGTGGCTGGCGGGGAAGCTCTGTCAGTGCTGCTGTTGATGCCTCTCTTGATTCCGGCAGTCACAAGAAGAGGCATATGGTCATGGTGGTTACAGCTATCTTACTGATAGGGCTGCCAGATAAAATATGAGAAGCCCAATTACATTTAAATTTCAAAATAATTGAATTTCAGATATACAGTGATTTGTGGGGAGGGACTGTCAATATTTGGGACGTAATTATACTAAAAATATTTTCATTGTCTGAGATTCAAATTAACTGCATGACTATCATTCATGTATCCATTTATTCATTTTTTGCTACATCTGGCATTCCTCTACCTGAAGGCACCCGTGTATAGAGGCTGACTGTGCAGAGGGCCATAGCCAGAGGGAACCGCCGGCCGGCTCAGATAATACTGACAGAGTGACCCTTAAGACCAAGTACTCCAGGCCAGACGCCCTGTGCCAGCACCTTTGAAGGCTCAGGGATTTAGGCACAACCGCTAACTCATAGAGTTGAGGCCCCACCAGCCTGCTTGAAATGCAAATTAAGTTACAACAGCAACAAAAAATGTTTGTTACTTATAAAAAGTTTGTTACTTTACTTACAAAAAGTAAGTAACAAAAAAAGACCCGTGTCCTTATAAAAAATGTTCTTGTATTCCTTAATTTGTTGACTTGAATTTATACCCACCACACTTAGAGAGCTTTCTGTTTTGAGAATCTAAAATTATTTATCCAGGTGTTCTAGTTCTGTAAGGATTTCATTTTTTCATATGATATCTATAATTCAACTGGAATTAATTTTGGTTAAGGAGGGCGGTGAGAGGCACGATTTTGAAACAACTCTTGAGTTTCCCTGAATCACATGATACAGCAGTTCTCAGCTGTCCCCCTTCATTTGGCACCCGTTTGAGCCGCAAGTCAAGTGAGATGACAGAACACACGTAGGAGGAAGGGTCCTTCTCACAGAGACGATAGAGTAAGGAGGAGAAGGATGGAGGGAGGGAGAGAGAGAAAAACAAAAGAGAGAGGAAGGGCCCTAAAGGAAGGACTCTCGAGATAATAAAATAATTTGAAGTCCAATTTTTGTCTCTGTAGAGGGAAGGTCTCCTTCTTCAAGCTGCCTCAGGGATGTCTGTGAATGTCAGTGCTCTAGTACATATGCAATGCTCCATAACCCTGCATGGGTAGGACACTCACCCTGTTCCTTCTCCTGACCGGGTTCCTGCCACACCTTACCCACGAGTCATGGTTGGAGAGAGCAGTGTGTTTAATCCCCACACTCCCCGACCGCGCCACTTCTCTCCCACCTGTTGGGAAGGCCTCTGCAGATAGAATGCAGTGGAACTGGGGAGAGGAGAATAGGGGAACCCAGACTCATGTTCTCCAGATATCGTCTCCCCAGAAACAGGGCTCGCTCTGCATGAGCACCTGTGAGGAAGATGCGTTAGGAGGAAATAATTGAGGATCCCATTCAACCTGGGCTACTGCAATCCTTCCTGGATCATGTCCCACGTCAGCCATCACCACACCAATATTCTGTTTCTAACCATGGGTTCCTAGAGTAATGATGGTCTGAGTGGTCGTGTGACACAGGGTGGAATGAGGTGTATCCTGCTGGAATCCAGGGAAGAGGTGAAGTGTCATGTGATACCAGCCCCAGAGAGTCTGTACTTCCTTGGCTTGGGCATGGCTGTGCAGGACACACTTCCGATCCATTGGTGACACCTTGCTGATGAGTCACTGAATTGTAACCAGTGTTAACTTTTTATTTACTATTTATTCAGCCCCTGCAGAGTTTGGGTTCCATGAGGGTAGGGAAGAGTTTTGTTTTGTTTTTTTTTAACTATTATATCCCCAGTAATTAGAGGAGGGCCTGGCACAGAATGACTCAGAAGATATTTTTTGAATGAATGAAGAAAGGAATTTGCAATGATGGCGGTAAATGCTTCTAAAGGCATCACGAAACATAGCTGCCCCAGCATGTTTACTTCAGAGTTTGAGAATCACTTCTTCATAGATCATACCCCATTTAGGACGTTTGCCTTCATCTGCCCAAGTAGTTTGGGTGGCCTCCAGGTCCCAAGAGCTCAGATCATCCCTGAGGCTGGCCATCGCCATCACCCACCAAATTGCTCTTGAAAGCTCCTTTATCGGGTTTTGGTGGGGCAGATATGAAAAAGGACAGGGAAGGTTTGGCCTCCAGGCCCTCCACTCTGTGTTTAAAATATTCAAAGGACAAGGCGCTCCCGAAGCCGGAATGATAAAGCTGGCTTCACGGATGTCACTGGTGATGAGCAGATGAAAACACAAATGCAGGCCTTGGCTTTGTGAAAGCGAGGGACGTCTGAGAAGGGAATGGTGGATAAAGCGTGCGTGGAGGCCAGGCGCAGTGGCTCACGCCTGTCATCCCAGCACTTTGGGAGGCCGAAGCAGGCAGATCACGAGGTCAGGCTTTCCAGACCAGCTTGACCAACATGGTGAAACCCCGACTCTACTAAAAATACAAAAATTAGCTGGGC
Organism: Rhinopithecus roxellana; assembly: GCF_007565055.1. Lineage (NCBI taxonomy): Eukaryota > Metazoa > Chordata > Mammalia > Primates > Cercopithecidae > Rhinopithecus > Rhinopithecus roxellana. The sequence goes on along the minus strand of NC_044567.1, from coordinate 64,039,908 downwards.
ACGGTGGTGTGTGTCTATAATCCCAGCTACTCAGGAGCCTGAGGCAGGAGAATTGTTTGAACCTGGGAAACTCACAATTGCAGTGAGCTGAAGTCATGTCATTGCACTCCAGCCTGGGTGACAGAGCAAGAATCTGTCTCAAACAACAAAAGACAAAACAAAACGAAACCCAAAAGCGCACATGGGACCCACAGCTACCTGCCCAACCCTCAGCACCCTCAGCTTTCAGGAGGTGGGAGGAGTGGGGACAAAGTGGCAGACAGGCTCCTCTTCATGTCTACGTCTCCCACCTGCTTTCTGTGAGCCACCTTCGTCGTCCCTGCACCAGGTTTGCATGATAGCCGTGACAGCTTGTGCTGGAGCCACATGGTGGGTTGGAAAGGCGTTTATCAGTGCAAAACACTCCAGTCATTGGCATGTTTTATGGGATTCCAAAACCATGGAGAGTGGAGGAACGTTCTTCCCCAAAGCTTCCCTCAGGAGATGGGGGATAAAAAAAGAGGAATGGGAGAGATGAAAAGGCTTTTTTACTCCCCAAATTGGAACCACACTTCAGATGAAAATAATGTGTCTTGAAGGCAGTGATAAGATAGAAGAGAAAATTGCTCTAGAAATGTTCACGACAATGTCTCCCTCTTATCTCTTTGTGCCCCTGTCAGTTGGTGACAGTGTTTTCTGCTGATTGAGAATACCCAGAATATGGAACAAAAGCTGCCTTTAAAGCGTGGTCTCTGAGAACATTAGCCCGTTTTTTTCACGTCTTTAATTTCACGGCTTCAACATGTACGGTTGTTTGACAATTTCACGAGGCAGCTGTGGAGAGAAAACAAAACATGACTGCCAATTAGCGCTGTCTCACTTGCCTGTCCAACTGCTCCATCTTCGCTGAAGCCTTACATGCATTTTTCCAAGCCACTTGGCTTCTTGGGTGCTATTTAATTTGCCTGGAACATTCTCACAGATCAGCATTTCACGAGAGCCGTGGTGCTTGGCTGGAGGGCAGTACTGTACCTTCCTGGCCAGTTCTCATCAGAGAAAAGATGTCACGTGCTGTCATTCACATGTTGAAGTCCTAACCCTCAGGACCTCAGAACTTGCCCTTATTTGGAAATAGGGTCTTTGCAGAGGTAATCAAGTTAGGATGAGGTCATCAGGATGAGCTTTAATCCAAAGACCAGTGTCCTTATAAGAAGTACAATTTGGGCCAGGCACTGTACCTCACACTGTAATCCCAGCACTTTGGGAGGCCGAGGCGGGCAGATCACGAGGTCAGGAGATAGAGACCATCCTGGCTAACATGGTGAAACCCCGTCTCTACTAAAAAATACAAAAAACTAGCCAGGCGAGGTGGCGGGCGCCTGTAGTCCCAGCTACTCGGGAGGCTGAGGCAGGAGAATGGCGTGAACCCGGGAGGCGGAGCTTGCAGTGAGCTGAGATCTGGCCACTGCACTCCAGCCCAGGCCACAGAGCGAGACTCCATCTCAAAAATAAATAAATAAATAAAAATACAAATACAAAAATTAACCGGGTGTGGTGGCGGGCTCCTGGAATTCCATCTACTTGGGAGGCTGAGGCGAGGGAATCGCTTGAACCTGGGAGGTGGAGGTTGCAGTGAGCCAAGATCACACCACTGTACTCCAGCCTGGGAGACAGAGCCAGACTCTGTCTCAAAAAAACAAATTTTGTTTTAAAATTTGTCTTCATTTAATTGATACCCAGAGTTGGCCCCATGACACAGCCATCAGAAGGTCCTGAGAACATGTGCCCAACTTGGTCGGGGCACAGCTTGGTTTTATATATTTTAGGGAGGTATGAGACATCAATCAAATACATTTAAGAAATACATAGGTTTGGTTCATAAAGGCGGGACAACTCAAAGCAGGGCTTCCAGGCTATGGGTCAATTTAAACATTTTCTGTTGACAATTGGTTGAATTTATCTAAAGACCTCGGATCATAGAAAGAAAATGTTCAGCTTAAGATAAATGATTGTGGAGACTAACATTCTTTTGAAGTCTTATAGTGGCAGCCCTTAGAGACAATAGATGATACATGTTTCCTATTCAGATCTTTAAAAGGTACTAGACTTTTTTTTTTTTTTTTTTTTTTTTTTTTGAGATAGAGTATTGCTCTGTTGCCCAGACTGGAGTGCAGTGGCACGATCTCGGTTTACTGCAATCTGCCTCCGGGGTTCAAGCGCTTCTCCTGCCTCAGCCTCCTGAGTAGCTGGGATTACGGGCATGCACCGCTATATGCAGCTAATTTTTGTTTTTTTTTTTTTTTTTTGCTTTTCTTTTGAGACGGAGTCTCACTCTGTCACCCAGGCTGGAGTGCAGTGGTCGGATCTCGGCTCACTGTAAGCTCCGCCTCCTGGGTTTACGCCATTCTCCTGCCTCAGCCTCCCAAGTAGCTGGGACTACAGTCGCCCGCCACCTCGCCTGGCTAGTTTTTTTGTATTTTTTAGTAGAGACAGGGTTTCACTGTGTTAGCCAGGATGGCCTCAATCTCCTGACCTTGTGATCCTCCCGTCTCGGCCTCCCAAAGTGCTGGGATTACAGGCTTGAGCCACCGCGCCCGGCCAATTTTTGTATTTTTAGTAGAGATGGGGTTTTGCCATGTTGTCCAACCTGGTCTTGAATTCCTGACCTCAAGGGATCTGCCTGCCTTGGTCTCCCAAAGTGCTGGGATTACAGGCACGAGCCACCATGCCCACCCGGCCTAAATTTGCTTTAGTTAATCCCTTTAGGATCGGGAGGGCCTGGAAGAAAAAGAGCTATGTTATGTTAGCTATGTTAATACAGATAATAATAATAGCTATTAGCTATGTTAATACAGATTCTTTACAGATGCAAATTCTCCCCCACAAAGGACGGCTTTGCAGGGCCATTTCAAGATATGGCAAAGAAACATGTTTCGGGATAAAATATTTTGATTTTCTTCCTTGTCTTGTAAAGTTATGCCAGAGTCAGGTTGGAAAGTGAACCACAATATATAGGGTTAAATAAAACCCATCTGATGAGAATTTTTGATTTGTAGCTCATGACTCCCAGACCCCTTAGGAATTTGGGCAAGATACAAAAATCAATTTAGTTCTCACCAGAGAACTTGAATCCCAGCCGGAGTCTGGGAGCCACTAGATGGCAGTCAAGACTGAGGCTGGACTAAGTCTAAACCAGCGGCAATGGCCACAGCTGGGCACAGCCAGGGTGGGAGAAAGGCCTGGAAGCCCCATGGCGGGCAGAGGCACGGCGGCCCCCTTGGGAGGGGAAAGGGAGAACGCCGCAGCCAGCTGTGTCTGTGAGGCACTGGGCAGGGGCAAAAGGTCACTATTCAGGGAGGATGGAGGTTTGAAAGCCCAGGAGCTTTCACGTGAAGAAGAAACCAAATTCAGAAAGATTCAAAGGCTTACCTGATGTCACAAATCAGTGTCTTGGAGTCAGAGCCCAAAGCTGGCCCTGGGTCTGGTTTGCCCACTGTGTAGAAGAAAAATGCATCTTAGCTGGCTCTGACTTAGAAAGAGGAAGAAGGTGCCCTTGGGGAGGCCACCTGGGCTCTCCATTTTGAAGCAGACAGCTGTCCAGAACTGCAGCTCTTCACCACAGGGGCTACCTGGCCAGAGGCTGCTGCGTCAGGCAGTGCTCACCTGTCAGGTCAAGGAGGCCCAGGGAGGGGGCTGGGGAGCCACAGCAGCGGGTGACAGTGGGTTCCTGGGGTGGGTGGGATGCCTGTGGGTCAGATCAGGGACCTGTGTGTCCCTTCCACGGGCAGCTTTCTGCACAGCCTTCCCTCTCCGTAAGTGCAGAAAGAGATCGAGGCCTCCTGGTCACTTGGAGCAGTGTTCTTTATTCAGACAGGATCCTTCTGGCTTAGTTCATCCAGAATTTTGGAAACTTTGGGAGAACCATCCATTGTCATTTGCCTGCAAGTCTGGCCACATCTAGTTTCCCTGAGCCAAAATTGCAGCCACCCTGTAAGATGCTTCACAGGCTCTTGGTACCTGGTATTGACAGTGATGAGAGGGCAAAGGGGAAGGTTAATGAACCTGGTATTGACAGTGATGAGAGGGCAAAGGGGAAGGTTAATGAACCTGGTATTGACAGTGATGAGAGGGCAAAGGGGAAGGTTAATGAAGACTTTTTCGTTCTTAAAAAAATAACCATAATGATGAGTAACATTTATCAATTGCAAATGATGGGCCAAGCATTTTGCATGCATTGCCTGATTTAGTTCTTACAACCACCCTTGCGATAACAAACAAAATGAAGAAGAAACCAAGTTCAGAAAGGCTCAGAAACTTGCATGATGTCACAAATCAGAGCCTTGGAGTCAGGGCTGAAGCAGGCCCTGGGCCTGGTTAGCCCACTCTGTACAAGAAATGCTCTCCAGCTGTGCAAAAGCCAAAGCTTAAGACAAGAGAAGGGGAGCTAAAATTGTTATGAGAGAGAGTTTAGAGGAAGGACTAAAACTTTAGGGATACAAAAATTGCACAAGCTCGCATTTCACTTTTCCCCAAATATTAATCTCTTTTGGAAACTTAGGAAAGATTATGGGCTGGGCATGGTGGCTCACAACTGTAATCCCAGCACTTTGGGATGCCAAGGCAGGCGGATCACTTGAGGTTGGGAGTTCAATACCAGCCTGGCCAACATGGCAAAACCCAGTCTCTACTAAAAATACAAACATTAGCCAGGCGTGGAGACAGGTACCTGTAATCTCAGCTTCTCTGGAGACTGAGGCAGAAGAACCACTTGAACCCGGGAGGCAGAGGTTGTAGTCAGCCGAGATGGTGCCATTGCACTGCAGCCTGGGCAACAAGAGCGAGACTCTGTCTTGGAAAAAAAAAAAAGATTATGGGCTGGCATGGTGGCTCACACCTATAATCTCAGCACTTTGGGAGGTAGAGGAGGGCAGATTGCTTGAGCCCAGGAGTTTGTGACCAAGCTGTGCAACATAGCAAGACCCTGTCTCTACAAAAAATACAAAAATTAGCTAGGTGTGGTGGTACACGCCTGTGGTCCCAGCTACATGGGAGGCTGAAGCAGGAAGATTGCTTGAGCCTGAGAGGCCACGGTGACCTGTGATCACAGCTCTGCACTCCAGCCTGGGGGACAAAGCAAGAGCTTGTCTCAAAAATAAATAAATAAATATAAATAAATAAATAAAAGAGAGAGAGAGGTTATGTGAAAAAAGAGCTCCATGACTAAAATGCGCTGGGAAGCTCTAGTTTAAGTAAAGTGCAGTGGGGTTCTTTGCGGCTGGGCTTCCTTGGCCGTGTCTAGGACAGAGTGACCCCCAGCTCACAGCCAGCACAGAGGGGATCCCAATCCTGCAACTTCAAGGAACTGATGGTGTTGGAAGTAGATTCTTCTTAGAACCCCCTGATAAGAACCCAGCCTGGCTGACACTTTGACTTTGACCTTATAAAACCTAGATCAGAAAAACTAGCCGAGCCAACCTGGACTTCCGACCTGTGAGCTAAGTGATACATTTGTGTTGTTTTAAGCTGCTAAAGTTGTGGCCAATTTGTTACAGTAGCAACAGGAAATCACTATACTCACCTGTCATGACTTTTCTCTCTTCCCATGTCCTAGACAAAGCTGTGTGATTGCTGGCCCTCCCCTCAGGACCTGTCACTCTCTGCCTTAGTGCCAAGGTGAGGCCTGAGGGTCAAAATTCAGAGGTCCTTTTGAAGTTCTCTGTTCTCAGGGGTCTTTGAAACCTGGAGCCAGAGGAAGGGAGGCAGAGAATATTTGCTTGGCCAAATGAAGCTTATTTTGAATTCCAACATAAAGATTCAAAATCTAGAAGCCAGCCAGGTATGGTGGTTCATGCCTGTAATCCCAGCACTTTGGAAGGCCAAGGCAGGAGAATCACTTGAAACCAGGAGTACAAGATCAGTCTGGGCAATGTAACAAGACCCCATCTCTACTAAAAATAGAAATAAAAAAATTAGCTGGTTGTGGTGTCAGCACCTGCAGTCCCGGCTATTTAGGAGGCCGAGACAGGCATACTGCTTGAGCCCAGGAGGTCGACGCTGCAATGAGCCATGTTCGAATCACTGTACTCCAGCCTGGGTGACAGGGCGAGACCCTGTTTCTTTTTTTTTTTTTTGAGACGGAGTCTCGCTCTGTTGCCTAGGCTGGAGTGCAGTGGCACGATCTTGGCTCACTGCAGCCTCCACCTCCGGGGTTCAGGCGATTCTTGTGCCTCAGCCTACCGAGTAGCTGGGATTACAGGCTGGTGCCACCACACCTGGCTAATTTTTGTATTTTCTGTATTTTTAGTAGAGATAGGGTTTTACCATGTTGGCCAGACTGGTTTTGAACTCCTGACCTTAAGTGATCTGCCTGCCTCAGCCTCCCAAAGTGCTGGGATTATAGGTGTGAGCCACTGCACCTGGCTTTTTTTTTTTTTTTTTTCCCCGAGATGGAGTTTCATTCTGTCCCTCAGGCTGGAATGCAGCGGCATGATCTCAGCTCACTGCAACCTCTACCTCCTGGGTTCGGGTGATTCTTGTGCCTCAGCCTCCTGAGTAGCTGGGATTACAGGCTTATGCCACCATGCCTGGCTAATTTTTATATTTTTAGTAGAGACAGGATTTCGCCATGTTGGCCAAGCTGGTCTCCAACTCCTGACCTCAGGTGATCTGCTCGTCGCAGCCTCCCAAGGTGCTGGGATTACAGGTGTGAGCCACCGTGCCCAGCACGCCTAGCTAATTTTTATATATTTTTGTATTTTCAGTAGAGATGGGGGTTTCACCATGTTGGCCAGGCTGGTCTTGAACTCCTGACCGCAAGTGATCTGCCTGCCTCGGCTTCCCAAAGTGCTGGGATTACAGGTGCGAGCCACTGCACCCGGCCTAAGACCCTGTTCTTGAAGAAAAAAAAAAAAATCTGGAAGGCTTCTCCAGCACACAGACTGCGTGGAAAATTAAAGCTGCTTAAAAATAATTATTTGGCTTTATGCTGAGTTAAAGAAGCCAGACACGAAAGTGTACACGCTGTGTGATTCGATTTCTGTGAAGTTCCAGAATAGGCGAAACTAATCTTTGATGTCAGAAATTGGAATATGGGTTGCCTCTGGGGAGTGGGTGGAGGATTGAGGGCTGGGGGGATTTTATTAAACTAGAATGAGAGGAATGTTCTGGATTCTGACAGGGGTGTGGGATCCACAGGGATGTACATTTGTCAAAACTCATCCAATTGTATACTTAAGATATGTACATATCAATGTATGTACATTATGCTTCAAAAGTAAATTAGAAAAAAATAAAAATAATTATTTAGAAAGAAATAATTGGGTATCGTGAACAATCACTTGTTGTTTAGAGGAAAGGTGGTCCAGCTCTACAGATAAAGAAAAATTTTTCTCCAGCATCCAAGTGACATACACTTCAACAGGCAGGGTTGGCCTTGGGATTCAATGGCAATTGACAGATACTGCTCCATTGCAGCTGCGCTCCATCCCTGTGGATCCTGATTGTACAGGAAGTTCATCAATGTGTCACCAACCGAGAAAGCATGGTAAAGGCTGGGATTTGATGCAGGTCTGACCCAATCAAGAAGTCTGAAGCCAAGGACATTTTGAGTCTAAAATCCCAGCCACTCCAGTGGCTCAGGCAGGAGACTCACTGGAGCCTGGAAGCTCGAAGCCACAAGGAGCTATGTATGTATGTATGTGTGTGTATGTATGTATGTATGTATGTATGTATGTATGTATTTATTTATTTATTTTGAGGTGGAGTCTCGCTCTGTCACCCAGGCTGGAGTGCAGTCGTGTGATCTCAGCTCACTGCAACCTCCCGCTTCCAGGTTCAACCGATTCTCCTGCCTCAGCTTCCCAAGTAGCTGGGATTACAGGTGTGCACCACCCTACCTGGCTAATTTTTTGTATTTTTAGTAGAGACAGGTTTCACCATGTTGGCCAGGCTGGTCTTGAACTCCTGACCTCAAATGATCCACCCACCTCAGCCTCCCAAAGTGCTGGGATCAGGGGCGTGAGCCATCACACCCAGCCCGCAGTGAGCTCTGATCCCGCCACTGCACTCCAGCCTGGGCAACAGAGCAAGATTTTGTCTCAAAAACTAAATTAACAGGCCACACATGGTGGCTTATGCCTGTAATCCCAGCACTCTGGGAGGCTGAGGCGGGCAGATCACCTGAGGTCGGGAGTTTGAGACCAGGCTGACCAACATGGAGAAACCCCGTCTCTACTAAAAATACAAAATTAGCTGGACCTGGTGGCGCAGGCCTGTGATCCCAGCTACTCAGGAGGCTAAGGCAGGAGAATCACTTGAACCTGAGAGGCGGAGGTTGCAGTCAGCCAAGATCACGCCATTGCACTCCAGCCTGGTCAGCAAGGGCAAAACTCCATCTCAATAAATAAATTAATTAATTAAATAAACGAAGTAAAAAAAATGAAAAGATCCCCGCTTAAAATTTTTAAAAGAGTATAGATAGCAGTTAAATGTAGTAAAATAATTAGTAGTGATATTTTGAGTATCTACTATCTTTTTATGCAATTGATGTAACTGTAAGTTTACATAATTTATTTTCAAATAATGTTCCCGTGGAACAATCGGTTTTCCAACGTCCTGAAACTTGAACAGCCTTGGGAGTCTGTCCAAGCTGGCACCAGAACCTCACTGTTTAGACCAAATCTGAGAAAAACAAAGGCCAGAGCCTCCCTGAGCGGGGGATTTGGGCAGGAGCCATTGAGATGTCAAATGGGAAGAATGGGATTTTCCTAAGTAATGCTCTTCACTGAGACAGCACAGCTCCTGGGAGTGTCATGAACAGAACAGGCTCTTAGCAAGTGCTGGCCCAGGGGACAGGCGCTAACCCTTCCCTCGGTTCCATGCCCACTGGTTCTTTGTGTATGATCGAAATACCTTGTATCTTTATGCCCTGATTCACAGCTTCTGTCGCTTTTCCTGTCCTTCTTGTCAGTTTCTATTTGGTTTCCATGTCCTCTGCGTGGACTTCGGTGTCTAAATGTTAGTGTGCAATTGTAAGCTCCCAGATGTCCCATTCTGTCTGTCAGTGGCTCTCAACCTCGGCTGCACACTGAGATCACCTGGGAGGCTCTTACAAATCCTGAAGCCTGGGCCAGCCATGGTGGCTCACGCCTGTAATCCCAGCACTTTGGGAGGCTGAGGCAGGTGGATCACTCGAGGTCAGGTGTTTGAGACCAGCCTGGCCAACATGGAGAAACCCCGTCACTACTAAAAACACAAAAATTAGCTGGGCGTGGTGGTGAGCACCTGTAATCCCAGCTACTCAGGAGGCTGAGGCAGGAGCATCGCTTGAAGCTGGGAGGCGGAGATTGCAGTGAGCTGAGACTGCGCCACTGAACTTCAGCCTGGTCAACAAGAGTGAAACTCCGTATCCAAATCAATCAATCAGTCAATCCTGAGGCCTGGGCCCCACCCCTACCCCTAGGTTCAGAATGAATTGCTTTTAGGTGCAGCCAGCACAGGGCCGTGGACAAGCTCCCCAGGAGATTCTAATGTGGAACTTAGCTTGAGATGTGATTCACATTCGTTAATGAACCCAAACATTCATCCATCATCAAACGCTGAGTAGGCTTCACCCATTCCTGAAACAGTGACGAGTTTCCTTCCATGTGCCAAGTCCCTGATACGACCCAGGCATTGGAGAAATGGAGTGAAGAATATTGTCCCAGCCCTTGATGAGCTCACAATGAAAGTGTAATGGGGAAGGCAAACAGGCCACCAAATAGAAGTCTTTTTTTCTTTTTTTTTTTTGAGATGGAGTCTTGCTCTGTCACCCAGGCTGGAGTGCAGTGATGCGATCTGGGCTCACTGCAACTTCCACCTCCCAGGTTGAAGTGATTCTCCTGCCTCAGTCTCCCCGGTAGCTGGGATTACAGGTGCATGCCACCACACCCGGCTAATTTTGTATTTTTAGTAGAGATGGGGTTTCACCATGTTGGCCAGGCTGGTCTCAAACTCCTGACCTCAAGCCATCCACCCGCCTCAGCCTCCCAAAGTGCTGGGATTACAGGCGTGAGCCACCGTGCCCGGCCAGTAACAGTCTCGGTGGTTCCTTTTCCCACATCCATTGCAAAAAGTGCCCCTGCGTTTCTCCACCCCTGTGTGTGCATCCCTTTGCAGTGTGGCTCTGCAAATCCTTCCATCAAGGGGTGAACTGCCTGACACCCCCTGAACTTGGTCTCGCCCTGTGCTTACTTTAGCCAATAGAACGTGGCAAAAGTGACACATGAAGGCGTTTAAGCAAACTGCACTGTTTGAGGGCACAGTCCCCGCAAGATGGCCCTCACATCAGACATCAGCTGCAAGCTCAGGGTCTCCAGGACAACCCTCACTTCAGACCAGATGGCTACAAATGTGGAAGCTCCCGTGACAACCCTCAGGTTTGATAATTCTCTAGAACGAATCACAGAACTCAGGAAAGTACTCTACTTGCAGTTATAGTTGTTACAGCGAAAGGTGACAAATTAGGACCAGCCTCAGGATGAGATGCTCAGGGAGAAGCCTGGTGGGATCCAGATGTGGCGCCTCTGGCCGTCCCTCCGCAGGGAGCCCTGGCTGCCCTTCCCGCCTCCGGGCCCTGATGCCTGACAACACTCAGAAGTGCTGCCCATCAGGAAAGCTCAGCCAAGGCTTTGGTGTCCAGAGCATTTTGTTTGGTTTTTGAGACAGGTTTTCACTCTGTCCCCCAGGCTGGAGTGCAGTAGTGCAATCACAGCTCATTACAACCTTGACCTCCTGGGCTCAAGCAATTCTCCCAGCCTCCCAAGTAGCTGAGACCACAGGTGTGCACCATCACATCCAGCTAGTTTCAAAAAGAATTTTCGGCTGGGCGCGGTGGCTCACGCCTATAATCCCAGCACTTTGGGAGGCAGAGGTGGGTGGATCACCTGAGGTCAGGAGTTCGAGACCAGACTGGCCAACATGGTCAAACCCAGTCTCTACTAAAAATACAAAAAATTAGCCGGGCATGGTGGCAAATGCCTGTAATCCCAGCTACTTGGCAGGCTGAGGCATGAGAATTGCTTGGACCTGGGAGGCAGAGGTAGAAGTGAGCTGAGATCATGCCATTGCACTGCAGCCTGGGTGACAAGTGAGACTCCATCTCCAAAAAAATAAAAATAATAAATAAAAAATAAAAATAATTTTCTGTAGAAATAGAGTCTCATCTCACTATGTTGGCCAGGCTAGTCTCAACCTCTTGGGCTCCTCCTGCCTTGGCCTCCTTTGGGATCACAGGCACGAGCCACTGTGCCCGGCCCAGAGTTTTTACTGAGACTCTATCACATGCTCTCCACACGGCTGACCTTTAGATTCCAATTCCTCTGGAGGTTGGCACTGATAGGGTGTGTCCCAAAGCCCCCATCATAAAGAACATTGCTCGATTGTCTGATGACTAAGGCTCTTATCAGGCAGGATGCTGCAGAGGCCTAGAGGTCACCCCCAGTGGTGGAAGGCAAAGGCCACAGCTCTGTGGGGGCCAGGCTAATGCTCCGCTCCAGAGACATCAGGTCGTTGAGTGAAGAAGCCCAGGACGGCCTCCTTGGGGATGAGAGACATCGTGGAGGGAGAGGTTGCCTGACAGCAGCACTAACGGCCAGACCAAGTGCGGGAGGACACCTTGGGCTGCCTGCTAAGCCCCCAGAGGACCACAGCTGCCTGAAAGGTGAGGTGGCCAGACAAAATACAGGAGGCCCAGGTAAAATGGAATTTCAGATAAAACAACAAGTACTTTCTCAGTGTTAATTATTGCCTGGGGTATATTTATGGTAAATAATCACCTCTGATTTATTTGAAATTAAAATTTAACTGAGGCTGGATGCAGTGGCTTACGCCTGTTATCCCAGCACTTTGGGAGGCAGAGGTGGGTGGATCACCTGAGGTCAGGAGTTCGAGACCAGCCTGGCCAACATGGTGAAACCTGGTCTCTACTAAAAATACAAAAATGATCTGTGCATAGTGGCAGGCACCTGTAATCCCAGCTATTCTGGAGGCTGAGGCAGGAGAATCGCTTGAACTCGGGAGGCAGAGGTTGCAGTGAGCCAAGATCGCGCCATTGCACTCCAGCCTGGGCGACAACAGCAAAACTCTGTCTCAAAAAAACAAAAAAATTTTTTTAACCAAGCATCCTGTAGCTTCATTGGCTAAGTCTGGCAATCCCACCCTAGGTGAGACTACAGAAGAACTGCCCAGCAGTAGACTGTAGATTGTAAAGTGATTAAGGGAATTCTTTTGCCATGGCCAGGGACTGGTTTAGGAATGAATGGTTGACTCCATTCTGACCAATGAGTGCTGAGGAGAAGCCACTGAAGAGCTTCTAGGAATGGACTTCATAACTCTGCTCTTCTTTGAGCCCAGCCCAAATTGTTGACCTGCAGAGTCATGAGCAGATAAAATCGTTATCATTTTAAGCGACTAAATTCCAGGGTGGTTTGTTCCATAGCAATAGATAATAGATGCCCCATCCCAAACAATTAGTCTAAACCAGTGATTCTAAAGCTTTACCATGTCACAGAATCACCTGGAGCATCTATTAAAATGCAGTTTGAAAAAAAATAGCATTTCAGGCTTAACTTAGATAAACTGCTTTTATATACAATCATGTGCTTTTCCTTTTGTAAAATGTTAGGAATTTTTAGTTAGGAAATATTCATTTTGCATAATCAGGAATTTACATTACATATCATTCTGTTGAACAGAGTAAATGGCATTTAGTTCATTCATGATGTTGTGCAACCATCACTTCTCCCCAGTTCCAGAACGTTTTCATCACCCTGAAAACAAACTCCCATTAGGCAGACACTGCCCATTCCTTCCTTCCCCCAGCAACCACTGATCTGCTGCCCGTTTCTGTGGATTTATCTATTCTGGATGTTTCATATACATTGATGGAATCACAGTAGGTGGCCTTTTGTGTCTGGCATCTTTCACTTAGTGTCATGTTTTTGAGGTTCATCCACATCATAGCATGTGTCAGTACTTTGCTCCTTTTTTGGGGGGACAGAGTCTCACTCTATTGCCAGGCTGGAGTACAGTGGCACGATCTCAGCTCACTGCAACCTCCAACTGCCTAGTTCAAGCGATTCTCCTGCCTCAGCCTCCCAGTAGCTGGGATTACAGGCAAGTGTCACCATGCCCAGCTAATTTTTGTATTTTAGTAGAGAAGGGGTTTCACCACGTTGGCCAGGCTGGTCTCGATCTCCTGACCTCGTGATCCACCCGCCTTGGCCTCTCAAAATGCTGGGATTACAGGTGTGAGCCACCGCACTCAGCCTCTCCTTTGTATAGCTGAATAAGCTTCCGTTTTGTGGCTATACTGCATTTTATCTTTTTATTCATTGATGGACATTTGGGTTGTTTCTACCTTTGGGTTATTACATATATATTACATGTGTTTCCTTTTTTTTTTTTTTTTTTTTTTTTGAGACGGAATCTCATTCTGTCGCCCAGGCTGGAGTGCAGTGGCTCAATCTCGGCTCACTGGAACCTCTGCCTCCTGGGTTCAAGTGATTCTCCTGCCTCAGCCTCCTGACTAGCTGGGACTACAGGCACACACCACCATGCCCAGCTAGTTTTTGTAATTTAGTAGAGATGGAGTTTCACCATGTTGGCCAGGCTGGTCTTGAACTCAGCATGGCCTCAGGTGATCCACCCGTCTTGGCTTCCCAAACTGCTGGGATTACAGGTGTGAGCCACCGTGCCCGGCTGCTTCTATTGTTTTTAATTCTTTTTCTTTCTTTTTCTTTTTTTTTTTTGAGATGGAATTTCGCTGTGTCACCCAGGATGGAGTGCAGTGGCACTATCGCAGCTCACTGCAACCTTCATCTCGTGAGTTCAAGCAATTCTGCCTCAGCCTCCCAAACAGCTAAAACTACAGGCGCACGCCACCATGCCTGGCTAATTTTTGTATTTTTAGTAGAGATGGCGTTTAGCCATGTTGGCCAGGCTGGTCTCGAACTTCTGGCCTCAACAATCCTCCCGCGCTGGCCTCCCAAAGTGCTGGGATTGCAGGTGTGAGCCACTGTGCCTGGCCTGTTGTTTTCAATTCTTTTGGACAGATTCCTAGGAAGTATGAGTACTTATAGGGCAAGTCTAAGCACAGGAAACACACATATGCACACATGCACTTGCACACGTTGGTAGCTGAGATTCGCACAGATGGGGGTTTAGGAAACTGTCACTGCGCTTACACTCTTGTCAATACATAGCAGGCTCAGAGGCTGGAGTGAAACAAGCCCCTCAAGTCCCCAACACACAGGCTTTTTGTAGTAAAAGCAGAAGTTTCCCCCAGAATGATCAAATAAATGACAGTACATTCCAAAGACAGAATACAAAGCAGCCATTAAGAGAATTTCCCAAGAGGAATGACCTTGGGCCATGGAATTATATTAGGCAGAAAAGGCAGAACGCAGAAGTGTGCTGTGTAGCACCATAACTATTTGGTTCAAAAATCCATATGCATAGATGAAGAACTGGGAGGGAATGCACGATAGAACTGTGGGTTTTATTTTCCTTCCTTGTAATTTTGTATTTTACCAATTTTCCACATTGAAATGTTGGGAGGATTCAATGAGTTAATGTGTCTGAAAGACTTAGAACAGGACTTGCCCCATGGGACATGCTATACAGACATTGGCTCTCATTACAATGATTTCTGTTTATCATCGGAAAAATTGTAAAGACAAAAGATCTTCTTTCTTTCTGCCCTTCCTCTGCCTCTGAGAGAACAGAGAATTTGACAGGAGCTGGTTCCACAAATTGTAGGGTCACACTTCCAGTCCCTGACACCTGCTCTGGAAGGGGTGAGAACTGCCCCCCACATACACACACAAGATCCTCACCCAATCTTTTTATTTTTTATTTTTATTTATTTATTTTTTTTGAGACAGAGTCTCGCTCTGTTGCCCAGGCTGGAGTGTGATCTTGGCTCACTGCAAGCTCCGCCTCCCAGGTTCATGCCATTCTCCTGCCTCAGCCTCCCGAGTAGCTGGGACTACAGGCTCCCGCCACCAGGCCTGGCTCATTTTTTGTATTTTTAGTAGAGACGGGGTTTCACCGTGTTAGCCAGGATGGTCTCCATCTCCTGACCTCGTGATCTGCCCCCTCGGCCTCCCAAAGTGCTGGGATTACAGGCGTGAGCCACTGCGTCCGGCTATTTTTATTCTTTTAAATTTATTTATTTTAAAGATGGAGTCTTGCTCTGTCGCCCAGGCTGGAGTCCAGTGGCGTGATCTTGGCTCACTGCAACCTTGCTTCCTGGGTTCAAATGATTCTCCTGCCTCAGCCTCCCAAGTATCTGAGATTACAGACATGGGCCACCACACCCAGCTAATTTTTGTATTTTTAGTAGAGACAGAGTTTCGCCACGTTAGCCAGGCTGGTCTCAAACTCCTGACCTCAGGTGATCCTCCCGTCTTGGCCACCCAAAGTGCTGGGATTACAGGCATGAGCCACCGTGCCCAGCTTTTATTTTTATTTTTGAGACAGGGTCTTGCTCTACCACCCAAGCTGGAGTGCAGTGGCACAACCCTGGCTCCCTGCAGCCTTGACCTCCCGCCTCTGCCTCCTGAGTAGCTGGGACTAAAGGTACATGCCACCACGCCCAGTTTTTTTTTTTTTTTTTTTGGTAAGAGATGGGGTCTCACTATGTTGCCCAGGCTGGTCTCAAACTCCCGGGTTTAAGTAATCCTCCTGCTTCAGGCTCCCAAAGTGCTGGGATTACAGCCGTGAGCCACCGTGCCCAGCTTATCCCCACTCAATCTAAACAATCTGTAAAGAGGGCTCTGAAGTGTTCCCAGAGAATTGCTGCTGCGACAGGTACAGCCTGATCCAGGGTGAACCCTGAGGATGGCATTAGTCCCAGGGAGGTATTGTGTTTCCAGGTATCCAAAGGCTCAGTTCGGTAAAGAACATCCAAGTGCAGGTTTCTTCCCTCAACACCCGAGACTCTGGGAGGAGGAAGATCAGTAGGGACAGAAGCGGGTGAACGTCTGCCCCCGCCTCCCATCCCGCCTTTCAGGTGTTGGGAAGGCGCCTGGACCCCAGGTGTCCCAGACACTGTGCCTGCGCGGCTTCGCCACGAGGGGGCGCCTCCGGCACCGCGAGGAGCTTCACTGTGGGCCTGAAAAAGAAGGAAAATGATGTTCTCATAGCGAGGGCAGGGAGGATGAGGAGCGCGCTTGGAACAATTTCTCTGTGCCTGGGCTCTCGATAGGCCCTGGGGGCGCTGGGGAGGCCTGGCGCCTTCTGCAGACGACATTTGCTCTCCCTGCTAGAGCCCTGGCTTGGGCTGCCGCGGGCGCAGGAAGGCAGGACGCAGAGACCTGGGGTGTCCCTGCCAGTTCCCCAGCCCGGCTGCCTGGGGGCTCCCTGAGGGCAGCCAGCGAGGGGCGAGCAGGCTGCGCTTGCAGGGTTCTCAGGGAAGCGTGGGGCGGGGTGCCTGCTAGGAACGGAGGCCTGTGGGCTGGGGCTCTGCCGGCCTCCTGCCTCAGCGTGCGGGAGACCGGAGTGTGTCTCGGGAGGGCTCGGGCCCGGGTGTGAGTGGGCACGAGCCCGTGTGCCTGCGTGTGCGGCCGGGAACGCTGTGTGCTCTGAGCAGCCGTGGAAGGCCTTGATCGTGCATGGGAAACGTTTCTGTCCTGGGCTTTCTGAGGCAAAACAATCTCATCTCTGCTGTCAGACACTAGGGCCCACGCCCAGAGCTTGTGAACACACATGCACGCACACACGCAGACACGCAGGGAGACAGACACGCGCAGACAGCCGTGTGTACACTTGCACACACAGACACGTGCACACACAGACGCACATATACATATGCACTCGCAGACAGCACACAGACACATGTGCACACATACATAGACACATGGATGCATGCATGCACACATACACATAAACACACATGTAGACACAGACGTGCATAGACACATGTGCACACATGCCCTCAGACACACAAAAGCACACATATACACACACATGCATACAGGTGCATGTAGACACACCCACTCAAATACACATAGATGTGAGCATACAGACACATGCACACGTGTGCACACATGCCTCTCTACTGGTTAGAGATAAAGTGACAAGACGCTCCAGGATTAACAAAAGAAATGCAGATGGTGGCACGAGCCAAAGCCCCAGGCGCCTGCTTACCTGTAGCCACCTCCACCAAGCGGTGACTGAGGCAGACAGCCAGTGATTTACCGGCTGACAGGAAGTGCCCTCAGGCTGACTGCTCCTGCGTGGGGCCAGCTGTGCTTTTCAGGAGGCTCAGCAAAGGCAGGGAGGCCAGTCCCTGGGAGGCCTGGGCTGGGCCAGGCGACTGTGCTGGAGATTCTGGCACAGCTGAGGGCAATCCAGGCGGCCACGGGGGAGGTGGTGGAGAGGTAGGATGCCCCACTCCTCCTGCTGGCCTGCAGGGTTGTGGCCCTGGCCTAGCTCTGCTCTGTGACCTCTTGGCCTTGGAAAGAGAGCTGGGAGTTTTCTGTTTCCACCCTGGGTGCTGTGGGTGGCCCGGCTTGGAGGACAGTCCCCTCTGATCCATCCAGAGCTTCCGCTGACCTGCTTCCCTGGGAGCTTCCCAGCCGCGTCCCCTCTGCTCTCCAGCCCCTGAGAGTCCCTAGCACTGCCCCTCTCCCAGACTCTGTGTACCCACACACATCACCTACCCCAGAGTCCTCCTTCTCCTCTGTCTCTCAGTCTCCCCCACCTCTGAACACAGCTGTCATCTATCCCAGCGGCTTGTACTTTTCTCCCTCACAAAATTTGCCCTTTCTTCTCTCTTTCTCCCCATCCCATGTTGGGAGGGCCTTCTGGAAGGAATCGCACCATCCCTCTCCTAGTCCATCAGGAGAGGGTGAACGTGGATTTGACAGATCACGATTTCCCCGCACATCTCGCAGGAAGGAAACCCCAGCATGCCCTGCGGCAATGAAGCCAGGGTCTGACTCCAGGATGGAGCTGGGATCCTAGAACAGGGAGAGAGTGGAGGAAGTGAAGGCAGAGAGAGGGAAAAAGAATCAGGGGGTTGTTGGTAGAAAGGAAAGGTGGCCAGAGAGGAGGGCCTCCCAGTCAGATGTGGATTCAAGGGGCATGACAGATGAGGGCTGGGGAAGTGGAGTAACACCTGGGCAGGCCCAGGGTAAAACCCTCTCCCTGACTATCTCCACACCACTCTGTCCCAGATGCTGCAAAGGTAACCAGGGCATCAAATGCAAGCCTGACTTCGGCCTGGGGACACAAATCCTTGCTCCACTGGCCTCCTGAGGAGCCTCAGGATACCCCGGGGCTCCCCTAGTCCTAGTCCATTGGAGTTCCCTAGGTTCCCTGTGTCCCGAGGCAGGAGAAGAGGATACAGACCGTGGCCCAACGCCATTCGCAGGAACCTGAGTGAGCAGAAAGGGCAGAATGGTGGGCAGAGTCCCACCCACGTGGGCAGGACCCCCCAGCCCCTGGGGCTGCCCACTCCAGACAGCCAGCTGCTGGGTGAGAAGGTGCCCCAGGCACCTAGGGAGTGGCCCACTGGCCACCGAGATGGAGGCCTGGACCTGCCCCACAGGCATCCCTGAGTCCCCCTGGCCGAGTTTCCCTTTGGCTTGCAGGAGGAAGCCTGAGCGCGCCGTCGCCACATTTGCTCGGACAGTCCTGCCTGTGACGCTGGCCCCTGACCAGACCCGGTGCTTAGTCCCACGGCCAAGTCCACACCACGAGTCAGAGCGGAGTTGATCTGAACACAGGCCTCGCTGGCTCCAAAGCCCAATCTCTGCCCCGCTATATGATACTGACCATGACGGTAGTGGTGGTGGCTGGGGGCTGGGCAGTGACTACCTTGTGCCTGACTGTGCCAGGTGCCCCCCTGTATCATTCCCCTGGCCAGTGAGCCTGGCACTATTGCATCACTGTGTATGGATGAGAAAACGTAGTCAGATTTCCAGATTGAGGACTGGAAAACAAGTATTTTAGGTGGAGGGAAGAGGAGGGAGGAGGAACCGTGAAGGCATTCATTCAGTGACAGCCACAGGGTGCAATGGGCCAGGGACTGTACTAGGCGTGGGGTCTATAGGACAGAAGACACAGGGGTCCCCGAGCCGAGGAGCTTCTGACACCAAAGGGCACAGTGTGGCTGATGCGAGACGGGCTGTGGCAGGGAGCAGGAGCTGCCAGTGGGGAGGACTCACCCGGCACAATGAGGACTTGGACCTGTGCTGTGAGCCCTCCGAGGAGCCACCAGAACACGGGAGGAACAGCCAGCAGAGGGACAGCTTCCTCCCACGCCCCTCCACCTTGGCAGCATGGAGACAGCACCTTCCTTCTCTAATAGGAAGAACAAAACTGATACTTCCAATAAACATTCAATAAAGCCCTGAGGGTCCCCATTCTGACTCTGGAAAAAAGCACAATCTATCCCAGGGGTGGGGACTGTGATACAAGGACTGGAATTAAGACTCTGTGCCTGTGCTGCCTTCAGGACAGGGCTGCAGTCCTCTGCCAACCCCATGGAAGGAGCGAGTGGGAGGTGAAATCCTTCTATGCAGAGGGCCCTACCCTGCCCAGTCCTCCTCCTGGCCCCCTCTATGATCCAAGAGACAAAGTCATCCAGAATTAAATGCCAGCCACAGCCAGGCAGAAGCCCTGATGTCAGGGAGTTCCAGGCGTCCCAAGGGCAGGACAAGGCTTCGAGTCATCAGCCCCAGGAGCCCTGCCCCTGCACCTGCCGGGGCTCACCCCAGCTGGTCTTGCCTTGCAGGTAGCCTCTGCCCTCCCAACCAGCCTGCTCCAGTGCTAAGCAGCCTTCTCATGGTTTGTCATCTCTGCAGGAGCATCTGGAAGGGGCTCTTGCCCTTGAGGGATGGGAGAATTAGCCTTGGGAGAGCCTCACCATCATGGTGGCCATAGATTTTCCCCAATCCCTGATGGTTTTTTTTTTTTTTCCTGAGACACTAGAGTGCAATGGTGCAATCTTGGCTCACTGCAACCTCCACCTCCCAGGTTCAAGAGATTCTCCTGCCTCAGCCTCCCGAGTAGCTGGGATTAGAGGCATGCACAACCATGCCCAGCTAATTTTGTATTTTGAGTAAAGATGGGGTTTCACCATGTTGTTCAGGCTGGTCTTGAACTCCTGGTCTCAGGTGATCCACCTGCCTTGGCCTCCCAAAGTGCTGGGATTACAGGCATGAGCCATCGCACTCGGCCCCTGATGTTCTTTTTCTGCAGAAAACACCACCTTCTGCCCCCAGGGAGCCTACCTCTCCTCCTGGACCTGGCTCTAGTGTGTCTCATAAGCAAGTTAAGGGGGAGAGGTCCTGAGCCCAGAGTCAGAGGCCTGGGTTGGAGCCCTGGCTGCCCCCAAACCCAGCAACTACAAGCAAGTCACTCGGCTCCATTTTACAGCTGAGGAAATAGAAGTCTGAGACGAATAACTGCTTCCCTGTGGCACTGGTGATGCTCAAACGAGGGGTTTATATGGTGTTTAAAGGCCATGCCATGTTTGGGAGTATTAGTACTCACAGGGAAATGAAGTCATTCCTGGGGGTTACCTGTCCGTTAATTTGCCAATTTGCTGAGATTTTCAAGGTCAGTTTTACCTGTGTGTGCAGATGCTACACAGAATGGATTCAGCAGGTGAGGTCCCAGCTGCTAGGGAGGATTGCTTAAGCCCAGGAGTCCAACCTAGACCCCCTCTCTAAAAAAAAAAAAAGAAAGAAAAAGAAAAGAAAAAAAGGAAGAAGAAGAAGAAGGAGAAGAAAAGAAAGAATAGAGTGGCTTTCTCAAAGCCAGAGTTTGCAGGAGCTTGTTTTTCACAATTAAAAAAAAAAAAGCATCAGTGCAATGGCCCTGGTTGTCTGAATGTCAGACTCACCTGGAGGCTTTCAAAAATCCCGGCACCCTGCTGCACCCCATGCACCCCAGACATGAGATTAGGATCTCTGAAGAGGGGTCCGGGAGCTGGTATTGTTGAAGCTCGCAGAGAATCCGAGTGTACAGTGAGGGCTGACAAATCCCTGCACTGGAGGCGCCCTAAGGGGATAATTGTCTGTGTTTGTTTTGAGATGGAGTCTTGCTCTGTCACCCAGGCTGGAGTGCAGAGGCATGATCTCAGTTCACTGCAACCTCCGCCTGCTGGGTTCAAGCGATTCTCCTGCCTCAGCTTCCTGAGTAGCTGGGGTTACAGGCCGCCACCAGGCCTGGCTAATTTTTTTTTTTTTTTTTTTTTTTTTGAGACGGAGTCTCGCTCTGTTGCCCACGCTGGAGTGTGGTGGCCGGATCTCGGCTCACTGCAAGCTCCGCCTCCCGGGTTTACGCCATTCTCCTGCCTCAGCCTCCCGAGTAGCTGGGACTACAGGCGCCCACCACCTCGCCCGGCTAGTTTGTTTGTATTTTTTAGTAGAGACGGGGTTTCACCGTGTTAGCCAGGATGGTCTCAATCTCCTGACCTTGTGATCCGCCTGTCTCGGCCTCCCAAAGTGCTGGGATTACAGGCTTGAGCCACCGCGCCCAGCCAATTTTTGTATTTTTAGTAGAGAGGGTGTTTCACCATGTTGGTCAGGCTGACCTCGAACTCCTAACTTCGTGATCCACCCGCCTCGCGCTCCCAAAGTGCTGGAGTTACAGACATGAGCCACCACGCCCGGCCAAGGGAATGATTTTCAACTCTGGCTGGCATTCACATCCTCCTCACGGGGGAATATTACAAAACACTGATGTTAGAAACTCACCCCAGAGAGCCGGATTTACTTGTTTTTGGGGCAAAAGTAACCAGGCGGTTCACATGCAGGTAGGCAGAGGACCTTCACTCTATAGTCCCCAGCCGAGAGTGGGTGGCTTGTGATCCATGGAGCTTTTGGATGTAAAACTTGCTTCACCTGGAGGAACCAAGGGGGAGCTAATGTTGCCTCTTGGCCAGTTGGCTCCTGGTTCTGCCTCCACAGCTGCTGCTGGGTTTCTTTCCAAATCATTTCCTCCTTCATCCTCCCTCCCAGTGCCCTGGACCTCACACACCTGGTGCGTGACAGGGTGCAGCCTTCCAGCTCAGCGGAAAACTCTCCATTGGCAAAGTGGGAGGGCCGGGACTGGAGGGTCCATTTCCTGAATGGGGACCTGCAAAAGAAACCTGGGGTGGTTCCTTTGTCCACCACAGTTGAGAGGTCAGCCTGGAATTTGGGGACACACAAAGATCGAGCCTAGAATGCCTCACCTCCTATGCATATATACCATGATGGGGGATGGTTGTTCAGGGTAGACACCTTCTCCCTGGAGAGACAGAGAGGAATGTGGGTTTGTCCTCCTGGAGAGGTCTTGGTGGGTGGCTGGGCGTAACGTGGTTACTGTCTCCAGGTGGACAGAGCTCTCCCATGAAGGGGACACACATCCAGTGGCCTCCAGGTCCAGGGAGGACCGAGACTAAGACTTGCAGCAAAGCCACTGGGCCTGTATTTCACTTCCATCCAGGACCATCCAGATGACAACATCCCAGGATGGTCCTCCTCGTGAACTGTTGGATTTGCTCTTCCTGAATGAATGGTTAAGTGCCAGACACTGTGGAGTCCCTGTAATTCCTGGATGAAGGTTACAGTCCTGCTTTTGGGACCTCCCGTTGGGACCACGCTGGCCAGAGCCTGCAGCAGAGGCTCAGAATGGAGGCGGATGTGTTCTGAATGGACGTCATCACTCCCTCCCTTTTGACCTCAGACTTTGGATGGGATTTTTTTTTTTAACATGTGAAATGGGATAATAACTGTTCTACTTAACAGGATTTTGTGAGGCTCCAACGTGATAATGTGAGTGAATTGGCTTTGAAGGGCATTTCCAAGACGTATAAACACAAGGGTTTATATATAGGGCAAGGTCCTCCTGGCTCGGTGGTGCTATGAAGCTGTGTGCACAGCCCATGATCCCCTGTGGAATTGAGGATTGTGGAATTAATTGCCTTTGGAAGCTCAATTTGCTGTGTGAGCACACAGTCAAGAGGAATGGGGGAGCCTGGCCTTTGCCTTTTACAGCAGTCTGGGAACTGAAATACTCAAACCCATCATTCTCAAAAAGCTTTTTATAGAGTCCTTCAGAATCTTACGTCTCTGCAGCTCCACATATCACAGGTACGCCGCTAGACAGGGCTTGTTAAATCATGAACAAATGCGGGGGCTAATTAATTGCTTCTGACACTTGTTACCATCTGCTGGGGCTGGAGTGAAGCCGGAAAGTTCTGTGTGTTTTATGAAAGCCTTTGAGTCACCACCATCCCGTGGGGTTGAGCCCTCGTAGTCTGAGCCCCAGAACTAGAGGAACACCGTGGAAGGATGGATTCGATCCTTAACTGCCTTGCATTTTCAGACACAAGCCGTGGCGATTATTACAAAATTACTCCAGTTAATTAAAAAAGAGAAAAGCTTTGAAGTAATTTACTAGTGTTTATGTATTTTGTGCCAGAGTGGTCTCTGTGGATTTGCTAGACTCAGGCACTGTGTAGCTTTCTCTTATCGCTGACTGCAACAAGGAGACTTCGAGATGAATTACGGACATTGATTTTTTTTTTTTTTTTTTTTTTTTTTTTTTTGTCATCAGATAAATCCCTCAGCATCTCTGAAGAATCTTGGTTAGTCAGGCTTGGAAAATGGATCTATGGGTTTCTCCGAAGTAGCCTTTCTTCTCCTCCTTCAATAAACGTGAGGCCGGGCATTCTAGACACCTGATGAGAATGGCTGAGAAAGTAGTCTTACCACTACCTCAAGCCTGAATCTGACCAAGCTGCTTGGTCCAATTGCCAATCCATGGAAACTGTCTGGCAATGCAGGAGATGGAGACACGTGCTAACCCCCACCATGGGGTGTAAGATGCGGGATGCGGGATTCTCCACAGAACCAGTGATCCTCCTTTTCAAGAGATAAACTACAAGGGAAACTGGCAGATTAAAAGAGAGCTAAGAAACATACCAACCAATTACAGTGTTTTCTTATTTGTTTGTTTGTTGACAGAATTTCACTTTGTTGCCCAGGCTGGTGTGCAGTGGTGTGATCTTGGCTCACTGCAACCTCTGCCTCCCGGGTTTAAGCGATCTTTCTGCCTCAGCCTCCTGAGTAGCCAAGATCACATCTGGCTAATTTTGTGTGTGTGTTTAGTAGAGATGGGGTTTCACTATGTTGGCCAGGCTGGTCTCAAACTCCTGACCTCAAGTATTCTGCCCACCTTGGCTTCCCAAAGTTCTGGGATTACAGGTGTGAGCCACCATGCCCAGCTGAATGTTTGAAATTTGATTCCTGATTAAAAGAAAGCTTTAAAAAAGTAAGGCATTTAGGGAAGTTTGAACACTGACTGGATATTTGATGCTATGGAGAAATCAAGATTAATGTCTTGAAAGTGTGATAATGATGTTGTGTTTTTTTGTTTTTGTTTTTTGAGATTCCTTCTTATATATTTCTATATTGTTTTATTTAGTATGAGTGTTACTTTAATTACTTTTGAAATTAAAATAAGAGAATAAGATTTTTTTTTTAAACTAGCCTTTTTACAGCCTGGGCAACATAGTGAGACCTCATCTCTACAAAAATAATTTAAAAAATTAGCAAGGCATGGTGGTGCACACCTGTAGTCCAAGCTACTTGGGAGGCTGTGGCAGGAGGATGACTTGGGCGCCGGAGGTCAAGGCTACAGTGAGCTATAATGGTGCCACTGCACTTCAGCCTGGGTGAAAGAGTGAGACCCTGTCTCAAAAAAATAAAAATAAAAAACACAAAATTTTTATATTAAACCAGATACTGAATGGCGTTGTAGGTTTGCAAATAAATGCTGAAATATTTATGAAAAAAGAGATTTCTTCTCTTTCAGGGATACATACTGAAATATCTATGAATGATGTTGAAGATTTGCTTGACTATAA
Organism: Rhinopithecus roxellana; assembly: GCF_007565055.1. Lineage (NCBI taxonomy): Eukaryota > Metazoa > Chordata > Mammalia > Primates > Cercopithecidae > Rhinopithecus > Rhinopithecus roxellana. The sequence continues at coordinate 64,015,022 of NC_044567.1, read as the reverse complement.
TCTGATGGCAGAGGGGGACTGGTAGAATAAAACCGAATTCACCCACAGTTGATAATTGTTAAAGCTAGGTAATGAGTACATGGATTTTCATTATAGCATCCCTCTGAGCAAATATTTGAAACTTTCTACAGTAAAAAGGATTTTTAAGCAAGTGGTTTTCCTCAAGCCAGAATGTTGGATGGAACATCACATCAGTTGTGAAAGCAGCAGGAAGGCCAGGCATGGTGGCTCACGCCTATAACCCCAGCCTTTTGAGAGGCCAAGGCGGATGATCCTTGAGCCCAGGAGTTGGAGACCAGCCCAGGCAACAGAGTGAGACCCAGTCTCTACAAAAAAAAAAATTAGCCAGTCACAGTGGCCCATGCCTGTCAAGTCCCAGCTACTTGGGAGACTGAGGTGGGAGAATCACTTGAGCCCAGGAAATCGAGGCTGCAGAGAGCTATGATCATGCCACTGCACTCCAGCCTGGATGACAGAGTAAGATCCTGTTTTTTTATTTTTTAAAGAAAGCAGCAAGACCTTCTCTTCTCCCTATGGTCCCCTGCATTTGCATGCCCTGATCCCTAAAACCCAGCCCCGCAGTGCTGCCCCACTATCCACGGTGCCTTGGTCGAAGGGGGATGGCATGAAAGTTTCCGGTTGCCTGGCAATGGCTGGCAGCAAATCGATCTCCTGCTCTGTAGCACAGTAGTCGAATATTGATTATCTGGGTGATTTGAGGATTCAACTCTCTGGACGAACACATTTTTTTTGTTGGGGAATTGATTAGGACCATGACAGGGGGTAAGCTGAGGGAAGAGGCATTGCAGAGAAGGGCTGGGATGGGATGAGGAGACAGGTGAGGAAGGAGCATAGCCAGGGAGGGGGTGAGGAGCAGCTGCCTGATGTCAGATAAGGCAAGGATGTTTTTGAGAACTCAGCCCTTGCCCTCCGCTCTCCCAGACCTTTTAGAAGCACCTGCTTTTGATTCAGCACCTCTGCAGCTGGACAGCGTCTTGGGATGGACGGATTCCTAAGGGTGGGTGACTGCCCAGCATTCTGAGTGTGTCAGGATGATCTCTGTTACCGGCTAGCTCCAACTTTTTTTTTTTTTTTTTTTTTTTTTTGAGATAAGGTCTCACTCTGTCACTCAGGCTGGAGTGCAGTGGTACTACCATGGCTCACTGCAGCCTTGACATCCTGGGCTCAAGCTATCCTACCACCCTAGCCTCCCAAGTAGCTGGGAGTACAGGTGTGCACCACTATACCACTTTATTTTTTTTTTTGTAGAGACGGAGTCTCTCTATGTTGTCCAGGCTGATCTCGAACTCCTGGGCTCAAGCAATCCTCCCGCCTCAGCCTCCTGAGTAGCTGGGGCCATGCAGGTGCCACCACTCCCAGCTATTTACAACATTTTTTTTTTTTTTTTTTTTTTTTTTTTTTTTTAGAAATAGAGTATAACCATGTTGCCCAGGCTGGTCTCAAACTCCTGGGCTCAAGTGATCCTCCAGCCTCAGCCTCCCAAAGTGCTGGGATTACAGATGTGAGCCACCATGCCCAGCCTGGTTACACATGTTAAGGAGGCCAAGGCTCCAGCATTGGGCCTGGATTTTGCCAATTGGCTCTAACAGCTGAGCTAGCTTTGCTCTATGTATAACCATATTGATAATGAATAAGGTAAGACTGTTTGCTGGGGAGCCTGGGCAAGATAATGAATATGGCTCCATGTAAAGGACCCCCATTTCTGGCAAATCTACTCCAAGTTTATTTTCTTCTTGTGGGAGGATCGGCAGTGCTAATTGCTGCCAATTTAATATTCAAAAGGACAGCTAGGGAGAATGTTGGAAGAAAGGGAAGCCTGCTCCCTTGAATTAGTCAACTATTATTGCTTAACAAATAATTCCAAAACTCAATGGCATGCAAAAGTAAGCCTTTATTTCTCACTCATTTGCCTGTGGGTCAATGAGGGTTTGGCTGATATTTTCTGGGCCCAGCTGGAGTAGGCTTCATGTTGCAAGTGGATCCAGGCCTGCTATGTGGGATTCTGTCCTCATTGTGATGCAGGACAGGCGAACCCCAATGTTGAGGCTTAGCCTAGGAGGGTTCTTGGCTTTGCCCAGGAAATAATTCAAGGGTAGGCTGGTGGTGCTAAACAGCAATCTTTTCTGGAATGGTACTGCTCTTTGCAGAGCAGGGCTGACTCATAGGCAGTGTGCCCAGAGTGGGCAACGTATGAGCTCTTGGCAACAGTATTTATACTCACTTATACCCACTTTCAATCACATGTCAATTAAGGGGTTGGTTAATGCAGATTGAGGGGGCAGATTATTTAGAACTTTCCAGGAAAGGGGCAGTACCTTCCAGGTCATTGCCATGGAAAAGTGATAACTTCCAGGTCATTGCTATGGCATTTGTAAACTGTGATGGAGCCAGTGGGAATGCCTTATGCTGTTGAGCAATAAGGGCAACCAGGAATCACCCTGGTCATCATCTGCTGGTTTTCACTGGTTTCTTTACTTTATCCTGTCTGGACCAGATCCTGTTTTGGTTAGCAGGGTTATGGCCAGAAAACAAATCCAATCAGTCTTTTACCTCAGTTGGACTTGGGGTTAGTCAAGGCACATCCTATTCATAGCAGAAGGCATATGGGCAAGAGGGCAAGCTGTCCACATCAGCACTTCAACCTACTGCATGGATCATGTCTGCTAACATTTCATTGGACAAATCAAGTGCCAAGCTCAAACTCAATATTGGTGGAGCAGGCTGGGCACAGTGGCTCATACCTGTAGTCTCAGCACTTTGGGAGCCCGAAGTGGGTGGATCACTTGAGGTCAGGAGTTCCAGACCACCCTGGCCGACATGGTGAAACCCTGTCTCTACTAAAAATACAAAAGTTATTTTTTATTTTTATTTTTATTTTTTATTTTTTTGAGATGGAATCTCACTCTGTCACCCAGGCTGGAGTGCAGTGGCACGATCTCAGCTCACTGCAACCTCCCAGACTGGAGTGCAGTGGTACAATATCAGTTCACTGCAACTTCTGCTTCCCAGGTTCAAGAGATTCTCCTGCCTCAGCTTCTCGAATAGCTGGGACTACAGACGCGCACCACCACGCACAGCTAATTTTTTATTTTTAGTAGAGATGGGGTTTCACCATGTTGGTCAGGCTGGTCTCGAACTCCTGACCTCAGGCTATCCACCCACCTTGGCCTCCCAAGGTGCTGGGATTACAGGAGTGAGCCACCTCGCCTGGCCGTTATTTCGTGTTTTTACAAAATACAAAAGTTAGTTTGTATTTTTACAAAATATAAAATTTTGTAGCTGGGCTGTGGTGGGGGCGCCTGTAATCTCAGCTGCTCTGGAGGCTAAGATAGGGGAATCGCTTGAACTCAGGAGGCAGAGGTTGCAGTGAGCTGAGATTGCTCCACTGCACTCCAGCCTGGGTGACAGAGCAAGACTTCATCTCAAATAATAATAATCATCATCAAAAAATATCAGTGGAGCAGGGAGGTACCCTCTGCCTACAATGCACACAGAACATTTGCTGAATAGTAATTTAATCCTTCACACCTGGATATAGTGTGGATCTGTGTCCCCACCAAATCTCATGTCAAATTGTAATCCCCAGTGTTGGAGGTGGGTCCTGATGGGAGGTGATTGGATCATGGCGGGGGGGTTTCTTATGAATGGTTTGGCGCCACCCTTTTAGTGCTGTTCTTGTGAGATCTCATTGTTTTAAAGTGTGTGACATCCCCCTCTTTCCTCCTGCTCCTGCCATGTAAGATGTCTGCTCTTGGAAGACATCTGCTCTTGCCCTCTGCCATGAGTCAAAGCTCCCCGAGGGCTCCCCAGAAGCAGATGCTGCCATGCTTCCCGTACAGCCTGCAGAACCGTGAGCCAGTTCAACCTCTTTTTCTTTATAAATGACCCAGTCTCAGGTATTTCTTCATAGCAATGCAAGAACAGACTAATACACAACCCCACATCTGAAAGGCAGTCTGTGTTTTCTTTTTTTTTTTTTTTTCTGTTTTGCTTTTTGTTTTTTAAATCTTGAGATGGAGTCTAGCTCTGTCACCAGGCTGGAGTGCAATGGCGTGATATTGGCTCACTGCAATCTCCGTTGCCTGGGTTCAAGCGATTCTTCTGCCTCAGCCTCCCGAGTAGCTGGGATTATAGGCATGCACCGCCATGCCTGGCTAATTTTTTTATTTTTAGTAGAGATGGGGTTTCACCGTGTTGGCCAGGATGGTCTCGCTCTCCTGACCTCGTGATCCACCCACCTTGCCCTCCTAAAGTACTGGGATTGCAGCCGTGAGCCACCAGGCCTGGCCAGCAGTCTGTATTCTAGCTTGAGTCGCCCCAAGAGAAGCCTCGATAGGAGAAGAATAAAAACAGGGCCCACATCTTAGGTAACACCGGCATAGGCAGGCACTCCTGCCCTCAATGGGTCCCAGAAGGTGGCAGAAAGTAGGGAATTGATGTCGGAACCTGTAGCTGCTGGCTGTCATCACAGGGAGCAAGGGAACCCCTGGAGGCTGGAGAGATGTGCCCGCAGCTCTTTTAAGCTGAGCAGTTTTGCAACCTCAAGAGCTCTTTCCATGTGTGTGCATCTGTGTGCATCTCCCCCTCTATTAATAGACTCCCAAGGGAGGGGAGGATAAGTCAGGCCTCCATCACTACCAGGCATAGGAGGGCAAAGGGATTGTCGAGTCTGTCAAAGAAGCATCGAAGACGCAGTTGTGTTTGTACAGAAATCTCTGGTGCGTAATAAAGTCTGGGAAGCGCTAAGAGACTGGAATTAAAGCACAGGCTGGCTAGTTACTATATACAATGTGATCTTGGAGGTGTTAGCAGCTGTTTAAATTCAAGAGCAGAGAATTTCGTGTAATTCTATCTTACTTGTGTAGCAACTACACAGGGCTCTGGCTGGGAACTGACACACTGTAACTGGAAGGCAACTGTGTCCCACAGATTCCTAGGTTGGTGCAAATAGCAGGTGGGCCCAGAGAGCAGCTGGCTTGTTCCCATGGCTGAACATCAAAGAGTGGGAGATGCTGTCCCGCCTCCTTCCTGGAAGAAAGTGAGGACTCATGGCTTCAGGCTGGTGCTCAGAGGAGCCATGAGCCCCTTCTCTGCCTTCCACCTGCCCTGACGCTTTTTCTCCAAATGCAGGGCCGGAGAGGAGATGGCAGCATTTCTGGAAATGGTGGAGGAGGCCCCCTGAAGAATGGAACAATGAACTACTCTAGGAATATATTTAGGCCAAGAGAAGTGTATAAGAGCATTCTAGGCTGAAGGGAGAGCAAAAGGAAGCAAGAACTAAAAAATCCGAAAACAGCAAGATGGTATTTATATCTGTAAAATATTGCCACAATAACGCTGTGTACCAAACATCCTAATTTAGTGGCTTAATACCACAATCATTTACTCATGCTTAGGTCTGTGGGTGGCTGGGGTGACTGTACTCCTTGTGTATCATTTTTTTTTTTTTGCGGGGGGGGAGATGGAGTCTCGCTCTGTCATCGGGCTGGAGTGCAGTGGCGCGATCTCAGCTCACTGCAACCTCCGCCTCCCGGGTTCAAGAGATTCTCCTGCCTCAGCCTCTTGAGTAGCTGGGACTACAGGCACACGCCACCACACCTAGCTAATTTTTGTAGTTTTAGTAGAGACGGGGTTTCACCATGTTAGCCAGGATGGTCTCAATCTCTTGACCTCGTGATCTGCTTGCCTCTCCCTCCTAGAGTGCTGGGATTATAGGCATAAGCCACTGCGCCCAGCGTTTTTTTTTTTTTGGAGACAGAGTCTCACTCTGTTACCCAGCCTGGAATGCAGTGGTGCAATCTCGGCTCACTGCAACCTCCACCTGCCTGGTTCAAGCGATTCTTCCACCTCAGCCTCCTGAGTAACTGGGATTACAGGCATGCACCACCACGCCAAGCTAATTTTTGTATTTTTAGTAGAAACAGGGTTTCACCTTGTTGGCCAGGCTGGCCTCAAACTCCTGACGTCAAGTAATCCTCCTGCCTCAGCCTCCCAAAGTGCTGGGATTACAGGCGTGAGCCACCATGCTCAGTCTTCCTTGTGTATCATTTGGGGATCCAGGCACAGCTGCTACTCCTGGGAAGCCCTCCTCCTGGCTACCGGAGAGGTGCAAGAGGCAAGCTCAAATGCATGGTGCACCTCAGGCCTCTGCTGTGTCGGGCCTGCTCACATCCCATTGTCCAAAGCAAGCCCTATGACCAAACCTGAAGTCAAGGGGCAGGGAAGTACATCTTGCCTCTGGTTGGAAGAACTGCAAACTCACATCATAAAAGGTGCGAATGCAGGGAGGTGATGAGTTAGGGCCAATACTTTCATCTACCGCAGTATCTGGGGGGCATCTGCAAGCAATTAAGCCATTTCCTGGAGTATTGTGTGCAAGACACAGGGTGAGAAGAAGGCATTGATGAGACAGGCAAAGTGCCACAACTGAAGACTGTGGGTCCTGCGCCCAGCATGTGCCAAAGAGCTTGGGCTTTCCTTACAGGCGATAGGGAGCCTGGGAGGGCTTTTGAGCTGCGGTGTGGCATGAAGAGGTTTGTGTTTTGAAAAGTTACCCTAGGCCAGGTGCAGTGGCTCATGCCTGTAATCCCAGCACTTTGGGAGGCCAAGGCGGGCAGATCATAAGGTCAAGAGATCGAGACCATCCTGGCCAATATGGTGAAACCCTGTCTCTACTAAAAATACAAAAATTAGCTGGGCCTGGTGGTGCATGCCTGTAGTCCCAGCTACTCAGGAGGCTGAGGCAGAATCACTTGAACCCGCGAGGCAGAGGTTGCAGTGAGCTGAGATGGTGCCACTGCACTCCAGCCTGGCGACACAGTGAGACTCTGTCTCAAAAAAAAAGAAAAAAGAAAAGAAAAGTTACCCTAATGACTGTGTGGGAGGGATTGAAGGTGACAAGATGGGTTGTGATCCAGGGGCGAGACACAAAAGTTCTCGTGTGTGTGTGTCCCTCTATTTTTTTTTTTTTTTTTTTTTTGAGACAGAGTCTCGCTCTGTCGTCCAGGCTGGAGCGCAGTGGCGTGATCTCCGCTCACTGCAAGCTCCGCCTCCCAGGTTCAAGCCATTCTCCTGCCTCAGCCTCCCGAGTAGCTGGGACTACAGTCACCTGCCACCATGCCCAGCTAAGTTTTTGTATTTTTATTTTATTTTATTGTATTTTTGAGACAGAGTTTTGCTCTGTCGCCCGGGCTGGAGTGCAGTGACCGGATCTCAGCTCACTGCAAGCTCCACCTCCCGGGTTTACGCCATTCTCCTGCCTCAGCCCCCCAAGTAGCTGGGAATACAGGCGCCCGCCACCTCGCCCGGCTAGTTTTTTGTATTTTTTAGTAGAGACAGGGTTTCACCGTGTTAGCCAGGATGGTCTCGATCTCCTGACCTCGTGATCCGCCCGTCTCAGCCTCCCAAAGTGCTGGGATTACAGGCTTGAGCCACCGCACCCGGCCAGTTTTTGTATTTTTAGTAGAGACGGGGTTTCACTGTGTTAGCCAGGATGGTCTAGATCTCCTGACCTTTTGATCCAGCAGCATTGGCCTCCCAAAGTGCTGGGATTACAGGCGTGAGCCACTGCGCCCAGCCATGTCCCTCTATTTGAACAGGTTTGAACCAGCCTGTGATCACAAGAAAGGAGAAGGCAGAAGGCGCAGATTTGAGAAATGTTTTGGCAGTAATGGCAGGACATGGCTACTGCCAGATCTGGCAAATCAGACCACTTGAGCAGCCAGGGCAGGATACTGGGGCTTCTAGCTTTGTAACTGCAGGCTCCAAACCCTTCTGGAGACTTCGGGAGGAGATGTGGGTCTGCAGAGGAAAAGCAGGAACGTGCATTTCAGTGTGGACTTGCCCAGGCATCACTGACATCCTTCTAGGGGGGCTAAGGTTGGAAGAGGAGCGCCTCATGGCAGGACCCTCTTCGGTTTATCCACTGATGGACCCCCAAAGTCTCACACGCTGCCTGGTGCCTCACAGACATTCATGAAACGACGGGTGGCGGTTTGAGATCTCTCTGGGCATCTGAGTCTGGAATTCAGGGAGAACCCTGGCTGGGAGTCACCATGTGAGGGGTGTTCAGATCCAGGTGGTCCCTGCAGCATATGGGGACCAGCTTCTCCATAAGAGTCCTTTATAGACTGGTAATCATTACGGCCACCACAGCTAGGGGTTGTTTTTCTGTCTGAATCTTTTCTTCTCCATGTTGAAGAATTCCTGTCTCCAGCAAAACACCCCTGACCCTCTGCAATCTGTCCCCTCCCACCTTCCCGGCCCCCTCGCCGCCTCCCCTTCCCCACACCTTATGTTCTTCCTCACAGCAGACTCTCCACCCGCCCATCTCTCAAGCCCTGCACTGTCTCCTGTCCCTGTGCCTTTACTCATGAGCTTTTCTCATCTCTGAAGCCCTTGCCCTCATTTTTGTCGTAATATGCTGCTCACCCTTCAAGGCTGGCCTCCAATGACGCCTGCTCTGCGATGCCTTCAGCACCTCCACCCATCCACGCGGCAAGGAGGGCTCCCTTCTCATCATGCTCGCCTTGCCTGCACCTCCTGCCCTGCCAGGCTCCAAATCAAGATGCAATATTAAGGCTGGTCACAGTGGCTCACACCTGTAACCCCAGCACTTTGCGAGGCCAAGTGGGTGGATCACTTGAGGTCAGGAGTTCGAGACCAGCCTGGCCAACATGGTGAAACCCCAACTCTACTAAAAATACAAAAAATTAGCCAGGTGTGGTGACAGGTGCCTGTAATCCCAGCTACTCAGGAGGCTGAGGCAAGAGAATCACTTGAACCTGGGAGGCGGAGGCTGCAACGAGCTGAGATCATGCCACTGCTCTCCAGCCTGGGCAATGGAACAAGAACCCATCTCAAAAAAAAAAGATACTATATTGAGTGTTGCTTTGGCCAGGTATGGTGGCTCATGCCTGTAATCCACACACTTTGGGAGGCCAAGACAGGAAGATGGCTTGAACCCAGGAGTCTGAGACCAGCCTGGGCAAGACGGAGAACCCCTGTCTCTACAAAAAAATTAAAATTAGCTGAGCATGGTGGCACATTCCTGTAGTCCCAGTTGCTTGGGAGGCTGAGGCAAGAGGACGCCTTGAGCTCAGGAGTTCAAGGCAGCAGTGAGCTATGATGGCACCTTTGCACCCCAGCCTGGGCTTCAAGGTGAGCTCTATCTCTAAAAAAAGTAAAATAAAATAAACAAGTGCTGCTTTGATATCTTTGAGCCTCACAAAGCCCCAAAAGGGCCTAGTAGCTATGAGGCCCCCTGTTCTCGCCAGGCACGCCCCCCCACCCCAACCAACAGGAAAGGCTCCCTACCTGGTTCCTGCATCAGCTAGATTGGATACACCCCATATGTCTTCAGTCTGACAGTCTCACCTCCCTGCCAGCCAGCAGCATTATTCAAACAAGCCAATCAGAGGGCACCTCACCCTTTCGTTACTCCAAAGGCGGCCTCTCACAGCCTCTCTGGTTTACTCTGCGCTGCGGTGTACCCTCATGTGGTCCTGCATGGCCCGCAGTGTCTTCCTCCTCCAGAAGTATCTGCTATTAATAAGCTGCTGTCTCATCTGTCCAGTATCGGGTGCCATGTGTCTGGCCACCTTCTACTGTGTGGTGTGGAGGACCCCTCCTGCCCCACAGGGTGAAGAGGAAGGGATCAGGGCATCTCCCTGGCTGCTCCAGTCAGGTGTTAGCCTTGGTTAGGTGCATTTTCCCCTGTCTCCTTTCCCTCAACGTCAGGGATTGTGTGGCCCCATCTTGGCAGTCCCAGCACCTCGCTTGGCCCATGGAGGGGACTCGGGAGCTGTCTTCTTAGCTGGTGACTTCTGCTCTCTCACCCCCACCCCCAGCTGCTCTCACTGTCCCTCCCCCAAGTTCCCCACATCTCTCTAAGACTCATTACACCAAAGAAATGCTTGCAAGTTGGAGCTATATTTTTCTTTCTGAGTCTTCTTTGTTCACGTCTAGACTGAGTTGGGGGATTTTGGACAAACATTTATTAACCACCATGAGTCCTTGTAAAGATTTCCTCCAGAATCAATACCCTGAGGCCATTTAAATATTGTCTGAAACCAAGCCAGTCCCCCGCTCATCTCCCTTGCTTGGCTCCAAATGATGTTTAATTTTTCTATAAATTAACTCGCACAATGTCACACCACATTACTGCACCTTGGAACATTCCTATTCCGATCTGCGAGCAGCTGACACGCCAGGCGATGGCACGATTTCCTCCGGGAACGTTTCTCTGTAATGTGACTGATTACAATATAGCTGGCTGCGGGAGAAGCCGCGGCGCTCCAGCCGGCCGTGGGTGAGCCAGCACAACCCAGAGATAATGAATAATGGTTTGTGGCAAAACTGATAATGCGCCTGCTATTATATTGACTGGGGCTGCGGCTTCAGTTAATCGTGCTAAATTGCTAGGCTGGAGCTGTGTTCCGCCGGGCTTGGCCGCTGCCTTCCTCTTTTGAAAATTTCCATTTGTCTGAAGTTGGGTTCTTGTCTCTTCCTCCTGCCCTTCTATTCAAATGAGTTGTGGCTATTTTTGCCGGCGGCCGCCTGTGGGAGTGAGAGTTTGAAAGGCATGAGAACTTGGACTCCATCTGCCGGCCTGTGTGCACACCTTCCCATGTGAGTGCACACCACGCACCGCACAGCGCTGGGTGCTAGGAATGCGGACGGGCAGCTGTTGTACCCTCCCCACCTGCCCCAGAGGCTTGTTGTCTGGGGGAGAGATGGACAGCGCACCCGTGACTCCAGCGCTGCCTGTTAAGGGCTATGTGTCAGCTGAGGTCAGACCAGGAGTCAGTTTAAATTTTCCCTCCTGCGCTTTCCAGCCACGTGACCTTGACATCTCTCCTTGTCTGTAAAGAGATGATGCTCATGAGCCCATTGCAGAGTGTGGTGGTGTTAGATGGATCCCATCATAGACTGCTGAGCTGTGCTTGGCACATAGTGGGTGTCCCCCAAATGGTTCTTATCCTGGTGGCAGAGGCCTGTGCAGACGGCCACAAGTTGCAGAGGACAGAGAGACTGGCTCCCTGGAAGGTGAGGTGATGTGGGACTTGAGTGTTGTGGCGAAGAGAGGAGCAGAACGAGCCTGGGGGATGGCACAGAGGCCTGGTGTGTCCAGCGAGGGCAGGGGAAGGCTGGGCTGGAGGTGTAGGCGGTGTGTCTTGGGGAGAGGCAGCCGGTGCTTGCCGGCCTCTGATTTCAGCCAAGGTGATGGGGACCCCAGGGATGTTCCTTGTTCACCTCCAAGTACTGCCCTGAACCGTCTCCACCATCAGCCCACACTCAGGGCAGTCCCAAAATGCAGAGGGGCCAATGTCCCCTGGGACAACCCTGGAACACGGAGGCCTGGAGCGTCAGCATCCAGGCCTGTGTGTGTTGGGGTGGGGGGGGGTGATGCTGAGACACATCCCGGGCAGCTCCTAGCGAGTCCAGAGCAGTCTGAGCCTCAGGCACCTAATACAACCCTTACTGGCTTGTCCTTCATTTCTGCTTCCTGGGATCACCCCCAAATGAACGATCCCCATCCATGCCCTTGCTTCCAGCTAAGGGAGAAAGGCGCACACCTCAAGGGCCTCCTCCCACCGAGCCTGCCCTCCCGAGGCAGATCCTGAGAAGAGAAAATTCAGGACCCAAGCCCTTCTCTGTGACAGCTACAGTGACTGGTGTGGGGCGTGAGAAGCTCTGTCTAAGAGGGTCACTGGGCAAAAGAGTGAAACCATTCCTGCCTACCCTTCCACTCTCATCCCCAAAGCAAAGCCTGGCTGGGAGGTGACAAGCCAATCCCAGGTGGCAGCGGCTGGGCAAGGGGCAGCAGTGGGGGTGGGGGAAGTCAGGGAAGAGGTGGTCCCACTCTGGTAAGATTCACACAGAGAGGAAGTCGATGCCTGCAGAAAGCCTTGGTACAGGACAGGGGGTGACTGCTCGCAGAGGCGCCCAGTCACATGGACCCACATGGTGGGTTCGAATCCCACCTCCACTGCTTGCGAGATGTGTGGCCTTGGTCAAGTCACTGCCTTCTCTGTGCCTGTTTGTAAAATGAGAGGTTAATAATGGCATCTTTCTCACTGGGCACATGAGTTCAGAATGAGCTCAAGTCTGCAGTACCAAGATCAGGGCTCAGCACCAGGTACATGTTTGAGACATGTGAGCTGGTACTGCTGATAAAATGACGCCATAGCTGTGGCGTAGGGACCCCGGTGGGGTGCTGGCTGCCCCCTCTCAGCCTCTGCTGCCTTATCTCTGCACAGCGCAGGGGGACAGGAGGCCCTGTACTGGGTCTCCACATGGGGCCTCACCCGCAGGAGCCTCTTTGAGTTCGGCTTTGAGTTCTGCTTAGAGATGGCTTTGCTGTGGGCTGCCAAACAGCAGGGGGCACAGGGCTTACCTCCAGTCTCCTCCGAGACCTGCCCTACAGGGTAATGGCTCAGAGTGAAGAGCCAGCTGGTGAGCTGCAGACATTTCGCTGAGTCTTTGGAGACTGTTTATCACCATCACAGCCCAGAGTGAACCATTTTTTATAGCCAGTTCTGCAGGAGGGTTTGCAAAGGGGGGCCCAGAGCGTCCTGACCCCAGGGCTGGGCCCAGAGGGGACTGTCTCCCCAGGGGTTACCCCCACTCCGAAGATCTCTACCCTGGGCTCCCTTTGGGGGCCCCCTCACCCTTTTCCCTGCCCCACACTCCCCATCCAGGCCACTCGGTGCCCCCAGTGGTCAAGGAGTGATTCTGCTCCTCAGTCACGATTCATTAAATGGACAATCAAATGTGAATTGGTGTGTGCACTTTTTTGTAAGGCTTTTTATATACGTAAAGGGCTAAATCGGGAAAACATCTTTGGGCAGACCATCTGTCTCAATTTGAGCTTTGAAAAATATGGTCACCTCACAATGTTCTCGTGTCAGACTCTAAAAACAAGAAACTGGGCAGGCAAGCGAACATCACTCATGCTCTGAACTCGACTGTCTGCTCTGCTTCGGGAATCGCTGAAGCCTTCCTTCTGGCCACAGCTGCTGAGGCTGGGGCTACCAGGAAGAGGGGCCAGCTGGGGGAGGCACTGGGACCTTTGCAGGGGTTGGGGGCAGATGAGAAGCGGCCCACCTGCCTCTGGGGCCTCAGTGGATCCACAATGCGCACACACAGTTGCATTGATGGTCTGCCTTTTTATACTTGTTCACATCTCTCTGGCTCTCAGGATGGCCAAACAGGGCTTGGTCTGTTTGGCAGCCCACAGCAAAGCCATCTCTAAGCAGTACCCCACCCCCCAGCCCACCTGGTCCTCATGATGGAGAAATCCAGGTCACAGCTGGGCAGGCTCCAGAGAGGAGTGAGGCCACTTGGCACTAAAGAGAATGGAGGGTGGAGGAGGAGGCAGTGGGTGGCTGAGTGGAGGAGATAAGTCCACGTGCACAGGTGCAACAGTGTAAAGAGACTCCTGGGCCAGGCATAATGGTGTATCCCTTGGGAGGCTAAGGCAGGAGGATCTCTAGCCCAGGAAGTCAAGGCTGCAGTGAGCCATGATTGCACCACTATACTCCAGCCTGCATGACAGATCGAGATCCCCATCTCTTAAAAAAAAAAAAAAAAAAAAAAAAGGCCAGCCGTGGTGGCTCACACCTGTAATCCCAGCACTTTGGGGAGGCCGTGGCCGGCGGATCACAAGGTCAGGAGATCGAGACCATCCCGGCTAACATGATGAAACCTTGTCTCTACTAAAAATACAAAAAACTTAGCCAGACGCGGTGGCGGGCGCCTGTAGTCCCAGCTACTCGGGAGGCTGAGGCAGGAGAATGGCGTGAACCTGGAAGTCGGAGCTTGCGGTGAGCCGAGATCGCGCCACTGCACTCCAGCCTGGGCGACAGAGTGGGACTCCATCTCAAAAAAAAAAAAAAAAAAAAAGCCAATTAAAACTAAAGACGACCCCTGGCTGAGAATGCTGTAGAGGCAATTCAAGGACAGAGCTTGTGCTGAACAAAATACGCCTTTGAATTTTTAACTCCTATGCCCGTTTTCTTTTGTTTATCATATTATTTGAGGCTCCATGAAGGCCCAGGCAGGAAAATAGAAAGGACTTCAGGTACTGAACCCAGAGAGAATTTAATGGAGAGAGTGTTGGGAAAGCTAGCCTTGGGTGTGCAGTCTCTGGACCCGAACAGTTACATGAGAATGAGCCTTGGGCCTGAATCATTTCCTCACAAATAAAGAAAGAGGCTCTTCCAGTCCGCGCTGGGCATCTGTCTTCGGGGATACCTTTTCCTGTGCTCGACTTGCTAGGACTTCTTTCTGCCTAAGTGTGTGCATCCTGTGGCATCTGCCAGCCACTGCTGTATCTGTTCCCGGTGGGGGTGCACGCAGACCCTCTCCCTGGAGAGCTAGGCCACATGGGGCAGAGGAGCTGACACTCACTATTGCCGCTGATTGTGCTCCACCTGCTGTCTAGGTGAGTCTAGCATGGTTCCATCTTCCATCCCGTGCCTGTGTGAGTCATGTCTTTCTTGACACCGCCCCTCACCTACAAGCCATGCAGGGGCTGCCATCCCAGGACTGCTGCTCCTGGTGGCAGGACCCTCCACTCAGTGGGGCTCCTCCACTGAAGGTGGTAACAGGTATCACTTGCTTAACACTTAATGATGGCATGGATGATAAGGGGGCAGGGATGGGAAACTTCTATCACGCTGAGGGCTGGAGGGACAAAGGGAAGATGTGGAGCTACCAGGACCTCAGGACTGGGGTCACTTGCGGAGAGCCACGGGTGGGGTCACTGCCATGCAGAGACGCAGTCCAAGACAGAGAGGAAGAGGATGAACTCCCCAGAACACCCACCCTCCAGTCTCCCACCAGTGCCTCCCGTGGACTGGAGCCAGTCTGGGCCTGGAAATAGCCTGCGGAGGTCAGACCCGACCACAGCTGCAGCAGGTGAGGAGGGACTGGGGCAAACAGGCCCACCATGAGCCAGGGAATGCACACACTGCATCCTCAGAACAACACGCAAAAGGTGCTGAAATGGCTTCCGATGGCTGCTGTCACCACTTACACAAACGTGGTGGCTTAGATAACAGTTATTCTCCTACAGGTCTGGAGATCAGAAATCCAAAATAACTTTCCCTGGCTGAGTGCAGTGGCTCACACCTGGAATCCCAGCACTATGGGAGGCCGAGGTGGGTGGATCACTTGAGGCCAGGAGTTCGAGATCCACCTGAGAAACATGGTGAAACCTTGTCTCTACTAAAAAAAAAAAATTAGCCGGGTGTGGTGGTGTGCACCTGTAGTCCCAGCTACTTAAGAGGCTGAGGTAGGAGGGTCACTTGAGCCTAGGAGTTTGAGATCACCCTGGGCAATTAGTGAAACCCCATCTCTACAAAAAACAAACACAAACAATTAGCTGGGCTTGATGGTGTACCCCTGTATGTAGTCCCCTGTAGCTATTCAGGAGGCTGAGGCAGGAGGATCACTTGAGCCCAGGAAGTAGAGGCTGCAGTGAGCTGACATTTCACCACTGCACTCCAGCCCAGAAAACGGAGCAAGACCCTTCCTCAAAAATAAAAATGAAAAATCACTTTCATGGTGCTGGAATCCAGGTGCTGGTAGGTGGCACTCCCTGTGGAGGCTCTAGGGGAGACTCTGTTTCCTTGCTTTCCCAGCTCCTAGAGCTACTACATTCCTTGCAGTCCTTGGCTTGTGGCTTCTTCCTTCATCTTAAAAGCCAGCAGTGTAGCATCTTCAAATCTTTCTGCTGAAGTCCTCACATCACCTTTTTTCCTTGTAGCCAAATCTCTCCCTCTGACTCCCTCTCCTAAGGACACTTGTGATTACATTTGGGGCCCATCCAGGAAAGCCAGGATCCTCTCTCCATCTCAAGCCTTAATCACTTCTGCCCAGGCCCTCTTGCCAAAGAAGGTTACGTTCACAGGTTCCAGGGATTAGGAGCTGGATATCTTTGGGGGGCATTATTCAGGCTTCCATGGGTACCAAAGTGGACACTTTCTGTAATAGCTAGCTATTGCTGTGTAACAAATTACCCCAACATGTAGCAGTTCTAAACAACAAACTTTTAAAATCTCATGCAGTTTCCATGTGTCAGTTATTTCAGAGTAGCTTAGCTGTGTTGTTGTGTTTCAAGAGGTTGCGATCAAGCTGTCAGCCAGGGCTGCCATCACCAGAAAGCTTGACCAGGCCAGAGAATCCACTCCAAGATGGCTCTTCACACAGCTGTTGCAGGCGGCTTCAGGTCCTCACTACATGGGCTTCTCCATGAGGCCACTTGAGTGTCCTCACAACATGGCCGCTGGCTGGCTTCCCCCAGACTGAGCATCCTGAAAGGGAAAGCTGGCAAGAAGCCACAATGCCTTTTATGACTTTGCCTGCATTCATTTGTTAGGGCTACCATGATAAAGTACCACAGGCTGAGTGGCTTACACAACGAAAATGTCTGTTTTCACAATCCTGGAGGCTAGACATTGAGATCAAGGTGTTAGCAAGATTGGTTTCATCTGAGGCCTCTTTTCAGAAGGCTTTCTTTCTTTCCGTTTTTTGTTTTTTTGGCAGAGTCTCACTCTGTCACTTAGGCTGGAGTGCAGTGGCGTGATCTTGGCTCACTGCAACCTCCGCCTCTAGGATTCAAGCACTTCTCCTGCCTCAGCTTCCTGAGAAGCTGGGACTGCAGGTATATGCCACCACGCCTGGCTAAGTTTTGTAATTTTAGTAGAGATGGGGTTTCACCATGTTGGCCAGGCTGGTCTTGAACTCCTGACCTCAGGTGATCCATCTGCCTTGGCCTCCCAAAGTGCTGGGATTACAGGGGTGAGCCACTGTGCCTGGCTTCAGAAGGCTTTCTGAGTTTCCTTTAGAGATGGCTGTCTTCTCCCTGTATCTTCACAGGGTCTTCCCTCTCTATGCCTGAGTCCTAATTTCCTCTCCTTATGAGGACATCAGTTAGATTGAATTAGGGCCCACCCATAGGACGTTATATTACCATAATTACCACCTTAAAGGTCCTATCTCCAAATACAGCCACATTCTGGAGTACTGGGGGTTAGGACTTCAATATATGAATTTGTCAGGGGACACTATTTAGCTCATAACAGCCTCAGAGGTGACATCCTTCTGCCATATTCTCTGGGTCAGATAGATCAGTCCTACTACAATAATTGAGGTATTACATCAGGATGTGGATGCCAGGAGGTGGGCTCAATGTGGTCTTCTTGGAGGCCTCTCCCTTCATGCCCAGCAGAATTTTTTTTTTTTTTTTTTTTTGAGATGGAGTCTCACTCTGTCGCCCAGGCTGGAGTGCAGTGGTGTGATCTTGGCCCACCACAACCTCCGCTTCCCGGGTTCAAGCGATTCTCCTGCCTCAGGCTCCCAAGTCGCTGGAATTACAGGTGCTCACCAACATGCCCGGTTAATTTTTGTATTTTTAGTAGAGATGGGGTTTTGCCATGTTGGCCAGGCTGGTCTCAAACTCCTAACCTCAGATGATCCACTTGCCTCAGCCTTCCAAAGTGCTGGGATTACAGGCATGAGCTACCACACCCATCAAGAGAAATTCTTACTAGTTCTTGCATATATTTCTAGGGCTACTTTATGTACGCTCAGCCACATATGTACAAGAAGAGCACATGTATACGAGTGAGGTATATAAACACAGCGCCCTGTACCTTGCTTTCTTCACTTAGTAAGCCCGTAAAGAGCGGCCTCATTCTTTTTTGGATTCCACTGTATGAACTGCTGCCACTTAATTAACTGGTCCCCTTGATGTTTATGATTTTGGTTTTTTGTTTGTTTGTTTGTTTTAGCTGGAGTTTCGCTCTTATTGCCCAGGCTGGAGTGCAATGGAACAATCTTGACTCACCGCAGCCTCTGCCTCCCAGGTTCAAGCGATTCTCCTGCCTCAGCCTCCCGAGTAGCTGGAATTACAGGTGCTCACCACCACGCCCGGCTAATTTTTGTATTTTTAGTAGAGATGGGGTTTCACCATGTTGGCCAGGCTGGTTTCAAACTCCTGACCTCAGGTGGTCCACCTGCCCTCGGCTTCCCAAAGTGCTGGGATTACAGGCATGAGCCACCGTGCCCAGCGATGTTTATGTTCTTTCCAATATTTTGCCATTGCACATAATGATGCAACAAATATTCACGTACTTGTATTATTCATCATGTGTGCTAGTATAGTCGCAGGGTAAGTACCTGCTGTGAAATTGCTGGGTCAAAGGCTGTAAGTCTTTAATAGATGCTGTCTGATGGTGAGGTTGGTCTCTTGAAGGTTTTTCCAATTTACACTAGTGTCAACATGGCGCAGACAGCCCGTCCCTGTAGCCTCACTGACAGTGTGTGGTCAATCCTTTCACTCTCGCTGATTTGCTGAAGTGGTATCTTGGCCGGGTATGGTGGCTCACGCCTGTAATCCCAGCACTTTGGGAGGCTGAGGCGGGAGGATCGCTTGAACCCAGGAGTTTGAGACCAGCCTGGGCAACATGGTGGAACCCTGTCTCTACAAAAAATACAAAAATTAGCTGATGTGGTGGCATGAGCCTGTAGTCCCGGCTACTCGGGAGGCTAAGGCGGGATGATTGCTTGAACCCAGGAGGTCGAAGCTGCAGTGAGCCATGATTGTGCCACTGCACTCAAGCCTGGGTGACAGCATGAGATCCAGTCTCAAAAAAAAAAAAAAAAAAAAAAAAAAAAAGAAATATCTCAGTGTAGCTTTAAAAAAAATTATTGAGGTAACATTTGCATAACATATATTTAACCATCTTAAGGTGAACAATTCAGTGGCATTAAGTACATTCACAATGTTGTGCAATCACCTCTATTTAGTTCCAAAATATTTTCATCATCCTCAAATAAAATCCCCCACTCTGCCTTTAATCCCAGCACTTTGGGAGGCAGAGACAGGAGGATCGCTTGAGCCCAGGAGTTTGAGACCAGCCTGGGCAACATAGGGAGACTCCGACTCTATAAAAAATGAAAAAAATTAGCCAGGCATAATGGTGCATACCTGTAATCCTAGCTACTTGGAAGGCTGAGGCAGGAAGATTGCTTGAGCCTGGCAGGTTGAGGCCTCAGTGAGCCATGATTGTGCCACCGCACTCCAGCGTGGGTGACAGAGTGAGATCCTGCCTCAAAAACAAAAACAAAAAAACACACAAGCAAACAAAAAAAGTCCACACCCATGAAGCATCATTCCATTTCGCCTTCTACCAGCTCTTGGCAACCACCCATCTAATTTCTGTCTCTATGGACTTGCCTATTCTGGACATTTCATGGAAATCATGCAATATGCGGCCCTTTGTAAATGGCTTCCTTCACTGAGCACAATGGTTTGGAGCTTCACCTGTTTGTGATGTGTGCTCCTTCCCTTTCATGGCTGAGTAATATTTCTTTTTTTTTTTTTTTGAGGCGGAGTCTCGCTCTGTCGCCCAGGCTGGAGTGCAGTGACGCAATCTCGGCTCACTGCAAGCTCCGCCTCCCGGGTTCACGCCATTCTCCTGCCTCAGCCTCCCGAGTAGCTGGGACTACAGGCGCCCGTCACCGTGGCCGGCTAATTTTTTGTATTTTTAATAGAGACAGGGTTTCACCGTGGTCTCGATCTCCTGACCTTGTGATTTGCCTGCCTCGGCCTCCCAAAGTGCTGGGATTACAGGTGTGAGCCACCGCGCCCGGCATGGCTGAGTAATATTTCACTGTATGACACACCACGGTGTTTATCTGGTCACCTGCTGATAAACCTTAAGACTGTTTCCATTTCAGTGTGGTTTCAATTTGCATTTCCCTGATTATGAGTGAGGTTGAGTTTCTTTTCATGTGGTAGATGCTCATCAGGGCCCCTTCCAAACCAGGGGCAGGATGAGCTGGAGACAGGATGAAACTCAGGGATGAACTGGAGCTGCACTGAAGTGCCTCATACCCATCCTTTGGGCTCCAGGGCCCTTGGGTGTCAGAGGAGAGTGGCCTCCCTCGGGAACAGCCATGTCTGGGCATCTGAGCCTGGTGGAGCCAGGAAGGCCCTGTGAGTTTAATGCAGAGTCACCATTTAGCGAGCACTGACTGTGCGCCTGGCATTCTTGTTGGCACTGCATCTATTACTATTACCTCCTTGAACACTTGCAGCAACTCCAGGCTGATTTATTACACCCTTTACAGTTGAGGAAACTGATACCTGAGATTTTGTGTAACATGCTCTTAAACGGGGGTGCACAGCAGGTACAGAATTCATCAGCAGGACTGTTGGATGTAGGCACCAAGGATGTGCCCAACACATTCTGTGAGGCCTCCCTCTCAAAGGGCTGCCCCTGGCAATTTTTCCTGCCCTCCTCTTCCCCAGCACCTTCCCCTCCAGCCCCCTAGGGAGAAGCAGGATTTCTCCTTTTCATGCTTCTTGTATTGGCAATCTATTGTTGCTTAACAAAGTGCTTGAAAACTTAATAGCTTAAATCAACATTTGTTATCTCAGTTTCTGAAGATCAGAAATGTGGGAGTGGTTCAGCTGGGGTAGGTTCTGGTTCAAGTTCCCTCTCTGTAGTCAAATTGTCAGGCTATAGTCAAATTGTTAGACTGTAGTCAAATTGTCAGTCAAGGCTACAGTCATCTGAAGTTTCGACCGGGGCCGGAGAATCCATTTCCAAGATGGTTCCCTCATATCGCTGTGGACTGGAGGCCTCATTTCCTCTCTGGCTGCTGGCAGGAGGTCTTAGCTCCTTGCCACGTGGCTAATTGAGTGTCCTCAGAACATGGTGACTGACTTCCCCAAAGGGAGTGATCTAAGAGAGCAAAGAGGAAGTTGCAGTGCCTTTTATGACCTAGTCTCAGGAGTGACAGATGATAATTTCTGCCATATTCTGTTTGTTAGAAGTCTCTAAGTTCAGCCCATTCTCAAAAGGAGGGAGGACTGTAGAAGCATTTGTGGGCATACATTTGCTCCTTTTTCTTGTTCTGGGTCCTGGATCTCTCTTTGGCCAAGTGTCTGGGGTTTGGTTATGTGCAGAGGTGATGACTATGGCCTGGGGGTGGTGGGTTGGGGTCTCAGGCCCTGTGATGGGGTAAGACAGGCCACCATTGCCTCACTTACCTGGAATTGGGAGTGGTTGGTACATCTTCCTTCATCTCAACACATCCTCTTATTTTGTTTTCTATTAAAGGAAGCAGAAGTACTTGACAGACAGATGGAGGCCACTCCCTCTCCCAACCCCCTCCTCTGAAGATGGCTGGGAGAGAGTCACAGGAAAGGAGGGGGGAGAATTAATAGTGTAAACCTGGGGTTTTGAACCTGGCATGCAAGATCCCCAAGGGATTTTTGGATAGAATTTAGGGAGCACATGCCTTTGGATAGATGAAAAAAAAATTCTGTTTTCACAAACCTCTGCCTCATATTTGACATTTCCTCTAATTATAAATATAGTTGACAAAACACAATCATGTTAGACATACTCTTGACTTTCTCACCAAAAAACAATTACAGATTTTTTCATTCCATCACAGCTGTTGCAGAAATCTTGCAGTATCATTTACGCCGATCACTGTTACAAAATGACTGTGGTGATAAGGCCGTCCACTGGGTTGTATGATTTATGCTTTAGTAAAGAGGTACATCTTTCTACATCACAAACTTGGCTTTTAAATATCTTGATACTGTATTTCCATATGGTTGGCTTTCTTGTGATTCTATGAATTTGTTCTATGCATTTAAAAACTACTCTAAGAAGGGACCAAAGGTGTCACTAGGCTGCAAAGAGGTCTAGGGTACAAAAAGATTCCTCCTGGGTGGAGGAAGAGTTTGGGGAGATACTGGAACCAATGAAAATGAGGAGATTTGACCATCAAGAGCTGCTGGTGACCTTTGACAAGGCAAAGGTGGCAGAGGAAATGAAGTGATGGATTCAGGAGACCACTGCTCCGTAAAGGAAGGTAAGGCTTCACACTCACGGAGGTTGCCTGCTTCATGGGCGCTGGTTGTAAATGGTTCATTCCTACTATCCCTCACTGTGGGTCCAGGAGTCCACCCACCCACCACCACCCCATCTCCCTCTCACCTTCCACCCCTCTGCCGACTTCCTTACTCTATTCTCCAAACTTGCTACACCCTTTTGCCCACCATTTTCTTTCCCAGCAATGACCTTTTCCCCTTGTCTACCAGGAGACTCGTACTCATCCTTGAAAACCTCACTCTCATAGGGCTGATGATACCCCTGTGGTCACTCACCACTCCCAGGACTGCCTTCTCCATGGGCACATTGTCATGGTTATTTCACAACAAAACCATTTCCCTCAGGAGGCTGAGAGCTCCTTCTGTGCCCCAGTTTACTCATTTTTTGAAATTCCAGCTCCTGGCACATTGTCTGACAGTTACAGAGCAAATGTTTTAAAAATATGGAGTTGTTGGAGCAGTAAATTAACACAATACCTGTCTGTGTCAAAACAGCCTATGAAAGGCAGCTTGCTCTTCCCTTTCCCCAAATCAATGTACCCTCTTTAATTCATACATTATGCCATTATGCACGTAGAATTTGAGAAAAATCAGAGAAGCCTAGTTGGGTAGTTTCTTTGAAACCATCTGATATAGTTTGGCTCTATGTCCCCACCCAAATCTCACCTTGAATTGTAATTCCCATAATCCCCACGTGTGAAGGGCAGGGCCAGGTGGAGGTCATTGGATCACAAGGGTGTTTCCCCCATGCTGTTCTCCTGATAGTGAGTGAATCTCATGAGATCTAATGGTTTTATGAGTGTCTGGCATTTCCCCTGCTTGCGCTCACTTTGTCCTGCCGCCCTGTGAAGAAGGTGCCTGCTTCTCCTTTGCTTTCTGCCATGATTGTAAATTTCCTGAGGTCTCCTCAGCAGTGCAGAACTGTGAGTCAATTAAACCTCTTTCCTTCATAAATTACCCAGTGTCAGGTATTTCTTCATAGCAGCGTGAGAATGGACTAATACACCCTCCATAATAAGTGACTCATCTCTCTAATTCTTGGCGTCTCCCATCTGTTAGATTAGGCTAATAACTATCCACACTAAGTTGATGTGAGAATTAAAAGAGACGATGTGGGCAAAGTGCTTGGTGCATAGTAAGTGTTCAGTAAAGGGGAGTTGTTATTCTTAATTTTACAAGGCAACATGAAATTGCTGGCAGAAGGGGCTATAAATTGAGTTCTGTGGGAGTTCAGAGGAGATGGGAAGCACATCTGATGAAGGGCAGGTGAAGATGTGAGAGCAGCAATGGGTCAAGGAGCATGGCTAGGAGCTGCCTGGTGGAAACAGGAAGGCCATTTCCAGAGAGAGAGACAGGCACGTGGTCAAGTTTGGGCTGGTGGTCAAGTTAGTGCTTATTCTGGGGCAATAAGCACTAACTTTTCCATCACCCTCAAGCATTTCATTCATACATGATGAAAACGCTGATTGCAAATTGTCTCTTTGCATGCATTCCAGAAGGCAGCAAGAAGTTTGACTAGGCAAATTCCATTGTGTTAGCTATGTCGCTGTGCGTATTTTTAAAGTTCTCTTAAAAATCATCCAACAGTCTATAATTCAGTCTCTTGCCTTTGTAAGATAGAGCTTGACCCAGTTAGTCTAAACTGGGGTGGCTTTTGGAAGATGAAAGCTGCCAGCCACTTACGAGGACCACCTACTCTTCCTGTTCCCTCTTCAGAGATGACCTGGGAAGCACGCAGATGACACCAATCTCTCTCCAGGTGTAGGACTTTGGGGAAAGCACTGGTCTCTCCAGGTAAATTGCTAGTAGGCGCCAATATTTGTCTCTATCCTTTCACAGCCTTCTATGAGCCACCTATGGCTCCAGGTACCAGGGATACAAAAGCGTTCAAAGTGTGAACCTTGCCTCTGGTGCTAATGGCCTGAAACTGGCTCCAGTTGTTGGTGCAAAGGTCCCCTTCTTCCCTTCCCCCTTGCCCACTGCCACCATCCACATTTCCTACCCCTGTAGGAAGCATGGGCAATTTTAGTGCTCATTAGACCATGGAAGGTGGTGGTTAAGAGCATGGAGTCAGTAGCCAGCTCTAATCCTGGCTTCTCCCTTCATTTTGGCTGTGGGATCTTGAGCAAGTCTCTTAGCCCTTGTATTAGGCCATGCTTGCATTGTTATAAAGAAATACCTGAGACTGGATAATTTATAAAAGAAAAGAGGTTTAATTGGCTCATGGTTCTGCAGGCCACAGAAGCATGGCACCTGCTTGGCTTCTGGGGAGGCCTCGAGGAGCTTTTACTTATGGCAGAAGGTGAAGTGGGAGCGGATACTTCACATGGCCAGAGCAGGAGCAAGGGAGGGAGGTGCCACACACTGTCACACAACCAGATCTCATGTGAACTTAGAATGAGAGTTCACTTTTCACCAAGGAGATGGCCCGAGCCATTTATGAGAGCTCTGCCCTTGTGATTTAAATACCTCCCACCAGGTCCCACCTCCAACATTGGGGGTTACATTTTGAAATGAGATTTGGAGAGGACAAATATTCAAATTATATTATTCCACCCCATCACCCACCCCAATCTCATGTCCTTCTCACATTTCTAAATACAATCATGCCCTCTCAATGATCTCCCAAAGTCTTAGCTTGTTTTAGCATTAACTCAAAAGTCCAAAGACTAAGGTCTCATCTGAGACAAGGCAAGTCCCTTCCACCTATGAGGCCGCAAAATAAAAAAAAAAGTTAGTTACTTCTTTTTTTTTTTTTTTTTTTTTTTTGACAGAGTCTCACTCTGTCACCCAGGCTGGAGTGCAGTGGCACCATCTCAGCTCACTGTAACCTCCACCTCCCGAGTTCAAGTGATTCTCATGCCTCAGCTTCCCGAGTAGCTGGGACTACAGGTGCATACCACCACATCTGGTTAATTTTTTGTATTTTTAGTAGAGACAGGGTTTCACCATGTTGGTCAGGCTGGTCTCGAACTCCTGACCTCACGTGATCCACTCACCTTGGCCTCCCAAAATGCTGCGATTACAGGCATGAGCTACCATGCCCGGCCACAAGCTAGTTACTTCTAAGATCCAGTGAGGGTATAGGCCTTAGAGAAACATTTTGAAAGGGGGAAATCAGCAAAATGAAAGCTTTCAAACCCCTTGCAAGTTTGAAACCAGCAGGCAGTCATTAAATTTTAAAGCTCCAAAATAATCTCTTTTGACTCCATGCCTCACATCCAGGACACACTGGCGCAGGAGATGGGCTCTTAAGGCCTTAGGCAGCTCTGCCCTTGTGGCTTTGCAGGATATAGTCCCCATGGCTGCTGTCACAGGTTGTAGAGTGCCTGTGGCTTTTTCAGAAACAGGGTTCCTGTGGATTTACTGCTGCCAGTGGATTTACCATTCTGTGGTCTGGAGGATAGTGGCCCCCTTTCCACACAGTGTCCTGGTGGGGATTCTGTGTGGGAACTCCTACTCCATATTTTCCTTGGGCACTGCCCTAGTAGAGGTTCTTTGTGAAGGCTCTGCCCCTGCAGCAGGATTTTGCCTGGGCACCCAAGGTGTCTCATATAGCCTCTGAAATTCAGGCTGAGGCTGCCAAGCCTCCTTCACTCTTGTACTCTATGCACCCACAGGCTTAACACCATGTGGTAGCCATCGAGGTTTACAGCTTGTGCCCTCCAGAGCAGTAGCCCTACCTGTATCTGGGCCCCTTTGAGCCATGGCTGGAGGTGAGACGGCCAAGATGTGGGGAGCAGTGTCCCGAGGCTATGCAGGACCTGGCCCATGAGACCATTGTTTCTTCCTAGGCCTCCCAGGCCTATGATGTGGGGGCTGCTGTGAAGGTCTTTGAAATGTCTTTAAGGCCTTTTCCACATTGTCTTGGCTATCAATACTTGGCTCCTTTTTCTTTTTTTTTTCTTGAGATGGAATCGCACTCTGTCTCCCATGCTGGAGTGTGCAGTGGTGCGATCTCAGCTCACTGCAACCTCCACCTCCCAGGTTCAAGTGATTCTCTTGCCTTAGCCTCCTGAGTAGCTGGGATTACAGTCATTCAGCTAATTTTTTGTATTTTTAGTAGAGACAGCATTTCATCATGTTGGCCAGGCTGGTCTTGAACTTCTGACATTTTGACTTACCTGCCTTGGCCTCCCAAAGTGCTGGGATTACAGGCGTGAGCCACTGTGCCCGGCCAGACTCCTTTTCAGTTATGCAAATCTCTCTAGCAAGCAGTTGCTACACAGTCTGCTTGAATTTCTCTTCTGAAAAAGCTTTTTTTTTTTCTCTGCCACATGGCCAGGCTGCAAATTTTCCAAACTTTTAGGCTATACTTTCTGTTTAAATATAAATTCCAACTTTAAGTCATTTCTTTGCTCCTGCATCTAAGAATAGGCTATTAGAAGCAGCCAGGCCACATCTTGAATGCTTTTTTTTACTTAGAAATTTCTTCTGCTAGATACCCTAAATCATCACTCTGAAGTTTAACTTTCTACAGATCCCTGGGCATGGACACAGTGCAGCCAAGCTTTTGCTAAGGCATAACATGCATGATCTTTGCTCCAGTTCCCAATAAGTTCCTCATTTTCATTTGAGACCTCAGCAGCCTGGACTTCACTGTCCACATCACTATCAGCATTTTGTTCACAACCATTTAGTCAGTCTCTAAAAAATTTCAAACTTTCTCTCATCTTCCTGTCTTCTTTTGAGCACTCTGAACTCTTCTAACCTCTGCCCATTTCCCAGTTCCAAAGTTGCTTCCACAGTTGCAGGTATTTTTACAGCAATACCACACTCTCACAGCATTTTTAAATTTTGGTATTAGGCCATTTTTACATTGCTCAAAAGAAACAGCTGAGCCTGGGTAATTTATAAAGAAAGAGGTTTAATTGGCTCATGGTTCTGCAGGCTGTATAGGAAACATGGCACCAGCATCTGCTCAGCTTCTGGGGAGGCTTCAGGGAGCTTTTACTTACAGCAGAAGGCAAAGGCGGAACAGGCGTCTCCCGTGGTAGAGGAGGAACAAGACAGAGAGTGGTAGGGGAGGTGCCACATTCTTTTAAAGCCCAGATCTCATAAGAGCTCACTCACCAACACAAGGACAGCACCAATGGTGCCATCCAATGGGAGGGTGCTAAACCTTTTATGAGAAATCCTCCTCCATGATCCAATCACCTCTTCCCAGGCCCCACCTCTAACACTGAGGATTACATTTCAACATGAGATTTGGGTGGGGACAAGTATCCAAACTATATTTAGCCCCCATGCCTCAGTTTCCCCACCTGTAAAATGGATATAATAATAGCACCAGCTTCACAAGGTGATTATGAGCTTTTGTTGAACTAATAATCATAAATTTCTTAGAGTAGAGCCTGACCCAAGGGAGCGCTACCTAAAAGTTTGTTAGATTATCATTTATTATTCATTCATTCATTATTTATTAATATTACCCCAGTATTTCACTCATTACTTTTTCAGTTATTCATTCAATCATTATTGTTCATTTATTCCGTTGGCATTGAGTGCTTGCTGAAATCCAGGCCCTGTCTTCAATAACACAGCCACAAACAAGGAGGCCAGGCTCCTTCCTGGGAGCTTCAGCAAGGGACATTCACACACGTGCAATCTGCACCACCCTGCAAAAAGCATCACTTCCACCTTTTTACATTTGAGGAGCTAGGGCTTTGTGGAGGTTGAGTAACTGGCCCAGGCCTCATAGCAAAAGGTAGCAAAGCCAGGGTCTGAGCCTTGAGGCATCCCATTTTGTTAGACGCCTGGGCCTCCTGGGTGCAACTGACATGTTCCCCTCAAGGGGCAGCCTGAGGGTGCCAGGTGCTCAGCCCACCTGCAGGCCCCAAGATTTCCAATGCCCGCTCTGGGCTGCCTGGGGCAGACGGGAGCCACAGAAAGGAACAGTGGCTGCAGGGGGCCTGGAGTGACCCACGGAGCTGTCCTTAGGCTGCTGATTTCACAAGGCAGCTAGGAAAACCAACCACAGAACACGCTTCTGGAGCAGCCTGTTGGTCATTGATGATGGAAACACCCAGCAGTGCAAGATCCACTGCCCTTTGGTATTCAGCACGGCCATTGCATTGCGGGAGCCAGCGTCCATCAGGTTAACATCAGGGACTGAATGTTTGCATACCCTCCAAATTCCTATGCTGAAACCCGAAGGTCAGTGTGATGTTATTAGGAGGTGGGGCCTTTAGGAGGTGATTAGGTCATTAGGCACAGTCCTCCTGAATGGGATTAGTGCCCTTATAAAGAGGCCCCAGAGGCTGGGCATGGTGATTCATGCTTGTAATCCCACAACTTCGGGAGGCCAAGGTGGGAGGATCACTTCAGCCCGTGAGTTCAAGACCATCCTGGGCAACATGGTGAAAACCCATCTCTACAAAAAAAAAAGTATTAGCCAGGCATGGTGGTGCACACCTGTAGTCCTGGCTACTCAGGAGGCTGAGGCAGGAGGATTGCTTGAGCTTGGGAGGTTGAGGCTGCAGCGAGCTGTGTTCACACTACTGCACTCTAGCCTCAGCAACCAAGCAAGACCCTCTCTAAAAAAAAAAAAAAAAAAAAAAAAAAAAAAAAAAAAAAAAAAAAATGCCCGGAGAGCTCCCTCATTCCTTTTACTGTGTGAGGATAAAGTGAGGATCTATGAACCAGGAAGGCCACCTTTCTCCCTGTACTAAGTTAAATAGTATCCTCAAAAATTCTTGTCCATGGCCGGGCATGGTGGCTCATGCCTGTAATCCCAGCACTTTGGGAGGCTAAGGTGGGCGGATCACCTGCGGTCAGGAGTTCGAGACCAGCCTGGCCAACATGGTGAAACCCCGTCACTACTAAAAATACAAAAAAAAAAAAAAAAAAAAAATTAACCAGGCGTGGTGGCAGGCACCTGTAATCCCAGCTACCTGGGAGGCAGAGGCAGGAGAATTGCCTGAACCCAGGAGGCGGAGGTTGCAGTGAGTCGAGATTGTGTCACTGTACTCTAACCTGGGCAACAAGAGCAAAACTCTGTCTCAAAAAGAAAAAAAAAAAAAGATTTTGAGTAAAACTATACCGAATTCATGGATTAATCCAGGGAGAACTGACATCTTTAGGATATTCAGTCTTCTCAACTATAAATATGGTATATTCCTCCATTTATTTAGAAAAACTTTAAATAGAATTTGCAATGTTACAGTGTTTTTACTGGATTTATTTCCAGGTACCTTATAATATTGTAACCATTATGAGTGGAATTTCCTTTTCTCTTTAATTTTACTTTCTAATTGGTGAGTGTTTATATAGAGAAACATTCCTGATTTTTGTATAGTATTCTCATATCCAACCATCTTGCTGATCTCTTACATGGTTTAATAGTTTGTAAATTATTTTTGGCTTTGAACAGTGAGTTTTATTCTCCTTTTTAAGTCCTCTACAGTCACACGGCAGAGATTCTTAGTTGTCCCTTATTATCCATTCTCCCCTCCTCTATCATAATAGTCTGGTGTTTTCTGCCACTAAATATGTTCTTTTTTCCTCTGACACCAAATGTGTGGTGTCTTTTCCAACAACAAATGTGTCGTTTCAACACCAACCAATAATCTTATCCAGCCCCAACTGGGTGTCTGTCTTGGGCAGGTTGGGCTGCTGTAACAAGACACCATAGACTTTGTGGCTTATAAACAACAGGAATTTATTTCTCATAGTTCTGGAGGCTGGGAAGTCCAAGATCAAGGCTCTGGCAGATTTAGTGTCTGGTGAGGGCCCGCTTCCTAGCTCATCTTCCTGCTGTGTCCTCAGACAGTAGAAAGGATGAGGGGTCATTTAGGCCTCTTTTGTAAGGGCACTGACCCCATTCATGAGGGTTCTGCCCTTGACCTAATCACTCCCCAAAAAGGCCCTCCTAATAGCATTTGGGGCTTAGAATTTCAACATGTGGTTTTGCGGGGACACAAACATTCAGTTCATTGCAATGTCCAACAATTCAATTCAATTCTGACACTACTACTTGGAGATAGAACAGATCCTACAGATTAATGGTCTAGTCCAACAAGATTGCCCCCACCAGACACAAGCTGCCAACGGCCCCAGACTACCTGTACTTCTGCTTGTTGGCTACAAAGTTGGTTTCCATGACTCCTACCTTGGCTGAGTAATTCTCTAGAATGACTCAGGACTCAGAAGAAAGTGCTCTATTGATGATAACAGCTTTACTATAAAGGTACATTTCAAGAACAGACAAATGGAAGGGATGCATAGGGCGAGATTTGGGAGGGAGAGGGGAGCAGAGCTTCCATGACATTTCTGGGTTTGTCACCGTCCAGCACCTTGATGTATTCATCAACCTCAAGGCTCCACGGGACCTGCTATTCAAGAATTTTTTTTTTTTTTGAGACGGAGTCTTGCTCTGTCGCCCAGGCTGGAGTGCAGTGGCTGGATCTCAGCTCACTGCAAGCTCCGCCTCCCGGGTTTACGCCATTCTCCTGCCTCAGCCTCCGGAGTAGCCGGGACTACAGGCGCCCGCCACCTCTCCCGGCTAGTTTTTTGTATATTTAGTAGAGACGGGGTTTCACCATGTTAGCCAGGATGGTCTCGATCTCCTGACCTCGTGATCCGCCCGTCTCGGCCTCCCAAAGTGCTGGGATTACAGGCTTGAGCCACCGCGCCCGGCCTATTCAAGAATTTTTATCAGGCTGGGTTTGGTGGCTTATGCCTACAATCCCAGCAGTTTTGGGGGCCTAGGTGGGAGGATCCATTGAGCCTAGGAGTTTGAGACTGGCCTAGGCAAGATGACAAGACCCTATCTCTAAAAAAAAAAAAAAAAAAAATTAGCCAGGCATGGTGGTGAACACCTGCAGTCCCAGCTACTTGGAAGACTGAGGCAGAGGAGGACTTGAGCCCAGGAGGTGAAGGCTGTAGTGAGCTATCATGTTGCCACTACACTCCAGCCTGAGTGGTAAAATGAGACTGTCTCTAAATAAAAAACATAATAATAATTTTTATCAAAGTTCCATTTTGTAGGCATAATTGATTAAATCATTGGTCATTGGTGAACATACTCAGTCTCCAGTCCCCTTTCCCTGCCACAGAGGTAGGGTTTGGGGCTAAAATGTCCATCCCCCTAATCAAGTACTTGATCTCTCTGGTGACCAGCCCGCATCCTGAGGTCATTTGGGGCACCATCAGGAATTACCTCATTAACATAAACTCAGGTGTGGTCAATGGGAATCATTTGAATAACAAAAGATACTCCTATCACTTAGGAAATTCTAAGGGTTTCAGGATCTGTGTGCCTGGAACTGGGCACAAAGACCAAATATATATATTTTTTATTATGCCACAAATAGAAATTCCCATTTTCAGCTGGACATATGACTGCCTAGTTTAAAGACTACATTTGCCCACTTCCCTGTGGCTAAGATGACCACAGAACTCATGTACTGTCAATAGGGTGTGGGGGACTGTTGTGCGCAGCTTTCAGAATGTGTCCTTAAAGGAAGTGTCAAGAGACTTTTGAACCAGAGTGACTCCATCTTGGATAGGGGCTGGGAAAATGAGGTTGAGGCCTGCTGGGCTGCATTCCCAGGAGATTAGGCATTTTTAGTCACAGGATGAGACGAGACAGGAGGTTACAAGATGCAGTTCTCAGAGACCCAGCTGATAAAACAGGATTCAGTAGAAGAGCTGGCCCAAACCTGCCAAATCCAAGATGGCAACCAAAGTGACCGCTCGCTGTCCTCACTGCTCATTATACCCTAATTATAATAGATTAGCATGCTAAACGATACTCCCCCCAGCACCATGGCAGTTTACAGATGCCATGGCAACATCCAGAAATTACCCTAAAAGTCTAAAAGGAAAAGAAACCTCCATTCTGAGAATTCCCCACACCTTTCCTGGAAAACTCATGAATAATCTACCCCTTGTTTAGCATATGATCAATAAATACCATAAAAACAGCCAAACAGCTGGGCGTGGTGGCTCACACCTGTAATCCCAGCACTCTGGGAGGCTGAGGCGGGTGGGTCACTTGAGGCTAGGAGTTCCAGACCAGCCCAGCCAACATGGTGAAAACCTGTCGCTACTAAAATTCCAAAAATTAGCCAGGCGTGGTGGCCCGGTGCCTGTAATCCCGGTTACTCGGGAGGCTGAGGCAGGAGAATTGTTTGAACTGAGGAGGCGGAGGTTGCAGTGAGCCATTGTGCCACTGCACACCAGCCTGGTCGACAGAGAGAGACTCCGTCTCAAAACAACAGCAACAACAACAACAACAACAACAACAACAAAAACCCAGACCAAAAAAACAGCCAACTAGCAGCTAATACAAAAAATTAGCTGGGTGCGGTGGCAGGCGCCTGTAGTCCCAGCTACTCGGGAGGCTGAGGCAGGAGAATGGCGTGAACCCAGGAGGCGGAGCTTGCAGTGAGCTGAGATCGCGCCACTGCACTCCAGCCTGGGCGACAGTGTGAGACTCCGTCTCAAAAAAAAAAGAAAAAGAAAAAACTAACTTTATTTGGATCAGTTGAGGTCAGGGGTTCGAGACCAGCCCAGCCAATATGGCAAAACCCCATCTCTACTAAAAATATTCTTTAAAAAAATTAGCTAGGTGTGGTAGCATGCACTTATAGTCCCAGCTACTGGGGAGGCTGAGGCATGAGAATCACTTGAACCCGGGAGGTGGAGGATGCAGTATTAAATGTCTCCTGGGAAGCAAAATTGTTTCCCTCTCATTTTGTTTAAGTCACTATCAATTCTCAGTGGTATTAATTAAATGAAGACAAATTTTAAAACAAAATTTATTTTTTTGAGACAGAGTCTGGCTCTGTCTCCCAGGCTGGAGTACAGTGGTGTGATCTTGGCTCACTGCAACCTCCACCTCCGAAATTCAAGTGATTCTCCCGCCTCAGCCTCCCAAGTAGCTGGGATTACAGGTGTGTGCCGCCATGCCCGGCTAATTTTTGTATTTTTAGTAGAGACAGGGTTTCACCATGTTGGCCAAGCTGGTCTTGAACTCCTGACCTCAAGAGATCTGCCTACCTTGGCCTCCCAAAGTGCTGGGATCACAGGTGTGAGCCACCACACCTGGCCCTTAAATGAAGCCAAATATTTATCCTAAGTAATTTTTGCTGTTATTATTGTTTATTATGTCAGCTGAAAATTTCTGTAAAATATTAAATTAAAATGATGAAGCAGACATACTTACTTTGTTATTCTCTCTCTCTCTCTCTCTCTCTCTCTCTCTCTCTTTTTAAGAGATGGGGTCTCACTATGTTACCCAGGCTGGTCTCAAACTCCTGGTCTCAAGTGATCTCCCCACCTTGGCTTCCCAAAGTGCTGGGATTATAGGCGTGAGCCACCGCCTGGCCTCAACTCTAATCTTTATTTTATTTTATTTTTTTGATACGAAGTCTTGCTCTGTCGCCCAGGCTGGAGTGCAATGGCACACCAGGGTACAAGCAATTCTCTTGTCTCAGCCTCCTGAGTAGCTGAGATTACAGGCATGTACCACCATGCCCGGCTAATTTTTTGTATTTTTAGTACATGGGGATTTCACCATGTTGGCCAGTGGTCTCAAACTCCTGACCTCAAGTGGTCCACCCACCTCAGTCTCTGAAAGTGCTGGGATTACAGGCGTGAGCCACCGCACCCAGCCTAAAGAAAATAATTCTAATGTCTTACCATTAAGTGTGATGCTTTTAAAGAATGTAACAGAATACAAAAAGTTTATTAATTTGTTTCAAATTCTACATTGAAACTAACTTTTAAAATATATAATCGTGGTCCATATGTCGGGGGTACATTATGATGCTTTTTGTTTTTTGGTGGGTTTTGGTAGATGTTCCCTATTGGTTTAAGAACATTTCTATCTATTCTTGTTTGCTGAGAATTTTTTAAAATCACAAGTGGGTATTACATTTTATTAAACACCCTTTTGCATCTAATAGGATGAGCATATGGACTTTCTCCTTTAATGTTTCAATGTGGTGGATTTCTTTACAGATATTTTAGTGTTCAACTGTCTTTAAATTCCTGAGTTAAAGTCTTCATGTTCATAATGAAGTGTTTATGTACAGATTGCCTGATTTGCTTTGCTAATTTTGATTTGAGATTTGTGTGTCTGTGTTCATATTTTTCTTGCAGGCAGCATTCTTGCCTGCTTCTGGCATTAATTTATGCCACCCTTTTAAAAGGAGTTAGGAAGCGCCTCCTGCCCCCATCCCAAGAAGCTTCTATGAATTTGTATGTGATTGGGGTTATGTGCTCCTTAAAGATTGGGTAAGACTCATCTGTAATACTGTCTGACTTGGTACTTTTGTTGCAAATGGGTTTGTGACTACTGATTTAATGTTTGATGCTTACAGACTTTCTACTACTTTTTAAAGATAGTGTTGATAATTTCTACTTTTCTATGCATTTTTCTATTTCATCTGTTTTAAAATTTTTTGCCACAAAGTTTTTAATAGTCTTCTTTTTGTTTTTCTTAAGAATTCTGCTGTATATTCCTTCCTTTGTATTCCTGATAGTTATATGTGATTTCCCTTTTTTCATAATCTTTATTTCCAAAAGTTCATCTACTGTGTCTTCTTGAAGAATTAACTTTACATTTGTTAATTCTTTCTTTTGTACATTTTGTTTCATACACTTTTGTCCTTTATTATTTTTTCCTTCCATTCTTTTTGTATTTTGGGCATATTTTTTCTCATTTTTTGTGTTGAATGCTTGCCTTTTTAATTTTCACTGTTACTTGCTACTGAATGTTTGTTTGTTTGTTTGTTTGTTTGTTGAGACAGAGTCTTGTTCTGTCGCCCAGGCTGGAGTGCAGTGGTGTGATCTCAGCTCACTGCAGCCTTTACCTCCTGGGTTCAAGTGATTCTCCTGTCTCAGCCTTCTGAGTAGCTGGGATTACAGGCGCACACTACCATGCCCAGCTAATTTTTGTATTTTTAGTAGAGATGCGGTTTCACCATGTTGGCCAGACTCGTCTCAAACTCCCTACCTCAGGTGATCTGCCCGCCTCCGCCTTCCAAAGTGCTGGGATTTCAGAAGGGAGCCACCGTGCCTGGCCTGTAATGAGTGTTTTAAATTATTCTTTTTCACAATTTCTAAAAAATAGAGACAGGGTCTCGCTGTGTTGCCCAGGCTTGTCTGAAATTCCTGGCCTCAAGTGATTCTCCTGCCTCGGCCTCCCAAAGCAACTGTGTCCAGCCTCGTTATTCTTATCGCCTTTAGCTGTATCCCACGCGAGGGTACACCATTCTTTCACTGTCATTTACTTCTAAATATTCGATACTTTTATTATGACTTATCTTTTGAATTGTTTAGAAGTATGCTTTTTAGCTTCCAAGTATCTGAGATTTCTCATTTTATTATTTAGCATCAGAGGAGGTCGTCTGTATATCAGTTCTATGGTGTTTATCAATATTTCTTTTGTAGCCTAATACCTAATTGTTTTCAGTGTCAGGCGTGTGTTTGAAAAGAATATTTCGTTCCGAAGGGTGTAGCAGTTCATGTCTATAGTCTCAACACTGGAGGCCGAGGCTGGAGGACTGCTTGAGCCCAGGAGTTTGAGACCAGCCTGGGCAACATAGCAAAACTTTGTCTCATAAAATAAAATAAAATAAAATAGCCACGTGTGGTAGCACATGCCTATGGTTCCAGCTACTCAAGAGGCTAAGTGGTGAGAATTGCTTGAGTCCAGGAGGTCGAGGCTGCAGTAAGCCATGATTGTACCACCGCATTCCAGCCTGGGTGACAGAGCAAGGCTCTGCATTAAAAAAAAAAAAAAACCAAAAAATTAGTTACTATGTATGTCTAGATCAAGCTTGTTAGTTGTGTGGTTTAAATCTTCTATATTCCTACTAATTTAAGCTACAGTTTTGTAACAAAGATATGTTAAAATTTTCCAGTGTAATTGCAAGTTGGTTCCTCCTTCAGTTTTGTTTCTATAGTTGAGACCAAATGGTTAGATGTATAGAAGCTCCGGATTAGTACATTTCTTGAAGAATTATTTATTTTATTATTGAGTAGCAACTTGCTTTTTATCTTAATGACTCATTTGTCTGGTATTAATATTGCTGTACTAGCTTTCTTTTGTATACATATCTTTTCAAATTTTATTTTTAATTTTTCTGTGTTCTTTGGGTTTAGTTGTATCTTTAAACTTTTGATGTCTGGGTGTGGTGGCTCGCAACTGTAATCCCAGCACTTTGGGAGGCCAAGGCCTTTCACCATGGCCAACATGGTGAAACCCTGTTTCTACTAAAAATACAAAAATTAGCGAGGCATGGTGGCGCGCTCCTGTAGTCCCAGCTCCTTGGGAAGCTGAGGCAGGAGAATTGCTTGAACCCAGGAGTCAGAGGTTGAAGTGAGCCGAGATCGCGCCACTGCACTCGAGCCTGGGTGACAAAGCAAGACTCTGTCTCAACAAAAAAAAAAAAAAAAATTTTTGGATAGATGGACTTTTCATTCTGAGTCTCAGGCAATGAATAGGCAGGTTTAATACCTTTACTATTTTTGTAATTACTCACATATTTGGACTTACATCTATTAACTTACCTATCCGTCTTTTCTCTAATTTTGTCCTCCCATCTTGCACGTTATTACTGGCTAGCTTTTTGTCTTTTCTTGTTTTTTGAGACAGAGTCTCACGTTGTCCCCCAGGCTGGAGTCCAGTGGTGTGATCTCGGCTCACTGCAGCTTCAACTTCCCAGGCTCGGTGATCTTCCCACCTCAGTCCCCCAAGTAACTGGGACTACAGGCATCCACCACCACACCTGGCTAATTTTTGTATTTTTAACAGAGACAGGATCTCGCCATGTTGCTCAGGCTGGTCTTGAACTCCTGGACTCAAGTGATTCGCTCATTATTGGCTAATGTTTTATCTTTATTTTTTTTTCTTCCAGTTTTGTAGAGTCAATTATCACATTTTATTCGTCCCCTGAATCTTGATCTTGTAATGAGGCTATACTGCCCCCATGTGGTATGGACTGCCCAGGAACTTTATTCTGAACTAGTAGTTTGCAAACTTGCTGTAAAAGGCCAGGTAATAAATATTTTAGACTTTGAGGGTCTATGGTCTTTTTTCTTTTTCTCTTCTTCTTTTTTCTTTTTGTAGCGATGAACCCTCACTATGTTGCTCAGGCTGGTTTCAGACTCCTGCGTTCAAGTGATCCTCCTGCCTCAGCCTCCCAAAGCACTTGGATTTCAGGCATGAGCCACCATACCTGGCCAATTTCACTTTGTTTTTAATCTTCTGAGTTCATTGTCATGATCATTATTAATATTAGTATTATTTATAGCAATGCTTGTTAGGTTAACTATCATTTAAATTCTCCTGGATTTAATTTCCACTCCAAGGGAAGCAAACTTCTTAACAGCTCATTCAGTGAGGATCCATGAATGGTAAACTCTCTGCCTTTGTCTGAAAATGTCTCCAATTTAGCCCTCCCTTTTGGATGACAGTTTAGCTGGGTATATAACTCTAGGTTAACAGATACACTCCATCAGTGCTTTGAAGATATTAAAGCCTTGTCTTCTGGTATCCACCGACAATGCTGAGAATTCTATTAATCAAAGTGTTATTTCTTTTTAGGCAGGTAGTTTTATCTCTTTGGTTTCTTTTTTTGTTTGTTTGTTTTGTTTTGTTTTTTCATCTGTTTGTTTTTGAGATGGAGTCTCGCCTTCTCGCCCAGGCTAGAGTGCAGTGGTGCGATCTTGGCTCACTGCAACCTCCGCCTCCTGGGTTCAAGTGATTCTCCTGCTTCAGCCTCCTGAGTATCTGGGATTACAGGCACACGCCACCACACCCGACTCATATTTGTATTTTTAGTAGAGACAGTGTTTCACTATGTTGACCAGGCTAGTCTTGAACTCTGGACCTCAGGTGATCCACCAGTCTCAGCCTCCCAAAGTGCTGAGATTACAGGCGCGAACCATCAGTCTCAGCCTCCTTTTGTCAGTTCTAATGTCTGTCTTTCAAGGTGGTTTGTTTATTATATGTTTTGTCATACTTTTGGAGGGGGCTTATATTGAAAGCATTTGCCCCTGCTCCTGGGGGAGTTCAGTGTTCTTTACTTTGTGAAATTGTCCCTGAAGGGCACTTTCATCCTTGCTTCTGCCAAGGCTCATGTATGTCAATGGTTCTGGACCAGTTTTTATATTATTTTCTTGACTCAGACCTCCTGAGCTCTCACATAGTATAAAATCACACTCTGCCCTATAATTTTTGGCTCAGGATTGGGGTTTTGATATCTGACAACTGGCTTCTTTTTTTGCTATCCAAGGCCCTAAGTCCCTGGTCCAAAAGGTGAAGTTTTTCTAGTCCCCTTTACACCACCTTAAGGGCAGCAATGCACAGCTCCAGGCTTTGAACTGGGGCTCCATTCCCACCACATTACCTCAAGTAAGCTCCAAATGTCACTTCCTATTCCCCCCTTAGAACCTCAGTCCCATCCAAAACCTTGAGGATTGCCAGTCTGTGCTATCCTGCTGTGGCCGGAACTCTCGCTCCCAGCCTGAGGATTTATCTTTCCTTCTTTTGAGGATCTGTTTTGAGGAGTTTGTTGTTGTTCTTTCCTCTTTGTGTTTGAAGAAGGAGAAAAGCCCAGGTCCACCTGGTCTACCAGGTGACTGGAAGCCCTTCTTCCCCTCCAGTCACCTGGGCTCACCTGGTTCTGTTGGTCTGTGTGGTTTTTTGTTTTGTTTTGTTGTTTTTGTTTTGAGATGGAGACTCACTCTCAGGCTGGAATGCAGTGGCACAACCTCAGCTCACTGCAACCTCCGCCTCCCAGGTTCAAGCAATTCTCCTGTCTCAGCCTTCCGAGTGTCTGGGATTACAGGTGCCTGCCACCACGTCCAGCTAATTTTTGTATTTTTAGTAAAGACGGGGGTTTATCATGTTGGCCAGGCTGGTCTCGAACTCCTGACCTCAAGTGATTGCCCACCTCAGCCTCCCAAAGTGCTGGGATTACAGGTGTGAGCCACCGTGCCTGGCCTGTTTGTGTTTTTTGAGACAGGGTCTCTCTCTGTTGCCCAGGCTAGAGTGCAGTGGTGCCATCTCAGCTCACTGCAGCTTCAATCTCCCGTGTTCAAGCGATCCTCTTGCCTCAGCCTCCTGAGTAGCTGGGACCACAGGCATGTGCCACCACACCAGGCTTAATTTCATTTTATTTTTTGTAGAGACAAAGTCTTGCTATGTTGCCCAGCCTGGCCTTGAACTCCTGGTCTCAAGCTATCTTCCCACCTCAGCCTCGCATAAGTTCTGGGATTATAGCGTGAGCCACCATGCCTGGTCTTACTTGGTGGAACAAAGGCACAAACATCATTCAAAGAATCCTTATAGAGGGGAGATGAGAGGGAAGGGCAAGGCCAGAAAGAGAGAGGGGGGCTGAATAATGATGAAAGGATGGGGCTGTGGGGCCTCAGGGGCAGTTTCTACAGGGATGAATTTAAGGAAACCAGCTTTGGGATCAGAGAAGGGCTTACTTACATTAGCAGCCCAGGTGATGGGAGAGTGTGTGATCTGAGAGGCAGCTTTGACGAGTAGACACTCTGTGCCTAACTCTAGTTCTCTCTCCCTCTCTCTCTCTCTCTCTCTCTCTTTTGAGATGGAGTCTCTCTCTGTCACCCAGGCTGGAGTGCAGTGGCGCAATCTCGGCTTACTGCAACCTCCACCTCCTGGGTTCAAGGGATTCTCCTGCCTCAGTCTCCTGGGTAGCTGGGATTACAGGTGCACGCCACCACGCCTGGCTAATTTTTGTATTTTTAGTAGAGACGGGGTTTCACTGTGTTGGCCAGGCTGGTCTCGAACTCCTGAACTCCAATGATCTGCTCGCCTTGGCCTCCCAAAGTGTTGGGATTACGGGCATGAGCCACCACGCACGGCTATCTCTTTTCGGCTGTCACATAACCTCATGGGAATCACAACTGTGGTTGCCATAGGTCAGCACCATGGTCTGCCCCTGGGAGTCACCCGCTCCCTGCAGGGGTCCAGCCTGCAGGCATGTGGGCCCCCAGGGAGAGTGCACTGAGCCCCACAGCTCTAGATGTGGGGACGGAAAGAGGATGCTGGAGGGGGAGTTTCGCAGAGAGCCACTGGCAGTCGGGAGAAGCCATCAATCTCTGGTAAAATGGAAGCCTACCTGCTTCCGGTCGCCAATCAACCAGAGGAGACAGAAGAGGCGGCTGTCACCAAGCTGCCACCGCTCCGGAATCACTGCTGAGTAATTACTCGGTACTTCAAGTCCTGGACTGGGGGCTTTCCAAGCAATATTTCATGTGCGAGATATTGAGCCCTCATCGAGAAGAAGAAATATGGTTGTTAAACAGTCAGCTAATGGTGCACCATCTATCTGATGGCAAGTGGGGGAGGCTCATTAAGCTGACCAGCTCAGCCTCTGAAGGGGAATGCAAAATTAGCCAGAGGAGGGAATCAGTTAGGAAATTAAAGGGGAAGGGCCAGGCGCAGTGGCTCACGCCTGTAATCCCAGCACTTTGGGAGGCAGAGGGGGGCGGATCCCTTGAGGTCAGGAGTTTGAGACCAGCCTGGCCAACAAGGTGAAACCCCATCTCTACTAAAGGTAGAAACATTAGCCTGGCGTGGCAGCGTGTGCCTGTTACCCCAGCTACTGGAGAGGCTGAGGCAGGAGAATTGCTTGAATCTGGGAGACGGAGGTTGCAGTGAGCTCATAAGCACCAATGTGCTCCAGCTTGGATGACAAAGCAAGACTCCATCTAAAAATAAATAAATAAGTAAATATAAACAAATAAAGAAACCAGAAGGGGCAGAGAAAGCTGACCGTACAAATGAGTGTGGTTCCAAAACACTGAGTGGAAGGAATTGGAGGTTCGCTTTCTTCCCCGCTCCTCAGAGGGAGTATTTTGACTCTGCAGCACGGACTTCTGAAAGGAATCTCCAGTAAGTGCAGCTGAGACCCCTCCACAGATTCAGCAACTTCCATTGTTAAATTCCCTCCTTACACCATCCCTGAACCCAGAAAGCTACTCTGCAAAAACCTGCACAATCAACCCAGCCTCTGGATAATCAGAAAATCAAGAACAACCTCACCTTCATCAGGGAAAAGCTGGGAACCTACCTGCCCTGGGAAATCTATATGTAAATTCAGATTTGCAGCCTTCCCTAGCACGGCGTTTCTGATCTCCAGCCAGACGCCAAGCCAAGATGACACAGAGCCAGCAGCAGATTGCAGTTCAGAGCTGAGGGTTTTCTGTTGGGGTCGGGTGAGGAGAGGGGGTGTCCAGGCTGCTTCTGAAAGTCATAGAAAGTCAAATGGTCTCTACGTTGTCCTAGAGAGCCCAAACCTACAGCTTATATTCTAGTTCTTAAAATTGTAATTTGCAGTTAAAAAAAAATAAAAGGAGGCTGCTAGTGGGGGAAATCAATCATTTTGAAATACTATAAGGCGGGGCGCGGTGGCTCAAGCCTGTAATCCCAGCGCTTTGGGAGGCTGAGACGGGCGGATCACGAGGTCAGGAGATTGAGACCATCCTGGCTAACACGGTGAAACCCCGTCTCTATTAAAAAATACAAAAAACTATCCGGGCGAGGTGGCGGGCGCCTGTAGTCCCAGCTACTCGGGAGGCTGAGGCAGGAGAATGGCGTAAACCTGGGAGGCGGAGCTTGCAGTGAGCTGAGATCCGGCCATTGCACTCCAGCCTGGGCGACAGAGCGAGACTCCGTCTCAAAAAAAAAAAAAAAAAAAAAAAAAAAAAAGAAATACTATAAAGCAAACTTTCTCTTTTTTTATTTCAGACAGAGTCGTGCTCTGTCACCCAGGCTGGAATGCAGTGACGCAATCATGGCTTACTGCAACCTTTGCCTCCCAGATTCAAGCAATTATCCTGTCTCAGCCTACCAAGTAGCTGGGATTACAGGCATGCACCGCCATGCCAGGCTAATGTTTGTATTATTAGTAGAGATGAGGTTTCACCATATTGGCCAGACTGGTCTCGAACTCCTGACCTCAGATGATCTGCCCACCTCGGCCTCCCAAAGTGCTGGGAATACAGGCGTGGGCCACCACAGTTGGCCTTATGGTACTTTAAGGCAGCCTGTCAAACTGGAATAACCAAAGGATCAAAATCCAGTATAAAAGAGTTGATTTAAGCGAAAAGCTAAGAATAGCCATTCAGATACACAGACTCCACAGGAATAGGGTCAGTGCTCTGAAGTTAAAAGTTAAGGTCTTGGCTGGGCACAGTGGTTCACGACGGTAATCCCAGCACTTTGGGAGGCCCTGGCAGATGGATCCTTTGAGCCCAAGAGTTTGAGACCAGCCTGGGCAAGATGATGGGACCTCCATCTCTAAAAAAAAAGTTAAAAAATTAGCGGGGCATGGTGGTGCACACCTGTGGTCCCAGCTAGTAGGGAGGCTGAGGTGAGAGTTCACTTAAGGCCAGGCAGTCAAGGCTGCAGTGAGCTGTGATTGTGCTACTGCACTCCAGCCTGGGCAACAGAGCAAGACTCTGTCTAAAAAAAAAAAAAAAAAAAAAAAAAAAAAAGTTAAAGTCTTGCTTGTATAGTCAGAGAACAAAGAAATTTAGTAGGAATATAGCACTTTGTATACAAGTCTAGTTTATGAGTTACAACAATTTATTTATTTATTTATTTATTTATTTATTTACTGAGATGGAGTTTTGCTCTTGTTGCCCAAGCTGGAGTGCAATGGTATAATCTTGGCTCACTGCAACCTCCGCCTCCCGGGTTCAAACGATTCTCCTGCCTCAGCCTCCTGAGTAGCTGGGACTACAGGCACCCGCCACCACGCCTGGCTAATTTTTTGTATTTTTAGTAGAGACGGGGTTTCACCGTGTTAGCCAGGACGGTCTCGATCTCCTGACCTCGTGATCCGCCCGCCTCGGCCTCCCAGAGTTCTGGGATTCCAGGCGTGAGCCACCACACCCAGCTTTAGTTACGATGTAATCGGTCACAATTTATTTTCTGTACAACTTGTTTCTATTTCCTTTCCAATTTAAGTGTTTATTTAATGTTCTTAGACAATGTGATAGAAGTCTTTGCATGAGAGAGGAAAGGGGGAAGTTAATCTATGATGAAGACCAACAATGAAGAGGGATGGGGTCTTCCCTGCCACACTTTAGTCACAACATTTTCAGTACAATGAGGGAAGGAAGAATGCTCATCTATAATCACAGAAACAAAGGTTATAGCTGGCTGTTTATGTGACTCAGGTCTTATAGTCACAATCCCTTAGGGCTCAAAATATTTTAAAGTTCCAACAGTTTAGATTTTTTTTTCCTCGCTCTGTCGCCCAGGCTGGAGTACAGTGGTGCAATCTCAACTCACTGCAGCCTCTGTCTCTCAGGTTCAAACAATTCTCCGGCCTCAGCCTCCCCAGTAGCTGGGATTACAGGTGCCCACTGCCATGCCCAGCTAATTTTTGCATTTTTAGTAGAGACGGGGTTTCACCTCTTACTCCTTGACTCCATACGTGGGTGGCAAGTGAGAGTGAGCTGGTGCCATATGTTGCTATTGCAATTTCAGTGAAAATGTATTAATATTGGCCGGGCTTGGTGGCTCACACCTGTAATCTCCGCACTTCAGGAGGCTGAGGTGGGTGGATCACTTGAGGTCAGGAATTTAAGACCAGCTTGGCCAACATGACGAAACCCTGTCTCTACCAAAAATATAAAAATTAGCTAGGCGTGGTGGTGGGCACCTGTAATCCCAGCTACTCGGGAGGCTGAGACAGGAAATTTATATAATATTATAGTATTATATAATATTAAGTAATATTATAGTATTATATAATATTATGTAATATTAAATAATAATATTATTATTATTTTGAAACAGAATCTCACTCTGTCACCCAGGCTGGAGTGCAGTGG
Source organism: Rhinopithecus roxellana (assembly GCF_007565055.1). NCBI lineage: Eukaryota > Metazoa > Chordata > Mammalia > Primates > Cercopithecidae > Rhinopithecus > Rhinopithecus roxellana. The sequence goes on along the minus strand of NC_044567.1, from coordinate 63,971,245 downwards.
TGTGATCTTGGCTCACTGCAACCTCTGCCTCCCAGGTTCAAGCAATTGTCCTGCCTCAACCTCCCAAGTAGCTGGGATTACAGGTGCCCGCCACCATACCCAGCTAATTTTTTTGTGTTTTTAGTAGAGACAGGGTTTCACCATGTTGACCAGCCTGGTTTCAAACTCCTGACCTCAAGTGGTCCTCCCACCTCGGCCTCCCAAAGTGCTAGGATTATAGGCATGAGCCACGGTACCTGGCCTAGATTAAGTATTTTTAAATCTGCAGATTATATAACAGTTTGTGCAGAATCTGCCCGTCTGGCCTTGGGCAGGTCACGAAACCATCTCAGTGTCCATCTACCTCCTCATCTGTGAAGCAGAGATCATGACGGTGTCTGCACTGAATTCTGGAAACTCTATGGTCAGAGGGCACAAGTCCCACAAGGCACCCCCACTTCAGACCCCAGCCACAACTACGAGGGTCCCAGGACCACCCTCACTTTAGACCAGCTGGTTATGAATTTGGGGGCCCACACAACTACTGTCTCATTTGATAATTTTCTAGAATGACCTACAGAACTCAGGAAAGTGCTATACTTAAAAATTATAGTTACAGCAAAAGGTTACAAATTAATGGCCAGGCACAGTGGCTCAAACCTGTAATCCCAGCACTTTGGGAGGCCGAGGCACCTGGATCACAAGGTCAGGAGTTCGAGACCAGTCTGGCCAACGTGGTGAAACCCCACCTCTACCAAAAATACAAAAATTAGCCATGCATGATGGCACAACGCCAGTAATCCCAGCTGTTCAGGAGGCTGAGGCAAGAGAAATGCTTGAACCCAGGAAGTGAAGGTTGCAATGAGCCGAGATCGAGCTACTGCACTCCAGCCTGGGTGACAGAAGAAGACTCTGTCTCGGAATAAATATAAATGAATAAATTACAAATTAGGACCAGCCACAGGATAAGATGCAAAGGCTGAAGTCTGCCGGGATCCAAACGCGGAACCTGTGGCCGTCTTCTCTCCAGGAGCCCTGGACGGCCTTCCCACCTCCTGGCCCTGACGCCTGACAACATTCAAGAGTGCTTCCTGCCAGGGAAGCTCACCCGAGGCTTTGGGGTCCAGAGCTTTTACTGGGGCTCCATCGCACACTAACCATGCGACTCGCCTGTCCTCTTCAGTCCCTCTGGAGGTCGGCACTGATAGGCGATGTCCAGAGGTCCCCATCACAAACCACGTTGCTGGATCCTCCAGGGGCCAAAGCCCTGGGGCGACAAAGACACTCCTGTCAGGAGGGACATGGCAGGGCCTAGAGATCACCCCCCGGGTAACCAGGTCAGAGGCCAGGCATTCTTTGGGTCAGTTACCTCTCCTGCACGCAGTCTCTAGCTCCTGGGGCTGGGAGGGTTCTGTGAGCTAATCTCCGCAAAGTGTTTGTTGCTGTGAATGCTTGATACATGTGAATTGCCATCATATCACAGCGCTGTATTTAGAAAGGACGCTGTCTCAGGCTGTTAGAGCAGGGCCTGAGTTTTGGCTGGAGAGACGATGCTATAGGTACCAGGACCCCTGCTCTGCCAGGTGCAGGATTTACAGTGGGATGAAGGAGCACAGCCCCTGGTCTCCTAAGCCCCCTCGCCCTCTCCCAGAACCCTAGAAGGAAGAATTTCCAAGAGCACAGTGTTCCCGGCCAGTGGACCCTCAGAAAATAGAAGTTGACCGAGAGTCTAAGATGGGCTTGAGCAAGGCAGTTTATCAGGGCTTTCAGCTGGAGCAGCAAGGGGGACAGTACAGGAAGAGACCTGCAGCTGGCTCCCCAAAGCAGGCTGCACCGGGGCTTTCTTTTCCTTCTGGCCTCCTCCAGATGACGTCATTGCAGCATGTTCGGGGTGGTCTGTCCATCATGACTGCACTGTCCCCCGTCACGCTTCTTCACATGACGCACGTCTCATTAGCATCTCAACTCTCCACCCGGAGTATGATGTTTACCATTAAAATGAAGCAAAGGGTGCAGTTAGGGCGGGCTAGGACCTTGCTGGGGATGTGCGTTTGGAGACTGTGGAGAGTCCCTACTGTTAACAGCCAGGACGCTTGTGGTTTAAGCGCTCTGTGTGTTTTAGATTTACGTGGCCTATTTTTGTGAAAGGAAGTGTTTGTGGTTACAGGGCTGCAAGGCTGAATAAGGCTGCAGTCAGCATGATGTGTAAGGAAAACGGGGACCCTTCCCCCGTCCCTGTCCTGCTTTCCCTGGCTGTCTCATAAAGGGCACTTATGGCAGGGCACCAAGCGAGGGGAACGGGCAGCTAAGGCTGAAGACCCGAACTCCTACAGCTCACAATCAGGGGTTTTGTTTGTTTGTTTGTTTGTTTGTTTGTTTTGAGACAGAATTTTGCTCTTGTTGCCCAGTCTGGAGTGCAGTGGAACGATCTTGGCTCACTGCAACCTCCGCCTCCTGGGTTCAAGTGATTCTCCTGTCTCAGCCTCCTGAGTAGCTGGGATTACAGGCACCTGCCACCAGGCTTGGCTAATTTTATTTTATTTTATTTATTTATTTATTTATTTTTTTGAGACGGAGTCTCGCTCTGTCACCCAGGCTGGAGTGCTGTGGCCGGATCTCAGCTAACTGCAAGCTCCGCCTCCCGGGTTCACGCCATTCTCCTGTCTCAGCCTCCCGAGTAGCTGGAACTACAGGCGCCGCCACGTAGCCCGGCTGTTTTTTGTAGTTTTTAGTAGAGACGGGGTTTCACCGTGTTAGCCAGGATGGTCTCGATCTCCTGACCTCGTGATCCACCCGTCTCGGCCTCCCAAAGTGCTGGGATTACAGGCTTGAGCCACCGCGCCCAGCCAATTTTATCATTATTATTTTTTTTATTTATTTATTTTTGAGACGGAGTCACGCTCTGTTGCCCAGGCTGGAGTCCAGTGGCGTGATCTCGGCTGACTGCAAGCTCTGCCTCCCGGGTTCACGCCATTCTCCTGCCTCAGCCTCCCCAGTAGCTGGAACTACAGCCCGCCACCACGCCCGGCTAATTTTTTTGCATTTTTAATAGAGACGGGGTTTCACTGTGTTAGCCAGGATGGTCGCGATCTCCTGACCCTCGTGATCCGCCCGCCTTGGCCTCCCAAAATGCTGGGATTGCAGGTGTGAGCCACCACGCCTGGCCTAATTTTGTATTTTTTAATAGAGACAGGGTTTCACCATGTTGGCCAGGCTGGTCTTGAACCCCTGACCTCAAGTAATCTGCCCACCTTAGCCTCCCAAAGTGCTATGATTACAGGTGTGAGCACAAGCAAGGGTTTTTAAAGGCAGAGGTGCATTTCAGGAAAGCAAGGGGTGCATTGCAGGTGAAGTCATAAACCCATAAATGCAGGTTGTACATAAGTGTGGCCATGGGCATGATTCTTCAGGCCTCTCAGGACGAGACTCTGAACAAAGAATGGCAGTCAGAGTGCCGCCCTCGGTTCCCCGCATCTGAGGTCTATGGGATAGAGGCTGGCAGTGGGGGTTGCTGAAAAACAACTCGAGAACATATGTTAAGATGTCATCTTTAGTTTCTGTAGGAACCAAAACACCTTGTTCCTCTGGCTTGCTTGGGAGGCTACTGTCGCTCTCATCTGGTTTCTTGCTATCTTCCTGCTTATCCGGCTGCTCATGTATTCTCCAAGGCTAGCTAGTGCCTGGAATTTCCCCTGAAGGAACTCAAGATTCTTCCTTTATTTCCATGCTTTGGTTGGGGGGTGGGTGCAGGCAGGCCCCTAGGTGGATCCCTGCTCTGTCTCTGCATCAGGAGAACTCATGGGACCCCCCCAGAGAGCCTTGAAATGTGTCTCCTGCAGCAGAGAAATGCAAAGCATGGACACCTGGCCCAGCCTGGAAACGCGTGAGTGAGGGGGGCCAGGCATCTGCCTCCCCCAGAAACATCTCCATGGTGGAGAAATGGCCATTTGGATGGTGGAGCAGGAGGCCTACAGGCCCAGGTTTGTGTGTCAGAGCAAGGAGGTGGGAGTGTTCCTTGCAGACTAGAGAGAGAATCACAAGGGGCTGCCCAAGGACCCTACCAGTGGGGCCTTCTAGAAGGGGATAGGGCAGTGCCCAGAAGGTTGCTCAGGGGGGCTTCTGCTGGACGTCACATAGGACTACCCAGGATTTGAGGAGCATCCCCCAGGGTCCCAGGGACCTAGAGCCCAGCAGGGAACCTTCCAGGAGCCCATGGAAGCCAAGAGGGGAAGCTGTCCAGGCGAGTGAGGACCACCCTAGCAGGTTGCCATCTCCTTCGCCTCCACCCCCTCTCTTTCTGCCAGGGCTGGGGCAGATCATCCGCTCCATCCCCTCCCTGTTGCAGCCTCTGGACTGGAGCAGGCTGAGCTGGGGAAGGGAGAAGATTCAACCCCTATTCCCTTGAGAGATATGATTAAATGTCATGGGCTTGTAGGGGTGGAAAACTCATTTGTTCCTATAATACTCGTAAGTTCTCAGCTGGAACAGCCTCCTGGAACAAAAAGACAGATTAACAAGAGAAAGACAGGGAGACGGGCGTCAGCATGCACACTGCCTTTCTCTTCTGGTTTTTGTTGTTGTTGTTGTTGTTGTTGATATGGAGTCTCGCTCTGTCACCCAGGCTGGAGTGCAGTGGCACGATCTCAGCTCACTGCAACCTCCACCTCCCAGGTTCAAGTGATTCTCCTACCTCAGCCTCCTGAGTAGCTGGGATTACAGGTGTGCGCCATCACACCCAGTTAATTTTTGTATTTTTAGTAGGGACGGGGTTTGGCCATGTTGGCCAGGCTGGTCTCCAACTCCTGACCTCAAGTGATCCGCCCACCTCGGCCTCCCAAAATGCTGGGATTACGCCCAGCTGGCATACATGTTTCCTATGTGCACAGGAAGCACCCAGGGAGTGCCTGGATCGTGTTGCTTCTTCCACAGTACATCTTTAGAGAAGTCACAAGACAAAGGGAAGGGACTTTGGGTGTCGAGGGGCAGCCCCTTGGGGAGGCACAGAGCTGGCAGGTGCAGGCTGGCTGGCAAAGCTTGTTCCTATGGATGCCTCTGGAGCTGGCCTCAGGCCCACAAGGGTGCAAAGGTGTCTTCAGTGGCTCAGCTTTGCTCTGTGGTAGAAAGGGTAGTGGGACGGCTTCCGTCTCTATAAGTCCATGTCCTGCTTTTAGGCAAACAGAGGGAGTGCAGAGCTTCCTGCACCTGCTTCTTCTTAACTGCCCACAGCTCAACAAGCCTGATGCAAAAAGGTGCACATTTTGGGGTGGCATGTTTCTGCTCTCCCACAGCCCGAATATTCTGAGGACCAAATTAAGACTGTGTTTGCAACCCAGCGTGGCCATGAGCTATTACCTAAGAGAAGGAGCTTGGGGGGCCATGCATTTGCTTCTGTTTGCATCCGGGGGTGAGGGGCAGGGGAGACAAAGCAGTGACGTCAGGAGCCAACAAGGCAGTTACCCAGAGAGACAGGACTGGAAAGGTTTACAGCCAAATGCTAGCGGTGGGTATTTGGGGTGTGGGTGGGATTATAATTGACTGTACCTTATTTTGTGTGGTTTTCTCTATTTTCTCATTTTTCTACTGTGGATGTGAATGACTTATGTAATTAGGAGGAAATGCTGGGTATTTTTGTTTTTATTTTATTATTTTTATTTTTTAAGTCTTTTTTGAGACCGAGTCTTGCTCTGTCCACTCAGGCTGGAGTACAGTGGCGTGATCTCAGCTCACTGCAACCTCCACCTCCCAGGTTCAGACAATTCTACCTCAGCCTCCTGAGTAGCTGGGATTACAGGCACGTGGACCATGCCCGGCTAACTTTTGTATTTTTGGTAGAGATGGGCTTTCGCCACGTTGACCAGGCTGGTCTCAAACTCCCTGGCCTCAAGTGATCCACCCATATTGGCCTCCCAAAGTGCTGGGATTACAGGCACGAGCCACCATGCCCGGCCCCTATTTTTGTTTTTTGTATAAAAAGGAAGGCACTCAGAATAGGGAGTTTTCTTTTGCAGCTGAATTCTGGAGTCTTGGTATGAAATAGGCAAAGCCGGTCGACCGTCCGGCCTGCTCAGGGAGGCTTCCCCCAGAACCCCTCAAGGTGGCCTCTGCTGTGGGTACTCCGGGATTTTCTGCTTTTGAGTTGGAATTTTTTTCCCCTGTATGTGGCATCCTTCACAGAGATCAGAACAGGGCAAAGGCAATTAGAAGTAAGGAGCCCAAGACAGTGGAAGAAAAGGAGAAAAATAAAACCTCATTGTCTTTGACATTTCTGGAAGGCTCTGGGTTAATTGCAGTGCCAGGAACTGTGTGTGGGAACCACAGAACCTGCTCCTCCCCTGTGGCCAGGGCAACTTCTGGAGTACTCTGTAATTAATAGTGTCCTTTCCGGTAGTGGCTCCTCGGCCTCTCCTCAGGCCCATCTCCTGGAAACAAAGACCTGTTCAGAGGTGCTGGGCCTTCTGGTAATTTCCTTCCTCAATCCATTTGTCTGGAGGAGAGTTCACTTGAAAAGCACTTCCAATGAATTCCATTTTGCAATCACAAAAGCACGGGGGTCAGTTGCCATAGCAACCAGGGATGGGCCAGTCTATTAATTTGTAGGGGAACAATGATGGATGTCCTGACCCTCACAGGAAGCCTGAGGTCAGCATGACCATTGTTTCTCCGATTCTCCTCCTATCATCTCTGAGCAAGGGAGAAATAAACCTACATGGTCAGCACTGGACCAGGATAAGAGAATTATCCAGAACCTCCGAGGCCCCTGGTTCCTCAATGTCCCCTGCTCTGGCTTCTTTCCAAATATGTTTATATCCTGTTCCCGACTCTCCAAAAACAAGGTGTACAAGTGTCAGCTGTGTGTTTAAATAAATAAATCTCCATCAACCCCAAAAGACAAATCTGGAGATGCCTGGTAAAGAAAACAGATTCCCAGGGCAAGGCCTTGAGGGAGGGTGGGGTGGGAGGCCTCTGAGGGATTTCTCAGTATCCACCTGCCTGCCTTCACAGTCTTGCAAAACTTTTTATTTTTTATTTTTTATTTTTATCTTGAGACAAGGCCTCGCTCTGTTGCTCACGCTAGAGTGCAGTGGTGCAATTGTGGTTCACCTCAGCCTTGATCTTCCAGGCTCAGGTGATCCTCCCACTTCAGCTTCCCAAGTAGCTGGATCTACAAGTGTGCACCACTAAGCCTGGGTAATTTAAAAAAAAAAAATTATTTATAGAGATGGTATCTCTCTATGTTGCCCAGGCTGGTCACCTTTTGCTCTTGTGCAGTGAAAACCTGCACAACTGAACAGGGCGGCCTTGGAAACTGCAGAGGGTCTTGGATGCAGTGAAAAACAAGCTTTGAAATCAATGAGGGCCTGAACCCTTGCTTGGTCATATGTGCGAAATATCTTGTGCAGCAAAGATGCAACGAATGGGGGCGAGAACAAGAAGTGATGCCTTGAGCAGAAGCAGCTTTGATGTCTGGAGCTTGAACTCCGAGGTTCGAGGGCCACGCTGTCTTCACATTTCCAATCCACATAGGACCTGCTCCTGGGTAAGGACAAGAACAGACTTGGGAGAAGGCAGGGAGCTGCCCCATGATAGGGCCCTTCCTGGCCACCCCAGGGCCGCGCTGGAGCTGAAGACCAATTTCTCCAGCGTTGAGAGTTAGACCAACCAGCTGTGTACAGCCAGCCCTGCCTGCCTTCTCCCTGCCCACCTGCACTGACGCAGGGCTGTGGTTACAGAATGCAAAAAGCGCTTGTATTCATCTGTTCTCACATTGCTATTAAAAAACGCCTGGAGACTGTGTAATTCATAAAGAAAGGAGGTTTAATTGGCTCATGGTTCTGCAGGCTGTACAAGAAGCATGGTGCTGGCCTCTGCTCGGCTTCTGGAGAGGCCTCAGGAAATAATCATGGCAGAAGGCGAAGGAGGAGTCGACACCTCACACAGGGAGAGCAGGAGCTGAGCGGGGAATGTGCTACACGCTTTTATTATTATTATTTATTTATTTTGAGTAGAGTCTCGCTCTGTTGCCCAGGCTGGGGTACAGTGGCACGATCTCAGCTCACTGCCACCTCTACCTCCTGAGTTCAAGAGATTCTCCTGCCTCAGCCTCCCAAGTAGCTGGGATTACAGGCGTGCACCACCATGCCTGGCTGATTTTTTGTGCTTCTAGTAGAGATGGAGTTTCACCATGTTGGCCAGGCTGGTCTCGAACTCCTGACCTCAGGTGATCTACCTGCTTCGGGCTCCCAAAGCACTGGGATTACAGGTGTGAGCCACTGCACCCAACCTGCTACACACTTTTAAAAAAGCAGATCTCAGGAGAACTCACTCTCACTGTCCTGAGGACAGCATCCAGGCAATGGTGCTAAACCATTCATGAGAAGCTGCCCTCATGATCCAGTCACCTTCCACCAGGCCCCACCTCCAACACTGGGGATTACAATTGAACATGAGATTTGGGTGGGGTCACAGAGGCAAACCATGTCAGCTCTCAACCTCCCACTTCGTGGTATGTAGTCCCACCCAGGCCAAGTCCTGGGGCTTGGGGCTCAGCCTTCCAGCGTGCCGTATGCATGGCCATGCCCTCCAAGACCCCAAAAAACTGGAATCAAATTCCCTCCAGAGTCAGGAAAGTCCTGGGCGCCAGTCACAGGGTGTGGCTGCAGAATCATGGCCCCCAAAGGTGCTCACGTCCTAGACCCTGGAACCTGTGACCGTATTACTTACATGGCAAAAGGGACTTGGCAGATGGGGCTAAGTTGCGATGCTGAGATGTGGAGAGTGTCCTGGACTATCCAGGTGGCCTAATCTCAGCACGTGGCGGCTCAAAGGGGAAGGGGGAGGAGAAATGATGGCGATGTTTGATGTCTTGTCACACATCTGTGTGGCAGGAGGTCACGGGTCCTGAGCACGATGGAAGCTTTGCAGGTGGGACCCTCCAAGACCCCGCCCCACGCACCTCTCATTGTGGCTGGTTGATTTGTATCCTTTGTTAAAATAAAACTGAAATCCTAAATTGAGTAGTTTCCTGAGTTCTGTGAGTCATTCTAGTGGGGTGAAACTTAGAGGGTAACAGAAACCCCTGAATGTACAGCCAGCTGATCAGAAGTGTGGTGACTGGAGACCCTGACCTTGCAGCACAGTCTCCTGTTCTTCATCTGTGACATGTGGCCCAAATCATGGTGACTCCCTGCCCTGGGGGAGGGGTGGCCCAGGGGTGGCCAGAGCATGGCCTTCTGCAGCCTGGGGCTGAGGGCAGGAGTCCCACCTGCTTGGGTGGAAGGTGGTTCCCAGCTTGAAGGGACAGCTGTATTTTAGGGTAACAGGCTCCGGGACAGTGCAGGGGAGGAACTGGCAGGAGCAAGCTGGTCCAGGTGGCACATAAGGGTCTCAAGGACAGTGAGGATAGGAAGAGGGGAGTCCCTAGGCTCTGCTAAACCTCACACAGGTAACCTGGGGTCACACCACAAGCTTCTACCAAGTAGCCAGTGATTCCCCTGACCTGAGAGCTTAAGGGATAGCAAAGCCCCGCAGAAGTGCAAATAGGGCCGAATGCTCCAAAGTCTCCTGCGGTACTGTCTGGAACCCTGGAGCATTCGGCTGGGCCATAGCTTACTGGAACTTCCCTGTGATTTTTCTCATGCTTGGATTTCACTGTTCCCAGCCCCAAGCACAGAGAAAAATTGAAAATCAAATTTGCCAAGAAGGGATAGAAGAGAAAGCTGATTTGCATTATAATGATTTCTTTTTCTTTCTTTCTTTTTTGTTTTTTTTTGCCACAGCTAAAATTTTCCTTTTAAATAGCGAGCACTCCTGGGGCAGTGGAAATGGAATTCAGCTTACAAAATCAGGGTTCACGCTCCAATTTTAGGGACTCTCTACTGCACTGGGTAAAGCCAACCTGGCCTCTGGCGATCATATTTTGGAGGGTGGAGGAGGAAGCCGTTAGCATGTTACCCATCAGAGACAGCGGCTCTGAGGCAGTGCCCACAGCAAAACAGACATCATTCTTCCCAGTTTCCTAAACCCTGGCGATTTCGGCTTTATATTAACAGATAAATATTTTTGCAGGAGATTCTATTTGAGCTCATGCGATTTTATTCTTTTTAATAAAGGAGAGTTGTTCAATGTGTAACAGAAAGTGACTTAATGTTTATGGCTGTTTCAGTGATGCTCCCGGGATGCACTGTGGTTGCCTCAGTCACGGCAGAGGGAGGGGAATTCTTGTTATTAAGAGGAATCTTGTGCCTGCCGAGGAACCAGGAATAGCTGAAGACCCAGGCTGGGATGAGCTGCAATGAGGCAGGCCACGTGGTGCAGACCTGGCTCTTGTCATCTTTTCTTTTTCTTTTTTTTGAGATGGAGTCTCGTTCTGTTGCCCAGGCTGGAGTGCAATGGCGTGATCCTGGCTCACTGCTACCTCCACCTCCTGGGTTCAAGCGATTCTCCTGCCTCAGCCTCCCAAGTAGCTGGGATTATAGGCACATGCCCCCAAGTCTGACTAATTTTTGTATTTTTAGTAGAGACGGGGGTTTGCCATGTTGGCCAGGCTGGTCTCGAACTCCTGACCTCAAGTGATCCTCCCACCTCGGCCTCCTAAAGTGCTAGGATTACAGACGTGAGCCACTGCGCCCAGCCTCTTGTCATCTTTTTTACCTAAATGCATTCTCAAGTTGAAGGAGGGAATCCAGGGCCATCATTTTTGGCTCAGAAAATATAGAGTTTTCCCCTTGGTTTTCTTTTCCCCTGCCTTCCCCAAGATGAACTTGACTTTTCTGTACAGCTGCTCCAGCAGGAATTAAATCATTCCTCTACATCCGGGGATCCCAGTTGCTATTGCCCCTCAGGTACTTGGACACTGTCCTCCAGCTACCTGGTCACTGCAGAGGCCCTCTCTCCCCCTTACTACCTCCCCCACCGACTGTGGCAAGGTGGGCTGTGGGCCTCTTTCTTTGCCTCAGTAGGAAAGTCTTGGCTGTTTGCAAAAGCTTGCCTGCGGCTTCTTTAACAAGAGGTGGGGGCAGATGCTTGAGCCCAGGAGTTCAAGTTCAAGGCTGCAGTGAACCCTGATGGCCGCACTGCCCTCCAGCCTGGGTGACGGAGTGAGACCCTGTCTTAAAGAACCAGACAAAACAACAACAGCAAAAAGACAAGAACTATTCAAGAAAAAGCCTTTTCTGGCAGTTTAGCTGTGAGTGTGTGTCAAAGTCGAGCACGTGTCAGAAATCAGCACACGCACAAGTTCAGGATCCTCTCTGGAGAGGGGTGGGGACTGCCAGGCCATCTATCTGAACGTGTGGTGCAGACATGGCTGAGCTCAGGGCGGAGCTGTCACTCCTAATTTGGGCTGAGGTCTTTGTGCAGATGTGGGCGGGAGTTTGACTCTGAGGTTTTTGAGACACAGGGCTGAGTGCGAGTGTGATCTGACGTGGGGACCGGCAACTGAGGAGTGGCAGCCACTCCGGACAGCATCTCTGGGCAGTACTTGTAGCCTGTGGGCACCCACGCGTGTGCACGCTCACGCACCTGCCCCGCCTGTGTGCATGAGTGCTCCAGGTCCACAGACACTTCCCCTACGGGGGCTACGTGGAGGAACACACGCTCATCAGTGTGTGCATTTTGCCAAGTGTGCGGGGGACAACGGGCAGCCTGTTTCGAGGGAGTCCAACCTGGTGAGTGCTCTCAGCAGCCCCTGGCTGTCCACAACAGATTCTTTGCCAAGGATGCAGGCCAAGCTCTTTGCCCCAGCCCTGGCTCCCTCCATCTTCCTTCATAGAGAGTGGCCCCACGTGGACTCCTGCAGGCTGACCCGTCATCTCAGGCAGTTTGTAGTGGCCTGAAGTCCTGATTCCCGCGAGTGACTCTAGCCTGGCCTCAGGGGCTCTGTCATTCTGGCAACAGCAGGGGTGGGGTCTGCCCTCCCGGCTAGGAGGGTACATTAAGAGGACTCATGGGGTGGGGGTGGCCATGTCCCCTGGAACTGCCATCCCTGGGAAGAGAAGCTGGCAGACCGGACACTCTCCTTAGCCTGCTGGGGAAGGGTGATCATGGGGTCTTCTGTGCAAAGGAATTAGAGGTACTAGAGTCCTCTAAGTTGTGGTCAGTAGATAGAAAAGTGCAGCATAAACGCTGCCTGTGAATTCCCTCCAAGGGTGTGGACGAAGCAGTCTCGACAAACTCTTTGGCCCTCGTCAAACCTCAAGGTAAGGGATGGGGATGTGTCTGAACCTGGGGCCTCAGACAGAATCCCAAAGCCCAGCTTCTAATGCTCAGAGGCAGAGACCAGATAGGCAGCCCTTCCTTGCTTCAGAATTCTGTCCTAACAGGGCTCTCGTTTATCTGGGGACACTCAATACCAACAACAACAGTAATAATGGCTGTCTGTCAGGGAATCCAGCAAAGGAAATGTCACCGGCTTCTTTGGGGCAGGCTCAGGAGCAGATTGACGTGTGTCGCTTCCCCAGGGAAGCCCCCAGCCCTCTTTGTCCCCTGCCCAGGGTCCTGGAAGGCTTTGGGGCAGGAGAACTGTCAGCCACTGGGCTCCCAGGAAGCTCTCTGGCCGCCAGCCTACAACAGGCTGGGGAAGTATCAGAGGCAGCCCAGGGTCTAGTAACCTCTGAGCTGGCAGCAGGCAGCGGAGGGGCGGGGCATGTCATGATACACTGCAGGTGGAGGAAGGGCTCAGCAGTGGGGCCTGGAAGCATCCCTGGAACTTTCGGCAGGCCCTAAGCTGGATTCTCAGAGTTGTTTCAGCTTCCACATGGCTTCCTCCCCACTTCTAGGGCCTTGGGCCAGGGGAGGGGCAGTAAAGGGCTCTGCCTGCTGGGAGCTGAGCAGGATGGAAGGTCTAGTCCAGCGACCATGGGAGACGCCATGACCAGGAGCGTCCTTGCACCCAGTCTCCACCTGGGCCCCACACTGGAGAGGGCTCTATCTGACTAGGCCTCACCTCGAGGGCGAGGGTCTGGGGGCCACAAAGGCCCTACAGCCTTTCGTATACTCAGATGGAATTATTTTCTAGGAAATTTATTGATTTGTGTGTGTGTGTGTGTTTGAGAGAGTCTCACATCATCACCCAGGCTGGAGTGCAGCGGTTCCATCTCCGCTCACTGCAACCTCCGCCTCCCGGGTTCAAGTGATTCTCCTGCCTCAGCCTCCTGAGTAGCTGGGACCACAGGCACCCACCACCACGTCCAGCTAATTTTTGTATTTTTAGTAGAGACGAGGTCTCACCATATTGGCCGGGCTGGTCTTGAACTCCTGACCTCAGGTGATCAGCCCACCTTGGCCTTCCAAAATGCTGGAATTACAGGGGTGAATCACCACACCCTGCCAGGTTTTGTTTTTTTTTTTTTCAATTGTGGCAAAAAACACATAACATAAAATCACCATCGTAACCATTTTTAAGTGCACCGTTTAGTAAAGTACATTCACGTTGTGACGCAACCCTTCTCCAGGAAAACTAAAACTCCGTCCCCATTAAATCACTCCCCATTCCCCCTCCCTCCAGCCCCAGACAACCATCATTTTACTGTTTGTCTCTAGTCTTAACTATTCTAAGAGTCCCACATAAGTGGAGTCATACAGTATTTGTCCTTTTGTGACTGGCTTAATTTATTTAACATAATGTCTCCAAGGTTCACCAGTGTTACAGCATGTATCAAAAATTCCTTTCTTGGTGCTAGGCATGGTGGCTCATCCCAGCACTTTGGGAGGCCAAGGCAGGTGGATGGATCACTTTGAGGCAGGTGGATGGAACACTTTGAGACCAGCCTGGCCAACATGGTGAAACCCTGTCTCTACTAAAAATACAAAAATTAGCCGGGTTTGGTGGCACATGCCTGTAATCCCAGCTACATAGGAGGCTGAGGCATGAGAATCACTTGAGCTTGGGAGGCAGAGGTTGCAGGGAGCCAAGATTGTGCCACTGCACTCTAGCCTGGGTGACAGAAGGAAACTCTCTCTCAAAGAAAAGAAAAAAAATTCCTTGGCCAGGCTCAATGGCTTATGCCTGTAATCCCAGCACTTGGGGAGGCGGAGGCAGGAGGATCGCTTGAAGCCAGGAGTTCAAGACCAGCCTGGACAACGTGATGAGACCCCATCTCTACCAAAAATAAAAAATCAGCAGGGTGTGGTAGCTTGTACCTGTAGTCCTTGCTAGTCGGGAGGCTGAAGTAGGAGGATCACTTAAGCCTAGGAGGTTGAGGCTACGGTGAGCCATGATGGTGCCACTGCACTCCAGCCTAGGTGACAGAGCAAAACTGTCTCAAAAAAAAAAAAAAAAAAAAAAAAATTCCCAGGCTGGGCGTGGTGGCTCACGTTTGTAATCTCAGCACTTTGGGAGGCTGAGGCGGGCGGATCACCTGAGGTCAGGAGTTCAAGACTAGCCTGGCCAACGTGGTGAAACCTCCACTAAAAATACAAAAATTAGCTGGGCATGGTGGCAAGCGCCTGTGATCCCAGCTGCCTGGGAGACTGAAGCAGGAGAATTGCTTGAACCTGGGAGGCAGAGGGAGGCTGCAGTGAGCTAAGATCACGCAGCTGCACTCCAGCCTGGGCAACAGAGTGAGACTCTGCCTTAAAAAAAAAAAAAAAATTCCTTCTTTTGTAAGGCTGAATAAGCAATTCTCCTGCCTCAGCCTCCCGAGTAGCTGGAATTACAGGCGTGCACCACCACACCTGGGTAATTTTTGTATTTTTTCTAGTAGAGACGGGGTTTTGCCATGTTGGCCAGGCTGGTCTCCAACTCCTGACCTCAAGTGATCTGCCTGCCTCGGCCTCCCAGAGTGCTGAGATTACAGACATGAGCCACTGCACCCATCCAGGAACTTTAATTTGGAAATATTTTCAAACTTATTTTAAAAAGTTGGAAGAACAGTACCACAAAACTCCTGTGTATCATTTACCCAGACTCATCATTTTTTAAAAAATAAATTTTTATTTTTGAGTAATTTTAGATTTGCTGAAAACGCAAAGTAATTACCATTCCCAACTCCATTTCACCCAGCTTCCCCTGATTTTAGCATCCTGCCTAACCAGGGTGCATACATCTGTCACAACTAACAAACGGGCACTGGTATCAGACTAGTGACTAAACTACAGACTTTGTTAGAATCTCACCAGTTTCTCCTCTAAAATCTTCTTTTCCGTTGCAGGATCTAATCCAGGGTTCCACGTTGCCTCTAGTCAGACACCAGTTAGAATTGGTAAGAGATGATACAAACCAGCTGAGACTGAAATATCATTAAATGTCAAGTTCAAGAGGAAATGTCTCCCAGGTTGCGAGGAGGTGTGAGCAGGGCCCTAAGGAGGATTAGAGATTGGAAGGAAGCTGCTGTCTCCGCCTGTCTGTGGAGAGGTGATGTGAGCACCTTGACCGCCTAAGGGGAAGACTTGGCCCAGGGCCTCTACGAACCCCACAGCCAGGGGCGGGAGGGGTGCATGAGTCAAGGGTCCAGACGGGGAGCTACGCCTCAGCAGCCTTTTCCAGGCTGGAGGAGAAGGGAGGAGGGCAGCGGGTGCAGGGCTGGGGCGATGCGCAGGAAGACAAGGGAAGCAAGCCTGGAAGCCTCTGCTCTTCCCCAGGAAGCAGGGTCCTTGGGTCATCTGCTAAGTGGAAGAGGAGAGGAGTGGCATTTGGGAGCCTTGCTGTGGCCAAGTAGAGCCAAGGATGCCCCAGAGTGTGGGCATGTGCTGCCTCCAAGGAGCTGCGCTCTAGGGGCTGTGCAGACCAAGGTGACACGAGGAGGCGGCCACAGGCTGATGCAGGGCTGGGTGGACTGGCAGCTAGGACTGAGGGTACAAGGAGGGGCAGTTAGGTGAGCAGCTTTGTTGTCAGAAAAACAGAGTGCTGTCCCTGTTCCACCTCAGACATGCAAAAGCAGCCATTGGCAAAGGCCTCCACCCCCTGGGTAGGGTTATGTGAGGAAGGCGATGCCCTTTCCCCGGTAAGCTGGACAGCTCCTTTCATAGCAATGGGTTTGTCTGACTCCCCAAGGTTTTACATCTGTCCCCAGGGAGATGCTCATCTACCCGCAAGTATTCTCTGAGCAGAACCTCCCAGGATGCTTGGATGAGAACAGGTGGGGTTTAAACAAAGGAAGCCCCCAAAAGCCAAGCCTGGGCGCTCATGGTGGGATTCTGGCTGTGAGAGTCTGGGTGGGTGGGTAGGGGGACGGCCGCCTCCTCTCAGAGTCTGTGACTTTCCTGTGTCTTGTCTCTGCACAAAACAAGCATGCTTCTGGGTCCCATGTCAGCCTGGAAATGGGTGGATGGGGCTCTGTTTGTGGGTGCCTGTGACCTGCCTTTGAAGATGGTGCTGCATTGCTTAAAATTGCAAGCCCCTGCTTCTCTGATCACCAGTATCCAGGGCTGCTCGTTTCTTTTTCCATAGCATCTTTCACACTATCATGCGTGCACTATGTCTACTGTCCACTCTCTGCTTCCCCTGCCAGAATGTAAGCTCCTTGAGGGCAGGATCATTCTCAGATGTGTCCACTTCTGCATCTCCAGAATAGCGTCTGGCAGAGGAGCAGTTGTTCATGGATGCTGATCCAAGGAGCCTGTGTACCTTGGCCTGGTGATCCCAGGGAGTCAGCCTCGGGCCTCTCCCTGCAGATGCGGCATCTCACAGGACAGGGGACAGATGCTGAAATGACACCAAGCTGCCCTTCTCCATCCTCCGTCCCACCTTCGGCTGCCTCTCTGTCAAGCATGAGCCACGGTTCCCCCAATTTGCTAGCAAATGGTGGATTATTCCCTCCAGTACCTCCCTACTGAGCCCAGAAGAGACTGTGAGGTCTAAAGCTGTTTCTATGGCAACAGGATCAGGGATCAGGGATTTGATGCTACAGTAACTGGTTAGGAGGTAGCTGCCTCCCCCCTCCTGGCGAGGGTCTTGTCTGAACTGGGTGTGAGTGGGGCAGTATTGTCATGGGACTGTGTCATGAGATGGAAAACATCCAGACATTGATGGACCTTTATCCCAAATTCATCACCTTCCTTACTTCTCTAAGCCTCAGTTTCCACATCCCTAAAATGGGGATTAAAAGGCTGTTTTAGGAGTCACTGAAAAAGCTGCTATAAGGTACCAAGCATGTCCTGGGCAGAGCAGGGCTCGTGGATGTGAAACTGCCTGGCACCGAGAACAGCCTTGCCATGGTAGGGGCAGGGGTGGGTGACATGTGGGCAGGCGGTGGGCTGACGCCACTCAGGGCTGGGGGAGCTCAGGACTAGTGGGAAAGCAGCCTCTGGTTGTAGGCAGTTTCCCCATTTCCCTTTCTGAATTCTCTCCCCAGTCTGCCAGCTGGCAAGCCCCGCTTCTGGCTCCAGGACACTTTCTTTTGCCAATCTCATCCCCGCAGCTAAATTTCAAGGAGACACTTTATGCTCTTTCAAATGATCCTCCCCACCCCCACCCTCCCAAAGTGCTAGGATTACAGGCGTGAGTCACTGCACCTGGCCAGGGATCCATTCTTTTAGGGACTGGCTTTCAACTGGAGAAAATGTATGTGGGGCTGGTCAAGGCACATACACTGCCTGCCAGAGTATTCCCTAAAGGGCATCTTGCCTTTCCCAGGAGACATGGCTTTAATCCATTTGAGGGGCATGTGTCCCCAGATGGCTCCAAAGAGTGACTCTTAGGGATGGGGTTCCAGGCTCCTGGACAGGCCCCACCAGAGACCTCTACACAGTTGGAAGTCTAGACCATGGGCCCAGCTGACCAGATTTACAAATGTGAGTAAGATGAGCCTAATAGGGCTGTCTTCCCATCCCTCTCAAGTGCTGTGATTATCCACAGAAAAGGTGAGTACTTGGTCGGGCACTTTGGGAGGCTGAGGTGGTTGGATCACCTGAGATCAGGAGTTCGAGACCAGCCTGGCCAACATGGTCTCTACTAAAAATACAACCTATCTCTACTAAAAATACAAAAATTAGCCAGGCGTGGTGGTGGGCGCCTGTAATCCCAGCTACTCAGGAGACTGAGGCAGGAGAATTGCTTGAACCCAGGAGGCAGAGGTTGCAGTGCACCAAGATGGCACTACTGCACTCCAACTTGGATGATAGAGCAAAAACTCCATCTCAAAAAACAAAAGAAAGAAAGAAAGAAAAAGAAAGAAAGAAAGAAAGAAAGAGAAAGAAAGAAAGAAAGAAAGAAAGAAAGAAAGAAAGAAAGAAAGAAAGAAAGAAAGAAAGAAAGAAAAGAAAAGAAAGAGAGAGAGAGAAAGAAAGAAAAAAAGAAAGAAAAAAGAAAAGATGAATACTGGAAAGGCCTGGAGAAACCACTAAACCCTGGCTGCACACACCCAGCTACAGGGCCATGTAGGTGATGGAAGTGGGTGGGGAGAACCACAGGGCATGGTAGAGCCTGTGGCAAACTGGAGAGCATGTTACCTTCTCTAGGGGGCAGCCACTACCCTGCTCCTGTGGGCTGTTACCATGTGGGCATGTGACCCTTGTGGATGGATGATCTGCTCGCAATTTTTCTTCCCTTCCTACCCTGGCCATGGTTTCCCACGAGCATCATCAACTTCCCCATCCTAGAGATGTCGGCCTTGGCTGACTTGCTTCAGCCAATGAGATATGCACGTCTAGGGTGTATGCAGAAGTATTTGATGCCCACATGGTAAGCCTCCTGCACGTTTTTCATCACAATGAGACACACCTGTCCTAGGCAGCCACTGCCCCTCTGGCCTGCTGCCTCCTTACCCAGAAGTTCTGTCCACTTCTGTCCACCTGAAAGAGGGGGAAATTGGATGGTTCAGGGTGCCCAGATTTGGAGTCCGGCTGCAGCCCCCCTGTCCTAGCTGGGCAATCCTGGGCAAGTTCCTTAACCTTTCTGAGCCCCAGTATCCCCATCTGTAAAATGGGGTGGGTGAGAGAACTTACTGTGTCTCAGGGAATCCAACAGAAAAATTGGTGCCAACTGACCATCAGGTACCAACAACGTAACTTCTCTGGGTGCCCTGTCCCATCCTTACTCCTTCTTGGGTACCCCTACTGTGATCCACTCAGTTCTTTGACAAACATTTATTGAGCATCTGTGTGCTGGGTGTCACAGCCACCCAAATGCCTGTTCAGGACTGAAGGGCTTAGAACTCCAGCTGCTGAAAGTGTCATTGACACTCACCATCAGGTGCCAGCCCGTTGGAGACTGCTTCAGCTGAGACAGCTGCCTTCCTGGACAATGTCCCCTTCCCAGCATGGCTCCTCGCCAAGGACTGCCCAAAGCAGGGATATGGAGTCCCGACCCTCTTCTCCCGGCTCAGGACGGCCCTGAAGGGCCATGTCTTCAGAACTCCCTGCACGGTCCACCAAGGCTTCTGTTGAGGCTGCATCACAGCTCAGCTTCTCCTTTGGCCCCATGTGCTCTTTTGCACCCCTTCCACAGGCAGGACCCCCAAGAATGCTCCCCAATCAACCTTGTGACGCAAATCTCCCAATCAGTTGATGGGCACTTGAATTGTTTCCAGCTTTGGGGTGATTATGAACAAAAGCCACTATAAACATTCTCATACAGGTCTCGTGTGAACACAGGTTTTCATTGTTCATGGATAAATAATGAAGAGAGGTGTATTAGTCAGTTCTCGCACTACTATAAGGAAATACTTGAGACTGGGTAACTTCTAAAGAAAAGATGTTTAATTGGCTCACAGTTTCACAGGCTATACAGGAAGCATGGCGTCATCTGCTTCTGGGGAGGCCTCAGGGAGCTTTTATTCATGGCGACGGAGGGCAGAGGGGGAGCAGGCATCCTACATGGCAGGAGCAGGACCAAGAGAGAGAATGGGGAGGTGCCACACACTTGTAAACAACCAGATCTCATGGGAACTCACTGACTATCACAAGAATGGCACCCAGGAGGATGGTGCTAACCCACTCATGAGAATCCACCCCCATGATCCAACCACCTCCAACACAGGGGATTACAATTTGACAGATTTGGGTGGAGACACAGATCCAAACCGTATCAGGTGGGACTGCTAGGTTGGATGGTAAATGTAGACTTAACTTCATAAGAAACTCAGCTGGGCACGATGGCTTATGCCTGTAAGCACTTTGGGAGGCCAAGGCGAGTGGATCACGAGGTCAGGAGATCGAGACCATCCTGCCCAACATGGTGAAGCCTCGTCTTTACTAAAAATACAAAAATTAGCCAAGTGTGATGGTGGGCACCTGTAATCCCAGCTACTCAGGAGGCTGAGGCAGGAGAATTACTTGAACCCGGAAGGTGGAGGTTGCAGTGAGCCAAGATCATGCCACTGCACTCCAGCCTGGCAACAGAGCAAGACTCTGTCTCAAAAAAAAAAAAAAAAAAATTGAAGTCCAATTTTTTCTCTTATGGTTTATGCTTTTTATACCTTATCTAAGTAATCTTTGCCTAACCTAAGGCCACTAAAATTTTCTCCTTTTTCTTCTAAAAGTTTCATAGTTTTAGGTTTTCCATGTAGGTCTATGATCCAGCTTCAGTTATTTTTGTATATGGCAGAAGATATGGCCCTAGGCTCATCCTTTGGCATATTAATGCACAATTAATTGTCCAACCATTTGTTGATATAATGACTTTTTTTTTTTTTTTTTTTTTTAAGAGACAGGGTCTTGTTCTGTTGCCCAGGCTGGAATACAATGGTGCAATCATAGCTCACTCCATCCTTGACCTCTCAGGCTCAAGCAATCCTCCCATCCCAGCCTCCTAAATAGCTGGAACTACAGGCATGAACCATGTGCCCAACTGATACAATAACTTTTTATTTCTTTTTATTTTTATATTTCTTTTTATTTTTATATTGACTTTTTATTTCTTTTTCTCCCCACATTACTCATGGGGTCTTTGTCTGTAGTCAGGAAGATCATTCAATTATCAATTCATTCGACACCTACTTATTGACACATTTTCCCAGACTGGTGCTGGTGATGTCAGGCTCCTGCCTTGGAGGAGGTATTGGAGTAAAGGAGGGAATGAACCATGGCATGGGAAAGGCCCAGCCTGGGGAAGCTACATTGGCCATGCCTGCTGTTCTGCCAGCCCCCAGGGAGCAGGTTGGAGATGCAACTAGAGACCACCCAGGCCACCGTGGCCCACTGTGGCCGACTGCCACGGTTACTACTTGAGACCGTCATTATGAGACTGAATGAAGGGACGAATGTAGAAATGATAACCAAAAAAAAAAAAAAAAAAAAAAAAAGGAAAAGGAAACTGTTTTAAAGGAAAGGTCCAGGGGAAGAATAGGAGAGCTCCCTGCTTCTAGTAAGCAAAGGCAGCCCCGAGCTTCCACAGTCCTTCGTATTTATTGGGTAGAAAGAGCAGAGAGGAGGAGGTAACCACTGAGCAGCTGTTTAATTGATCACAGGTTCATTTTATGACTAACAGGCTTCAGATGTACCTAATCCCAAGACACACTGCGCTTGCGGAGTGACTGCCCACAGCATTCCTTCTGGGTTGCAGATGCAGTTTGTCAGTTTTGCCAACATTCTGCATGTGTGAGAAACAGTTTGCTATTTACTCGTATAGCCTCCAGTGGTATATTGAGTTGATCACGACCTTCACTCTTACGGCCTCCCACAGCCAGCTCTTCATTTTTTCTACAACAGCAGTGACTGATCTTTTGGCTTCCCTGAGCCAAAGTGGAAGAACTGTCTTGGGTCACACATAAAATACACTAACACTAATGACAGCTAATGAGCTAAAAAAAAAAAAAAAAAAAAAAAAAAAAATTGGGGCCAGGCGCAGTGGCTCAGGCCTGTAATCCCAGCACTTTGGGGGGCCGAGGTGGGTGGATCACCTGAAGTCAGGAATTTGAGACCAGCCCGGCCAACATGGTGAAACCCCGTCTCTACTAAAAATACAAAAAATTAGTGGGCGTGGTGGCCGGAGTCTACAATCCCAGCTACTCAAGAGGCTGAGGCAGGAGGATTGCTTGAACCCGGGAGGCAGAGGTTGAGGTGAGCCAAGATTGTGCCACTGCACTCCAGCCTGGGTGACAGAGTGAGACTCCATCTCAAAAAAAAAAAAAAAAAAAAAAAAAAAATTGCAAAATAATCTCACAATATGTCAGGTGTGGTGGCTCATGCCTGGAATCCTAGCACTTTGAGAGGCTGAGGAGGGAAGATCGCTTGATCCCTGGAGTTCAAGACCAGCCTGGGCGCCATAGTGAGACCCTGTTTCTATTTTAAAATTTCATTTATTAAAAAGTATGTTTTAAAAAAAAATCTCATGTTTTAAGACAGTTTATAGATTTGTGTTGGGCTGCATTCAAGGCCATTCTGGGCTACGTGTGTCCCATGGGCCACAGGTTGGACAAGCTTGTTCCACAGGTTTATTTTCACATTGCCCATCTTCCTTTGAGTGTAGGAGTCTGAGATGGAGATGAGCATGTAAGAGGCTTGTAGAGAGTGCTCTTGGACCAATAGCTGTGGAAGGGAAAGGAAAGAAGCAGAATTGAGCAAAAAGAGAAGTTGAGCTGGCTCTGCAGTCTCAACAGAGGCCTCAGCCTACCCTACGGACGTTCTGAAAAATCAGACAACCCTTCTGAACTGCTTGGGTTGGGGTGAGGAGGCCAGGCCTCTGTACCCTGCATCAATCATTCGGTCCAGTCTGAGCAGAGCCAATGACAGTAGCAAAGGACTAACAAAGTTCCAGATTCTGCACAGTTTGAGGGAGAAGCCCAGGAGATGCCTCAGCCTCTTCCCAAGAGGATTCGCCTGCTTGTGTTCAAGGTCACACAATCTATGGACTCCAGACAACTGGCAGGACGTATTTGCATCCTAGCAAAGCTGAAACCACAAATGTTTTCTCTCTTCTATGCTTACTTTCTGTCCCCTTCCTACAGGTGATATGGCTGGCAAGGCCCATGTGGGGATGCTGCTTTTCTTAGGATACATTTTGGGGAGGGGGAACAGCTGTTTCAGGATGATGAGTTATTCTGAAAGCCCTCCCTCTCAACCACACCTAAGACTTCAAGTAAAACATTTTAAACACTCTTTGGCATACAAAGGAACTCAGAAGAAAGTGAGGGAAGTCCTCAGAGGTCCCAAATGAAGCAGGAGCACAAATCAATGGGGTTGTCTCAGGGACTCGTTAGAAATTCGGGGAAGGGTTACTTTGGAGACATTTGAAATTGGTTTATCATGCAAACCAAATCTTGTTCTAGTGAAAGGCAGCTTGGGCTCTAATGGCTAAAGAAGGAACATAGGTGTTTGGAGCTTGTTGCTTTGGGAATTTAATTTCCATAAGGAGAGGACGATTTTGTTTGGCATTCTGATTCTTGGTGGAAACTTGGTCAGGGAGAAGTGTTTGTATCCACACTTTGGAAACTGGGTATCTGGGCTTTCTGATCTCATGCTGTGCAGGATAAACCCCTCCTTAATGACGTAGGTGTCTGTATTAGTCTGTTCTCATGCTGCTGATAAAGACATACCCAAGACTGGGCAATTTACAAAAGAAAGAGGTTTAATGGACTTACAGTTCCACGTGGCTGGGGAAGCCTCACAATCATGGTGCAAGGCAAAAGGGAAACAAAGGCACATCTTACATGGATGGCAGCAGGCAGAGAGCATTTGTGCAGGGAAACCCCTGTTTTTAAAACCATCAGATCTCATGAGACTCATTCACTATCAGGAGAACAATGTAGGGAAGACCTGCCCCCACAATTCAATTATCTCCCACCAGGTCCCT
Organism: Rhinopithecus roxellana; assembly: GCF_007565055.1. Taxonomy (NCBI): domain Eukaryota; kingdom Metazoa; phylum Chordata; class Mammalia; order Primates; family Cercopithecidae; genus Rhinopithecus; species Rhinopithecus roxellana. The sequence continues at coordinate 63,947,598 of NC_044567.1, read as the reverse complement.
CCCACAACATCTGGGAATTATGGGAACTACAAGATGAGATTTGGGTGGAGACACAGAGCCAAACCATATCATTCCACCCATGACCCCTCCCAAATCTCATGTCTTTACATTTCAAAACCAATCGTGCCTTCCCAACGGTCCCTCAAAGTCTTTTTTTTTTTTTTTTTGAGATGGAGTTTCACTCTGTCTCATCCAGGCTGGAGTGCAGTGGCATGATCTCAGCTCACTGCAGCCTCTGCCTCCTGGGTTCAAGTGAGTCTCCTGCCTCAGCCTCCTGAGTAGCTGGGATTACAGGCGCGTGCCACCAGACCTGCTAATTTTTGTGTTTTTAGTAGAGACAGGGTTTCACTATGTTGGCCAGGATGGTCTAGAACTTCTGACCTCAGGTGATCCACCTGCCTCAGCCTCCCCCAGAGTGTTAACTCATTTCAGCCTAACTTAAAAGTCCACAGTCTGAAGTCTTATCTGAGATAAGGCAAGTCCCTTCTGCCTATCAGCCTGTAAAATCAAAAGCAAGTTAGTTGCTTCCTGGATACAACGGGGGTACAGGCATTGGGTAAATACAGTCATTCTAAATGGGAGAAATTGGCCCAAACAAAGGTGTTACAGGGCCCAAGCAAGTCCAAAATCCAGTGGGGCAGTCAAATCTTTTTTTTTTTTTTTTTTTTTTTTTTTTTTTTTTTGAGACAGAGTCTCGCTCTGTTGCCCAGGCTGGAGTGCAGTGGCACGATCTCGGCTCACTGCAAGTTCCGCCTCCTGAGTTCACTCCATTCACCTGCCTCAGCCTCCCGAGTAGCTGGGACTACAGACACCTGCCACCATGCCCGGCTAATTTTTTTTTTTTTTTATTTTTAGTGGAGACGGGGGTTTCACCGTGTTAGCCAGGATGGTCTCGATCTCCTGACCTCGTGATCTGCCCATCTCGGCCTCCCAAAGTGCTGGGATTACAGGCGTGAGCCACCGCACCTGACCTGGGGCAGTCAAATCTTAAAGTTCCAAAATAATCTCCTTTGACACCTTGTCTCACATCCAGGTCATGCTGATGCAGCAGCTGGGTTCCCATGGTCTTGGGCAGCTCTGCCCCTGTTGCTTTGCAGGATACAGCCTCCTTCCTGGCTGCCTTCCCAGGCTGGTGTTGAGTGTCTGCACCTTTTCCAGGTGCATGGTGCAAGCTGTCGGTGGATCTACCATTCTGGGGTCTGGAGGACAGTGGCCTTCTTATTGCAGCTCCACTAAGTGGTGCCCCAGTGGGGGCTCCAACCCCACATTTCCCTTCTACACTGCCCTAGCGGAGGTTCTCCACAAGGGCTCTACCCCTCAGCAAGCTTCTGCCTGGGCATCCAGGTGTTTCCATACATCCTCTGAAATCTAGGCAGAGGTTCCCAAACACCCAGTTCTTGACTTCTGTGCACCCACAGGCTCAACACCATTTGGAACCTGCTAAGGCTTAGGGTTTGCATTCTCTGAAGCCATAGCCAGAGCTGTACATTGGCTCCTTTCAGCCATGGCTGGAGTGATTGGGACACAGGGCACCAAGTCCCTAGGCTTCACACAGCATGGGGACCCTGGGCCCAGCCCACAAGAAACCACTTTTCCCCACTAGGTTTCCAGGCCTATGATGGGAGGGTCTGCCCCAAGTGGAGACTTCTGACATGCCCTGGAGACATTTTCCCCATTGTCTTGAGGATTAACATTCAGCTCCTCGTTACTTATGCAAATTTCTGCAGCCAGCTTGAATATTTCCTCAGAAAATGGGATTTTCTTTTCTATCGCATTGTCAGGCTGCAAATTTTCTGAACGTTATGGTCTGCTTCCCTTATACAACTGAATGCCTTTAACAGCATCCAAGTCACCTCTTGAATGCTTTGCTGCTCGAAATTTCTTCCATCAGATACCCTAAATCATTCTCTCAAGTTCAAAGTTCCACAAATCTCTAGGGCAGGGGCAAAATGCTGCCCGTCTCTTTACTAAAACATAATGTGTCACCTTTGCTCCAGTTCCCAACAAGTTCCTCTTTTCCATCTGAGACCACCTCAGCCTGGATGTTATTATCCATATCACTATCAGCATTTTGGTCAAAACCATTCAACAAGTCTCTAGGAAGTTCCAAATTTTCCCACATTTTCCTGTCTTCTTCTGAGCCCTCCAAACTGTTCCAACTCCTGCCTGTTACCCAGTTCCAAAGTAGCTTTCACGTTTTCAATTATCTACAGCAGTGCCCCACTATACTAGTACCAGTTTACTGTATTAGTCTGTTCTTATGCTGCTGATAAAGACATACCTGAGACTGGGCAATTTGCAAAAGAAAAAGGTTTAATGGACTTACGGTTCCACGTGACTAGGGAAACCTCACAATCATGGCAGAAGGCAAAGGAGGAGCAAAGGCACATCTTACATGGATGGCAGCAGGCAAAGAGAGAGCTTGTGCAGGGAAACTCCCATTTTTAAAACCATCAGATCTCATGTGACTCATTTACTATCATGAGACCAGCATAGGAAAGACCCACCCCATGATTCAATTATCTCCCACTGGTTCCCTCCCATAACACATGGGAATTTTAGGAGCTACAAGATGAGATTTGGGTGGGGACACAGAGTCAAACCATATCACTTTCCAATGCAGCTCAACATACTTTGAGAAGGAAAAATAACCTTGAATGCAGGAGTTACTCAATGCTTTGTCTGTCGCTGGATTGTAGGAGCTTCAAGAAGCCTTTTTATTTGTTTTTGTTTGTTTAAAATGAGAGTCTCACTATCTTGCCCAGGCTGGACTCAAACTCCTGGGCTCAAGCAATCCTCTTGCTTCAGCCTCCCAAATAGCTGGGACTACAGGCATGAGCCACCACACCTAGTTCAAGAGGGCTTTGAAGGGTCTCCTCCCTGGTCCTAACAAGACACGCAGGTGTAAGGACAATTACTGGGGAAAGAGTTAGATGGAAGTAAGTGCAGGGCTTTCTTAAGATTTGATTATTCTCTTCCCTGGAAGGAGTGGCTATAACTTGAAGTGGCCATAGGTTTGACTGTTGAAATAGTTTGGATGTTTTGTTCCCTCCAAATCTCATGTCAAAATATGACCTCCAATATTGGAGGTGGGGCCTAGTGGGAGGTGTCTGGGTCATGGGGGTGGATCCTTCATGAATGGCTTGGTGCCCACTCTGCGGTAATGAGTGGTAATGAGTTCACCAAGAGCTGGTTGTTTAAAAGAGCCTGGCTCCTCCCACCTGCCCCCCTCACTTCTGCTCTCTCTGTGTGACACACCTGCTACCCCTTTGTCTTCCACCATGACTGGAAGCTTCCAGAGGCCTCACCAGAAGCAGATGCTGGCACCACGCTTCCTGTATAGCTTGCAGAACTGTGAGTCAACTTATCCTCTTTTCTTTATAAACCACTCGGTGTCAGGTATTCTTTTACAGCAACGAAAACAGACTAACACAGTTGTTAAACCCAATGTAATGAAAACAGAGACTGGAGAGAAAATCTTCATCCCCTCCCCTCAACCTCTTAGTCAGCATTCAGGGCTGTTGTGGCCTCAACTGTGTTCCCCTAAAATTCATATGCCGAAGCCCCAACTCCCCCTCCCCTTCTATGTGACTGTATCTGGAGATAGAGTCTTTAAGAGGCATAAGTTTAAATGACATCATATGGGTGGGGCCCTCATAAAACTGGGGCTTTATAAGAAAAGGAGATTCTCTCTCTGTCTCTCCCTTTTTCTCTCTTTCTCCTTCTGCCATGAGAGGGCACAGCAAGAAGGTGACCTTCTGCGAGCCAGGCAGAGAGCTCTCACCAGAACCCAAACATGCGGGCACCCTGACCCCTGACTTCTAGCCTCTAGAATAGCATGAGAAAATACATTTCTTTTGTGTAAGCCCCCCCATTTATATTATTTGATTATGACAGCCCAAGCAGACTAATACGAGGACATTGATGGAACACACTTACTACCCAGCATAGAGAACCTGGAGGAAAATGATACACACTTCAAGCCTCTGTTTGTTCCCCTGTGACCACCATGCCATGGGACGGGAAGGCTGAACCAGGGCCTCCCAGGGCGCCATCTTGCTGCTTCTTGTCCCTCAAAGCTTGCCTAAGTGCAGCCTTTATTACAGCCCAATTCTCTACATGGAGCCAGCCAGAGGGTGGTAAATTCCCAAGATATGTGTCTGTTTTGATTTTGTTTGCTTTTATTTCAGCCTTTCTGAAGATAACATATGCCCACTGTAAATATCAAAAGGTACAGAGAGTTTATAATAAAAAGCAACAGTCTCGACCAGGCGCAGTGGCTCAAGCCTGTAATCCCAGCACTTTGGGAGGCCGAGACGGGCGGATCACAAGGTCAGGAGATCGAGACCATCCTGGCTAATATGGTGAAACCCCGTCTCTACTAAAGAATACAAAAAACTAGCCGGGCGACGAGGCGGGCGCCTGTAGTCCCAGCTACTTGGGAGGCGGAGGCAGGAGAATGGCGTGAACCTGGGAGGCGGAGCTTGCAGTGAGCTGAGATCCGGCCACCGCACTCCAGCCTGGGCGACAGAGCCAGACTCCGTCTCAAAAAAAAAAATAAAAATAAAAATAAATAAATAAATAAATAAATAAATAAATAAATAAATAAATAAAATAAAAAGCAACAGTCTCCAGTCTTATCCTTCCTTCCCTCCCTGTTCACCCCTTGGAGGTATCCTTGTCTAACCACTTCTGATTGCCCTCTTTCTGGTGGTTTTCTCTGAAACTCTAGATAATGTACAAATATTACTATTTCTTGATTTTTCAACTTTAACCAAAAGCCATTGGATTTCCACTGTGAAAGATGAAGATTCAGCTCACTTCCTTCCCTTCCCCCTCTGCCTCTCCTAGTTTGATGGTGGTTGTTGTTATTTGAGTTGCATTGTGTACCTTTTAACTCTAATAGGTGAATCTCTCTTTCACGTGGCATCAATTTTTGACAGTATCTCTTTGTAATGCATCTCTTTTCCCAGCAATTCTTTCCACTCCTGACGACCATTTTTATTTTTACATCTGCCCTGCAACTTCAACCAGATCTTCTCTGTGTTATCTGTAGCTTGATTCTAAAAGTTGAAAAGAATAAGATGTTTGTATTTTTATGTCCACGCAAATATTTTTTGCTGTTGAATCAAGCAGTATACTAAAATATACACTTTGGGTCCAATGTCCAACCTTGGATCACGCATATTTCTAACATCAAGGACCAATAGATTCTCTTTTCTCACACTGAATCAATAACTTACAATCATGTCACATTTAACATTTTTTGAGTTGGGTCATCATTTTCTCATATAATTGTTTATTTTTCCTAGAGTTTCTAATTGCCTTTTTTTGTATTATGTACTTTAGTCATATCTCCATCATACTATAAATTCTATGGCATTCGTTTTTCCCTAGGAAACCTCGCTCTTAAAATCTACTCTTCTTGCTACAATTTTCACTGGTTGGTCCCTAGGCCTAAGGTTACAGGATCCTCGGTGTGTCAGTTTTCTTCCCAGAAACAACTGTGGCCAGTGGCACCTTTGCCTGAGTTCTTGTCCTGTGTCCAGAAAGAATGAGGTACGCAGACAAGTGAAGGGTGAGCAAAATGAAGAGGAGTTTTATTGAGTGTTACAACAGCTCAGTAAGACCCACAATGGGTAGGTCCTCTCTGTAGGCAGGTTGTCCCATCAAGTGTTCAGCAATCAGCAGAGAGGAGGCCTTGGAAATGGTGGCTCCCCTCTGCAGGCAGGTCACTTGGATGTCTCTGCAGGTCTCTGAAGTTCTCAACAGAGAGGGTAGCTCCTCTCTGTAGCCGGTTGTCCTGTCATCTGCTCAGCTCTGGCTGATCCTGGGGCTTTCATGGGCCTCAGAGAGGAGGAAGTGCATGGGCAGCCTTGGGTAGACTCGGAAAAGGCACCAGTTCCCACTTCAGTCAGTGGGACTGGCAGCCTGGCCCCAGCCTTCAGGACCTCCCTGGCCTGAAGGTAATGACTCACCAGGGACCTGCCCACTTCCTCCGGGAATCTGCCTCCTGCTGCTGTTCATGGTGCCTGGGCTCAGCGTGACTTTGCTCCAAGATCAGAGCAGGCACCAACAGCAGAAAGAAGCCAGACAGTGGGGGCAGGCACTTCTGAGCCTGCGAGGGTAGGGGTGCCTTCCTGGGACCCCAAGAGTACAGGGATGCCTGAGTCTGCTGCCACAGTTTGGGTAGCTGCAGTGGCACCCGGGAGGGCAGGGCTCTGTCCTGCTCCTGGCCCCCCAAGAGCACAAGGAAGCTCAGATCTGGAACCACAACTTGGGTGGCTGCAGCCCCACCAGGAGGGCAGGACTCCTGCCTGCTTCGTAGAGCGTGCAACCCCAGCCATGCCTCCCTGCTGCAGCCGGTGTGACGGCAGCACAAGGCCATCTGGAGCAGCTGCTACCATCATTAGAGTCACCCATCACCTCGGTTTGCCCAGGACTGCAAGATTCCCCAGGAGACAAGACTTTCAGTACTGAAGCTAAAAAGTCCCAGCCAACTGGGATGAGTTGGTCACCCTGTCTAGACCTGAGATCAAACCTCAGAACTTCCCTTGACTCTCTTCTAGGATGGATTCAGTTTCCTGGATCTTCCTCTTTCTTCATTTACTCCCTGATTTCTCTGGAGAACATTATCAAGCAACTTTTAAAGAAAGGCTGTGTTCGTATATGTATACCAAATCATCACGTTGTATACCTTAAATATACACAATTTCTATTTATCAATGGTACTTTGATAAAGCTGAGGAAAAAATGTTTAAGTGGGTGTGTTGAAGATAATCTGTATCCTTATATGTTTGAAATGTCTTTATTCTGCCATGAGGTTTTTGATAGATAATGTAGCTAGATATATAATTCCAGGTTGAAGATAATTTTCCCTTCTAACATGCAGCCATCCTGCACCCATTGCCTTCTAGTACCCAGTGTTACTGGTAGGCAATGTGGTCCTAGTCTGCCCTCCTTTCTGTATAGAGCCCTGCTCCTCTTTTTCCTAGGTTCCCCAGCTCTGCTTTCTTTAGTTTTTGCATTTTGAGATTGTGTATTTTCCAGTCCTTCTATTGAACTTTTCATTTTAGCAAGCATATTTGTTCATCTCAGGAAATCTTTGATGGTTCTCTAGGGTTTTCTTATCCCAAGAAAACTGAGCTCTCTAATAGATGGAATATATTCTGCAGTCTCCCTGAGTATATTCATTAGAGGGCTTAAATGCGATCTTCTGTTCCGTGAATTATTTCTGCTTCCTCTGGGCCAGCATTTTTGTTGCTTTCCTGCTTTTTCTCCTTCGCATGGATGGTCTTCTTCAAATGCCTGGGGATCCTTCATGGCTCATTCACATGCAAGAGGGAAGGACGGGGTTGTAGGCTGGTGTTTCCTCTGCTATGGAGTAAATTGGCCTCCCCATCCTCTCCTGTGTAGGCTGGGGTGGGGGCCTACATGCGGGATGGGCAGGGATTTTCTCTGGAGCATCAGTATCTTCACAGGCGCACACTCATATTTGGCGGCCTTGCGGTTCAGAGGCCTTAGCTTTCCCCAGCAGTTGTCTTCTTTAGCGAGGAGCCTTCCAGGATGTCATTGAGTGAAATGCACAGAGGGTGGGACAGGGTGAACTGGTACGTGTGCAGGTGTTTCATAAACAGACCGTCAATGACTCCCCTGTCCTCAGCAAGCACATTTTGCTCTACAGAATCTCTTGCCTCTGAGCCCTGAGTCTCGGGGGCTCTGTCTGGTCACTGCCCCCTCTCTCTGTAGTTCTATCCTGAGCTGCAGCACTCTCTACCTGTGTAGCAAGCAACACCTCCCATCCACTGTCTCCCAGGGATTGGTGACCCCCCACCCCTGTCTTGGTGTTGCGGGTTTATTCTTTTTAGTCTATTACATTTGCATTTTGAGGCCGGGGCGGAGGGGAGCTTGGAAGATACACATATGCACAGCCTTCAAAATGGAAGCTTTGCCTCAAGATTGAATTGGGGCTTGCCATGAAATAGAGGCTCCCATAACACAAATAAAATTGGACATTTATGGATGCTTGTAACACGTGAGGCTCTGTAGTTCACATGCTTTGTCTTTTTTATTTCTCATTGTTTTTATTCCCATTTTACAATTTAAAATTGAGATGTATAAAAATTAAGTAACTTGCTGCAAATCACATGGCAGGTAAAAAGTGGAGGCAGAATTCTAACCCCTACCCACTCAAAGTGAAATTAGCCAAGTACCTGCCAAGCAGCAGGTGAGATGTACCCGTGGGGCTGCTTCCAAAATCCTCAGCCACATTTGTGTTCCAGGAAAATTGCACACACCAGGCTTCCTCCAGGAGACTCTCCCAAGAGAGGCAGCCTTGGGAATTATCTGACCCAGCCTGGGACAGGTATGGGGCTGCATCCTGTCCCTTCCTGTCTTCCATGCCATTAATGGGCCTCAGCTAGAGCCTCCCCTGGGGCCACCTCTTGCTCTGACAGCTGTAGGGAGGAGGGAACTGAGACTTCCTTCAAGCTGAGCCTAAGGCAGAGCTCTTCCTGCATTCCCTCCCCTGGGCTGCAGGTAATACCACCCGAATGAGACAGGAATAAATACAGGGTGGGTCACAGGATAATTAAAAAATTCCAGGTGCTGCTTTGTCAGAAGCGTTGGAACCAGAGCAACTCCATCTTGAATAGGGGCTGGGTAAAAACAGGCTGAGGCCTGCTGGGCTAGTCACAGGATGAGATAAGAGGTCAGCACAAGATACAGGTCATAAAGACCTTGCTGATAAAACAGGTTGCAGTAAAGAAGCTGGTCCAAACCAAAACAAAGATGGCGACGAGAGTGACCTCTGGTCGTCCTCACTGCTACACTCCCACCAGCACCATGACAGTTTACAAACGCCGTGGCAACCTCAGGAGGTTACCCTGCATGGTCTAAAAAGGGGAGGCATGAATAATCCACCCCTTGTTTAACATATAATCAAGAAATAACCATAAAAATGGGCAACCAGCAGCCCCGTCTACAGAGTAGCCATTCTATTATTCCTTTACTTTCGCAATAAACTTGCTTTCATTTTATTCTACAGACTCGCCCTGAATTCTTTCCTGCACAAGATCCAAGAACCCTCTCTTGTGGTCTGGATTGAGACCACTTTCCTATAATGGTTTCACATGACTAGAGGTTATGGGCTGATAAAACCCTGGAAACCAGGGTGTGTGGACCCACCATGGTGCTGGATTTGACCCGGGTTCCTCCTAGGATCTCATTATACGCTCATTAACATCCTAAATCACACAGCTGCCAGTGCCAGGACAGTTCCAAGACCACCTGTATTTGGTGTAAAAATGAGTGGCACCATAATTCTGAGAAATGTCCACCTTTTCCCAGGAACTTTCTTGAATATCCCATCCCTTGGTTGAAGAAACCCATAAAGATGAAACCCCAAACCCACTGCGCGATCCTCTCTTGAGAACGCTGCACTCCCCTTCTTGTGTACTTTTTGTTTTGCAGTAAATCTCCATACTTTCACTGTTTTCTGACTCATCCTTGAATTCCTTCTCAAAATGGTGTCAAGAGCTGGGGTCGAGGTCCCACCGGCATTCGGGCACCTCCTCAGGCCCATTGGTATCACGAAGAGTATTTGAAGTGACAGCCACTGTGTACTGAAGGACTACCATGGTCAAATACATCAGCTCCAATTCTCCATAACCCTTAAATATAGGGACTTGCATCCCCATTCTTCTGATAAGAAAACTGAGGCTTGGCGGTGAAGGAACTTGACCAAACCACCCAGCTGGTCAGCGACAGAGCCAGACTTTAACTGGGTCTGAAATGTGTTCATGCCAGCGTGAGCTATAGACAGCGACAGGACTTCCACCTCCGCCACACCCTGGCATGGCGCTGTGTAAGTTTCAGTGCTGTAGAAGGAATAGCACTCGAATATAAAATTTTCTGTTTTAATTCTCAGCAAGGCAATTTACTTCCACAGAAGGGTGCGCCCTTATAGATGGAGCAATGGTGAGCGCACACTTGGACAAGGGAGGGGAAGGGGCTCTTATCCCAGACGCACGTGGCCCCTGCTGCTGTGTGGTTCCCCTATTGGCTAGGGTTAGACTGCACAGGCTAAACTAATTCCAACTGGCTAAAGAGAATGATGGGGTGAGTGCTTTGGCAGGAGTCAGGGCAGAGCAGGTAGCAGGTAATCTGAATGAGTTAGGGTGGAGCAAGTGATTAAATGAGTTAGGGTGGAGTAGGTGATCAGAAGGAGTCAGGGTGGAGCAGGTGATCAAAATGAATCAGGGTGGAGTAGGCAATCAAAAAAGGTTGCTTTACGAGACAGTTAAGTTTAAAAGGAGAAGGCAAAGAATTAAACACACTGACGTATTAATTTTTGGAAAAGAAATGTAGAACTCATATCTAATAACCCTAAGGGGCAACCAGGCCCCAAAGCCTGGGTTCAGGCTCAAGAGGCCCCTAGCCAAGGCGCTCCCAATGCCACTGGGTTGAGACCCTTGGGAGTTTTCAAGGGTGAACCTTGGGCACTGCCCCTTCAGACCCATTGTCTGGGAAAAACAGCCACCTGATTGTTGGTCAAGATTCTAGATTAATCCTTCACCTGCCTAGCCCCAGCTGGCCACTTGACCCAGCGCTGTGCCCCAGCCAGGGATGCGTCCTTGCAGCCAGCAGTGCTTCCTTCAGCATTAATCACATTTACAGCTGGCTCACAGAGCTGGCAGCCTGGCAGATGCAGCTGCGGAGAATGTGGGTTGCAAGGGAGGTGGTGGTAAAAAAAAAAAAAAAAAAAAAAAAAACACTCGGGGAGTCCAGGGAAGGGGGAGGGGGAGTGGGTAACAGGAAAGGAAATGGATGTAAGGTCTAACTTTTAAGGGTAATTGTCACAAAGATTGGAGATTGTAGAGAAAATATTTGCAAAAGCATCTAGCCCATTGTCTCCCCTTTCCTAGAGGAAGTCAGCGCCAGAGACCAAGGAGGTAGGGAGAGGGTCTTGGTGCAGAGGTGTGGCACCAGGAGGGGCTGGAAGGGGGTACTAGGTTCTCCGGGCGGGAAGCGCTGCACAGAGCCACTGGGTGGAGAGGCCGGAACCCTAGGGGGGCTCCCGCTGCCTGCCAGGCTTTAGCAGGCTGAGCTCATGCAGTTGCCCTGAAGACCCCGGATGGAGATCGCACAGTTCCCCCCCTCGCCGATGAGTCTCACTCCACTTTATGGCAGCCTTGCTTCAAGAAATTTCTATTTTCATCACCAAGGGTTGGTCTTGGGCTTCAGCCTTGGATCCTGCCCTCTGGGGACCCCTCTCCTCCTTCCCGGCTTGGGAGGAGGAGAAGGCAGAACCGGGGCGGGTGAGCAGCCGAGGGTCTCCAGGCAGAGCTCCTTATGCATAAAACAGGAGGGCTTTTCCTCCGCAGCTAATCAGAGCCTCTGGGCCGAAAGACTGCAAATGAAGGGCATCGTCAAGTCATTTCCCTTGCAAATGAAGCTGCCGCTCCGGCGCTTTTGCCTCTTTAATTCCTCATCAACACCGCAGGTGACCCGGAGCCCGCTGCTCGGCTCGGACCCGCGCCGGGCAGCTATTTGGCACATTTCAATTAGCGTGACGGGTGCCTGGTAAACAACCGAGGCCGGCTGCGGGCACCTGCAATCCCTGACCCCCGACGCCCTCCCCGAGACCCTGGAGACGCGGCTCCGCCCCCACCGGTAATTAGGAGATTTTCAAGGCCGAGGTCCCCAAAGCCCAGCCCAGCTGGAGAGATCAGCCCTGCGGTCCTGCCGCGCACTCCACCGCCAGCCTCTCGGGAGTCAAGGGATCCGCCTTCAGGGTGTAAGTGCGGCTGGGGGGCCTCGGGAGGGGAAGGGTGGTGTTTGGGGGGTCCAGGCCAGTTCTTAGGGCAGACGGCTACGGGCCACGTCCGCCGGCAGAGCTCAGCTTCAGATAAACCCAGAGGGGAAGAAAACCTCAAGCCGCTCACCCTCTGGGTGCCTCAAAGTCTTTCTATCTGTAACATAGGCCAATGAAATTACCTACCTTGTAGGGACTTAGGAGTAAATGAGATGATCTGGGTATAGACTTTCCCTCAGTATCTGGAACTTAGGAAGTGCTCAGTAGGGGCCAGGCGCGGTGACTCACTCCTGTAATCTCAACACTTTGGGAGGCCAAGGCGGGAGGATCACCTGAGGTCAGGAGTTCGAGACCAGCCTGGCCAACATGGTGAAATCTTGTCTCCACCAAAAATACAAAACATTAGCCGGGCGTGGTGGCGCACGCCTGTAGTCCCAGTTACTCAGGAGGCTGAGGCAGAAGAATCGCTTGAACCTGGGAGGCGGAGGTGGCAGTGAGCCGAGATGGCACCATTGCATTCCGGCCTGGGCGACCAGTGAAACTCCGTCTCAAAAAAAAAAAAAAAGAGAAAGTGCTCAACAGATGCTAGTCACGATTTTTGTTAATATTCTATCAGCACTTTCCCTCAGTGCAGACATCAAATCCACCACACAGTGTACAGTGATCCTACTATAGAAACAACCACTTACCGTGAGAGAGAGGATGAATTACTTAACCTCCGTGCTGCCGTTCTTGAGCATAAATAGTGTACCTATTTTGCCTGGCGGAGTGGCTCCTGCCTGTAGTCCCAGCACTTTGGGAGGCTGAGGCAGGAGGGTCGCTTGAGGTCAGGAGTTCAAGACCAGCCTGGGAAAAATAGCAAGATCCCGACTCTACAAAAAGTAAAAAAATTAGTTAGGCCCCGTAGTGTGCACCTGTAGTCCCAGCTACTGAGGAAGCTGAAGTGGGAGGGCCACTTGAGCTCCTCAACCTCCTGGTTGAGGCTGCAGTGAGATGTGATCGGACCACTGTACTCTAGCCAGGGCAACGGAGTGAGATCTGTCTCTAAAAATAAAGTACCTATTTTGTGGGGTTACTTGGGGGACTGACAGATAACAGAGCTCAAGTGCTCTTTAAGGACTTTGAACCAGATTGCTGCATCCAAATCCTGGCCCCACCCCACCTAGCTGTGTGACCTTGGGCAAGCTACTTCAAGTGTCTATGCCTCTGTTCTTCCTCTTAGCATGGGGGCCTGTAGTAGTTCTCACTACTAGGACTATAAGGCGTTGCTAGAGAATACTTTTTATAAAGAATTATCATGGCTCCATCAAATAGAACAAACAAATGCCCATGATTTTATTTGACTCATTAATTCATGAGGGAGCCCGCAAGGTGCCACAACCAAGTTCAAAGGAGAGTTCAAAGAGCATACCTAAGTAGACAGTCAGGAACGCGGAAATGAATTTACAAATAGATGCCAAACTGGCCGTGAGGCAGGAATCAATTGCATTCCATCCAAAGCTTCCTCCTTGGCACTGAGCTTGGGTGTGGGGGCCCCTTGCCAGGGCTTCTGCGGCCAGAGCTCCTGGGGTCATCACAGCCTTTGCAGCCATCCCTTTTCAGGACCTGTCACCTTGTAGGGAGACTGCTAGAACTGGGACACAGGTTCCCCCACCCTCCGAATCATCTGCCCTCAAAGCTCCAACCCGCTTCCTTTCTGGGGAAGTGACATTGAGTGAAACTATCTCCTATTCTCCAAGCCTCAGAGCCGTCCCATCCTCAGAATGTTATCTTCCACCCTCCTAGCCCTTAGGGGTGGATGAGAGAGACAGAGAGAGAGAGCGCACGAGAGTGCTCTGAATTTGGATTCTTTTAAAGTGAGGACAAATGACACATTATCATGCTGGGAAATTATCCTGCCCCAAATGGTCACCAGTGCTTTAAAATGTTGCTTTGCCTCTGTTCAGAGGGCAGCTTCTCAGTTCACCCAGGAGGGAGAGACCCTCAGAACTCTGCCAGTCATCTTCTCAGGGAAGCCTTTCCTGTCCTCACCTCCCACCTCGTCCCAGCAGCCTGGCTCGGCATTTCCAGAACTCCAGGGCTTAGCTCAGGCCCTACAGGTGTGGTCTGTCTCCCTGCAATGACCCAGGAACTCCCTGAGGGCAGGGCTGGGTCTTCATCTCTCCGCTGTCTGGCATCATCCTGGCAGGGATGGAACTCAACACATACCCCAGCCCCAGTCTCCCAAATGACTGAGCAAGCCTGAGTCCTGGTTCGAGGTTTGGTTCATGCAGCAGGCTCGTACCTTCGCCCTGGGAAAGCTCCCAGATGAGCAGGGTTGGGCAGAGGTGCAGGGTCCTCAGCCTCTGGCTTACCCCACTCTACTCCACTCTACTCCACTCCACTCTCCTCTCCTCGATCCACCCCACCTCTGCTAGTTAGAGAAGCTCCTTGGAGATTCCTCTTGAATTTTCATTAATTTCTATTGAATAATTAAAACCAGGAAATTAATACTTTCATCCTAAACCTGAATTGCAGTGTGTGGTTTTTCATAATTATAATTCCACTGTAGCATTAAACTTTCAAGTGAGCCATCCCTCTCGAGGGGCAGAGGGGACAAAGAGCTATGTCCTGGGAGCTTAAACACAGTATTTGGCTCAGGATATGCATGCAGTAATTACTTTTTAATGGATGGATGGATGCATGGGTGGGGGCAAACAAAGACCTTTTCAGGACCCAGAAACTGATACCCCAAAACATGGCGCTTTGACATGAGGTGGCCTCAAGTTCTCCCTGACCGCCCCCACAGTCCTGTCTCTCTCAGAGCACAGGATGAAGCTGTTCTCTGAAGTTTCCTTATCTACCCAGAAACCAGACCTGCTAAAGAAGGATGCAATTACCTTCCCTGAGGTGTTTGTTGTTGTTGTTGTTGTTGTTGTTGTTGTTGTTGTTGTTTTTGAGACAGAGTCTCACTCTGTTGCCCTAACCCTAACCCTAACCCTAACCTCCGCCTCCCGGGTTCAAGCAATTCTCCTGCCTCAGCCTCCCAAGTAGCTGGGCCTACAGGCACACACCACCACACCTGGCTAATTTTTGTATTTTTAGCAGAGACAGGGTTTCACCATGTTGGTCAGGCTGGTCTCAAATACCTGACCTCAAATGATCTGCCTGCCTTGGCCTCCCAAAGTGCTGGGATCATAAGGGTGAGCCACCACGCCCAGCCACTTCCCTGAATTTTCATTACTAACTCATATTGCAGGAAGAAAGACTGCAGTCTGTCAACACACCTAGGCAGACTTGTCACACTGCTCTGTGGGCCCAACAGACTCTGACCCAGGCCATTATATGTTCTCCAAGCCCACAGAATCCCCCGGAAAATCATTTACCCTCTTAAAACATCTCTCTTGAAATCATCCCCATTTTCCCACCTTCCTTTCTCCTATGACGAAAAGTCCGTAAGTATCTGTGCTGGACGCAGTAGCTCACACCTAGAATCCCAGCACCTTGGGAGGCCGAGGCAGGCGGATCACCTGAGGTCAGGAGTTCGAGACCAGCCTGGCCAACATGGCGAAACCCTGTCTCTACTAAAAATACAAAAAAATTAGCCGGGCATGGTGGCAGGTGCCTGTAATCCCAGCTACTTGGGAGGCTGAGGCAGGAGAATTGCTTGAACCCAGGAGGCGGAGGTTGCAGTGAGCCGAGATCACACCATTGCACTCCAGCCTGGGGGACAAGAGTGAAACTCTGTCTCAAAATTAAAAAAAAAAAAAAAAGGTATATAAGTATCTGTAAGCCACCAAGTTACTGGGTGATCATTCTACAATTCCCCCATGCTGTGCACATTACAACAAATTGTGAACGCCATTTCTCCTATTCATCTGCCTTTGGTCAACTGATTTTCAGCAAGCTTCACCCCTACAATCCCAACCGCCAAGACAGCTGTTGGAAAGCGTCTGAAATGAGGGCTGACACCACTACTTCCTGGCTTTGTTTCTTTCATCAGGGAAATTGCAGGATACCAAGAGGCAGGAACCTGGTCAAAGAGACTTTGCTTTGCCTGTATTCTTTTTTTTATTATTTTTATTTTTATCTTTTATTTTTTTTGAGAAGGAGTCTCGCTCTGTTGCCCAGGCTGGAGTGCAGTGGTACAATCTTGGCTCACTGCAACCTCTGCCTACCAGGTTCAAGTGATTCTCCTGCCTCAGCCTCCCAAGTAGCTGGGACTACAGGCCTGTGCCACCACACCTGGCTAATGTTTGTTTGTTTTCAGTAGAGATGGGATTTCACCATGTTGGCCAGGCTAGTTTCAAACTCCTGACCTCAGGTGATCCACCTGCCTTGTCCTCCCAAGTGTTGGGATTACAGGCGTGAGCCACCATGCCTGATCTTTGCTTTTCGTGTATTCCTACCCAGTGCCAGGCCACCTCACATCCAGGTGTTCCCTGCCCTGCATCCAGCCTTGCCCGAAAGTGGGATTCCTCAAACACGGCATCTGTTCTGGGCCCTGGAACAGGCTGACTGATGAGAAGCAGCGGAAAAGGTTTGGTCTGCAGCCCACAGCCTGGACTCTCGGGGACAGCCGGGAGATTGCTCTTGCAGCTGTGGACACCTTCTAATCCCGATTACTACCTCTCTCGATCCTGGCAGGAATTGGGGTTCCACCATGTCACCCTCGTGGAGCTTTCATTAGCCTTATTTGGGATACCAAGGGATAAGTGTCCCCTGATTTTACAGGAAGATCAAGAGCCAGTGAATAGGGTTTCCCAGCAAGGGACATGGAGCAGGGCACCTGCAGACGGTCCACGTGCTCGTGGCTGAAGACAGCTCGCCTCCGGGAGGGGCCCGCGCACATTTCCCCCAGGAGGAGGGAAGGACCCAGTCATTATCCAGAGTCAATGGTGAGTCCCAGACTCATGTTGTGGGTTGGGGGCAGCAGTGGTTTCTAAGGGGGTCTCCACAGGAAGAGGGGGTCTCCACAGCCAGGGCAGCAGGGAGAGAAGCCGGTAGGAAAGAGATGGGAAGTGAGTGGGATACAGCCGCTAAGGTGAAGCTGTTTCCCAGGCCCACACTGGGGGCTCCTGAGAGGTGAGAGATGTGGAGGGAGGGCTCTCCAGGCCCCACCTGCCCTTGTGTAAGTCGGGATGCCCAGGCTTTTTTTTGCTCGTTTGTTTGTTTTTGAGATGGAGTTTCGCTCTTATTGCCCAGGCTGGAGTGCAATGGCGCAATCTCGGCTCACTGCAACCTCTGCCTCCTAGGTCAAGTGATTCTCCTGCCTCAGCCTCTCAAGTAGCTGGGATTACAGGCTTGTGCCACCACGCCGGCTAATTTTGTATTTTCAGTAGAGACAGGGTTTCTCCATGTTGGTCAGGCTGGTCTCGACCTCCTGACCTTAGGTGATCCACCCACCTCGGCCTCCCAAAGTGCTGGGATTATAGGTGTGAGCCACCACACCTGGCCAGGCTTTTCAGGTCAGTGCTCCCAACTGGCCAATCAGAAGCCCCCAGGAGCCGCATACCTCACCCCCAGCCATCTAAGCGCCTCTCCATGGTGGGGCCCTCCCTATAGACGCTGAGCTTTTTGAGGATGAGGATGGCTATGTTTACCACTGTATCTCGAGGGTCAAGTCCAGGGCCACCTACAGGGCTGGAGTTCAGCAACTCTTACAGAGAATGAGTCTGATCCTCACTCTACCCTCCCTGCTCTGCTCCATCCATGCTAGCCTCTTTCCTCCATCTTGCACCTGCCTCAGGGCCTTTGCACAGGCTGTTCCTGCTACCTGGATGCTCTTCCCTTTAGCTCACTCCCTCACTTCCTGCCCAAATGTCATGTCCTTGAGATCGCCCTAGAAACCCAGGACTACCTTCCCACCTTCCACACTCCCTCGCCCTCTTGCTATGAGTTTCTCTATGACATGTATTAAATATTTGTTTATTGTCTGTCTTCCGCCAACTGCATTATAAGCTCCCCAAGAGCAGGCACCTTCTTTCGTGCACAGCTATATCTCCAGAGTGGTGCTTGCAGGCAGCAGGTTCTCAGTAAACTCTTGATGAATGAATGAATGAATGAATCACCATCCCTGGCCAGGGAAGGAGCACAGGGCACTGAGCCTAATAGGGGAAACCTGTTCCCTTTAGACTCAGCTGGCATGCAGGGGCCAAGTGGCCTGAGTTTGGCACCAGGGATTTCATCCTCTCCCTCTGTAGCAAATGGTCACCTGCTTCCAGGCCACCCTGTTCCCTCCCTGCTGGTGGCCATGGCTGCACCAGCCCTCTCAGACTGAAGACCTACTCTGATCTTTGGGACCACACTCCTCCAGGTCCTCCCCACGGTTTCTGGCTGTACCCTCACTCTCAGGACCAACCTCCCCTCCTCCTCCCATCATCTCAGGCTCCACCTGCAAAGGTGGAATCAGAGAGAGGCCCAGACTGTACTGGGCAACCAAGCCAGTGTTCCATTTCAAATTGACGTTTAAAAGATGCCACTTTTAATTATGCTTGAGTGCAGTGTACCCTGAGGCCTTTTGTGGTAAATGGCTCTCAATAAACCCAGTTTATTCATTAATTATTATGAATTATTTTCTTAAGTAGTGGCAAGGGGAGGCAGGGCCACTCTCAGACCGCAAGTCACACGTTGACTGTCAAATCCTCAATGAGCAGGCTCTGAGGAGCTGCCTGTGCTGGCTTCAACCAGCTCGCCTGGCCCCGGGCTGGGGTGCAGGAGACTCTGGACTGAGGTGGGGCTTCCAGAGTGTGGGGCAGGGCTGAGGAAAGGAGGGCCTGGAGGAGCCATTGGCCACACCAGACAAAAAAACCTTCCACCAGGGTGGCACTTCACCTTTGGGAAGCTCCTTCACTGGATAATGAAGACTTCTGTCTTCAGCAAAGTGGGGAAGAGAAGAGAATTACCATTACCACCATTACACCTGACACGTGTGGTCAGTGGTGAACTGGTAAACTCGCTCTCCAGAAACAAAACAATCATCCAACATTTCTTTCTTCTTTTTTTTTTTTTTTTGAGACAGGGTCTTGCTCTGTTACCCAGGCTGGAGTGCAAGGGCGCGATCTCGGCTCACTGCAGCCTCAACCTCCCAGGCTCAAGTGATCTTCCCACCTCAGCCTGCTAAGTACCTGGGACTACAGGCACAGCACCACCACACCACAAAAATTACAAATTTTTGTAATTTTTTTTTTTTGTAGAGATGGGGTTTCGCCATGTTGCCCAAGCTGGTCTTGAACTCCTGAACTCAAGTGATCCTCCCACCTCGATCTCCCAAAGTGCTGGGATTACAGGTATAAGCCGCTGCACCTGGCCTACCAATTCATTATTCATGGTTCTGTAATATTCCACTGTAGGGGCCTACAGGTCCTACAGCTCCTCACTACTGGGCCATTTCCCACTTTTCATTATTCTAAACAAATCTGATGAACAGGCTTTTGCATAAATATCTACCCATACCCTCATTCACTTACCTCGGCGACATTTCTTTTCTTTTTTTTTTTTTTTTTTTTTGAGACTGAGTCTCGCTCTGTCACCCAGGCTGGAGTGCAGTGACCAGATCTCAGCTTACTGCAAGCTTCGCCTCCCGGGTTTACGCCATTCTCCTGCCTCAGCCTCCCGAGTAGCTGGGACTACAGGTGCCCGCCACCTCGCCCGGCTAGTTTTTTGTGTTTTTTAGTAGAGACGGGGTTTCACCGTGTTAGCCAGGATGGTCTCGATCTCCTGACCTCGTGATCCGCCTGTCTCGGCCTCCCAAAGTGCTGGGATTATAGGCTTGAGCCACCACGCCCAGCCCCTCAGTGACATTTCTAAAGGTGAAATTACCTGATCAAAGGACATGTGTTTTTAAGGCTTTGATGCACATAACTAACCTCGGGAAGAATGGTGATAAATTACACCCCAAGGTCAGCACTTTGGGAGGCCGAGATGGGTGGATCACTTAAGGTCAGGAGTTGGAGACCAGCCTGGCCAACATGGTAAAACCCCATCTCTACTAAAAATACAAAAATTAGCGGGTGTGGTGGCGGGAGTCTGTAATCCCAGCTACTAGGGAGGCTGAGGCAAGAGAATCGCTTGAACCCAGAAGGTGAAGGCTGCAGTGAGCCAAGATCACACCACTGCACTCCAGCCTGGGCAAAAGAGTAAGACTCGGTCTCAAAAAACAAAAAAAAAATCTATATATATATAGATATATAGGTATATATCTATATATATATATATATATATATGCCCCAAGGATAGCTATGTATAAGGGATCACACTGATCTTTATATTCAAAGTCTAGAACAGGCAAAATGCAAATAAGAAATAAAAAGTCCTGATTTCTAGTACTTGCCAGTTTCCATGGTGTAATACTCCCACCCTGGCCAGTTTGGAGATACTAACAATTTAACAACTGGCTTGCAAAATTCCTGAAAATCTAACAACCATCTCTGGAAGCTCATGGGAGCTGATCCCAGCACCTTCGTGTGTGTGATGAGATTTACTCCTTCCCTGAAAGGAGGTCATGGTGAGTAATTTTATCTGTCAACTTGACTGGGCCATGGGGTGCTCAGGTACTGGTCAAACATTCTGGGTGTTTCTCTGAGAGTGTTTCTGGATGAGATTAACATTTGAAGGCCTGGTGCAGTGGCTCATGCCTGTAATCCCAGCACTTTGGGAGGCCAAGGTGGCCAGATCGCTTGAGCTCAGGAGTTCGAGACCAATCTGGGCAACACAACAAACCCCATTTCTACTAAAAATATAACAATTAGCTGGGTGTGGAGGCGCATACCTGTAGTCCCAGCTACCTTGGAGGCTAAGGTGGGAGGATCACTTGAGCCTAGGAAGTAGAGGCTGCAGTAAGCTGTGCTCATACCAGTGTACTCCCACCTGGGCAACAGAATGAGACCCCGTCTCAAAAAAAAAAAAAAAAGGAGGCAGGAGAGTCAGCATCAGAGGGATGAGATATACAGGAAGGACTTGACAGGTCATTGCTGGCTCTAAAGATGGAAGAAGGGATCGAGAACCAGGGAGTGCAGGCAGCCTCTAGAAAACAGAAGAGGAAGAAAATGGATTCTCCCCTACAGCCTCCAAGAGGGATGCAGGCAGCCCTGCTGACACATTGATTTTAGCCCAGTGAGGGCCGTTCCAGACTTCTGATGTTCAGGACTGTAAGATATATTGTGTTATTTTATGCCACTAAATTTGTGGCCATTTGTTTCCAACACGGTGGTATTTAACCTGGTGATGGAACAAAATTTCAGAGACATAAACTCTGTGGGTCACAGCTAGATATGGGGGCCCAAGACAGGGTTTGACCCCGGGGCTGTCTGGCTCCATGGCCCACGTTCTTTATCATATCCCAGAGGAGAAGTCACTCTTTACACGAAAGCACCTCTGGGAAGGTTAACAACTTCGTCCTATGTCAGGCACGGGAACTGCGTAGCCTTTCTTTATGAAACACCAGAAAATAAAAGGAACCGGCCGGGCGCTGTGCCTCTGTCACCCTAGCACTTTGGGAGGCCAAGACCAAGATCACTTGAGGTCAGGAGTGCGAGACCAGCCTGGCCAGCATGGCGAAACCCTATCTCTACTAAAAATACAAAAAAATAGCCAGGAGTGGTGGGCGCCTGTAACCCCAGCTACGCAAGAGGCTGAGGCAGGAGAATTGCTTGAACCCAGGAGGTGGAAGTTGCAGTGATCCAGGATCGCGCCACTGCACTCCAGCCTGAGTGACAGAGCACGAGACTCAGTCAAGAGAAGAGAAGAAAAGCAGAGGGGAGGGAAGGGGAGAAGAAGAGAAAGGAAAAGAAAGAAGAGAAAGGAAAGGAAAATGCAAAGAAAAGGAAAGGAACCACCACAAGCAATCACATCCAGCTTAAGGCAGAGATGAGCTTGCAGGGAGGAGGGGAAGCTCAAGGGCCAGAGTGAACCAGGAGCTGAAAACCATATGGTGGCCGCGTGAGTGTGGCCTGTGCTGGCTGAGGCTTCCCGGTCCTGGGGTCCAGGGCTTGGACTCTGACTCCTCCATGGAGACGAGAGGTGTGGCCTTGGGGATGGACAGGCAGAATCGAGACCCCTGCGGAAAGCCAGGCCCCTTCAGGACTGCGGCCTCTGTGGAAGGACAGGGCGAAAACACCCATCCCCAGCACGGTGAGATGGGGAGGGGGGATCTGTCATTGGGAGAAAGAAGATCGGAGATACTGGCAGAGCGGTCTCCAGAGCTGATGAAAACTAGGCACCAGCAGATTCAGGAAGCCCGCTTGAGTCCCCAGCAGGTCCCAGCCCTGGACACAGGGGCTCAGGACTCAGCCACTAGACAGGAGACTGTACCCTCCAGGCCTAGTGCCTTACCAAGCACTGCTCCTGACAGAATGTTTGCTGAACAGATGGTGATGGGGAGAGGGAAAAGAGGCGAAAGTGAGGGTGTCTAAATCTGGCTTGAGACAAGGCCGGGGGATTCGTAGTCTCTACCCACCCTCCACCTTCAGAGGTCCAAGGATTGGGTGGGCACCAGCATGGGGCTGGGGGAGCCATGGGGGCCAGGGGTATCTTCTGTGGGCCCAAGGAGCCCTCCCAGGGCTGAGACCCCAGCCTGAAACTCTCAGCACTCCAAAAACCAAATCCCACCCAGCTTTGGGCTGCTCCATGGGGCCCTAGGCTGGAGAAGACCCCCCCCTCCCGCCGCAAAGGTTCTCTAAGGAAGAGGCGGCTGGTGGTCAGGGCTAGGTAGCTGTGAGAGCTGACAGTTGAATGGGGAGAACGTG
The DNA here is from genome assembly GCF_007565055.1 of Rhinopithecus roxellana. Taxonomy (NCBI): domain Eukaryota; kingdom Metazoa; phylum Chordata; class Mammalia; order Primates; family Cercopithecidae; genus Rhinopithecus; species Rhinopithecus roxellana. Next base: position 63,925,059 of record NC_044567.1, on the reverse strand, counting down.
CTCTGTTGGCTTCACGCCCCAACATCAGGGGGAACCAACTGCACCGTTTCCCCAGAATCATGGTCCCTTGAGCCCAATATTCAAATATATGCAGACGTCGGAGCCTGGACTATTTTTAGCTGAGACTCAGAGGGAGATGATCTCAGGCTGACTCGACTGAGAGGGGCCAGTCCCAGAGGAGCGCAGAATCAACCTGAAAAGTCAGGCTTGAGGACCACCCCCGTCTCCTGCTGTAAGGGCCTGGATTCTGCACCCCAGGTGCCCTGAAGGTCTGTGTTTATTTGGGGCAGGGGGACTGGTCTGGATCCCTGGGGGGCTGCGTTCTTTTTCCTTCGAGGCTTTTCTTCAGCAAACACTTTGATTTTCTGCGAAAAGATAAAGCGGGCTGCACACTGGAGCCAGCAGCCTGACCGGGGGGCGGGGGGGGGGGGCGTTTAACTCCTGAGTCAGGATGCGTGGCTCGGCCTCTGTTATTATCTTCAAAGGCAGAAATCTGACCCTTCTGTATGAGCTTCCCGTGGCTGTTATAGTAACTTACCACAAGCTGTGGCTTAAAACCACAGGAGTATATTTCCTCACAGTTCTGGAGGCCCAAAGTCCAGCATCAGGGTGCCAGCAGGGCCGTGTTCCCTCTGAAGGTGCTAGAGAGGGTCCTTCTTTGCCCTCCCAGCTTCCGGCGGTCACCAGCAGTCCTTAGTATTTGCTGGGACAGCTGCAAGGCTCTGATCTCTGCCTCTGTCTTCACAGGGATTTCTCCCTGTGTGTCCCTGGGTCCTCTTCTGATAAGGACACCAATCATTGCACTTAGGACCCACGCTAATCCAGTCTGGCCTCCTCTCAAATTGATGAACATCTGGAAACACCCTATTTCCAAGTAAGCTCCTATTCACAGGCACCAGGGGTGTCTTCAATGCATCTCTTGTGGGGAAACATAATTCAACCCACAGCATCTTCTGTGTTGTGCTGCCCAAGGACAGCCACCCCTCCAGCAGCTGCAGTGAGGAGAAGGCCCCCCCAGGTTTGGGGTTTCTAATCTTGGGTGGCAGCAGGCTGGGAACCGGGGACCACTTGAGCCTTACTGTGCTGTCCTGCCAGGAGGGGCGGCAGCTCCTTGCCCCTGGAGACAGTGCGGCTCCTGGGAGCAGCTGAGTGTCTTGTAGTCATCAACAGCCACCTCATCGCAGAGGCAGCACCTGGAATCTTACCTGCCTTACCTCCTTTAGTCCTCAAAACACCTGTGTCCCAGGATGATGTCCCTTATTCTACAGAGGAGGAAGCTGAAATGCAAACTAAGAGGAAGTTCTGCAGCAGCAGGTTGGGCGCCGGGTGCCAGCCCGGCGAGGAGCTCGGTGCTGTTGCGAGGACCGTGACAGGGCTTTCACCCCATCTTCCCTTCCGAGCCGGGCTTGTCGGGATGGGGTGGCGGGGTCTGCACCTGCACAGCCAAGGATGAGCAGGGCAGCCTCTCCCTAGCACAGTCCTGAAAAGAGGACCCCCGCCCCCATTAAGGGAATACATGGATTCTCTTTTAGAGAGTGCCAGGCCAATACATGGATGAGCCAGCGTGGCCAGGCAGAAAGGAGTGGATAAACCTAAACCCTGCGGACCTCTTTTTTGAGACCCCAAACTGCTCTTGACCCCCAGAGGTCAGATCTTCCCCAGGGGAGGGCGTGGGAAGGTGGGGTTAGGGAACATACGGAGTCTTTGGGAGCCTTCTAAGTCAGCCAAGGGAGCTGGGGCAGCTGCAGGGCCAGAGCACAGGGAAGGCAGGTCCACCAGGTCTAGCTGCTCGGCCTCCAGCCCCGCCAGGCCCAGTTAAGAGGGTGCCTTGGCTGCCAAGAGAAGAACCCAGGGTAGGGACTGCCTCCTGGACCTCCACAGGCAGCTGGCCTCTTACAGGCCTGCTGGGACCTGGGACCCTGTCCCCTCTGCTGCCTTCCAGCTTTCCTGGCACTGGGGGATGGAACTCGTTACCAGCCTCCCACTCATGTTATTTCTCCTGCCCTTGAACTTCAGGACCATCCTTTGCCCCCAGGTCCAGCTGGACCCCCCGCCTTTTCCTCCACTGGGCTCAGCCTAGTGGACCCTGGGCTGCAAGAGAAGTTGCGTCAACTCACGTGCTGGGGCTGGAGGCCAAGGCTTCAAATGAGGCCTCCCCGAGTTGGTACTCAACCTCCTCTCCCTCCTTGGAGGGCAAAGCCACGAGGGCTGCAGAGGAGCTGGCCAGGTACGATGGGTGAGTGCAGTGGTTCACAGCAGAACCACATTAGACACACAGAGGAGTGCTTTATGAAACTCGGATGCCAACTGGGTGCGGTGGCTCACGCCTGTAATCCCAGCACTTGGGGAGGCCGAGGTGGGAGGATCGCTTGAGCCTAGGAGTTTGACACAAGTCTACACAACATAGTGAGACCCCCTCCACACACCCATCTCTATAAAAAAAAATTAGGTTTGGTGACACACGCCTGTGGCCCCAGCTACTCAGGAGGCTGAAGTGGGAAGATTGCTTGAGCCCAGAAGTTTGAGAGCTCCAGCCTGAGTGACAGAGTGAGACCCTGACTCTAATAATTTTTTTTTTTTTTTTTTGAGATAGAGTCTCAACCTCCACCTCCTAGGCTCAAGTGATTCTCCTGCCTCAGCCTCCCGAGTAGCTGGGATTACAGGTATGCACCACCATGCCCAGCTAATTTTTGTATTTTTAGTAGAGACGGGGTTTCAGCATGTTGGCCAGGCTGGTCTTGAACTCCTGACCTCAAGTGATCTGCCCGCCTCGACCTCCTAAAGTGCTGGGATTGTGGGCGTGAGCCACCATGCCTGGCCCTGCCTAGATATTTTGGTTTTTGGCTTAATTGGCTCCTCAGGTGAGTCCCACAGGCTGAGGGACTTCATCACACCTGTTTCCTCACCTGTGAGTGGGGAGGGGGTGGTCACCTGGCAGGGTGGTGCTGAGGCCAGCCCGTGCCTGCCTTTCCCTCCACTGTTCAGAGTTGGGCCAGGGCTGAAGGAGGCGTGGCCAACTTCAGAGGCAGGCATGGGAGCCACAGCTCTGCCTGGCACTGACATCTGGGCTGCAAATTCTTTCTAATTCTCAACTTCTCTCCCTCTACTGCCAGCCCCTCCAGCTTCATTTAAAAGTTCAGACAGGATTCAAAAGTAGGCTGATATATAAAGACCTATTAAAACTCAGCAATAAGAAAACAACTCAATTAAAAAAAGGGCAAAAGACCTGAACAGACACCTCGCCAAAGACGACACACAGATGGCAAAGAAATATATATGTCACATCATATGTCATCAGGGAAATGCAAATTAAGACAGCAATGCGATACCACTGCACATCTATCAGAATGGCCCAAATCCAAAACACTGACAACCCCAAATGCTGGTGAGGCTGTGGAACACAGGAATTCTCATTCAGGGCTGGTAATACAAAATGCTGTAGCCATTTTGGAACACAGCTTGGCAGTTTCTGACAAAGCTAAAGGTACTTTTACCATATGATGCAGCAATCATGTTCCTTGGCATTTACCTGAATTAGTTGGAAATTGTGTCCAGGAGCTTCTGGACAGCTGCACATGTGGAGGTTCCTGGAAGGTGGCCATCCAGGGAGGGCACGGAAGTTCCATGTCCTCCGCCCCCCTCATACCTCGCCCTACACATCTGTATCCTTTGCAAAATCCTTTACAATAAACCGGTAAACCTAGGTATGGCCATGTGACTAAGCTCTGGCCAATGCAGCACAATCAGAAGTGGCATGAGCTGACTCCCCCTCTCCTTTTTCTCTTTCATTGGATGGAATGAGGCCTTAGAAGGGAGCCATCTTGGACCAGATGAGGGCAACCGTCCAGAAATGCTGGAAGACCAAGATGCATCTTTGGCAGATGATATTTTCCAAAGATAGAGGCAACACTATATCCCATTCCATGAGCGCTTCTTCTACTGTGACTTTGACACCCCTCCCATTGAGAGGTGGCATCTATGTTTCCTCCTCATGAACTGCAGCAGGAGGGGCTTTGTGTCTCCCTCGACCAATAGAGTATGCCAGCATCGACAGCGTGTGGCTTCCAAGGCTAGTTAAAAGAAAAAAAATGCCTTTCACTTCCACCTTGTTCTCCTGGCATGTTCACTCTGGGAACCCAGCCACCATGCTGCAAGGAAGCACAAGAGTCCTTGGAAAGGCTCACATGGATGGGAACCACGGGCCCCAGCCCAAATCCCCTGCTGAGCTCCCCAGCTGACAGCACCAACTTGTCAGCCACATGAGTGAGCTGTCCTGGAAGTGATTCTCCAGCCTCCGGGCAAGCCACCTCAGCTGATGCCACGTGAAGCAGAGACAAATTACCTCCACCAAGCCCTGCCCAAATTGCAGATCTGTGAGCAAAACAAATGACTATGATTGTTATAAGCAAAAAAGAAAATAGAAAAGAAAATGGATTCCACTCAAAAACTTGGACGTGAACGTTTATAGCGGCTTTATTCAGAACTGCCAAAACTTGGAGGCAACCAAGATGTCCTTCAGTAGGTGAATCTGTAAACAAACTGTGATCCATCCAGACAATGGAATATTATTCAGGGCTAAATGGAAATGAGGCATCAAGCCATGCGAAGATGCGGAGGAATCTTAGATGCATGTTACTAGGGGAAAGGAGCCAATCTGAGAAGGCTACAGACTGTAAGGGCTCCAACTACCTGATGATCTGGAAAAGGTAAAACTGTGGAAATGGTCGTAAGATCAGTGGTTTTCCAGGGTTAGAAGGAGGGAGGGATGTATAGGGGGAGCACAGAGGATTTTTAGGGCAATGGAACCACTCTGTATGGTACCGTAATAGCAGATACATCTCATTCAAGATTTGTCAAAACACGTAGAATACACAGCACCAGGAGTGAGCTGCAATGTGAACTGTGTTTGGTTGATGATGTCAGTGTAGGCTCATAGATTGGAATGCATGGACCACTCTGGTAGGGGATGTAGATGGTGGGGGTGGCCTGTGTATGTGGGGGAGGTAGCATATGGGAAATCTCTGTACTTTCCACCCAACTTTGCTGTGAACATAAAACTGCTCAAAAAACTAAAGTCCTTTTTTTGGAGACAGGGTCTCACTCTGTCACTCAGGCTAGAGTGCAGTGGTGCGACACAATCACAGTTCACTGTAGCCTGGACCTCCCGGGCTCAAGTAATCAAGCGATCATCCCACTTCAGCCTCCCGAGTAGCTGGGACCACAGGCACTTGCCACCACACTAGCTAATTTTTAAATAATTTTTGTAGGCTGGGTGCAGTGGGTCATGCCTGTAATTCCAGCACTTTGGGAGGCAGAGGCGGGTGGATCACCTAAGCTCAGTAGTTTGAAACCAGTCTGGTTAACATGGTGAAACCCTGTCTCTACTAAAAATACAAAAAATTAGCCGGGCATGGTGGCAGGTGCCTGTAATCCTAGCAATCTCAGCTACTCGGGAGGCTGAGGCAGGAGAATTGCTCAGACCCGGGAGGCGGAGGTTGCAGTGAGCCGAGATCACACCACTGTACTCCAGCCTGGGTGACAGAGTGAGACTCCATCTCAAAAAAATAAAAATAATAACAATTTTTGTAGAGATGGGTTCTTGCCATGTTGCTTGAATTCCTGGGCTTAAGTGATCCTTCTACCTCAGATTCTCCCACTTTGGCCTCCCAAAATGCTGAGAAAACAGGCGTGAGCCACCGCACCTGGACATTTTTTTTTTTTTTTCTAACTAGGCTCAGTTCCTAAAAGGCCTTGGCCAGGTTTCTGAGCCCTACCCGCCTCCTGCTGGACAAGACCATGGAAAATGCCTGGCTCGGCTGTTTTTTTCTCAGCCTCTTTTAAGCAGCATAGCAGAGAGGGACAGAAGCAGAGACAGAGAGGGACTGAGATCTGGGCTTTTCCTCCAGCTGTACGATATGGACCAGACCTCTGGTCTCTTTGGGCCTCCATCTGTAAAATGAGGGGACAGGAGGAATTCTGATGGCCTGTGGCTTTGATCTCTGTGAGCGGATTTGGTTGTATGAGGACTCTCACCTGGCATTACATGCTGGAACAAGGAAATGGCCACAGTCACTGTTAATTAAAAACTGGCATTGAGTTATTGGTACTCTCATGTTTGAAATACCTTCTAGTACCTGCTTGGTCTAGACCAGCTGTTCTCAAAGTGTGGGCCCTGGCCCCCTGTAGCAGCAGCAGCACCCAGTGTTTTTTTTTGTTTTTGTTTTTGTTTAGACAGATGAGGTCTGTGTTACCCAGGCTGGTCTCCAACTCAAGCATCGGCCTCCCAAGTGCTGGGATTACAGATGTGAGACACCATGCCTGGCTTTTTTTTTTTTTGAGATAAGGTCTTGCTCTGTTGCCTAGGCTACAGTGCAGTAGCACAATCATGGCTCACTGCAGCCTCAAACTCCTAGGCTCAAGCTATCCTCCCACCTCAGCCTCCTGAGTAGCTGGGAACACAGGTGCATGCCACCAACCTTGGCTTTCTTCTTTTTTTTTTTTTTGGTAGAAACAAGGTCTCATTATGTTGCCCAGGCTGGTCTCAAACTCCTGGGCTCAAGCAATCCTCCCACCCACCTGGAGCTTATTAAAGACTCAAATCCCAGGGTCCCACCCCAGACCTGCTGAATCAGAAACTCTTCGGGCGGGGCCCAGCAACCTGTGTTTCAGTAAGCTCAGGAATCAGGTGACTCTGACGCATGCCAAAATTTGAGAACCACTGGCCTGGAACAGGGTGTGTCAAGCTTGGCGCTGCTGACGCTCCAGGCCAGATCTTCCTGTGTCGTGGGGCTGTCCTGTGCACTGGAGGATGCTGCCAGCATCCTTGGACTCTACCCCACTGGAGGCTAATAGCATGCTATCCCTGCCTCAAGTCACAACAATCCAAAACAGTGCCAGCTGTCCTCCAGGGAACAAAACTGCCCCAGTGGAGAACTCGTGGCTGGAAGGAAGGCCCTGATTGTGCAGCGACTCAAATATAGGATCACATAAAACCTGGAGCGAAGGCCGGGCACGGTAGCTCATGCCTGTAATCCCAGCACTTTGGGAGGCTGAGGTGAGTGGATCACCTGAGGTCAGGAGTTTGAGACCAGCCTGGCCAACATGGTGAAACCCTGTCTCTAGTAAAAATACAAAAATTAGCCAGGTGTGGTGGTGGGCACCTGTAGTCCCAGCTACTCAGGAGGCTGAGGCAGGAGAATCGCTTGAACCCAGGAGGCGGAGGTTGCAGTGAGGTGTGATTATGCCACTGCACTCCAGCCTGGGTGACAGAGCGAGACTCCGTCTCAAAAAAAAAAAAAGGCTGGAGCAAAGACCATGCATGCAGGGTCACCATGCCAGGCTGTCACTCTATCCAGCCATTTGCTCCTCACCATGACTTGAAAATGATCCCCATTTTATAGCAAATCCCACCTCTCTGCTTACAAGCTGTGTGACCTTGGACAAGTTACTTGAACTCTCTGTGCCTCCTGCTGTAAAGTGGAAATATTAATACAATAGCACTTACCTGCTAGGGTAGCTGAGTGCATGAAATGACAACTCAAGCATGGGACAAACTCTCAGCCCAGTGCCTGAGGCAGTAAACACTGGCTCGTTTTCTCATTATATGGCTCAGGCTCTTACCAAAATGGATTTGTGTTCTCTGACCTCATGCTGCCACTGTCACAGCCAGCTGGAGGCAGGCGGAGGCCAGCCTGAGGTGAACATGACTGAGTTCGCCACTGCTTGTCAGGGTGCCTGCAGTCACAGCTCTGGGACAGCTAAGAGACCCTGGGTCTCTGCCATCAGCATGGACTTCCTTTGGGCGGCTTGAAGCAGACAGCACCCAGCTCTGCAGGCCTAGCGCCCCATGGGCCCCAACTGACACGGAGCAGAGCCCGGGCACCCCGGCCATCTGCCCTCCGCTCTGGGCGAGCGCTGGATGCCGCAGGAAGATGAGAATCAGCACAGTTCCTCTTCTGCATCTCACATCCCAATAAAATATTTATTATTTCAAGAAATAAATCTTTAAAAAAAAGAGAGAAAAAGAGTGTCTCTATTGCTTTCCCCCACAGGTTAGTCCTTGGGAACCAATGAGTTTTTTTTTTTTTTTTTTTTGCCATCGTGGTTTCTGCGGCTGCAGGGGCCAGCCGTGTCTGGAGGGGACTCCCGTGGGAAGTGTCTGGCCTGGCCCCTCCACCAACTCTCAGCATCCCGGGGCTGCCTCCTGGGAAGGGCGGAGGAGCAGGCCTAGGTTGGTGGGTGGGAGCAGGATTATAAAACTGGGTGGGTGGCAGTGTTCTGAAGGCCTGACCCGCTGAGGCAGGCGGGGCTCTGGGCATGGGGGGAGAGGGGGGCATCCTGGGGCAGGCATGCCACTCGGAGAAGGACGGCTAGATCTGGAGGCGGTTTGAGGCCGGAGGAAGCTGGAGGTAGGGACGAGGACTCGGCACTGGTGGGCTGGGAGGTTATCTGGGGTAAGCACACAGGGCAACTGGAAACTGGGCAGGGCGTACCATGGGGCTGAGGCTCCATCCCAAGCCCACGTCTGCAAAAGATGCTGGGGAGTTGGGGAGTCAGCACCTGTGGAAGTGCCTGGTGCATGAAGGCCACCCCCGGGCGGGGTCCCAGAGCCCATTCTCTGAGGCTGGGGTGGAAATCTGCCCCTTGGAGGGGGTAGGGATTGAGGCTTTGGAACAAATCCACCGTCTGGAGTCAGTCACAGGTCATGCCAGGATGGGTTTTGGGAGACGCCCAGAGTGAAAAGGGTTGGAACAAGCAGGAGAGAGAAACAATTCAGCTAGGGTTTGGGTGGTTCCTGCACCCCCAACTGTGGTCCTCAAGTGTAGAGGGAGGGTGGGGGAATCGGGAAATCGGGAGGGAAGGGGCTAAGGGGAGGCACAATCAGGACTCCTCAGCTTAGCCTTCTCCCAGCCCCCTGCCCCTCTGTCCACATCCCAAACACCAATGGGCCCTGTGTGCCTGGCTCCCCTCACAGGAGGAGGGCGAGCCCCCAGTTTCCCTGCCTGGAGCAGGTACCACCCAGGCCTGCTCTCCAGGGCCATGGGGAGGGCCCCTCCTTGGACCCTTCAGGGACCATTGGGCAGTCTGGTCCCTGCTCCTCTCCCTTGCAAGTCCAGAGGCCCCATCCTGGGCCCAAGAATGACTAGGCCCCTTTCGCCACCTGGCCCAGATCTGGCCTTGCACAAAGCCAGGGGCCTCTGACCACCTGCTCCTGGGCCATGAGGACTCCGAGTAGTCCGACATCTTCTCGGCCATGATGCTGCCGTGAGTCCCCAGGAGAGAACCAGGAGCCTGCCTAGGAGGTCCCAGGGGCTCAGCGTGCTGCCTCCTCCTATTCCTGTGCACAGCTCTCCTCTGCCAGCTTCCTGGCTAAGGAAGGAAGCTCAGGCCTGGAGGGGTTGCGAGAAGGACAAGCAGCCCGAGCTCAGAACCTGCTGGTGCTTTCTCCCACGGCAGGAGAGAGCCAGCGTGGGTGCCAGGCAGGGCGGCAGAGGTGGACTCACAGACAGCCCTGGCACAAGGCCACCTGGCCTTTGCGGAAGTCGCGGCAGGGGCAGAGCCGGCGGTACTTGGAGTTGGAGCCGGCACAGCTGAAAAGCAGGGGCTCCTTCTGCAGGTAGCACTCCTGGCCGGGCTGGGCGAAGGCCGGGTACAGGTGGTTCATCTCCGATTCAGTGCTGTCACAGGGCACCTGCAGCCTGGCAGGCAACACACAGCATCGTCACTCAGCGTTGGTCACTTGGGCAGAAGGGCTGGGGCAGGGTAGGGGCTGCCCCCAGCCTAGTCCTGCCTGCCCCACTTCTCTGACCCATCCCCATCCCAGACTGGGTAAGGAGATGTGTTACGGCTCCTTTATCCCACGTGCTACCCAGGAACCCCTGGAGAAGAGAGGGGCCTGGCCTGGAGGGGCTGGGGACTCAGGCAGCCCCAGTAGGAAGAGCACCCAGGACAGCTTTCATGGTCTGGGACAGGACAATGCCCAAATAGGCTGTGTAGGCGTCTGAGTGGGTGGAAGACAGCAAGCACTGGAAGGAGCTTTCCCTGGTAGTTTAGGGCTTGGCCAAGAGTAGGGCAGCAGTGACCTGGATAATGGCCTGAAGGATCCCTTCTGGATCCTTCCTGACTCATTGGAAAGCCTTAAATCCTCCCCACTGGCAGGGCTGAGGGCCGGTTCTGGGTGTGAGAGCTCTCAGTGAGCCCGGCTGGGCCGGTGAGGATAGGGGCTGGGTGGGGGGCACACTCACTTGAGGAAGGCGTCCTGGCTGTTGAGGAAGGGGAAGAAGGAGGGCTCACAGATCAACCCGTGGTCCAGGCAGGTGTCAGTGCAGGCCTTCCCAGGTGTGGCCAGCCAGGCCCGCAGGGAGCGTGCGGGGGGCCAGGCCGCAGGGGCCAAGCTGGCGTTCCGAGCCCACTCGAGGTGGGTGGCATTGGGGGCCAGGACAAAGGGGCTCTGCGGGGTGTGGGCCCCTGGTAGCGCAGGGCCTGGAGCTATGCAGAAGTCCTGCAAGGAGGAGAGCAGTGTTAGGGCGGGGAAATGTGACCCAGGTGTGCCTGGGAGACACCTGAAGGTGTGGCCCTGCCGTGCCAGTACGAGCCACCACTATTGGGCACTTACTGAATACCGGGTAGCTTTAACTGCATTATTTCATTTACTTCTCATAGACACTCGTGTCTCCAGATTGCTTACAGGAATTACAGAGGTTGAGAGGTCACAGCACCTGCCCAGGGCCTTGGGGTTGGATGGCAGAACAGGACTTAGATTCAGGGCCCTCTGCATCCTGTCTGCTCCGGAGCAGCCTTGATGCTCAGGTCAGGCTGGGGTTCCTACCCTGGGGCCCACGAGCCCTGCCCTCCATAGGGACAGGGCCCCAGGCTGGCCGTGAGGCTCTCCCTGCAGGGTTCAACTCCAGGGGTTGGAGGGCCCCGCGAATGCTTTCCTGTGAGTTTCCTGTCTGGGTTCAGTCCTGGGTTCTGGCCACGGCCCTGACCCTCACCCTGTCACCTGAACACGCTCTCCCTCCTGGGGGCCTCGGTATTCCCATCTATAAAGGGACAGGGGAGAACCAGACACTCCCGGCCCCTAATATTGGTGGGGCCAACAAGATGGAAAGGGCGGCCACGCATTATCTGTGGAAATTTCTCACAGCCATACAGCCACCTGCCCGAGGCCCCCGAGCCCAAGGCCAGGCATCACCCTGGAGACCTGGAACCTGCAGAGCCACGTTCCATCTGGGCCACCTGCAGCCCTCACGGTGGCTTGGACCCACCAGGATGCAGTAGGGGGCCAGGACTCCCCAGGAATAGGGCACATCCTCCTCCTCACCCACTACTTCCAGGCACTCTGAGCACCCATGTACTCCTGCAAGAAAGGAGTGTACTCCTGGGACAGCTGCCTGCCCGGGTGCTCCCTTGCGGGGCTGGGGTGGCCAAGCTTTTGAAACCGTGGGGCTGTCCTTGGTTTCTCAGGGCAGAGATCCCAATCTCCCGCTCCAGTCTCACTGCCATCCTTAGCGGGAGGGTGGGCAGTCTGGGGATCTTCACCTCCCAGTTACCAAATCCCAATCAGTTACCCGACTTTCGAACCGCTGTTTTCTAAGAATGAAAGTCTTTGTGTTTCTGTTAGTGCCGTGGAGTTCAGCTCTAAAGTTGGGCCCAGGGCAGGGGTGCCCCGAGCAGTGCTGCTTTCTACACCCACAGTCAGGCCTGCCTGTCTCCAGCCCTGAGGGAACTCTGGGAAAACAGACTGGACAGGCTGGAGGAGGGAGCAGGGAGCTGGATGACTTCACGGGTGCAGGTCCCTGGGCAGACAATGAACCTGGCTCAGCCCCCTCCTCTGGTCTGACGGGATCTGGGGCAGAGACTAGAGGGCTCACTGACCTGGTGCTGGATATAGGCGTGGATCCGCTCCAGCATCCCCTCGCAGGTGTACTCGTAAGGTAGGTAGGGGTCTACCTGTGGGAGGGATAGGAAGATACATAGCGCGGGAGGAGGCCCAGCCGTTGGGGGCCCTGCCATGCTCAGCCTTGGGAGTGGAGGTCTGGTGGGCTCTCATATCCTGTGCCATGCCCAGGGAGCCGACCACCCCATCCACCTGGCCCTTCCGCCCAGCTCAGAGTCCCTGTTCCCCGCACACCCTCCAGTGGCCCTCCGGGACTCAGGCTCAGGACCCACGAGGCCCAGCCTCATCCCTCCCCGCCCCTCCCAGGTCCTGGTCCCAACTGCACTGAGGATAAAGCTCACACTCTGTCCCGTCCTGGGCTTTGACACTCCTCTTCCCACAGCCCACCCACCCTCTTAGGCATCACCTGCTCCAGGGAGCTTTCCCTGAACCCCACCCCCACTCCTGTTACAGGAACACTTTCTGTGGTGGTTCCCAGCACCCCAGACGTCCCCCAGCACAGAATGAGCAACTGTGTTATTGTCTCTTGTTTATTCCTCATGTCTCTCGTGAACTTATGGACCCCTTGAGGGTGGGGACTACGGCTTGTTCACTTTGAATCCCCGGTGCCTGGCACAGTACCTGGCAGACAGTGGGTGCTCAGGAAATAGCCATGGAATGAAAAGGCATCCCCAGCTCTGCCTGTATCCTGCCCAAGACATGGGACGTTCATGCAGAGGAACACAGGGACATCTCCCAGTCGGCAGGAATGAGATGACATTTGCAAAGTACCCTGCCCCCACAGGCACAAACCCCCAAAGAGAGACCACAGGCTGTCTGTCTAAATATCTAATAGTCATCCAGGCGTGGATTACATCCAGCACTTTGGGAGGCTGAGGCGGGCGGATTGCCTGAGGTCAGGAGTTCGAGACCAGCCTGGCCAACATGGTGAAACCCGGCTCCACTAAAACTACAAAAAAATTAGCTGGTCATGGTGGCAGGTGCCTGTAATCCCAGCTACTTAGGAGGCTAAGGCAGGAGAATCGCTTGAACCTGGGAGGTGGAGGTTGCAGTGAGCTGAGACTGTACCAGTGAAACCCCAGCCTGGGTGACAGCGAGACTCTGTCTCAAAAATAAATAAATAAATAAACATCTAATAGTCACACAGCAACCTGTCGTGTGGGCAGATGCATGGAGTAGCTGGTGTTCAAGAAGCCAGGGAAATGGAGGGAAGAGGTGACAGAGGAGTAAGGGGGTACTCTTGCCTCCTCCGACTTCTTAATCAACCAACCCCTTCCTGTTCCATTAACCTTCTCAGGCCCAGTGTGGAGCCACCGCGGAGGAAATCACTGACCTGGAAGGGCAGGGGCAGCGGTCAGGACCCGGGAAGGAGCCGTCCCAGACTCAGAGAAAGGGCTGTTTTAGCCTTCAACCTCCCCACCCCAACATGTCTGGTGGCACCTAACGTGGCCCAGCCCATCTCCTAATGAGGCCACTTTCCTGTCTTCAGCCAGTGGGTGAAATCTAACTGTTTGATTCAAGCCTGCAACCACCTCCTTTCTTCCTCATTGGCATTGGGTGGTGCTAGAAAGTTCAATTGTGCCAAGCTCGGTCTTGCTTCCTGTGTTTCTTAGGAGACCCGTCCTGGGGCCTCTGGCCAAGGGGACATTCCTGACACTCAAGGGTCCCAGGGAAGCAGCAGTCACCGATGTCCTTGAAGCCGGACATTGCCCCAGCACTGACATCCCCCGGCACTGTGCACGGGTATTCTTAACACTGGGGCAACTTGGAAGTCCTGGAGAATCTGCAGGTCCCATCCTCAGCCCAGCCTTGAAGCCCCATGCTCTGCACAGCCCTGTCCCGACCTGCTCTCGTTCCCAAGCTGATTGCCCAAGAAGACCCTGGCAGCCAGTTGCTGCCCCAGCTGGTTCCCTAAATACTCATAACAAAGTCCTGGGAGCCTCTGAGCCCCACACACTTCTGGGGGTCTTGCAGGGACAAGGCTTCACTCCCAGGTTATAAATAAAACTCCCCAGAGAAGAGCTTTCCCCTCCAAATGCCGCTCCCCCTCTCCGTGACAGCAGATCTCTGAGTTACTCTCACTCCTGTGTCTGAAGCTCTTGTCATAAGGTAATTCAAAGGTCCCTGTGTGAAGCGAACGCTCACAGCCAGGGATGACGTTCTGCCTGCCACGAATCTCCTGCCGGAGGAGCCAGCCTGCCTGGCCTAGAAATCACCCCCATTAGGTCTAATTACAGGTGTGCACCCTAATCAGTCTTGACAGAGTGACAGGTGCTGGTCCTGCCTGAGAACTGCTGGCCTGCGGGAATGACAGCAGGGAGGGGTGCAGCAGAGGCCGGTGTTGGCATCACCTTGAATGGCCTTGCTCTGGACACAGATGCCCACAGGCAAAGCCGGGGAGGTGCAGAGACACAGAAGGGGTGCCGGGCCCTGGTTTTCCATGGCTGTCAGGCCGGGGGCCGGCTGCGCTGTGTTAGATCTCCCTCTTCTCACTTCCTCTTCTCACCTCTTTCTCCCCATCCTGGCCGCTCCTCCCTCCCTTTCCCTGTAAAAGGCCACAGGACTTGCTGAACAAGCCACTCCCCCTGATGGCGCCCCTCATTTGCTCTCAGCCTCCACCAACTGGCCCTAAACTTGTTTTCTAAAATAGAATTATTAGGCTGGGCATGGTGGCTCACGCCTGTAATCCCTGCACTTTTGGAGGCCAAGGTGGGCGGATCGCTTGTGCCCAGGAGTTCGAGACTGGCCTGGGCAACAAAGTGAGACCTCCCCACCCTGCCTCTATTCAAATAATATAAAAAGAATATTTTTAAAAAATAATAAAATGGGATTATTAGAATTACCCAGAGTTCTTGTTTAAAATGCAGATTCCCACGCGAAGCTGGGTCCTATTAAATGGGAAGGTGCGGGATGGACTCGAGAATCTGCATTTAAGCCCCTCCCCCGGGTGACTCTTGGGCACATGAACGTTTTTGAGCTGCTGTAAGCTAAGACGGGGTGAACTGTTATGCGAAGGGGTGGGGCCCACAGAAAGGAGGGGCCTGAAGGCAGAGGGGCCTCAGCTGGTTTGGGGCCCAGCACAAGTCTCAGCTGGTCGGATTTGCAATACCTTGCTTCCTTAATCCCTTTGTAATTGTTATTTTTAAATTAATTAACAAAATTAACCAGATGTTCATATAAAAAAAAATCAAACAGGAAAGCAATGAAAGGGAAGTTTCCTCTCACCCCAGACACTCAGTCCTTCCCCCAGTTACCAATTTCTTATGTGTCCAACCAGAAATACCTGCGACTATCCCAGTACCTTCATGCACACAGCCCTCCCCGACCCTGCTTTCTGGGCCTCCGGGGGGCAAGTTATCCACAGGGTGGAGTGTCTTCCTCATTCAGCTCAACAATGTATCTTGGAGGTTGGGCCAACCCTGCTCCCCACATTGGAAAAGTCTATGTAGTCCCCCTCCCCAGCCTTGCTCAAGCTCCTCTGTAGGAGAAGCCTTGGAGGATTGGTTTGCAAGGAGAGGGGAGAGGGAGGAGAGCAGAGGCAGGTGGGTGGAGAAGTGGGGAGAAGGAGCAGGAGGAGACTGTGGGGTGGGAGGAGCCCCCTTCCCTACCTGTGCACCTTGCTGCCAGCTTCCCCATGCAGTGGGCTGGGGTTGGTCAGTTTCCAGCAGTGAAATTAATCAGTTAACCCCCTTCAATCTTCTTTCCTATGCACTGAGGTCCCTACCTAAGGCCTCCTTCCTGGGACTGGTACTTCTAGCCCCATTTAAGCCTATGAACTGGTACCAGTCAAATACCTGGCCCTCTTCCTAGGGCGTGGCCAAGGGGCCAAGTTCCTATTGGTCTTTTTAAAAATTTTTTGAGACGGAGCCTTGCTCTGTCACCCAAGCTGGAGTGCAGTGGCATGATCTTGGCTCACTGTAACCTGTACCTCCCAGGTTCAAGCAATTCTCCTGCCTCAGCCTTCTGAGTGGTTGGGATCACAGTTGTGTGCCACCATGCCTGTCTAAATTTTTTGTTTTGTAGTAGAGATGGGGTTTCACTATGTTGGCCAGGCTGGTCTCAAACTCCTGGCCTCAAGTGATCCGCCCACTTTAGCCTCCCAAAGTGCAGTGATTACAGGTGTGAGCCCCTGCACCTGGCCTCTATTTGTTTGTGCTCTACAGGGCCTTGCCAGAACTTAAGCCACCAGCCCAGGACAGGGGACAACACTGGGTTGAGAGCTAGCAAGGGAGCTTTTTATCCCTCCCCACTCTGTCTAGGCCGGTGCTTTGCTAGGACCCAGCACTACAAGGTCACACAACCTCTCCCTGCAGCAGGACCATCAGCGCCCCACCCTCAGTCACCTGTGAATCCACTTCAGGGCTGTCTCTGGCCTGCTGAGCCCATCCCTGTGCAGGTCAAAAGTGTCAGGAACTGGCATCCAGGCGCCACCCTCAGGCACAGATGGATGGGAAGAGGAGGATACTACCCTAACCTCCTTCTCCTCGGGCAGGACAGCTCTGGGATGTGACCTACCCCATCTCACAGAGGCCCCCGTGGTGATGAGCTCCAGGTGCCACCTGCTGATACCCACCCTGCCTCACCTGGCACCTCCATCCCTGCTTCCTGGGGTTGCCTCCCAAATAAGCTACTGTTGAAATTCCTGTTTTCATGTTACTTCCTGGAGGAATCCAATCTCAGACAGCCCCTGACTTTGAGAAACCTGCCATGTTGGCCAGGCTGCTCTCAAACTCCTGGCCTCAAGTGATCCGCCCGCCTCAGCCTCCCAAAGTGCTGGATTACAGGCATGAGCCACCGTGCCCGGCCTGGAGCGATTATTTTTGCTCAGCCTGTTATTTGAGCTATAGCAAGAAGGGGATCCAGGAGGACCATAGTGAGAGGAGGCTCGCTCTCTCGTTCACCAGGTCTGAGCCTCCCCAGAATGAAGGAACCAGCCAAGCACAAGGCATGCTCAAAAGCCACAAACATGCCCACTGTGGAGATGAGCATCAGGCACAAGCCCCTCCTCACTCTCACCCAGCCCACACATGTGAACCTACACACACCAGCACCCACATTCGCTGGAGACCCAGGGTGTTCTACCCCCTTGCTACTCAAAGCGTTGCCCCGCATTTAACAGATGGTCTGTGTGCACATTATATTTTGAAATGTGCTGGGTAAAGGCTGCAAACCCACACCTGCAGCAGTTTAAAGAATCTCCACACATTCATCGTGAAAACACTCACTTAGCACCTGGCCCTCAAAAGTGCTCTATAAACAATTCGAGATCCAGGGCTGCCACGTAAGGTTATGCAGGTTGCTCACGGCACAAAGGCATTTCCCCACACATCACACCTGAGTAGATGAATGGGGGCCCCATTCCACTCTCCAATCCACATGCCCGGGCTCAGAGCTGTGTCTGACCAGGGGAGGGATGGACACCTTTGCCAACCCAGGCCTGCAAGTCTGAACTCACCCAGAGGGGCACCGTTTTCTAATCAGAGTAAAGACCAGCAGTGTGGACTAGTGGTGGTCTCGACTGCATGTGGCTGCTCTCACCTGAGTTCTCATGATGGCCTTGATGGCTGCTTCAAACTCCTCTGAGTTGTTGTAGTCGACTGTCCACACGTGGGGCTTGCCGATGAAGTTCTCCGCGTAGGGATGCTGGGAGAACACCTGGCAAGGGTACAGAGATCGCAGCTGTCCCCTGTGCCTGCCAGTGGGGCAGGGACAAAGGAAGGTACCCCATCCACGTGTCCTATCTCCTTTTGCCCCACATCTCAGTCTGCCTCTTCCAGGACCTGCAGGGGTCTCTGTCCCGGCCCCTCCTGATTGGGGACCAGGATGCTTTTCACTCACCTCTCTGGAGGTGGGCTTGCCTCGGAAGAACTCGTGGTTGAGGGAGCTGTGGGGTGGGCTGAAGCGGGACTGCAGGAAGATGCAGCCATTGGCGATGGCCTCCAGGGGGGCGGGGCCCTCGTAGGGGAAGCCAAACCCGATGAAGAGCTGCAGAATCAAGAGGCACACAGTGGTCAGGAAGCACTGCGCTGCATAGCCCGGTCAGCCCCAGGATGCCGGGGACAAGGTTAGGCGTCAGGATATTCACAGGAGGCAGCTGGGCCACAAAAGTCAGCCCAAAACATCTTGTGCCACGGGCAAGCACTTCCCCTCTCTGGACCTCAGTTTCCCCATCTGTAAAATAAGGGGTCTAATTAGCTATTATCAATAGTCTCTTCTTGCTCTATCAGGCTATGATTTATGATTCTGGAGGGAGGAAGAGAAGAGCAAGGGTTTCAAGCCGAGAAAGGTGCAGGCCCGCACCTACAAGAGACCTCCAGGAACCTCACTCACTCACCCCAAAAACATTTATTCAGCATCTAACTTGTGTGAGGCTATTCACAATAGCAAAGACATGGAACCAATGCAGGTGCCCATCAACGGTGGCTTGCATAAAGAAAATACGGTACATAAACACCATAAAATACTATGCAGACATTTAAAAAAGAACAAAATCATGTCCTTTTCAGCAATATGGATACAGCAGGAAGCCAATATCCTAAGTGAATTAAAGCAGGAACAGAAACCAAATACTGCATATTCTCACTTATAAGTGGGAGCTAAACATTGGGTACTCATGGGCATAAAGATGGCAGCAATAGACACTGGGGACTCCTGGAGTGGGGAGGGGGAAGGGGGGTAAAGACTGAAGAATTAACCGCTGGGGCTACGCTCACTACCTGGGTGACAAGATCCTTCATATCCCAAACCTCAGCATTATGCAATATACCCAGCTAACAAGCCTGCATATGAACCCCTGAAACCTAAACTAAAAGTTGAATTTTTTTTTTTTTTTGAGATGAAGTCTTGCCCTGTCACTAAGCTGGAGTATGGTGGCATGGTCTCAGTTCACTGTAACCTCTGCCTCCTGGGTTCAAGCAATTCCCCTGCCTCACCCTCCTGAGTAACTGGGACTATAGGCACATGCCACCACGCCTAGCTAACTTTTTTTTTTTTTTTTTTTCCTGGATTTTAGTAGAGACAGGGTTTCACCATGTTGGCCAGAACAGTCTCGATCTCTTAACCTCATGATCCGCCCACCTCGGCCTCCCAAAGTGCTGGGATTACAGGCATGAACCACCGTGCCTAGCCAAAATTATTATTATTATTATTATTATTTTTTTTTTTTTTTGAGACGGAGTCTCGCTCTGTCGCCCAGGCTGGAGTGCAGTGGCCAGATCTCAGCTCACTGCAAGCTCTGCCTCCCAGGTTCACGCCATTCTCCTGGCTCAGCCTCCCGAGTAGCTGGGACTACAGGCGCCCGCCACCTCGCCGGCTAGTTTTTTGTATTTTTTAGTAGAGATAGGGTTTCACCATATTGGCCAGGATGGTCTCGATCTCCTGACCTCGTGATCCACCCGTCTCGGCCTCCCAAAGTGCTGGGATTACAGGCTTGAGCCACCGCGCCCAGCCTTATTATTTTTTAAGTAACCTATGCTAGGAGTGCACAGGGCTGGCCTGGAAGGCACTTAATAAATGATTCTGAATCCAAGGCTGTTCTGTGAGGTTGTTCAGGTTATTCACTGCACACAAGCATCTCCACTGGCCCCAACACACACACACACACACACACACACACACACACACACACACATCCAAGATGCCTTGGGAAAGAAGCTATGGTGAGATCAAGAGAGGGCCTGGGGTCAGGTGCAGTGGCTCATGTCTGTAATCCCAACACTTTAAGAAGCCAAGGTGGTAGGATCGCTTGAGCCCAGGAGTTTGACACCAGCCTGGGTAACGTAGGAAGACACCATCTCTACAAAAAATTTAAAAATTAGCCAGGTGTGGTGGTGTATGCCAATAGTCCCAGCTACTCAGGAGGCGGATGTGAGGGGACCGTGTGAGCCTAGGAGTATAAGGTTGCAGTGAGGCCTGATTGCACCACTGCACTCCAGCGTGGGCAACAGAGCAAGACCCTGTCTCATAAAAAAGAGGGTGGGGGTACCTAGAAGCTGGCTGAAGACTCTCCAGCCTCAGCTGATACTCCAGGGTCCAGTCAGGGTTTTGCCCACTGTGTCAATTGCTGCTCCAGGAGTACAGCTCAGGGACCCCAGAAGCAGTCACTCAGGACTCGTGGCTCAATGGCACTCTAGCCAGGACCCCTCTCTCCACCCACCCAACCACCCCAGCTCAGTGTCTCCAAAAGCTAGGCCTGACCCAGGAGTCCATTTGGCTGGACTGGTACTGCAAAGGGGCGGATGGGCAGCGCAACTCTACTTCCCCATCACTGAGCCACGGCTCTGCTGCTCTGGCCCTGCTCAGGTCCCTTTCTCTATAGGGCCTCTCCTGCCTGGTGGGCACACATATCTCTGCCCCTGGGCTCTGGCCAGATGTGGGGCTCAGGACAGTCGAGGATGCTGGGTTATGTCCACATGTGGAAGGGGCCTAAGTGATGGTGGCAGGCCTGGCAGGCATGGATAGTGACCTCAGTGTCTGCAGCCGGCACGTGTGAGAATGGTGTAAGGGATGGGAGCTCACTTTGGCCTTGCGCAGCAGCTGCTGAAACTCAGGTTGTGGTAAGAGGCCGTGGTTCTTCACAAAGGCTGGCACCTCAGGGGGCCGCTGGCTCTCATAGTACACAGTGCCATGGATTTCCATGTATTTGTTCAGGATGCCCAGGAACTTCTCTTTCCCCTGGAAAAAGAAGAGGAGGAGATGGGAACCTCATGTAAACCACAGAAGGCAAAGTCAGTGGAGGAAATCCCCTTGGTCTGGAAGTCAGAAGATGTGGACCCAGTCTCAGGTTGGCCATTAACTGGCTGTGGGACACTGGGAAAGGCCCCTCCCCTGTCTGGCCCTCAAAATCTATGAGTTGCAGAGACTGGACTAGAGCAGAGGTTTCAGGATTACTTTTAGCCATGAAACTGTTTTCTTTCCAAAGGAACCCTATGGGGACCAACATTTAAATGGATTCACATGGTGCCACTTGGCCTCCACTGAACCCCTAATGACCTCTAAGCTCCTCTGAGGAGCTGTAGAGCTCTCTGTAGTCCATTCATCCATCTCTCTCTCTCACCCATCCCATCCATTCTATCCATCCATCTACCCAACCACCATCCATCCATCCATCCATTTGTCCATCCGCCCATCACTCTATGCGTCCACCCACCCATCCATCCATTCACCCATCCATCCCTCTCACCCATCTACTCATCCACCCACCCATTCATCCATCCATCCCTCTCACACATCCCTCCACTCACCCATCCACCCATCCACTCATCCATCTACCCATCCATCCTCTCATCCATCCATCTTATCTGTCCATCCCTTCTTTCATCGAAGGAGGGGGACCTCTGATGGAAGCTCCATATTTGGAATTTGAACTCAGGGGAATTACACCCTAGAAAAAAGGATGAAACACAGCTAGACCAGTCCTTACAGGGGCTGAATCCATTTTGTCTCAATCACTATATTGATTACAGTGATCCGAGATTGCTAGGGCCTCCAGCTACAAGCCAAGAGTAAAAGTAAATTCTCTCTGGAATAAAATAGAGTCATCCCTGATCTTAAATTATCTCTATAATTCTTCATATTCATTTTCCAGAACTCAAAAAAAAAAAAAAATAACCATTGAAATCCCAATCAAACCTCCAGTACTTATTTTGTAGAAATTGACAAGCTGATTCTAAAACTCATTTGGAAACACAAAAGACCTACAACAGACAAAACAACTTTGAGAAAGAACACAGTTAGCAGGCTTATATTACTGATGTCAAGACTTATAAAGCCACAGTAATCCAGATAGTGTGGTATCGGTATCAAGATAGACAAATAGATCAATGGAACAGAATAGAGACTCCAGAAATAGACCCACACACAGTATGGTCAATTGATTTTCAACAAAGGTACAAAACATTTTAGTGGAGGAAGGATGGTTTTATCAATAAATGGTCATGAAACATAATATCTATATGCAAAAAACTGAAAGAACTTTATACTTATATGTAAAAGTTCATGCAAAATGGATCACAGACTTAAATGCAAAACCGAAAACTACAAAACTTATACAAAAAAATAGGAAAAAATCTTTGTAATCTTGTGTTCGACAAAGATTTCTTAAATACAACACCAAAAGCACAATCCATAAAAGAAAACACTGGACTTCATTAAAATCAAGAACTTTTGCTCTTTGAAAGACATTGTTTTTTGTTTGTTTTTGAGACGGAGTCTCCCTCTGTCGCCCAGGCTGGAGCGCAGTGGTACCATCTCGGCTCACTGTATCCTCCACTTCCTGGGTTCAAGCAGTTCTCCTGCCTGAGTCTCCTGAGTAGCTGGGATTACAGGCATGCGCCACCACGCCGGGCTAATTTTTCCTATTTTTAGTAGAGATGGGGTTTCACCTTGTTAGTGAGGCTGGTCTCAATCTCCTGACCTCGTGATCCACCCGCCTCAGCCTCCCAAAGTGCTGGGATTACAGGTGTGAGCCACCACACCCGGCCAAAAGACACTGTTAAGAGAAAGACAAGGCCAGGCACAGTGGCTCATGCCTGTAATGCCAGGACTTTCAGAGGCTGAGGCAGGAGGATCGCTTGAGCCCAGGAGTTTGTGACCAGAATGGGCAACATAGCGAGACCCTGTCTATCTCTATCTCTATCTACACACACACACACACACACACACACACACACACACACACACACACACACACACATATATATGTTTAAAAAGAGAGAGAGAGACAAGCCACAGATGGGAAGAAAATATTTATAAAGCACATATTTGATATAAGACTTGGATCCAGAATATACAAAGAACTCTAACAACTCCATAGTAAGAAAATAAACAACCTAATACAAACAACCTAATATTTTCAATGAGTAAAACTTTTTAAAAAGACACATTACCAAAAAAAAAAAAAAACCAAAAAACAAAAAAGATATATGGAAGACTAATAAACACACAAAAATATCTTCATCATTAGTCATTAGGAAAAATGCCAATTTAAACAACAAGAAGACACCATTCCATGCCTGTTAAAATGGCTGAAATTTACAACACTGACCATCTCAAGCATTGATGAATTTGTTAAATAATTGAAAGCCTCCTACATTGCTGGTAGGACTATAACATGGCATGACCACCTTTTTAAAAAAAGTTAAACACACTTCTACAGTATTAACCAGCCATTATATTCTTAGGCATTTACCCAGGAGAAATGAAAGCATATGTTTCTACAAAAAATTGTACACGAACCAAAAAGGCTAGTCAAGACTCCCTGAGTTGGTTTTGCAATTTATTCATGGGTTGCCACCTACGGATTGAAAAGTTCCACCCAAGCTCACCCAGATGACTCTCTGAGGGCCTGGAATGTTTCCTTCAGGGATGAGGGTGGGTTTGCCCTGGGCCTGAACCAGCTGCCTTTCCCTCCTTCCTGCTTCATTCCCTCGGTCCCTCACCCTCGCCTCCTGGGACTACACTCTACTAAAATAGCACCTAAGCCTTAGCCTCAGGCTCCACTTTCTGGGGAATGCAGAATAAGACAGACCCGCTTAGCACAAAAATCACCCAACACCTTGCCCTGGGTCCCCAGCTCCTGCTCCCCATAAGGATGATAAATGACCTTCCATCTCCCCTCCTTCCTCCTCTGCTTCTCGGCCACCTGGTCCCCTGAACTCTGGAAGGCATCTCTCCCAGGATGCTGCTTTCATTTTTCTCTTCATCCAGCCACCTCTGACTTCCTTTGGTTACAAATGCCAGAGCAAGGATGTCTTTTTTTGGAAGCGGCTTCTTTGAGGTCTCTAGCTGAACAGGATTGCCTCAGGCTATCACAGAAGTTCCAGCGCTAGAGATAAAACCTTTCTCTTTCCAGACTTCATAACCTCTCATTCTCTTGGGCCAGTTTAATAGCATTTTCTGATAAAGGTAGATCCCATGTGTTCCACAACCCTCCGACTCTGCCCTCTTCTCCAGCGCCCAGTACCCACAGCTTCCCGGCCTTCCCTCCCTGCAGCTGTGGCAATCAGCATGGGGAGCCTCCCCTCCCAGCGCCCCCCTCCACACCCCACAGTGACCTCTGACATCTCAGCAGAGGTCTTGGACCTTGATTCCTGCTTCCAAGCCTTCTCTCTGCCATTCTCCAAGGCTTCATAATGCTGAACAGACTGTGCAGTCAGGGCCAAGCACCCCTGGCTCTGGACTTAGATTGATGTAGGCTGGAACATCAGCTCGGCGCTTACTAGCTATGGGTCACCTTCTAACCCACTGTGCCCTGGTGTCCTCATTTGTGGAGTGTGCAGGATCACACGCAGTACCTACCTCATGGTGTGAAGGTGGAATAAGAGATGCACATGAACCCTCAGCACAATGCCTGGCACATAGCAAGCTCTCAGTGAACAGTAGCCTCTTGGGTGGATGCCACCCAGATGGTGAGATCCCCCCTCCGAGTCCTCCTTCTCTCCTCCTTCCTCAGTCATAGAACCCAGAACTGGGCTGGGCACATTGAGCTGAGCTCCCTGGAAATAAAGTCACCCAGCGTCCCCTGGAAGTGGGCATGGCCCTGTGGCCAAGATGGAGCTGATGAGCAGTGCGGGAAACGTGGTGTCCCCTCTGCTCCTTCCTTCTCCTTGCTGACTGGGATGCAGATGTAATGACTCGAATGCCTATAGTCATCTTGAACCATGAGACAAGGCCAGGGTGGAAACTCAACACGGTGGGTCAAGGTAACAAGACCCCCGGGAACGCCACACCAGCCCTCCCGACCTCTGGAATTTGCAAGCAGGAAAGAAAATATACTTCCATCTTGTTTAAATCATGATTATTTGGGGGTTTTCCTGGGACAGCTGGATCTAACACAGCTGTGAGAGTGATTAAATCCAACGATCATGTAACAGGCCTGATGTAGGGTGCAGGGGCTTCCCCTGACTTGTATCTTCATTATTAACCTTGACCTCATGCCACCTGCCTGATGCAATAACCCATCGAACGCTGGTCCCTCTCACTCCCAGGAGCTGCCCTGTGGCCATGCCAAGCAGGACCTTGACCTCCAGGGACCTGCCTCCCTGTCACAGAGGAGCCAGGAAAGATGGCTCCCAGGACCTTGCTGTCCCCATCACCCTCCTCCCCACCTTGGTCCATCCACAGGAACCACAAGCCCCAGAGAGCCTGAGTCAGGGGAACATCACGAGGAGAGACCCCTGGAGGGGCTGCTGGAGAGGGGAAGGGAGCAGAGGGCAGAAGGGGCAGGCGGCAAGCGGTTTCCATACCTGGAGCTGCCTCGTGGCCAGGGGGAGCGCAGGGAACAGAGAGAGAGACAGCAGGTTAGTCGTGATTCGCAGACAACACCCCATGCAGGCAGCTCCTCTCTGGGGACCCCCAACCCTAAAGATGAGGTTCTAATCTCTAAGCCTCTCTTGTTTTTCTCTGCCTTTCATCCCACAGAACCCCCAAGTCTAGCCTGACCACCCCCCACCCACTGACGACGCCCTTGCTGGGCTTACATTGTCTATTGATCTGTTCCTTGGGAGGGTGGAAGATTTAGTCACAGTCCTCAATTAAGGAATCATTTATTACGAGAGTCCGGGGGACAAGCTGTCAGCTTCCAGACTGGGTGTCTTTAAATAGCAGTTAGGAACTTTTTGTCCCGAACTGTTCATGGGAGACATTTCCAGCATGCAGGGCTTGGGCGGGAGGTGGGCGCCGCATCCTGGAAGGAGGAGATGCGGGACCGAGGCGGGGGCCTGTGCCGGGCAGGCTGCTGCTTCCTGCGCGCGCACAGGGGCCGCGCTTACCTTCCAGATGCTCGCCTCCTTGCCGTACACCACGGCCATGTTGCTGGCCTTGCCGCCTTTGATGAGCTGCTTCTCCGTCTCGTTGAGCTCCTCGGACACGAAGCCCATGAAGGAGTTGTCGGGGGTGTGAGCTGCAGCCCAAGCATGCAAAAGGAATGGGGTCACCAAACAACCAATGGCAGCCCCAGGCCTCCCTGGACTGCCCCGCCCAAGAGGTCCTCTTTTGACAGGGGTGGGAAAGGGGGTGGGGCGTAGGAGTGCAGGTCCGGAGAGCCCTGGCCTGGGAACCCCCTTCCCAGAGACTGCCACAAAGCTCAGAGCAGAAGGAAACCTAGGCCTGGCATAGTGGCTCACGCCTATAATCCCAGCACTTTGGGAGGCCGAGGCGGGAGGATCCCTTGAGCCCAGGAGTTTGAAATCACCCTTGGCAACGAAGTGAGACCCTGTCTCTATTTAAAAATAGAAAAATTAGCCAGGCATGGTGGCACGCGCCTGTAGTCCCAGACACTCGAGAGGCTGAAGTGGGAGAATCGCTTGGGTCCACTAGTTCAAGGCTGCAGTGAGCTTTGATTGCACCGCTGCACTCCAGCCCGGGCAATAGAGTGAGACCCTGTGCAAGAAGGAGAAAGAAGGATAAGAAGACGAAGACAAAGATGGAGACGGAGGAGGAGGAGGAGGAAGAGGAGGAGGAGGAGGAGGAAAAAAGAAGGAGGAGGAGAAAGAAGAGGAGGAGGAGGAGGAAAAAAGGAGGAGGAGAAAAAGGAGGAGGAAGGGGAGGAGGAGGAGGAGGAAGAAGAAGGAAGAAGCACCAGCAGCAGTAGCAGCAGCAGCCTAAGAGGTCATCAAGTCCCCCTGTTTGTTTTCAGATAAGGAAACTGAGGCTGAGGCCCCAGGTGACCCAGCAGGGACTCTGCCCTCCTCACAGTCCCTGGAGCACCAAGCTTTGGCTGTGCCTCTGACTTATCTTTCCGCCTCCACCTGAGCCCATAGGCAGTGTCTGTCATTCCAGGTGGAACTTTCTCCACCTTCTCCATGACTTCACCCCGGCCTAGGCCGCATCAGCTCTCAGTGGGACCACCCTGACAGCTGCCTCCCCATTCCTGTGGCTGTCTTGGTAGAGTCTTTTCTCTGAAATGACACTTTTGAATCTAGGCCATATCAGGTTCCTCCTCTGCACAAAACCCCATATACCAAAGTCCACCTGACAATCACCAGGCTCTGCCTCCATTTCCCTCCCACTGCATCTTTGACCATCCAGCTCACCCAGAGCCCTGCTGGACGCAACCCCTCTCCATACAGAACTGTGCTCACAGGCCGGTGAGAGGTCTCTCCTGACCCCGGTCACTCATTGTCCCCTTAACAGCTTTATTTTTCATCACAGCACTTACTGACCAGACATTAGACTATATATTTATTTGTTCATGTATAATTGTCAGAATAGGCCGGGTGTGGTGGCTCACGCCTATAATCCCAGCACTTTGGGAGGCCGCGGCGGGTGGATCACCTGAGGTCAGGAGTTCAAGACCAGCCTGGCCAACATGGCAAAACCCCGTCTCTACCAAAAATATAAAAATTAGCCAGGTGTGGTGGCACACTCCTGTCATCCCAGCTACTCAGAAGGCTGAGGCACGAGAATCACTTGAACCTGGGACGTGGAGGTTTTAGTGAGCCAAGATCACGCCACTACACTCCTGCCTAGGCAACAGAGCAAGACTCATCTCCAAAAACAATAATAATAATTGTTAAAATAGAAGCCCCTTGTGGGCAATGGTTCTGTTTTGTTCACTTCTGTGCTCCCAGCACCTGAAACAGAGCCTGGGCTGGCTGAATGAATGCTGGACAAAGATGGATGAGACGGGGAGACAGCTTCCCATTCCCACCTCCAAGCATTGTCCCTGCTGCTGTCCCCTTGGCCTGCACTGCCCTCCTCCCTTTGTCTTGGATGAGGAAATTCTACTCAGCCTTCGGGGCCCCTCTCACACAACACCTCTTCCTGGAAGCCTTCTCACAGGTGGACTGTGCCTCCCTTTGCTGGCCCCATCTGCGGCAGTTAGGTCTGTGTTAAAGCAGGGATCGCCCCGGGACTTCCTCGCCATTTGACTTATTTGTTCCCAGGAACCCACACACCAGGGCCAGGCAACATGTTTGATCTCGTGCTCCAATTCCATGGCCATGTGTGGAGCGCAGTGACTGCTAAAGCTCTGTCCGCCAGGGAGGGGTTAAGAGGAACATGAGAGCTGTGAATCTGCAAGACACACAAGCCCTGCTTTCTGCGCACTAGGATCCCGAATAAACCATTTATTGAATCCAATGATATTTAATCTACCTTCCTGCATGGAAGGGGCTATGGTGAGCGAGGAGTCTGGGAGCAGCCGCCCAGCCTTGATTTCCCACAACAGCCTCGATTCTAAATACCCTATTTCTTCATTTTGAATGCACATTCCCCACATTTTAATGTTTCTCCAATTGGGATGCATGTTTTAATCAAATGCATAGATCTACTGTAGTATTTCCACCCACCCCTCCAGGCCCACAAGATGTAGTAATCGACATCTGGTACAGCTTAGAAGAGATGATGGTTTCCTGTGTAAGTGCCCCCAAAGCTCACAGATTCTTGGGCCTAAAAATCCAACTACAGAACCAACCAATCTCTCCTCTAGAGCTTCAGGAGGATCAGGAGGAGCCCTGGAGGCCTGGAGTTCTTTCTGTGGGTGGTCAGGGTCAGGACAGCTCTCCGTCTGAGGAGGCTCTGTCCACGCCAGGCAAAGCAGCCCCTGCCCGACCCTGTTTACCTGTCCAGCACTCATCTTCCCCCTCCCCTCTGGCTCCTCCAAAGCTGCCACCCAGCCCTCTCTCCCGTTTCCACCACTCTCTAAAGCTGAAGAATCCTGCACTAAACTGCCTTCATTCCACCAACTCCACCAGAAGGGACACATTTAGAACACGGTTAGCTAAGCCAGTCGGAGGGGAACAGGGAAGTATTGCAACCAATTAAAATAACAGGGACCATTAAGCCAAGAGCTCCTGGGGGCAGAGCAAGGGTAAGTCCAGGAGAGACAGCAGCTCCCCCAGTTAGCTCTCTGGGGAAATCAGTCAGCTAGATGGGAAAAGGCCTGCTCCTGATTTCCTTCCTGGACTCTGAGCCATTAAAACTGGCCAGCCTCCCTCTTCCCTTTTGTCCCCACTTTCTTCGATTTATTCAATCAATTAATGTTCTCTGAGGACCTAGGTTGGCTCCAGAGAGATTAAGATAAACCAATTAGTGGCCCCTTTTTGAGTGGTTCATGATCTATCAGGGAAAAGCAATGTATAAGCAAATAACTCTAACATACTTCAATATATGCTTTAACAGAGTTAAGTTTAAGAATTATAAAAATAGAGGTAAAGAGGCAATACATTCTGCCTGGAGTAGATGAGGGGATCAGTGAAAGTGATGGTAAAAAGAGGAGACATTTGACTTGAGGTTTTGAAGGATGAGTAGGAGTTTGCCAGGTCTGGAAATCCACATCCAGTGGGCTCCACCCTGGGACAAGTCCTCATTTTCTCACTGCAGGATATTGCAGAAGCCTCTTAACCCATTTCTGCTTCCCCCTCCTACCTGTTCCATCGTCTTTGGCCACCTGCAGTCCGACAGGATAATATGCCTCAATAAAGATGTTTCTCCAGCTAGACACAGTGGCTCACGCCTGTAATCCCAGCAGTTTGGGAGACTGAGGCAGGTGGATCACCTGAGCTCAGGAGTTCCAGACTAGCCTGGGCAATAAGGTAAAACCCTCTCTCTACTAAAAATACAAAAATTAGCCAGACAAGGTGGCGTGTGCCTGTGGTCTCAGCTACTCCAAAGGCTATGCACAAGAATCTCTTGAACCCGGGAGGCGGAAGTTGCAGGGAGCCGAGATCGCACCACTGCACTCCAACCTGAGTGACAGAGTAAGACTCTGTCTCAGAAAGAAAGAAAGAAAAAAGGCCGGGTGCGATGGCTCACGCCTGTAATCCCAGCACTTTGGGAGTCCAAGGCGGGCAGATCATGAGGTCACGAAATTGAGGTAACACAGTGAAACCCCATCTCTACTAAAAATACAAAAAATTAGCCAGGTGAGGTGGCGGGCACCTGTAGTCCCAGCTACTTGGGAGGCTGAGGCAGGAGAATCGCTTGAACCCGGGAGGCGGAGGTTGCAGTGAGCCAAGATCATGCCACTGCCCTCCAGCCTGGGGGACAGAGTGAGACTCTGTCTCAAAAAAAAAAAAAAAAAAAAAAAAAGTTTCTTCATGACATTCTCTAGCTGAAGAACCTTCAGTGGTCCTCCAACGTGAACTCAGGAACCTTGGCTAAAAGACCCCACTCCTTGGTGCCCTGATCCTCCATGCTCCTCTTACCAGCCTCCAATCTGACTGCTTCCCTTCTTTTTTTTCTTTTTCTCTCTCTTTTTTTCTTTTTTTCCCTGAGACAGAATCTTGCTCTGTTGCCCAGGCTGGAGTGCAGTGGCGCCATCTCAGCTCACTGCAACCTCCATCTCCCGGGTTCAAGCGATTCTCCTGCCTCAGCCTCCCAAGTAGCTGAAATTACAGGCACCCACCACCTCGCCCAGCTAATTTTTGTATTTTTAGTAGAGACGGGGTTTCACCATGTTGGCCAGGCTGGTCTCGAACTTCTGACCTCATGATCTGCCCACCTCAGTCTCCCAAAGTGCTGGGATTACAGGTGTGAGCCACTGCGCCCGGCCTGACTGCTTCCCTTCTAAGTGATCTAATCACCCAAGCCTCTCATCTCCATAGCTTTTCCTCTTCCACAGCCCAGAGCAACACCATTTCCTCCCACCTCTATTTCCACTCCCCATTTCCTTTCCCTCCAGAAATCTGCTCCCTGTGCTTGCTCTACCCCAAGCACTTTTCTGCTGGGAGGACAGTGAGAAGTCTCACGCAACCTTGAAATGGGCCCTGCAGAAGGAGTCTGGTCCCGCCTGAGCTGTGTGACCTCAGGCTGCATGCTCTACCTCTTTGGGCCTCAGTTTTCTCATCTGGACTGCATGGGCCCCAGGAACCTTCCCACTTTCCCAACCCTCTGGGATTCAATGATGCCATTACTTATTTATTCAAAAATCACATCTGCCCCAGTACAGCCTCGAGTCTAGAGAATCAGAAAAAAAAAAAAGAATAGTCCAAGCACCCACAAGAAATGCCATGAATTTGACAGGCTAAATACAAATCATATACTTTACTCACAAGCAAGTCCCTCAGGACTCCGCTCAGAGTCTACGTTGCTCTTAATTTAATAGATGCAATCCTAACAAGGGTGCTTATCTAGCTTTCTGGCCCAGAGCCTTCAAAGAGCCACACGCAAGATGCCGCTGGAGGCAGATGTACTGACAACAATTAAAAGTGACAGCCAAGAGCCTCCCAATAAGGTGGAAGAGCGCAGCGTGAAGCAGACACGAGGAGGGGACACAGCTCCACGCCTCTGCCGTCCAGAAGGGCAGGCCCATGCACCTGGGAGGCAGAGAACTGACCCTGAGTTGTCAAGAAAAGGTGAAATTGTTTTCAGTGAGCTGCATTTAACAGGATAGGTCAGTGTGTGTATATACATTTTAGAGTATCATTAAAAACAGCTGAAACCCGGGCACGGTGGCTTGTGCCTGTAATCCCAGCAGTTTGGGAGGCCTATGTGGGCGGATCGCTTGAGCCCAGGAATTCAAGACCAGCCCGGGCAACCTGCTGAAACCCTTTCTCTACAAAAAATATAAAAATTAGCTGGGAGTGGTGGCGGATGCCTGTAATACCAGCTACTTGGGAGGCTGAGGCTGGAGGATCACTTGAGCCCAGGAGGTTGAGGCTGCAGTGAGCCGAGGAGATCACACTACTGCACTCCAACCTGGGCAATAGAGCGAGATCCTGTCTCAAAAAACAAACAAACAAATAGCTGAAGCCCAGCTCCACTCACGTTCCTTGCCTGGAGCCCTGGCAGACAAGTCCACTCCTGCATTTCTGGAACCTTCCAGTTCTTCCCGCATCCCTCTTTACTGCATCTGTTCCCTCTGCCTGCCTGCTCCTTTCCACCCAGGGAAGTTCTCCAACCTACTCTGGAATGCCTCTCTTTCTGGAAGGCCACGGAGTCCCCTGTGTTCTGGAACTGTGTGCCCAACCGCCCTCCTGGAGGGTGAAGGATATGTCTGCTGGAGTCAGGGAGGTCACCCCGCCCTGGACATCCCCTCCATGCTTCCTGCTCCCCAAATAGCACCAGAGGCTTCCTTCCTGGTTCATACACTCACGGAGAAGGAGAACGTGATGCTTGCTGGGTCCCACCACCCCACTGGCTGGAGAAGGAAAGAGAGGGAGGAGTGAGACCCTGGCCGCCTCTCGTGCCACCTCTGAGAACCACCAGGAGGACCTCCTGACCCTGACCCCACCCCCGCCCTGTGGGGCACTCACGAAACATGGTCATGAACTGCTTGGGGTTGAGGTTCCAGTAGCCCCAGTTGGTCCGGTAGCCATGCAGCGTGGCGTACTCCTCGTGGTTGTATGCAGGTTCCGTCCCGAAGGTATCGATGACCCTGATTCGGCACCTGCTCCCCCAGGGACCGGGAACCAGGGTCAGTAATCTCCCTGCGTATCCCTGGGCTGGAGTTGCCCCAGCCACAAGCACTGTCACTGGCCAGTGGTGGGGTCAGAGTAGCACAGTGTGTGTTAGCACTTGGACTAGGACACTGCCTCGCTGTGTGACCACAGGCAAGTGCCTTCACTTCTCTGTGCTGCCTCATCTGTCAAGTGGGAAAAACAACAGCCCAACTGTCTCAGGATTGTAAGGAAGCTCCTGGCCCATGGTCCGTGGTTAGCACTCAGGAACTGTAGCCATTACTGCCACCCAGAAGGGAGGCACTGTTTGGAGAGAGGGTCCCTCTCTGTTGTCCACCGCATCCTCTATACAATTTGCACCTGCCTGGGTCGGGAGTCCATAGCCCCTCTGCTCAGGAGCCTGACACCCCTGGATGTGCCCGGTCTATAGGGCCAGGATGCAACAGGCAGGGTCCCAGGCACTGCCCATGGGCTGTCTTTGGGTGGCAGTACTTCTGAGCCTCCTCTGCAAGGCTGGTCCCAGCCGGGGTGGACCCTGCAGCTGGGCAGAGGCTCTGCTCCACAGGGCTCTTCTCCCTCTGCTGCCTCCAGCAGTGGAAGCCTAAGTTCAAAACAGAGGGGCCTTGTCCCTATAGATCCGCCAACCGCAGGGCCAGACAAACTCCAAGGCCACTCTCAATGGGCCACAGCCCCAGAGCCACACGCTCTGCCCACCCTACCCCCTGGAAGGGGCACCTGAAGAAAAGCACCAAGACTCAGAGGCCCTGCAAGGAGCTCCTCACCCCAGCGTCCTTCCTGGTGACCCAGAATTGTCTGCAGAGTGCTGAGGTCAGCACTTTTCCCCCAGGGAAGGAGCCTGGGGTGGGAGGAGAGAGCGCCGAGTGCATAGAGAACGCGCATTAATAATAAAAGCAATAACACTGCCTGTCACTTTTTTCCCTAATAAAATCATGTGGGATCGTCAATGGGACTGGAGCACACGTAATAAATAGCAGGGCTCTCTGTGCTAAATTAAGCCCCACATCCCGCTGGCTGCAGTGAGACAGGGAGCGATGGCCTTGGCCTTCCTCCAGACAGAGAGGGTGGGGTGGAGGAAGAGAGGGGAGTGCTGAGCAACTCTCCCCACCCCAAGGTCCCCACAGCAGGGTCACAGCCCTGGTTACTGTCCCGTTCCCTTGTACCTCTCTCTCCAATTCCTCAGCCCCACTCCATGTAGATTACCCTGGTCCCCTGCCCCCGGCCTCAAAGCAGCAGAGGGGTGATGGAGCAACTCCCTGAGTGGTTTATTAATTATCATTGTGTTAGCCGGGAGGCAGTTATGAAGTGGCAGGGGAGGGGAGGGGAGGGAAAGGGAGAGAAGGGGAGGGGGCAATGGGGGAAAGGGAGAGGAGGGAAGGGGAAGGGGGAGGAGGAATGGGAGGAGAGTGGAATGGGGGAAGGGAAGGGAGGGGGTGGGGAGAGAAGGGGGGCCAAGGCATGGGGAAGGGGAGAGGAGGGTGGAATGGAGGAAGGGGAGGGGAGGGTGGAATGGGGGAAGGGGAAGGGTGGGAAGGGGGAGGGGGAATGGGGGAGAGTGGAATGGAGGAAGGGGAATGGGGGAAGGGGAGGGGAGGGGGGAGATGGGGGGGAGGGGAAGGGGACGGGTAAGGGGAGATGGGGAGGGGAGATGGGGGAAGAGAGGGGGGAAGGGGAGGGGAGGAGGGGAGAGAAGGGGAGGGGAGGGCGGAGGGCAGGATGCAGGACAGTATGTTCTCCCACTTGGGCCCAGCTGGCCAAGTGGGGACATGGGGGCAGGGTGTGAAGGAGGAGCTTTCTCCCCTGGCATGCAGGTCACGTGCCCACCCTCTGGCCGCCCTCTCACCGGTACTTCTTGAAGGAGAGTCCCATGTGCTGCTTCATCTGCTGCAGGCCGTGGTAGTCGGTGTAGATGAGGTCGAAGGGCAGGGGCATGGTGAGTGGGCAGCTCCCCCGGCCTGGCGGCACCCCTAAGTTACTGAGAGAAGAGCCCTTCAGAGTCTGGGCCCCAAGAAACCCACCTGCCCAACCAGCTGCCCCAGTTCCTTAGAGCCCAGGATGAACTGTAAAAGTGCAGAGAGCTTAGCACACTCTCAGAAAGGAAGTGAGCAGGATGGCCCTGTACGGGAACGTAGGTGTTTCACTGCACAGGGCAATCCAGCGAGGGGCAGGTGGGACTGAGGTCAGTGTGGGCTCCTGTGCACCCAGCCTGGGCTACCTGCCGGGAAGAAGGGGCACTTTTTGTCATTGCCACAAATGTGCTCCTGCAGGGCTGTGGCTACCCAGAGAGGGAGCCTTTCTCTAACTTTCACAAATCCCATGGATGCTGGCTGCAGTCCTCAAGCTCAGTTATGTGTCTGGATGAGGGCCCCAAACCTCCTGCCTCAGAAGAGTGCAGTCTTGCAGGACTGACCGAGCTCCTGGCGCCCAGGGCTGGCTGAGGCCACAAGCTCCTGCAGGCCACTGGTCACCTGTTTCCCACTCCGGGCACCGCACGGGACCTGCCTGCCCTGACCTGCCGGGTCATTTACACACAGGTTTTCATCTGGGACAAGGTTGCCTCTGGTGACCTGGAAGACGCAGCTTGGTCAGAGAAGGGGTGGTGCCCCTCTGCCATCTGGCTGGAGCTGCTGGGTCATCTCCTCCTGCTGGCCCCCCCAGGTCCCCGGCTCCAGGAGCATGGACAGGAGGACATGGAAGGACATGACCACGCCCCATGGCCTCCTCTAGAATCCCCACATCTACTCAGTCCACCTCCCTAGGGAAGGGTTCAAAGCCCCCTGTCCCGGCAGCCACAGCTGCCATTTTAAACTCCTCTGCCCACAACCCCCCTGCCAGCATCCGTACAAACCAGCTCCTCCCTCCAGGAGCCCCTGCTTATTCCAACTCCACAGCCTCGGTGTCTCCCCTGCAGGGAATGATGAGGCATCTGGTCACTTGTTCATTCAGTTAAGTCTATGCTGAGCCCGAGTCAGGTGGGATGCGCCGTCCTCCGCAGAGACGGCCCTTCCACATTCCCTTCCCCACTCCACCAGAGGAGGACGCCCAGGAGCTCAGAATGCATGCAGAACCCGGTCAGGCACCTGCTTCCCCAAACACCCGCTCCCCACCTCAAGATAATTCTCTTTAACAAATGTTTCTTGAGTGCACGTGGGGTGCCAGGCCCTGTGCCCACATCATGAACTCAGAGACACGTGGGATGTGGCCCCAGCCCCAGGAGCACGAGCCATGTGAGGTGTGTATGCCTAGGGGTGCTGGAGTGGAGATCTGAACAGCATGTGCTGAGGCACAGTGGAGGTGTCCTGAGGAGGGGCCCATTGATGGAGGGATGGGCAGGGGGGTTGCCCAAGCAGAGAAGGCCACGTGCTCTGTCTTCATCTTCCTCTCTCAACAGCTCTTGGTGGACGCATCACCTCATGGAGCTGGATGTGACTGTCCTTTGCTCCCAGCCCAGATTGGGAAGCAGCCAGGCCATTGGGCCCCATCTCCCGGGGATGCTCACCTCCCCAGGCTTTGGGGCTCAGGTGCCAGCTCTGCAAGAGACCCAGGACACCTCCTACTAGGGAGGTCCTTCAGGGACCCACGTGATAAGCAGAGTCAGGCTGGGGAGGTGATGAGCTTTGACAAGGTCACCTGCTCATTAACGGCAAGGGGCCAGGATTGATCAGTTTCCTGGGCTGTGTCTGGGCTCCTTGAAACCATTCAGGCCAGGTGGAAAAGTACCGGCCCGAAAGGTGCATGCTCGCTTTGCGCATGCTCAGAAGCTCGGGGAGGGGATTGTGCACACCATCCGTTAGCACACTGTCCAAAGTGGCGCCGTGTCAATGATGTTTCTGGTCACCTGCCAACAGCGCTGTGATGGAAAGAGGTGGGGAGAGGCTGCCAGCAGAGGGACTAAGCCATCAGAGGTCAGCCTTACCCTGCAGAGAAGGGCAGCAAGAGGGAAGGTGCTTTCTCTGGGCCTTGCCCCCCACCTCCCGCTGGTACCCCCACCAACCTCTTGAGCTGTCCCCACACTGGCTTCCCCGCCATGTCAGAACCTTTGCTGCTAAGTGTGAGAGGGGAATGTGAAAACCTAATAACCGTTTCCTCCTCATTTCTTGTCTATAAGCTTGAAAATGGCCAAGGGCTCCTCCCCCATCCCTCCAATCCTTCCTGTCTTCCCCTCTTTCCAACCCAGACCGCCTGCCACACGGGATTCTCTGATCCAGGGCTTCTAAGGCAGTGCCTGCCTCTTCAGCTTTTTGGTTGAAATACCCAGAAAGCAAAGGAGAGGGAGCACAGGCCCCCGGGGTCTGGAGCCATCACAGGCAGCAGCTCCCACAACCTGGAGAGTTCATGAAATATTTGGTGGTACGTTTAAGTGTGGAACAAATTCTGCATTCACTCTGCAAGATGCCCCCGTTGTTTTCTGTGAAGCATGGACTTTCTCACTCCCAAAACTCCTCCAGTAAAACTGATGCCCCAGAAAGAAGCTTCATTTTTTTTGCCCTGGGGCTCCAGAAGTCCCCTCTTCCTCACCTCCCCAACCCAGTTGAGAACCACACACAAAAGGACACAAAGATGCTCCCTCTATCCCCTTCCTTGCAGAAACCAGGAAGGGGGTGGCTACTCCTCCCACATGGAATCTGGGTCTCGTAAAATTAAGACAATCCTGAAAATACAAACCGTAGGTGGGTCTAGGAGCTGCTACCTGCACCAGGAACATGACTGGCTTCCCTACAGATCTCTGGTTGGTTTCCAGGCAACATGTTATCTCTCTGTCCTGGGAGCTTCCTTTTGTTGCCCCATCACGGACCACACCCCTGACCCTAGTCCCAGACACCAGGGCCACTGAGAGGACAGAGGGGTTGTAGCACTTCACAGCCCTCTCCTGGGAGACCGCCACGCTGTGGTTCTAAGGGGAGTCCATCACCCTCACCATCTTCAAGGCTAACATTTTGGACACAGGCATCATTCTATGTGCTTTCAACTTACTGATGCATCAACTCCTTTCATCTTAGCAACTACCCTACCAGATCAGACCCATTCTCATCCTGTTCCCATCTTTACAGATTAGGAAACAGAGAGTCTGAGTAACTTACCCAAGGATACACAGCCAGGAAGGAGCAGAGCTGGGATCAGAGTCTTTCTACAGTGGAAACTTGGTCACATCTCCCCAGGGTCCCGACCCTTTCTGAGGCTACCCACTGCCTCTGAGCCAGGACTTCGAGGATGCTTCCCCACCTAACCCCTGTGGAAGCAACAGCTGCAGCCCCTGCACCACACCCTGTGCCCCCCAGGGTCTGCAGCAGCGTCTCCAGCACAGGCCCACTGAGTGTGCATGGAGGGAGCAAGGGAGTGGGCAGAAGGTGGACCCCCACTGAGCCCCACCTTATGCAGGACCCACTTGGGCAGTCAGTCCTCACCCCACGAAGCATCAGCCCTAAACCTTCGCACCCAGGTCCAGAGCCGGGCAGGAGCAGGGGCACCTCCTGAGCAATTGCTTCCCCCATGCACACCCCGCTCAGTGTGAAGTCAAAGTCTTGACTAAACCAGAAAAAAAGGGAGGAATATTAACGGATGGGGGAGAAGGAATCTACAATGAGACAGTAGCTGTCACCAGCATCCAACTAAGATAAGTGAGAGCGGACACTTCCTGTCTCTGTCACACGTAAGGCCAGGGGCCGCAGAAATTTCAAGGTGGACCCGGCCAAACCCTCCCCTCTGATCCTACCAAGGTTCTCCTGCGACGGTGCCCTGCTTTCACAGAAACCATTCCCTGGGTCTAGAATACTCTTCTCACCTCCACGTGCCTAACTCAAACATCGCCTCCTCCTCCAGGAAGCCTTACCTGAGACACCCCTCCCACTATGCTCCCTCCATACCTGGGACACACCTCTTCCCATCTGGAGGCCCCTTTGAGGGCAGGGTCAGGCCATCTTTAAAACTCAGGACCAAGGACAGGACCTGACCCACTGAAACATCTGCTGTACTCATGAAGCAGTAACAAAGCGGTAGATGAGATGACCCTCAGGAATAACTGGTTTCAATGTTTAACAGTTGGCCAAGAAAAGCCTCCCTGGAGACAGAGTGTGGGTGAGTGAGGGGCCCAGGGGCGAAGGTGCCTTGGCCACTGGACTTCGGGTCTGGACCTGAGCCCAGTGGCCCTCCACGTGGCTCAAAGGACATCACAGCAGAGGAGGGAGACCCGTCGGCCCTGAGACAGCAGCATCCCCTTCCCAGGAAGAGTTAAGGAGAAGCCCACATGTCCCCAGCCCCGGAAAACAAGGATTTTCAATGGAAGGGGAGGACGTCCCTGGAGGTGTCCGCAGTGGCCTCATTGCTCTTGTCAGAAGAAACCTGAGCCTTGTCCCCTGGAGAGCAGAAAGGTCAGCTGCGGGGAGACTGTAGTTTTATCACTTGTCTTTTAAGTTTACTTGTACGGGCAATTTTACGCTAAGTGATTGGCTGGAGCAGTGACATGAATTGAAAACGCCATCCCCCGACAACCTTCAGCCAAAGGGTCCTGGGAGGCGCGGCTGTGCATTTCCATCAATCCTGCTGAATCCGCAAAACGCTCCTGTCCAGATCTTTCTGCACCTCCAAGGCCAAGTCCTCATTTCTCTTGAACTCTCAGTCCAGGGCTGAGTCAAGAGGACGGTTCAGCAGCCCCCACAGATAAGGGTGAGCAGAGGGAGGACCTCAGGGACAGAAGGAACATGAAATGCATCTGCTGCGTACCCCACCATCTGCCCACTGCCAATAGCCAGTGCTTGGGAAGGACGGGGAAGTTTGCGTGAAATTGCCAAGCTGGCTGGTTAGAATATACTTCTGAGTATCCCCAGGCCAGATGAATAGGAGTCTAAATCCCAAGATGAAAGGGGTAAGGGTAGGGTGGTCCAGGGAAATGGAGCATTTCTGCAGGTCACCTGGTTAGAGTTCGCCCCTGCACTGTGCCCAAATTAATCCACCCGGAAAAGCTGCCCTCTCGGGGGAGGAAGGAATAGGAAATTACTGTTTAACGGGTATGGAGTTTCAGTTTTGCAGGAAGTGATCTGGAGATGGATGGTGGCGACGGTTGCACCACAATGTGAATGTGCTTTGCCACTGAACTGTGCCCTTCGAAGTGGGTACGGCAGCACATTTTATGTTATGTGCATCTTACTACAATTTTTTAAAAAGCCAGCCCAGCACAGTGGCTCATGCCTATAATCCCAGCATTTTAGGTGGCCTAGGTGGGAGGATCGTTTGAGTCCAGCAGTTTGAGACCAGCCCGGACGACATGGTGAAACCCCATCTCTACCAAAAATACAAAAAATTAGCCAGGCATGGTGGCGTGCGCCTGTCATTCCAGCTACTCAGGAGGCTGAGGTGGAAGAATCGTTTGAACCCAGGATGTTAAGGCTGCAGTAAACTGTGATCACACCATCGCACTCTAGCCTGGGCAAGAGAGTGAGACCCAGTCTTAAAAATATGAACGATTTAAAAATCATTTTTAAGTCAATCCATTCACACTCCTGGCTCCCATGCCAAGCACTCTGCCTCCCAGAGGGGCTGAGGCCCCATCTTCTCCAGCTGTCACATTCCCCACCTGCCTGGGACTCCCAGCTGGCCACAAACAACACAGGGGTTTAGCAAATATCCAGGGAAGGACTGGCTCAGGTGCTCTTTGCTAAAAGATCAAAGAGGAGGATGGGGAGATGGGATGAGGGAGGAAAAAAATAAACCTTCACTTCATAGAAGAAACCCTCGGCTAGGAATTCAAATGCTGAATTCTGGCAATGAAAAATATCCCTGGCCAGGAGCTCCAGCAGGCGTTTGCTGGGTAGCCTTCTGCAAGCCACCGCATCGCTCTGTTGTCCGCCTCCACATGTGGGACACGTGGTCAGGCGAATCTCCACGGTCTCTTTTAGGCTAAAAATTCTCTGGTTTTATTTCTCTCTGTGCCTTTGGTCTGTGGCTAGAAATAATCTCTCCAGGTAGTGCTCAAACTGTGGAACAAACTATTCTCTCTCTCTTTCTCTTGTGTGGGAGAGACCTAATTAAAAAGAATCCTTGCAAAGGGCTTAGAGATCTTTGGCTCCAGGGGCTGAAGTGCAGGCAGGATCCACAACTTCACTGGGTGCCTCTCAAGGGGAACACACAGCCGGGGCAGCCTGGGACGTTCCGTCTCCCCAGGGCCCTGAAATCCTCCAAACCTGACTAGTGCCCGTTTCCCAAGCATCATGGGCAGCCCCTGACCCCACCATGGCCCATTACCAGAGCAGGTCACTGTCTGGTCCCTGACAGATCAGATGGGGGCAGAAAGAACAAACTCAGAGGTTGAACTGGGCATCTAATGAGCTGCTTTAGGAAGCAGGGGTTAGGATCACTAACGAGGAAAGAATTACACAGTCCTGCAGCATTTTCTTCCTGCCCAGGATGGACTGACCTCCCTGTATCCAACAGAAGCAGCCCAGAGTTGCTTTATGGAGCCATTGGGATGGCCCTGCCCTCAGCTCCCATCTCCAAAAAGGCAGAGGCCCTTGAACATCCCCAGCACATACCCTGTGCCCTCGAGGGTTCAGGGCCACAGCTGAGAGCTGCCAGGCCCCTCGGGGTCTGTGGCTCAGAGGAAAAGGGAGTCCAAAGGCAGATGGGGGCACAGTACAGGTGCTCCTTATAGCCGAAGCCACCACAAAGCATGGGTGCGGGGGCAGGTGGGTTGCAAGGTGTGCGGTTGGCGGGGGGAGCCTCCAAAAGGGAAACTGAGGGAGCAGCGTATCCTCAACTCTGCAGACCCAAAGTGGGGCTGGCATCCAAAGCTGGCACTTTCTTCCCCAGTGTTCTTTCCTAGTAAGCAAACTCAGGGCTAAGAATAAGGCCGTGCTCCCAGGAGAGCTGGAGGAAACCGCACACTCATCCCCCGGCTGCCAGCACGGCTGCAGGAAGAGGAACAGGAATTCGGCCCTCCGGTTGTTCCCAGTCCTCTTCCTTACAGACAGGCCTCGATTTCTAGAACAAATGCCTGTAAACACTGAGCCTGAATCCAGGTTATCTCATCCAGGCTTTAGCTCCTGGTGCCCAGGCCACCCGGAGGGTTCCTCTATTTGTTCTGGGTTGGGGCCTGGACGTCAGGGATTATTTTTAGTTCCTCAGGTGATTCCTGTGTGCCAGGGGCTCTTGCTATGCTATCCAGTTCCATCAACCTTTGCTGAGAACCAACCTGTGCAGGCGCCTTGGGGTAAGACTCTGCTGTCAATCCCACTCAAGCAGTCTCGGTGGGAGATGAGGGCCAAAAGCTAAGACACAGCCCCTGCATCCTGGATTCGGATGTTGAAGGCCCCTGGCTCCACGTTAGAGATGCTGAGGAAAAAGCAGTCTGGCTCCCAGGAAAATGCATTCCTTTTACCAAAGCTACTCTGACTTGAGGGGCAGGTGGTGATATAGGATAGTGTTTTGTGATCCTAAATAATCTCAAATGGAGTCACTTATGACAAGTGACTCAGCCCACAGTGAAACTGCTGATCCTTCAAGTGATAAATGTATGCTGGACTGGGGTGATGAGACGACACCTGCTGTGGGAAGGCAGCCCCGAGACCCAACAAGAAAGCGAAGCCAGAGGCAGCTGAGAAATGACCACAGACGGCCCTGCAGAGGCTGCAGACACAGCAAAGAAACTGACTTCGAGGGACATTCGGACCCGCCTGGCTTGTCAGTCAGTGCACTCGTATCCCGAGCCACTGGCCTGTGGGTGCTGAATATATTTGCAGTGAAGGTTGGTGTGCAAAATCCTCGCACTAAACCCGGACTTGAAAGCATTTAATTGGCCACTGAGTCATAGTGAAACCTCCCACCTGGCGTTGGACTTAGCATAACTAGGCTGACTCAAACCTGACACCGTAGTCAGGAGGAGTGCTAGGGGGTTACTCGTACCATCTTGTGCTTCTGCCAGCTTCACCTAGAATAAAAAGGGCCCCAGACCAGCCCTGGCCCCAGTTTCCAAGAGGCAGGAACCCCTGAGTTTTACCCTTCCCGTGGGTGGCTCCTTCCAGTCTCCCTGACAGATGGTTCCTGAAGCTCGTCCACTGCCACCTTCCTCCTCTCCAGCCACCATCTGACAAGACACTCTCTTGGTCTGTCCTTGGCAGAGGAAGAACACTGGTCCCCCCATTCCTTCTTGAGAACCCACGATCCCTGAGATTCACAGATGCCCTGATGCCTCCTCCCCAGGGACGAA
This sequence comes from Rhinopithecus roxellana, assembly GCF_007565055.1. Classification (NCBI taxonomy): domain Eukaryota; kingdom Metazoa; phylum Chordata; class Mammalia; order Primates; family Cercopithecidae; genus Rhinopithecus; species Rhinopithecus roxellana. Next base: position 63,882,605 of record NC_044567.1, on the reverse strand, counting down.
TCCTGCCTCCTGTAGGAGCATCCAGAGGCCAGTCCTTCTCCTCATTTCTTTCTCTTTTGAGATTTTTCTTGTAGAGATTAGGTTTCACTTGCTCAGGTTGGTCTTGAACTCCTAGACTCAAGGGATCCGCCTATAATCCCAGCCTCCCAAAGTGCTGGGGTTACAGGTATGAGCTGAAGGCCTGGTCCGTCCTCATTTCTTATCTATCTCCCCAAGTTCTCCCCACTGTACTCGGGGTACATGGATCTCTCATGAGGGCCAGCGACATCATTTCCATGAGTCTTCCCTTGCAGCCCTCCCCAACACAGGCCAGGCCAGACCTGGGAAACGTGACACGGCACGGCCTCCATCCGTCTTGCTTTTTGGTCAATGTTCAGACTTGACCGGGGGCCTTGACTTGCAAGAAACAGACTCCCTGAGACACCAGTGCAGCACATGGAGCATAAGGGGAGACAAGGCCCTTGAGAGGAAGGTCGCTCCTGGATCCCAAGGAAGGATGAAGGGCAGGGGCCAGGGCAGCCCCAGGCCCCAGCAGCAGAAGCCCACAACCTTCCATGACATTTGGCTACACTGAATGAGATCCCACCACACTCGTCATGCCGGCGCCTGCTCCCTCTCTGTCCCCTTGCCCGCCATCTAGGTCTTCTGCCCACCCAGGTCTGAATTTCCCGGGGAAAAGTCTGACCGCCAGCCAACTTGGGTTGGGTGTCTGGCTGCCAGGTGTGGCTGGGATGCATGGCTCCTGCCCTCGCTCCCCACTCAGCCAGGAGATTAAAATGCCTCCTTGAAACTGAAGGAAGGGGAAGGAAAAAGGAGACAGGAGAGGGGCCGGGGATTTTTAGTGTAACATAATCGTCAGCCTCTCATGCCTCCTCTTGGAACAGGGAGGGTGATGCAAGAGAGCCGCCGTTCACAAGTCTAGGTGCCAAGACACGGTTCTTCCCCCTTTTCCTAATCTGTGTGCTTATAAGTTATAAAATAGTTCAAGCATCCAGAAAATTATAGAAAATCATATAATGTTCCAATGCTTCCATTTCCCAGCCTTGTCAAGCCTTAACATTTTGCCATATCTGGTTCAAATCCTTTTTGTTTAGGGGGTAACATATTACAAACCCTGGTGGAGCCCAAGGGTTGTTTTTCGGTCTTGTCCACTTCCTCGCATCTCCCGCTGCCTCCACCTGGCTCATGGGAAATGCCTTCCCCTCCCGCATCAAAGATAAAACAGAAACCATCAGAGGGGAGTGCCCGATCCCCAGCCCCCAGCCCGGGCCCCCCGTCCTGCTGCATTTACATCATACCCTGGTCTCTGCTCCTTCTCTCACCTCAGGGCAGAAGAGCTGTCCCTGTCCCTCCTCCTGGGACCCTCCCCTGAAGCCACTGCCAGCGATACTCTCTCCCTCCTGTGTCCACAACCTCCCTACTGTTCTGGCTCCTTCACATCCACATTTAAACATGACTGCACTCTCTTATCTTGAAAAATAAACAAGCACACCTTCCATCATGGGCTGAACTGTGGCCCCCCTAAAGGAGGGTGACGTCCTAACCCCCGTACCTGTGAATGTGACTTTATTTGGAACAAGGGTCTTTGCAGAGGTAATCAGGTTAAGATGAGGGCATTAGGGTGGGCCCTAATCCAATCTGACTGGTGTCCTTACAAAAAGAAGAAACGTGGCCGGGTGCAGTGGCTCACGCCTGTAATCCCAGCACTTTGGGAGGCCGAGGCAAGTGGATCACCTGAGGTCAGGAGTTTGAGACGAGCCTGGTCAACATGGCGAAACCCTGTCTCTACTAAAAATACAAAAATTGGCTGGGCGTGGTGGCGCACTCCTGTAGTCCCAGCTACTTGGGAGGCTGAGGCAGGAGAATCACTTGTATCTGGCAGTTGGAGGTTGCAGTGAGCCAAGACTGCACCACTGCACTCCAGCTGGGGGACAGGATGAGACTCTGTCTCAAAAAAAAAGAGGAAGAAGAAATGTGGACAGAGTTATGCATGGAGGGAGGGAGAGATGAGGACGCAGGGAGAACACCGTCTACCCTTCCAGGAATGTCTGCGGCTACCAGAAGACAGGGGAGAGGCTAGGACTGACTATTCCCTAGCACCTTCAGAGGGAGTCTTGATTTCAGACTTCCAGCCTCCAGGACTGTGACAGGATACATTTGTGTGGTCTACACCCCCTAGGATGTGGTCCTTCGACTGGTCACCCCCAGGAGGCAGACACACCTGCCTGCAATTCTATAACCCCCACTCCTGTGCTCTTTTTCCTCCGGCTCCTGGTCAAACTCCTGGGAGAAGTGCAGACACTCACGACCACTGTGTCCTCCCCATCCCGCCTTCCACACTCCCACAGCCGACTGGGTTTAGAACCTTTGTCCCCACGACTGCACCACAATGCTCTTTCCAAGGTGAGCAATGACATCTACGTGGCCAAATTCTCTTTCTTTCTCTCTTTCCTTCCTTCCTTCTCTCCTTCTTTATTTCCTCCTCCTCCTCCTCCTCTTCTTCTTCTTCTTTTTCTTCTTCTTCTTCTTCTCCTCCTCCCCTCCTCCCCTCCTCCTCCCCTCCTCCTCCTCCCCTCCTCTTCCCCTCCTCCTCCTCCTCCTCCTTCTTCTTCTTCTTTATTTTTTTTTTTTTTGAGACAGAGTCTTGCTTTGTCACCCAAGCTGGAATGCAGTAGCACGATCATGGCTGACTGTAGCCTCGACCTCCCAGGCTCAAGTGATCCTCCTGCCTCAGTCGCCTGAGTAGCTGGGACCACTGGCGCACTTAGCTAATTTTTTTGTTTTTGGTAAAGACCAGGTCTCACTATCTTGCCAAGGCTCGTCTTGAACTCCTGGTATCAAGCAATCCTCCCGCCATGACCTCCCAAAGTGCTGGGATTACAGGAGTGAGCTGCCCCACTCAGCCCCATGGGACCAAATTCTTTGGACATTTTTCAGTCTCTTTCTTACTTGGTTTCTCAATGAGCAATGTGTTGCTGGTCACATCATCCTTCTAGAAGCATCTTCTCATGGGCACCCATGACCACATCTTGCTTGCTCTTGGCTACTCCTCAGTCTCCTTTGCCTGTAAGAGGACTTTCTGTGTTGATATTTCCCAAGTCTGTGCCCCTCAAGCCTGTTTTCCCATCCCTTGGCAACTTCATCCACACTGTGTTCAACAACTCTCAACGGCCAAGACTCCATCTCCATGCCACACCTCCCCTGGGCCCATCACCCAGTGGCCTCCATGGGGCACCTCTGTTTCAACGTGTGCCCCAAACCCAGTGCTTTTCTCCCCTCCCCTCAGAGAAGGGCAGCATCCTCCGCCCTGGAGCTGGTTTGAGCTGCCCAGTTCAGCCTGGCTCTGGTCAGCTCAAGCTGGTTTCCAGCAGCTGTGCCCAGTTTGCATTAGCTCAGACCAGTCTGTGCCAGTCATATCCAGATCTGATCTCTGGGTTCCAACCCTAAGACCTGCCTCAGCTGGTCACCGTGGACTGTGCCGGAGGAAGCAGATGGAGTCTCCACCTTCGTCATTCTCTGGGAACCCTCCCCAGCCTTTCCTTTGGGCACTGGGCCCCAGGCAGGAGGCAGATTTCCAGCCTGGCTGCATGCTTGACAGCCAGGAGTTGTCTCTCCTAGTCCTCCTTATTTAAACATTCTCCTCTTAAGCTTTCATCATTTGCCAGTTAAGTCAACTAATTTTCTACTAAACCCAATTTCACTCATGGATGGAGGAAGAGCTCAGTAATTTTTCCTCATGCCATGTACTATTAATGATGCTTGAAATTATGCAAATAAAATTGATGAGCACAGCTGATTCTGGGAAAGCAGAAAGGGAAAGGCTTAACTTTAAAACGCCCACCCTGGACCTGTGCATGCACGAGGCCATCTCAGGATGCAACGGCTGGGCAGACGCTCAGGTTTGACTTTTCCTTCCCTCCATGCACAGCGGGGCACAGGCGGGGACTGGCTGACATCACCTCACTGCAATCTCATCACAGAGCGCATGGCTCCCTCGTGCCAACTCCTTCACCCTGGAAGCATCTTGCAGCAGCAAAGGCAGATGTGGATCCTGCACATTGCCCCAAATGTCACTCCAGTGAGCAGGTTAATTGAAACACCGAAACCCGAGGAGCGGAGCAGGGCCGGCTCATCCGTCCAGGCTTGTTGCTCCGTCAGTGGCCAGGACATCTGCCATGAACATCTGTGAATAAACTACAACAAACGTACAAGCTGCGTCTTTGTCCCGCCGCCTCCCATGCGGGTCATTTCGCCAGCCAAGGGAGATGTTTCTGTCACAGAAGCCAAGCCGAGACACTCGGAATTCAGATTACCTTCACATCCGGTTGACCTGTTTTCAAATTAAACTGGTGCTGCTCCCACAGAACGGCTCCCAGGGCTGAGAGGTGAGGCCCTGCGTGCTTCTGCCTCTCCCTGAAGGGCTCACGGTTACTCGGTGGGAACTCTGCCCAGGGCCCCATCCAGGCTACAATGGTTGCCATCTTACTATGGGTTGACAATGTGTCCCCCGCCCCCCACATTGATATATTGAAGTCCTAACCCCCAATTCTTCAGGCTATGACCTTATTTGGAGCTGGGGTCCTTACGGAGGTAATGGAGTTAACATGAGGGCATTAGGGTGGGCCCTAATGCAATAGGTCCTTATAGGGAGGGGACATCTGGACACAGACACGCTCACAGGGAGGCCACCAGGCAAAGGCAGAGATGATTGTAGAGATGTAGCTGCAGGACAAGGGTCACCAAGTTCCTCACCAGGAAACCACCAGGAGCCCAGAGAGAGGCCTGGGGCAGAGACTCCCTCACAGCCTCAGGAGGCCCCAGCCCTGCCAAAACCTTGCTCTTGGACCTGCAGCACGCTCCAGCGCCAGGATTCAGTTCGTTCACTCCTGCTGTGTGAGCCCCGCAGCGCATGCTCCATTGTTACGGCAGCTCTAGGAGGCTCATCCACATCTCAAGCTGCATTGACATCTCCGCTGCGAGGAAAGGCCTGCGTTTATGTATCAGAGAGGACCCGGCAGGGAATGTGCCTGGGAGCTCACAGCTGCACCTCCACCCTGGCCTCACATCTGTCACTGACCTCGCCAACTGTGGGGACCAATGCAATGCCCCCACTTTACAAAGGAAGAAGGAAGAAAGTACCTCCAAGAAAGGGCGTGGCACAAAGTGCATTTCAGACCAGCAGGTTCCCACCTGATGCCCTGGGCAGGATGCCAGAGGCCCCACCATCTGGGCCACCTCCACGGGGTGCCTCTGTGGCCTGACCCCCCAACTAGGCCACACTCCAGCAACCAAGGGTATCCTGGGTGTTCTCAAGAGTGCAGAGGAGGACTCAGGATGAATCCTCCCATTCTTTCTACATCTCTTCTAGAGCTCTGAGCCTGGGGCCCCAATCCCATCCTCCAGGACTGCACTAGGGACACAGATGAGGCCTTTTGAAGAAGCCATGCATTCTATAATGTCCCAGCCCCACCGCCACCCAGACTGTGTCCTGGGCTGAGGGGCTTAGAAAAGCCACAGCCTCAAGCTTTTCCAATTCGCAACCTTTGGTGGCCATTAGAATCACTGGGAGCTTAAACTTGTTACCTGGGCCCCCGCCCCAGATGAATGAAGTCAGAGATGCCTAGACTGGGGCCCAAACACTGGTAAGTTTCTAAAGTGCTTCAGGTGGTTTTGCTGCAGCCAGGGTTAAGAACCCCCACCCTGAATGTATTCCCACCATAGCTGATGCTGTAAATTTTGTAGGCATAACTGGGGAATTCTCCTGGGGAGGGTGGTTTGGTTTTTATTTTTATTCTTTCAGTTGTTTTTAAATTGCATTTGGTAGCAGATTTAGAAATCACCTTCCTAAGAAGATCCCCTGAGGTCGCTGAGCTGTTTACACCATTCTGCCCTGTCTGAGCAGGATCGTTCGTTCACCCCACAGGGGACCACGGGCCAGGGCATCTAAGCACAGTCCTGGTCCTACCCATTTAACAAGCTGCAAACCAGAGATGGGGCAACCTCTCCCTGGAGCTCCTTCAGATCTGCAAGAGCCTGAGAGGAAATGGAGCCTTGCTTGGTAAAAAACACTGATTCCTGTGGGCTGTGGATGTGCATGTGTGTGCAAGAGAGTGTGCATGCATGTCTGTATAGATGCATCATGTCTGCACATGCAGGAGCGTGCATTTGCACGTGTGTATGTGGAGTGTGTGCATATTCAGGTGTGTGAGTGGGTGTGCATGTGTGGGTGTGCACGTGTGGGTTCAGAGGCTATGAGTATGTGTCCATGAGTGTGCATGTGAGTGGGTGAGTATGCATGTATGTGCACACATGTGGTGGATATGCACGTGTATGCACGGGTGCATGCAGAGGCTGCATGAATGTATACACACACGTGTGCATGCATGTGAATGGGTGTTCACGTGTGTGTGCATGTGGGTCTCTATGTGTGCATGTCTGAGGGCATATGAATAGTAAAGAACAAGGCAGTAAAATACAATCAATAGTAAAGGAAAGGGCATTTCCTGATCTTGTCACTTTTTACCAGGGCCTCACTTTCAGGGCCTCCCAAGTGCAGCCACCCCCATTGTCCCTGCTCTGGCCCTGAGACAGGTGTTGGCAACTGTCCTGACCACAGGCTCAGTGCTGGGCCCAGGGGAGAGACCAGAAGAGGATGCAGAGCTCTGGGAAAGTAAGAGCTCAGGGTAAGGCAAGAGAGCAGAAATCCAGCATGGGCTGAGATGCAGAACAATTGAGTTCCATTCCCACCTCCCAAGGAGACTCGTCAGATATCTGCCTTTCTTACAGAAAGATGATACGGGTGGCATTGGGCTGTCATGAATGCAGAGGAGATGCCTTCTCATTCCTTGAGAATTCTTCCCATTCCCCAGAATTCTTCCCACTACATCCTGGGGTCTCTGGTGACCCAGGCATCAAGGGCCACTAGACCCTTGTTAGCTGCTCTGCTGAGGAAGGTCTGACTCATGGTCAGCCACAGCCACTGGCTGTGCCACTCACAAGTTGCTCAAGACCTTTTTAGCTTCCCCCAACCCAGGTCCCTTCTCTTCTCCCTCCTCCTCAGCCCTGCCCCTTCTGACTTCCCTGTAGGAAGCTTCCAGGCCAGGGAAAAATCACCTCTTTCCATAATCTGCAAATGTTAACTGCCTCTGCAGCGCTCTGCTCCACAGACAGCATCGATGCCTCTTCCAGGCCCTCTGTTCAGAGGGAGCCAGGGGTGGACACAGTTCAGTGTGCAGCAGTGGGTGCAGGCAAGCGAGGGGGCCCCACACTTGGCTCTAAAGTGGCCTGCACAGTGCAAACAGCTGGATCTGACAACAAGGTGTCACCAGGGTGAGAGCCAGAGTGAGGGATGTGCTGTTTCCCTCTCCCAGCATTGGGAGCCCCTCTGTGGGTTCAGCACTAGCACTCGGGGACAGCTCCCAGCCGGGTTCCTTGCAGCTCCTGGACCTGCTATTTCAAGGTGGGGATTTCCTCCCCTAGAGCCCACCCTCGACCTGGACGGTGCTTCTCAACACAGCCACAAGCACGCAGCTGCCTCTTTAGTCTCTGACATCAACCTGCTTCTGCCCCATAGCCTCACTTACATGTGCTGTTCCTCTCTGGAGACACTTTTTCATCTTTACTGAGCCTATCCATTGAATGCATTCACTTAAAAGGATGACTCCAGCGCTGTGAATTTCAGGCGATGGGGATGAAAACCTTCAAAGCACTGGGTCATTTAGCAGACTCCTAAGCAACACAACCCAGACCCAGCCTCCTTCTCCCACTACTCAAAACAACTGGTCCAGACTCCTTCCTCTGATCAGAGTCACGGACGTTCTTCCTGAGTTACTGGCAAACTCTGAGTTGCAGGGAAGAAGTGTAGAAACTAAGGAGCTGCCCAAGACTGGCGCTTTGCTGGGCCCTAGTGACCTAAGACTGCCATGGCTGTGTCCTCATCAGCATTCTCTGCTCTCCAACACTACTGTACTACACAGAGCATCAGCATTAGTGGAGAGAAGGCCAATTAGACCAGCAAGAGAGTAGGCAGGCTCTGGGGAGACACACAAGGAAACCACTTGAAAACCACCTGAGTAGAAGTTAATGGGCTAATGAAGAAAAGTTGATTCACATGCAAACAATTTTGGGGTCTTTAAGGAAGACCCTGAGGAATAATCTCATCAAATGTGGTGAGGAGGGGGGATAAAGAGAGGTTGGTTTGGTTAATGGGTACAAACATATAGATAGATAGAAGGAATAAGTTCTATGTTAGATAGCAGAGTAGGCCGGGCATGTGGCTCGTGCCTCTAATCCTAGCACTTTGGGAGGCTGAGGCAGGCAGATCACTTGAGCCCAGGAGTTTGAGAGCAGCCTGGGCAACATGGCGAAAACCCATCTCTATTTTAAAATAAATAAGATTTTAAAATATATGTATAGCAGAGGCTGGGCACAGTAGCTCACACCTATAATTCCAGCACTTTGGGAGGCCAAAATAGGTGGATCATCTGAGGTCAGGAGTTCGAGACCAGCCCTGGCCAACACGGTGAAACCCTGTCTCTACTAAAAATACAAAAATTAGCCCGGCGTGGTGGCACGCACCTGTAATCCCAGCTAACTCAGGAGGCTGAGGCAGGAGAATCTCTTGAACCTGGGAGGTGGAAGTTGCAGTGAGCCAAGATCGCGCCACTGCACTCCAGCCTGGGTGACAAGAGAGAAACTCCATTAAAAAAAAAAAAAAAAAAAAGCAAAGTAATAATATACACAAAGTTCAAGTTAAGGTTTTGCTTGGGGAGGAGGCAGAGAGATCGGCGGACACCAGACACAGAGTCGTTGGTGACAATGATCTTAAGTGGAAGGTCACACATGGGAGGTGATTTGACTCTCGTGTTTCACAACATACTTTAAATAGACTTTGTATGCATCAAATATCATATAATAAATATTAACAAAGGGAGAAAAATCTGTATTCCTATATCCCACAGAAACAGTGGTTAAAAATAAACCCAATCACACACTCTTACCCCCTTGGTATCCCCACACTCTCAGCCTCACCCCATCCTACCCTCAAGCACCCAGGGGAGCCTCTAATCACTCCCCTTCCACCTCCCACAGCATCTGAGGGACCCTGAAAAGCCCAGCACTGGGTAAGGGATAGGCACCACCCACCCACTCCCTTCACCCTCCACATCTTACTGGTCTCCAGACCCTAAAGTAGACCCAAGAAGGAGCCCAGTTCCAGAAGAGAAACCAAGCCTTCCAGGATGGCAGGCAGAGGGGCTCAAATGGCTTGCAGACGTGGCTCAACTCCACAAGCCAATACGTGTCAGTCTCTGAGCACAAACACCAGAGAAGGAGCCAGGCCCTGGCCAGACAGAGCTATGCAAATACACTTCCCTGCTACATCCCCCAAGACCGGGCAGAAGGAGGGGAATTGGAGTGGCGATGTCCTGCAGAACACCAGAAGGCCTCCCAGGGTCTCAGAGCCTCAGGGCCATGGGAGCTGCAGGTGGAGCAGGGGCTCCCACGGCCCCTGGGAGGGAGGGGAGGGGTTCCCTTCACCCCCTCCCTGCCCCACTCAATGCCAGTGGCTTTCCCCAGCACTCACCTCTGCAGCTCCTTCAGGGAGACTGTGACCCGCAGGCCATGGCCCAGGACATAGAGCGCAGCCAGAATGTCCGCCCACTGCACCATCTCCCCCAGGGGTCCGCCCTTCAGGACCCGAGGGCTGAACACGTCTCCGGACTCCTCCGTCAGGAAGCCGATGTGGACCAGGATCTGGGTTGGTGCAACACAGAGGGTGAACAGGGAGGAGCAGCAGCTCTCAGCCCCGCTCCCCAGGGCACTGGTCAGGAGACCAGCTGGCAGCAGACCCTGTCTCCAGGCCGGGCCCCAGCAGGTGCTTTCTGGCACCAGAGTGACCAGATCGGGCACTGGGGACACAGGCGAATAAGATAGTCATGTGCTTGCCCTCATGGAGCTTATGTTCCAGATGGAAGAGGTAGACAACAGTGAACACAGACAAGAGAGAATTTCATGAAATGATAAAGGCTCTGAAAGAAATGAAAGGGCAATGTGAGAGTCATGTAAATATCGACTGGGTGGAGGGAGGAAGAGAGGGAGGGAAGGAAGAAGGGAGGGATGAGCTAACAAAGCTCCCCAGAACATTCCCAAATTTCCAGGCCAATACCATGACTTTTCTGCCTGACATGAACCAGATGTACACAGAATGCAGGACCCCTTGGGGGCTTGTCATTCGATCCCAACCTTGAAAAGGGCCAGGGGCCAACACCACAGACATCTATCCTGACTCTGCATTTCCACCCCTCGCTCCCTCTGATCAAATTCAGAAGCCCACTACAGCTTGTTTGAAGACCTATTCCATGCCCACTTGGAAGTGGGGGCCCTGAGTTTTCTCAGCTCCTGCATATGAGGGGGCAGGGGCCACGCACCTGCTTCTGGTCCCTCCGGGTGGCCCCCAGCTTCTGCGCCAGGCGCTGGGCAGCCAGCGCCCACTGGGCTGTGAGCCTTTTGGTCCGCTTCTTCATGAAGATCAGGGACTCCTTCCCGCTGCCCATCAGGTCCAGGAGGTGAGACAGGTTGCTTCGGAAAACTGCCTGGAGGGGTCCAGACCTCAGTTCTCTCTGCCCCTCGACCTGTAGCCACCATCATTCCCCGCTGGCCTGGGGACAGGGGCTGGCACCCTCCCATGAGGCTGGGGCCTGCTCCAGCTTCTCCCACACTTTGTAAGGGACTCATCAGCCCCCAAAACTAGGGAGTCCTGCCCTCCCCATCAACACACCCTCCCCAGCCCAGCTCTAACCACGGGCACCCAGTCCTTCCAGGGAGGTAGCCAACCACAGCAGTTCCTGGGATCCCAACCACAGCAGGGAGGCAGTTGGCGGTGATCATAGCCAGAACTCTGATGGCAGGGGACAGATGTGGCCACCACAGCAACTGTGCGCCTCAAACCCATTAATTCAACGGTAAACCTCAGATGCATCGTCTGTCAAATATGATCACAGGAGGATGGCTGGGAACTTTAAGTGCAAATAAAGCGTCTGGACACAGAAAGCCCTCAATAAGTGACAGTTGCTATTACTACTATTCTACTCTATTAAGGGGGCACCTCCAGGCCCCCCACCTGCCCTGCAAAGAGGCCCAGCTTGGTGGCATCTCAAAGAAGACAGACAGGCCCTGTCAGGCTGGCCTCCTGTCTGCCCGGCAGGGTGGGCTGGAACTCGCCCGCACACCTGGCACAGCCGCTCAGTCTCATTCCCCCAGGGCAGAGGTTTCTGCCCACTGTCCCTAAGGATGTCCAGCCATGCCGGCCCCTCACCAGCCCACCCACCTCCCAGGCCCACCTGGACTTTGGGGAGGGGCTTGGGTGCCCTCTGGGCAGCCGTCTGGTTCCTCCAGGGCAGCGGGGGGCAGAACCACTCGACCTCACTGAGGTAGATGAGGAAGGAGCATTCGGTGCCGTCCACCCCGAAGAAGGCGTAGCAGGGGTCAGAGGTCCAGCGGGCACGCATCCACTGCAGAGAGGGCCAGGCTGTGCAGGGGGCTGCGCCAGCCCCACCAACCCTCGGGGGCTCCCCTGCACGTGCACCCCAGGGGCCCTGAGGTCAAGGATGGGGCCCATGTGGCCCGCCCTACTGATGCAACAGGGGACAGGGCAGAGAAGAGATAGAACAAGGACCTGCCTGAAGGACCCCAGAGATGGCAGGGGCGGGATCACCAGCCCTCATGTCTGGAAAGAGGAGGGACTGAGAGAGAACGCTGGCTCAAAGGTCTGGGGCAAAGAGCCAGGAGTCCTGGCTGTCTCACTCTCCCTTTGGTCCCCGTCTCCCCACTACCAGAGCAGGATTGGGCTAGAGGCCAAGGTGCCAGGGCTGGAGCCATGGCAGGATCCACCTGCAGTGATCCCAGATGGTCACTGAAGAAGGGGTCTGTGGCACCACTGCCCACCCCTTAGGGCGTTCAGAACCAGCGGGGGGCTGCCTTCATGGCTGTGGACAGCTCCTACAGGGGCAGACTTCATGCAGCCAGCGGTGGCCCCAGAGATGGGGCAGGAAGACTCTGTGTCCAGCTCTTGGCTGGGCCAGGAGGAACGGGGACAGGGCGGCCAGGGCCACTCCTCTGAGTCTCTGGGGGACTCTGGTTGCTGGCGGTGACACTCGGAGATTTAATCATTTGCTGTGAGAAAGCACCGACACCTGAGGGCGACTCCTCCTGGGGGATTTGGGTTGATGGGTGGGGTGGATGCACTGAGCAGAGAAGCCGTTTCCTTGAGGTTGGCCTCTGCCAGCTTGTGCCTAGGTTAGGGGCAGGGCTGGACAGAGAGGCCCTAGCTAGTGGACATCCCCGCCCCCAGCCCCAGGCCTCACCTCCACCTTCCCTGAGCAGTCAGGGAACTTGGGGTCACTGGGCGCCTCACACTGGTCCCGCCGGCCTTCTGACACTGTAGGGAGAGGTCACCTTGCTGAAGGCCTGGGTCCAAGGAGGAGCCCAGGGAGGGAGGCCTGGGTGCAGGAGGCAGCTTCCCACACAATCTGCTGCCAGACCTTCCCACCTTAAAGCTCACCAGCAGCACAACCCACCCACAAGGTCATCCCGGGCCTGGGCTGCCCGCAGCCTCCTCAGGGGATTCAGGAGCAATGAGGAGCTGGTGTGAACAGCTACCCAGCAGCCGCCTGGATGGGCAGACCTCATGCACCCACCTAAAAGCGTCCCCAGCGTTTTCTGAGTAGGCAGAAATGAGGTTTGCAGCCCCCAGCTCATTGCTCCTCACATCACAGGGACTGGAGGGGGCCACCCAGGGACCCTTCCCCACGTGGCCTCACTCCTGGAACTGTGGATCCCAGAGGCTGGGATTCCAGGGACCTCCACCGTCCTCAGCACCGTCCTGCCGGGTCGGGGGGAGTGAACCCCTAGTCCTCCCCCTGAAAGCCTAAACTGGGGCCCCGAAGAGCCAGAAGAGCTGCTGTCAAGAGAGGTCAGCCACACCTCAGGTGTCCCACCCTTCCAGGGCCCACCCAGCACCCAGTTCATTGGCTCCCTGGGGTAGAGGGCACCCCCACCCCCCTGGCACCCACCCTTGCTGTGCAGGAGCAGGCTGTGGCGCAGGATCTGGTCCACCTTCACAGCAATGTCGGAGACGTTCTGGGCAATAGCCTGGATCCGCTCCATGAGGCCGGCCCCAGGGGGCATCCTAAGTGGGAGAAGCTAGAGGTGAGCCACAGAACCGGCCAAGATGATCTTCCCAGGAAGGCCCTGCCAGTAGGCCCACAGGCAAAGATGGCAGGCTCTGCAATACCCCAGGCTCCCAAACCCTAACCCCAAGCAGACCAAATGGTGGGGAGTGGATCGGGTGGGAAGATGGAGCTGGCAGCCTACCCCATCCAGTACACACGTTACAGACATCTAGGAAAGCCCATATCTGCACATGTTCATCATGACTTCATGTGTGCCCACAACTGCACATGTGCCCACAACTGCATGTGCTATCATATCTGCAGAGAGGCCCTTACTAGTGGACATCCCTGCCCCTCGGCCCCAGGCCTCACATCCACCTTCCCTGAGCAGTCAGGGAACATATCTTCATGTGCCCACAACTGTACAGGTGCCACATCTGCGCATGTCCCCACATCTGCGCATGTCCCCACATATGCATGTGCCCACAACTGCACGTGTGCCTACAACTGCACACATACCCACAACTGCACACATACCCATAACTGCACATGTGATCACATTTGCATGTGTGCCCACGACTGCACATGCGACCCTATCTGCACATGTGACCCTATCTGTACATGCGACCCTATCTGCACATGTGACCCTATCTGCACATGTGACCCTATCTGCACATGCAACCCTATCTGCACGTGTCAGGCATGTCTGTGCATTACTGCACGTGTGCTGAAGGGCAACACATGGGGCTGAAACAGGCAGAGGAATTCCATTCAAGAGCCTGGCTAGGTTCTGTCCAGGGACCACACAAGTGACAGAGGCCTTTTCCCAGGCACAGCCAGGCCTCTCCCAGTCTGTCTCTCTATTTCCTCCCAAGAGGCCGTATTGTGCCAAAATGAATTCCACCCACAGAAGCCTGGGAACTGGCCAGGTATTAAAACTCCGGTGAATTCTCACTGGCTTCCTGAGAACAAATCCTTCCCAGGATCTTAAAGGAGGTGACTGCCACCACCACAGCCCTCCACCTCACCATCGATACCAGTGTTGCTTTTATTTTTGGAGAATTCATTTCCTGTGTTGATTACTACTCAGCTCTCAGGGACATTTATTAGCCGTCATAGGTCGTGCTTCTCTCATTGCAAACTTCTATTGAGATGGATTCCCCTCGGCTGGCAGATCTTCTCACACAAAGACAGTCCTGGGGGTCTTTCTCCAGGAAGCTGCTGACCTTTTTTTAAACATATTAATTCGGTTTCCTTTGATTCTCACCTCACCCCGTGGCTTTGCCGGCCCTGTTTAAGCTCTGTTTATCCCTATACAAGGTCTTTATGGTTGCACATAACAGAAATTCAATGAAGGATTTTTCCAACCTGGGCTCCGCTCGGGTCTGCAAACCCCACCTCTCCTCATCTTCTGAGCCTGGTAAGCTGCCCACTAGAGAAGGCATAACAGAAACCCTCAATGGCCACCCGCCCTCTGCAGCCATCCTCCTCTCCCACCTCCACCTTTCCTAAGGAAAGAAAGGGCAGTAGCCCCATACACGTCAGGGGACTAGTCAGGATGACAGGTGGGGGCAAAGCAGACACAGAAGTGGAGGGGACAAAAGGCAGATGACAGGAATGGGGAATGAGCCGCCTATGTACACACATGCATACACACACATGCATATATACACATGCACACACACATATGCACACGCACACACACATGCACACAGGCACTCACACATGCACACACACACATGCATGCATACACATGGACGCACACACGTGCACATGTAAATACACCCCAGTAGACACATGCACACATGCACACAGACACACACATGCACACATAAACAAGCACACACGCACACACGGACACACGCACACACATGCACATGCATGCACACATGCACACACAGATGCACACTCTTGCACACACGCATGCACACACGCACACACACATGCACACACGTACACACAATCCAGTCTGTCCTCTCACTCTTTAGTTCAGTGCCCAAGGCCAACTTTGACAAAAACAAACAAACATAAAACTCTTAAAATAAAAAATGCCACCACTTTTGTGTTAGTTTCCTTAGGCAACTGAAATAATCTCCACAAACCAGGTGGCTTAAAACCACACCCATTTCTCCTCTGGCAGCTCTGGAGGCTGGAAGTCAGACAGCAAGGCGGCAGCAGGGCCAGTGCCTTCCGACTCTGGAGGAGTCTCCCCCAGGCCTCCCTCCCAACTTCCGGAAGTAGCAGCAGCCCTCAGTGTTCCTCAGCCCGTGGCTACTTCACCCCGACCTCCACCTCCACCTTCACACGGCCTTCTCCCCTGTGTGTGTCTGTGTCCACCTTCCTCTCTTTATAAGAACACCAGCCATGGAACCAAGGCCCATCCAAATCCAGCAGCACCTCCTCTTAATTTGACTACATCTGCAAAGACCTTATATCCAAATAAGGTTACAGTCACAGGTCCTGGGGACCAGGGCTTGGACATGGCTTTTTGGAGCACAAAGTTGAATGCACGACAGCCTTCTGTGAGATTGCAAAGAAGAAAGAGAAGAGACTTAAAAGCCACCTGCTTCGTTTGCTCAAAAAATCCTCAGGCAGAAGGAGGTAGGAGTATTTTTCATCCGTCCAAAACACATCAAGGTTCACTACCATTACCAGTACCACACAAAGAGATGAGAGAAGCTCAGCCCCCTATGAGCTGTGTGACCCTGGGCAGGTCACTGAGCCTCTCTGTGTTCACCAGTCTTGTCTTTTAAGAAATAAGGGCAGCTACTATCGTGAGGCCTGAACGAAGAGAGAGCTGTAAAGTGCGTGGCCAGCGGTACCTGTGTGACATCAGCACTGTTTGCATTCGTGTTCAGCACTGATATTGATGTGGCTGAAGCAGCAGCCACAGGGACTTGGGTTAGACCAGGGCACATCAACCTTTTCTCATTATGGCCCATCTAGGAAGTTTCTTAGACGTTCTTACCGCTACTATGCTTGTTTAAGAACCAGTGTTTGCCCTTTTGGCAGTGATGTGCTCCCACCGAGAATGCCTGGGCTCACCCCAAGAAGAAACATGCCGATTTGATGTCTGCTGGGCTCTGAAATCAGTCCAGATGAAGATCGTGGAGCTGCTTTCCATGCTGATCTACAGGGGCAGGATGGACGCTCCTTTGACAGGAATGAATATTTTTTTATATACAGAGAGAGAGGGAGAGAGAGAAGGGCTCTCACTCTGCCACCCTGGACAGAGGCTGGAGTGCAGCGGCGAGATCACCTGCAGCCTCAACCTCCGGCGCTCAAGCGATCATCCCAATTCAGTTTCCCAAGTTGTTGGGACCATATGTATGAGCCACCATGTCCAGCTAATTTTTAAAAAAATTTTCTGTAGAAAATACGTTGCACAGGCTGTTCTCCAACTCCTGGGCTCAAGTGATCCTCCCGCCTCGTTCTCTGAAAGTGCTGGGATTACAGGTGTGAGCCACCATACCCGGCCTGGAATGAATATTTCAAGGACAGAGTGCAGAGGCAGGGAAACCTCCACTGTTGCAGGGTCAGGGTTGGAGACCAGCAAGGGCAGCTAAGGCCGGGCTCTAGGGCTCCCATCATGACAGGAGGCACGCAAGGTGGAGAAAAACTGGGCGCCTGTCCTAGCTTCTAACCAGAGACCCCAGGGCACAAACAACCTATGTCAAGACAAGCCAGGGGTCCTGCCAGGTCAACTAGAGACTTTGGAATGGACCTCAACCCATTTCAGCCCCTCCTGGAGACACCTCTCCTTCTCCATCTGTGCTACAAGAGCCAGATCACTTTCTGAATCTCCTGCCCCACTGCGGGTGTGGTTGTGAGTGGCCACCCTGAAACCCCGAACGGAGTCCTGAGTCCTCGAGGACAGGGACTCAATTATCCTGTGTGGAGCCGGGCGCTGCCCAGTGTGGGCCACGTGCTCGGGGCTCCATCACTGTAGGCTGAAGAGTGTCTCCAAAATTCATGTCCAGCTGGAACTTCAGAATGCGGCCTTATGTGAGGGATAAAAGACAAAACGTAATGTGCAGTGTATACTGCTCAGGTGATGGGTGCACCAAAATCTCGCAAATCACCACTAAAGAACTTACTCGTGTAACCAAATACTACCTGTTCCCCAATAACCTATGGACATAAAAAAAATTTTTTTTCATGAAGTTACTGCTATGTGCAATGACATAGACGAATCTGAGTCACAATGTTGAGCATGATAAGCCAAATAAAAAAGATTATGGGCTGGGCACGTGGCTCACGCCTGTAATCCCAGCACTTTGGGAGGCTGAGGTGGGTGGATCACCTGAAGTCAGGAGTTTGAGACCAGCGGGCCAACATGGTGAAACCCCATCTCTACTAAAAATACAAAAACAAAAAATTAGCCGGGTGTGATGGCGCACACCTGTAATCCCAGCTACTCAAGAGGCTGAGGCAGGAGAATCACTTGAACCCAGGAAGCGGAGGTTGCAGTGAGCCGAGATTGTGTCACTGCACTCCAGCCTGGTGACAAAGCAAGACTCTGTCTCAAAAAAAAAAAAAAAAAGATAATGTACTCTGTGACTCCATTTATATGATGTTCAAGAACAGGCAAAAGTAATGCTGATAGAAGCCAGCATAGAAGTTAGGTTTAGGGACTAAGAATGACTTCTGCTGAAGGAACACAGGAAATATTGTGTACTAGAAATATTCTATGTAACCTAATCTCGGTAGGTGAATCTGTCTATATGTGAAACTCCATCAAGTTCTACCTTTAATATTAGTGTACTTTATGAAAAATACACCTCAATAAATTGTTTTTTTGAGACAGGGTTTCGCTCTCGTTGCCCAGGCTGGAGTGCAATGGCACAATCCCAGCTCACTGCAACCTCTGCTTCCTGGGTTCAAGCGATTCTCCTACCTCAGCCTCCCAAGTAGCTGGGATTACAGGCATGTGCCACCACGCCTGGCTAATTTTTGTATTTTTAATAGAGACGAGGTTTCACCATGTTGGCCAGGCTGGTCTCGAACTCCTGACCTCGTGATCCGCCTACCTCAGCCTCCCAAAGTGCTGGGATTACAGGTGTGAGCCACCATGCCCGGCCAATAAACTTATTTTTTAATAAACGAAAGAAAGCAAGCAAGAAAGCAAGAAAGAGGCCTTACTTGGGAATAGGGTCTTTGCAGATGTAATTAGTTCAGGTGAGGTCATATCGGATCAGGCTGGCCCTAAGTCCAATGACTGGGGTCCTTCTAAGAAGGCCACGTGCAGACACCCAGGGGAGAAGTCCATGTGACGAAGGAGGCAGAGAGTGGAGTGATGCATCTGCTGGAAAAAGAAGGCCAGGCACTGCCAGCGTCCACCAGGAGCATCCAGGAAGGGGCAGGGAGGGGTCTCCCCTTGAACTTTGGAAGGAATACAGCCCTGCAGACACCCTAATTTCAGACTTCTGTCTCCAGAACTGGGAAAGAGTAAATTTCTGTTAGTTTCAGGCATCTAGTTTGTGGTCATTTTTTATGGCAACCCTAGGAAACTATGATAATCACCATCTGCAGAATTGAGGGGAAATGGTTTTTAATCCATCACAAAAGAGAGTCCAGGCCCAGGCCCAGAGGCTCACGCCTGTAGTCCCAGTACTTTGGGAGGGCAAGGCAGGAGGATCACTTGAACCCAGGAGTTCGAGACCAGCCTGAGCAACCGAGTGATACACTATCTCTATAAATAATTTTCAAAATTAGCTGGGCATGGTGGTGTGCACCTGTGGTCCCAGGTACTCAGATTGAGGCAAGAGGATCGTTTGAGCCCATGAAGTCAAGGCTGCAGTGAGCTGTGATCGCACCACTGCACACCAGCCTGGGTGACAGAACAAGACTTTGTTTAAAAAAAAAAAAAAAAGAGAGAGAGAGAGCCTAGGTTCTCCTGGATGTTCCTGCTCTCAGGAAGTTCTTTTTGCCAACCATGTCCCTACTGCTGAAGGCCAAGCTTTAATTCACCTGCCGCTCTCATAGGAAAGAAAGAAATCAAGGGATGCCCTTGAGTTTCAAGCCCTGGGTCAGTGACTCTCCACATTATCCAGAGATGTATTGGAAAGAGTGAAACCCGGGAAGTCAGAGGTCCTGAGTTCAAATCCTCGCTGCATTTCACATTTGTGTGGCCTTAGGCAAGTTACCTAACCTCTCTGAACTCAGGCTTTAACTCCTGTGAAATCTGAGTAACAGAGTTATTGTGAGGATTAGCTGTGAGGCCAAATGTAAAGTACTCAGCATACAGGAGATGCTCAATACATGCTTGATATGCTTTTGCTCCCCAGGGACAGCAGTCATCCCATTCCTGAGAGGAAGCATCATACGCCCAAATACAAAGCAAAGCGCTTTACTTTCTGGGAGATTCAGCAATTTTCCTACGACAAGCATGTCTGTGTAAAACCTATCGCCAGCACAGGCTTTAAATAGTGCAGATGGCATCTGTCTGATTTAACAAGTTCAACTTGTTCAAAACAGAATTACTTGGCATCACTATTATTATACTGGACTTAGCATTTGCACAGCCCTTTCTATTTTCAAACCATATACGATGAGGCTTCTTTCCCTGAGAGGTTTTTCTAAAAGTGACAACAAAAGTAGATGTCATAAAGCCTCAAACCGCAACAGATCTATGGCCTGGGAAATGCCTGGTTGGAAAAGAAAAAGAGGGGCTGGACTGGGGGGACGGTGGCCAATGACCTTCAGCCAATGTGGTCTGGGGAACCCAGGGCCTTGGTGTTGCCACCGTGGGGTAGGCAGCACAAGCACTGACTTCTCCACCAGGGCCAGGAGGTACAGGCCAGAGCCCATGATGATTTTAGGGACCCTCGAAACGTTTGAATTTCTTTAAAAATTGGGGGGCAAAAAAACCCTTGTAGATCAAGGAAAACATTTTAATACATGATTTTCATATATTATAAAATATAATTTTTGCCATGGGTTAAATGACGTTCCCCCCTTCAAATTCATATGTTGCAGCCCTATCCCCCAATAGGTAAGAATGTGACTTTACTTGAAAACAGGGTCACTGCAGATGTAATGTGTGATTATAGGAGGTCATATTGGAGTGACCAATATGACTGGTGTTTTTATCAAAAGGGGAAATTTGGTCTGAAACTCACATACAGAGAGAACACCATGTGAAGACTCTAATTGTGCTCCCATCAGTCAAGGAACAACCAGAAGCCAGGAGCAGGGCCTGGAACAGATCCTTCCCTAGCACTGCCTGCTGACACCTTGATCTCAGACTTCCGGCCTCCAAAACAGTGAGACAATCAATTTCTATTGTTTAATCCAGTGGTCCCCAACATTTTTAGTACCCAGGACCAGTTTCTTGGAAGACCATTTTTCCATAGACCCAGGGACAGGGGCAGTGGAGGTGGTTTCAGGATGATTCAAGCGCATTACATTGACTGTGCATTTTATTTCTATTATTATGAAATAATTGGGCCGGGCGCGGTGGCTCAAGCCTGTAATCCCAGCACTTTGGGAGGCTGAGACAGGCGGATCACGAGGTCAGGAGATCGAGACCATCCTGGCTAACACAGTGAAACCCCATCTCTACTAAAAAAATACAAAAAAACTAGCTGGGCAAGGTGGCGGGCGCCTGTAGTCCCAGCTACTCGGGAGGCTGAGGCAGGAGAATGGCGTAAACCCGGGAGGCGGAGCTTGCAGTGAGCTGAGATCTGGCCACTGCACTCCAGCCTGGGCGACAGAGCGAAACTCCGTCTCAAAAAAAAAAAAAAAAAAAAAGAAAGAAAGAAATAATTATACAACTCACCACCATGTAGAATCAGTGGGAGTCCTGAGCTTATTTTCCTGCAACTAGATGGTCCCATTTGGGGGTGATGGGAGACTATGACAGATCATCAGGTATTAGATTTTCATCAGAAGCAGGCAACCTAGATCCCTCACATGTGTGGTTCACAATAGGGTTTTCAAGCCTATGAGAATCTAATCCCACTGCTGATCTGACAGGAGGCGGAGCTCAAGCAGTAATGGGAGCGATGAGGAGCGGCTGTAAATATGGATGAAGCCTCACTTGCTTGCCTGCTGCCCACTTCCTGCTGTGCAGCCAGGTTCCTAACAGGCCATGGAGCAGTACCAGTCTATGCCAGGGGGTTAGGGACAGGTGGTTTAATACAATCAGTTTGTGCTTCTTTGTTACAGCAGCCCTAGGAAACCAATGCCATTTAAAATCTTTTTTTTTTTTTTTTGAGACAGAGTCTCACTCTGTCGCCCAGGCTGGAGTGCACTGTCACAATATCAGCTGACTGCAATCTCCACCTCCCCGGTTCAAGGAATTCTCTGTCTCAGCCTCCTGGGTAGCTGGGATTACAGGTGCCCACCACCACGCCCAGCTAATTTTTGTATTTTTAGTAGAGATGGGGTTTCACCTTCTTGGCCAGGCTGGTCTTGAACTCCTGACCTCATGATCCACCTGCCTCGGCCTCCCAAAGTGCTGGGATTACAGGCATGAGCCACCTTGCCCAGCCTAAAATCTTTTCTATGGACATCATAAGGCCGCCCAGGGAGGCAAGACTTCTTTTAGACTTTTAGGAGGACACGAGAAAACCGTTCCACTAACGATAATGACAGTTACACAGCCAACCGGTATTGAGCACTCACTTGTCCAGCTCTTTCTATACTCTGATCTCATTTAATGCCCATGACAACATCCTGGTCCCTCTTAATGCCCCCATTGGACAGATCAGGAAGGAAACCAAGGCACAGCAAGGCTGACTGACTTGCTTAGGGTCACACAGTTATTAAATGAGAAAATCAGTCCAACCAGGCAGCCTAGCCCCAAAGCTCACCCCGCCCAGCACAGAAGGCTGCTACACAGGCAACATGGCTGGAGAGGGACAGCTGGAGACAATGTTCCTGGTGGCGAACAGGGAGCCAGGTGAGCCTAATGAATGCCTGGACACAACTGCAGTGCCTACAAGCTTACGAGGGCCCTCCAGGCCTTGGTCTTCAGCAAAGGAAGCAGCCTAGAGCCACAAATGGAACACTGTCTTCAATCAATCAGAAAAGGCTGCCCTGAGACACGCTGGGTTGCTGGAAGAAAATCCATTTTCCACCTCTTACACCCCAGGAAGGTGGTGCCAACAGGGGGGCTCTGAGACAGGCAGGAATGCACCATTTCACCTGGAAGGGGTCCATGCACAGGGTGGGGGCAGGACATCAGGATCGAGGCCAAAACTGAGCAAAAGGCCCGGCAGGAGGCGAGGCCGAAGCTGCTCTGGCAGAAGGAGTTTCCCAGGCAACAACCACCCTAACCCCTGTAGAATCCATTACCAGGGTATGAACCTTGAATTCTATCTACCCCGGCAGGGGGGCAGGGGACAATCCACTGGGCCTTACTCCCACCACCAAGTGCACCCAGTCCTTCTCCAGCTGGCACAGATGCCCCTGAGCCCTTTGGTCCTGCCTGTAGTCCATTTTCCTTTCTTTTCTTTTCTGCCTTCATTACATGCATTTTAAGAGAGGACGTCTGTTAACCCAGGCGAGCTTGAACCGGTGGCTTCCGGCAGAGCAGCATGAACACGAACAGTGAAGACCTGGCCCGTGAGAGTCAGGGAGAGGGGAGGCTGGAGGGCTCAGGAGGGGTGTCCCCAGAGGAGGTCCCATCATCCACGTGCATACACACATATTTACCACATGCCTGCTCGGTGCTGGGCTCTAGGCACAGAGGAACCAAACACAGATGAACCAAACGCAGGCCCAGCCTCAAGGATTCCCTGAGGGAGGTTATCAGGGAGAGGGGTCAGAGGGGAGAGCAATCTAGGGTGTGTCTGTGTGGGGTGACCCTGGGGCGCATCACAGGGTATCACTGAGCCACTCAAGGGCAAGAGGGAAGAACACGCAGGTACCCAAGAGCCCATACTGTACGTGCAGTAACAGGTGAGCTGGGCAGCTCCAGCATGTCCACACCCACACATCCGAAAGATGGGCCTGCCCTTGGGCCGGGCGCGGTGGCTCACGCCTGTAATCCCAGCACTTTGGGAGGCTGAGGTGGGCGGATCACGAGGTCAGGAGATCGAGACCATCCTGGCGAATACGGTGAAACCCCATCTCTACTAAAAATACAAAAAAAAATAGCCAGGCGCGCTGGCGGGTGCCTGTAGTCCCAGCTTCTAGGGAGGCTGAGGCAGGAGAATGGCATGAACCCGGGAGGCAGCGGAGCTTGCAGTGAGTGGAGATCACGCCACT
Source organism: Rhinopithecus roxellana (assembly GCF_007565055.1). Taxonomy (NCBI): domain Eukaryota; kingdom Metazoa; phylum Chordata; class Mammalia; order Primates; family Cercopithecidae; genus Rhinopithecus; species Rhinopithecus roxellana. Next base: position 63,859,221 of record NC_044567.1, on the reverse strand, counting down.
GCACTCCAACCTGGACGACAGAGCGAGACTCCGTCTCAAAAAAAAAAAAAAAAAAAAGAAGGGCCTGCCCTGGACCTGCTCCAGGGAGCTCACCCCTCAGCCCTTGGAGTGTCCCGCTGATAAGAGTGTCCCTGTTTACCTGGGGCCTTGGGCCACCCCCGACAGTCTGTGCTTCCCTGTGACTGATGGTGGGGGCCTCGGGCCACACCGCCTCAGCTTGACCTCTGGAAGGGCCAGAGACTGAGATCAGCCCCTGAGTGGTCAGTCATGCCTCTGAGACTGAGCCCCCATAACATCGCTAGACACCAAGGCAGGCAACACCCATGCGTGTTGTCCCACATTGTAGCTGGGAGAGCAAGTGTGGTCATAGCTCCACTGGGAGAGGGACACTGGTGCTCCATGTGGATCTCCAGGGCCCGGCCCTGCCCGTGCGCCGCTCCCCTTGGCTGATTTTCATCCATATCCTTTCACAGGAATAAGCTGTCACTGTGAGAATCATGGCTGTGCTGAGTTCTGAGTCCTCCTAGCAAATCACTGAACCTCAGGGTGGCCTTGGGGACCCCAGATGTTCTGTGCCAGTGCCCTGCATCTGGAGCCCTAGGACTAGCCTAAGGTCACCTTCTCCTCACCACACAGGGTCTGCCAGTTTCCTTCTTGACCAGCACTTGGGGCTTCACTGGGGGGCAAAGGCCACTGGCCCATCACAGTCCTGGAGCGTCCTTCTAAAGACTTCCTACCTGGCCGAGCATGGTGGCTCATGCCTGTAATCCCAGCACTTTGGGAGGCTGGGGCAGGTGGATCACCTGAGGTCAGGTGTTCGAGACCAGCCTGGCCAACATGGTGAAACCCCATCTCCCCTAAAAATACAGAAATTAGCCAGGTGTGGTGGCACATGCCTGTGGTCCCAGCTACTCTGGAGGCTGAGGTGGGAGGACTGCTTGAGCCCAGAAGGTTGAGACTTCAGTGAGCCGTGATTGAGCCACTGCACTCCAGGCTGGGCAACAGAGCGAGACCCTGTCTCAAAAAGAGACTTCCTACCTCCTGGCCCTGATACCACACCTGCCTTGCTGTGCTGGCTTTTCTTATTCAGTGGGGTCAGGGGACACACTCCAGGAAGCCTCCTGCCCTCCTCAAGGCCTGTTAGGGCCACGGAGGGCTTAGAAGAGGAACAACCTGTGTTCGAAGCACCGAGAACTTTGGAGCCAGCCAGGCCACCAGGCTGGCCCTGTGCTGCATGTCCTGGACCCACGAGCCTCTCTGAGCCTTGGCTCCCTTGTCTGTCAAAGGAGGCAGCCCTGGGAGAGCTGTGCGAAGGAGTAAGCAATAGAAGGTGCTTGCCTTGCCTGCTCCTATGAACCATGTCTGTGTCCCCACAAAATTTCCATGTTGAAATCCTAATCCCCAGGGCCAGGCGCAGTGGCTCACGCCTGTAATCTCAGCAATTTGGGAGGCTGACGTGAGCAGATTGCCTGAGCTCAGGAGTTTGAGACCACCCTGGGAAACATGGTGAAACACTGATTCTACTAAAAATACAAAAAATTAGCTAGGGGTGGTGGCGGGTGCCTGTAATCCTAGCTACTCTGGAGGCTGAGGCAGGAGCATCGCTTGAACCCAGAAGGCGGAGGTTGCAGTGAGCTGAGATTTACCACTGCACTCCAGCCTGGGTGACAGAGGGAGACCCTGTCTCCAGAAAAGGAAAGAAGGAAGGAAGGAAGGAAGGAAGGAAGGAAGGAAGGAAGGAAGGAAGGAAGGAAGGAAGGAAGGGAGGAGGGAGGGAGGGAGGGAGGGAGGGAGGGAGGGAGGGAGGGAGGGAAGGAGGGAAAGAACGAAGGAGGAAGGAAGGAAGGAAGGAAGGAAGGAAGGAAGGAAGGAAGGAAGGAAGGAAGGAAGGAAGGAATGCTAACCCGTAATGTGATGGTATTAGGAGGTGGGGCTTTTGAGGGGTGATTAGGTCATAAGGGTGGAGCCCTCATGAATGGTATTAGTGCCCTTATAACAGGCCCCTGGCTGGGCGCAGTGGCTCACACCTGTAATCCCAGCACTTTGGGAGGCCAAGGCAGGTGGATCACCTGAGGTCAGGAGTTTGAGACCAGCCTGTCCAACATGGTGAAACCCCATCTCTACCAAAAATACAAAAATTAGCTGGGTGTGGTGGTGTGCACCTGTAATCCCAGCTACTCAGGAGGCTGAGGCAGGAGAATTGCTTGAATCTGGGAGGCAGAGGTTGCAGTGAGCCAAGATTGTGCCACTGCACTCCAGCCTGGGTGACAGTGGGAGACTCGGTCTCCAAAAAAAGGTCCCAGAGAGTTCTCTCAGCCTCTTCCCACTGTGTGAAGATACAGCAAGAAGTTGACCATCCCCCAAAGTTTGGCCCTCCCCCAAAGCTGACCATGCTGGCACCCTGGTCTCAGACCTCCAGCCTCCAAAACTTTGAGAAATGAATGCTTGAGGCTGGGCATGGTGACTCACACCTGTAATCCAAGTACTTTGGGAGGCTGAGGTGGCCCAATTGCTTGAGCTCAGGAGTTCAAGACCAGCCTGAGCAACACGGCAAAACCCTATCTCTACAAAAATATAAAAATTAGCCAGGGATGGTGGCATGCATCTGTAGTCTCAGCTACTCAGGAGGCCAGGGCAGGATTGCTCGAGCCTGAGAGGCAGAGGCTGCAGGGAGCTGTGATTGTGCCACTGCACTCTAGCCTGGGCAACAGAGGGAGACCCTGTCTCAAGAAAAGGAAGAAAGAAAGAAATGTCTGTTGTCTATGAGCCCCCCAGGCCATGGAATTTTGCTATTGCAGCCTGAAATCCTAAGACACCTATACGTAGTTACAGGTATACCTATACTTAGGTATACCTAGCGCTCATACCTAGTTTTAATGATTATTGGTGATGTTATTACTATCATTATTATCACTACTCATAATGGACATTCAGTCAAAGTTAGGTCTCACCCCCTTCTGGATGAAGTCCCAGTTAGATCTGCCCAACAACAGAATGGACCACGTCAGAAAGCAGTGAGTCTCCCAACCCTGAAATTGCCCCACCCGAGGTTTCAATGGCTCAGAAGGACCGAGGACAGGACTACCGCCCCTGCTGAGGGGGTGACCCTGAGATCCACCACTCACTGTCCCTCTTCAGACCGAGGACTCAGTGGGGCCTGGGTTCCTGGTGGTGGTGAGTCTGGCCCATGCCTTGGCACACGATCCTGTAGTGACAGATTATTCCCCAAGCCAGGCCAGGAGAGCACCCACATCACGGCCAATAAGAGGGGAGGGAAGGTCTCCGGTCCCACCCTGCCTTCGACAGAAAAGCTGGAGACATTCATCATGATCAGGAAGCCCTCAGGGCCAACAGGACATACTTGCAGCCTGAAGGATCCCACCTCCCTCCCAGCCCGGCAGGGACTGCACTGGGAACTTGGGACTTTTTCACATCCCATCCCCAATAAATGTGGCTGTCGTGTGGTTGGTCTGGCTCTCGGCACTGCGGGGCTGTGCTAACAGCACAGGCCTGGCTCAGACCTAGACGGGATCCTCCTCACCAAGCTGCTGGTGACATTCAAAGTTCAGAAGTGCCCAATAGAGGGTGACTGTTATTATTATTTACTATTGTCATTAATTATCATCATTAATTATGATGATGATTAATAATTATTACTTCAGCCAGCTCTGCAGCAAAGTCCGTTGGAATCCAGAACATGCCCTGGGGGTCGAGGGCTGCCCTTGGGTGGCACTGGCTGAAAGAGTGCCCTGACCTGCCAACCACATGCCTCTATCCCAGTGAAGGTACCCACGGTGGCCCGAGACAGCTTCTGAGACCAGAGGGGTTTGCAGACAGCTCTGGGCGGGGATGGGGAGAGGGAACGGTGACTTCCCAGGCTATCTGGTGTGTTCCCTGAGAGCTCTCCCCTCCCTGCCTGCTGAAGCCACCCCTTGGTGGGTCCAAACCCATCACAGTGACCTCCCGTGGGCTCAGTCACCTCCCATGGGCACTGTGACCTCAAGAGCCTGCCTGGGTCCCAAGGTCCCAGGTCGTCTGACAGATATAGTGGCTTTCCCAAGGTCAGACGGCAAGCTCCCAGGACTGACACTGCCCTGCACCAGCCTTGCATTTCCTCACTGCCTCTGCAAAACAGCTCAATACACCTGGCATGGGAGACCTGGGCCTCAGTATATTTTCTGCACACCCACTAAGCCCCAGGCGTTCCACCAAAACCATCGTTTCTTACTTGGAAAGTGAAAGAATGCCAAGCGAGGCCTCTGGTCACTGTCCACCCTTCTTCCCGAGGCCGACCTCGTGCAGCCAGCCTCCAGGCACTGCCCCAGGGGACCAAAGAGGCAGCCAACACTGCAGGCCACATGCCAGACCCAGATGTTCTGTTCCCTCCACCACCTGAGGCCTAGGGCAACAGGCTGGGGCCAGCGGAGAACTCTGGCTCCGCAGGTGGCCAGTGGCAGATCACTACTTCCTCGCAGGCCCCAATCCTCAACTCCCTTCAGGATGGTCCCCCAAAGAGGCCCCTGAGACTCAGTCCCTTCCTCCTGGCCCCACGAGGTTACCACTGATTCTGGTCCAGTCTGCTTACTCTCCAGGCCACCTCCAGAAGGAGGTTTAATTCTGACTTCCTCTCCTGATTTATGAGAGTTGCATTCAATTAACGGGGGTATTGATCTCCCAGCCGCTGGCTAGGGTGCTTGCTGGGGCTGTTATTTTATTATGAAACTGATCACTTTCCTTTTTAAAACACAGAGACTCACGTACACAGGTGCCTACAGACACGCATACCGGGAGACCTGAGTGCACACGGCTGGAAACGTGAGCGCCGGAGCCAGGGAGACAGATCCTCTCTGTCACCGTGTCTCTGTGTCCGCCTCTGTCTCTTTCACACACACCACACGGGACATGGAGCCCCCACCCCAGCATCCAGCCTGGCTTGCATTTGCACTGCTCTCTTCTGCTTCAGCTCCTCCTTGGCTCCATCCAGAGCCACCCCCGAGGCTGGGGAGGCCCCCTCCCCAAGTGAGAACAGAGAGGACTCCTCTCTCCCAAACTAAAAATAAATACATAAATACACCCATGCACACATGCACTCCCCCTGTTAAAAGGACAGAGCTGGGGCTGGGCTGTGTGCGGTGTCATTACCACCTGCCCGGGGAAGCAAAGCCTGAGATCACTGTGTTCCAGGGACAATGGCAGAACCAGCAGGAGGAGCCACAGGGACATGGGGCCAGGCATGGTGCAGCCACTGGAAGGACCTGGATGAGCTGGGGACCATGAGGGAGAGGGGAGTAGAGGAGGGACTTGGTCTTATCGATGACTTAGAAAGACCTCACTGGGCCAGACATGGTGGCTAACACCTGTAATCCCAGCACTTTGGGAGGCCAAGGTGGGCAGATCACATGAGATCAGGAGTTTAAGACCAGCCTGAGCAATATGGCGAAATCCCATTTCTACTGCAAATACAAAAAAATTAGCCGGGCGTGGTGGTGCACACCTGTAATCCCAGCTACTTGGGAGGCTGAGGCGGGAGAATTGCTTGAACCCTGGAGGCGGAGGGTGCAGTGAGTCTAGATCGTGCCACTGCACTCCAGCCTGGGCAACAGAGCAAGATTCTGTAAAAAAAGAAAAAAAGAAAAGAAAGAAAAGGAAAAAGAAAGAAAGGAAGGAAAGGAGGGAGGGAGGAAGGGAGGGAGGGAGGGAGTGAAAGAAAAACCCCAGTGGCTGCTGAGTTGGGAAGAGCTGGTTGGGGTCAGTTGGTGGGGTGAGAAGAGGTGGGCTTCTAAGGTGTATTCTGAAGGTGGGAGAATTTGCTGAGGGACAGGGTGAGCGTATGAGAGAGGACAGTCAGGAGTGACTGTAAGGTCGGCATCCAAGCCATGGCAATAATGGCGCTGATACAGCCTGCGATGGGGGCTGGGGAAGAAGGGGGTCCTGGGTGCAACCAGGAGACCCCAAGTCTGAGCATTCCCAGGACACCCAGGTGGGTCGGCAGGTGCCTATTCTGAGAGCAGCGGCATCCAGGGCTACAGCCCCAGCTTAAGATACAAACTGAGGAGTCTAGAGGACAAAGGTGGTTTTTTTTTTTTGTTTTGTTTTGTTTTTTGTTTTTTTTGTTTTACGAGACAGACTCTCACTCTGTTACCCAGGCTAGAGTGCAATGGTGCGATCTTGGCTCACTGCAGCCTCTGCCTCTCGGCTTCAAGCGATTCTCCTGCTTCAGCCTCCTGAGTAGCTGGGATTACAGGCATGTGCCACCATGCCTGGCTAATGTTTGTATTTTTAGTAGAGACATGGTTTCTCCATGTTGTTCAGGCTGGTCTTGAACTCCCGACCTCAGGTGATTCGACCACCTCGGCCTCCCAAAGTGCTGGGATTATAGGCATGAGCCACCACACCTGGCCTGAAGATGGTTTTTAGAGCCACCAAAGTTCAGGGTTCAAGCCCACCACTGCCCCTCACTCACCAGGTCCTCCAGCCACAGTGCTCCCAGGTAGCCCCCCCTCCCTGGTCTGCCTCCCTCGGGCTCAGCCACGTCTGGGTCTGCAGGGTCATCTGCTCCTTCCCTCTGTCCAGAGCGCTGGCTGTCTCCCCAGTCAAAACGTCCCTCCTTCAAGGCTATCCCAAACTCCCCCTGTGCTATGGGGACTTGGTGATTCTAAGCCTCCCACAGCATGGCTGGGTCACCCCTTTCTCTAGACTCTAACAGTACAAGGAAAGGAAAGGAGACAAGCTATTCTTCCGAGCACCGAGCACAAGGCCCAGGCCTCCCATCAGCATCATCTCTAACACACTTGAAGAACCTGAGGCTGGCAGAGCCCAAGGCCGCCCAGGTCTGCCCCACTCCCAGCGGCCACCGGCCAGGCTGGGCACCAGGCATGCAGTGGAATTCCATCTCTTTTGTGCCCTCCACTTGCTCTCAAATCTCCAGCCCAGACTCCGCACACACTAGGCATTCAACTAATACAGGCAGCCTCAAATTTCGGTGGTTTTATGGCCTTATGGAAAATTCAAAGATCATTACTATTTGGCTTTAGGATACATAATACGATGCCATTTGCAGCAAATCTGCCTCCCTAATTATGTTTTCCTAGGCTAAAATCACAAATTTACTTTCCCTGAGGACACACCAGCCATGAGTGGAAGGCGGCAGCCCAGAAGCTTCCAAAAGGGCTGAGGAAAAATAGTGGAGGTGTTTTTCTAAGCCATAGGAAATTTCTAAGTGGGGAATCCAAGTGCAGGCACCTGTGGGTTTTCTGGAAACGCAGCAGCAGGCACTCCTGCAGGACTCTTGCCGGTCTAGCTGCAGGTTGGTTAACCTGGAGTCAGGTTCAGGGTGGGGAGGAGGCAGGAGTGTTTGTGCACAGGGGCGTGTGAGCAGGTGGCTTTCACAGGCCCTCGACACACCCACCATTTCTCTCCCTGAAACCAGCAACCACAGTGTCCCTGAAATTGATGGCTCTGCCTGTGGGTGTGATGGGGTCTGCCCACATGGATGGTTGCGATTTCCCAGGAGGAAGCTGGGAGGTGGCACGTGTTTCCCCTTCCCCAACAAGTTCCCTCCTTCCCCAGGAGGAGACAAAGGGCAGGGCAGGGGAGGGAGGCACAGGCCAGGACTGGAACAAATCACAGAACCACTGGATGTGTCAGCAGTACCACCTCCAGTCCAAGAAGGCAGATCTGGAGTCCAGGTCCACTGGACCCTCAGCTCTGCTGCCTGCAGCAGTATCCTCAACAGAGATCAACAAGGCCTGCTCCTGACCTGGCGAACAGGCCTACAGACAAAGGCTGCGTCAGAGGCACAGCTGGTGGCAGACAGGAAAGCAGAAAGAATGAAAGAAGGGCAAAGGACTGGATCCGAGGGAGAAAGATGGAGCCGGGGGGCAGGGGCTGGATCTGAGGGCACACAGACAGTGTCAGAGAAGAAGGATCTGTGCACACAGAGAGGAATAGAATATGGCCTCATGCCTCAGGGGGATTTCCAAGGAAGCTGAGATCCCTTTGCCAGCACTCCTCATCTCTACGACAGCCTCGCTGCTTCCCCTCCTGCCACCCTGTTAATCGAGTTTTCACTCAGCAGTCAGAATGATCTTTTTAAAAAATAAATCCAGTAGGCCAGGCGCGGTGGCTCACACCTATAATCCCAGAACTTTGGGAGGCCGAGAGGGTGGATCACCTGAGTTCAGGAGTTCAAGACCAACCTAGGCAATAGGGCAAAATCCCATCTCTACTAAAAATACAAAAATTAGGCCGGGCGCAGTGGCTCACAACTGTAATCTCAGCACTTTCGGAAGCCAAGGCAGGTGGATCACGAGGTCAGGAGATCAAGACCATCCTGGCCAACATGGTGACACCTGTCTCTACTAAAGATACAAAAATCAGCTGGGCATGGTGTCATGTGCCTGTAATCCCAGCTACTCGGGAGGCTGAGGCAGGAGAATCGCTTGAACCCGGGCGGCAGAGTTTGCAGTGAGCCAAGATCGTGCCACTGCACTCCAGCCTGGGCAACAGAGTGAGACTCCATCTGAAAACACAAAAAACAAAAAATAAAAATTAGCTGGGCATGGTGTCACACACACCTGTAATCCCAGCTACTTGGGAGGCTGAGGCAGAAGAATTGCTTGAACCCAGGAGGCGGAAGCTGCAGTGACTCGAGACCGTGCCACTGCTGGTCTCCAGCCTGGGCAACAGAGCAAGACTCCATCTCAAAAAATAAATAAAAATAAATAAAACCTCTTAGAAAGGGACAAAAACCAAACCACACATAACCACATATTTAATGAATCATCAAGAGCACAGTGCACAGTGCTTAGAAATGTGGGCTGTGGAGCCAGTCGGCCTGAACCCAAAGCTGGGTCCAGCCTCTTACAGCTGTGCAACTTTGGGTGAATTACTGAACTTCTCTGTGCCTCAGTTTCTTCCTCTGGGAGAAAAAGTTTCCTCCTCTGTGAGAGTAAAGATTTAATTAAATCTTAAAGATTAAACTGTAAGATGGTTTGTGAGATAGGTAAGATCACGGCACTTATGCAGTAAGAACCATGCCAGGTGCTTAGTGCACTTTGAGTAAATGTCAGCTAATATGAGGGTAATGATGCTCACACCAGATTGGCCCACCAGGCATCCAGGACATTCACTCAATCGGCAAGGCCAGTTAGAGGTTAGCCCTATGGCCAACAGCCCAGCACTAGCAGGCTACATGGCATAGGATCCCACACCAGTCCACATAGGCGCACTGTGTTTCAGGCCTGACTCAGGCAGGCGTCCCTCCAACCCTCCTGTGGGCACAGTGGCCTCCTGTGGGTCAGCATTTCCTTCTGTTTCACCCAACTCTGTACTTTAGAAATGCCTAGAGCTTTGGCTTTTCCATCACACACGCTGGCTGAGAAACAGCTTTTCTGCAAATTGTCTAAACGTGTGTTTCAAGTTTAATTTTTAGCAGCTAGAATACATTTAGCAAATCCATGTCATAAAGAACTCCAATATATAAAAGAGGGAAAGTGGAGCTTTTCTCCCTGGAATAGGGTGGGGTCAAAATCCCTCCTTCCACATCCACTTCTAGGGGCCAGTCGGGACAGCCTGACCTCCTGCACTCCTGTTCTCTGAGGTCCAGGAGATGCCTCATATACCTAGGACACATGATTTGGATGTCACATCACATGTGCCCCGGAGATGCTGCTGGGGCATGTAGGATAGCAGCACAGACTCTGGGGCTCTCAGACATCCTGGCCGGAGTAGGAGAATATTTAGAATAAATAAACCAGAAAGTTCTACTTGGCAAAAATGGCCAGGGGTACATTAGTAACATGCCCTCAACACAGAGTTCAAAATCATCACAAAAACAATATTTTTAAAAAAGGCTGGGTGGCTCATGCCTGTAATCTCAGCACTTTGGGAAGCTGAGACGGGTGGATCACCCGAGGTCAGGAGTTTGGAGACCAGCCTGGCCAACATGGTGAAACCCCATCTCTACTAAAAAGAACAGAAAAACTAACTGGTGTGGTGGTGCACTCCTGTAATCCCAGCTACTCAGGAGGCTGAGTCACGAGAATCACTTGAACCTGGGAGGCAGAGGTTGCAGTGAGCCAAGATCATGTCACTTAACTCCAGCCCAGAGTAAGACTGTCTCAAAAACAAATTTTTTTTTAATATTTAAAAGGCAGTAGATGTAATCCCAACTTTGGGAGGCCAAAGTGGGTGGATCACGAGGTTAGGAGTTCGAGACGAGCCTCGCCAACATAGTAAAACCCTGTCTCTACTAAAAACACAAAAATTAGTCAGGTGTGGTGGCATGCACCTGTAGTCCCAGCTACTTGGGAGGCTGAGGCAGGAGAACTGCTTGAACCTGGGAGACGGAGGTTGCAGTGGGCGGAGACTATGCCATTGCACTCTCTAGCCTGGGTGACAGAGTGAGACTCCATCTCAAAAAAAAAAAAAGGCAGTGGAATACGTCCTGTGAGATGCCACTTACATGGAATTTGTTAAAATCACACACTATGCATTTATAATGTGGGTGTGTATTAAACATATGTGCAAATGTGCTTGGAATGGACTGGAAAAACTCACAGCAAATTCAGGGAGGCACTTGTCTCTAGGGAGGAGTCGTTAAAAGGCCCTTCAGTTTTCATCTGTGATGTTTTATTTAAAGAGGAAAACAGGCCACAAACGCGACAAAATGTTAACAGTTGTTAAATTTGGGTGGTAGAAGTGCGCTCTGGGCTGAATTACCATATAGTCAAAATCTTCTCCAGATTCACAAAAGGAGATGACGGACAGCATCCCGGGCAGAGTGGCAGGTGCCACCGCTCCCCTGCTCCGCGTGCCTCCTCCCCACATCCCCTCACCTGTCTGCGGGAAAGTGCAGGTCGCCGCCAGCCCGGTGCAGCTCACTGACGTTCTCCAGCCTGGCCAGTGCGTCCATGCGCTTCACCATCAGCTCCAGCAGGTCGCTCATCTTGCGCAGGACGCCGCGGGACTCGGGGCCCCCCATCACTGTGGGCAGAGTATGGGTATGGTTAGGGGAGGCCCGAGCAGCCTGGAGGCCACCTGAGGCCACCTGGTGTCCAGGCTGGGGCAGCTCAGACAAAGCTGGCCCCAAAACCCCCCAGCACCAACACCAGACCCCAGCCTCAGCCCTATCTTCCCAGGCGCTCCTGACCCCTTTGCTGCATTGTTTTGCGGTGCAGAGAACAGCATCGTGGTGGAGTGAGAGCCCTGGGCAGCCCTGTCCCCACCAGCCATGTGACATTGGGATCATTTCCTAAGCCCTCTGGGCCTCAATTTTGTCAACTGTAAAATGGAGCTTTAGATGTAATCTTTGAGGTCTCCTGGGGCCCAACAACCCTCATATCTGTGAGATGGCAGAGAAGGCCCAGCATTGGGACAGAAGCTCCAGAGCCCCCAAACAGCAAGCTCCAGGCAGGACTTCTAGATCAGGGTTCCTAGCAGTGCGGCCAATCACCCGGCAGCATCTGAATCTTCTAGCCAGGCTGTTAAAATTCAGATTTCTGGGCCTTGGTCTAGATTTGCCAATTCAACTGTCTAGGGTCCGGGGCCCAGGAATCTGCACTTTCCTTGCTCCTCACGGATCCGGACATGCAGGGAAGCTGGGAGCCTGTGTTCAGGGGCCCAGGGCCCTGTTGCTTCCCCAGCCCTCCTTCTCCTGCCCGGCCTCTGGGCCCTAACCCCATCTCTTCCCCATCCCTCTTCCCTGGACCCTCCTGTAGGAAACCCTAATGCATGTGTTCTGAATCTCCAGCTGGTCTTTGGGTTCTCAAAGATCAACTGACAAGGGCAGGTTCCCTGGGGCTGAGGCGCCTGCTCTTCCCTCTGCTCCCAGCCTGGGCAGGGGAGACCTTGTGAAGAAGAAAATTAAATGAAAATGAGGCATTTCGACCAAGATCCCATCAGCCAGACTGCAATCCTCCACGGCTTCCTTTCTAATCATTCCCGATCATTAGCGCTGCACGTGCCAGTGTGCAGGAGCGAGCTCTCGCCTTCCTTTTAAATTAAATCTGAAGGCTTCACATTGCCCCTCCACACAGTCCATAGGGTGCTGGGCTCCAGGCACTAAAATCCCCAACTCAGCTCCTCCCAAACCCCTATGGGTTGGGCTTGAAATCACTCCCCAAAAAGGAGCCAAGTCACCTGGGGACGCGAACCTTTGACACTCAGGCTGCCAGCCCAGGGGCCCAGTGGAGGATGCCATGGGTTGGGCTCCCCAGAAGCAGAGCCTGGGACAAGGGTTTGAGGGTGAGTAGTTTAAACGGGAGCTAATGGAAACCTCGGCAGGAGAGTGAGGAAGAGAGACGGGGAAGCTGGGGAAGCTGGGGAAGCTGGGGAAAGCTGCACTGCCGAGAATGTTACCACCAGGGCGCCCAAGCTCAGCCCTGCCAGGGAGCCCCGAGACCAAGTAGAGCACACTACAGTCACCCCACCTGGGGAGGGCAAGGGGCCTGGGGCCTCTGCCTGCTGACCCCCGTGTGACCGGGGCAGTCACTGAATGGCTCTGAGCTTCAGCAATCCCGTCTCAAGGCAAGAATAACAGGCCCCATCTGCAGACCAACATCACAGCACCAGGAAGGTGACAAGAGAGAGGCCACTGAGAAGAGGCGGAGCAGGGAGAGGAGAGAAGGAACTAGAGGCTGTGAGCTGAGCAGGGGCAGCCGGCAGCCTCTGCATCACCGCGGCTGCTGTCACATTTCTGCTTTGCTTCTGTCCTTCTTCCCTGGCTCCGGCCGGCCCAGCCACTGCTGCCGCGTTCCCACCCTGATATAAGTCACCCCCTGGTGGGGCTCCCCTGCCAGGTGAACCCGCCTGAGGTCAGAAGGGAGGCCACAGGAGCTGGGGAGGGGCCACTCACACCTCGTGGAAATGCCCGCCAGGCTAGGGCTGCAAAACAGGAGAAGCTGCAATTTCCTTAAAGACACAGGGCTCCTGGCTCTGAAGAATAGGCATGAATGGGAGCAGGGGGGAAGTGGGGGGCAGAAGAAAAGGAGGAGAGAGAGGCAGAGATGCCCAGGAAGGCTCACGGATGGGGTTGGGCATTGGAGAAAATGGGCATATTTCCTCCCCACCCCAAGAGCTGAAGCAGCAAAGGACCTCCCCACAAGTCTCTCTACGGAAAACAGAGTGGATTTTCAAAAATTCAGCTGGGAGCGGGCAATTTCACACTAGCATGAAATGACACTAACTCAGGTCCCTCCAGCCTCTCAGGCCCTCCCCACGCACTCACACACTCAATCGGTTAATCTGGGCAGCTCTGGTGAGCCATCACTCATAGCTTGGGCTGGAGTAGTCCTTCTCCAAAGTAGTGGGATGAAAACAGGATATAGATGGCTCGCTCTCTCTTTGAGCTTCCCAGAGGTGGGGGCAATGGTTTACATTTTCAGATCACTCTCATTTCAGAGATGCCTGCCCAAGCCCACCATCCAAATTCAATACCGAGCTTGCAACCAGTGCTTGTAGCACAGAGTAAATGAAAAGATTCCCATCATTTCAGCTAAAAAAACTGGAGGACTCAGATGACCTGCCTGGCCACTGCTTTCCACAAGTCCACGGGGCACCACTGGTATTGTGACCACTTGAAGGGTATCATGGAGTCGTGCAGTACACAGCCTGCCTGGCCTCACTGGGCAGCCCTGGTGGGCTGTCGCTCACAGCTCAGGCTGGAGTATCCTTTCCCCAAAGGACTAAGATGAAAAAAGGAATAACAGACCACAGCTGGGATGCCGTAGCGGTGCTGTGGCCAGAGCACTCCGCTGACTGACCACAGAGCCTGGTCAGTAGCTCGCTCCTGCAGATGCAGCACCCCGCTAGTGCTGAGCCCACAGCATGGCTTTTGGGGTGATGCTGTGTTCCCTGGAGTGCCTCAGGCCTGGCACCCTGTCTGCTGCTGTACCGGTCCCACTCTCCAAGCCCACCCCAAGCTTCCTCTGCTCCTGCCCATCGCCTGAGCCCCTCCCACAAACCTCACGGTCACAGCTCCCCACCTACACCCCACGCTCCCAGCCCCATTGCACAGGCTGAAAAACAGTTGATGGGCCAAAAACTATGAGGTCTGGCCTAGAGCTGCAGGGGCCCCTGACAGTCGACAAAGCAGAGGCTGCAGCAGCAGCATGGTGGCATGGGCCTGGTCCAGAGGGGTGTGGCAGAAGCCTGGACTCCAGGCCTGCTCTGCCACGGACCAGACAGGTGCGCAGGTCACCGTTCTTCTCTTGGCCTCAATTTACTCTCATGTAAAACGAGGGGGCTGGGCTCATGGAGCTCTGAGTCCCTATCACCCTGACTTCCGTTTCTGACTTCCCCTAATTGCCTCCAGAGATTCGAGAAATGGGAAAAGAAAGAATCACTCCTATAAAAGCTGGCAGCAGGCCAGGCGCAGTGGCTCATGCCTATAATCTCAGCACTTGGGGCGGTCAAGGTGGATGGATCGCTTGAGCTCGGGAGTTCAAGACCAGCCTGGGCAACATGGCAAAACCCTTTTCAATAAAAAATACAAAGATCAGCCAGGCATGGTGGCATGTGCCTGTAATCCCAGCTACTTTCAGGGCTGAGGTGGGAGGATTGCTGGAGCCCATGAGATTGAGGCTGCAGTGAGCTACACTGCACTCCCGCCTGGGCAACAGAGCGAGACCTTCTCTCAAACAAACAAACGAAAACCCTGAGGGCATACAGAGGCATGGGTCATTGCAGCCTGGGTTTCACGATGACCATGCCCACAGAGCCAGATCCCCCATCTATAGTTCTTCAAGCCCCACCTGGACCAAGGCAGCAAGAGTCCCACCCCCCAGTTCCAGGGGCTCAGGAGCTGCTCCCATCTTCTGCAGATGGCATGGAACTCCAGAAAGCACTGAGACCTGGGGAGATAGCGCTGCCCCTTCCCAACGAGCCCTTGGGGTACCAGGCACATTTTCTACTCTAAAAATGCCCAAAGACAAGGCAGGGGGTGGGTACCCAGGAGGGAAGCAGGTTAGGCCGACCTTCCCCCAGTGACCCACTCCCCTAAAAGCCACCACTGGCCCTGGGACTGTCAGCAGAGCCAGCTGACATCGCTTCCCCCGAGTCACTTCACCACTCTTGGCGTCAGCTAAATTGAAATATATTTAATGTGAGGCCCCAGTGATACATCTCAGAACAGGCACATGTTCCCTCCATATTTCCATATAAATAAGGAAAGCTGGGACGCTGGGAGATACAAATAGATCCTCTCATCTACCGACGGGGTGTGTTTATTACCCACGGAGGCTCCATTCCCTCCCCAGACGCTCTGTGTCTCTCTCTGTTTCTCTCATCCTCCTTCGTCCCCTTTTTCTTGTCCCCATCCCCCCACTTTGCCATTGGAAATTGAATGAGCCCCCATCTCTCCAGAAAGCAGAGACCTCCCTGGCACTGAGAAGGGAGCTGTGACTGGGTGTTTGTGCAGCTGGAGAAATGTGCACGTTTGTCTCACTGGACTTGCTCACCGCAGAAACCAGCTGAGGCCACGGGCGCTCTGGGCTCCGGGCAGCAGAGAAGACAAGGACAGGCCGTGGGAGGCCACATCAGGCTCTCCCTCAGACCTCTGGGCCCTGGCCCCCCATCCATTGAGCCTGAGAGAAGAGCCCCAGGGCCCCTTAGCACCAAGGGCCAGAGCCAGAACCATCCACAGAGCCAGGGAGCCTTCCTCAGGTTCAATTCCTGGAGGAGGCCTGGGAGGTCTGGCAGGGTGCAGTAGACACATGCAGCTGTGCCATGGACTTCCAACCTACAGACCCCTCCCAAAACACAGCCTCCTACCACTACTTTTTGTTGTTGTTGTTGTTGTTTAAACCCAAGACGGAGTCCTGCTCTGTCACGTAGGCTGGAGTGCAGTGGCGCAATCTCGGTTCACTGCAGCCTCCTCCTCCCAGGTTCAAGCAATTCTCCTGCCTCAGCCTCCTGAGGAGCTGGGATTACAGCATGTGCCACCACAGCCTGCTAATTTTGGTATTTTTAGTAGAAACGGGTTTCACCATGTTAGCCAGGCTGGTCTCGAACTCCTGACCTCAGGTGATCCACCTGCCTCAGCCTCCCAAAGTGTTGGGCTTACAAGCTTGAGCCACCACGCCCAGACTCCTACCACTACTTCTTCAAGACAAGTCAGAGGGCAGGAAACAGCCCCACAGCCCTATCTGCAGCCACATGGGGAAGGAGGCCTAGGAGAGAAGGGCTGGAAGGGCAGGAGACAGGAAGAGGGCCTGGGGTGGGAAGTGGGGCAGAGCTGCCTGGGAGGGGGCAATGCCGGAAAGCCCTCCCCAGGGTCCAGGCCTGGCCCAAATGCAGCAAGAGGGAATGAAGTCAGATCTCCTCTGGGTCATGATTCCCCATGCAGCCTCCTCTCTCGAATCTTTCAGATGAGTGTGCAGAATACAGAAAGAGATGTCAGTCACATTTCATCCCCCAAAGTACGCAGAGTTTATCATGAAGTATAAAGAGGCACAGAGGAGAATCTGGAGGCCCCGCACATAGACCACAGTCCACAAGAGGCTGAATGACGCCCTGCTCTTCTTTTCAAGAAAAGCCTTCTCCTCCCTCCCCCTTCGCAGCCACAGTCTATGTGGGACCCCACTTCTGTCACTTCTGTCACTTGTCACTGGTTTGATGGGGAGGAGAGATGGTTTTTCCCATTTGTACACAGATTGTTTTGGTGACCAATGCAATGATTTTTTTTTTTTTTTTTTTTTCTAAATAGCAGGGCCTTAGAGGGTTTCCTCCTCCTGATTCTGCTCTGGGGTTGTCTAGACTCCACAGATTTCTTTTACGTAACAAAATGTGCATTATCCAACAACCCAACCCTAGCCCAGAACTTCCAAGATCCCTTCCCAGGCCTGATTCAGCCAAGCAATCTGCCAAGCACCTCCCTTGAAGTCCTAATCCTTCCCTCAGGCATCTCCTAGGTGGAAATGCTGGCACCTCCTTGATTTTCGGCAGGGCTGCCCCAGGCACTGTGTGGGGATGTAGTTTGAGGGGCTTCTCTTGCAGGATCAGGATGTTAAACCCACATTGCAAACTGCTTTCCCCGCCCGAGTCCCTGCCTTGGGTCTGCCCAAGCAAATTAGCTTGATCCAAGGGTATGAAAGAAATCACGGGGAACACTGCAAATCGGGATCTAAAGTGAATCAGGGTCAGCTCTCCCAGGTTCTCAGCGGCCCCTTTTTCTCCTCCTTCTCCCAGACTTCAGTTCTGTATTCCAGGCACTCAGCTTCTGAGGCCTGGGAAATGTGAAAAGACTGGCTTGGATAAACTTGGTCTGAGAACCAACGTTACAACATGTAGAATCTCCACTCCTAGGTATACCCAACAGAAATGCCTACATGTGTTTACCAAAAGACGTGCACTAAAATATTCATAGCAGCACTGTTCGCAAAAGCCCAAAACTGGAAACAACCAAATGCCCACCAATGATCGGATGGATAAAAATATGGTGGTGTACGCATGTTCTCACTCATGGGTGGGAATTGAACAATGAGATCACTTGGACACAGGAAGGGGAACATCACACACCGGGGCCTATTGTGGGGAGGGGGGAGGGATAGCATTAGGAGATATACCTAATGTAAATGACGAGTTAATGGGTGCAGCACACCAACATGGCACATGTACACATATGTAACAAACCTGCATATTGTGTACATGTACCCTAGAACTTAAAGTATATTAAAAAAATGGTGTTGTACTCACACAATGGAAGGCTACACAGCAAAAAAATAAAAATAAAAATAAAAAACAGTGCAAAAGTGCAAGTGACATACATGATATGTATGCAACCACATACAAGATAGTGAGTCTCACACATGTACTATTGAGAGAAAATCCACACAAAAAAGACTACTCCTGTATTAGTTCATTCTCAACGTTGCTACTAAAGACATAGCCAAGACTGGGTAATTTATAGAGGAAAAAGGTTTAATTGACTCAGAGTCCAGCATGGCTGGGGAGGCCTCAGGAAACTTACAATCATGGCGGAAGGGGAAGCAAACATGTCCTTCTTCACATGGCAGCAGGAAGGGGAAGTACCAAGCAAAAGGGAAAAAGCCCCTTATAAAACCATCAGATCTTGTGAGAACTCACTCACTATCACAAGAACAGCATGGAGGTAAACCACCCCCGTGATTCAATTACCTCCCATAGGGTCCACTCCACAAGAAGTGGAGATTATGGGAACTACAATTCAAGATGAGATTTGGGTGGGGACACAGCCAAACCATATCAACTCCCAAAACGATTCCACGCTCACGAAGTCCAAAAAACAGGCAGAACTCTTCTATGCGATCAGAAGTCAGGTCATGACTATCTTTGGGTGAGTAATGACTGTGAAGTGGCATGGGAACACTTGGGGGCTGATCATGTTCTGTTCCTTGATCTGGGTTGTTAGTTGCATGGATTGTTCATTTGTGTATATTATACCCCATTAAAAAGTTTAAGCCCATGCACATGCACACACATGCACATGCACACACACATGCACACACATGCACATGTACACACATATGCACACACACCTCTAGTCCAATTGTATGACCTTGGGCAAGTGCTCTCCCCTATGTGGTTCCATCCATCTTTAGACCCAGACCTGCAGCTAGGGTTGGACTCCCACTCCCATACCCAAGCAAAACTGCACAGCATGGAGCACAGCAGGGCTCCCACACCCCTTGTACTCTGGACCACTGAGCCTGATCCCGCCCAGATGGGGCAAGAGCCATGGGGTAGGTGAGTTACCTTGACTCTCCAACCCCCTTAGGGAGATAGGCATAAAAACCAGAGCCCAGCCAAAAACCCCTCCTCTCCCCGACCCCTAATTCCCACCTCTTAGACCCCTGACCATTCTGGAGGTTCAGTTTCCTCAAGGCCTCTGTAGCAGCCCACCCAGATAGGCACACCCCCTTTCCAGGGGTGGCACCCAGGTACTTTATGAATCTCTGTCTATACTCCAACTTCCCATGCACCACTTTTCCCACCAGCCCTCCCTCAAGCCACCCTTCCGGTGCACCTTCACGACTGCCTCCTCCCACCCCTGCCCACCTCAGTCCTCAGCCTCTCCTACATAGACATTCCAGCATCTCCTTGGTCCTCTTCCATAAACACACTTTGCTGCAGTGCCCCTGTTTCCAACTCGACACATCCATTAAGTATTGATGGAGTGTTCGCTGTTTGACAGATGCTGCTGAGGCCCCTTCCCATGCTTTATCTTAGCACAGCCTCGTGATGAGCCTGGGAAGTGGGTATTACCATCCCCATTTACCAGAGGAAAATTTGGAGGCTCAGAGACTGAGGAATCTCTGCGAGTCAGAGACGGGATAAATTAACTTACACTCAGGCTTGAATGACTAATAAGTATGAGATTCCTTCTGAGAGCTTTTGCAAGTTTAAAGAAGTGCATGTGAAACCAGAGGAATGAATCTAATGATGAGATGACAGATGGCATAATAAGAGCCCCTCAGCACCCACCCAGATGACAACCTATTCAACTTGGGATGTCTACAATATTCATCGCTGAGAACAGGGGAGCCAGATACCCAAGCCCTGCAAGTTCAAGAAGCTAGACCTTAAGGAGAGACTTCCCCAGAGGAGCAGGGGAAACTCACAGAGCCAGCCTTCAAACAGTTCCAGAAACCCACTTGCCTCAGTTTCCCTACTACCCCATGTCCCTCCTTTTGACCAGTGACCAAAAGAACCCCCATGATACAGTGGGCAGGACTCAGTTCTGACCCCCACCCCTCCTTAGGTGAGATGAGGTGGGGCTGGGCCCAGTTTCAGGAGGAGGGCTCCCAGTTGGTCACTCTTGTGCCATGTGGCACCAACCATGCTGGGTAATGTTCACGTGTGAGCCCCTTCAATCCAACCTCTGCAGAAGGTCACTGCTGTCCTTCTCTGTAGGGAAGCCAGGTGACTCGGCCAACAGCACACAGCTGGTAGGTGATGACCAGGATGCAAGCCCAGACCCGCCAGACCTCCAAAGCCCATGCTCTGATCTCCATTCCACTGCCTTGCAAATATCATGTGGGCAAGGAGTGATGGGGCCTGGGAGGGACCTGTGTCCCAAGAGCTTAGAGATAAGACATTTAA
Source organism: Rhinopithecus roxellana (assembly GCF_007565055.1). NCBI lineage: Eukaryota > Metazoa > Chordata > Mammalia > Primates > Cercopithecidae > Rhinopithecus > Rhinopithecus roxellana. Next base: position 63,839,142 of record NC_044567.1, on the reverse strand, counting down.
GCCTATGGGCAGGCCCGTCCCCACATGGCCACAGCCTGGGCCAAAGACAAGGATATGTGTGCCTCAAGGGTTCAGGTGTAATCTCCAGAGACCTCTCACCCCTGACACCCAACTAAAGAAGCAACACTGACAGCCTCTTCTGAGACCTGGGAGACCCTGGCTTAAAGGCCTAGCCTGGCCTGAGAATCCAGGCCAGAGAAAGCCTGATGACCGCTGCCAGAACAGAGCCAAAGTGCATGCAGGGTCACACAGCACAAGCCCAGGCCCCCTCCACTCACATCCACCTACAGGGTGGCCAGAAAGCCAGGTACAGGGCTAGGCTCAGAGGCACTTCCTCTTTGACCCACAAACACCCTCATTCATCTCACACTTCCTTGCCCCACCAAGGTACCTTCTGTGCGGATGGTGAATGGCGAGTCCCCCAGGCGCCGGGCCGAGAACTGGCCTCCCAGAGATGTCATCAGGAAGCAGAGAGTGAAGAAGCCGATGCCCAGGACAAAAAGCCTGTGGAGAGGAAGGAGGCGGGTCAGGAGGGCAGGAAGGGCCATCGTGCTCCGGTGCTCCACCAAGTACCAGATGCACAAATGCTTTAAGAATGAGTGCATAAGTGAAGGAAGCAAGGGAGAATGAAAGGATGGGGGCTGAGCTCCAGGCCCAGGAGGGCTCCCCCTGGGAGCCTACAGGCTAACTACAGGATAAAGAGAGCTAGACTACAAGATGCTGGCCCCGAGCCACACGAAAAACCACAAGGCAGAATGACGCACACTTAGGCATGAGGCGGGCGGGCTCTAGCCTCCAAGCGGAGCTGGTTCATTAACAGCTGCAGTCCTCAAAGTGTGGTCCCCAGACCAGCAGTCGGCATCACCTGAGACTCCTTAGAAATGCCAATGCTGGGCCCAGACCCCAAATTACTGAATCTGAGGCTCTGGGGTGGAGCGAGCAAGCTGTTTTAGCAAAGTCTCCTGAAGATTCCACTGCATGCTAAAGTTTGAGAACCAGTGGTGGACACAGCAGGGCCCGAGGCCAGCCAGAGGGCAAGGAATTGGTCCAGACAAAGCCCACCTGGACCCTATCAGTCACTCAGGCCGCCTTCAGTGCTGTACGCAGAGGCGTTGCTGCAGCAGTCACGAGCTTGTTTGAACACCCCCAACCACTTCCACTACTAGATGGTAAGATCTCCAGGGCAGGGTCACACGGCCCATGTCCAGGCTCCCCCCAACACACATCTCCCCTAGGCAGGCACACCCAGGGTCATCAGCCTGCACCACGGACTGGCCAGGGTGTCCTCATACCTGTGCAAGGGATGTAATATAGGTGTGTGTGCTGTCATACTGGGTGGCAGGGAGAGCTGGCCAGAACAGGACTCCTGTTCCTGCCTTCAACACGTAGTTATTGATTATCCACCAGGAGCCAGGCTCTGGGGTAACCCCAGGGGGACAGCAGGGAACAAGGCACAGAACCCTTCCTCCCTCAAGTCCAGACCCAGGGTCCTGCTGCTTCCCTCATCAATCCTAGGCCCCAAACAGGAGAGCTGAGCTCACCAGCACAGCCTTGGGGCTTTTCTGGGACCTTGAACCTATCAGGGGACTTGATGAACCAGCAGAGCTGAGAGGGGTGGCCTCCCACCAACCCCAGATTAGGGTGAGGAACTCTCTCTTGTGTGGAGTCAGGCTCCCTGGAGAGAGCCCCACAAGTCATGCCAGAGACCTCCGGGCTTTGCCCCTCCACTCCCCACCCTCAAGTTCCACACTTGTTTGTGTCTTTATGCAAGACTTGCTTTATGCATTTTAATCTTCATTATTTGAAACTGGCAGAGCAGTATTTAATTAAAATTTGGTCCATTAAAGAAAACACAAAATTGCAGAAGAAAATAAAAGGCACAACAAAATTCCCAGCCCATATTTAAAGGAAGCTGTTAGAGATTTGGGCAGAGAGGAGGAGAACCCCAAAGCAGAGAGGTGCTTGGGAGCTTCCCCAAGGAGAGACTCAAAGACCACACCCTCAACAGGAAGGACAGGAGACATGATTTAGTAGGCGAGACCGCACAAGGGACACTTCCCTCAGTGCAGAAGGACACCTCACTGAATTCCACCAAGCCTGGGGGTGGGGCTCAGATCTTGGGGTCCCTCGGAGGAAGTCAGGAGGCTCTAGAGACAACAGCCACAGTCATGGCACAGGAAAGGTGCTGTCCCATGCTCGGGAGATCCCAGGGGAAATCAGCTATTTGTCCTCTCAATCTGAGGACAAGGACAGACTTCCCCCACTCATGTCTCTAGTCCCTGGGGAAGAGGCTAGGGGAGTGAGGGAGTTGTACTTAGAGCTGGGGACCTGGGCTGCCTGCCAGGGTCCAACAACCGTGCTAAGAGAACAGTGTCTACCCCCTTTAGCCTGAAGTCACCCAACACACCTCATCTGCATCTCCTTCTGCCAGCCCCCCATCCTGGGATTCAATGTCCCCCAAGGCAGCTGGGGGGCATTTGGAGTGGACTCAAGTTAGAATGGTTTCAGCCATCTATGTATCCACTCAAGCAACATTCCAGGGGCACCTATGGAATAAAGACTCTGCCAGCAGCCCTGGGAAAACCAGAGAGAACAGGACCCCAGCCTGCCTTTGAGGATGAACAAGCTGGGGTGCTGTGGTTGGAGCCTGCCCCCCACCTCAACTGAAGGGACTCACTGATGGCTGCGGGTCTCCGGGAAGCCCAGGGAGACCCTGGGGTGAAGTTACACAACTGTGGGGACCCATGCAGCTCCACCCCCAGTCCTGCCTTCAGGTAAGGGCCTGAAAAAAAACCAGGGCAGGACGAGACAGGGAAGCAGCCCTCGGGCGCGAGCGCTGTCCGTGGTACTGGGGTCCCGAGGCTGCTTCCAATTGCGCCAGGAAACATCCAGTCGCCCGGAGGGCGCGAACTGAATGGGGTCGAAAGAGAAGGGGCGAGGACCCTCCAGCCTGGGGTCGAAAGAGAAGGGGCGAGGACCCTCCAGCCTTCCCAGTCAGCTCAGGGATTCAAGGGCTTCCCTGGAGGAGCAAGGCCCTTTACAGAGACGCCCGCTTCCCGCCCTGCTTCCCATGAGCTCCCGACGCCCCCATCACTGCCCAGGGCCTGCACCAGCACTCCGGGCCTCCCGGCCCCTGGACCGCAGCGGTCCAGCCTGACCCCTGCAGTCCCCTGGGGCTGCCTCCTCGGCCCAGCAGGCAGGCCCGGTATGCTGGGAGACGGGCGCCAGATGAGCCACCGTCTCCCCGCCCCCATCCCCGTCTGGAGCCGGCAGGGAGACCACAGTGGGGCTGGGTGGGACTGGGGCTCTGGTCGAGACCTGGAGGGCAAGGGTTCAGGGCCCCTGCCAGCTCCGCCTTCGCGGGCTCCCTCCCGCGCCCGGAGCCCACCTGTGGCCGCGTCCCGAGCCCGGCCCCTGCGCCGGGGCTGTCACTCCCCTAGCTTCCTCGCTGACCAGCTACCCAGGGGGTGACACTTGGGGCCCCGCCGGGCGTCCACCAGGCAGCGCCCCCTCCCCACCCAACTGCGGGCCGGCTCCGCGGGTGCCTGGGAGGAGAGGGGGCTGACCCGGCACCGCTGGGCCCTGGGGGCCCCTGGCTGGGTCCAGTGAGTCCGGCGCGGCCCCAGCCCTGCCTGGCCTGGGCCCCCAGGTGCTGGCCGCCCGAAGCATGTCGCCTTCACCACCACCCGCCCGCCACGCTCCGCCGCAGCCCCGGCTCCAGCCGTCCGGTAGCCCCGCAGCGCCGCCCCTGCCCCCGCCTCTCCGACGCCTGCGATCGGGGGCGAATCCCGGGATGAGCGGGTCCTCGGTCTAATCTCGGGACCCTCTCGTCGGAGCCAGGCCCGAGCCCCGTGGGGAGGAGAGCAGTGCCACCAAAGTCGGGGGAGAGGGTAGCACAGGTGGAGGAGTTGGGGGTAGCCGACCTAGGGGCAGACAGGGGGGACGGGAGGGACCGGAGGGGGAGCTCCCAGGCGCCGCACACTAACTTTGCCGCCCGGGTAGGACCGTCCGCGGGGTGAGGAAGGACCCCGAGGGGCTGGGATGGGGCGGGCAGGCTGGGGCGACTTTCTGGGCCCACGACCACAACCTGGGGGTTTTCTGCCCCCATTCTTACCTCTGCACCCCGAGTCCTCTCCAACCCTGCCCAACTCGGGACAGGTCCCCGAATAACACACCCCTCCCCACCCGCACCCCGAACCCCAACCCCATCCGTTTCCCCAGCCCAGCCCCACTGGTGATCACCAGGGATTGAAGCGCGAACCTCCCCTTCTGCCACCGGGACTTGCACGCTCGCAGGAACCGACCTCGCCCACTTCCATCCCGCGCCCCCCGGGGAAAAGACCAACCAGGAGGGAACTTTACCGAAACGGTCTCAGGGTGACCAGGCATCTTCTGACCATTATCTTCCCATCGGGGTTGACGGTGATCATTGTTCAAAGTTGTTGGTGCGAGCAGCCGCGGGCGAGGCGGGACGCACCGTCCTGGGCCCAGTTCTCGCCGCTTCCGGGCCACGAACCCTCTGCGGGCCGAAGCAGCGTCCGAGCGAAGCTGGGAGCGCGCGGCTCGGTGGCCTCGCTGCTCGGGCCTGGGAGGGCAGCGGAGGGAGCGGCGCGGCTGCCGGAGGGCGGCGAGGGCGCCCGGCCGGGCCGTCTCTGCGTCTCCGCCCTCCCCGCTTCACATTTTGGGGGCCGGGAGGCGGCTCGCCCCCAGACCGCCGGCCGCGCGTCTGCCTGCTCGGGTTCGCTCGCTGGGCGGGACGGTGCCGCGGCGCGCAGACGGGCTCCCCGCGGCGGGCGCCCTCATCCCCGGCCCCGCGCCCTCGGTGCCGGCTAGAGGCGGCCCCGGGCCCGCGCCCGGGTCCCCAGCGCCACCGGGCCGCGCCGATCCTCGGCCCCGCGCCGCGCCGCGCCCATGGCTCTCTACTAGGGCAACCCGCGCCCGCAGCCCGCCCGCTCACTCCGCCGCCCGCGCTCTGGTGTCCGGCGTCTGGCCCGGCGCAGCGCTACGCCCGAAGGCGCCGCATTGTTCCTCGGAGGAGGCGGCCGAGCGGCGCTGGGGCGGCCCGGGAGCGGCCGCTGCGCTTCCAAGGCGCGCCGGCGCCACCTCGTGGCCGCAGCCCCGCTGTGCGCCCTGCCAGGGGCCGTGCGGGGCTGCGACGCCGAGGACCGGCTTTGGGGACCGGCGGGCGGGGGTCCCTGCTCCTTCCCCTGAGCCAAGCTACTTCCCAGGGCGCCACCAGCCCCGGGGGCCGAAAGCTGCTTTGGCTCCCGCAGAGCACAGAAGAGATGAGCACTCACCGGAGACCCTTCTGTTCCACCAGGTGCCTGCACGGGCTTCCTCACCAGCCGCTTCCCAACGATCGGATTTCGCTTGGCAACACACGCCCGTCTTCTGCTCCTCCCTGATCAGAAACTCCCGTGGCTCCTCTTTGTTTACTGATCTGAGTATAAACTCAGCCTGTGGTGTGGGGCTCGCTCACAGAGCCAGGCGTAGGGGCGTACTGAGTTTCTAGCCCTAGATCCTCCACTAGCCAGTGGGCGATCAAGTGTGCACGTCTCAGAGTCTCCACTAGGATAGTGACCAGAAGCTCACCAAGGCCCCTTGCAACCCTAAAGCATGTAGGATCTCATGTCATCTCTTAGCATCTAGGCGTCCTCCCCTCCTCCTCCTCGCACTTCCTGGCTTTGGAGATGTATTTGCAGTTGCAGAGATAGAGAGAGGCTCCTGGGAGCTCGCAGAGCCAGTCTGAAGAAAGCTCTCCGGCTTCAAAAGCACTTCCCGAGGTCAGACCTGACCACTCCACCCTGGGAAGTGCCCAAAGCCTCGGTCATATATCAAATGACTCTGAGGGTCTTCCCAGCTCAGGCCACGATGCTGCAGCCTGGCTTATGCGAGGAGGAGACTTTATTTTCCTGCAGCTGCGCCTGGTCCCCTCCAATCCCCTACACCCAGGCCCCTTGCTGCCTGCCCCGCCCACCTCCCGGCCCCCCTCCTGGGCCATTTCTCACTGGCAGTGACACGCTCTCTGCTTTTCCTCCTCCTTCATCAAAATTTACCTGTCCCGAGTTCCATTATCTCAATGCCTTGCTCTCTGCTAATGTGAAAATGGGTGATAAATTGGTGTTAGCAGATATAATGTGTTACAGGGGCTAGGTAACAAATTTGCATTGAACAAGGACATGCTGACCGTGCCTTTGTGCAGAAGAGTGATGAATGGTGGCAGGAAATTTGGGCATCGTGGCAGACTGGCTAAGGAGATATTGGAGGGCAGAGGTCTCTGCCAGGCCTCTAAATCACACCTCATGCCTGGGTGCCTACATCTGCCACAAACTGGCAATAAGCCATATGTACACTAAGGAATGAAATGGTCTTTCTAATTAGGTGTCTCTCTCATGTAAGCTCAGGGGGTGGCATTTATATCTGGTTGCCATTTTAGGCCAAAGGGGAAGCCTCTTGCTGAGTGGTGGAGATGGGGTTCCCTAGAAGGCATGGCCACCTCTGGTGTGGGTCATCTGGGGAGATGGCCTACCCTCCACAGAAGCCAGAATTTAGAAGGTAGGAGAGGGTACTCCCCTCTTCCTCTGGGCCACACTCCCTTAGATATGGACTTTGAGGTTGGAGTGGGAGAGCCTGTCTGCCATTTGATGGCTGGCTTGGGCCAGGGAGGGAAGCAAGCAGAGGACAGCCAGGGACTTTTTTTTTTTTTTTTTTTTTTTTTTTGAGATGGAGTCTCGCTCTGTTGCCCAGGCTGAAGTGCAGTGGTGCGATCTTGGCTCACTGCAACCTCTGCCTCCTGGGTTCAAGCGATTCTTCTGCCTCAGCCTCCTGAGTAGCTGGGACTACAAGCACGTGCCAAATACCTGTAATAAATGCCTATAAAAATGCACAATGTTTGTATTTTTAGTAGAGACGGGTTTCGCCATGTTGGCCAGGCTGCTCTCAAACTCCTGACCTCAAGTGACCCGCCTGCCTCAGCCTCCCAAAGTGCTGGTATTACAGGCATAAGCCACCGTGCCAGGCCAGCCAGTGACATTTTGCAAGCCAGATTGTCCAGCTGCCTGTCCCTTTTGAAGTCTGTCCCCTTTTTTTGGCCTCTTGTCTGCAGTAAAGTTCAGTGTAAACGGTCCTGCTTGCTCTCCACTGTGCTGTAGGCATTAGGGGAAAAACTGTGGATCCCACATCATGCAGTCTTGGATACAACCTCTTCATACCTTGGTTTCCTCAACTATAAATCGGGCTCCTTATAATCTGCTGCATAGAGCTGTTCTGAGGATTGAGCCGCTTAATGCAGGTAAGTAGCCCATTGCCAGGACCTCCTGAGCCCTTCAAGCATGGTGGTTCTGATTGTTGTTACTGTCCATCAGGAACAGATGCTGTTTGTGCCCCGCCCTGGTTCCCGCTGCAGTCACCTCTGCAAGCAAAGAGGCAGATTACTGAGAACACCTTCAACTCTCTGCCTGAGGACTTTTTTTAATGGCTGTGGGAATATTCTAGAACATAAAGGGGCAAGAACAAAGGACCTTGGACACAGGATCAAAACCCTGGAAGCAGCCTGAAGCAGTGGATAGACACCCCCACTCCCTCTCCCTCAGGGGGATAATCCGCGGCGTGTTACCCCGTGGCTCCACGGGTTCCCAGCAAGGTTGAGCTCCAGTCGCCCATGCCCCTGTGCTCACTCCCTTCCCTCCTGTCTCATTCCACTCCCCGGTCAATGTTCCTGGGGTCACCGTCCAAGTAAACCACTTGCAGAATCCTATTCTCAGCATCTGTTTCTGGGGAACTCATACCAAGATCCCAAGATCCTGCCTCATCGACTGGTGGTTCTCAGCCCGGATTCCAGCAGAATCACCTGCAGAATTTAGCAAAATCGTCCTTATTCTGATCCAGTACTTGAGGTGTGGCCTAGGCACGCGGGTGCTTTAATGCCACAGGTTATGCGGACACAGGCCCGGGTGGGGGAGCGCTGTTCTGGACAAATCCTTGTGGCCTCCTGAGGAGGAAGGAGAGTCTCTGGAAGCAAGCCAGGGGAGAACGGGAGTAGGAACCGCGGCACCTGCTTCAAGGCCTGGCCAAGGACTGACGGTGGGCCGGGCGCCGTGGCTCACACCTGTAATCCCAGCACTTTGGGAGCCTAAGGCAGGAGGAATGCTTAAGCCAAGAGCTTGAGACAACCAGCCTGAGCAACATAGTGAGACCCCATCTCTACCAAAACCTTTAAAACTTACCCAGGCGTGGTGGCATGCACCTGGAGTCCCAGCTACACAGGAAGCTGAGGCAGGAGGATTGCTTGAGCCCAGGAGATCAAGGCTACAGTGAGCTATGAGCACACCACTGCACTCCAGCCTGTGTGACAGTGCGATGCCCTCTTGTAAAATAATAAATAAATAAATAAGGACTGACATCAGATGTACCCGTTTCCAAACCCCATCCCTCTTCATCGTTTCTCTCCTGAAGCTATCAACAGACCCGCCACCAGCCAGTGCAGGGCTAGGATGCACATTCACCCGGGAGCCCTAAATAGAGCACTTCCTAGCCGGGCGTGGTGGCTCACGCCTGTAATCTCAGCACTTCGGGAGGCCAAGGTGGGTGGATCACAAGGTCAGGCATTCGCGACCAGCCTGGCCAACACAGTGAAACCCCTGACACTACTAAAAATACAAAAAATTAGCTGGGCCTGGTGGCGGGTGACTGTAATCCCAGCTACTCAGGAGGCTGAGGCAGGAGAATTGCTTGAACCTGGGAGGTGGAGGTTGCAGTGAGCTGAGATCACACCACTGCCCTCTAGCCTGGGTCACAGTGCAAGACTCAGTCTCAAAAAAAGAAAAAAAAAAAAAAAAAAAAGGGCTGGGCGCAGTGGCTCACCCCTATAATCCCAGCACTTTAGGAGACTGAGGCAGGCAGATCATGAGGCCAGGAGTTCAAGACTAGCCTGACCAACATGGTGAAAACCCGTCTTTACTAATAATACAGTAATCCCAGCTACTCAGGAGGCTGAGGCAGGAGAATCACTTGAATCTGGGAGGTGGAGGTTGCAGTGAGCCGAGATTGTGCTACTGCACTCCAGCCTGGGCAACGGTGCAAGACTCTGTCTCAAAAAATAAAAATAAAAATAAAAGCATTTCCAGCCCCTCCCCCTGCCCTTGGGTCCTGCTGGCCTGGTTGGAGGGGTCAGAAGAAGCCCACAGTTGGCAGAAAACCCTGGTCAGGCAGTGGAGGCCTGTGTCCAAACAGGCAGAGGACTCCAGGGAAAGGATTGGGGTGCAGCAGGGTAAGTCCTGCCATTCAGGAGTCCAAACTCAACGTACTGAGAGGGTGGGCCAGGAAACAAGGGAAGGGGGAGTGGGGTGTTTCCCAGACAATCACAACAAACCATCACAACTGGCATGGCTCAAGGCAACTGGAATTTCTTCACATTCACCCTGCTCAAGGGGAGGGGCTGGAAGTGCTGTATTCAGGGCACCTGGGCGAATGTGCATCCTGCTCTGCATTTGACTGATTGTGGATCTGTTGATAGCCTCAAGAAACAGTGAAGAGGGAAGGGGTTTGGAAACAGGGACACCTCATGCCAGTCCTTGTTTATCTATTTATTTTATAAGAAAGAGGGCATCGCTCCGTCACACAGGCTGGAGTGTGGTGCTGCGCTCATAGTTCACTGCAGCCTCGATCTCTCTGGGCTCAAGCGATCCTCCTGCCTCAGCTTCCTGAAGGCCAGAAGTCTGAAATCAAGGTGTTGATAGGGTCCGTTTCTTCCAGGCTCTAAGAGATAAACCACCCCATGCTTTTCTCCCAGCTGCTGGTAGCCCCAGGCAGCCCTTGGCTTGTAGCTACATCACTCCAATCTCTGCCTTATCTCCATCTGGCCTTTTCCGGATGTATCTCTGTGTGCCTGAATATCCCGTCTCTGGTAAGGACACTACTCATTGATTTAGGACCCACCCTAATCCTACAGGACCTCATCTTAACTAGTTAAATCTGCAAGGACTCTATTTCCCAATAAGGTCAGAGTCTGAGGTTCTGGGAGGACATGGATCAGGGAAGACACTGTTTAACCCACTACAGGGACCTAGTTCAAATGACCAGCGTGGCAAAAGACTGTCAAGGGCTGCACCCCTGAAGGGGACATGCTGCCATCAGTGTTTGTGTGACTGTGGGCCCAGTTATTTCAAGAGAAGCCAGAAATATGGACTTCTCCTGTGAAGTCGCATAATTTTAAAATGTAGGCTCAGTATTTTTAGAACATTGTGCAAGACCAATGAAATCCACTGGAAGGCCTGCCATCTGGGCCCCCTGCGGGTGTCACTGGAGGGCAGAGCAGTGAGCCCAGCAGCCCCCTGACCTGGCAAGTCCAGCTTCCCTGAACTACCCCACCACCCTCAAGCCTCAGGCCAAGCTGCCCAGACACCTCTCTGCCCCAGGGAGGAAAATCACCTCTCCTAGGTGCACTCTGGGGGTAGGAAGGCTGGGTTGCTTCCTAGGGACCCCAGGACCCCCTCACTGGTCCTGCTGGAGCCTCACTGGGCATCAGAGCCTCGACTGCCACTCCCACCTTCTCAAGGCGTCAAGGTTGTTTCTAGAGTCACAGACAGGACCTGGGGTATGCAGAGGGAGAAAAGAAACAAGCCGTTTACCGTGTTTGAAATCCCCATTTAATGTGATCCGACTGCAGCAGCACACAGCGTATTACGAGGCAATAGGCCATTGTCCTTTGCTGGAGTGTGCAGCATTAATAATGTCATAACAGCATTTACTGATACTGCGTACAAATCAGCAACAGCAGCACTGTGTGAGGACAACTGGCCTGCACACGCCAGCCACCTGGAGTGCAGAGGCCACGAGGTAGGGAGAGTTGCTTCTCCAATGCGTATTTTATGCTTTCTGTTTCACAACATTTGGCTAATCCTCTGCTTGAAAGGCAGCATCTAGGATTTGTTTTTATTTATGACAGAAGGCCATTCTACCACACAGCTTGTGGGAGCTGGGAGCAGAGCTATTGTACTTGCCCTGTTCTGCAGGAAAGGTAACCACTGTGTCTGGGGTGTATGTGGCCAGCCAAGCAGGCACCAACCAGACAGGCAGCCCTCCCCCTCCATATAGGCCCCATCCCAGTGCTGGAAACACAGGTGAACGCTTTATCATGATCAGGAGATTCCATTTATTGAGCATCTACTATATGCCAGTGATACGGTTTGGCTCTGTGTCCCCACCCAAATCTCATCTGGAATTGTAATCCCCATAATCCTCATGTGTTGAGGGAGGAGCCCTGTGGCAGGTGATTGGATCATGGAGGTAGTTTCCCCCATGCTATTTTCAAGAAAGCAAGTGCGTTCTCAGGAGGTCTGATGGTTTTATAAGGGGCTCTTCCACTTCATTCCTCACTCTTCTCTCTGCTGCCACCTTGTGAAAAAGAAGGCTGCTTCCCCTTCCACCCTAATTGTAAGTTTCCTGAGGCCTCCCCAGCCACAAGGAACTGTGAGTCAATTAAATTTCTTTCCTTCATGAATTACCCAGTCTCAGGTAGTATCTTTATACCAGTGTGAAAACAGACTCATACAACCAGGAAATGAACCAGGGACTCTAAATGTATTACCATGTTCACGTTGTTATTTAGATTTGCTTTAGCAGGACAACTTTTTTTTTAATGACCCTGATATGGTTTGGATTTGTGTCCCCACTCAAATCTCATGTCAAATTGTAATCCCCACTGTTGGAGGAGGAGCCTGGTGGGAGGTGACTGGATCAGGTGGCAGACTTCCCCCTTGCTGATAGTGAGTTCTCACAAGATTCAGTTGTTTAAAAGTATGTAGCACCTCCCCCCACCTTCCTCCTGCTCCTGCCATGAAGTCACACCTGCTTCCGCTTTGCCTTCCATCGTGATTGTAAGTTTCCTGTGATTGTAAGTTTCCTGAGGCCTTCCCAGTCATCCTTCCTGTAGAGTCTGTGGAATAGTGAGCCAATTAAACCTCTTTTCTTTATAAATTACTCAGTCCATTCTCACATTGCTATAAAGAAACACTGGAGACTAATACAGACTCCCTTTCTTTCTGAACAGTTTCTCTGGTTGCATCACAGATCACTGCAGAAATATGGGATCAGCAGAATCAGCCCCCAAAGATGTCCACCTGTTAATCCCCAGAACCTGTGAGAATTAGGTTGCTAATCAACTGAGTTTAAAATGCAGAGATGAGGTCAGGCATGGTGGCTCACGCCTGTCATCCCAACACTTTGGGAGGCTGAGGTTGGTGGATCACTTGAGGTCAGGAGTTCAAGACCAGCGTGATCAACATGGAGAAACCCGTCTCTACTAAAAATACAAAAATTAGCCAGGCATGGTGGCACATACCTGTAATCCCAGCTACTTGGGAGGCTGAGGCAGGAGAATAGCTTGAACCCAGGAGGCGGAGGTTGTGGTGAGCTGAGATCATGCCATTGCACTCCAGCCTGGGCAAGAGCGAAACCCCATCTCAAAAAAAAAAAAAAAAAAAAAGCAGAGATTATCCTAGATTATCTGGTTGGGCCTGCAACCGAACTCAGGTTTAGCTGCTTGCCACCCAAAAGCCAGACATGAGCAGTAAGGTTGGAGGGAGGAAAAGCAGGTTTATTCAGGAAGCCAGCAAAACCAGGAAGATGGTGAACTAGTGTTCGAAAGTACAGCTCCAATTTTTTAGGCTGGCCAGAGAGTTTTTATGGGAGGGGGATATGGGGAAGAGGAGAGCGTTGGAATCTGGAGGTGATGAAGGACCACAGACATTCGGACATCAGTGAGGGTGAGAAGAGGTTGGGAACTTCTTTGTCCTTGGTCCGGTCACAGTGTGCCTGTAAACCTTCAACAAAACATAGCTAGTTGTTTACAGACTTTGCCTTTAATCCCAGAGTTAGTTTCAAAAACTACATGATTGCTGTTTTGCATTTTGTCTCAGTGCTCTAAAATTATCCTACAGACGTGCAGGAATGAGTAAAGGCCTCTTAAACACAAATGGAGGGAGGGGTGTTTGTTCTTTGCTTCACTGTCACAGGCCTAATGTAACCGCAAGTGCCGGAACTCAGAAAATGACACCCCAAAATACGGTGCTTTGACATGCTAAGTACAGTCATCCCTCAGCATCCATGCAGGATTGGTTCCAGCACCCCTGCAGGTACCAAAATCTAAGGCTGCTCAATTTCCTTATATCATATTTGCATGTTATCTGTACACATCCTCCCATAGACCTTACAGCATCTCTAGATTACTTATAATACCTAACACAACATAAATGCTATAGTAAATAGTTATACTATATTTTTAAATTTGTATATATATATATATATATATTTTTTTTTTTTTTTTTTGAGACTGAGTCTCGCTCTGTCACCCAACTCACTGCAACCTCTGCCTCCCGAGTTCAAGCGATTCTCCTGCCTCAGCTTCCCAAATAGCTGGGATTACAGCTGGGCACCACCAGGCCCAGCTAATTTTTGTATTTTTAGTAGAGATGAGGTTTCACCATGTTGGCCAGGCTAGTCTCAAGCTTCTGACCTCAAGTGATCTACTCACCTCAGCTTCCCAAAGTGCTGAGATTACAGGCATAAGCTGCCATGCCTGGCCAGTATTATTTTTAAATGTTGTATTGTTATGATTGTTTTTTAATGTTTTCCATTCGCAGTTGGTTGAATCTGCAGATGTGGAACGCACTGATGCAGAGGGCTGTATTTTGAACTAAAGCAGCAGCCTCAGAACCAAGGTCTCTCTGCCCTTCTCCAGTCTCCATCCTGTCTCCATCCCTTCTTTCCTGAAGCACAGGGAGGGGCTTTCCTGAAGCTTTCCTTATCTAAGGGAAATTCCTCCAGAAGGAATGCAATTTTCTTGTCCCCAGAACCTGCGTACGCTAACCAGAGGAGAGAGGAATGACTTTGTTCCCAGTGCAGCTCCTGCCCTCACCCTCCATCGCTGGTCGCCACCACCCTCCAGGAGCCTGTAAGCCCCTAACTCTTTATGTAGCTCAAAATGCTATTTAAGCTTCAACCCTCTGGTCCTTCTTGGAGGCGCTTACCCTGTGTGACCCCTGTGCACATGCACCTTATAAATGTGTGTCTTTCCTCCTGCTCATCTGTCTCCTGCTGAGTGCATTTTTCAGGCTTGAATATTGAACCTCCAGGAAAAAGAGAAGGTTCTGTCACTCCTACACAAGGATCCTTATATAGAGAAGAGGGAGGCAAAGCAAGAGTGTCTGAGTGACAGAGCATGAGAAAGACTCCACCAGCCATTTTGCTGGCTTTGAAGGTGGAGGAAGAGGCCACAAGCCAGGGGATCCAGGCGGCCTCCAAAAACTGGAAAAGGAGTCCGGGCGCCTTGGCTCAAGCCTGTAATCCCAGCACTTTGGGAGGCCGAGGCGGGTGGATCACGAGGTCAGGAGATCGAGACCCTCCTGGCTAACATGGTGAAACCCCGTCTTTACTAAAAATACAAAAAAAACTAGCCGGGCGTGGTGGCGGGCGCCTGTAGTCCCAGCTACTCGGAGGCTGAGGCGAGAGAATGGCATGAACCCGGGAGGCGGAGCTTGCAGTGAGCTGAGATCCGGCCACTGCACTCCAGCCCTGGGCGACAGAGCGAGACTCCGTCTCAAAAAAAAAAAAAACAACAACAACAGCAACAACAAAAACTGGAAAAAGGAGGTAGGTTCTCCCCCAGAGCTTCCAGCAGGAATGCAGCCCGGCCGCACCTTGACTTTAGCCTCTGCGAGCCCAGAAGGATCCAAGACAGGTCTCAATCCATTTAAGAAGTTCATTTTGCCAAGGTTTAGAATGTGGTCATCGCCAGGCACAGTGGCTCACAGCCTGTAATCCCAGCACTTTGGGAGGCTGAGGCAGGCAGATCATGAGGTCAGGAGATTGAGACCATCCTGGCTAACACGGTGAAACCCCGTCTCTACTAAAAATACAAAAAAATTAGCTGGGTGTGGTAGCGGGAGCCTGTAGTCCCAGCTACTCAGGAGGCTGAGGCAGGAGAATGGCGTGAACCCGGGAGGCGGAGCTTGCAGTGAACGGAGATCACGCCACCGCACTCCAGCCTGGGCGACAGAGCAAGACTCCATCTCAAAAAAAAATAAAAAAGAATGTGCTCATCACGCAGCCTCAGGAGGTGCTGATGACGTGTGCCCAAGGAGGTTGGGGCACAGCACAGTTTTATACATTTTAGGGAGACATGAGACATCAATCAGATACATTAAGATATACATTGGATCCGTTCAGAAAGGTGGGCCAACTTGAAGAAGTGGGAGGGGAGGGCTTCCAGGATACAAGTAGATTTAATTGTTTCTAGGTCCAGCGCAGTGACTCATGCCTGTATTCCCAGCACTTTGGGAGGCCGAGGCGGGAGGATCACCTGAGGTCAGGAGTTCGAGACCAGCTTGGCCACTATGGTGAAATCCCATCCCTACTAAAAATACAAAAAATTAGCCAGGTGTGGTGGCATATGCCTGTAGTCCCAGTTACTCAGGAGGCCAAGGCAGGAGAATCACTTGACCCCAGGAGGCGGAGATTGCAGTGAGACGAGATCATGCCATTGTACTTCAGCCTGGATGACAATGCGAGACTCCCTCTCAGAAAAAAATTAAAATAGTAAAATAATAAATTAAGGGATAAAATGTTTCTGATTGGCAACTGGTTGAAATGGTTATTATCAATAGAAAGGAGTGTCTGGGTTATGGTAAGAAGTTGTGGAGACCAGAGTTTTATCATGCAGATGATACCTCCAGGTAGCAGGTTTCACAGAGATTGGATTGTGAATGTTTCTTATCAGATGAAGTCTGTGTTGATGTTCAATGTTAGTCAGCTTTTCCTGAATTCCGAAAGGGAGGAGGGCATAATGAGGAGTGCCCTGGCCAAGAGGAGGGAGTCCATTCAGACGGCTGGGGGAACCTTAGAATCTTATTTTATTTTATGTTTTATTTATTTTATTTATTTACTTTTGTTTTGAGACGGAGTCTCGCTCTGTCACCCAGGCTGGAATGGCGCAATCTCGGCTCACTGCAAGCTCCACCTCCTGGGTTCACGCCGTTCTCCTGCCTCAGCCTCCCGAGTAGCTGGAACTACAGGCACCCACCACCACACCCGGCTAATTTTTTTCTATTTTTAGTAGAGACGGGGTTTCACCGTGTTAGTCAAGATGGTCTCCATCTCCTGACCTCGTGATCCGCCCGCCTTGGCCTCCTAAAGTGCTGAGATTACAGGCGTGAGCCACTGCGCCCAACCAGAATTTTATTTTTTATTTACACCTTCAAGAAACCATTTTGGACCTCCGACCTCCAAAACTGTAAGATGATAAATCCATGTTGTTTCAAGCCGTGAAGTGTGTGGTGACAGCAGTCATAGGAAACTGACACATGCAATCTTGTTAGAGCTGCCGTGGCCAGGCACTGTGATGCTCAATGCTCCCCATGTGTGAGCTCATCCCCCCATTAACAGATGAGGGAAACTGAGGCTCAGAGCAGTGAAACATCTTGTCCGAGGGCTCACTATTGATCCAGATGCAAACTCAGGCCCAGCAGACCTCACAGCCCATGAGCTTACCCTCTGTCCCTTGCTGGACTCAAAACCCTGGGCCAGGAGTCCCAGGGGCAGGCCTGAGCAGGCATGGCCCCGGGGAGTTCAGGCCCCAGGAAAAGGGCTCCCTCCCCGAGCTGCAGGTACCACATAAAGAGGGGCTGACACAACCGGCCACCAGGCACGGAGGTGCTTCTCCACCCAGCTGCCTCGGTTTCCTCCTTCTGCTCCCTGAATGCCCCTGGATCTTCTCAAAAGAGCAGCTACCCAAAGATACCCCTGCTCTGGTTGTGATCCGGGCGAGGGTGATGCAGGATCTCAGGCCGTGGTGGAGGTGCCTCCCAAGACCACCTTGAAATCCATCCCTGTTTAGCAAGATTTTTTGATGTCCAGTTCCAAGTGGGAGCTTGCCACACTGGAAGCCATGACCTTCCCACCTTCAACAGAAGGGAATTAGATGGGGGTGTGGGAGATGGACCCCTTTTTTGGTCCATCTCTGCTCCAGCCTCCGTGGCTGTACAGAGGATGCCGTGGGACAGCCGTGGCCCCTGCTTGGTCCTCTGAGAGGTTTGAGGAGAGGGTGGGGATGGACACACACACCCCCTCAAGCTAGGAGGAAGAGTTTAATCTATTACCCACTGAGGGCTCTCAAGTGTCCTGAACAGCATCTAACATGAGCCACATCTAACATGAGCTGCATCTAACACGAGCCGCATTTGACAGGTGTTTTTGGTGAACGGACAAATGCGTGTGGGGGCAAGGCAGGGAAAGGTGGGGATTCAAAGGACCCTAGTCCCTAAGCCCAGCCCAACATGGTGGTCAGCCAAGGCTATTTCCTTCCACCTTGCCCTCTGTGCCCACTGCACTGCACATGCCCCCTTTTCTCGTGAACCGTTCACCCCACATCTCCAGCCCATGCCAGGCAAAAAGTGTCTGCCCCACACTGCCTCCTACTCTCCATGTTCCTCCACCGGCTCCTCTGTGAAGCTCCCTGACTCTGGACATCACGATAGGGGCAGCTTCCTGAAACTTCCCGATTCATCTCAGACTCTTCTCGGCCTGCATTTCATCGTCCACTGGGTGTTCATCCATACAGACACCCCCAGGGCCGGCCCAGCCCTTTCCCTGCCTGTCAGGGACGGGCAGCACATGGGGTGAGGGTCTTGCCTGGGCAACTCTGGAAGCACAGCAGTGCCTGCAGGATGGGCCAGGCTCTTCTCAGCTTCCTTGTTCACTGTGAGAACCTAGAGCCCAATGGGCCTTGGGTCCTGCCTCCCCTTCCCGACCCAGACCTTGGCAAATCACCCTCCGAGCCTCAGTTTCCTCACCTCTAAATTGAAGATGGCACCTGCAGTCTTCTCATGGGGCCTGATACAGCTGGTTTCTGTTTGTGGCTTATTTGTCTACTAAATTATAAGCTCCTGAGGATGAGAATCAGGCACAGAGAAACAAAATCATATTATTAGCTTCCATTTCTTTAACACCCACCTTGTACCAGGCAAACATCTCATCAGTTCATACAAATAACCATGTGAGAGCCTGATCCTGTCTCATAGGCAAACACTGAGGCCCAAAACATGAAGTAACTTCATGGCTAAGTGCATCTCCAAGAGAAATGAAAACACACATCCACATAGGAACTTGTACACGCATGTTCATAGCAGCACGACTCATTTATTTATTTATTTATTTATTTATTTATTTATTTATTTATTTATTTTGAGATGGAGTTTTGCTCTTGTTGCCCAGGCTAGAGTGCAATGGCATGATCTCTGCTCACTGCAACCTCCACCTCCCAGGTTCAAGTGATTCTCCTGCCTCAGCCTCCCGAGTAGCTGGGATTACAGGCATGTGCCACCACGCCCAGCTAATTTTGTATTTTTAGTCGAAATGGGGTTTCTCCATGTTGGTCACACTGGTCTTGAACTCCTGACCTCAGGTGATCCACCCGCCTTGGCCTCCCAAAGTGCTGGGATTACAGGCATGAGCCACCATGCCCGGCCAGCATCACGACTCTTAACCAAAAGATGGAAGTAATTCAACTTGTTCATCAATGGATGCATGAATAAACAAAATGTGATTTATCCATGTGATGAAATATTATTCAGCCTTAAAAAGGAATGATTCTCGGCCGGGCGCGGTGGCTCAAGCCTGTAATCCCAGCACTTTGGGAGGCGGAGACGGGCGGATCACGAGGTCAGGAGATCGAGACCATCCTGGCTAACACAGTGAAACCCCGTCTCTACTAAAAAATACAAAAATCTAGCCGGGCGAGGTGGCGGGCGCCTGTAGTCCCAGCTACTCGGGAGGCTGAGGCAGGAGAATGGCGTGAACCCGGGAGGCGGAGCTTGCAATGAGCTGAGATCCGGCTACTGCACTCCAGCCTGGGCGACAGAGCAAGACTCCGTCTCAAAAAAAAAAAAAAAAAAGGAATGATTCTCAAAAAAACTAAAATAGAATAACCATATGATTCAGTAATTCTACTTCGAGGTATAAACCCAAAAGAGTTGCAACTAGAGTCTCAAAGAGGTGCCTCTTCACCCATGTTCGTAGAGCATCATTCACAACAGTCAAACAGGGAAACAACCCAAGTGTCCATCAGCAAATGAAGAAATAAACAAACTGTGGTACGTCCCTACAGTGGAGTATTATTCAGCCTTAAAAAGGAAGGAATCTGGCTGGGCGCAGTGGTTCATGCCTGTAATCTCAACACTGGGAGGCCAAGGCAGGTGGATCACAAGGTCAGGAGATTGAGAGCATCTCGGCTAACACGGTGAAACCCCATGTCTACTAAAAATACAAAAAATTAGCCAGGTGTGGTGGCAGGCGCCTGTAGTCCCAGCTATTCGGGAGGCTGAGGCAGGAGAATTGCTTGAACCCAGAAGGTAGAGGTTGCAATAAGCCGAGATCATGCCACTGCACTCCAGCCTGGGCAACACAGCGAGGCTCCATCTCAAAAAAAAAAAGGAATTTATGTCTGGGTGCAGTGGCTCATGCCTGTCATCCCAACACTTTGGGAGGCCAAAGCAAGTAGATCACCCGAGGTCAGTAGTTCGAGACCAGCCTGATCAATATGGTGAAACCCTGTCTCTACTAAAAATACAAAAATTAGCCAGGCGCGGTGGTAGGCACCTGTAGTCCCAGCTACTCAGGAGGCTGAGACAGGAGAATTGCTTGAACCAGGGAGGCAGAGATTGCAGTTGAGTCCAGACTGTGCCACTGCACTCAAGCCGGGGTGACAGAGTGAGACTCTGTCTCTGTCTCAAAAAAAAAAAAAAAAAAAAAGGAATGTCTGACACATTCTACAACATAGACAAACCTTGAAGGCATTATGCTGAATAAAATAAGTCACACGCAAAAGGACAAATACTATGGGATTCCACTTACATGAGGTTCCAAAATAGTCAAACTCAGGGAGACAGAAGGTAGAATGAGGGTTCCCAAGGGCTAGATGGAGGAGAGAATACAGAGTGGTTTGTTGGAGTTTTGTGGGTTTTTTCATTTTGTTTTGTTTTGAGACAGACTCTCTCTCTCTCTTTTGCCCAGGTTGGAGTGCAATGGCATGATCACAGCTCACTGTAGCCTTGACCTTCTAGGCTCAAGCTATTCTCCTTCCTCAGCCTCTGAAGTAGCTGGGGCTATAGGCATGTACCATCATGCTCAGCTAATTTTTTAAAAAAAATTTTTTTTAGAGGGATGTCTTTATATTGCCCAGGCTGCTTGCCAACTGCTGGACTCAAGTGATCCACTTCAGCTTCCCAAAATGCTGGGATTACAAGCATGAGCCACAGTGCCCGGCCCAGTTTTATGAGATGAAAGGGTTATGGAGATGGATGGTGGTGATGATCGCATAGTAATATTTAGTACTTAACACTACTAAACTGTACACATAAAAATGATTAAGATGAGGCCAGGCACAGTGGCTCACACCTGTAATCCCAGCACTTTGGGAGGCTGAGGTGGGTGGATCACCTGAGGTCAGAAGTTTGAGACCAGCCTGACCAACATGGTAAAACCCCATCTCTACTAAAAATGCAAAAATTAGCCAGGCATGGTGGCACATTCCTGTAATCCCAGCTGCTGGGGAGGCTGAGGCAGGAGAATCACTGGTACCTGGGAGGCGGGGTTTGGAGTGAGCCAAGATCACTTCATTGCACCCCAGCCTGGGGGACAAGAGCAAAACTCCATCTCAAAAAAAAAAAAAAATTAAGATGGCTGGGCACGGTGGCTCATGCCTATAATCCCAGTACTTTGGGAGGCCCAGGCGGGAGATCAGCCTGGACAGCAGAGGGAGGCCCCATCTCTACAAAAAATTTTTTTTAAATTAGCCAGGCATGGTGGCTGTTGTCCTAGCTACTCGGGAGGCTGAGGTGGGAGGATGGTTGAGCCCAGGAGGTTGAGGCTGCAGTGAGCCATGATGGCACCACTGCACTCCAGCCTGGGTGACAGAGCAAGACCACATCTAAAAAAAAAAAAAGATTAAGATGGTAATTTTACGTTATGTGTATTTTGCCACATTTAAATTTTTAAAGGAATGAAATACTAATATGTGCCACAATTGAATGCGAATCTTGAAAACATTATGCTGGGTAAAAGAAGCCAAACACAGGCCAGCACTGTGGGAGGCCGAGCTGGGTGGATCACAAAGTCAGTTCAAGACCAGCCTGGCCAACATGGTGAAACCTCGTCTCTACTAAAAATACAAAAAAAAAAAAAAAAAAAAGGCTGGGCCTGGTGGCTCACTCCCATAATCCCAGCACTTTGGGAGGCCGAGGTGGGCAGATCACAAGGTTAGGAGATCGAGACCATCCTAGCTAACACGGTGAAACCCCGTCTCTGCTAAAAACAAAAACAAAACAAAACAAAAAAACCAAAAAATTAGCCAGGCATGGTGGCGGGCACCTGTAGTCCCAGCTACTCGGGAAGCTGAGGCAGGAGAATGGTGTGAACCCGGGAGGCGGAGCTTGCAGTGAGCTGAGATGGCGCCACTGCACTCCCGCCTGGGCGACAGAGCAAGACTCTGTCTCAAAAAAAGAAAAAGAAAAAAGAAGTCAAACACAAAAGGACAAATATTGCAGATTCCATCTACATGAAATGTCCAGAATAGGCAAAGCCATAGAACCTGAAAGCAGATTCGTGGTTGCAGGGCCTAGGGGCAGGAGGAATGGAGAATAGCCACTAAGGGGTATGGGTTTCTCTTGGGGATTCATATGGTTTGGCTGTGCCCCACCCAAATTTCATCTTGAATTGTAACTCCCACAATTCCCACGTGTCGTAGACAAACCCAGTGGGAGGTGATTGAATCATGGGGGCGGGTCTTTCCCATGCTATTCTCATGATAGTGATTGAGTCTCACAAGATCTGATCGTTTTATTTTTTATTTTTAGTTTTTGTTATTGAGACGGAGTGTTGTTCTTTTTGCTCAGGCTGGAATGCAATGGCATGATCTCAGCTCATTGCAACCTCTGCCTCCCAGGTTCAAGTAATTCTCCTGCTTCAGCCTCACAGGTAGCTGGGATTACAGGCACCCACCACCACACTGGGCTAAGGTTTTTTGTATTTTTAGTAGAAACTGGGTTTCACCATGTTGGCCAGACTGGTCTCAAATTCCTGACCTCAGGTGATCTGCCCACCTCGGCCTCCCAAAGTGCTGGGATTATAGGCATGAGCCACGGCTCCAGGCCGATCTGATGGTTTTAAAAAGAGAAGTTTCCTTGCACAAGCTCTCTCTTTGCCTGCTGCCATCCACGTAGGATGTGACTTGCTCCTCCTAGTCTTCCGCCATGGCTGTGAGCCCTCCCCAGCCATGTGGAACTCTAAGTCCAACAAACCTCTCTTTCTTTTGTAAATTGCCCAGTCTCAGGTATGTCTTTATCAGCAGGGTGAAAACGGACCAATACAGGGGTGATGGAAGTGTTTTAACTGGAAAGTGACGTTTGCACAATGGTGAATATACTAAGAATTTATAAATATACTAAAAACCACTGAATTGTACACTCTCAAGGGGTGAATTTTATGTGAATTATATCCCAGTTTTTTGGGTTTTTTTTTTTTTTTTTTTTTTTTTTTTTTTTTTTTTTTTTTTTTTTTTTTTTTTTTTTTCTTTGAGGCGGGAGTCTCGCCTTCCTGTCGCCCGGGACTGGAGTGCAATGGCCAGATCTCAGCTCCAGGTGGCAAGTAACTTGCCCATGATTACACAATTAGTAAGGAAAGTCGGGATTTGAACCCAGATTTGATCTCCAAGCCTGGGCTCCCTGGCTGCCCTGTGCTCTGACATCTTAACAGACATGGTGTGTTTGTTAACATGGAGGACCAGCACTGAATAAATGTCGCATCTCTGATGAGAGCTTAATAAAGAGAAAACACTTAGGGAAGAAAGACTCGAACCCATCCTTGAATTCCCATGGTGAAGACAGCCCTCATTACTGCCAGCCACCAAACCCTCACAAGGGCCTCTAACATATTATTTTGGGCACTTAAACCTTTCCTCCTAGAATACAGGTCATAAGCCCTTTCTCTCCCCCATCTTCTCTCCTCTGACTGATGACAAAGAATCTGAATTAAGTGTCCCTCGGCTGCTGGTTTAATTTGATAAATATAAAATTGAAGCATGTTAATAAAGCCATCCATCATCCCAGATCTCAGCAGTTCTCTGAGCTGAAGTCTCTACTTTTTTTCCCCCTAAATCAATATTTAGGATGATAATGAATTGGGTCTTGTTCAGGAATATCAGAGAACACAGGGACTCAGTGAGATGTCAGTGGGGGCTGCTGGAGACCCAGGAAAAGGGGACACCTCCAGGGACCTCTGCCCCTGTTCTCCCGAACTCTCTCTCTCTTTTTTGAGACAGAGTTTCGCTCTGTCACCCAGGCTGGAGTGCAGTGGCGCGATCTCAGCTCACTAAAACCTCCGCCTCCCGGGTTCAGTTGATTTTCCTGCCTTAGCCTCCTGAGTAGCTGGGATTACAAGCGCCCTCCACCGTGCCCGACTAATTTTTGGGTTTTTTTGTTTTTGTTTTTGTTGTTTTTCCTGAGACGGAGTCTCGCACTGTCGCCCAGGCTGGAGTGCAGCGGCATGATCTCAGCTCACTGCAACCTCTGCCTACCGGGTTCAAGTACTTCTCCTGCCTCAGCCTCCCGAGTAGCTGGGACTACAGGCACCTGCCACCACGCCTAGCTAATTTTTGTATTTTTAGTAGAGACAAGGGTTTCACCATATTGGTCAGACTGGTCTTGAACTCCTGATTTCAGGTGATCCACCTGCCTTGGCCTCCCAAAGTGCTGGATTACAAGTGTGAGCCACCGCGCCCAGCCTAATTTTTGTATTTTTAATAGAGATGGGGTTTCACCATGTTGGCCAGGCTGGTCTTGAACTCCCGACCTCAGGTGATCCACCCGCCTCAGCCTCCCAAAGTGCTGGGATTACAAGCGTGAGCCACGGCTCCTGGCGCCTGCCCCCAAACTCTCTTCCAGAACCCCATAATGCCCACCCCATCCCTCCTCCCCACACTTTCCCTCCACCTACCCCACCATGTGGCCCATGCCCCGCCTCCGCACCTGGCCCCAACCCCTCTGCCTGTTCCTCTAACTGCCAGGCCCAAGCCATTATCAGGTGCCTCTCCCACCTCCTCACCCAGCTTCTAGAACTGGCCCCCTCTTAGTTCCACGCCCTCATTCCATGGAGTAGAAAGCATTTTGTGTGACTTGCAAGTCTCAGAGAAGCCAGCCCCAGCTCCTGGGCTGTGCTCAGCCCCACCAGGTGCACCTGAGCCCCAGGCATAGCTCGTCCAGTCCTAGCCTTACCCTTGGCCGAGCTCAACAGCCTTGGGCGGTAAGATGTCCTGACTCTGTCCTTAGCGGCTCTTGCCTTGGAGGAAGAATCGAGTCAACACAGGTAGGGACCACTCAGACATGTAGGGGCTGCCCTCCAAGTTCCCCATCCTGAGTTGTCCAAATTTCTGTCTGCCTCAGGGCTTCTGTCATCCAAGGTCCCGGATGGCTCAGCATTATTCTCTTTCAAAAGGCCCCTCCTCGGCTTCCTGACAATCCCGCCTGTGATATTTGAAGCACGCAGAAATACCACTTGCACATGGTTGAGAAAAAGGTCATTGCCTCACAATGAGTGCGTGGTCAGCTCGTGCTGCAGTAACAGATCAAAGACCAGGGACTTAAAACAACGGGCATCACTTTCTCACAGGTCTGGCGGCCGGAAGCCCAGGATCAAGATGTTGGTGGATCTGAAGGCTACTGAAGGACTGTCTTTCTGGCTTGCAGCTGTCCTCTCCTTGTTGTATTCTTACTGGTGGAGAGCAGAGCAGAAGCAAGCTCTCTCTTGTTGTCTTTTTATAGGGGCTTTCATCCATCTACGCGGGCTCCACCCTTTTGACCTAATTACCTCCCCAAGGCCCCATATTCAAATACCGTCACACTAGTTGAGGTTTCAACATATGAATTTGGCAGGGGCAGAAGGCAAACATTTCAGCCATAGCCCTGAGCTAACCCTAAGACTACCCAGCATAGAGGGGGAGGTTTCAGTGAGCTGAGATCACGCCACTGCACTCCAGCCTGGGCAACAGAGCAAGACTCTGTCTCAAAAAAAAGAGAAAGACTCCCCAGTGTAGTATCTTATGTAAAAGCACAGACTTTGGATCAGACAGCCCTGGGTGCACATCTCAGCACTGCGACTTACAGGTTGCATAGGCTGGAGCACCTCTCCTGCCTGGCTGGGCTTGGCCTCCTCAACCATATAAATGACGTACATCATAACACTGGGCTCAGCGGCTCACACCTGGAATCCCAGCATTTTGGAAGGCCAAAGGTTCTGGCGCTTTCTCTCTTTCTCCGCAGCTAAAACCAAAGCCTTGACAGCCACCATATCTGTCCTCCCGGTGCTGAGGCCCCGCTTCTCCTTCTAATTTGGTGGTTTTAGCAACCAAGTCCAGAGTCATCCTCAGGCCTAACGGGTAGAGATAAGAATATTCTTCATTCCTGTTTCTTAGAGAAAGCAGGCAGTGCCTGGAGGGACCCGAAGTAGATGGGCTTGCAGTTGGCTCCCCGGGTGACACTGACGCTTCCCTCAGTGCAATCCATCTGCGAGCCGTGCAGTCTGGAGATGCTGCAGGCCTGAGGTTAATGGCAGACTCTGTCATTTCCTTGTACGTTCTGCAACTACAGTTATTTGTAAGACACGGCTGGGAGTTTGCCCCTAAGAGCTATTTTGGGGCCGGGCGCGGTGGCTCAAGCCTGTAATCCCAGCACTTTGGGAGGCCAAGACGGGCGGATCACGAGGTCAGGAGATCGAGACCATCCTGGCTAACACGGTGAAACCCCGTCTCTACTAAAAATACAAAAAACTATCCGGGCAAGGTGGCGGGCACCTGTAGTCCCAGCTACTCGGGAGGCTGAGGCGGGAGAATGGCGTAAACCCGGGAGGCAGAGTTTGCAGTGAGCTGAGATCCGGCCACTGCACTCCAGCCTGGGCCACAGAGCGAGACTCCGTCTCAAAAAAAAAAAAAAAAAAAAAAAAGCTATTTTGGTTGATTGCTGGTTAGGTGTATGTATGGTGCATCACTGCATTTAATTGGCATGATGGTGTGCACTGTTGACATACTCCCTTTGATGTCTGGAACCTGGGAAAGCCAGGGACCAACCAGGTCAATGAGTGGAGACACGGGGCCCCAGTGTGCACTTGGCCAGGGCACCGAGAATTCCAGTCCCTTCTAGAGCTCACGGTAATGATGGACAGGGCACTTCCCCCTGCGCTGAACCTTACCAGAGCATACTCTGCTTCTTGTTTAAAAAAAAAAAAAAAAAACCAAGGAGAAATTCACATAACATAAAATTAACCATTTAAAAACATACAATTCCACCAGGGGCGATGGCTCACACCTGTAATCCCAGCACTTTGGGAGTCCGAGACGGGTGGATCACCTGAGGTCAGGAGTTCGAGACCAGCCTGGCCAACATGGTGAAACCCTGTCTCTACTAAAAATACAAAAATCAGCCAGGCGTGGTGACATGTACCTGTAATCCCAGCTATTCAGGAGGTTGAGGCGGGAGAATCACTTGAACCCCGGGGTGGAGGTTACAGTGCCTACTTCACTCCAGCCTAGAAGAAAGAAAGAGCGAAAGTCCATCTTGAAAAAAATAAATAAATAAAATACAATATACAGTTCAGTAGCATTTAGTACATTCACTTTTTTTGTGCAACTACCACTTCTGTCTCTAAAACATTTCATCACCCCAGAGGAAGACTCCATTCCCACTAAGCAGGCACTTCTCCTTCTCCCTTCCCCCAGCCCCTGAGGACCACTAACCTGCTTTCTCTGTGATTTACCAATTTGGGATATCTCACATATGTGGGATTATAAAATATGTGCTCTTTTATGCAGTTTTCCTCTTTTTTTCTTTGAGACAGGGTCTTGCTCTGTCACCCATGCTGGAGTACAATGGCATGATCACGGCTCACTGCAGCCTCCACCTCCTGGGTTCAAATGATCCTCCTACCCCAGCCTCCCGAGTAGTTGGGACCACAGGTGTCCACCACCCAGCCTGGCTAATTTTTTTTTTTTTTTTCAGAGATGAGGTTTTCCTATATTGCCCAGGTTGGTCTCAAACTCTTGAGCTCAAGCAATCCTTCTTCCTTGGCCTTCCAATATGATAGGATTACAGACATGAGCCACGATGCCCGGCCTTTTGTGTAATGTTTTCAAGGTTCATCTACATCGTAACAGATATTAGAATAAAACTTCATTCCTTTTTATGACTAAATCATATCCGTGGTGTGGCTACACCACATTTTGTTTATCCATTCATCAGATGATGGACGTTCGGGTTGTTTCCACCTTTTGACTACTGTGAATAATGATGCACTGGCTCTCCACCACCGCCTCCTCCTTCTTCTCACCCTCCTCCCCCTTGTCCTCCTCCTCCTCCTCTTCATTTTTCTCCTTCTCCTTCGTATGATTATTCTTATTCCTCTCCCTCCCCGTCATCTCCTTCCTCCTCCTCCTCATCTCCTTCCTCCTCCTCCTCATCTCCTTCCTCCTCTTCCTCCTTCTCTTCTTCTTTGTTTTAGTGAAAAATTTTGGCTGAGTGAAATAGCTCATGTTTGTAATCCCAGCACTTCAGGAAGCAGAGGTGGGAGGATTGCTTGAGCCCAGGAACTCAAGACCAGCCTGGGCAATGTAGTGAGACTCCTATCTCTACAAGCACTCAAAAACTTAGCCAGGCATAGTGGCATGTGACTATAGTCACAGCTACTCAGGAGGCTGAGGTGGGAGGACCACTTGAGCCTGGGAGTTTGAGGCTGCAGTAAGCTGCGATCTCAGGAGGCTGAGGTGGGAGGATCACTTGAGCCTGGGATGCTGAGGCTGCAGTGAGCTGTGATCACACCATTGCACTCCAGCCTGAGCGACAGAGTAAGACCCTATCTTAAAAAATAATAACAGTAGGCCGGGCGCGGTGGCTCAAGCCTGTAATCCCAGCACTATGGGAGGCCGAGACAGGCGGATTACGAGGTCAGGAGATCGAAACCATCCTGGCTAACACGATGAAACCCTGTCTCTACTAAAAAATACAAAAAAAAAACCTAGCCGGTCGAGGTGGTGGGCGCCTGTAGTCCCAGCTACTCGGGAGGCTGAGGCAGGAGAATGGCGTAAACCCGGGAGGCAGAGCTTGCAGTGAGCTGAGATCCGGCCACTGCACTCCAGCCCGGGTGACAGAGCGAGACTCTGTCTCAAAAAAAAAAAAATAATAATAATAATAATAATAACAGTAAAATAAAATAATTTTGCTTGAAAAAGTAATACTTGTACATAGTACAAAATTCAGAGGGCTCTCATAGAGCACATGGTGAATTTCTTTTCCACACCTGCCCCCCACAGCCATCCAGTTCCCCTCCAGTTTCTTGTACCTTCCTGCATCCTTAGCACTGTTTGCTTTGTGGGTTGAACATTTGTGGAAAGCATCTGGAAGAGCTGTTCAATTAGAAACAGTTCATTCTCTCCCTGGCTAGAAGCCTCCTCAAGGAAGAATCCAAGCCTCAGGTGAAGACCCCATTATGGAGGTGTTAGGAAAATATATCCAGAGTGGTAGAAATGGTATGAACACAGCAATAAATTAAGAGTCAGTTGTGGCCAGGCACGGTGGCTCACGCCTGTAACCCCAGCACTTTAGGAGGCCGAGGCAGCTGGATCACCTGAGGTCAGGAGTTTGAGACCAGCCTGGCCAACATGGTGAAACCCCGTTTGTACTAAAAATACAAAAATTAGCCAGGCATGGTGGTGGGCGCCTGTAATCCCAGCTACTTGGGAAGCTGAGATAGGACTATCGCTTGAACCCGGGAGGCAGAGGTTGCAGTGAGCCAAGATCATGCCACTGCACTCCAGCGTGGGCAACAAAGAGCTAAACTCCATCTCAAAAAAATTAAAATAAAATAAAATAAGTCAGTTGTGAAGATGGGAAGACTAATTAGCAGAGGGAGAGGCTCTTCAAAGCAGGCACAGAGAGCCTCATTCAACAGCTGTGCCTTAACTATGATGGGAGGTCCCCATGGCAAGGAGGGAGGAAGTCAAGGGTCACAGCTGGAAGAAAAGTGAGCTGAGAGGAAAGCAACCCCGTAGTTGATCATTTATTTGGGAGAGCCGGGCCAGGTCCCGACTGAGAAAAGACCTCATGGACTTGAGGCCCAAGGCTGCTATCTTTAAAACAGTCCACCCACGAGGTCAGCTCTGAGCTGGCTTCTGGGAACTTGGCACTTGAACCATTCCTCCATTCCCTGGCTGATAAGGGTGACTCACTGTGCCTAGCCTGTATATGCAAACAATATGGGTTAGGATAATAACTGTTTTTTTTCTTTTCTTCCTTTATTTATTTATTTATTTATTTATTTATTTATTTTTGAGACAAGGTCTTGCTCTGTTGCCCAGGCTGGAGTACAGTGGTGTAATCTTGGCTCACTGCAACCTCCACCTCCCAGGCTCAAGTGATCCTCCACCTCCTGAGTAGCTGGGACCACAAGTGCATGTCACCATGCTGGGCTAATTATTTTATTTTATTTTTGTACAGATTGGGTCTTGTCATGTTACCCAGGCTGGTCTAGAACTCCTGAGCTTAAGCGAGCCTCCTGCCTCAACCTCCCAAAGTGCTGGGATTACAGGCATGAGGCATTGAACCTGGCCCAACACCTGCTTTTCTTATGGGAGGGTTTTTTTTTTTAAGTTGCTCAGCAGGGATTGCCTATGTGACCAGCCCTCAGTAAAAACCTTGGGTGCTGAGTCTCTAAGGGGTATCCTTGGGCAGACATATTGCACATGTGTTTTTCATGGCTGGGAAAGGAGCATGCTCTGTGAGCACTCTCGAGGGAAGGAGGAAGGCCCTGATGGCTGTAACAGAATTCTGCAAACTCCACTGGGTCCCATGAGCCCTTCTGGCAAATCACCAAGTGTGTGGGCCGTCCCAGGGACACCACAACCCAGTACCAAAAGGAAAGATGGAAACTGAGTAGCAATCTAACAAAAACTGTCTGGGGAATTGAGAATCGGTTTGTGCTATATTTATGGGTTGCCTTGGTTACGAATAGTCCAAAAATTTAGAACCCCTGTGGGCTTAGCAGAGCAGTCATGAAAGACTGGCCTGAGCGAGATTCATGATGAGAGAACACAGAACAGGACCTAGGAGAGGCATTGCAGGGAGTTGAGCCCTCACAGAACTGCCCAGCATACCAGGTTACAGGTCCAGCACGGCTGTACTGTCTGCTGTCTGAGGACCACCAGCCATTATTCACTGTTAAGACAGGAGCACCCCACAGCAGCCTGACCACACCCCCCACTCCAAGCCATCCCTGTTCACGTCATGGCCCTTTTCCAGGGCTGTGATTCCAATCTGTCCCGCAAGAGGTCTTTCTGGTGACTTGTCTCCATATCCGTCCCCCTTCTCTCTTCCCCAGAATACATTCAGTCGCCAGTGATTCCTCCCAAGGGCAAATCTCCCAGGCCTGGGGCCTGTCAAAGAACCCCACCTGCCTCTTGTCTTGGTCCACAATGCATTTAGGGCATCAAGATTTTGCAGTGACCTTCAGAAGGTGTCTATAACGAGAGTGCCCAGCAGGCACGACTGTGACCATGGAGGTTATGGCAAGAGTATGACTCAGAGTTCCAGAGGGGCCGGGAGTCATCAGCAGCTCTGCACAAGCTCCACTCCTGCCTCTGGCATCACAGAACAGACAATCTGGGACAGGCACATTTCAGGAAACACGAGCTGAACTCCGCTGCTCCTGCCCCGATGGGACACCTATTGATTTTCTGAGATTCTTGTAAAAACGGTGCACTGTGTGCTCTGTGGGCCGGGGAAGGGATCTAAGCTTCATTGCTAAGCCTGACCAGTCTCTCCTGTTCGAACACACACAAGCACACAGACACATTCCCATGTGCACACCTGGCACCTGCATGGGTCGACTGGCTGTGATGCAACTGAGTCCCCTTCCCCAGGAGGCCACCAGATGTCCCCAACTCCAGTTAGGCCAGCAGAGGGGCCCAGCTTCATACGACCACCCCAACTGCTGGTCCTGGAGCTGGGTTCCCAGGGGGGCTTCCTCAGAGGCAAAAGTGCTTCCTGCCTCCCAGACAGCAGCTGCATGGCTCCCTCCCAGCCGAGGATGCTAAAGAGCCACAGACCACGTGCCTTAACCAGCAGAAATCTATTATTTCACACTTTTTCTTTTCTTCTTTTAGAAACAGAGTCTCACTCTGTTGCTCAGGCTGAAGTGCAGTGGTGCAATCATGGCTCACTGCAGCCTCGACCTCCTGATCTCAAGCTATCCTCCCACAGCAACCAGAATAGCTGGGACCACAGGTGCATGCCATCATGCCCAGCTAATTTTTTTTTTTTTTTTTTTTTTTTTTTTTTTAATTTTAGAGATGGGGTTTCAGCTGGGTATGGTGGCTCATGCCTGTAATCCCAGCACTTTGGGAGGCGCAGGCTGGTGGATCACCTGAGGTCAGGAGTTCGAAAACAGCCTGGCCAACATGCTGAAACCCTGTCTCTACTAAAAATACAAAAATTAGCCAGGTGTGGTGGCGGGTGCCTGTAGACCCAGCTACTTGGGAGGCTGAGGCAGGAGAATCGTTTGAACCCAGGAGGTGGAGGTTTCAGTGAGCTGAGATCGCGCTGCTGCACTCCACCTGAGCGACAGTGAGACTCCACCTCAAAAACAAAAAGATGGGGTCTCACTATGTTGCCCAGGTTGGTCTCAAACTCCTGGCCTCAAATGATCCTTCTGCCTTGACCTCCCAAAGTTCTGGGATTACCGGCAGGAGCCACCACAACCAGCGATTTTTCCACAATGCTGAAGCCTAAAAGTCCAAGTTCAAGGTGTTAGCAGGGTTGGGTTTTTGTTCACACCTCCTATGCTGGCTGCATGACCTTCACCTGGTCTCCGCTCTGTGTGTCCCTCTTCTTATAAGGACACCCATCATGTTAGATTAGGGCCCATTTTCACCTAAT
The DNA here is from genome assembly GCF_007565055.1 of Rhinopithecus roxellana. NCBI lineage: Eukaryota > Metazoa > Chordata > Mammalia > Primates > Cercopithecidae > Rhinopithecus > Rhinopithecus roxellana. The sequence continues at coordinate 63,807,121 of NC_044567.1, read as the reverse complement.
TACCTGTTTTATGTTATTTTATTTTGAGACAGAGTTTCACTCTTGTCACCCAGGCTGGAGTGTAGTGGCGCGATCTTGGCTCACTGCAACTTCCGCCTCCCAGGTTCAAGTGATTCTCCTGCCTCAGCCTCCCACGTAGCTGGGATTACAGGTGCTGCCACCACGCCCGGCTAATTTTGTATTTTTACTAGAGACGGAGTTTCAACTGTTGGCCAGGCTGGTCTCAAACTCCTGACCTCAGGTGATCCACCCGCCTTGGCCTCCCAAAGTGCTGGGATTACAGGCATAAGCCACCGCACCCTCTTTTTTCTTTCTTTCTTTTTTTTTGAGACAGAGTCTAGCTCTGTTGCCCAGGCTGGAGTGCAGTGGCTGTGATCTCAGCTCACTACAACCTCCACCTTCTGGGTTCAAGCGATTCTCCTGCCTCAGCCTCCCGAGTAGCTGGGGTTACAGGCACCTGCCACCATGCCTGGCTAATTTTTGTATTTTTAGTAGAGATGGAGTTTCACCATGTTGGCCAGCTGGTCTTGAACTCCTGATCCCCCCACCTCAGCCTCCCAAAGTGCTGAGATTACAGGTGTGAGCCACAGCGCCCGGCCCTAATTTACCTCTTTAAAGACCCTGTCTCCAATGGTCACATTCTGAGCTACAGGGTTTGGGGTTCTAACACATGAATTTGGTGACGGGAACGCAATTCAGCTCTTAACAGGTGCCCACTCAGAAAACTGCCACCCAGCAGCAAAAGGGTTAAAGGCAGAAGCTGGGTAGGGGTGGAGAGTTGGGCGGAGTATGTGTCTGTATTAAGTAGATTAAGGGGGAGGGACTGCTCCCAGCCTCAGCTATAATTAGAGAAATTAAAGTCAGGGCTGGAAAGAGCAGGAGCTCTCCTGCCTTATCATTAGTGGGGAGTGTGCTGGTGCTCCGGGGGAAGTTTGGGTTTGCTGCCGCTGGGATCTGTAATAAGGGGAGGAAGTGAGCCAACTCCAGCCAAGGTGCTTGGCGCTTGGCTCAGAATAGACCTGGGTGTACATGAGACCATCCTAAGGTCTCTGGGAGACCAGCCTGCAAGCCTCCGGGTGACCCCAGCCAAAGTCCACCCCAAGTGTTCCCCCCACACCCTACCAGAGGAGCACTGGCCGGTCCAGCTCCGACTGCTCAGGGCACTCGGCCCCTCTCCCCACAAACAGCGCAATTTGCTGCCTGAGCTACAAGAGGTGTTTGAAATGTGAAGGTACCGAAGGACTGATCCAGGTGCCCTGGACGCACTGGGTACAACGGGAAACTAGTCCCTTCCAGAGGACACTGCTAGAGGGGGTGGGGTCGGGTCCAGTAAGGAGCAGAGTGGAACCCCCTTGTGTGGCTGCATCAGAGGCCACCCAGGTGCTACAGCAGGAGCAGTCACAACTTCAGTGTGGGGGCAGTGATGACTTCCCTTGCTCAGGAATTCCAGCTTTTGTCTTCTACCCTTCACCCAAAAGACAGGAACGGGGGTGGGGGTGGGGGGGCAGAAAAAAAGGGAGTGTCCTGGGGCAAAGGGAGACATAGCCCTCCACAGACATGGGTGGGTGGGGGTAACAGAAGGAGAGAGAGAGGGGGAGAGACTGAGAGGCAGAGGCAGAGAGAGAGAGACAGGGAGAGGCAGAGAGAGGGAGAGACAGAGAGGCAGAGAGAGGGGAGGGAGAGGGAGAGAGAGAGGGAGAGACAGAGGGAGAAAGAGAGGGAGAGAGAGAGGCAGAGAGAGAGAGGCAGAGAGATATAGAGACAGAGAGAGGGAGAGAGAGACAGAGAGAGGGAGAGGGACAGAGATAGAGAGGGAGGGAGAGAGAGACAGAGGGAGAAACAGAGAGAGACAGAGAGGCAGAGAGACATAGAGAGAGGGAGAGAGAGACACAGAGGCAGAGAGAGAGAGAGAGAGGGAGAGGAACAGAAAGAGAGAGCGAGGGAGAGACAGAGAGGCAGAGAGAGAGGGAGAGAGAGACAGAGGGAGAAGAGAGGGAGAGACAGAGGCGGAGAGAGAGGGAGAGACAGAGAGGCAGAGAGAGAGAGGCAGAGAGACACAGAGACAGAGAGAGGGAGAGAGAGAGAGGGAGAGGGACAGAGAGAGAGAGGGAAGGAGAGACAGGCAGAGAGAGAGGGAGAGAGAGACAGAGTGGGAAAGACAGGCAGAGAGAGAGAGTCAGGGGAGAAACAGAGGGAGTGAGAGGGAGAAAAGAGACAGAAATAGAGAGAGAGAGAGAGGGAACAAGAGGGCGGGGAGAGGAGAGAAAGAGACTGACAGAGAGAACAGAGGGAGTCAGGGAGAGATGGAGGGAGAAAAGGAGAGAGAGGAAGAGACAGGTGGGGCGAGAGCGAGGGAGAAAAGGAGAGAGGGAGGAAGGGACAAAGAGCTTGGCTCAGGCAGGCCAAGACTATTTTACTAGGAACACAGTGATGAGAACAGAGCTCTAGCCTAGAGGGGCTGATGCACCCTGTGGAAGTCACTTCATCGGAGGGGCTGCGTGCTCTCTACGAAGATGATGTGCTGCGCTAGTGCGTGGTGGGACAAGACCTCTCTGAGGAGGTAACACTGAATTCAGACTGGAGCGAGAAGGAGACACAAAGGCGTGGTGGGGAGTTCCAAGCAGCAAATGCAGGAGCCCTGGGTGAGGGTCAGCACTGGGCACTGGAGAGGAAGAAGGCCAGGTGCCTGGACCCCAGGAAACTAGAAGGGGAAGGAGGAGACGGGGTGGGAGAGCTGGGCAGCCAGACCACAGAGCAGCTGGGATGGATTCTAGTTGCATTTGGGGGTGCAGGGAATGAGGTGCTGGGATTTGTGCTGTAGCCGGGTCACTCTGGCTGCTGGGCTGGGGGACACGGGAGAGGAGTGGGGAGGCAGACAGCTGGGAGGGCCAGCCTGATCCGGAGTGGGCTGAGGCAGTGGGGGTGGAGGGAAGTGTAGGTTGGGGTATGTCTGGAGGGACGAGCCTAGGTGACCGGCTCAAGGCAGGAGAAAGAAGGAAATAAATGCAACTCCTGGGTCTGGAGGCTGTGCAGTGGCGGGTGCCGTTCTCTGCAATGGGGAAGGTGGGATCAGAGAATTTGCACATGCTCAATCCATGGGCCTATCAGCACCCAGGAGAGGTGTCCAGAAGAGATGGGTCTCATGGGGGCTCAGGGGAGGTGTCAGCACCAGGAACAGAAATGCAGAAGACAGCGGCAGATGCTCCAAAGAGGCACGGCACAGGTACTAACAGCCTCTTAGGAGGCTCTGCCCAGCACCGTAGCCAGCAGCCACTGTGGCTTTTTACATTTAAATTCATTAAAATGGAACAAAAAGGAAACTTCGGCCCGGTGCGGCGGCTCCCGCCTGGAATCCCAGCACTGTGGGAGGCCGAGGCACGTGGATCACCTGAGGTCAGGAGTTCGAGGCCAGCCTGGACAACATGGTGAAACTGTCTCTACTAAAAATACAAAAATTAGCTGGGCGTAGTGGCACGCGCCTGTAATCCCAGCACTTTGGGAGGCCGAGGTGGGCAGATCAAGAGGTCAGGAGTTCGAGACCAGCCTGCCAAACATGGCGAAACCCCATCTCTACTAAAAATACAAAAATTAGCCAGGCACAGTGGTACACGCCTGTAGTCCCAGCTCCTTTCGCAGGAAAATCACTTGAACCCGGGAGGCGGAGCTTGCAGTGAGCTGACATCGCGCCACTGTAGTTCAGTCTAGGCAACAGAGCAAGAGTCCATCTCGAAGCAAAAAAAAAAAAAGCATTAGTTCAAGGGTGGTCACCTAAGAGGTGTCATTGTCACAAGGGGAAGGACTGGAGTCTTCAGGCCTCTATGCCACTGACTGTTCACTGCCTGGCTGACCCCTTTCTCAGGATGTCCTACAACAGCTGGAGGCCAGAGGACAGAGCCCAGGCTGAGAGTCAGCAAGGGGAGGGGGCACTCTGCCGTGAAGCCCGGGCTCACTCCCTGCACCGTGAGGTAAAGGTGGCACTGAGCTGTCTTTCTGCTTATTCTAGATCCAGGTTCACTGGCGCTGGCCACATCCAAGGCCAGGGCCTGAGCTCCCCAGCTGAAATGGAACCTGTCTCAGGGGGTCCAGGCCAGCAGAGCCATTTCAACAGGGTCAAGTCTTCTCAGCCTGGGGCAGACCCCAGAAACAAAGGGCACCCACTCCAGGGCCCTGTGCCAAGGCTCTGAGCCACTTCCTTACACCGTGTGCTCAAGGCGAAGGTGGACAGCCCCAGACAGGGCCCGGGCACGGTGTAGGTGGCCTCCTACGTCTTTCCTGTGTGCCCCTTCCCTACTGTCTCTTTGTCTTTGTGTGTCTGAATTTCCTCTTCTTTTCTTTCTTTTTTTTTTTTTTTTGGAGACAGAGTCTTGCTCTGTCGCCCAGGGTAGAGTGTAGTGGTGTGATCTCAGCTCACTGGAACCTCCGCCTCCCAGGTTCAAGCGATTCTCCTATCTCAGCCTCCCGAGTATCAACCACGCCTTTTAGTAGAGACAGGGTTTCACCACGTTGGCCAGGCTGGTCTCAAACTCCTGACCTCAGGTCATCCACCCGCCTTGGCATCCCAAAGTGCTGGGATTACAGGCGTGAGCCACCGTGCCTGGTCTGAATTTCCTCGTCTTATAAGGACACCAGTGAGACTGGATTATCGCTCGCTGAGCCTCATTTTAATTTAATCACCTCTTTAAAAGCCCCATCTCGAAATAAACTCACATTCTGAAGTACAGGGGTTAGGGATTCATTATGAGTTAATTTTAATTTTTTTTTTTTTTTTTTTTTTTTTTTTTTTTTTTTAGAAATGAGGTTTTAGGCCGGGCACGGTGGCTCAAGCCTGTAATCCCAGCACTTTGGGAGGCCGAGACGGGCGGATCACAAGGTCAGGAGATCGAGACCCTCCTGGCTAACCCGGTGAAACCCCATCTCTACTAAAAAATACAAAAAACTAGCCGGGCGAGGTGGCGGGCGCCTGTAGTCCCAGCTACTCGGGAGGCTGAGGCAGGAGAATGGCGTAAACCTGGGAGGCGGAGCTTGCAGTGAGCTGAGATCCGGCCACTGTACTCCAGCCTGGGCGACAGTGCGAGACTCCGTCTCAAAAAAAAAAAAAAAAAGAAATGGGGTTTTACCATGTTGGTCAGGCTGGCCTGAAACTCTCGGTCTCAAGCGATCTTCCCACCCAGCCTCCTGAGTAGCTGGGACAACAGGCGGATACCACCATGCCCAGCTTTCATCATGAATTTTTTCTGAGAGGGACAAATCAGCTCCTCACACACAACCTCAGGTCCTATTCCAGGACACTGTCAGAATGTGAAGAGATAAAAAGGCAGAAGCCCCTTCCTCACTTGGCCTGTCTGAGCTCTGGGTTCAAATCCTGCTCTAGAATATAAAACTGCACAGACAATATGACTCAGGTTATGGAAATTAAATATGAAGACAAAGCAAATATTCTAAAAGATTAAATGGCTGGCTTATATGGGTAGATTGATTTTTTTCATTTTCCATTTTTTTGTACTGTATGTATTAGCTGTTGTTTTTAATAAAGAAATGTTTTTATTTTTAAATTTTATTTTATTATTATTTTTAAGAAATGCTTTTAAAAATCCCAATTCAGCTGCTTAATGTAAAACCATGGACAAATTACTTTTTTTTTTGAGACAGATTCTCACTCTGTCCCCCAGGCTGGAGTGCAGTGGCACAATCTCAGCTCCCTGCAACCTCCACCTCCAGGGCTCAAGTGATTCTCCTGCCTCAACCTCCTAAGTAGCTGGGATTACAGGCATGCACCCACCACACCCAGCTAATTTTTGTATTTTTAGTAGAGATGGGGGTTTCACCATGTTGGCTAGGCTGGTCTCAAACTCCTGATCTCAGGTGATCCACCTGCCTCAGCCTCCCAGAGTGCTGAGATTACAGCATGTGCCACCATGCCCAGCTAATTTTTGTATTTTTAGTAGAGACGGGGGTTTCACCATGTTGGCCAGGCTGGTCCAGCCTCAAGTGATCCACCCACCTTAGCCTCCCAAAGTGCTGGGATTACAGGCGTGAACCACTGCACCTGGCCAAGACATGCTTTTTAAATCCCAACTCAGCTGCTTAATGTAAAATCAAGGACAAATTCCTTCTGAAAGGCTTCCCTTCTCCATCTGTGAAATTGGATTTATGCTACCTCCCATAAAGGAAGTCGAAGGATTAAATGATATAACTTATATCAGTGATTTTCTAACTTACTGGCCATAGAATCCCTTTACTCTCCTAAAAATTATTGAAGCCTCAAAGTGCTTTTGTTTCTACGCATGTTACTCACCAATATTTATTATATTCGAAATTAGAACAGAAATTTAAAATTTTATTTAACTCCCTTAAAATAACAACAATAAACCACTAATGCTAACGTAAGTCACATCTTTCTATGAAAAAAAAAAAAAACTATATCTTTTAAAACAACACAATGTTAGTCAGAAGGTGCTGTTTTAAAGTAGTGCAAGTCTGGGCGCAGTGGCTCACGCCTGTAATCCCAACACTTTGGGAGGCAGAGGTGGGCAGATCACTTGAGGTCAGGAGTTCAAGACCAGCCTGGCCAACATGGCGAAACCCCGTCTCTACTAAAAATACAAAAATTAGCCAGGCGCCGTGGAGCACCTGTAATCCCAGCTACTCAGGAGGCTGAAGCAGGATAATCTCTCAAATCCAGGAAGAGGAGGTTGCAGTGAGCTGAGATCACACCACTGCACTCCAGCCTGGACAGGAGAGTGAAATTCTGTCTCAGTAAGTAAATAAATAAATAAATACAGTAGTGCAGATCTCTTTAATGTCTGGCTTAATGGAAAGAAGCAGTTGGACTCTTCTGTCTGCTTCTACATTCTGGCCATTGTGATGTTTTGATTGAGAGGAACGAAAACTTCCTTGCGGCTGGGCACGGTGGCTCGTGCCTGGAATCCCAGCACTTTGGGAGCCCGAGGCGGGTGGATCACATGAGGTCAGGAGTTCAAGAACAGCCTGACCAACATGGCAAAACGCCGTCTCTACTAAAAATACAAAAAATTAGCTGAGCGTATTGGCAGACGCCTGTAATCCCAACTACTTGGAAGGCTGAGGCAGGAGAATCGCTTGAACCTGGGAGGCAGAGGTTGCAGTGAGCTGAGATCGTGCCATTGCACTCCAGCCTGGAGGACAGAGCGAGACCCTGTCTCAAAAAATAAATAAAAAAGGCCGGGCGCGGTGGCTCAAGCCTGTAATCCCAGCACTTTGGGAGGCCAAGACGGGCGGATCACGAGGTCAGGAGATCGAGACTATCCTGGCTAACACGGTGAAACCCCGTCTCTACTGAAAAATACAAAAAAAAAAAAAAACTAGCCGGGCGAGGTGGCGGGCGTCTGTAGTCCCAGCTACTCCGGAGGCTGAGGCAGGAGAATGGCATAAACCCAGGAGGCGGAGCTTGCAGTGAGCTGAGATCCGGCCACTGCACTCCAGTCTGGGTGACAGAGCCAGACTCCATCTCAAAAAATAAATAAATAAATAAATAAAAATAAAAACTCCTTGGGTCTCAGAGGGCCCCACTTTGAGGACTGCTGACTTACACAAAGCCCCTGGCACAGGGCTGGGTGGGGTGCCCCCAGCCTGGGTCCTACAGGGACAGTCAGGACTGTTCTGGTCCTGATTCCAATTCAGCAGCACAGGATTGGCCTCCCAGGGACAATGGCAAGTGACAAGAGCCGCGGAGGCAGCTTGGGAGTGGTGATGACAGAGGATAGAATCGACCCAGAAAAGCAAACTTTGATTTGCTAAAAATATCCCTGAGTTAGGAAAGTCTCCCCCTAACGGCCCCTCCCAATTCAAATCCATGAAAAGCCAGATGCAAGGCGCCAAGCCAGGATTGAGATCAGGCAATTAGACCATTTCAGACAAGCTTACAAAGCTCTCAGACGCACAGACATTTCAACCGCACAAAGAAAATGTGCACTTTGTGGATACAATGACAGCAAATCATTTTCTCTTTTTGTCCCTCTTCTTCGTCCCTGTTCATAGACAAATGATGGAGAGAAATAAGCATGATTCTGTGCAGACAAGACGAAAATAAGTTTAACAACAAAAGGAACGTCTTTTAGGGAAGCTTTAGGGCTGATGCAGCCCCGTCGGGGTGGGGAGCACCTTCCCCCCTGCCCCGGCACAGCCTGCTGGGGTCTGCTTGGCCCCTGAGTCCACGAAGTCCCTGGATGACAGAGGCTTGGGTGGGGGAGCATCTGCCCTGATGTGGGGTGCACAAGGGGACCTGAAGGCACCAGCTGGAATCAGAGAGACCACTCTGTGGACGTCCTTGCCAAAGCTGCAGGTATCAGGCTGGAGAGGACCCCAAAGAGCCTCTCACAGACTCTGTAGTAATGGAATTCGCAGCTGGCCACTGGACGAACATAATCTAATCACTGCTCTGAGATATCTACTTAACTTGGCCCCAGCTGACTACCCATGTGCCTTTCTCTCAATTACGAGAGGCCACTCAGTATCAGGGGTTCCCAGCCATGCCTTACTGTCCCCCCTTGGCCATTCCTTCCTCTGCTGAATAATAAGCAACTTTTTCCCAAGAAGAGTGCCTTCACTCCCCTCCTATGCTCCTGGGTCCCAGCCTCCAGCAGGAAGAGACATCCCATAGCCACACTGTGTGGGAACTGCCAGCTGCAAGGCTCAGGAGGGGCTGCTGGGAAGCCTCTCTGTCCTAGTTGGCTCCGGCTACCATTGCAAACCACAGACTGGGAGGCCTCTTGACAGGCATGTGTGTCTCATGGAGCTGGAGGCTGGGAAGTCCAGGATCAAGGTGTTGGCAGATTTTGTTCTCAGGGAAGACTCTCTTCCTGGCTCACAGCTGGCTACCTCCTTGCTGTGTCCTCACATGGCAGAGAGAATTCAAGCACAACCTCTCTGGGTCTCTTCTTATAAGAGCACTAATCCCATGGATAGGGACCCACCCTCATGCCTTATCTAACCTAATTACTTCCTAAGGCCCATCTCCTAATACCATCATACTGACAGCTATGCTTTCAACATAGGGATTGTCAGGGGGACACAATATTCAATCTAGAGCATTCTGTGTGGCTCCTCCACCATCCCCCACTGCAGCTCTTCACAAGGGGCTCTCCACCATCCCCCCAACCCCTCACAAAGGACTCAGCCATAGAACTCACTGCAGAGGAATTGACTGAGCTATCCTGGGGAGGGGCTGGATCAGTGCCACCATCTGTCCTGCAACAGGAGGCCCCGGCCTGGACAGCATGGTCATTTGCAGGGAGACACAACGCTCTGTGCTCCCTGTCTCCATTGAGCCGCCCTCCCAGCCCCTGCAAATGCATACACTCTTTCCACCTTCCTCACTTCCCACACAAAAAGGAATGTCCTTCTGCAACAAGCTCCACATGAAAAGTCAGCTTTAACATTAGGAGAAAGGCTTTGTTTTGGGGAGGAAGGAGGAGAGAGGAGAGAATTGAAGAGTCATGTGACCCTAATATGTCTATAGTTCTGGTGGGGGCTTTGTATCTATGCATTATCTCATTCTCACACATCTCACGAAGTAGGTGGCATTATCCCCATTTTACACAAGGGAAATCTAAGTTCTCAAAGCTGGGGAGTCAGGAGGCCAGGATCCTCAAGGGTCTGTCCAGTCCCAAAATTATTCAGTTTCTTTCTTTCTCTCTTTTTGAGACAGAGTCTTGCTCTGTCTCCCAGGCTGGAGTGCAATGGTGAGATATCGGCTCGCTGCAACCTCTGCCTCCCGAATTCAAGTGATTCTCCTGCCTCAACCTCCCAAGTAGCTGGGATTACAGGTGCCCGCCGCCACGCCCGGCCTTCAGGCACTATTAACATCTGCATATTTGTAGATCAGGAGCATTCTCTAGGCTATCAGGGGGAGCCTCATTTGACGGTCCATTAATTTATTTGACTTGTATATTTTGCAAACAACTTGCTCCTGCCTATGATAGAACATCCAGTTGAAACCCACAAATTACAGATATGTGTGACAGCAGGCAGCTGTACATTCATGAAAACATCAGTTATGAAATGTCAGCATGAAAAGATGTTTTGCCAAAGATCGTAGGCTTCTAGATGGGGGCTCTGCCTGAAAGGTGGGTGAGACTTTATCCTTCAGGGCAGCTGGGTCGATCTGCATTAATGAATCCACAGGCTGGTGCTTGTTCTGGACATCAAGGTCCTCAGGTGGTCAGTTCCCTCGCATTCTGCTACTGGTGAGAATTACTTGGCAAGCGTCATCTGACCCCACTGAGCAGGCCAGGCCAGTTCCTTAGCAACTGGACCGAGTACTTGGGGAGAGCAAGCAGTGCCAGGCCACTCTTTTGCTTTCCTGAACAAAAACATATTTTATTATTTTTTAAATAATTTTTATTTTTTCTACCACACTTGGCTAATTTTTGTATTTTTTGTAGAGAGGAGGTCTCACTACGTTGCCCAGGCTGGTCTGGAACTCCTGACCCCAAGCAATCTGCCCGCTTTGGCCTCCCAAAGTGCTGGAATTACAGGTGTGAGTCACCGCACCCAGCCGAAAGTGTATTTTATTATTTTATTTTATTTTACTTTTTGAGAGAGTCTTGCTCCATCGTCCAGGCGGGAGTGCAGTGGCATGATCTCAGAGGCTCACCGCAACCTCTGCCTCCCGGATTCAAGCAATTCTCCGGCCTCAGCCTCCAGAGTAGCTGGGATTACACACATGTGCCACCACGCCCAGCTAATTTTTGTATTTTTAGTAGAGACGGGGTTTCACCATGCTGGCCAGGCTGGTCTCGAACTCCCGACCTCAGGTGATCCACCAGCCTCGGCCTCCCAAATTGCTGGAATTACAGGCATGAGCCACCATGTCCGGAAAAAAGCATATTTTAAAGCAACTCAGAGTCCTGGGAATGTTCAGGGTAGGCCTTGGGCGTGTTGTCCCATTCCATTTAACTAAAGGGGATGTATTGGTCAGGGTTCTCTAGAGGAACAGAACTAATAGGATAGATGTATATATGAAGGGGAGTTTATTAGGAGAATTGATTCACATAGTCACAAGGTGAAGTCCCACAATAGGCCATCTGCAGACTGAGGCGCAACGAAGCCAGCCTGCGTCCCAAAACCTCAAAAGCAAGGAAGCCGACAGTGTAGCCTTTACTCTGTGTCCGAATGCCTGAGAGCCCCTGGCAAATCACTGGGGTAGGTCCAAGAGTCCAAAAGCTGAAGAATTTGGAGTCCAATGTTTGAGGGCAGGAAGCCTCCAGCACGGGAGAAAGAAGGCCGGAAGACCCAGCGAGTGTCCTTATTCTACTTTCCTCTGCCTGCCTTATCCTAGCCACGTTGGCAGCTGATTAGATGGTGCCCACCCAGATTGAGGTGGGTCTGCCTCTCCCAGTCCACCGACTCAAACGTTCATCTCCTTTGGCAACACCTTCATAGACACACGCGCGGGAACAATACTTTGTATCCTCCAATCCAATCAAGCTGACACTCAATATTAACCATCACAGGGGACACTCCAATAATGACCACCTTAGGTCAGCACTGTCGGCCAGACATGACTTCTGCTTCTGTACCCCATCCCTTCCCCCATCATCTTCTGCACTTTGGGGGAGGCCCTGCTCAACCTGGGGGGAGCTTCCAGTTATTCTAAAAGTGTGATGTGGTGGAAAGTGAATGACTTGGCCGGGGTGGTGGCTCATGCCCATAATCCCAACACTTTGGGAGGCCGAGGTGGGTGGATCACCTGAGGTCAGGAGTTTGAGACCAGTTTGGCCAACATGGTGATACCCCACTTCTACTAAAAGTAGAAAAATTAGCTGGGCCTGGTAGCCTGCACCTGTAATCCCAGCTACTTGGGAGGCTGAGGCATGACAATTTCTTGAACCTGGGAGGCAAAGGTTGCAGTGAGCTGAGATCAAGCCATTGCACACAGCCTGGGCAACAGAGCGAGACTCCATAACAAAAAAAAAAAAAAAAAAAAAAAAGCACCTGCAAAACGAAAATCGCATGCCTCTCCTGCCAGCACGTATACACTTCCCTAACCAGTAGCGATGAGGCAGCAGCCTCCCGCATGGCCCCAATGGTCCTCACCTCCTGGTATCCATGCCCTTGTGGAATCTCCTTCCCTTGTGTGTGGACTGGACCTGCTTCCAACAAATATAACACAAAAATGATGTCACTTCCAGGTTACAAAAAGAAACCATGGGCCAGCGCGGTGGCTCACGCCTGTAATCCCAGCACTTTGAGAAGCCGACGGGGGAGGATCACTTGAGCCCAGGAGTTAGTGACCAGCCTGGGGAACATGGCAAAACCCCAACTCTACAAAAAATACAATAACTAGCCAGGCGTGATGGCACATGCTCATAGTCCCAGCTACTTGGGAGGCTGAATCAGGAGGATCACTTGAGCCTGGGAGGTGGAGGCTGCAGTGAGCTGTGATCACACCACTGCACTCCATCCTGGGCAATGGAGTCAGACCCTGTCTCAAAAAAAAAAAAAAAGGAAAAGAGAAATAAATGGTGGCTTCTGTCCACTTGCCCCTCTGTCACGCTCGCTGGCTCTGAGGGTGACTCTTCCTGCCATAGCTGCTTTACAAAGAGGCTCTTGCAGCAGGAAACTGAGGGCAGTCCTTGATCAGCAGCCAGCAAAGAACTGAGTTCTGCCAGGAACCAGGGAGCGAGCTTAGAATTAGATCATTCCCCAGTGGAGCCATCTGATGACAATACGACCCCAGCCAACTCCCTGACCATGGGCTTCCTGAGAGACCTTGAGGCAGAGGCACCCAGCTAAGCTGTGCCCAAATTCCTGACCCATAATAATAATGAGATAATACATGTTTGCTGTTACAGGCCTCTGCGTGTTGAGGCATGAGTTACACAGCAAAAGCTCCCTGATACACAGACATACACACGTGCTATACGGACAATTACCAAGTCTCACATGAGTTCTTACACACATAGTTGCAAATAAGAGGTAGAGCCAGAAAAACACAAGCGCAGATTTCTATTATCAAACCTTCAAGGCTGGGTGTTGCACTATTGTGGTTTTTTGGTTGGTTGGTTGGTTGGTTGGGGTTTTTTTGTGGGGGTTTTTTGTTTTTGTTTTTGTTTTTGCTTGGTTTTGTTTTTGAGACAGAGTCTCGCTCTATTGCCCAGGCTGGAGTGCAATGGCGCAATCTCAGCTCACTACAACCTCCGCCTCCTGGGTTCAAGCAATTCTCCTGCCTCAGCCTCCTGAGTAGCTGGGATTACAGGCACCCGCCATCATGCCTGGCTGATTTTTGTATTTTAGTAGAGATGGGGTTTCACCATCTTGGCCAGGCTGGTCTCGAACTCCTGACCTCAGGTGATCCGCCCGCCTCGGCCTCCCAAAGTGCTGGGATTACAGTTGTGAGCCACCGCGCCTGGCCTTTTCTGTTTGTTTGTTGTTTGTTTGTTTTCAGACAGAGTCTTGCTCTGTTTCCCAGACTGAAGTGCAGCAGGGCAAATACAGCTCACTACAGCCATGACTTCCTGGGCTCAAGTGATCCTCCTGCCTCAGCCTCCCATGTAGCTAGGACCACAGGTGCACACCACCACACCCCAGCTATTATTGTCATTTTCATATTTAAACTTTCCAAATTCTTCTAAAGTCAAACAATCCACTAACCCTGAGGTAGGAGGAAGCGGGGCAGGAGAGGCAGATAGCTTTCATTTTCAGATTTCTTTTTTCTTTTTTTGAGACAAGGTCTTGCTCTGTCACTCAGACTCGAGTGCAGGGGCACAATAACAGCTCACTGCAGCCTCAACCTCCCGAGCTCAAATGATCCTCCCACCTCAGCCTCCCAAGTAGCTGGGACTATAGGCATGTGCCACCATGCCTAGCTGTTTTTTTTTTTTTTTTTTTTTTTTTTTTTGGAGAGACAGGGTCTCACTATATTGCTCAGGCTGGTCTTGAACTCATAGACTCAAGCAATCCTCCCTTCTGAGGCTCCCAAAGTGCTGGGAATACAGGCGTGAGCAACCATGCCCGGCCTGTTTTCAGGTTTCTGAAGCTAAGTAGCTCAGTTTGTCTGACTTACCTACGATGGCTCTCTCTCCCTCTTCTATGTAAAAAACAGCCTATCTGGGAGAAAATTAAGTGCCAGCCAAAGGAGTATCTACCTTGCTTACTGCGGGACATTACTTCTATTCCTAATTCAAGCTTTTAAGAATAAATTTATTTTAATATCTTGAATGAATGAGAAGAATCCATCCATAAAATAGACTGCTCGATATTTCATTACACTCAGATCCCAGCCGAAGTACCCTGCTGGCTGCCTGCCTTCCCTTGGCCAGGAGGGTGCAGGTGTCCCCACGGAGAGAGGCAGCCTGAACTCCTTGGCTTTGCCCAGATCCAATGCCAATATCCTGTGCCAGGCCCCACTGGCTTCAAAGATTCCCTCCACACCCTGGCATGCCCTACTGACTCATCCTCTTGCTGCAGGATACACATAAGCATCCATCTTCCTGAAAGTCATTTATTAAAAGACAGTCTATCTTAGAAACTCTAGGCCGGGCACTTAGAAAGCTCTAGGCCAGGCACGGTGGCTCACACCTGTAATCCAAGCACTTTGGGAGGCCAAGGTGGGTGGATCACGAAGTCAGGAGTTCGAGACTAGCCTGACCAAGATGGTGAAACCCTGTCTCTACTAAAAATACAAAAATTAGCCAGGTGTGGTGGCAGGTGCCTGTAATCCCAGCTACTCAGGAGGCTGAGGCAGGAGAATCACTTGAACCTGGGATGCGGAGGTTGCAGTGAGCCGAGATCGCACCACTGCACTCTAGCCTGGGCGACAGAGCAAGACTCCGTCTCAGAAAAAAAAAAGAAAAGAAAGAGCTCTAGTGCCCCAGGAAAGGCCTGCTGGGGTGCAAGCTCAGGTGTGTGTAACTGAGCTGGCCTTGGCTAAACTCCAATCGCAGAGGCAGCTTGGAAATTAGCCTAAGGGTAAGGGAGGGTGAGTAAGAAGGGACCGGAGCAGGGTGGATCTGTGGCCTAGAAAGAGAAATGGGATGAGCACAGCACGGCAAAGGGCCCGTGCAGATGAGGCATCTCCAGTCAAGGTGGCCCAAGAGAAAAATTCTCTGTGGGGACTGATCAAGAACCACCCACGTCGGGAGGCTGAGGTGGGCAGATTGCTTGAGCCCAGGAGTTCCAGACCAGCCTGGGCAACATGGTGAAATCTCATCTGTACTAAAAGGTGTTAAAATTAGCTGGGCACAGTGGCACACACCTGTGGTCTCAGCTACTGGGGAGGCTGAGGTGGGAGGATTACCTGAGCCTGGGGAGGTCAAGGTTGCAGTGAGCCATGATCATGCCCCTGTACTCCAGCCTGGGAGACAGAGTGAGATCCTGTCTCAAAATAAATAAATAAATAAAAGGAGCCACTACATGGGGAAGGGACAGCCAACCTCTTCTGAAGAACCCATGTCAGGACTGAGGGGTCATCCAGAAGGCTCGGACCAGCACCCTTAGCCTTTCCCACCAGCACAAGGGACCGAAGGTGGATGGGATCATCGGCCAGGACCTTGGTCAGCCCCGTCCCGGTGGCACCCTCATACACAGCACAGACAGGCACCCACAAACACCCACACAAGGGCCAGGCGGGCACAAAACACACACTCTGACACTCCACAGCCAGATACATGAACCCACAAGCACCGCTGGGACACCCAGGGCCCCATGCTCAGCTCAGAGCTGCCGTCAGGCATGGACAGGCCACCACCCCAAGCAGGGGCAGGATGGAAACCAAGTCTCCTGAGGCCTCCCTGCAGAGTGCAGGCCCTCGTCAATGGAAAAAAGAAGGAAGAGGAGGCTCCTTCAGGAGCCTGCAGGAGAACTTTCTAGAGGGTTATTCCGCTGGCCTCTCCCGTGCAGGGCATTTCCAGTTCCCCGTGGCTTCCGGATAAGCAAGGATTTAAAGCCACAGAACTGATCAGCTTCACTGCACCCCCTACATGCACGTCCCAGCCCCAGGAGCTTGCCTTCCACCCACCGCACTCCACCAGAGAAGAGGCCGCAGCACGCCTGTAACAAGACGCCACAGTGATGGTTCCGTCTCCTGGAAGCTGGTGAGTAATTCAGGAGAAATACTTACTCCCATTTTAATTAATCCACATAGAATTTCAGCAGCAGAAATGCACCATCGCTCCAGCCAGGAAGCAGCAGGTACAGGCATCTTATTACTCGGCATTTGATGGCCCGGCTCTCACTTGGTTGTTAAAGAGGCTTCGCAAGAAGAAACCTCAGACTGCACCGAAATGATGAGGCCTGTGCAGAGCAAGACATCCTGGGGCTTGGACGTGTTCAGGCCTCGTTTCCTCCCCAGCCCACCCTCAGAGCAGAGTGGGGGAGAGAAGTCCTGCTTGCCTCATTTTGGAAAGCAGCCCACCCTTGCATGTGGAAGTTACACACACACACACACACACACACACACACACACACTAACAGGGACCTGCGCAGGGAGAAACAGAATTGGCTACCTCCACCCCAGTGCTCCCCTTCTGATCACGGGCACCTGCCACTGCTCCGTCCAGTCCTGCCCTCCACAGTACCTTGAGGGCTTGTGTGGTGCAGCTGAGCAGGCCAGGACCCAGTGAAGGGGTGCCTCCCTCAACATCGTCACATAGCCACAGAGGGGTCAAACTGAGACCCCAGGTCTGTTCACTGCTGGTACTCAACCCCCAGTGGGTCCCTGGATGCTAAACTAGGGAGGGTCATGAGGCTGAGGGAAGGAATTCCCCCACCAGTTCCCACTACACAAAACACAGGAGAGAGACAGAGGATGCCGAGACCAGGAAGAGAGAATGTGTAGCTACCAGGGTACTGTGGGTGCCCCTGGGAAAAGCAGGGTGCTTGGCAGATGGCACACAGTAAAGGGGGAAGAGCCCACGGCGGTGAGATAAGGAATGTGACTGGCTTTTCTGGGCAGCCTGGGAGCTAAGGAAAATTAGACGAATGGAGTTCAAGGGGTCATGGTCTTAAGAAAAACGGTATTTTGGCCCAGTGCGGTGGCTTATGCCTATAATCCCAGCACTTTGGGAAGCCAAGGTGGGTGGATCACTTGAGTTCAGGAGTTCAAGACCAGCCTGGCCAACATGACAAAACCCTGTCTCTACTAAAAATACAAAAATTACCTGAACGTGGTGGTGGGCACCTATAATCCCAGCCACTTGGGAGGCTGAGGCAGGAGAATCACTTGAACCCGGGATGCGGAGGTGGTAGTGAGCAGAGATTGCACCACAGCACTCCCGCCTGGGCAACAGAGCGAGACTCCATCTCAAATTTAAAAAAAATAAAAATGGTCTTTAGTTTGTTCATATGTTCAAGAGGGAAGAGTTTATAAAGTGAGGCAAAGGTGCTGGAGAGAGGGAGACAGGAGAGAGAGGCTGCCCCAGGACATTGCAGTCCTCCTTGTAGAGGGCCCCTGGAGGGAAGGACAGCTCAGCAACACAGCTGCCGCTGCACCCGATATACACGCGCCTCCTCTGCAGTGGGCTGAATAGTAGCCCCCAAAAAGCTACATCCACATTCCAGAACCTGTGAACAAGGCCTTACTTGGAAAAAGATGATTTGCTGATGTAATTACATTAAGGGTCTAGAGATTTAAGAAAATCCACCTGGATTTTCATTGGAAAATGAACATTCTCTCTCTCTCTTTTTTGAAAGGGAGTTTCACTCATTTTTTGAGACAGAGTCTCACTCTGTCACTCAGGCTGGAGTGCAGTGGCATGATCTCAGCTCACTGCAAACTCCACCTCCCGGGTTCACGCCATTCTCCTGCCTCAGTCTCCCGAGTAGCTGGGACTACAGGCGCCCACCACCATGCCCAGCTAATTTTTTGCATTTTTAGTAGAGATGGGGTTTCACTGTGTTAGCCAGGATGGTCTTGATCTCCTGACCTCGTGATCCGCCCGCCTCGGCCTCCCAAAGTGCTGGGATTACAGGCGTGGTCACCGCACCCGGCCTGGAGTTTCACTCTTGTTGCCCAGTGGCACGATCTCAGCTCACTGTAACCTCTGCCTCCCAGGTTCAAGTGATTCTCCTGCCTCAGTCTCCCGAGTAGCTGGGATTACAGGCATGTGCAACTAGCCTAGCTAATTTTTTTTATTTTTAGTAGTGACGGGGTTTCTCCATGCTGGTCAGGCTGGTCTGGAACTCCTGACCTCAGGTGATCCACCTGCCTCAGCCTCCTAAAGTGCTGGAATTACAGGCGTGAACCACCGCACCCGGCCCATTTTCTCTTATAAGGACACTTGTCATTGGAGTTAAGCTCCAGTGACATTTTCCTGAATGGAAAATCCAGGAGAATGGAGGAGGAGGACACGTGAAAACCAAGGCAGAGACTGGAGCGATGCAGCCACAAGCCAAAGAGTGCCTGGAGCCCCCAGATGCTGGAGGAGGCAAGAAACGCACCCTCCCCACAAGCCTTCAGAGGGAACATGGCTCTCCCACACCTTGATTTTGGATGTCTGCCTTCTAGAGCTGAAATAAATGCCTGCTGTGAGCCAGGCGCGATGGCTCACGCCTGTAATCCCAGCACTTTGGGAGGCCGAGGCGTGTGGATCATGAGGGTAGGGGATCGAGACCATCCTGGCTAACACAGTGAAACACTGTCTCTACTGAAAATACAAAAAATTAGTCGGGCATGAGGGTGGGCGCCTGCAGTCCCAGCTACTCAGGAGGCTGAGGCAGGAGAATGGCATGAACTCAGGAGGCGGAGCTTGCAGTGAGCCGAGTCTCCCATTCCAGCCTGGTAGACAGAGTGAGACTCCATCTCAAAAATAAAAATAAAAAAAGAGGCCGGGCGCGGTGGCTCATGCCTGTAATCCCAGCACTTTGGGAGGCCGAGACGGGCGGATCACGAGGTCAGGAGATTGAGACCATCCTGACTAACACGGTGAAACCCTGTCTCTACTAAAAATACAAAAAAATTAGCCGGGCGCAGTGGCGGGCGCCTGTAGTCCCAGCTACACGGGAGGCTGAGGCAGGAGAATGGCGTGAACCCGGGAGGCGGAGCTTGCAGTGAGTGGAGATCGCGCCACCGCACTCCAGCCTGGGGGACAGAGCGAGACTCTGTCTCAAAAATAAAAAAGAAAGGAAGAAAGAAAAGAAAGAAAAGAAAGAAAAAGAAAGAGAAAGAAAGAAAGAAAGAAGGAAAGAAGGAAAGAAGGAAAGAAGGAAAGAAAGAAAGAGAAAAAAATACCTGCTGTCCAGACATCCAGTTTGTGGTCATTCATCACAGCAGCCACAAGAAACCAACACTCCTGCTATGCTCAGCCCCATGAGAGGACAGGAATCAGTCAACTGATGGGCCATCAGATGGCAGGGAGGGAGGGACCCTACTCAGCCTGGCTGACTGTGAGGAAACGAGCTGAAGAGGGAAATGCAGGATGACGTTGAGCGCAGGAAAGCATGAGGTGAACCCCAGAGCCGGGGGTAGGTTTACGGTGGAACACTCAAGGCGGGTGGAAGGAGGTTGAAGGCAAGGCTGTGGGCAGCTGAAGGACAGTCAAGAGGAGACACAGCCCAGGAAGGGCAGCTGGGGTCGGGGGAGCAAAACTGAGGGTGAGCAGATCAACTCCACTTCCAGATGTGTCTCGGCGAAGCTCAACCATCCAAAAGCAGGAGCAGGGGGGACCAGCAAGGTGCTCTTGGCAGGTGCGTGTGTGCAGAGGTGTGCAGGACAGGGAGTGTGTGTGGTGTGGTGGTTGAGTGTTTGAGTGTGTGCAAGACTTTATGAGGGGCCTGGCGCGGTGGCTCATGCCTATAATCCCAGCACTTTGGGAGGCCGAGGCACATGGATCACTTGAGGTCAGGAGTTTGAGACCAGCTTGGTCAACATGGTGAAACCCTGTCTCTACTAAAAATACAAAAATTAGCTGGGCGTGGTGGCACGTGCCTGTAATCCCAGCTACATGGGAGGCTGAGGCAGGAGAGTCGCTTGAACCCAGGAGGCAGAGGTTACAGTGAGCCAAGATCATGCCATTGCACTCCAGCCTGGGTGACAAGAGCGAGACTCTGTCTCAAAAAAAAAAAGAGTTTATGAAGGAGAGTGTGCAAGTGTACAAGCGCGTGTGCAAGTGTATAAGCAGATGAATGTGTGTATGTGTGCACAGGCACCCAGGAGAGGCGAATACAGAATCAAGAAGGTTAAAGGAGGCCAAGCGCAGTGATTTACGCCTATAATCCCAGCGTTTTGGGAGGCTGAGGCAGGAGGATTGCTTGAAGCCAGAAGTTCAAAATCAGCCTGAGTAACATAGCAAGACCATGTCTACACAAAAAAATTAAAAGTTAGGCCAAGTATACTGGCTCACACCCGTAATCCTAGTACTTTGGGAAGACAAAGCCGGAGGATCACTTGAGCTCAGGAGTTCAAGACCAGCCTGGGCAACATAGTGAGACTTCAACTCTGTTTAAAATAATTACGGCCGGGCGCGGTGGCTCATGCCTGTAATCCCAGCACTTTGAGAGGCTGAGGCAGAAAGATCACTTGAGCCCAGGAGTTTGCGACCATCCTGGGCAACATGGCAAAACCTCACCTCTACACAAAAGAAAATGCAAAAAGTAGCTGAGCACGATGGTGGGTACCTGTTAGTCCCAGTTACTCAGGAGGCTGAGGTAGGAGGATTGCTTGAGCCTGGTTGGTTGAGGCTGCAGTGAGCTGTGATCGTGCCACTGGACTCCATTCTGGGTGACAGGACAAGACCCTGTCTCAAACAACAACAGGAAAAAATACTCACTTTTCCTTGCCTTGAATGCTGCTGGGTGAAGATGGTGGTCAGAGTTCATCAGATCAACTCAGTTGAAGTAGAAATGTCCCAGGGGGCCCCTAAGACATGTCACTGAGAGTGGGAGTTCCAGGTTTCCCAAAAGCCCTCCTGCCGCTTCCCAATACCCACCTCCTCCACCTTCCACCTCATTCTAAAGCCTAGGCTCATACCCAGAAGGTGCTAGGCCCAGTGACCCACATACTCCTCCTCCTCACTGGCCTCCTTCAGAGGCCCAGGTGCCAGCTGGGCAGTGCTTGTGGGCGATCTCAGCATGAGCACCCACGTTTTTAGCTGCAGAAGAGAGGAGCTTGAACTAGATGATTGCAAAGATGAGGGATAGCTCCAACATAACGCTGCTGGCTGTACACTGACAAAGTGCCTTGAAGATCAGGGGCTTGATGTCAACATAAAGTGATGCTGAGTGGAGGCCAGCATCCGCTGACCCCATGCCAGAAAGGAACAGAGCCTCCCACACTCCACTCTGCCGTATCCAGAGCTTTGGAGCCTCTCTGCCACAGCCAGGGCTGACCCCACCCCTTTTCCCATCC
This sequence comes from Rhinopithecus roxellana, assembly GCF_007565055.1. NCBI lineage: Eukaryota > Metazoa > Chordata > Mammalia > Primates > Cercopithecidae > Rhinopithecus > Rhinopithecus roxellana. Next base: position 63,785,799 of record NC_044567.1, on the reverse strand, counting down.
TGACCCAGGCCTCCAGGACCCCAGCTCCAGATTAAGTGGCAAAATCCATTGTTTAAAAGGAAAAGGTGGGCCGGGCATGGTGGCTTACGCCTGTAATCCCAACGCTTTGGGAGGCCGAGGCAGGTGGATCACCTGAGGTCAGGAATTCGAGACCAGCCTGGCCAACATGGCAAAACCCCATCTCTACTAAAAAATACAAAAATTAGCTGAACAAAGTGGCAGGCGCCTGTAATCCCAGCTACTCAGGAGGCTGAAGCAGGAGAATCACTTGAACTTGGGAGGTGGAGGTTGCAGTGACCTGAGATTGCACCATTGCACTCCAGCCTGGGAAACAGAGTGAGACTCTGTCTCAAAAAAAAAAAAAAAAAGAAAAGAAAAAAAGGAAAAAGGAAAAGATAGGCTGGGCCCTGTGGCTCACGCCTGTAATCCCAGCACTTTAGGAGGCCGAGGCAGGTGGATCATTTGAGCTCAAGAGTTCAACACCAGCCTGGCCAAGATGGTGAAACCCCATCTCTACTAAAAATACAAAAATTAGCCAGGCGTGGCAGGCATCTGCAATCCCAGCTACTTGGGAGGCTGAGGCAAGAGAATCTTTCCTTCTGGATTCTTCCTTCTGGAACCTCTGAGGAAGAATCCATTCCATGCCCTCTCCCAGCTTCCAGCGGTTCCCAGCAATACCTGGAGTTCCTTGGCTTGTCGATGCATCACTCCCATCTCTACCTTCATCTTTTTTTTGAGACAGAGTCTTGTTCTGTCACCCAGGCTGGAGTGCAGTGGCATGATCTCAGCTCACCACCACCTCCACCTTCCGGGTTCAAGTGATTCTCCTGCCTCAGGATCCCAAGTAGCTGGGATTACAGGTGCACACCACCACACCCGGCTAATTTTTATATTTTTAGTAGAGATGGGGTTTCGCCATGTTGGCCAGGCTGGTTTCGAACTCCTGGCCTCAAGGGATCCAGCCACCTCGGCCTCCCAGAGTGTTGGGATTAAGGTGTGAGCCACTGTGTCTGGCCTCTGCCTTCATCTTCATGCCACCTTTCCCTGTGTATCTCTGTGTCTCAAATCTCCCTCTCCTTTCTCTTATGAGGATGCTGGTCACTGGATGTAGCAGGTACTCTGAATTTAGGATGATCTGCTCTGGGGATCCTCACCTTAATGACATCTGCAAAGACCATATTTCCAAATAAGACATCTGCAAAGACCATATCTCCAATTAAGTTCACGAGTACCGATGGTTAGGGCTTGGACATATATTTCTGGGGGACACAACTTCACCCACTACAGAAGCATAACCGACTCACCCTAAAAAGAGAACAGGGAAATTCATCTAAATTCCAGCAAGGGCAGCTTAAGTTGGATGGCAGCTACGTCTTTCTGATGGCAAATGTTGAGGATAGGAGAATCTATTCCTTGAATGCGGGTGAGGGACAAATGACCTCGGAGTCAGCCTGAGGATTCCCATACTAAGTTCACGTAGAAAAGCAAAGGGGCTGGGCTCGATGGCTCTTGCCTGTGATTCTTGCAATTTGAGAGGATGAGGCAGAAGGATGACTTGAGCTCAGGGTTCGAGATCAGCCTGGGCAACATAGTGAGAAGCCATTTCTTAAAAAAAATTTAAAAAAATTGTAATTAGCTGTGCATGGTGATGCACACCCACGGTCTCAGCAACTTGGGAGACTGAGGTGGGATAATCACTTGAGCCTGGGAGGTTGATATGGTTTGGATTTGTGTCCCCACCCAAATCTCCTGTAAAATTATAATCCCCAGTGTTGAGGGAGGGGCCTGGTGGGAGGTGATTGGGTCATGGGGGTTCACCTTCCTCCTTGCTGTTCTTGTGCTAGTGAGTTTTCACGAGATCTGGTTGTTTAAAAGTGTGTGGCCTCTCCCCCCTCTTCCTCCTGCTCTAGATATGAAACTTCACCTTCCACCATGATTGTAAGTCTCCTGAGGCCTCCCCAGCCATGCTTCCTGTATAGCCTGCAGAACCATGAGCCAATTAAACCTGTTTTCTTTATGAATTACACAGTTTCAGGTATTTCTTTGTAGCAGTGTGAGAATGGACTAATACAGAGGTTTTCTTTATGAATTACAGTTTCAGGTATTTCTTTGTAGCAGTGTGAGAATGGACTAATACAGAGGTTGAGGCTACAGTGAGCTGTGATTGCGCCAGTGCACTCCAGCCTGGACAACAGAGCAAGACCCTATCTCAAAAAAAAAAAAAAAAAAAAGAAAGAAAAGAAAAGGGATTGCAGCAGTCACTGAGGGCTAGAGGAAAATGTTATTGAATGACTACAAGAAGCAAAACTCCCCAGCAATAAGGGCCACCGAAAAGATGACAATGGTAAAGACACCAACGACAGAGGACTAAAGTCTCTACTGCGAGCACAACTTTTCACTCTCCAGCCTCCTCTTAACAAACCTGTGGCAGGATTAAGTGTTTTTGTTGTCATCCAGACTGGAGTGCAGTGGTGTATTCTCAGCTTAGTGCAAACTCCACTTCCCAGTCGTTCAAGTGATTTTCCTGCCTCAGCCTCTTGAGTAGCTGGGATGACAGGTACCCACCACCACGCCCGGCTAATTTTTATATTTTTAGTAGAGATGGGGTTTCACCATGTTGGCCAGGCTGGTCTCAAACTCCTGACCTCTGGTGATCCATTTGCCTTGGCCTCCCAAAGTGCTGGGATTATAGGCGTGAGCCACCCCACCTAGCCTAAGTGGTTTTTATTTTATATATAAATATATATTTATATTTTTATAAATATATAAGTATACATACTTACATATATACATATATATAATTTATATAATTTACATTAATTATATATATACATATTTATATAAATACATATACGTATATATATATATATATATATATATATATATATATATACCTGTTCTACTGCAGGAATTCTAGTGCTGGAGAAAAAAAAAAGACTCTTAGTTCAAAATGAATTTATATACTTGTTTTAACTGTGACTTTCCAGGCTTCCGGTTAGGTGTTTTCTTCTGAGGTCAAAGGCAACAAGAGCTAAATGAATCTCATTCTTACTACAGCTTATTTGCTGTTATTTTTTTGGCAAAACCACTTTCAAAAGAGTAATATCTGGAAAGGTTTTCAATTTTCCATGAATTGAGTTCTCAGTGCCTTTCAAAGAGGAAATGAAAGATAAGGACAGTGTATGAACTCAGGGATTTAAATAGGAACATCAGATACCTCCACGCCACCTCAGAGAAGAATTGAGGAGGGGTGTCAGGAGAGTGCAGCAGAGCCTCATTTGAAAGGCTGCACTGAAGTTTAAATTGCATTTTAATTTACTATGCCCGTTCAATGCCTCTTCCATCCCAGCCCTGGGGGTTAGTCACACAAAAAGGAGGCCCACTTCACAGCAACTCCCTCCCAATACAGAAAATCCCATTGCAAGAGCGGGTCGCCCTCTGCAGGGCCCGAAAGGACATGAACCTGGTCTCCGATCCCTGAGGTATCTTTCATGCAAGACTCCAAAAACAGCACAGTAATTCCTACACACTTCAAGAGACCATTTCTGCCTGGAATGTGTTAATTTGGCAAGCCACGAAGGATTAGAAGGCCAAAGGACCATGGCTAAAATTTTTGTCAAGGCATTTGGAATTCATCTGAAGCTACTAGCTAAGGATTGGTGGTGCCTGGTTGACTAGAGACAGACACAAACAGCGGTAAGCATGGGTCCTGCAGGGGCTCCGCCTGGGTGAGAACCAGAGCATTTTCTTTTTCTTTTTTTTTTTTCAGATGGAGTTTTGCTCTTGTTGCCCAGGCTGGAGTGCAATGGTACGATCTCGGCTCACCACAACCTCCGCCTCACAGGTTCAAGTGATTCTCCTGCCTCAGCCTCCCTAGTAGCTGGGACTACAGGCATGTGCCACCATGCCCAGCTAATTTTGTAATTTTAGTACAGACTGGGTTTCTCCATGTTGGTCAGGCTGGTCTCGAACTCCCGACCTCAGGTGATCCATTCGCCTCGGCCTCCCAAAGTGCTGGGATTACAGGCGTGAGCCACCGCACCCAGCCGAATGAGAGCTTTACTTTCTTTCCTTCCTTCCTTCCTTCCTCTGTCTCCCTTCCTTTTCTTTCTTTCTTCTTTCTTCCTTCTCTCCTTCCCTCCCCTCCCTTCCTCTCTCCCTCCCTTCCCTCCCTCCCTTCCTCTCTCCATCACTTCTTTTCTTCCTTTCTTTCCTCCCTCCTTTCCCTTCCTTCCTTTCTTTGTCTTCTTCCTTTTCTTTCTTTCTTCCTTCCTTCTCTCCTTCCCTCCCCTCGCCTCCTCCCTCTGTCCCTCCCTTCCTTCCTTCCTCCTTTCCTCCCTTCTTTCCCTCCTTCTTTTCCTTCTTTCCCTTCCTTCTTTTCTTTTTCTTTCTTTCTCTTCCTTTTCTTTCTTCCTTCCTTCTCTCCCTCCCTCCCCTCCCCTTCCTCCCTCCCTCCCTTCCTTCCCTCCCTCCCTCCCTGTCTCCCTCCTTTCTTTCCTTCCTCCTTTGTTTCCTCCCTTCTTTCCTTCCTCCTTTCCCTTCCTTCCTTCCTTCTTTCTTTGTTTTGAAATGGAGTTCTGTTCTTGTCACCCAGGGCGGAGTGGAATGGCACAATCTCGGCTCACTGCAACCTCGGCCTCCTGGGTTCAAGCGATTCTCCTGCCTCAGCCTCCCAAGTAGCTGGGATTACAGGCACCCGCCACCATGCCCAACTAATTTTTGTATTTTTTTTAATAGAGACAGGGTTTCACCATGTTAGCCAGGCTGGTCTTGAACTCCTGACCTCACGATCCACCCACCTCGGCCTCCCAAAGTGCTGGGATGGATCTTGCTCTGCCACCCAGGCTGGAGTGCAGTGGCACAATCAAAACTCACTGTAACCTTGAACTCCTGGGCTCAAGCCATCCTCCCATCTCAGCCTCACAGGTAGCTGGGACTACAGGTGCATGCCACCATACCCATCTAATTTTTATTTTATTTTTTGTAGAGATGGGGGCTTGCTGTGTCGCTCAGGCTGGTCTTGAACTCCTGGCCTCAAGCAATCCTCCCGCTTTTGCATCCCAAAGTTTTGGGATTACAGATGTGAGCCACCACGCCAGGCCCAGAATATTTCTTGACTAATAGACACCCTGGAAGCCGTAATGTCCAAATCTTTATTTTCAGATGAGGATATTTGGTCCTAGAGTATCTATGACTTGCCTACAGATGCCCAAGTGGGACCAGAATCCAGGTTTTCTCTGTTATTATCCTTCCTCGGACCCCAACAGGGCAAGCAACAAACTGGAGGAAAGAGGAAACCTTGGGTGAGAAAACCTGCCCAGGGGTCAGGCATCCTGGAACTTGGCCTGGCCTTTTTTGACATAGGACTTTGCTAGGAGCTGAAAGCCCAGCTCGAGTGTCTCATAAGAAAGTTGTGTTGTTTTATCTGGGCAAATCCTGGCTTGTTCCGGGTGTGCAGACTGTGCATAGCCAACATTGCTGAAGCTGTCTGTGTGATGCTGTGCTGGACTGGAGGTTCTGGGAGGGCGCAGCTCTGTGGCTTTTGCTCTCTGGTGTATTCCTTTCCTCTAAACTACAGTAGGGGCTGGGGATTTGCAGAATTTATCCCAATAAGGAGGCATGCCTTAAACATTTTTCATACGGTTGGGGTGATTTTTACACTGACCTCTCTTACCTGCTCCTCCTTATAACAAATAATAGACAACTGGCCAAAGTTCTAGGTGCTGGGTGAAGCTGTGCGGGAATGACGCTGGGTACCTACCGAGTAAGCCGATCCCGACAATGCTAGCATTTCTTGTGGTCCACAGTCTGCATTAAGCATAAAATTTTGCTGGGTGCCGTGGCTCACGCCTGTAATCCAAGCACTTTGGGGGACTGAGGCAGGTGGATTCCTTGAGGCCAGGAGTTCGAGACCAGCCTGGGCAACATGACAAAACCTTGTCTCTACAAAAAAGACAAAAATTAACTGGCATGATGGTGCACATCTGTAGTCCCAGCGTCTCAGGAGGCTGAAGTGGGAGGATCACTTGAACCTGGGAGGCAGAGGTTGCAGTAAGCCAAGATCACACCACTGCACTGCACTCCAGCTTGGGCAACAAAGCAAGACTTTGTCTCACAAGAAAAAAGAAAAAGTAAAATTTTGCCCAGTACAGTGGCAATTTCAGGACTTCGGGAGGACCACATGGGCAAACTGCTTGAGCTCAGGGGTTACCAACCTGGGCAACATGGCAAAACTCTTTTCTTTTCCCGAGATGGAGTCTTGCTCTGTCACCTAGGCTGGAGTGCAATGGCGCGATCTCAGCTCACTGCAACCTCCGCCTCCTCGGTTTAAGCAATGCTTCTGTCTCAGCCTCTGAAGTAGCTGGGATTACAGGTGTGTGCCACCACTCCCAGCTAATTTTTTGTATTTTTAGTAGCGACGAGGTTTCACTGTGTTGGCCAGGCTGGTCTTGAACTCCTGACCTCCTGATCCGCCTGCCTCGGCCTCCCAAAGTGCTGGGATTACACACATGAGCCACCGCGCCAGGTCTGGCAAACCCTGTTTCTACAAAAAATTCAAAAATTAGCTGGGTGTGATGGTGTGTGCCTATAGCCACAGGCTGAGGTGGGAGGATCACTTGAGCCTGGGAGGCCTCAGGCTGCAGTGACGTTGCAGTGAGCCAAGACTCACACCACTGTGCTCCAGCCTGGGGCAACAGAGTGAAAACCTTTCTCAAAAAAAAAAAAAAAAAAAAAAAGTAAAATTTTGGTGAAACTATTCTATGTGACACTATAATGGTAGACACATGCCATACACATTTGTCAAAATCCATAGAATCTAGAGTGAACCCTTGCGTGAACTAGGAACCTGGGGAGATGGCAATGTGTTAATGTGGGCTCATCAGTTGTAACAAGCCCACCCCTTGATGGAGGATGTCGATAGTCGGGGGGTTATGGGTGGGAGAGGAGGAATAGGTGATATGTGGGCACTCCATGCTTTCTGCTCAATTTTGCTGTGAACCTAAACATGCTCTAAAAAATAATGTCTCTTTAAAAAAAAAATTTTTTTTTTTGAGACAGGTTCTGTCTCTGTTGCCCAAGCTGGAGTGCAGTGGCATAAACTCAGCTCACTGCAGTCTTGACCTCCCGGGCTCAAGCAAATCTTCCACCTCAGCCTCCCAAGTAGCTGGCACAACAGGCGCACACCACCATGGCACAACAGGCAGACACCACATGGCACAACAGGCAGACACCACATGGCACAACAGGCACACACCACCACGGCACAACAGGTAGACACCACCATGGCACAACAGGCGTACACCACCATGTCTGGCTAATTTTTGTATTGTTGTGTGGAGATGGGGTCCCACTATGTTGCCCAGGCTGGTCTGGAACTCCTGGGTTCAAATGATCTGCCCACCTCAGCCTCCTAAAGTGTGAGATTACAGGTGTGAGCCACCATGCACGGTTTCTTGTTTCTGCTTCTGACATGACATCATCACGTCTTCTCTGACTCTGACCCTCCTGCTTCCCCCTTACAAGAGCCCCATGATGACATTGGGCCCACCCAGATAATCGAGGACAATCCCCTTCTCAAAATCATTAATCACAGCCATATAAGGTAACAGGCTCTGTGTATTAGGACATGGGCATCTTGGGCACTCATGATTCTTTCCACCACACCCACCAAACAATTAAGTGCTAAATTATGTGAAAACTTTTTTTTTTTTTTTCTTTTTTTTTTAGAGATAGGGTCACTCTGTTGCCCAGGCTGGAGTGCAGTGGTACAATCTCAGCTCACTGCAACCTCCACCTCCTGGGTTCAAGCAATTCTTGTGCCTCAGCCTCCCAAGCAGCTGGGATTACAGGCACCCACTGCCACGCAGGCTAATTTTTTTTTTTTTTTTCATATTTTTAGTAAAGATGGGGTTTCACCATGTTGCCCAGGCTGGCCTCGAACTCCTGAGCTCAAGCGATCCACCTGCCCTGGCCTCCCAAAGTGCTGGAATTACAGGCGTGAGACATCACACCCAGCCCATGGAGACAATTTTACTCAAAGAGATAAATTTGACCCATTCCAAACCCCAGCAGTTCCTTTTCAATTCTGAGTGCCTCAGAAGTCTTCAGACTCAGCTAACTCTTGCCACTCCCCACAACAGTGCTTCTCAGGGAGCAAGGGAGAGAGTTTTGCTCCCAGGAGACATTTCACAACACCTGGGGTGGTTCTGGTTGTCATAACTTCAGGAGGGGGAGCTCCTGCCATCTACTGGACAGAGGCCGGGGGCACTGCTCAACATCCTGCAATACACAGGACAGCCCCTCCCGACGCCATATGCAACCACAAAAAATGATGAATTCTGAATGTCAAAGGGGCTGGGCTGAGAAACCCTTCTGAGAATACAGAGAGGAATATCCAGGGAGCGTTGTAGCTCACACTTGCAATCCCAGCATTGTGGGAGACCGAGGCACGAGGATGGCTTGAGGAGTTCAAGCCCAGCCTGGGCAACAAGCAAGATCCCACCTCTACAAAAAAGAAAAAAAAAATTAGCCAGACATAGTGGCACACACCTGCAGTCCCAGCTGCTTGGGAGGCTGAGCAGGAAGATCGTTTGAGCCTAGGAGTTGGTGGCTGCAGTGAGTTATAATTGCACCACTGCACTCCAGCCTGGGCAGCAATGCAAGACCCCATCTCTTAAAAAGAATCCCGGCCGGGCCGGGCGCGGTGGCTCAAGCCTGTAATCCCAGCACTTTGGGAGGCCGAGACGGGCGGATCACGAGGTCAGGAGATCGAGACCATCCTGGCTAACACAGTGAAACCCCGTCTCTACTAAAAATACAAAATACAAAAATACAAAAAAAAAAAAAAAAACCTAGCCAGGCGAGGTGGCAGGCGCCTCCCAGCTACTTGGGAGGCTGAGGCAGGAGAATGGCGTAAACCCGGGAGGCAGAGTTTGCAGTGAACTGAGATCTGGCCACTGCACTCCTGGGCGACAGAGCGAGACTCCGTCTCAAAAAAAAAAAAAAAAAAAAAAAAGAATCCCAGCCGGGTGTGGTGGCTCATGCCTGTAATCCCAGCACTTTGGGAGACTGAGACGGACAGATCACCTGAGGTCAGGAGTTCAAGACCAGCCTGACCAACAAGGAAAAACTCCGTCTGTACTAAAAACACAAAATTATCCAGGCATGGTGGCAAATGCCTGAAATCCCAGCTACTCAGGAGGCTGAGGCAGGAGAATTACTTGAACCCGGGAAGCGGAGGTTGTGGTGAGCTGAGATGGTGTCATTGCACTCCAGCACGGTGAAACCCCATCTCTACTAAAAAGACAAAAATTAGCCAGGTGCAGTGGTGTGCCCCTATACTCCCAGCTACGTGGGAGGCTGAGGCAGGAGAATCACTTGAACCTGGGAGGCGCAGGTTTCAGTTGGCTGAGATCACGCCACTGCATTCCAGCCTGGGCAACAGAGCGAGACCCTGTCTCAGAAAAGGAAAGGGAAAGGGAAAGGGAAAGGAAAAGGAAAAGGAAAGGAGAGCAAGGCTCCAGAAACTAGGAAGGCCCGCAGCTGCTGCAGAATTGAAAACACGTGCCTTCAGATCAACCAGCAGCCTAAAAACCACAGTGACAGGGACAGTGACTACAAGAGGCATCTCTCTGACCCTGAAGACATATTGACTGTGTAACTCCCACCTCCCCCTTCTTAGGCAGCACAGAGCGGCCCAGACACTGAAGTACCCTGCTCGGCACACACCCTGCTCCATTGATCACTTCTCCCCTGCCACCTGGGACTGCTGGTTTATTCGCCCAGTGCTGGCACTTGAAGATACTTTATTGCCTTGAAATATTTTTAATCTTGTTTTTCTTTGCATGAAATGAAATTCATTCTGCATCTCCCCCAAGGTCATTTTTCATTTTTCATCTCTTCACTCCTGGCTACACTGGTAAAGAGCGCGCTGAGGCCTTTCTTTGGCAGGCTCTATCACTTTACCCATTTTCAAGCAGAAGTATTAATTAATGCTTGCAGGCTCGACTGAGTTTAAATTGGCTTTAGCGGCAGGGCACCGCGGCTCACGCCTATAATCCCAACACTTTGGGAGGCTGAGGCGGGCGGATCACAAGGTGAGGAGTTTGAGATCAGCCTGGCCAACATGGTGAAACCCCATCTCTACTAAAAATACAAAAATTAGCCAGGTGTGGTGGCGGATGCCTGTAATACCAGCTACTCAGGAGGCTGAGGCAGGAGAATCCCTTGAACCCGGGAGGCAGAGGTTACAGTGAGCCAAGAAGCTGAGATTGTGAGAATCCGTCTCAAAAAAAAAAAAAAAAAAAAAAATTGGCTTTACTGTGGATACCTTGCAGTTTCCAGTAACAGAGAGAGACAACTGGTAAAAAAAAAATCTGCACAGGACGGCCGGGCACGGTGGTTCACACCTGTAATCTCAGCACTTTGGGAGGCGGAGGCAGGAGAATGGCTTGAACCCAAGAGTTCAAGACCAGCCTGGGCAACATAGTGAGACCTTGTCTGTACAAAAAATAAACAAAATTAACCAGGGATGGTGGTCCATACCTGTGATCCCAGCTACTCAGGAGGCTGAGGTAGGAGGATCACTTGAGCGCCCGGAGATCAAGGCTGCAGTAAGATCATGCCACTGCACTCCAGCCTGGGCAACACAGCAGGACCCTGTACCCAAAGAGGGAAAAAAGAAAAAAAAAAAAAAAAAGATAGTTAACAGAAAAACCAAACTCCGTAAAATGTTTTAAAGAGATTTATTCTGAGCCAATAGGAGTGACTGTAGCCTGGGGTAACAGTCTCGAGAAGTCTTGAGAAAGTGTACCAGAAGTGGTTGGGCTACATAGAGTTGGAATTTTTTTTTTTTTTTTTTCTGAGACAGAGTCTCATTCTGTCACCCAGGCTGAGTGCAGTGACATGATCTCAGCTCACCGAAACTTTTGCCTCCCAGGTTCAAGTGATTCTCCTGCCTCAGCCTCCCGAGTAGCTGGGATTACACCACACCCAGCTGATATTTTATATTTTTGGTAGAGATGGGGTTTCACCATGTTGGCCAGGTTGGTCTAGAACTACTAACCTCAAGTGATCCACCCGCCTTGGCCTTCCAAAATTCTGGGATTACAGGCGTGAGCCACTATGCCTGGCCTACAGTTTGATTTTATACGTGGAAGGTATACACTGGTTTTGTCCGAAAAGGTGGGATACCTTGAAGTAGGGGCTTACAAATCATAAGTAGATTCAGAGGTTTTTGTTTTTTTTTTTTTTTTGAGGCAGAGTCTTTCTGTCACCCAGCCTGGAGTGCGGTGGCACAATCATAGCTCACAGCAACCTTGATTTCCTATGCTCAAGCAATCCTCCTGTCTCAGCCTCCCAAGTAGCTGAAGCTATAGGAGCATGTCACCACACCCAGCTAATTTTTAAATTTTTGGTAGAGATGGGGTTGTCCTGGCTGGTCTCCAACTCTTCAGCTCAAGCGATTTTCCTACCTTGGCCTCCCAAAGTACTGGGATTATAGGTGTGAGCCACCTTGTCCAGCCTCAGAGATTCTTTTTTCTTTCTTTTTTCTTTTTTTCTTTATGACGGAGTCTCACTCTGTCACCCAGGCTGGAGTGCAGTGATACGACCTCCCGGGTTCAAGCGATTCTCCTGCCTCAGCCTCCCTAGTAACTGGGACCACAGGCACACACCACCACTCCTGGATACTTTTTGTATTTTTAGTAGAGATGGGGTTTCACCCTGTTGGCCAGGCTGGTCTCAAACTCCTGACCTCAAGTGATCTGCCTACTCTGCCTCCCAAAGTACTGGAATTACAGGTGTGAGCCACCACACCTGGCCTACTCAGAGATTCTTTAATCTGCAATTGGTTAAAGGAACATAACTTTGTCTAAAAATTTGGAGTTAGCAAAGGCCAGGCACGGTGGCTCACACCTGTAATCCCAGCACTGTAAGGGAGGCCGAGGAGAGTGGATCACTTGAGGTCAGGAGTTTGAGACCAGCCTGGTCAAAACGGTGAAAGCCTGTCTCTACTCAAAATACAAAAATTAGCTGGGGCGTGGTGGCGAACGCCTGTAGTCCCAGCTACTTAGGAGGCTGAGGCGAGAGGATCACTTGAACCTGGGAGGTGGAGCTTGCAGTGAGCTAAAATCACACCATTGCACTCCAGCCTGGATGACAGGGCAAGACTCCATCTCAATAAATATAATAAAATAAATACATAAATAAATAACTTGGAGTTAGCAGAAAGGAATGTTTAAGCAGAGTCAGCCACAATATGACCTGTACAATATGATCAGGTTACAACGTGCTGGATGGCTCACAGGCATGACTTAGCCCTAGCCTGCCATAGCCTTATATCTTGTTTATAATTTGGTGTCTTATTGCTACAGAGTCTGTTTTATCAGCCTCCTGATCTCTGTTTTATTGTTAATGCTGGTAAGTTGTGGATCCAAAAGAGGAGATATAACAAAGTGTGTCCGACCTCCCTTCCCATGACGGCCAGGAACTCCATTTTATTTATTTATTTATTTATTTATTTATTTATTTTTTTTTTTTTTTTTTTTTTTTTTTGAGACGGAGTCTCGCTCTGTCGCCCGGGCTGGAGTGCAGTGGCCGGATCTCAGCTCACTGCAAGCTCCGCCTCCCGGGTTTACGCCATTCTCCTGCCTCAGCCTCCCGAGTAGCTGGGACTACAGGCGCCCGCCACCTCGCCCGGCTAGTTTTTTGTATTTTTTAGTAGAGACGGGGTTTCACCGTGTTAGCCAGGATGGTCTCGATCTCCTGACCTCGTGATCCGCCCATCTCGGCCTCCCAAAGTGCTGGGATTACAGGCTTGAGCCACCGCGCCCGGCCTATTTATTTATTTATTTGAGACAGAGTCTCGCTCTGTCACCCAGGCTGGAGTGCAGTGGTGGGATCTCAGCTCACTGCAGCCTCCACCTCCCGGGTTCAAGCGATTCTCCTGCCTCAGTCTCCTGAGTGGCTGGGATTACAGGCACCTGCCACCATGCCCAGCTAATTTTTGTATTTTTAGGAGACATAGGGTTTCACCATGTTGGCCAGACTGGTCTCAAACTCCTGACCTCAAGTGATCTGCCCACCTCAGCCTCCCAAAGTGCTGGGATTACAGTTGTGAGCCATCACGCGTGGCCAGGAACTCAATTTTAAAGGTTTCTCTGGGGTCCTCTTCAGGGCTAAGGGTTTTTAGTTTACAGTGTCATATGCTTAATTCAGTTTCTGAAATTCTAGTTCGTTCGACTGTATTTAGTAAGCACCTGGGCAAAGGCTCTGTGGAGAGGCAACTGAACACAAGTGCAGGGCAAGGAAGCCCATTTTGGAGCTGGCTGTGCCGCCCACCTGTCCTCTCAGGCAGGTCCCCATCTCTCTGAGCTCGGTTCCTGAGCCATCACATGAGGATACGAACCCATTCCCTAACTGGGAAGCTCAAGAAAGAATATACTTGAAAGGACTCTGAAAAGTCAGATTCTACACACTGCTGTCTTATTCTACAGGGCAAGGTTGTGGGAGGAGACTTATTTTCACTCAAAAGCACAGGCAACAGAAGTTGCCTGGGGCACACAAAATTCCAGGGAGAGGACAGAGCCCAAACCTGAACTTGACCAAGCTGACCCAAATCCTCACAGCAGTTTGGCTGACTCACCTTTCATGTGGGTCATATAATTTAACCTTCTCCGCATCATATCTTCATGTAATAACAGGAATAAGGGCCAGGCGCAGTGGCTCACGCCTGTAATCCCCGCACTTTGCAAGGCCGAGGCAGGCAGATCACTAGAGGCCAGGAGTTTAAGACCAACCTGCCCAAAATGGTAAAATCCTGTATTTACTAAAAATACAAAAAATTAGCCGGGACTAGTGGCAGGCACCTGTAATCCCTGCTACTCAGGAGGCTGAGGCAGGAGAATCGCTTAAACTCAAGAGGCGGAGGCTGCAGTGAGCCAAGATCGCACCATTGCACTCTAGCCTGGGGGACAAGAACAAAACTCTGTCTCAAGAGAAAAAAAAAAGAGAGAGAGAGAAGTATTTCCTTGTGTCTCACCTAGTCAAAACCCAGGGCCCACATACCCTATCCCATGAGTGTGAGACACTCACCCTGTCAACACAAGCAGTCCCTTAGTATCACCTCATTACCAATAGCAGCACAAGTCAAGTTAGAGGTGAAGCTCAGCTCACCAATCAGGTTATTCTAATTTCGATCAGTCAGAAGTTAGAAGGAAAGGCAGGAGAGGCCCAATATCTTGAAAACAATGCTCATTTGCATACATAGATAAATACTTAATGGCCCAGCGTGAGTTCCATCAATACAGAAGTAGTGTGCATTCACTCCCCACTGTGTTCTGTGAATAGCTCTTCTCCTGGTGCTCTAAATTACATTTCCCATGTTAACAAAAAGGACAGATGTGTAGAACAATCTATCAGAGGCAGTCATAAAAGTCTTTAAAGTCTCTGTTGCCAAAAAAGTGGTCCCTATCCAAACCCTAAGGGAGGGTTCCTGGATCTTGTGCAGGAAGGAATTCAAGGCAAGTCACAGAGTGCAGTAAGAAGAGATCATTGGCCGGGCGCAGTGGCTCACACCTGTCATCCCAGCACTTTGGGAGGCCGAGGTGGGTGGATCACGAGGTCAGGAGTTCAAGACCAGCCTGGTCGACATGGTGAAACCCCGTCTCTACTAAAAATACAAAAATTAGCCAGGTGTGGTGGCGGACGCCTGTAATACCAGCTGCTCGGGAGGCTGAGGCAGGATAATCACTTGAACCCAGGAGGCAGAGGTTGCAGTGAGCCCAGATTGTACCACTGCACTCCAGCCTAGGTGACAGAGCAAGACTGCATCTCAAAAAAAAAGAGAGAGAGAGAGAGAGAGATCATCTTTGAAAGCTACTCATTTTGCAAGTAAGCCTTACGATATAAAAAAATAAAACTAAATTTTTTAAAAATAAATAAGTAAAGCTACTCAGTTAAGCAGGGTGTGGTGGCTCACATCTGCAATCCCAGGACTTTGGGAGGCTGAGATGGAGGGATCCCTGAAGCCCAGGAGTTTAAGACCAGCCTGGGCTACACAGCAAAACCCCATCTCCACAAAAAAAAAATACAAAAAAAAAATAGCTGGGCATTATTGTAACTACCCAGTGGGCTCACCTTGCCCACGGCCTAGACAGAGCCAATTTATCAAGACAGGGGAACTGCAATACAGACAGTGTAATTCAGGCAGAGCTGGCTGTGCAGGAGACCAAAGTTTTATTATTACTCAGATCAGTCTCCCTGAGCATTCTGGGACCACAGTTTTTAATTCAGGATAATTTGGTGGGTTGGGGAAGGCCATTGAGTCAAGAGTGCTGACTGCTGGGTCAGAGATGAAATCATGCAGAACTGAAGCTGTCCTTTTGTGCTGGAGTCAATTCCCAGGTCAGGGGCCACAAGATCAGAGGGGCCAGTTTATGGATCTGGGTGGTGCCAGACGACCCATCAAGTGCCGGGTCTGCAAAGTATCTCAAGCACTGATTTTAGGAGCAGTTTAAGGAGGGTCAGAATCTTGTATCCTCCAGCTGCATGACCCCTAAACCATAATTTCTAATCTTGTGGCTAATTTGTTAGTCTTACAAAGGCAGTCTAGTCTCCAGGCAAGAAGGAGCTTTGTTTTGGGAAAGGGGTGTTATTGTCCTTGTTTTAAACTATAAACCAAGTTCCTTCCAAAGTGAGTTCAGTCTACGCCCAGGAATGAACAAGAACAGCCTGGAGATTCAAAGCAAGACGGAGTTGGTTAGGTCAGATCTCTTTCACTGTCTCCGTTATAATTTTGCCATGGCAGTTTCAATCTCTTGCTTTGGGTCTTTTGTTTGTTTTGTCGGAGTCTCACTCTGTCGTCCAGGCTAGAGTGCAGTGGCTCGATCTCGGCTCATTGCAACCTCTGTCTCCTGGCTCAGTCTCTCGAAGAGCTGGGACTACAGGCGCCCGCCACCACGCCTGACTAATTTTTTGGATTTTTAGTAGAGACAGAGTTTCACCATGTTAGCCAGGATAGTCTCAATCTCCTGACCTCGCTTTGGGTTTTATAACACCTTACTCTTAAGGTGTTGGCTAATGAGTATGGAAAAAGGGTGAAGACCGCTCTAACTTCTTCCAGCTGACCATGGGTGTAGTAGGGGTAGGTGTTGACCCCAGGGTGAGAGGAGTGGAACTCCTTTGCAATTGTCCGAGTGTACTCATGCAGTAGCTGGGATTACAGGTGCGTGTCACCATGCCCAGCTAATTTTTGTATTTTTAGTAGACAGAAGGTTTCACCATGTTGGCCAGGCTGGTCTCGAACTCCTGACCTAAAGTGATCCGCTCGCCTTGGCCTCCCAAAGTGTTAAGCACGAGCCACTGTGCCCAGCCCAGTAATTGTCTCAGAGACACTTGAAACCAGAGTGACTCTATCTTGAACGGGGGTGGGTAAAATGAGGCCAAGACCTACTGGGCTGCATTCCCAGGAGGTCAGGCATTCTTAGTCACAGGATGAGACAGGAGGTCGCGGGACTGGTATCTCAAGATATAGGTCATAAAGACCCTGCTGATAAAACAGGATGCAGTAAAGAAGCCAGCCAAACCCACCAAAACCAAGATGGCAACTAAAGTGACCTCTGGGCCAGGCACGGTGGCTCACACCTGTAATCCCAGCACTTTGGGAGGCCGAGGCGGGTGGATCACCTGAGGTCCAGCCTGGTCAACATGGTGAAATCCTGTCTCTAGTAAAAATATAAAATTAGCCAGGCACGGCTATAATCCCAGCTACTGGGGAGCCTGAGATAGGAGAATTGCTTGAACCCGGGAGGCAGAAGCTGCAGTGAGCTGAATTGCGCCACTGCACTCCAGCCTGGGTGACAGAGCGAGACTCCATCTCAAAAAAAAAAGAAAAAAAAAAAATTTGACCTCTGGTAATTCTCACTGCTTATTATATGCTAATTATATTAGCATGCTAAAAGACACTTCCACCAGCACCATGACAGTTTACAAATGCCATGGCAACATCCAGAAGTTACCCTAAATGGTCTAAAAAGGGGAGGAACCCCCAATTCCGGGAATTGCTTACCCTTTTCCTGAAAACCAGAACTAATCCACCCCTTGTTTAGCGTGCAATCAGGAAGTAACCATAAAAATGCTGCTCTGAGCAGGGTGCAGCGGCTCACCCTGTAATCCCAGCATTCTAGGAGGCTAAGGCCAGCGGATCACCTGAGGTCAGGAGATCGAGACCAGCCTGACCAACATAGTGAAACCCCGTCTCTTCTAAAAATACAAAAACAATTAGCTGGGCATCGTGGTGGGCGCCTATAATCCCAGCTACTCGGGAAGCTGAGGCAGGAGAACTGCTTGAACCCGGGAGGCGGAAGTTGCAGTGAGCTGAGATCGTGCCATTGCACTCCAGCCTGGGTGACAGAGCCAGACTCGGTCTCAAAAAAAAAAAAAAAAAAAAAATGCTGCTGTGCCTATGCAGTTGCTACTATTTCCTTTTCTTCCTTCTTCTTTTCTTTTTTTTTTTTTCTTTTTTTGAGACAGAGTCTTGCTCTGTGCCCCTGGCTAGGAGTGCAGGCCATGCTCTCAGGTCACTGCAACCTCTGCCCTCCTAGGCTCAAAGCTGGAACCACAGGTGCATGCTAACAAGCTTGGCTAATTTTTTAAGTTTTTTGTAGAGACAGGGTTTTGCCATGTTGGCCAGGCTGGTCTCGAACTCCAGGCCTCAAGTGATCCACTCTCCTCGGCCGCCCGAAGTGCTGGGATTACAGACATGAGGTACCACACTCGGCTGGAGTAGCCATTCTTTTATTCCTTTTTTTTTTTTTTTTTTTTTGAGACAGAGTCTCCCTCTGTTGCTCAGGCTGAAGTGCAGTGTGCGATCTCAGCTGAAGTAGCTAGGATCACAGGCATGCGCTGCTGCGCCCAGCTGATTTTTATATTTTTGGTAGAGACGGGGTTTCACCATGTTGCCCAGGTTGGTCTTGAACTCCTGGCATCAGGCGATCTGCCCACCTTGGCCTCCCAAAGTGCTAGGAATACAGGTGTGAGCCACCGCACCCAGTCTGAGTTTGGTATTAATACAGGAATAAATACAGGAAATTCTAAGCATACCCTCTACACTGAAACATAGAAACACACCTTAAGGTTATTTACTGCAGTCAATCAGTTCTGTAGCAGCAAGAGAAGTGTATAGACAGCTATGCACTGCCCTCACTGTTCTGTAGCCAGAAAACAAACAATAATGTACCATTAAAGGGCTTTTCAAACAAGTTATTGTGTGTGTCATTTTCTTTCTTGAAAAAAAGATTAACAGCAGCAACAATCCATTGCGAGTTGGCTATTTCCCACAGACAAATGGCCCCACCGATATAGAGAGACTACAGCACAAAGGAGAAGGCTGTTTAATTGGAAAGGATTTCATAGATGACCAGACCATTACAAAGGCAATCTTTCCCTCTGTGCCATTTTAAGTGATTTCTTACTGGACACGTAAGCCAGCTTTTGGACTTTTTACCTCCCTTAAGGATACCACTTCAGTACCAGCTCCAAGAAAACCCTTTTAGCCAGATACTTAGCAAAAAGAGAAAGCAGAAAAACCAAAGGCTAAGCTGGGCGCAGTGGCTCACACCTGTAATCCCATCATTTTGGGAGGCCGAGACAGGTGGATCACTTGATGCCAGGAGTTCGAGACCAGTCTGGTCAATACAGTGAAACTCGTCTCTACTAAAAATACAAAAATGAGCCAGGAGTGGTGGTGGGTGCCTGTAATCCCAGCTACTTCGGAGGCTGAAGCAAGAGAATCACTTGAATCTAGGAGGTGGAGGTTGTAGTGAGCTGAGATCGTACCACAGTACTTCAACCTGGGTGATGGAGGGAGACTCGGTCTCAAAAAAGAGAAAAACAAAAAGGAAAGAAAAGGCTATAGGAGTGGCTGGAATAGCAAGAAGAAATGCAGGAGAAATCATGGGGAAAGGGGGTATGAGACGATGCATCTGATCAGATAATAAAACATGCTGGAGTTTCTTTTCCCCCAGTAGAAGATTTAGGCGACTTTTAAGCTTTAAGCTTTGGGCAAGCTTGGGGT
This sequence comes from Rhinopithecus roxellana, assembly GCF_007565055.1. NCBI lineage: Eukaryota > Metazoa > Chordata > Mammalia > Primates > Cercopithecidae > Rhinopithecus > Rhinopithecus roxellana. The sequence goes on along the minus strand of NC_044567.1, from coordinate 63,766,724 downwards.
GGGAACAAGGTGGGAGAAGAGAAATGCTTTGCAATAATGTTTAGGACACAGAGGTGTGATTCTGCAATATAATTAGGAACCATGAGCCCAGCGCGGTGGCTCACGCCTGTAATCGCAGCACTTTGGGAGGCCAAGGTGGGTGGATCACTTGAGGTCAGGAAACCCCGTCTCTACTAAAAAGACAAAAAATTAGCCAGGTGTGGTGGCACACACCTGTAATCCCAGCTACTCAGGAGGCCAAGGCAGGAGAACTGCTTGAATCCAGGGGGGCAGAGGTTGCAGTGAGCTGACATGGCGTCACTGCACTCCAGCCTAGGTGACAGAGCAAGACTCTGTCTCAAAAATAATAATGAGGCAGGGTGTGGTGGTTCACACCTGTAATCCCAGCACTTTGGGAGGCCGAGGCATGTGGATCACTTGAGGTCGGGAGTTTGAGACCAGCCTGGCCAACATGGTGAAAGCCCATCTCTACTAAAAACACAAAAATTAGCCCGGCATTGTGGTGAGCACCTATAATCCCAGCTACTTGGGAGAATGAGGCACGAGAGTTGCTTGAACTGGGATGCAGGGGTTACAGTGAGCCAAGATCGTGACACTGCACTCCAGCCTGGGTGACAGAGTGAGACTTTGTCTCAAGAGTTCCCTAAGTTTTAAATGTCCTCCAAGGTTCCTTCTGTGTCTGCATCTTAAGATTCTGAATCTATTGCATTTCCTTTTTTTTTTTTTTTTTTTTTTTTTTGAGATGGACTTTCACTCTTGTTGCCCAGGCTGGAGTGCACCAGTGCGATCTCAGCTCACTGCAACCTCCGCCTCCTGGGTTCAAGCAATTCTCCCGCCTCAGCCTCTCAAGTAGCTGGGATTACAGGCATGTGCCACCATGCCTGGCTAGTTTTGTGTTTTTCGTAGAGACAGTTTTGCCATGTTGGTCAGGCTGGTCTCAAACTCCTGACCTCAGGTGATCCTCCTGCCTCAGCCTCCCAAAGTGCTGGGATTACAGGCATGAGCCACTGTGCCCAGCCTTGAATTCTTTCTTGTGTGAAATCCAAGAACCCTCTTTTGGGGTCTGCATCAGGATCCCTTTCTGCTAATGGTAGTCTTGTGGGACTGAGCCCTTACTTAACCTGTGGGGTCTGTGCTAACTCCTGGTAGTGTCAGGATTGAACTGAATTGTTGGACACCCAGCTGGTGTTGCAGAGTTGGTTGGTGTGGAAGGAAAACCCTCAGAGACTTGGTGTTGGAAGTCATCAGACTAGTCAATGTAGAGGATATTAGACTGTAGACTGTATGATGTAGACTGTAAATGACAGTCCTTCCCCCCAAGAGTTAATGTAGTTGTGAGAACAAGAAAAACGTGTGGGGGGAAAAGGAAGCAATGCAAGACGAGGCGTGATTCAGCCTGTGGGAACTTCACTAAAGTCAGGTAAAAGCAGCTGTGGTCCAAAAACCCTTCACAGTGAGGTGGGACTTATGCCAGGTCCTGAAGTAAATAGGATTTGGATAGAAGGAAGGAGAAAGAGAGGTCATTCCACAAAGAAATACAATATAAGCAAAGGCAGAGACGTTGAAGTAAAATGTATTCATGAAACGAGAATACAATAAATGTGTCTACAGAAAAGGGTATGTTTTGGAGACTGGCATGGTTTTGCAGTCTTGAAGTTTTGATTTTGCATGGAGCAGGTATGGTTTTGCAGGATGAGGTTTTAGGAATTGTTCAGTGTCAGGCAAAGAAGTATGGGCCTGATCAGCCTGGTGCAATGGCTCATGCCTGTAATCCCAGCACTTTGGGAGGCCGAGGCAGGTGGATTATGAGGACAGGAGATCGAGACCATCCTGGCTAACATGGTGAAACCCCGTCTCTACTAAAAATCCAAAAAAATTAGCCGGGCATGGTGGCGGGTGCCTGTAGTCCCAGCTACTAGGGAGTCTGAGGCAGGAGAATGGCGTGAACCCGGGAGGTGGAGCTTGCAGTGAGCTGAAATCGGGCCACTGCACTCCAGCCTGGGGGACAGAGCGAGACTCCGTCTCAAAAAAAAAAACAAAAAAAACACAACAACAACAAAAAAAAACAAAGTATGGGCCTGATCTGGTGGGAAATTAGAAAGCAACACCATTTTCTGAATGGAGAAATTTAATCAAAATTACAACATCCCTCATCTTCCACTGACTGTCAACATCATGAAAGATGTGTAGTCATCCCAGTCATCCCTGAGATACCAAAACTTACAGATGCTCAAGTCCTTGATATAAAATAGCATAGTATTTGCATATAACCTACACACATCTTCCTGTATACTTTATAATTGCTTTTTTGGAGATGGAGTCTCATTTTGTCACCCAGGCTGGAGTGCAGTGGCACAATCTCAGCTCACTGCAACCTCCATCTCCCAGGTTCAAGCAATTCTCCTGCCTCAGCCTCCCAAGTAGTTGGGATTACAGGCTCACACCACCATGCCTGGCTAATTTTTTTATTATTATTTATTTTTTATTTTTTGGTAGAGACGGGTTTTCGCCATGTTGGCCATGCTGGTCTTGAACTCCTGACCCCAGGTGATCCGCCCACCTAAGTCTCCTGAAGTGCTGGGATTACAGGCATGAGCCTGTAATTACTACAACTCTAGATTACTTACAATACCTAATACAACGTAAATGCTATGTAAATAGTTGTTACATGCTATTGTTTAAGGACTCATAAGAAAAAAAGTCTGCACATGTTCAGTCCAGATACAATTTTTTCCCCCATATTTTCCATCTGTGATTGTTTGAATCCACAATACAAAATGGTTATGGAGGAGTGACTGTGGTTAAGAGTACATTTTCGGCCAGGTGCGGTGGCTCACATCTGTAATCCCAACACCTTGCGAGGCCAAGGCAGGTGGATCATGAGGTCAGAAGTTTGAGACCAGCCTGACTGGGATGGTGAAACCCCATCTCTACTAAAAATACAAAAAAAAATTAGCTTGGCACGGTGATGGGCACTTGTAATTCCAGCCACTCAGGAGGCTGAGGCAGGAGAATCGCTTGAACCTGGGAGGCGGAAGTTGCAGTGAGCCGAGATCGCGCCACTGCACTCCAGCCTGAGAGACAGAGTGAGACCCTGTTTCAAAAAAAAAAAGTACATTTTCTTCAGATGATTTTTTTTTTTTTTTGAGACAGAGTCTCGCTCTTGTCCAGGCTGAAGTGCAATGGCGTGATCTCGGCTCACTGCAACTTCCGCTTACCAAGTTCAAGTGATTCTCCTGCCTCAGCCTCCCAAAGAGCTGGGATCACAGGTGCATGCCACCACGCCTAGCTAATTTTTCTTTTCTTTGAGACGGAGTCTCGCTCTTTCACCCAGGCTGGAGTGCAGTGGCGTGATCTTGGCTCACTGCACCCTCTGCCTCCTGGGTTCCAGTGATTCTCCTGCCTCAGTCTTCTGAGTGGCTGGGATTACAGGCATGTGCCACCACGCCCGGCTAATTTTTTAGTAGAGATGGGGTTTTGCCATGTTGGACAGGCTGGTCTCGAACTCCTGATCTTGGGATCCACCCGCCTCAGCCTCCCACAAGTGCTGGGATTACAAGCGTGAGCCACCACACCTGGACATAATTTTTGTATTTTTAGTAGAGACGGGGTTTCACCATGTTGGCCAGGCTGGTCTCGAACTCCTGACCTCAGGTAACCCACCCACCTCAGCCTCCCAAAGTGCTGGGATTACAGGTGTGAGCCACTGCACCCAGCCCAGATGAGATTTTTAAAAATCCATCTCTCCTTGTATTAGCTTGCTATTGCTGCTGTAGCAAATTTTCACACTGAGTGACTTAAAGGCAACACAAATTTATTACCTTACACTTCTGGAGGTCAGAAGTCCAAGATGGGTCTGCTGGTGCTAAAAGTAAGGTGTCAGCAAGGCTGCTGCATTGCTCCTGGAGGCTCTAGGGGAGAAGCTGTTCCTTTGCCTCTTCCAGCTCCTAGTGGCCACCTAGATTCCATGGCTTGTGGTCCCTTCCTCTGTCTTGAAAGCCAGCAGCAGTGACTGAATCTTTGTCCCACTGCATCACTTACTTTGACTCTGACCCTGACCCTCCTGCCTCCGTCTTCCACTTGTAAGGACCTGACATTATATTGGGCCCATTCAGGTAATTCCAGAGAATCTCCCCATCTCAAGGTGAGCTGATTAGCAGCCTAAATTGCACCTGCAACCTCAATCCGCGCCCCCCCCGCCCCCTTACCATGGAACTAACATATTCACAGGTTCCAGCAATCAGGACATGGACAAATTTAGGGGGTCCTTATTCTGCACTTATCAGCTCTGCCATCTTGGACATGTTACTTGATCTCTCTGTGCCTTGGTTTTCTCATCTATAAAATGGGTATAAGGGTTTCTAGTTGATAATTACTTGTAACGTGCTTTAAAGAGAGCCTGGAAAAAAAAGAAAAGAAAACTAAAAGAATGCCTAGACTGGGGACGGTGGCTCATGCCTGTAATCCTAACACTTCGGGAGGCTGAGATGGGTGAATCACTTGAAATCAGGAGCTCGAGACCAGCCTGGACAACATGATGAAACCCCCTCTCTACTAAAAATACAAAAATTAGCTGGGCGTGGTGATGCATGCCTGTAATCCCAGCTACTCAAGAGGCTGAGGCAAGAGAATCGCTTGAACCCTAGAGGCGGAGGTTGCAGTGAGCCAAAATAGTTCCACTGCACTCCAGCCTGGGCAATAGAGTGAGACTGTCTCAAAAAAAGGAGTGCCTGGTATATAGGTAAGCACTCAATATATATTAGTGACGTCTCTAGCAGAGAAAATTCGCTTTGGAAGGTCAGGCCGTGGAGGGCACCATGGCACTGTATGAAATGTGCTGGGCTCATCTAGCATATTAAGGATTCAGTGTTGAACAGATGTGAATGCCCTGCAAAGGACTATTCTTCTTTCACTGGTTTCAATGGTTTCTGATCCAGAAAGGGATAAAATGAAAGAGCTGATCTCTCGGGGGGGGGGGGGGGGGGGGAGAAAGAAAAGAAAAAACAAGCAAAAAACCAAAAACCAGCTGTACAGCAAACCCAAGGCACTTCATTCTGCAAAATAATGGGACAGGCCAAAATGGTTCCTAGGTCAAAGGGTTTGCCAGTGCCAAGGCAATGCTCTTTAGTGGAAAGCAAGCTCTGGCTGCCAAACAAATCATTTCCTGCAGAATAGGGTACAGCTTGGGGGGCAGCCACCTGTGGGAGGACAGCCAGCCCAGACAACCTGTGCAGCTCCCCCACGGCACATGGATTCAGCAGGCTACCTCCACAGCACGCCAACCACAGACATCACTCTGCTCCCCTTTCATTTGAATGGCTGTAACCACAAACAAAGACGTAGAGAAGAAAACATCTGTTTTTTTCCTCAACATGTTCTCACAGTGTCTACAATATGAGTCATCAAACTGCTTTCGGTTCAGTCACAATTATCCCAAAAGATCCCTTTCTAAGATATAAAATTGAGAGAACTAAACCAATTTAAAAAAAAAAGTTAAACAGGCTTAGAATGTAAACAAAAAAGATGGAAGAATTGGAAATATCTGACAACATTTTCAGGAAGAAAAAGAAAGAGGACCCGTGAATTGAAACGAAGTCAAAAACAAATGCTCAAAGGAGCCTCCTCTGGACTAGACTTCTCTAAAGCTGCAATCTGCTTGTTCTCTAAATTATCACACAGAAATAGGACAGAACTACTCTTGATAAGAACATTAAAACTTTCAGATTTAATAGCAGCTCAGAAAACCAATAAACTTAGCCCGATGCTACAGGGAGGTGTCCATGGCACATTCAGACTATTTGCACACAAAGTTAAAAAGAAGGTCAAGTTTGATCTTCTACCTTAACACAAACATACAACCTAGTATTAAGATTTAGTATATTGCTGATCAAGGACCAAAAAACCCACAAAACACACAAAATGTCAAGTTAGAATATTTCTCTTTTTTTGAGATGGAGTCTGGCTCTGTCACCCAGGCTGGAGTGCAATGGCACGATCTCGGCTCACTGCAACCTCCGCCTCCTGGGTTCAAGGAATTCTCCTGCCTCCGCCTCCCAAGGAGCTGCGACTACAGGCGTGGGCCACCACGCCTGGCTAATTTTTGTATTTTTAGTAGAGATGTGGTTTCACCATTTTGGCTAGGATGGTTTCAATCTCTTGACCTCATGATCCGCCTGCCTCGGCCTCCCAACGTGCTAGGATTACAGGCATGAGCCACCGTGCCCGGCCGAGTTAGAGTATTTCTAGGGAGTATGTTTCCGATATCTATCAAGAAATATGAGTTGTAGGCTGGGCACGGTGGCTCATGCCTGTAATCCCAGCATTTTGGGAAGCTGAGGCAGGTGAATTGCTTGAGCCCAGGAGCTCAAGACCAGTGTGGCCAACACGGCGAAGCCTGTGCGGGTATGGCGGCACGCACCTGTAATTCCAGCTATTCAGCTATTGAGGCACGAGAATCACTTGAACCTGGGAGGCAGAGGTTGAAGTGAGTTGTGATCACACCACTGCCCTCCAGCCTGGGCAACAGACTGAGACGGTGTCTCAAAAAAAAAAAAAAAAAAAAGAAAAGAAAACGGAAAAAAAGAAATATGAAGCCGAGCATGGTGGCTCATGCCTGAGGTCAGGAATTTGAGACCAGACTGGCCAACATGGTGAAACCCTGTCTCTACTAAAAACACAAAAATTAGCCAGGCATGGTGGCTCACACGTCAGGAGGCTGAGCCAGGAGGATCACTTGAACCCAGGAGGCAAGAGGTTGCAGTGAGTCAAGGAGCCAAGATCATGCCACTGTACTCCAGCCTGGGCAACAGAGTGAGACTCTGTCTCCAAAAAGAAAAAGAAAAAAAAGAAAGAAATACGAGTTTTAGAGAAAGGAGTTGTCTAATTATTTTACATGCTGGAAACCCAACCAAAATAACCCAAACGAACAAGCCAAAGTAATTATGTTATATTTTAATGAGAAATTAACTTTTCAAAGTTAACTATCTCTTAACCAATAAACACAATCCATGTTCACAACCATATTGATGAACAAAGCTAACTCTGTAAGATATTTAAAGAGGTTTATTCCGAGCCAGTCTGAGTGACCACGCCTGGGAGAACAATCTCAAGAGATCCTGAGACAGTGTGGTCAGTTAGAGTGGGTGGTTAGGCAGAACTGGGCAGGGCAGGAGAGGGCCCCTACCAGGTCATCAGGCAACCATCAGGTGATGGTCAGGCATTTGTTAAACTGTGTCTCTAAAATGATAATTGGTTGCAGCTGGTTCCAGGGACCCGCAGTCTCCCGATAGATAGAAAATACCTGGAGCTAGTGATCAGCAGCTTCCTGATAAGATCTCAGGCACTGGGCGAATTGGTTCCCACATGTGCACTAAGAGGCAAAATGGGAGTTGAACTGGTATATGACCTTCCTCTGGGAATGTTCGACTGGTAAGAGAAAAATGCCTCAAATGAGCATACACACAACTTCAGTAAACACACTGCACATACGGTCCCTCCCAAGTGCTGGCCGGTCACTGTGCACACAGACAGCCTGCCCCAAGGGGAAAATCAAGGGAAGAAAAACACCCTGGAACCATGCCAATGTATAAAACCCCAAGTCCAAGGCTGAACAGGGCACTTGGATCCTCATGTTGCCCACTTGACCCTCTTACAAGTGTACTTTGCTTCCTTTCATTCTTGCTCTAAAACTTTTTCATTTTTTATTTATTTTTTATTTTTTCGAGATGAAGTCTCTGTCACCCAGGCTGGAGTACAATGGTGTGATCTCGGCTCATGGCAACCTCCGCCCCCTGGGTTCAAGTGATTCTCCTGCCTCAGCCTCCCCAGTAGCTGGGGTTACAGGCGTGCATTACTACGCCCAGCTAATTTTTATATTTTTAGTAGAGATGGGGTTTCACCATGTTGGCCGGGCTGGTCTTGAACTTCTGACCTCAGGTGATGCACCCACCTCAGCCTCCCAAAATGCTGGGCTTACAGGCGTGAGCCACCATGTTCAATCTTTTTTTTTTTTTTTTTTTTTTTTTGAGACGGAGTCTCGCTCTGTGGCCCAGGCTGGAGTGCAATGGCCGGATCTCAGCTCACTGCAAGCTCCGCCTCCCGGGTTTACGCCGTTCTCCTGACTCAGCCTCCCAAGTAGCTGGGACTACAGGTGCCCGCCACCTCGCCCGGCTAGTTTTTTGTATTTTTTTTAGTAGAGACGGGGTTTCACCGTGTTAGCCAGGATGGTCTTGATCTCCTGACCTCATGATCCGCCCGTCTCGGCCTCCCAAAGTGCTGGGATTACAGGCTTGAGCCACCGCGCCCGGCCCACCATGTTCAATCTTATTGATTGATTGATTGATTGACTGAGACGGAGTCTCGCCTGTCACCCAGGCTGGAGAGCAGTGGCACAATCCTCTTCCTGGGTTCAAGTGATTCCCCTGCCTCAGCCTCCCAAGTAGCTGGGACTACAGGTGCGTGCCACCATGCCTGGCTAATTTTTTTTATTGTTTTTAGTAGAGACGGGGTTTCGCCATGTTGGCCAGGCTGGTCTCGAACTACTGACCTCATGATCCACCCACCTCGGCCTCCCAAAGTGCTGAGATTACAGGCATGAGCTACCACGCTCAGCCAGGAGTAAGAGTTTATTTAAAAGTTTGGCCAGGGGCGGTGGCTCATGCCTGTAATCCCAGCACTTTGGGAGGCAGAGGCAGGTGGATCACCTGAGATCAGGAGTTCGAGACCAGGCTGGTCAACATGGTGAAACCCCGTCTCTACTAAAAATACAAAAATTAGCCAGGCATGGTGGTGGGTGCCTGTAATCCCAACTACTCAGGAGGCTGAGGCAGAAGAATCGCTTGAACCCGGGAGGCAGAGGTTGCAGGGAGCCGAGATCATGCCACTGCATTCCAGCCTGGGTGACACAGTGAGACTCTGTCTCAAAACAACAACAACAACAACAAAATATATACATATATATTTTGGGCTGGGCATGGTGTCTCACACCTATAATCCTAGCATTTTGGGAGGCTGAGGTGGTTGGATTGCCTGAGCTCGGCAGTTTGAAACCAGCCTGGACAACATGGCAACACCCCATCTCTACTAAAAATAAAAAAAATTAGCCAGGTGTGGCGGCACGCAACTGTAAACCCAGCTACACAGGAGGCTGAAGCATAAGAACCTCTTGAACCCAGGAGGTGGAGCTTGCAGTGAGCCAAGATCATGCCGCTGCATTCCAGCCTGGTGACAAGCCACTTCACTCCACTCTCTCAAAAAAACAAACACACACGTATTTGGGGGTAAAATATTTGTATTTCCTTCAGGTCTCCTATCTGTCATGTGATGCTATGCCAGAGTCAGGCTGGAACTTGGTATCTTATTGCTACAGAGTCTGTTCTGTCAGTCTTATGATTTCTGTTTTAATGTTAATACTAGTCAGTCGTGCCTAAACTCCGAAAAAGGTGGGTATAATAAGGCGGCTGACCTTCTTTCCCTGTCATGGCTGGGAACTGTTTTTCAGGTTTCTCTAGCATCATCTGGACCCATTAAGGGGTCTGTTCAGTCAGTTTGGGGTTGGGGGGTTAGGGTTTTATTTTTGGTTTTCATATCATTTCACTGCTGATTATATAACAAAACCTCATAGTATTATATTTACCCAATCATATGGCTGAAATTTGATCCAGCTTGACCAAGTCTTTCATTTTCTTAGAGGACCAAAAGTAACAGAACTAGATAGACACTTAGGCCATATTGCAAAGAATATTTTCTTTCAATTACATAACGAATCTCTCAGTTTGAGAAAATAAGGAAGGATGTCCATGTTCTACTGAAATCACTCACATCCATTTGGGCATGGTGACTCACACCTGTAATCCTAGCACTTTGGGAGGCCAAGGTGGGTGGACCACCTGAGGTCAGGAGTTCAAGACAAGCCAGGCCAATATGGTGAAACCCCATCTCTACTAAACATACAAAAAATTAGCTGGGCGTGGTGTCGGGCACCTGTAATCCCAGCTAATCAGAAGGCTGAGGCAGGAAAATCGCTTGAACCCGGGAGGCGGAGGTTGTGGTGAGTCGAGATCACACCACTGCACTTCAGCCTGGGCAACGAGTGAAACTCCATCTCAAAAAAAAAAAAAAAGAAAGAAAGAAATCACTCACATCCTGTTATCCTTTGATACCTGTTATCCTTTGATATCTGTTTCTGGGAGACATGCCTAGAAATAGGGGTTTGAGAGACATGAGAACCCTTGAGAATAATTTTGTTGTATTGATACAAAGCCTTCATGGGAAGATGTAGGATGGGGGAAACTAGAGATTCTCACCTATTAAAGTCATATACATAGCTTTCAAGAACAAGACAGAACAAATTTAAGAATTTGTGGCTCTAAAGGAAATGTCCAACAAAAATAAAACTAGGGCTAATGTCAAGGCTTTTTCCTCTATAGGATTTCATCCATCATTTGTGATAGGAGGAAGTAATCTAACCTTGTTTGTTTGTTTGTTTGAGGCGCAGTCTCCCTCTGTCACCCGGACTGGAGGCCAGTGGCCAGAGCTCAGCTCACTGCAAGCTCCGCCTCCCGGGTTTACGCCATTCTCCTGCCTCAGCCTCCCGAGTAGCTGGGACTACAGGTGCCCGCCACCTCGCCCGGCTAGTTTTTGTATTTTTAGTAGAGACGGGGTTTCACCATGTTAGCCAGGATGGTCTCGATCTCCTGACCTCGTGATCCGCCCATCTCGGCCTCCCAAAGTGCTGGGATTACAGGCTTGAGCCACCGCGCCCGGCCAATCTAACCTTGTTTATAAGCCCATTACGTAACACCAATTTGGCATCGTGCAGAAAAAAAGGTTAATACCACAGAAAAAATGGTTAATACCTATTGTTTGCAAGGTCGGTCCTGGGCTGGCCTCTGGGCTCAGAGTACTCCTCATCAACAGCTCACTGATAAGAGGGCTCAGTTTGTCTAGACTGGATAGTAAACACTGTGGCTAGCGGCCTGCACAGCCTGCACGGTGGTTCACACCTGTAATCCCAGCACTTTGGGAAGCCGAGGAGGGTGGATCATCTGAGGTCAGGAGTTCAGGACCTGCCTGGCCAACATGGTGAAACCCCATCTCTACTAAAAATACAAAAATTAGCCGGGTGTGGTGGTGCGCCTGTAAATCCCAGCTACTCGGGAGGCTGAGGTGGGAGAATTGCTTGAACCGGGAGGCAGGGGCTGCAGTGAGCCATTATCGCGCCACTGTACTCCAGCCTGGGTGACAGAGTGAGACTCCGTGTCAGAAAACAAAAATACAAAAAACACTGTGGCTAATGCTAAATTAACACCTGCTTTCCTTCTGGAGTATGGAATTTTGGTACCAGCCAGGCAGAGGCTGCCTATATGACCAGACTTCAGTAAAAACCTTTGGTGCTGTATCTCTAGTGGGCTTTCCTGGACAGAAACATGGCATACACACACGTTTCTGCATCTTTGTTGCTGGGGGAAGAGTGTGTTCTGTGTGACTCCTCGGGTTGGAGAGGGCATAGGAAGCCTGTGCCTGAATTCCTGCATGCTCTGCTGAGTCCTTTTCCTTAATATCCAGCTGTGCATTCTGACTGCGTCACTGTGAGTTCAACACGTGCTGAGACTTGTGAGTCCTAGTGAATCCCCAAGTTAAGAGGGGGTCCTCAGCCAGGCGCAGTGGCTTATGCCTGTAATCCCAGCACTTTGGGAAGCTGAGGTGGGCAGATCACTTGAGGTCAGTTTGAGACCAGCCTGGCCAACATGGCAAAACCCTGTATCTACTAAAAATACAAAAATTAGCCAGGCACGGTGGTGCATGTCTATAATTCCAGCTACTTGGGAGGCTGAGGCGGGAGAATTGCTTGAACCCAGGAGGCGGAGGTTGTAGTGAGCTCAGATCGTGCCACTGTACTCCAGCCTGGGTGACAGAGCAACACTCTGTCTCAAAACAAACAAACAAAAAAGCCGGGCGTGGTGGCTCACACCTGTAATCCCAGCACTTTGGAAGGTCGAGATGGGTGGATCACGAGGTCAGGAGATGGAGACCATCCTGGCTAACACGGGGAAACCCCGTCTCTACTAAAAATACAAAAATTAGCCGGGCACAGTGGCAGTCGCCTGTAGTCCCAGCTACACGGGAGGCTGAGGCAGGAGAATGGGGTGAACCCGGGAGGCGGAGCTTGCAGTGAGTGGAGATAGTGCCACTGCACTCCAGCCTGGGCGACAGAGCGAGACTCCGTCTCAAAAAAAAAAAAAAAAAAAAAAAAAAAATTGGAAGAGCTCCAGGAGTGCTTGTGTCTCAGATACTCAAGGAACACCTCTTTTTTTTTCTTTTTTTTTGAGACGGAGTCTTGCTCTGTTGCCTATGCTGGAGTGCACTGGCTTAATCTCGGCTTACTGCAACCTCCGCCTTCCTGGTAAAAGTGATACTCATGCCTCAGCCTCCTGAGTAGGATTACAGGTGCCCACCACCACGCCCAGCTAATTTTTGTATTTTTAAGAGACGTTATTTTACCATGTTGGCCAGGCTGGTCTCAAACTCCTGACCTCAGGTGATCCACCTGCCTTGGCCTCCCAAGCGCTGGGATTATAGGCACGAGTCACCACGCCTAGCTGTTAATTGTGATAAAATACTCATAAAATTTACCATCTTAACCATTTTGAAGTGTACAGTTCAGTGGCATTAAACACATTACAATGCTGTGCAACCATCACCACTGCCCATCTCTAGAACTCATCTTGCACAACAGAAACTTTGCACTCATTAAACACTAGGCTGGGCGCAGTGGCTCATGTCTGCAATCCCAGCACTTTGGGAGGCCGAGGTGGGTGGATCGCTTGAGTCTAGGAGTTCAAGACTCCTAGGTCAGTTTGAGACCAGCCTGGCCAACGTGGCGAAATCCTGTCTCTACTAAAAATACAAAAATTATGCCGGGCGCGGTGGCTCAAGGCTGTAATCCCAGCACTTTGGGAGGCCGAGACGGGCAGATCACGAGGTCAGGAGATCGAGACCATCCCGGCTAATACAGTGAAACCCCGTCTCTACTAAAAAATACAAAAAACTAGCCAGGCATGGTGGCGGCGCCTGTAGTCCTAGCTACTGGGGAGGCTGAGGCAGGAGAACGGCGGGAACCCGGGAGGCGGAGCTTGCAGTGAGCTGAGATCGCGCCACTGCACTCCAGCCTGGGCGACAGAGCGAGACTCCGTCTCAAAAAAAAAAAAAAAAGTACAAAAATTAGTCTGGCAACATGGTGAAACCCTGTCTTTACAAAAAATACAAAAAAATTACCCGGGTGTGGTAGGATGTGCCTGTGGTCCCAAGCTACTCCGGAGACTGAGGTGGGAGGACTGCTTGAGGCCAGAAGTTGGAGGTAGAAGTGAGCTATGTTTGTGCCACTGCACTCCAGCCTGGGTGACAGAGCAAGACCCTGCCTCAAAAATAAAAAATGAAGACAATAAACACTACCTCCCCACTTCTCCACCCCCACCAGCCCACCATTCTACATCTAACTCCCTGGATTTGTCTACTCTAGGTACCTCATATAAATGAAATCAAGCAGTATTTGTCTTTGTGTGACTGGCTTATCTCACTCAGCGCAATAATGTCCTCAAGGTCCATCTATGCTGTAACATGTGCCCAAATTTCCTTCCTTTGAAGGCTGAATCATACTTCACTGTATGGACATACATTTGGTTCCATCCACTGACGAACATTTAGTTTCTTCCCACTGTTAGGTAACTGTGAATACTGCTGCAGTGACTGTGGGTGAAAAAATATCTCTGAGACCCTTTCAACTATTTTGTGTATATGCCCAGAGTGAAACTGCTGGATCATATGTAATTCTATTTTTAGTTTGTTGAGAATAACTCTTTTTTTTTTTGAGACGGAGTCTCATTCTGTTGCCCAGGCTGGAGTGCAATGGTATGATCTCTGCTCGATATAACTTCTGTCTCCTGGGTTCCAGCGATTCTCCTGCCTCAGCCTCCTGATTAGGTGGGATTACAGGCACATGACACCACACCTAACTAATTTTTGTATTTTTAGTAGAGACAGGGTTACACCATGTTGGCCAGCCAGGCTGGTCTCGAACTCCTGAACTCAAGTGATCCACCCGCCTCAGCCTCCCAAAGTGCTGGAATTACAGGCGTGAGCCACCATACCCGACTTGAGGATAACTGTCTTCTGCGGCTGAATACTATTCCATCATATGAAGAAACCACATTTTGTTTATCCATTCTTTTTTTTTTGAGATGGAGTCTCACTCTGTCACCAGGTTGGAGGGCAGTGGCATGATCTCAGCTCACTGCAACCTCTGCCTCCCAGGTTCAAGCGATTCTCCTGCCTCAGCCTCCCAAGTAGCTGGGACTACAGGCATGCGCCACCATGTCCAGCTAATTTTTGTATTTTTAGTAGAGATGGGGTTTCACTGTGTTGGCCAGGATGGTCTCGATCTCTTAACCTCATGATCTGCCTGCCTCGGCCTCCCAAAGTGCTGGGATTACAGGCGTGAGCCACCATGCCCGGCCTGTTTATCCATTCTTCTACAGATGAATAACGTGAGTTGTTTTGACATTTTGGCTATTGTGAATAATGCAGCTATGAATATGGGTGTACAAATATCACTTCAAGTCTGCTTTTAACTCTTTTATGTATATACTCAGAAGTGAAATTATTGGATCACATGGTATTTCTAGTTTTTTGAGGAACGGCTATACTGTTTTCCCAGTGGCTTCACCATTGTACATTTCCACACACAGTGCACGAGAGTTTCAGTTTCTCCACATCCTTGCCAACACCTTTCTTTTCCTTTTTTTTTTTTTTTTTTTTTGGATAGCAGCCATCCCAACGGGTGTGAGGATACAAAAAATGTGACTATTAATGGAGACTTATTTGTATTTTTATGAACTTAAAAGCTCCCAAGGGAATCGGGCACGGGAGGTCACGCCTATAATCCCAGCACTTTGGGAGGCCAAGGTGGGCAGATCACGTGAGCTCAGGAGTTCGAGACCAGCCTGGCCAACATGGTGAAATCCCATCTCTACTAAAAATACAAAAAATAAGTTAGCTGGGCATGGTGGCAGGCATCTGTAATCCCAGCTACTCGGGAGGCTGAAGCAGGAGAATCGTTTGTCCCCAGGAGGAAGAGGTTGCAGTGAGCTGAGACTGTGCCATTGCACTCCACCCTGGGCAACAAGAGTGAAACTCCGTCTCAAAAAACAAAAGACTCCCAAGGGACTTACTATAAGTCAACAAACAACAAACCAACCAACCAACAAAAACTCCTAGAGGAAAGAAATCCTCTGTGTGGGCAGCCGAAGCCCAGGTTTAAAGGCCTTCAAGTTGGGATATGGGTAAACTGGGGAGGAGAGGGGGGAATGTTTTCATACTCACAGAGAAAAACACCTGTGTTTCAATAAACGTTGCTCAAGGTCTAAGCCAAATCTAAATATAGACAATATGAAACTTGCAATAAAAGAGCAGGACATCCACACACACAAACAAGCACACAGCCAATATGAAACTTGCAATAAAAGAGCAGGGCACCCACACACACAAACAGCTACGGCATTTACTTAGCTACAAGCATGAAGACAAAAGTTTTGAACAGCATATATAAGACAAGCATAAAAATTAAACTATTTCATTGTCACATTTCATCTTTTTTAAATTTTTTTTGAGCTGGAATGCAGTGGCGTGATCTTGGCTCACTGCAACCTCCACCTCCTGGGTTCAAGCAATTCTCCTGCCTCAGCTTCCCGAGTAGCTGGGATTACAGGCGCCTGCCACCACGTGGCTAATTTTTGTATTCTTAATAGAGATGGGGTTTCACCATGTTGGCCAGGCTGGTCTCGAACTCTTGACCATGTGATCTGCCCGCCTTGGCCTCCCAAAGTGCTATGATTACAGGTGTGAGCCACTGTGCCTGGCCCCACATTTCATCTTTAACTCAAGTAATGCAAAGAATTTAAAAGATGACCTTAATGTTATACAGTCATCTAAAGAGTAAACTAAGATCAAAACTATAGACACAAGAACTGAATAAAAGCAGCCGGGCGCGGTGGCTCACGCCTGTAATCACAGCACTTTGGGAAGCTGAGGTGGGAGAATCATGAGGTCAAGAGTTCAAAACCAGCCTGGCCAACATGGTGAAGCCCCGTCTCTACTAAAAAATACAAAAATTAGCTGGGCATGGTGGTGTGCACTTGTAGTCCCAGCTACTTGGAAGGCTGAGGCAGGAGAATTGCTTGAACCTGGGATGTGGAGGTTGCAGTGAGCTGAGTTCATACCACTGCACTCCAGCCTGGACAACAGAGCGAGACTTTGTCTCAAAAAAAAAAAAAAAAAAAAAAGGCTGGGCGCGGTGGCTCAAGCCTGTAATTCCAGCACTTTGGGAGGCCAAAGTGGGAGGATCACCTGAGGTCAGGAGTTCAAGACCAGCCTGACCAACACGGAGAAACCCCATCTCTACTAATAATACAGAATTAGCTGGGCGTGGTGGCACATGCCTGTCATCCCAGCTACTTGGGAAGTTGAGGCAGGAGAATCGCTTGAACCTGGGAGGCAGAGGTTGCAGTGAGCTAAGCTTGCGCCATTGCATTCCAGTCTGGGCAACAAGAGTGAAACTCCGTCTCAAAAAAAAAAGAACTGAATAAAAGCTAAAAGCAAAACTAACTCCCCACAGGCGGGGGGAAAAAAAAGCATAGTAGCTCATTCCTGTAATCCCAGCACTTTGGAAGGCCGAGGCAGGAGGATCACTGGAGCCCAGGATTTCGAGGCCAGCCTGAGCAAGATAATAAGACACTGTCTTTACAAAAAATAAAAAAAAATTGTTGGCCGGGCGCGGTGGCTCAAGCCTGTAATCCCAGCACTTTGGGAGGCCGAGACGGGCGGATCACGAGGTCAGGAGATCGAGACCATCCTGGCTAACACGGTGAAACCCCGTCTCTACTAAAAATACAAAAAAAAAACTAGCCGGGCGAAGTGGCGGGCGCCTGTAGTCCCAGCTACTCGGGAGGCTGAGGCAGGAGAATGGCGTAAACCCGGGAGGCGGAGCTTGCAGTGAGCTGAGATCCCCGGCGACAGAGTGAGACTCTGCCTCCAAAAAAAAAAAAAAAATTGTCCAGGCGTGGTGGTACATGCCTGTGGTCCTAGCTACTTGGGAGGCTGAGGCAGGAGTATTGCTTGAGCTCAGGAGGTCAAAACTGCAGTGAGCCATGATTCTGCCACTGTGATCCAGCCTGGGCAACAAAGTGAGACACTGTCTCTAACAAAAAAGTGAGTACAAAACTGAAAATGAATACTACAGCACAAAGCAAGTAGGAGGCAACCTAGGAAAAGTTGGGTTCCTGCCATACTGCATACAGCACTTCACTCCATTTCCTTTCCCTGTTGACAATAATCACCAGGAATCCTAGAGGTGACAAGATGCCATGGCTTCCTCAGATTAAAATTCTCAGTGTCATTAACAGAGGTGGCTTCACCTCCTTCTGCCAGCAGAATTATACAGATCCATTATGAGCAAACAGAACAAGGGCCTGGAGAATGCAGGGCTTGGGAATACAGGACCCAGTTGTCACCTTCCATGTAAGTCTCATTGTGACAGGTGGCAAGGTGGGCAGCCTTGTAAGATGCTCCCCACCAATGCCCTCCCCTGAGGATGGGCTGGAACTAGTGACTGGCACCTAACAGACAGAGTGCAGCAGTGATGAAGTTATGAGAAATTGCAGCTTTTGTCTTGCTCCGCTCTCTCCGGCTGTCCTTGCTTGTGTCCTTTGATGGAGACAGCTGCCATGTTGTGGGCTGCCCTGAAGACTACTCCGTAGCAAGACAAAGGGCAGAGGGCAGTCTTTAGCCAATAGCCATAAGCAACCAAGACCCTTGGCCTGACAGCCTGTGAGGAACTGACTCCTGCAACAACTACATGAGTGAGGAGAGAAGCAGGCCCTCCCCCAGCGAAGCCTGGAACACACCTTCACTGCAGCCTGGAGGGACACTGCGCCCAGGACTCAGCTCAGCCATGCCCAGATTCCTGACCCACAGAAACTGTGATGAAATAGATGTGTTATTTTAAGTGGCTACGTTTTGGGGTAATTTGTTATGGCACATTAGAAAACTAATACACCTTGATAAATAATGTGCTTAAAGAGACAATAAATCACTACTTTTAAGTCTAAAAGGGCATTTGTAAATTATTTATATAGGATCGACTAAGCCAATGGAGATTACATCAACTTCAAAAAGGAAAACCAGAATTTCAAAATCTGGAACCACCGGGTGCAGTGGCTCACGCCTGTAATCCCAGCACTTTGGGAGGCTGAGGCAGGTGGATTGTTAGGTCAGGAGTTTGAGACCAGCCTGACCAACATGGTGAAACCCCGTCTCTACTAAAAATACAAAAATTAGCCAGGTGTGGTGGCACATGCCTGTAATCCCAGATACTCAGGAGGCTGAGGCAGGAGAATCGAACCTGGGAGGCGGAGGCTGAAGTGAGCCGAGATTGCACCACTGCACTCTAGCCTAGACGACAGAGACGCTGTCTCAAAAAACACTCACACACACACACACACACACACACACACACACACACACACACGCCCCAACCAAAAAAACAATAAAAAAAAGTGAGCTCTTGCTAGGCACAGTGGCTCTTGCTTATAATCCCCCCAGCCCTCTGGGAGGCCATGGTGAGAGGATTGCTTAAGCTCAGGAGTTCAAGACCAGCCTGAGCAACATAGGGAGACTGTCTCTACTAAGATTTTGAAAAAACAAAAAACAAAAAACTGAGCTCTCTCATTTACATGAAATGTTCAGAATAGGCAAATCTATAGAGACAGAAAGTAGATTCGTGGTTGCCATGCCAGATGAGAAAGAATGACTGCTGACAGGCAGCGACTGCTTTTTGGGGTGATAAAATGTCCTGGAATTAGATCATTGTGGTGGTTATGCAACCTTGTGAATGTACACTTTAAAATGGGACATTTTTATGGTTTCTGGATTTGATTTCAATTAAAAAAAAAATTAAGTGAACTCTTATGGAGGGAAGCTAACACTTCCATTTCAACATCTCCCCAAATAGTTATGCTCCATTCCCGCACACAAGATGATAGACTGGCACTGATCGAGGGGGACACATAAATGATGGCGTGATATTGCCCTGATGACACAGCTCAGATCTCACCCCAGGTTTGTTTGGGGGTTTCTGCATTGCATCTTTCCAGGAAAATTGCTAGTAAAAGTCCTCCCCCAGTAAATAAATTTGTCTTTTTCAATATTTTTGTTGTTACAGATGTTAGATTCCTGTTCTTAAGACTTAAAGGACCGGGCGTGGTGGCTTACCCCTGTAATCCCAGCACTTTGGGAGGCTAAGGCAGGTGGATCGTGAGGTCAGGAGTTCAAGACCAGCCTGGCCAACATGGTGAAATCCCATCTCTACTAAAAATACAAAAATTAGCCAGGTGTGGTGGCACATACCTGTAATCCCAGCTAGCTGGGAGGCTGAAGCGTAATTGCTTGAACCCGGGAGGCAGAGGTTGCAGTGAGCTGAGATTGCGCCACTGCACTCTAGCCTGGGCAAACAGAGTGAGACTCTGTCTCTAAATAAATAAATAAATAAATAAATAAATAAAAATTTTAAAAAAGACTTAAGACAATTTTTACCTTATTTCATAATACTTAATTGGCCACTCCTTGCTATGAGCTACCAGGTAAGAAAACTTATCAAACAAAACATTTACAGAGAGGAAGACATATTTTCAAAATCAAGATTTCATTTCAGCATCTTATTTGTTTTTCATTATTTAAAAAAATTATCATTATTATTCTTTCCTTTTCTTTTCTTTTGAGATGGAGTTTCGCTCTTGTCACCCAGGCTGGAGTGCAATGGCACGATCTCAGCTCACTGCAACTTCTGCCTCCCAGGTTCAAGCAAATTCTCTTGCCTCAGCCTTCCTAGTAGCTAGGATTACAGGCATGCACCACCAAACCCAAAAAAATTTTGTATTTTTAGTAGAGATGAGATTTCACCATGTTGGCCAGGCTGGTCTCAAACTCCTAACCAAAGGCGATCCACCCACCTCAGCCTCCCAAAGTGTTGGGATTACATGCATGAGCTCCTGCACCCGGCCTATTATTATTTTCAAGGCAGGGTCTCACTCTGTTGCCCAGCCTGGAGTGCAGTGGTGTGATCATAGTTCACTGCAGCCTCAAACTGCTGGGCTGAAGTGATCCTTCTGTCTCAGCTTCAAACTCCTGGGCTGAAGTGATCCTTCTGTCTCAGCCTCCCCAGCAGCTGGGAGTATAGGTGTGCACCACCACACCCAGCTTTGCTATTTATTTAAATGTCATTCCCCAACACATATTGGGAGTGACATATGCTTCCCATTATTACATAGCAAAACATACTCCATAGCCAGAAAAAATATTTATATGACATACAGCCTAGTATTCTAAATCAAGGCAGGATCTTCCAACACGAGCAGGAGGGAGAAGAAAACATTTACATTCTATAACATGATATAAGAATTGAGATAGATGAAACGAAAAACAACATCTTTGAACAATTACAGTTGACAGAACAGCTTTCCCTTATTCCACTTGCTTTAAATAACTCATATCTGTAAACTTGAACACCAACTCTGGCTGATTTAACAGTCTTAATCCCTTGATTTTCCATACTGAACATCACCCAATATATAGTGAAGATCAAAGGCGACTTCTTCCACCAAGCTCTGTGTCCTGTTGTGTTTCTGAGGTCACACGTGTCCCCTCATGGACACCAGATCAGATACTTCGGTAGTCAGAGCTGCGGGCTACAAAGGCGGCAGCTTCCCATTCCACAGTGAAGAATGAAATTGTTCCAAAAAACCCAAATATCACCATGACCAGGAGTTGCCAGTGAAGGAGAAGGTAGTTGCTGTAGAAAAATGCCACGGCTGCGCAAATAGACTAAGAACAAACAAAACAAATCACAACAGGCACACCAGGGGCCACACTGAGCCACAATTAGCCCATAGCCCCACTCCTATCCGGCCCCAAGGACACCTGGAACTGGCAGTGCTTTCTATTCTTTCTGCATCTAGGTATGACTTCCTCAGTCACTGACTCACAAACACGCACCATAAATTCCTGCTACAATCCCTGGTATTTAAAATAGCATTTGGCCAGGTGTGGTGGTTCATGCCACCCAACACTTTGGGAGGCCAAGGTGGGAGAAATGCTTGAGCCCGGAAGTTCAAGACCAGCCTGCACAACATGGCAAGACCCCATCTCTATAAAATAAAATAAAATGAAACAAAAACAGCATTTTGTGGAAAATTGGAGTAACAAGAATGTACAGGGTAAGAAATACACTTGTCTGTATTACGAATGAATAGAATTCTGGTATCTAAGGAAGGAAATCTCTGATCAGAGCCATAGAGACCAGAATGTAAAATCTGTTATACAAAAAATCTTACTGCTCATTGCTTCCTAATTCTATTCAAAAATCCTTTTAAAGGATGTCCCCAACTTTTGTTTAAAAAACACAAGACAAAAGCAAAAAAAAGAAAAAAAAAAACAAAAAAATAAAATAAAATAAGAAACACAATCTAGCCGGGGCAGTGGCTCATGTTTATAATCCTAGGACTTTGCAGGGCCCAAGTGGGCAGATCACTTGAGGCCAGTAGTTTACGACCAGCCTGGCCAAAATGGCGAAACTTCATCTCTACTAAAAATATAAAAACTTAGCTGAACGTGGTAGTGCATGCCTGTAATCCTAGCTACTTGGGAGGCAGAGATTGCACTGAGCCAAGATCGTGCCACTGCACTCCAGTCTGGACTACAGAGTGAGACTGTCTTTTTTTTTTTTTTTTTTTTTGAGACGGAGTCTCGCTCTGTTGTCCAGGCTGAAGTGCAGTGGCTCGATCTCAGCTCACTGCAAGCTCCGCCCCCTGGGTTCACACCATTCTCCTGCCTCAGCCATCCGAGTAGCTGGGACTACAGGCATGTGCTACCATGCCCGGCTAATTTTTTTTGTATTTTTAGTAGAGATGGGGTTTCACCATATTAGCCAGGATGGTCTCAATCTTGTGACCTTGTGATCTGCCCGCCTTGGCCTCCCAAAGTGCTGGGATTACAGACATGGGCTGTGGTGCCCGGCCGACTTTGTCTTAAAAAAAAAAAAAAACAGGCCAGGTGCAGTGGCTCACGCATATAATCCCCAGCACTTTGGCAGGCCAAGGCAGGTGGATCACCTGAGGTCAGAAGTTCGAGACCAGCCTGACCAATATGGTGAAACCCTGCCTCTGCTAAAAAGAAAAAAAAAAAAAACACAAAAATTAGCCAGGTGTGGTGGTGTGTGCCTGCAATCTCAGCTACTTGGGAGGCTAAGGCAGGAAAATTGCTTGAACCCGGAAGGCGGAGAATGCAGGGAGTCAAGATTGTGCTACTGCACTCCAGCCTGAGTGACAGAGAGACACTCTATCAAAAAAAAAAAAAAAAGGAAATAAAAATTAAAACCACAATACAAATAACCAAGGAAAACAAGGTAATACACAAAGGAAAGAGCCCTACGTCAAACACAATCGCAATCTGAAGAGGTTACCTGAACAAACTTGAAGATGGCAAATGCTGGGGCGCTGTCTTCAGAATACAGAAAGCCCAAGATACTAAGCAGCTGGGTATTAAAGCAGCTGTCTCCAAGGCCCAACAGAAAACTGCAGAGAATGGCAACTTCTTTGCTGAAGAAAATAAAAACCAATTTAGTATGAGCAATATCTGCTAGAGCCATTTAAAATATACAAGCAACCCACCCACAAAAGCATTCTACCTGCAAGTTTTAAATCCTATGAAACAAAAATACAGACAAAGCTGGCGCGGTGGCTCATGCCTAGAATCCCAGCACTTTGGGAGGCTGAGGTGGGCAGATCACTTGAGGACAGGAGTTTGAGACCAGCCTGACCAACATGGCAAAATCCCACCTCTACTAAAAATACAAAAATTAGCTGGGCATAATGGCACGTGCCTGTAATGCCAACTACTCGGGAGGCTGAGGCAGGAGAATCACTTGAACCTCGGAGACGGAGGTTGCAGTGAGCGGAGATCGCGCCACCTCAGGAGGCTGAGGCACTAGAATTGCTTGAACCCCGGAGGCGGAGGTTGCAGTGAGTGGAGATCACGACACTTGCATTCTAGGCTTGCAGACAGAGTGGGACTCTGTCTCAAAAAAAAAAATAAAGACTAGAATTTACAAGGTAAGAATTTGTGCTCAAATGCACACACCTTTACATTCTAACAAACTCTGGTCTCAACCATTTGTGAAGAAAACGTAGGTTGAGTATCCCTTATCAAGACCAGAAGTGTTTCAAATTTTCTTTTCAGGCCGGGCGCGGTGGCTCAAGCCTGTAATCCCAGCACTTTGGGAGGCTGAGACGGGCGGATCACGAGGTCAGGAGATCGAGACCATCCTGGCTAACACAGTGAAACCCCGTCTCTACTAAAAAACGCAAAAAAACTAGCTGGGCGAGGTGGCGGGCGCCTGTAGTCCCAGCTACTCGGGAGGCTGAGGCAGGAGAATGGCGTGAACCCGGGAGGCAGAGCTTGCAGTGAGCCGAGATCCGGCCACTGCACTCCTGCCTGGGCGACACAGCGAGATTCTGTCTCAAAAAAAAAAAAAAAAAAAAAATGTTCTTTTCAGATTTTGGAACACCTGCATCATACTGACCAGCTGAAAATCTGTAATCTGAAATGTTCTAATAAGCACTTCCCTTTGAGCATCATGTTGGCCCTTGAAAAGTTTCGGATTTTGGAGCATGTTGGATTTCAGATTTTCAGATGCGATATACTCAGTTTGTATAGTTTTATGGGCTGGGCTCCCCTTGGATTTGTGGAGCTGGACATAAATGTCTGCATTTACAATGAACTTGAGAGTTGAGTACGCTAAACCAATATCCTCAAACGTTATATAAACTGCTCTAGAAGGACTGAATGGCCTCCCCAGGTGCCAGGTTTTCCGTCGCTCCTCTTTGTTCTTCCTCCAGGCCCTAATATCTGGATATTTCACTGCTCAAGAAGCAGAGATAAAAAATTCAAATCAGATACTCATGTGCTCCTTCAAGGATCAAGAAAACGATTTAGTGGGGGAAAAGGTTAAAACCAACCATTACAAAAATAACTTAGGATTCTCTAAGGATTCCTATTTAAACTCAGTCTGACTCCATGAACACTTGACAGATGACCTTAGAGAGACACCAGGCTCTCTGAAGAGGATTAACTGCTTCACTTTCAATATCTAGCCATCCCTTACCTCCCACCCATCCTCAAGTGACTAGAGAAATGACAGCCACTATACCTGGATTTGATGTAAGCACTGCTGTCAGTTCCTTTAACAGGAGCAATCGGGGCATCTCCAGGCATGTTGAGAAATATTAGATAAAAAGCTATAAAGTGCACCAGGATGCCCAACAGCACAACTGGATTTCTACCAAAACGATTGTTCTTGCTCAGCAGGCCGAAGAGGCTTCCACCTACAAGTCAAGACGGCAGAAACGTCACTAACGTTGCTGAAACATTACACACCCAGGCCTGAGCTATCCACCAAGGAGCCAAGGAATAAACATTCTCACTTGTTAAATTTCTTCAAAAAATCCAACACCTCAGCACTTGCAGACAATGATAATGATGACCAAGCATCAACGATTAGAACAAAAAAGGAATCAAAATGACTTGCATTTCTATCCAAGAATATTCTTGTATTTCTTCTCTGTGAATTATTGTACCCTGCAAGCTATCCCCTTTGACCTGTAGCTTATAACAGAAATAAAATAAGGACACAACTTGTCATTACGACCATGTTTTTGTTATAATCATACCCAAACAAGCCAACGTATCACACTGAAAGGCAGTCATTATGGATTCTGAGAATTATGTGTGAGCTCTGAAGAGGAGTCGGAGAAGCCTAGGAAGACTCAGCAGCCAGAACAGCTAAGGATGTCTCAAGAGCTGACAGGAGAGTCCTCAACAGTGAGAACGGAAGAACTGTGTAACTGAAAGGAAGAAGACTATGGGGCATGACCTTTACAATTTTTAAGTGATTTCTACCCCAGAAATCTATACCAGCAAACCTATATATCAAAAGTGAAGGATGGGTGGGTGCAGGGTCTCATGCCTGTAATCCCAGCATTTTGGGAGGCCAAGGTAGGAGAACTGCTTGAGGCCAGGAGTTCCAAACCAGCCTCAGCAACACAGCAAGACTCTTTTTTAAAAAAATAAAACATCGTATATATATTTTAAAAAGTGGGCCAGGTGTGGTGGCTCACACCTGTAATTCCAGCACTTTGGGAGGCCAAGGCGGGCAGATCACCTGAGGTCAGGAGTTCGAGACCAGCCTGGCCAACATGGTAAAACCTTGTCTCTACTAAAAATACAAAACTTAGCCAGGTGTGGTGGCTCATGCCTGTAGTCCCAGCTACTTAAGAGGTGGAAGCAGGAGAATCACTTGAACCTGGGGGGCAGAGGTTGCAGTGAACCGAGATCATGCCATTGCACTCCAGCCTGGATGCCACAGTGAGACTGTCTCAAAAAAATAAAAAAATAATTTAAAAAATGAAAAAAGTTGCTGGCGCAGTGGCTCATGCCTGTAATCCCAGCACTTTGTGAGGCCAAGGTGGGCGGATCATGAGGTCAAGAGATCAAGACCAGCCTGACCAACATGGTGAAACCCTGTCTCTACTAAAAATATAAAAATTAGCTGGGCGTGGTGGCATGTGCCTGTAGTCCCAGCTACTGAGGAGGCTGAGGCAGAAGAATCGCTTGAACCCAGGAGGCGGAAGTTGCAGTGAGCCAAGATTGCGCCACTGCACTCCAGCCTGGCGACCGAGTGAGACTCCGTCTGGGGAAAAAAAAAAAAATTTAAAAAGTGAAGGTGAGCAGCAAAAACAAAACAAAACAAAAAAACCCTGCCTAGAAAATGGGCAAAAGATATGCACATACATGTCACCAAAGGAGATATAAAGAGGATAAATAAACACATGAAAAGATGTTCAACATCACTACCCATTAAAGAAAGTAAAACCACAATGAAACATGACTACACATCTATCACAATCGCTAACATCAAAAATAGTGATAACACCAAATGCTGGCAAGGATTCAGAAAAACGGAATCACTCATACATTGCCGGTACAGCCACTCTGGAAAATATTTGGCGGTTCCTCTCAAGAGTAGGCAACAGAGGGAGAAAGAACCCAGGAGGAGCCCAGCAGCCTCCATGGATTGAAGAGACGGGGATGTGAATCTAGAGATATGAGGGTAACTAGAGTTCACAGATAACGGTATCAGAAAGGAGAGCAACACAGAAAAAGAATTCCAGAGAGCTACAGACAGTCCCCCTGAGTCTTCAGCTGAGGACTGATCAGCACATAAAGGGAGCAAATTAGCAGAAGCCTGGGAAAGAACCAGCCAAGAGGATTAGTGGTATTAGGGCCCCGCCCTCAGCTGGGTATAGTGTCTGGCCCACCAGCCACTTAAAAGCTTATGATTCACAGGAACTGGGTGGAGCACACAGAAGGGCCTTCCCTTAGAAGCAGGAAATAATTAGCCCTAGACTGAGTAATGCTGCAGTCTTGCCCAACAAATCTTAAAAGGTATGCTGTTTTCAATAAATGAACTACATCTAAGAACAAAGCTCAAAAATACTGACAGGAGGGCCAGGTGCAGTGGCTCATGCCTGTAATCCCAGCACTTTGGGAGGCCAAGGTGGGTGGATCAAGAGGTCAGGAGATCAAGACCAGCCTGGCCAACATGGTGAAACCCCATCTCTACCACAAATACAAAAATTAGCCAGGTATGGTAGCGGGTGCCTGTAGTCCCAGCTACTTGGGAGGCTAAGGCAGGAGAACTGCTTGAACCCGGGAGGCGAAGGTTGCAGTGAGCCGAGACTTAAAAAAAAAAAAAAAAAAAGTAAATAAGGGAAAGTGTTAACAATAGGTGAATCCTGTTAGAGGATATTCAGATGTTCTTTGTACTATTCTTATTTTTGCAATTTCTTTTTTTGTTTTGGTTTTTTGACTTGAGACAAAGTCTTGCTCTGTCGCCCAGGCTGGAGTGCAGTGGTGTGGTCTAGGCTCACTGCAACCTCCCACTTCAGCCTCCCAAGTAGCTGGGACTACAGGCATACGCCACTACACCTGGCTAATTTTTGTACTTTTTTTGTAGAGAAGGGGTTTTGCCATGTTGACCAGGTTGGTCTCAAACTCCTGAGCTCAAGCAATCTGCCCACCTCAGCTTCCCAAAGCGCTGGGATTACAGGTGTGAGCACTGTGCCTGGCCTATTTTTGCAATTTCTTATCAATTTGAAATTATTTTTTTCAAAAACGCAGGCAGCCTACAGAAAGTGAGTTTCTTCCCAGGTAGTCTACAGGCAGACACTAAACAAGCACTTACCAGACAGACTACCCTGCACCAACTCACCATGGCTAAGCTTCGTCCGCCATTTACATACCCTTAACTCCCAACGTCAATCTCCGGCCCACAAGTCCCTCCTGAGCATCAGCCTGCATTTCCCACTGGACACTTCTCTACTTGGGTGCCTCTCTGGCACTTAGAGGTGTTCAAAATCCCATTCAGCAGATCTCCCCAAACCCCATCTCCTACAGCATTTTCTCTGCCCAGGTTACTCTCATCAACCTGGTCATCATTCTAGACACCTCTCCTCACACCACCATGCAACTGGTTACTAAGTTCTGCTGAAACCATGTTCTCATTATTCATTCAACACATTTAACTCATTTATTGGATGCCCAATAATATAGACCTTGTCCTGCTCCAGGTGTTGGCAGTAAGGCAGGGACCAAAAAACAAAAACAAACAAACCCTCCATAGTCCACTTGACCCACGGTGCTTACCGCTGCCTGACATGCAAAGTCTTGTTTTTATTGTCTGTGTTCTTCCTGAGTAGAATATAAGCTCTACGCGGGCAGGTGTTTTTGTCTGTTTTGTTGACATGACAGATTACAATAAATCTTTGTTGAAGTTCCTCATATCTAACACAATATTCAACATACTGCAAGTGCTGAACAAATCTTTGTTGAATAAGAGTAACTAGTGGAGCATAATAAAAATATATATTTGGTCTTTGCTGCTAGCTCTTGGCACAGAAATCCTAAAAGGTCTGGAATTTCCACAGTGACATGAGGGACATTAGTTATTCAGAAGGAGCCACTTTCAATCATACCGAAGTTTATGCTAAGGGGGCAACTCTTGGGGAGAGAGGGGTTGGCCCAGGATACAGCTTCAGGATAAGGCTGGTTCCCAGAAAGACCAAGCCCTGAGGAATGGAACTTCTAGGCCCCTTTCACTCCTCCTTCAGGGAGGGAAGGCTGGAGATTACATCAATCACCAATGGCCAATGATTATTTTTTGTTGTTGTTGTTAGAGACAGGGTCTCCTTATGTTGTCCAGGCTGGTCTCGAACTCCTGGGCTCAAGCAATCCTCTCACCTTGGCCTCCCAAAGTGAATGAGCCACTGCACCCGGCCATGTGGCCAATGATTTAATCAATCATGCCTATGTAACAGGATCTCCATAAATCCCCCTAAAAAGGGTTAGAGGAGCTTCTGGAGTGGTGAACCCAAAATCCATGGAGACAGAGGCTCCTGCACTTAGGGACCCTTTCAGACCCCACCCTTTGTACCTCCTCATCAGGCTGCTCATCTGTATCCTTTATAATAAATTCTAATAGTCAGGAGAGCATTTTCCTGAGTTCTGTGAGTTGCTCTAGGAAATTATCAAACCTGAAGGGGAAGAAGGCTGTGGGAACCTCCAAATTTGTACCCAAGTCAGAGAGATGTGCCTGAGAGGCCTATGGACCCACGACTGTCTGACTATCTGTCTGTCTGTCTATCTGTCTGTCTGTAGGACTGAACCCTTAAACCTGTGGAATCTGACACTAACTCTGAATAGTTAAGTGTTAGAACAGGACTGAGCTGTTGGACACCCAGTTGGTGTCAGGGAATCAGAGAATCAGAGTCAGGAATTCCAAGACATTCTAAATATTTTAAGAGGAAAAGTGGGGAGACACTGTATGTTTTCTAACACAGGGTTTCCATCTGTGAATTATTTTGCAAATGTTTCACAATTTAGTTATATTAGAATAGCAATAATAGGCCGGGAGCGGTGGCTCACGCCTGTAATCCCAGCACTTTGGGAGGCCGAGGAGGGCGGATCACGAGGTCAGGAGATCGAGACCATCCTGGCTAACACGGTGAAACCCCGTCTCTACTTAAAATACAAAAACAAAATTAGCTGGGCATGGTGGCAGGCGCCTGTAGTCCCAGCTACTTGGGAGGTTGAGGCAGGAGAATGGCGTGAACCTGGGAGGCAGAGCTTGCAGTGAGCTGAGATCGCGCCACTGCAATCCAACTCTAGCCTAGGCGACAGAGTGAGACTCCATCTCAAAAAAATAAGAATAGCAATAATAGAAAAATAAAAACATACATGTTTGGGTAAAAATAAGTAGAAAAAAACAGAAATTCAAGGACAAAGGTGAGGTACACTTAAAATTTCTATTTTACCCATAATAAACCGATATTTTTAAGGCTAATGTTTTTTTTAAAAACCAACCTAAAATTTCTCCAATGCCGATGAAAATGCCAGAAAGTCCAATAAGGCTTTTCTCTTCTGCTCCAAATTTATTTATAGCACCAATACAGGTTCCATATACACCAGAGAAGAAAGTTAATTCCAGACCTTCAGTTAAAAAAAAAAAAAAGATGTAATTTATACATTCACATTTTTGTTTATCTTCCCATCTAGTAGTATCTGACAAAAGAATACTTGAGTAGTAAAACACATAAAACAAAACTCATAAAGACTGAAATATTAATCCCCAAGCAGAGCATAATTTGATGTGATGTAACTGATGAAATGGAATTAGCTTCATGCTATGGACTAAATGTTTGTGTCCTCTGGAACTGTGAGAAATAAATGTCTGTTGTTTAAGCCACACGTCTATGGAAATTTGTTATAGCAGCTAAAATTAAGATACCACAAGACAGCATCTGCCATATATTTCAGATAAAAGTATATAACTCAAATGAACAGATATCCTTATGTTAAAACCTATCACTCTCCATGCAGGCAGAGATGGGCAGAGGTGATAATTAATGTAACTTTGTAATAGTGAAGACTAATGTGCTCATTAACCTTGTTAGTAGCTTTCCAAAGAAACAGGAACATTCCTATTTTTTTTTGAGAGAGGGTCTCACTCTGTTGCCCAGGTTGGAGTGCAGTGGCGCTATCTCAGCTTGCTGCAACCTCTGCCTCCCAGGTTCAAGCAATTCTCCCTGCCTCAGCCTCCCAAGTAGCTGGGATTACAGGCGTGCACCACCACACCAGGGTAATTTTTCTATTTTTAGGCATTTCACCGTGTTGGCCAGGCTGGTCTCGAACTCCTGACCCCAGGTGATCTGCCCACCTCAGCCTCCCAAAGTGCTGGGATTACAGACATGAGCCACTGTGCCCGGCCCCTGTTGGATTATATTCTCACTGTAATGGAAAGCCAATACATACTATACAATGTGTCTTAAAAGCACCATAATGTTTTAATTAAACCCTTTTTTCTAGGAAAAGAAAATTCCTAAGATTAAAAAATTAGAGTAAATCAGTAGGGGACCTTGATTCCCTAATGCTACAAAACCTTAACTGTTAAAGATGTTTAATGTTTATTCTATTTCACCTAAAAACATGTTGCACATAAAGGGAAAAGATTAACTAGCAAATTACAGCATTTTTTAAAAGAAAACAAATTTCCTTATCATTCTTGATTTACAGGTACTCCACCTGTTATCATACCACATTAAGACATGCTTCTATTTCATTAGAAATCATTTTTATTTTATTTATTTTTTTATTTTTTGAGACAGAGGTCTTACTCCCATGGCCCAGGCTGGAGTATAGTGGTGCTATCTCAGATCATGCAACCTTGACTTCCTGAGCTCAGGTGATCCTCTGACCTCGGCCTCCTGAGTGGCTGGGGCTACAGGCATGCACCACCACACTTGGCTAATTTTTTGTATTTTTAGTAGATATGGGGTTTCACCATGTTGCCCAGGCTGGTCTTGAACTCCTGGGCTCAAGCAATCTACCCACCTCAGCCTCCCAAAGTGCTGGGATTACAGGCATGAGCCACTACACCTGTCCAGAAATGATTTTAATCCATATAAAGTTACAGATTTCTTCATGGTTATTTTCTGTAGTGCCCTGTGTTGCCCTAAAACCACTGGTCCCAATGAGCCATGTGTCCTGGTTTTTCTGAACCTTGTGCGGAATCCTTCCACATTGAATTTGGGCCAACCCTGTGATTTGCTGTCACCAACAGAATCCAGTAGAAGTGATATTGGGCTAGACTGTAGCCTGAGCTTTAAGAAAGTCTGGTATTCTTTCCCATTGCCTTTTTTGGAGCCATCAGTCCATTAACTAAGGTGTCTGGCTATCCTGCCGGGTCACAGGGTGATCTTATAGAGGGGGTTGTGTAGATGGAGAGTAGCTCTGAGACTACACAAAAAGAGAGATACTCAGCCTTTCATCTGACCACAGTGAAGGTGACATGTGAAGGAAACCAGCCACAGGAGACCCCAAGTGACACCATGAGAAGAACCATTCACTGAACCCTGTCAATGCACAGAATTGTGAGAAATAATAACGTGGCTATTGTTTTCAACCCCTTATTGTCATTATGAAGCAAGAGAAAACAAGAACAGTAATTCCATTACCTGTATAAGCAGTTGTAATACTAAGAAGGAGCATTTCCTTGGTGACACATAACTTAAAAGACTTTTCTGTAAAGAAAAAAATTTAAGAGTACTTAATTAGATTTTAGTTAATAAAACAAACATTCTACAACAGTCCTTCAACCAAAACACCCCTTGTCAATAATGCCAGTAAACGAACACTTTGGGATAGAAGTTTCAGATTAAAATGCTTAAGGCATGCACTAAATTTGCCCTATAAATAAAATGTTTATTTCAAGTGCTTAAATATATTCTACAGTTGCATTTCCTCAGCACATTTTCCAGCTTGTATAACAAAAACATGAAAAGGAGAAAAAAAAATAGAATCAAACAAAACAACAAAGTACTTCAAAAGGCATGATTAACTGTTAGGCTCTTGAGAGAGTCAACAATCAGCAAAGCACTGACTTCCCTAAAGAATTATCATGGAGGCCGGGCACAGTGGCTCAAGCCTGTAATCCCAGCACTTTGGGAGGCCGAGACGGGCGAATCACGAGGTCAGGAGATCGAGACCATCCTGGCTAACACGGTGAAACCCTGTCTCTACTTAAAAATACAAAAAACTAGCCGGGCGATGAGGCGGGCGCCTGTAGTCCCAGCTACTCGGGAGGCTGAGGCAGGAGAATGGCGTAAACCCGGGAGGCGGAGCTTGCAGTGAGCTGAGATCTGGCCACTGCACTCCAGTCTGGGCGACAAAGCGAGACTCCGCCTCGAAAAAAAAAAAAAAAAAAAAAAAGAGAATTATCATGGAGCAGCTTTAAGACTGAATTCAAGATCAGAATCACAGGGCAGGTTTTTGGCCATACAGAAGCTGGGCACCACTTCCCAAGATTCTGACTCTGTAGCTCTGAGGACTGAAACCTGCGTTGTGCATATTTGTTTCTAGTCACTTTAGTGTTTGTTTTTACACTGTTTATTTAGTTGAAATCTGCAATGGATAATGCATTTCTAAAAACTCTGCATTTACCTGACTTTTTTGGAACCTATTCACATTTCATAATTTAAGGACCACTACTCTAGTACATAAAACTAACCGTGGATCCAGATTTTAATTGTGATTTATCTGCTGGCCACAAAACTTACCTAAGTCACAAACACTGTCCTAAATCTCTGCATGTGTAAGAAAGGATACTTTTTTCTCTAATTTCACTGAACTATACTAAGAATAAATATAAGAAGACATTTTTTACCAATCACTTTCAAGTATTTCCAGGAAAAAAATACACGACCAGTGCAAAGTTTAAAACAATACTTTTAACTTAAAAAACTGCACTAGCAAAGCATGTTCATTTTATTTTATTATTTATTTAGGTTTTTTTTTTTTTTTTTTTTTTTTTTTTGAGAGAGTCTCACTTTGTCACCCAGGCTGGAGTACAGTGGCGCGATCTTGGCTCACTGCAGCCTCTGCCTCTAGGGTTAAAGCGATTCTCCTGCCTCAGCCTCCTGAGCAGCTGGGATTATAGGCGCACACCACCACATCCAGCTAATTTTTTTGTACTTTTAGTAGAGACGGGGTTCTACCATGTCGGCCAGGCTGGTCTAACTTCTGACCTCAGGTGATCCACCCACCTTGGCCTCCCAAAGTGCTAGGATCACAGGCGTGAGCCACCACTCCTGGCCACATGTTCATTTAAGAATAATCAGAAGACTTAGTAAACAAAAAGAAATTCTAAGAGATTATCTAGTATGATCCTATTATGACATATGCATGTCATTATATATTTGTACAAACCCATAAAATGTACCACACCAAGAGTGAATCCTAATGTAAACCATGGTCTTTAGGTGATAATGACATATCAGTATTGGCTCATTATAACAAATGTGCTCTGGTGGGGAACATTAATAACAGAGGGAAGTTATGTATGTGTGGTATAGGGGCTACACGGGAACTCTATACTTTCTGCTCAGTCTTGCTATGAATAGTAAAATGATCTAAACATAAAGTCTATTAAAAAAACCATCAATCTATTTGCAGAAATAGATTGATCCTAAAATTCATGGCCAGACCTGGTGGCTCATGCCTGTAATCCCAACAATTTGGGAGGCTGACTTGGGAGAATCGCTTAGCTTGGGCAACATGGCGAAACCCTGTCTCTACAAAAAACTACAAAAATTTGCCAGGCATGGTGGTGCATGCCTATAGTTCCAGCTACTTAGGAGGCTGAAATGGGAGGATCACTTGAGCCTGGGAGGTTGAGGCAGCAGTGAGCTCTGATCACGCCACTGTACTCCACCCTGGGCGGCAGAGCAAGACTCTGTCTCAAAAAAAAAAAAAAAAGGAAATTCAAGGGACCCACAACAGCCAAAATAATCTTGACAAATAACAAAGTTGGAGGATTCACACTTTCCAATTTCAAAACATAAACAGTAATCAACACAGCATGGTACTGGCATAAGGATCTATCTATCTATCTAGAGATAAACATTTATATTTACAGTCAATTGATTTTTGATAAGAGAGACCAAAAAACAGACTTTTCAGCAAATGGCGCAACTACAACAGGATACTGACATGCAAAAGAATAAAGCTGGAGTCCTATCTCAAACCATATGTAAAAATTAACTGAAAATGAATCACAGACCCAAATGGAAGAGTTAAAACTAAAAAAACTCTTAGAAGAAAATATAGGAGTAAATTTTCAGGACCTGGGGTGAAACAAAATCTTAGGACATCAAAAGCACACACAACAAGAGAAAAACTAAACAAACTGACTACATCAAAATTAAAAACTTTATCAAAGCCACAGTAAGATATCCCCTCACACCTCTTGGGATGGCTATTATCAAAAAGACAAAAGATAACAAGTGTTGGTGAGGATGTGGAGGAAAGAGAACCCTTGTCTGTTATTGGTGAGAATGTAAATTGGTACAGCGAATATGGAAAACAATATGGAAGGTCCTGAAAAAACTAAAAACATGTTATGATCCAGCAATTCCACTTCTGGGCATATATCCAAAGGAAATGAAAGCAGTATCTCAAAGTGATAGCTGCACTCCCATGTTCATTACAGCACTATTACGTGTGTGTGTTTGTGTGTGTGTGTATTAATTATGTAGCAAAGACATGGAAACAACTAAGTGTCCTTAAACAGATGAATAAAGAAAATGTGGTATACACAATGGTATATTATTCAGCCTTATAAAAGGAAATCCTGCCATTTAGGGCAACATGGATGAACCTGGAGAGCATTACACTAAGTGAAATAAACCAGACACAGAAAGACAAATACTACATGATCTTACTTAAATGTGGAATATTAAAAAGTTGAACTCATAGAAGCAGAGAGTAGCATAGTGGTTGCCAGGGCTGGAGGGTGGGGGAAATAGGGAGATGTTGGTTAAAGAGTACAAAGTTTCCTTTAGGCAGGATGAGTGAGTTCTGAGGATCTAATGTACAACTTGGTGTTGACAGTTAATAACACTCTATTGTACACTTGAAATTTGGTTGGAAAGTAGATCTTAAATATTCTCATTTTACACACACACACACACAAAGATAACTATGTGAGGTGATGGATATGTTAACAAACTTGAGTGTGACCATCATGTCACAATGTAGACATATATCCAAACATGTGGCCGGGTGCTAGGGCTCACGCCTATAATCCCAGCACTTCAGAAGGCAGGCGAATTACTTGAGGCCCAGAGTTCAAGACTAGCCCAGCCAGCATGGTGAAACCCCATCTCTATTAAAAATACAAAAAAATTAGCTGGGCATGGTGGTGTACCCCTGTAATTCCAGCTACTCGGGAGGCTGAGGTACCAGAATCGCTTGAACCCAGAAGGTGGAGGTTGCAGTGAGCTAAGATCATGCCACTGCACTCCAGCCTGGGTGACAGAGCAAGATTCTGTCTCAAAAAAACAAAAACAAAAACATGTTGTACATCATAAATATATACAATTTCTGTCAGTTACACCTCGATAAAGTTGGGGGAACTTTTTTTTAAGTTTTGTGCTTCAAAAGATTCCATCAAGAAAATGAAAAGTCAATCTACAGAAAGGCAGAAAACATTTGTCTTCCTAGAGCGCTTGCTGAAACAAAATGGGAGAAAATATTTGTAAATCATATATATATATATATATATATATATATATTTTTTTTTTTTTTTTTTTTTTTTTGAGACAGAGACTCGCTCTGTCGCCCAGGCTGGAGTGCAGTGGCTGGATCTCAGCTCACTGCAAGCTCCGCCTCCCGGGTTTACGCCATTCTCCTGCCTCAGCCACCCGAGTAGCTGGGACTACAGGTGCCCGCCACCTCGCCCGGCTAGTGTTTGTATTTTTTTTAGTAGAGACGGGGTTTCACCGTGTTAGCCAGGATGGTCTTGATCTCCTGACCCCGTGATCCACCCGTCTCGGCCTCCCAAAGTGCTGGGATTACAGGCTTGAGCCACCATGCCTAGCCAGAACTTTTATCTAGAATATATAAAGAACTCTTACAACTCATTAATAAAAACAGAATCCAACTTAAAAATGGGCAAAGGATCTAACTAGGGCCGGGCGCGGCGGCTCACGCCTGTAATCCCAGCACTTTGGGAGGCCGAGGCGGGTGGATCACTTGAGATCAGGAATTGAAGACCAGCCAGGCCAACATGGGGAAACCCCGTCTCTACTAAAAATACAAAAGTTAGCCGGGAGGGGTAGCACGCACCTGTAATCCCAGCTACTTGGGAGGCTGAGGCAGGAGAATCACTTGAACCTGGGAGGTGGAGGTTGCAGTGAGTTGAGATTGTGCCACTGCACTCCAGCCTGGGTGGCAGAGCAATACTCCATCTCAAAAAGAAAAAAAAAAACCACCAGAAAATAACTGCAAGCAGGTGGGAACACTGGCAAACTCATCCTCTGCTAGTAGAAAATGTCAAGTTGTGTAACAATCTGGCAGTTCCCCCACAGGCTAAGCAGTGAAATACCACATGAAGCAGCAATTCCACCATTCCTAGGTGTGCATCAAAGAGATCTGAAAACACATCCAGACAAAAACCTGTACACGAACTTTATGTATTACTCACTGTGGGAGTTCAGTCAGGATGGTGAGGAAAATTATAAGACGCAAACCTTCTTGGAAGGCCTGGGGCATTTGCATAAGCTCCAGTAATAAACTTAGCTGAAGGCAGCCTTGTCCCCTTAGTTAAATAAATTAGAGTAGAAACAAAGGAATGTGGGGAGTTAAAAAAAAAAAAAAAAAAAAAGGACTGTGGGGAGTTTATCTAACTAGCTTGTTTACTCACGTGGTCCTAAGACTAGCCTTTGATTTACCAGGGGTGCTTAATTGTTTTCTACGGGGCAGTCCATTCACGATGTCAGTTATCCTCTAATGGTGTTGACTCAAGCCTTTGTCAATTAATCTTTAAAGGCCACAGTCACAATTGTTTTTCTTTCTTTTTTTTTTTTTGGAGACGGAGTCTGGCTCATTTGCCCAGGCTGGAGTGCAGTGGCGAAACTCTCAGCTCACTGCAAGCTCCGCCTCCTCGGTTCACACCATTCTCCTGCCTCCGCCTCCTGAGTAGCTGGGTCTACAGGTGCCCGCCACTACGCCAGGCTAATTTTTTTGTATTTTTAGTAGAGACGGAGTTTCACTGTGTTAGCCAGGATGGTCTCCATCTCCAACTGTTTACAGCACTCTGCATGGAGTCTTGTAAGCTGCCCAGATGCTCAAACTGGTAAAGCAGAATATCTGTGTGTCAGTGTACTTTATTCATCCGTTGTTGGGTCAGGGTCGGCAGAACAGACCCCTGAAACTCATAATACATAAAATATAGAAATGAGTCAAATTTTATAATATATTGTGACATGAATGAGCCTTGAAACCATTATGTTAAAAGAAATCAGGCACAAAAGACCACATGTTGTACGATTCTGTTTACATAAAATGTCCAGAATAGGCAAATCTATAGACAGAAAGTAGAGGAATGGTTGCAACAGTAGTGAAAGGGGAGAAAGTGGGAGTGCCTTAGGGCGGTTGGATTAGGAGGCTGGAATGAGAAGTGACTCTAACGTGCATAGGGAAAATGCTCTAAAATTGAGTAAAGTGATGGCTTCGCAACTCTGAATATAATAACTCGTACTGAATTTGCAATGGATTCTTTAAATTGATTAAATGGGTGAACCATATGGTATATGAATTATATCTCAATTTAAAAAAGCAGAATCTAACACCTTAATGAATCTCCTTCCAGACTTTTTCTATGCATTTTTTACAGAAACAAATTCTACTATCTATACTCTATTTTATCATTTGTTTTCACATAATATACAGCAGAATTTTTTGAACATTCACAGAGATAATTTTTATGGCTAGGGTAATCTATTATACAGATGTACTAATGTCTAACAGTTGAGTACTTAAATTATTTCCAGTATCTCACTACTATAAATATCTTAGTAGCTAGATCTTACCACAATATTTAATTATTTCCTGGGGATAATCTTATTAGTGAAATTGGTTATTCCACTGGGGCAAAGGTTATAAATATTTTTATCACTTTTGATACCTAATGACAAATCACTTTTTACAAAGTAATACAAGTATATATCAGCAATGTAGTCTTCCATGAGATGGAGTCTTGCTCTTGTCACCCAGGCTGGAGTGCAATGGCATGATCTCAGCTCACTGCAACCTCTGCCTCCCAGGTTCAAGTGATTCTCCTGCCTCAGCCTCCTGAGTAGCTGGGATTACAGGTGTAAGCCACCATGCCTGGCTAACTTTTGTATTTTTAGTAGAGATGGGGTTTTGCCATGTTGGCCAGGCTGGTGTCAAACTCCTGACCTCATGATCCGCCCACCTCAGCCTCTCAAAGTGCTGGGATTACAGGCGTGAGTCACTGTGCCCAGCCAGCAATGTAGTCTTACGCATGTAATTACCTGTTCCCCCACCCATAATATTGAGAATTATGTTTTATCTTTTGAAATCCAATAGAAACTGTTTCTGGCCAGGCACAGTGGCTCACAACTATAATCCCAGCACTTTGGGAGGCAAAGGCAAGCAGATCACCTGAGGTCAGGAGTTCAAGACTAGCCTGGCCAACATGACAAAACCCCATTTCTACTAAAAATACAAAAATTAGCCAGGTGTGGTGGCGTTCACCTGTAATCTCAGCTACTCAGGAGACTGAGACAGGAGAATCCCTTGAACTCAAGAGGCAGAGGTTGCAGTAAGCCGAGATTGCACCACTCGAGAATGTCACCAGGCATTCCAGCCTGGGTGACAAGAGCGAAACTCCCAAGACTCCATTTAAAAAAAAAAAGAAAGAAAACTGTTTCTAATTTGCACTTTACTTACACAGTTGACCCTTGAACAACATGGGTTTGAACTTCAGGGGTCCACTTCTGTGCAGGCTTTCTTCTACCTCTGCCAACCCAGAGAGCAAGACCAACCCCCACCCTCCTCCTCCTCCTCAATGTGATGATGAAGATCCAGATGATCCACTTCCACTCAACAAAGAGTAAATACAGTTTCTCTTCCTTACAATTTTCTTTCTTTCTTTTTTTTTTTTTTTTTTTTTTTTTTGAGACAGAGTTTAGCTCTTTTGCCCAGGCTGGAGGGAAGTGGCATGGCTCACTGCAACCTCTGCCCCATCACCACCCCCACCCCAGGGTTCAAGCAATATTCCTGCCTCAGCCTCCCAAGTAGCTGAGATTACAGGCACCCACCACCACGACCGGTTAATTTTTTTGTATTTTTAGTAGAGATAGGGTTTCACCATCCTGGCCAGGTTGGTCTTGAACGCCTGACCTCATGATCCACCCAGGATTACAGGCATGAGCCACTACGCCTGGCCTGAGAACATTTTTTTGGCTGTTTTCAGACATCCATCCTAGAAGATGAACTTCAGCATTGCTTCCTCAAGATCAAAAAATAAATGTTTAAAAACTTTGTGAACATATTTTAGAAGCACACTAAACGTATAAATTCAGTTCGGGAATTAAGTGCTTTTAGATAGTATGTAGGAACCTTCTCTTTACAACATCCATCATAGCCCCAACCACAGGAATGTCATGATTAATTAATAAATGAAGCACTAGCCACACACAGGTCACCTGAAGCCTTGCCATTCATTCTCCCTCTCTCCCTGTGCCTCTGGCTCCCTTGCCACCTCATAACCTACTGTTGTGCCCCAATTGCCCAGGAACTGGCTCCTGAATCTACTTTCCCTGCAGCACCCTATGTGCCATACCTCATTTGGCTGCTGCCTTCCTTCTGCCTATTAAAACCCGACAGCCCGATATCCTACGACAAATCAATCTTATCAAGTAACTGACCAGCTCCGTAATGCAAAGCATGTGGCCCAAAATGTGTCAGTGCCTCCTTTTACAGACAAAATTGAGGCAAAGTCTGTCCAACTGTCTAGGTGAGATGTCCTGAATCTGGTTAACATTAAAGACAGCCAGAGGTGGAGCTATGATGGAGCAGCCTCACCATGGCTGGGGACACTATCCCATAAGCCAGGTCATCTACCTCTCTTTAATGACTCCGAGCTCACCGAGTAAGCCAATGTGGCTTGCTAGCCTGCTGACAAGAAGGAAATAGCCATGAAAGGGCTCACTAAAAAATGTCAAGTGCCATCAAAAATGGTTAAATTGCCATTTCTATGAGTTTAGCTTGAGTCCTTTTCCCCTCCGGCCTCTGTGATCAATAATGGCTATTCTTTTTTTTTCCTGAGATGGAGTCTCACTCTGTCACCCAGGCTGGAGCGCAGCAGCGCAATCTCGACTCACTGCAACCTCTGCCTCTCAGGCTCAAGCGATTCCCTAGCCTCAGCCTCCTTAGTAGCTGGGATTACAGGCACCCGCCACCATGCCTGGCTATTTTTGTATTTTCAGCAGAGACGGGGTTTCACCATGTTGGCCAGGCTGGTCTCGAATGCTGGACCTCAAGTGATCCTCCCACCTCAGCCTCCCAAAGTGATGGGATTACAGGCATGAGCCACTGCACCCAGCCTAATAATGGGTATTCTAACAGACAAGTTTCTAGGCCTGCAAAGATGAAAGCCAAACTTTTGACAGTGATTGACCTCCTATCTTGCTAAGGGAGTCAGAGTATAGTCCTTTTAATTATAACGTGTGGCTCAATTTATCATTATAAATGTATTCCCGAGCCGGGTGTGGTGGCTCATGCCTATAATCCCAGCACTCTGGGAGGCCGAGGCGGGTGGATCACTTGAGGTCAGGAGTTTGAGACCAGCTGGCCAAAATGGAGAAACACTGTCTCTACTAACAAATACAAAACTTAGCTGGGTGTCGTGGCATGTGCCTATAGTCCCAGCTACTTGGGAGGCTGAGGCAGGAGAATCACTTGAACCCAGGAGGCAGAGGTTGCAGCGAGCCAAGATCATGCCAGTGCACTCCAGCCTGGGCAACTGAGCATGACTCTGTCTCAAAAAAAAAAAAAAAGGCCAGGTGCAGTGGCTCATGCCTGTAATCCCAGCAATTTGGGAGGCTGAGGCAGGTGGATCATCTGAGGTCAGGAGTTCGAGACCACCCTGACCAACATGGAGAAACCCCATCTCTACTAAAAGTACAAAAATTAGCCAGGTGTGGTGGCACATGCCTGTAATCCCACCTACTTGGGAGGCTGAGGCAGGAGAATCGCTTGAAGCCAGGAGGTGGAGGTTGTGGTGAGCCGAGATCACACCACTGCACTCCAGCCTGGGCAATAAGAGCAAAACTTCATCTTAAAAAAAATATATATATATACACACACACACACACACACACACATATACACACACATACATATACACACATATATACGTATATACACATATATACATACATATATATATATAAAACTATGAATATATACTGAAACAATATACTATGTATAGAAGGCTCAGACTGTCATGCCCATAGACCCTTTCTAAAAAAAGAAGCTATAGGCATTCCTGGCCAAGAGTTAACATGCTTTGTGTCATCTGAGCCAGGCCATGGCTGATTAGATCAATAATTTGCACTTCAGCCCAAGGCAACCTAGAAACTAATCATAAGTACTCAAGGGCCAATAAGGGCCACATGTCATTAAGACC
The DNA here is from genome assembly GCF_007565055.1 of Rhinopithecus roxellana. Classification (NCBI taxonomy): domain Eukaryota; kingdom Metazoa; phylum Chordata; class Mammalia; order Primates; family Cercopithecidae; genus Rhinopithecus; species Rhinopithecus roxellana. The sequence continues at coordinate 63,724,951 of NC_044567.1, read as the reverse complement.
CTGTGGCCTACAATAGGCTTAATGAATACACATGGCCCCAAAAGGCTGCTCCCTTCTTGAGAGTAACTGCCCCAGTCAGATTCCCTCTCCTGGGAAGACAAAGAAGCTGAGAGAGCCATAGGCAGAAGCAAAAGGGACTCACTGGAAGTTTCTGAAGGAAATTATGAGAATCTGGCTCAAATCCCAACTCAGCCATCTACTAATTGGTTGACCTTGGGTAAATTATTTAATTTTTTCTTTCTTTTTTTTTGAGACAGTCTCACGGCTGCCCAGGCTGGAGTGCAGTGGCGTGATCTCAGTGCAACCTCCACCTCCTGGGTTCAGGCGATTCTCTTGCCTCAGTCTCCTGAATAGCTGGGACCACAGGCGTACGCCACCACACTTGACTAATTTTGTATTTTTAGTAGAGACAGGGTTTCGCCATGTTGGCCAGGCTGGTCTTGAACTCCTGACCTCAAGTGATCCACCCACCATGGCCTCCCAAAGTGCTGGGATTACAGGTGTGAGCTACTGTGCCTGGCCCCTAAATTACTTAATTTCTCTAAGCCTCAGTTTTCTGTTCTGTTAAACTGAGCCAATGATAGGTGTGTATAATATATAACAGAATTGTGAAAATCACATAGAGTAAAAAACAAAGAATTCAGCAGAGTCTTTGGCCAGGAAGACTTCTCAATGCATGAACATGGTTATTCGTACTACTTTCCGGGTCACTGGAGCTACTGCTTTGCTCCAACTAGGAAGCAATCTGCTTTTTTGTTGTTGTTTGTTTGTTTGTTTTTTGAGATGGAGTCTCCCTCTGTCACCCAGGCTGAAGTGCAGTGGGGCAATCTCGGCTCACTACAACCTCCACCTCCCAGGTTCAAGCAATTCTCCTGCCTCAGCCTCCTGAGTAGCTGGGACTATAGGTGCACCCCACCATGCCCAGCTAATTTTTTATATTTTTAGTAGAGAAGGAGTTTCGCCATGTTGGCCAGACTGGTCTCGAACTCCTGACCTCAAGTGATCCGCCTGCCTTGGACTCCCAAAATGCTGAGATTATAGGCGTGAGTCACTGCACCCAGCCACAGTCTGCTCTTAATTACCCTGCAAAAATCCCAGGAGACGCTTTACTCCAGGGAGAACCTGAGTGCTGTGCAGCCTCTTTCCACTTCCCTCACACACCTGGGCAGGTGGGCAGTCATACCATCATCCATCCCTCACAACCCCCATGTTAGAGAGATGTTGATAAGAAAGATGAATATATTTCAGAGCAGCATACCTGGAAAAATGTAAACCCTGGGGTGTCATCAATCCAAAGTTACCAAGGAAATGGGGAAAGGTAAATGTGGAAGTTGTTCCTGAACAGTTCTTGCATTTCGGATACAGAAAATACTTACTAAAAGCATCTAACGCCTTTGTCAGATTGTTCTGGGCAGACCTGAGAAAATAAAATTTAAAAAAGTTTTTTCTTTTTGAAAATAAAACAACAAAAGTACAATCACATTTCATTTGTTTGTAAAAACCCTGTCCTCTACCACGTCTGAGATGCATTTCCAGTGACCTGAATGCTCCTTGCCCCAGGGTGTCCCTCATGGCCACGTCCTCGCTCCAGGTGTTTAAAGTCCCACCTGGGCACCTTTCTATTAACTATGGAAGATGATTCTTTCAGATTATGCTTACTGTACATGTTTATGCACGTCTTTCTCAGAAATGATACTTCAGGCCGGGCGCAGTGGCTCAAGCCTGTAATCCCGGCACTTTGGGAGGCCAAGACGGGCGGATCACGAGGTCAGGGGATCGAGACCATCCTGGCTAACACAGTGAAACCCCATCTCTACTAAAAATACAAAAACTAGCCAGGCGAGGTGGCGGGCGCCTGTCGTCCCAGCTACTCGGGAGGCTGAGGCAGGAGAATGGCGTAAACCCGGGAGGTGGAGCTTGCAGTGAGCTGAGATCCGGCCACTGCACTCCAGCCCGGGTGACAGAGCGAGACTCCGTCTCAAAAAAAAAAAAAAAAACAAAAAAAACAAAAGGGAAGGTTATTTTAAAACCTATACTAATATTTACCTCAGGAATATTACCAAGGCAAGGATTCATGCCTATCTCCTGCCCTGCTGAGAGAGGTGGGTCTTCATTGCAATCTGCAGTTTCATTTATCCATACAAGGCAGGCCAAATCACAGACTTGGGCAGGGCTGAGTGGCTCACGCTTGGAATCCCGCCATTTTGGGAGGCCAAGGCGGGCTGATTGCTTGAGGTCAGGAGTTTCAGATCAGCCTTGCCAAAATGGCAAAACCCTATCTCTACTAAAAATACAAAAAAATTTTGCAGTGTGTGGTGGTGCACCCCTGTAATCCCAGCTACTCAGGAGGCTGAGACATGAGAATCACTTGAACCCAGGAGGCAGAGGTTGCAGTGAACCGAGATCATGCCACTGCACTCCAGCGTGGGCAACAGAGCAGGACTCCATCTCAAAAAAAAAAAAAAAAATCCCTGACTTTTCCAGTTTACCAAGACTACTGCCAAAACACTACTGAGTGCTTGAAATCACGCTCCAAAGCTTAAAACGCATTTTTCTTATTCATCCACCAAGATTGATAAAGTCAAGGAAGTGCCTAACATTAGATCATTGTACATCCTATGCCTCATTTTCTCTTCAATGGGAAATGCAAGTGGGTTATATAAGGTGATATACAGAGCAACTGCAGCTGTCTGAGGACTGAGCAACAACATGCCTAAGCTATAATACTGAGGATGGCAGAGTTCTTATTGATACCATGTGCTTTCATTAATCTGCAGTGTTCATAAAGCAGACATTTCCTTCTATGAGTCCTTTGGAGAAATAAGTTTTTAATTATACTAGAATCATATTCAATAACACTCTTCAAAACCATGAATGCCCTCCTTGTGTCATGGCTAGGATGCACAATGATCTACTGGTTGAAACAAGGGCTTTGGAGTCAGAGGCCTGGCTTTACCGCTAATTAGTTGTCTGATTTTAGACAAGACAAGTGACTTCGTTTCTCCAAGTATTATTTCCTCGTTCATCAAATAGGGATGCTATGACTTACCTGTGAGAATTAAATAAGATGATGCAAGTTAAACATAATTGTTAATAAGATTACAAGAAAGTTTTAAAAAATATTTTTTCCTTAAAAAAATTTTTTTTTGAGACAGAGTCTTGCTCCGTCGCCCAGGCTGGAGTGCAGTGGCGTGATCTCAGCTCACTGCAAGCTCCGCCTCCTGGGTTCATGCCATTCTCCTGCCTCAGCCTCCCCAGCATCTGGGACTACAGGTGCCCGCCACCACGCCCGGGTAATTTTTTTGTATTTTTAGTAGAGACAGGGTTTCACCGTGTTAGCCAGGATGGTCTCAATCTCCTGACCTCGTGATCCACCCGTCTCGGCCTCCCAAAGTGCTGGGATTACAGGCCTGAGCCACCGTGCCTGGCCTCCTTAAATTTTTATTTTTTCTATTTTTTTTTTTTTTTTTTGAGATCGAGTCTTGCTCTGTCATCCAGGCTGGAATGCTGGAATGCACTGGCACAATCATGGCTCAGTGTAGCCTTGACCTCCTGGGCTCAAGTGATCCTCCTGCCTCAGCCTCCCGAGTAACTGGGACTACAGGCATGCATTACTATGCCTGGCTAATTTTTAAATTTTTGCAGAGATAGGGCTCCACAAGGTTGCCAGGCTGCTCTGGAACTCTGGGCTCAGTGATCCTCTGACTTCAGCCTCCCAAAGTGTTGGGATTACAGGCGTGAACCACCACACCCAGCCTAGAAACTTTTTTTTTTTTTTTTTTTTTTGAGATGGAGTCTCACTCTGTCGCCCAGGTTGGAGTGCAGTGGCATGATTTCAGCTCACTGCAACCTCCACCTCCCGGGTTCATGACATTCTTCTGCCTCAGCCTCCCAAGTAGGTAGGACTACAGGCACCCACCACCACGCCCGGCTAATTTTTTTTTTTGTATTTTTAGTAGAGACGGGGTTTCACCATGTTAGCCAGGATGGTCTCGATCTCCTGACCTCATGATCTGCCTGCCTAAGCCTCCCAAAGTGCTGGGATTACAGGCGTGAGCCAACGTGCCCAGCCAAAAGATTTTTAAAAGATGACATTTCTCGCCTGTAATCCCAGCACTCTGGGAGGCCAAGGCGGATGGATCACTTGAGGTAAGGAGTTTGAGACCAGCCTGGCCAACATGGTGAAACCCCATCACTACTAAAAATACAAAAATTAGCCAGGCGTGGCAGGCATCTGCAATCCCAGCTACTTGGGAGGCTGAGGCAAGAGAATCACTTGAACGTGAGAAGTGGAGGTTGCAGAGAGCCAAGATCGTGCCACTGCACTCCAGCCTATGTGACAGAGCAAGACTCCGTATCAAAAAAAAAAAAAAAAAAGATTACATTTCCTATCCTAACAGCCAAGTCTACTCCTATATCTCTAAATGGCATTTTTACCAAAGAAGTGAATGCAAAGGAGATCTCGTTAACTTAAGAAATAAAAGGAATCTAATGGTGATCCAATTAAGTTAAAAAATTACGAACGCACCGCCAGGCACGGTGGCTCACGCCTGTAATCCCAGCACTTTGGGAGGCCGAGGCAGGTGGATCACGAGGTCAGGAGATCGAGATCATCCTGGCTAACATGGTGAAATCCCATCTCTACTAAAAATACAAAAAATTAGCCAGGCGTGTGGTAGGGACCTGTAGTCCCAGCTACTCGGGAGGCTGAGGCAGGAGAATGGCGTGAATCTGGAAGGCGGAGTTTGCAGTGAGCCGAGTTCGCGCCACTGCACTCCAGCCTGGGTGACAGAGTGAGACTCCATCTCAAAAAAAAAAAAAAAAATTACTAACACACAAAAAAATGGTATGCTCTCATCAGCAAGAAAACTTGTTTCCTCATCATAAAACTCACGCCTTCCCTGGAAGCAAATACTATTTAGATGACATTAATTGGTAGTACCCTCATTTTATACTTGGATAGGATCCCATGTAGGATTCCAATATTTTATCCTTCAGGCCCCAATTAACTGATTTATACTCTACAGACCACTAAAATACAATAATTCAGCTGCAAGTCACTTCCAATTTAATTCAGTGAGTTGTTTACCATTCAAGTTAGATCACTGTCAGTCCTCTCTCAAACACTCCAATGGCTTACCATCCCACTCCAGGTAAAAGCCACACCTGTCTCACCTCTTTCAGGCCCTGACTTAAATGTTACTTTCTCAGCCTTCCCAACTCTATAACTGCAACAACTCCCCCTCCACCCCCCTACTCTCATATTTCTCTATTACTTCTCTGCTTTTGGTTTTTTTTTTTTTTTTTTTTTGAGACAGAGTCTTGCTCTGTCGCCCAGGCTGGAATGCTGTGGCACAATCTTGGCTCACTGCAACCTCTGACTCCCTGGTTCAAGCGATTCTCCTACCTCAGCCTCCTGAGTAGCTAGGATTACAGGCACACGCCACCACACCCAGCTAATTTTTGTATTTTTAGTAGAGACGGAGTTTCACTATGTTGGCCAGAATGGTCTCGATCTCCTGACCTCATGATCTGCTCGCCTCGGCCTCCCAAAGTGCTGGATTTACAGGCGTAAGCCACCGTGCCCAGCCTGCTTTATTTTTTTTATTTAAAGAATCAGATGGAGATTGGCTACAGCATACATTGTTCTTTTTTTTTTTTTTTTTTTTTTTTGAGGCAGGGTCTCCCCCCGTCACCCAGGCTGGAGTGCGGTGGTATGATCATCTCGAATCACTGCAACCTCTGCCTCCTGGGCTTATGTGATTCTCCCACCTCAGTCTCTCAAGTAGCTGGGAGCACAGATATGTGCCACCATGCCTGACTGATTTTTTTTTTTTTTGGTAGAGATGGTGTTTCTCCATGTTGCTCAGGCTTATCTCAAATTCCTGGGCTCAAGCAATCTGTCCGTCTCGGCCTCCCAAAGTGCTATGATTTTTATTACCTGGAACAGGAACCACAGGCCAAGCGTGGGCCATCGCATCCTTCCTGTGGCTCCATTTTGGGGTAATAAAAGTATTCAAAAAATATTCTAAAATTGGTTTCAATGATGGATGCACAACTCTGAATATACTAAAAAGCACTGAAGTGTATACTTTAGATGGGTGAATTATACGGTATATGAGTTATATCTCAATAAAGCTATTTTTAAAAACTGCCTGTTTCTTTTCTGTCACCAACTAGAAAGTAAGCTCCATGAATGCATAAACTTCTGTTTTATTTAGCACAATGCTTAGAATATCAGAGAACCTCAAATATAGCAAAAGGAAGAAAAGAAGGGAGAGAGAGAAGGGAAAGAAAGGATGAATGGAGGAAGGTAAGAAATGAAAGGATGGAGGGAGGAAAGAAGAGAAGAAGAGAGGAAGGAAAGAATAAAGGGAGGGAGGGGTGAAGGAGGATAGAGGTAACTGCCAATGAAGAAACACCTAGAGATCACCCAGCTAACAGGTCCTCAGAGATGTAAATTATGCACTTGAGACAGAGGACAGTTTTTTTTGTTTTTTTTTAAGACAGGGTCTTGCTCTGTTGCCCATGCTGGAGTGCAGCGGCATCATTACAGCTCACTGCAACCCTGAATCCCTTTGCTGAAGCTTCCCCTACTTCGGCCTCTCAAGTAGCTGGGACTATAGGCATGCCCCACCACACCTGGCTCATTTTTTTTTAAAGTAGAGACTAGGTCTTGCTGTGTTGCCCAGGCTGATTTCAACCCCCAGGGCTCAAGTGATTTTCTTGCCTCAGCCTCCCAAGGTGCTGGGATTATAGGCAGGAGCCACTGTGCCCAGCCAGAAGGCAGATAGAGCTGTCTCTTTGGAGCTCTTCAAATCTTTCAAACCTTCAAATCTTTTCCTGTGAGGCCTTTAGTTGGGAACCTTTAAAATAGAATTCTAGTTATACCCTCAACAGTTTCTAATCACACTAAGAAGAAAATGCAAACCTCCTTATCTTGGCTTACATAATCTGACCCTGCCTACTGCTTCCACTTTTTCCTTCTTGGAGCCCAGAGCCCACCACACCCTTCCCACTGCCTGGCTCTGGCAAAGGCCACCCACTGACCTTCATGTCTCACCAGGCAGGTCTCCGGGAGCCACCCCACTCTCTACCCCCCTCCTCTCCACTCTTCACCCCCCTCCTCTCCACTCTTCCCCCCTCCCCTCCACTCTCCCCCACTTTCACAGTCTTCCTATCGCTCACTTGGCTATTTTCTTACACATGTATTGTCTACCACCCCCTCTAAAATTAAGTCCCATAAGAACAAGGACTTATCTGTCTTGTTCACGCCTATATCCCTCAGGCATAGAAGAGGGCTGCCACAAGTCTGTGCTATTTGTAGAACAAAGACATAGAAGTTCCAAATTTAGGAGACGATTCAGGAAGAGAGAATGCTACAAAGGCTCAGCAGTATTTCTAGAAGAGCACCTGCTCACAGTTCCAGAACCCCTCATCCACCTCCCCAACTTGGCAGTTCCTTGAAAACAGGGATGGGCAGCATTTATCCTCTAGGACCAACACCAAACATGTGCTGACTGAATGGGGGGTCAGTTTTTGTTGAATTTGTGATATTCATCTTCACAGACTCCTTCTCTAATAACTACTGGTGTGTGCTTTAAAACAAAATGTTTTGCCAGGCGCGGTGGCTCACTCCTGTAATCCCAGCACTTTGGGAGGCCAAGGCGGGTAGATCACGAGGTCAGGAGTTCGAGACCAGCCTGGCCAGCATAGTGAAGCCCCCTCTCAACTAAAAATACAAAAATTTGCCAGGTGTGGTGGCGGGCGCCTGTAGTCCCAGCTACTCGGGAGGCTGAGGCGGGAGAATCGCTTGAACCTGGGAGGCAGAGGTTGCAGTGAGCCAAGACCACGCCACTGCACTCCAGTCTGGATGACAGAGTGAGACTCCATCTCAGAAAAAAAAAAAAGTTTCACCATGTTGCCCAGTCTGGTCTCAAACTCCTAAGCCCAAACAATCCACCTGCTTCGGCCTCCCAAAGTGCTCGAATTACAGGCGTGAGCAACTGTATCCAGCCCCAGGCACAGATGTTCTTAATGTGACCTACCCAGAACGATGACTCCTTCTCAAAAGGTTTATAATTTACTTTGCTTAGATCTGAAGAATCATTATCTATGGCAGCTATATCCTCATGAAACTTTTTTTTTTTTTTTTTTGAGACATTGTCTCACTCTGTCGCCCAGGCTGGAGTGCAGTGGCCGGATCCCAGCTCACTGCAAGCTCCGCCTCCCACGTTCACGCCATTCTCCTGCCTCAGCCTCCCGAGTAGCTGGGACTACAGGTGCCCGCCACCTCACCCGGCTAGTTTTTTGTATGTTTTTTAGTAGAGACGGGGTGAAATGTATTTCTTAAATAATAAGACTTGGAAGTTGAAATTAGCCAGGCTTGGTGGCACACGCCTGTAATCCCAGTTACTGAGGAAGCTGAGGCAGAAGAATCTCTTGAACCTGGGAGGCAAAGGTTGCAGTGAGCCGAGATCCCGCCACTGCACTCCAGCCTGGGTGACAGAGCAAGACTTTGTCTCAAAAAAACAAAAGCTGAAATTACTCCTTGATCCAGGGGCTGCAGAACAAATGTTGTTAGAAGGCATGAAAACAACATTCATCTCCTTGTACACCTCCAACAAAGCACTTGGCTGATCAGGTACATCGTCAATAAGCAGTAATATTTTGAGAGGAATCTTTTCTTCTGAGCAGTAGGTCTCAACAGTGGGCTTAAAATAGTCAATAAGCCATGCCGTAAACAAATGTGCTATCATCCAGGCTTTGTCATTCCATTTCTAGGGCCCAGGCAGATTTAGCATGATTCTTGAGGGCCATAGGGTTTCTGGAATGGTAAATGAGCACTGGCTTCCACTTCAAGTCATTAGCTGTGTTAGCCAGTAACAAGAGTCGGCCTGTTCTTTGAAGGTTTAAAGCCAGGCATTAACTTCTCTCTAGCTATAAAATTCCTAGATGGCATCTTCTAATGTAAGACTGTTTGGTCTACATCGAAAACCTGTTGTTCAGTGCAGCTACCTTTGTCAATTATAATCATCAGATCTTCTGGACAACTTGCTGCAGCTTCTCCATCAGCACTTGCTGTTTCACCTTGCACTTTGATGTCATGGAGATGTTTTCTTTCCTTGATCCTCCGGAACCAACCTCTGCTAGCTTCACATTTTTCCTCTAAAGATTTCTCACGTCTCTCAGCCTTCACAGAATTGAAGAGAGGGCCTTGCTCTGGATTAGGCTTCAGAGAATGTTGTGGCTGGTTTGATCTTCTATCCAGACCGCTAAAACTTTCTCCGTATCAGCAACAAGGCTGTTTCACTTTCTTATCATTTGTGTGTTCCCTGCAGTAGCTCTTTTGAGTCCCTTCAAAAACTTTTCCTTTGCATTAACAACTTGGCTGTTTGGTACAAGAGGCATAGCTTTCAGCCTATCTCAGCTTTCTACATGTCTTCCTTGCTAAGCTTAGTCATTTCTCGATTAGTCATTAGCCGGGTGTGGTGGTGCATGCCTGTAATCCCAGCTACTTGGGAGGCTGAGGAAGGAGAATTGCGTGAACCCGGGTGGCAGAGGTTGCAGTGAGCCGAGATCACGCCACTGCACTCGAGCCTGGGTGACAGAGGGAGACTCCGTCTCAAAATAAATAAGTAAGTAAATAAAGTGAGAGACAGGCACCTCTTCCTTTCACTTTAACCCACAGAGGCTATTGTAGGGTCATTAACTGGCCTAATTTCAATATTGCTGTGTCTCAGGAGAAGAGGGAGGAAGATGGGGGAAGGGCCTGCCATGGAACAGTCGGAACACACACAACACTTATCAGTTAAGTTCACCACCTTATATGGATCCGGATTGTGGTGCCCCAAAACAATTGCAATAGTCACATCAAAGATTACTGATCACATCTTGTAACAGATGTAATAAGATGATAACAGATGTCATAATGATGAAATGTTTGAAGTATTGTGAGAATCACCAAAATGTGACAGAGAGACACACAGTGACCACACGCTGTTGGAAAAGTGGCACGGAGAGAAAGACTTGCTCGATGCAGGGTTGCCACAGGCCTTCAATTTGTAAAAAAAGCCCGTGTTTGTGAAGCATGGTAAAGAGCAAGAAGGCAGGGCAGGGCAGCACATCCAGACCAAAGCCCTGCCTCGCTTCTTTTTTCTTTTTTTTTTGAGACGGAGTCTCGCTCTGTCGCCCAGGCTGGAGTGCAGTGGCCGGATATCAGCTCACTGCAAGCTCCGCCTCCCGGGTTCCCGCCATTCTCCTGCCTCAGCCTCCCGAGTAGCTGGGACTACAGGCGCCCGCCACCGCGCCCGGCTAGTTTTTTTTTTTTTTGTATTTTTAGTAGAGACGGGGTTTCACCATGTTAGCCAGGATGGTCTTGATCTCCTGACCTCATGATCTGCCCGTCTCGGCCTCCCCAAAGTGCTGGGATTACAGGCTTGAGCCACTGCGCCCGGCCGAACACTGCCTTGCTTCTGCTTTACACAAACTTACTGCAAATCTGCAGCATCTAATGCTCCTATGACTGGACAATTTTAGGCCCTTTCTGGATTACAAAGTCAGCATGGGATGCTCAATGCAAAAGTTTTCACAACAGATAAAATGCTGTAAGGCCATCTTCACAATTTATCAATTCACAAAGCAAAACAAGGGTGGCAGAGATTAATTTCTCATCTCTCCTTCCTCAAATCTAAATGATACTGCAGATCACTAGCCTGTCATGCTTAAATAGTGTCACCTGCAACTGAAATGTGCTTCGGTAATTTACAATTTTTACAAAACACAGGGCTGTACACTCATTCCCACATTTGGACTACTCTAGGGAAAACCACCTATGTAAGTTAGTGCAAGAGCCGGACACTATAAGCAAGAGCCTAGTGATAACCAAAGTTCATCTGTGACAACCATCACTGGCCCTGCCACTCACTCATACCACAAGAACAGGAAAACTTTAAAGCTGGATCACAGAAACAGTAACCAAGGTCAACACTGCCTTCTATTTCCTTGCCCATGAAAACATACTGATTGAGTAAGAAAGCTGAGGCCTGGAGACATGATGGGAATTGCTACCACTGTCCAGGGTCACATACACATCAGTGGCAAGGCCAGGAATAGACTCAAAATTCCCTGTGCACCTTTTCACCACCTCCCTTCCTCTGGTGATCTTTTTTTTCTTCCTCCCTCGCAGCTCCTCCTTTATTTTCTTCCTTTTCTTGCCTGTAGTAACCTACAGAGAGTACTGGATATCGGTTAGGGCTAAACAGGTGGGTAATCTCTAGACTAGAGCTACTCAAAATCTATTTTAAAATAAAATGGAATGTTCCCAACATCTTACTCGTTGACTTCCATGTCCTGGTCATCAGAAGACTCATCTTCTCCTAGGATATTTTCAGAGTCTGGTTTCCGAATGAGAAAGAACAGAACTGTCCCCACAAGGCTAATCACCGTCAGCGCAATAAACACTGTTCTTCGGTCACTCTCTAAGGAGAAAAAAGAAGAAACTAGATAGTATCGACCAAACAATTCCAGAATTAGTATCATGGTACAAGGGTTGCTTATAACTGTCAACACACTTTCTCGTTACATTTTTACTTTAATGCATCAGTAAAAACGTAGCACAAGGAGATAAATAGGATACCTTCACCTTTGTCTTTCAGTTAGAGAAACACAAATAAGCAAAGAAAAACAGCATAAGAGCTTAATCGCCTTCTTTCAATCAAAGAAGGGTCCAGAGAAAACAACTGAGCATTCAGAAGTCTTCTGAGAACCATCTACTCGTGCGCAGTATTCTCGTAAGCTTGTGCACAGCATAACCTCCCCTTAGACCCTGAGATGCCACTTAAAGCATAGTCATAAATATAATCCTAGTTTAATAATAGAAACCAAGCTGGGAGCGGTGGCTCAGGCCTGTAATCCCAGCACTTTGAGAGGGTGAGGAGGGCGGATCACCTGAGGTCAGGAGTTTGAGACCAGCCTGACCAACGTGGAAAAACCGTCTCTACTAAAAATACAAAATTAGCTGGGAGTGGTGGTGCAGGCCTGTATGTAATCCTAGCCACTCGGGAAGCTGAGGCAGGAGAATTGCTTGAACCCAGGAGGCGGAGATTGCGGTGAGCCAAGATAGCGCCATTGCACTCCAGCCTGTGTAACAAGAGTGAAACTCTTGTCTTAAAAATAATAATAGTAAATAATATAAACCAAGGAAAAGGCTTACTAAAAGCTAAAATCTGCGAGAACTTGAGGTGTCAGGGTTCATGAGAACAATGCTTGAATAAAGCAATAATGGGTATTTCTGTATAACTCTTATTATGCTTTGAACATATCTGAATAAAGCAGCGTGGATAAAACAAACCTGATATCTGAGTTTTCCCTTGCCAGGCAAAATATATGTAGAGATTTCCAAAGAACAAGCTGGGGGAAGAAAAGGGAGGATAGGATGTTGGGAAATTATTTTAATATTTATGGTTTTTTAAAAATAATTATTCCCATTATTTGTTGTAAGAGAGGGAGAGAGGACATCATTTTTAAAGTATCTACCTGTCCTGGATCATTTAAAAGTATCAACTTCATCTGGACTCTGATAAACTTAATTGCCCCAGATGGAATTCAGACTCCTTCCATGTGACAGTAACCTGATTCACAGGCACCCTTCAAAGAAGAATTGACTCACTTTGAAACATGTGATTTACTGTAACTCTGGCAATGACTCCCTCGAAATAAGCTTAAGCTAAATTTTAAAGAATCTGTTTCCAAAAATCCATGATTTAGTTATCTGCATCTAATCAGATACTTTCTTTAGCATACTTTCCTGAAGAAAGAATCATTCACTCACACACTAGTTTCTTAATATACAACCCTTTAAAATGTAACGTTTGCATTTCTTAAGCCTTGTCAAGGCCAAAATTTTAGGCATGGTTCATGAGGGCAATTCCTCAGGAGAGATTCCAGAAATCCAACAGTCAAGAGCAGAATAGCCATTTTGCTTTCTTCTTAAGAAAACATTAAGGATAGGCGTGGTGGTTCATGCCTGTAATCCCAACACTTTGGGAGCCCGAGGCGGGCGGATTACGAGGTCAGGAGTTCGAGACCAGCCTGGCCAACATAGTGAAACCCCATCTCTACTAAAAATACAAAAAAAAAAAAATTAGCCAGGTGTGGTGGCGGGCACCTATAATCCCAGCTACTCAGGAGGCTAAGGCAGGAGAATTGCTTGAGCCTGGGAGGCAGAGGTTGCAGTGAGCCAAGATCACGCCATTGCACTCCAGCCCAGGTGACAGTGTGAGACACCATCTCACAAAAAAAAAAAAAAAAGAGGGCCAGGCGCCGTGGCTCAAGCCTATAATCCCAGCACTTTGGGAGGCCGAGACGGGCGGATCACGAGGTCAGGAGATGGAGACCATCCTGGCTAACACGGTGAAACCCCGTCTCTACTAAAAAACACAAAAAACTAGCCAGGCGAGGTGGCAGGCGCCTGTAGTCCCAGCTATTCGGGAGGCAGAGGCAGGAGAATGGCATAAACCCTTGAGGCGGAGCTTGCAGTGAGCTGAGATCCGGCCACTGCATGCCAGCCTGGGCGACAGAGCAAGACTCTGTCCTGAAAAAAAATTTTAGTATGCTATATTCAGTATTGGTATAAATAATCCTGAGTAGCTAGTGAGCCAGCATACCCAGCCATCATTACAAGCAATTCTACAAAGTTGGAATCATGTCACATTTAGCTAGAACTTAAGTCACATAACATGGAAGATCCAAATTGTCAAACAAAGACCTAAAAAATGGTATGACCAAAAAAAAAAAAAAGAAAGAAAAGAAAGACTGAACTTCAAAAGGGGAATTACCTAGACTGCAGAAGTGCCCAAAAAATTCCACTGTTTCTCCCAATGGTGTGCTCATCCGAATTTATCGTCAGGCAGTTTCCTTGCGCTGTCCAAAGCACTAAAATTCAACCCAAAAGTTTATCAAGAGAAAGAAATTCACTTAGAGTTACATACCAAACACATAAATAATACCCTTAGATAGGCCCCAGAGAAGAAAGCAGCTAAGTTAAAAATCAAAATGCTTACCAGCAGCAGCAATTCCAATGAAAACCGAGGCTGTGTAGAAGGACCATGGGAAAGGCTGGATAAAAACGGCAATGTACATGCTAAAATATAACAGGTCAAGGTATTATAGTCAAACGATACCTGAAATAGAGTGCCAATTATGCCTTCTAGGAATCAGTTCTGACATTCTCTTCTTTTAAAACTCAACCTGTAAAGGATCGCTCCAGTTTTGAAAAATGGGACACAATCAAGTTTCTCATTTCTTATGTAATTAATTTTTTTGAGACAGGGTCTCACTCTATTGCCTAGGCTGGAGTGCAGGGGCACCATCACAGCTCACTGCAACCTCTACCTCCTGGGCTCAAGTCATCCTCCCACCTCAGCCTCGAAAGTAGCTGGGACTTCAGGCATGTGCCACCACACCCGGCTAATTTTTTTTATTTTGGTAGAGACAGGGTTTCACCATGTTGCCCAGGCTGGTCTCGAACTCCTGGACTCAAGTGATCCTTGGCTCAGGCAATACCTTGGCCTCCCAAAGTGTTGGGATTTACAGGTGGGAGCCACTGTGCCTGGCCCATAATTTATTAGTTCAAATTTGTAAAATAAGACATTTTACAGGTTTGCAGTGTTCTTTGCCAAGAGCTTAGCACATCATGGAACTATAGTGCCAGAGTTCAGAGAAACATTTAGTTATTTCATTTGAATCCCCACTTATTTTCAGTCCACTGACAGAAAATAAGATTATTTCATAGACTGTTCTTTTCAACCCTCATAGAAAGAGACTTTTGGATACTACTTTTATTAACAGTGAAACAAAAGCAGATATAGATACATCCTATCATATTAGAATATGATATCCCTCAGCAACAAGTACTGAGCCAAAATTCCTAAAACACCACCTATATTTTATTCAGTCCAAGTCTATAAATTACTGTGAAAAGTTTACTATCTACTTGAAAGATCCTGAAAGGTGTTCTAATTAAATAAGTGCAAGATTACACTACTCACCTGTAAAATAAACCACTGGCAAACATAGAGAGTTGAGGTCCTACAATGGCAACCACTGACGGTGTAATCAAATTTGAAGCAGAGAACACTCCGTAGATAATAGCCATGCTGCACACATAATACACAAATGGAAAAAAAAAAAGAACAAAGCCCTTGTACATTGTGTCACTTTTTAAAATCCATCTGAGTTTATAGATTTTACAATAAACACATTCTTTAGTCAGAATTTATGACAGTCATATCATTAAATTCAATACCATATAAAAGTTTTCATTTGTACAAAATATTGAAGCCCACCAACTGTGCTTTGGGATCAGTTTGCCTACAACAATACATTTTTTACATACTGGTAAGTCATAGTAACAGGAACTGTGCCAAGTACCTTATACATATTTTCTCTTTTAATCCTAGCAGCACTACAAAGAAGATATTGTTATTATCCTCATGTTAAAGAACAGAAAAAGGAAATACAGTGGGGTTAAGTAATTTGCCAAAAGTCCAGCTGGGTGGCTGGTGAATGTCCAGCCAGGATTGCATGATTCCAGATGCCCTAGTCCACCAATCTGCCCTACAAACTTAGCCTAGAACTCCTGGCAGCTTCATGACATTTCTCTGTTATAAATAACAGCGCAGAGTTACAACTTGCTTGAGCCAGAATTTATGTAACTCAACCTAATAGTCTCACTTGAACATTACTCAGTTACTATTGACCCAGCCTTAGTACATACGTCTTATATGAAGTGTGACTAAAACCATTTCAAAGGCCCTGAATTCATTTACTAGACACTATTCATAAATCCAAAATAAATTATTCTTTGGCTTTTATGAATCTCTCAAATATCAAATGTGTTTTTGCATTTGTTCTTTAGAACACACATGAAGACAAAGAAGTACAAAAAGCTGTGCTACTAATCACTTAGAAAAACGAACAGTAACATCCCTTCATTCTCAAATATGACATATAAGGCTTAGGATAGGGATAAAGAACCAAGTATAAGTTATGGATTTGTGGGGGGTCGAGGGGGGTGCCATGATCCAATCTCTAACTCTAGAGAAATTAGGAACCTGTTTCTATAGCTCAATGTAGCCATTCCATGGCACATATTTCAAAACATGTTGTACACAACAAGTAACATGCAATTTTCATTTGTCAATTAAAAAATCTAATTTTAAAAAAGAAAAACCTGTTTGTGCATATATATCGGTACATATTACATTCCCAGCTCCAATCACAAGGTTCTAGTGACTTATGAAGATCTTTTCCTTTTACCCATCTGTAAAATTGGGACTAAACACCTTAACGAAAATCTAAAAGCTCCTGACATACGTATATTAATCGTTATGAAATTACAAAACCAGAAGAACCAAATGTTCAAGAATCACAACATCTTCTGTTCAGGACTGGGAATTCTAATCATGACAATACTAAAGTGCTTATTCAATGCCACGCACTGTGCCCAGACACGCATTGTCTGAGCTAGGAAATTGGGCTCGTGGAAACACTTGCCTAAGATAACAGTGCAATAAATACCTTGTAAAGTCAAGATTTCAAACCTAGTGTCTAATTCCACAGGAAACCTAAACTCATCAGCTTTATTCTATTACGTTCTCTCAGTCTAGGTACGGAGAAGAGAAAATGCAATCACTACTAATTCAATCGCAATATTCTATCGCTGGTGATTCTGATAAAAGCAACTACTGTTAAATATAAAACAAAATCAATCATACGGTACAATACCTGGTATATCCACTGCCGTGAAAATCTGTGCTATTTAAACTCCTGATGACAGTTTGCTGTGTGGAAGATAAAACTAATCAACGAAAACGTTTTCCAGTCTCCCGCCCCCACTTCGGAAGTGTGACTCCAAGTACTCAGCAAGAGAATAAAGTAAAAGTTCATAATGTACCTAACACTGAAGTCCATTATGAGAAAAGAAAAAGGACAACGTAACTGGAGAAGGCAAACCAATGACAGGGACGGGGGAGGAAAACCAGCTGTAACTACGCCTTGGGTTTCCTTCTTTAACCATCCAAGTACTAAGGAAGAGCTTAATACAGACAAGAAATAAAATAAGTTAACATCCAAACCCCTAATCAAATCAGATAAACGGTAATGCTTAACTCCCCCATATAAGAGAATGTCTGACACAAGAAATCAAACGTAATCATAACAAATGAGGAAGCCTGGGTGGGAAAAATAAAAGATGCAATTAAAGCGCGCTATTAGATATAATTAACGTTTATTATCATTTCTGTAATGCATTACGATGGGTACTTCAAAGGAGGGAGGACAGATTCCAACTCACCGCCACATTTCCACAAGTTTGAAAGGCAGTGAACATAAACATAAAGGCAACTCCTAAAATAATGATGTTGAAAAGCTTTTTAGATTCCGGGGACATTTTGGCTCAGCTCTGCCGGAGGCAGCAGCCCAGGGCAGTCAGCTCTCCTCGGGGCGAAGCCACTGACAATCCTGGAGAAAGAAATGAGATGGTCAGTGGAGAAGGCAGATGCAGGAGCCAGGCAGCCAAGCTGTCAACTTCCAGTTCCTGGATCAGAATTCCAGGTTTAGGGCGCAGTTCTCCCCACCGGCAGTTAGAATATTCCTAAGAATCGATCCGAGTACAGAAGAGCACAACCCCCGGAGAAGCCCCAAGAACGTGGCCGCTCCAGGTTGAGGGGCCCACGAAGGGGATTAAAGGGCCAAGGGCGAGCCCCAGCAGCCGGCGCAGCCCCGCCCTCCCGGCCTCACTCACTGCTGTCAGGCGACCCGGTCACCTGACCGCAGCAGCGGCGCCGTCCGCTCGGCCCGCTGGGAAACGTAGTCCCGGATGGCCTGGCACGAGCAGGCGCTCCGCGAGGACTCCCCACCGCCAGGACGCAGAGCCCACTGAGCTCGCGGGCTCTGGTGAAAGGGGACTGGGAAGCAGACCCCGGCGAAGAGTAGTCAGAAGCTGTTGGACGGGGCCGAGAGACGACGTAGCGGAGTCTGAAGGGGCCGGGGTCACAGGGATAGGCATATGAGGGCAGAAGGACCCTTCTGACAGACGGGGCTGAAAGCTGAGCAAAAAAGGGGCGTGAACTTTGAGTACTGGCATGAAAAGAAGGTGGAGCTCAGATGGGGAGCACCTCCTCTTCCTCCTGCCCGAGCGCGGTCGTCAGGCCTCCCAGGCGGAAAAAGCGTTTCGCGGGCTTTCCAACTGCCCGCTAATTCCGCTCCCCCTCCCTCCAGCCGTGACTCCGCGCTTTTTGGCCCGCCCGCCGGACTGTGCGCAGGCGCTTCGGGTAGGGATGGGGCGCGCGTCAGGGACGTTACAAGACGGGGCACGGCGGGCCAATCAGAGGATTTCATTTCCGGGTGGCGCGGGCGCCATTTTGTGAGGAGCGATATAAACGGGCGCTGGGGCCGGCCACCCGTTCAGTTGTTGCTCAGGTGCGCTCGCTGGCGGAGCTTGTCTGCCCTGTTTTCCTGCGAGGCCTTTCCCAGCGTCCCCACGCGGAAAGCAACTGCCTAAGAGGCGCGGCGTCGCACCGCCCAGAGCTGAGGAAGTCGGCGCCAGTCCGTGGGGCTCCGGGCCGCCAGTCAGAGCCATGAGCTACGGCCGCCCCCCTCCCGATGTGGAGGGTATGACCTCCCTCAAGGTGGACAACCTGACCTACCGCACCTCGCCCGACACGCTGAGGCGCGTCTTCGAGAAGTACGGGCGCGTTGGCGACGTGTACATTCCGCGGGACCGCTACACCAAGGAGTCCCGCGGCTTCGCCTTCGTCCGCTTCCACGACAAGCGGGACGCCGAGGACGCTATGGATGCCATGGACGGAGCCGTGCTGGACGGCCGCGAGCTGCGGGTGCAAATGGCGCGCTACGGCCGCCCCCCGGACTCACACCACAGCCGCCGGGGACCGCCACCCCGCAGGTATGGGGGCGGTGGCTACGGACGCCGGAGCCGCAGGTAAACGGGGCTGAGGGGACCGCGGGAGGCGGGGCGGGGCGCGCGGGAGGCCCGGGCGGCCTCACAAAGGTCCGCGGCGAAGCACGTGGTGCGGGACGGGGCGGGGGTTGCACGCCGCGTCTCGGACCCTCCGGCAGCCCCGCGAGCTTCCGCCGTCTGCGACCCGGGAGTGGCCGGGATGTGGGCGGCGCGGGGCGGAGGACCCCGCCTCGCGACTGGGGAAATGGCGTCTGGCGGCGAGATAATGGCGGCCTGGGCGGGAGCGCGCGGGCGGGGCCGGCCCCGCTGCCTGGAATTAACCCCGCTGCGCTTGCTCGTCCCGCTTGCAGCCCTAGGCGGCGTCGCCGCAGCCGATCCCGGAGTCGGAGCCGTTCCAGGTCCCGCAGCCGATCTCGCTACAGCCGTTCGAAGTCTCGGTCCCGCACTCGCTCTCGCTCTCGGTCGACCTCCAAGTCCAGATCCGCGCGAAGGTCCAAGTCCAAGTCCTCCTCGGTCTCCAGATCTCGCTCGCGGTCCAGGTCCCGATCTCGGTCCAGGAGTCCTCCGCCGGTGTCCAAGAGGGAATCCAAATCCAGGTCGCGATCGAAGAGTCCTCCTAAGAGTCCTGAAGAGGAAGGAGCGGTGTCCTCTTAAGAAAATGGTAATGTCTGGGAATCTGAGGCACATAACCCTAATTCATAAATGGGATTTGGGGTAGGTCTTTTTGAGCCGTGTTAATGTAAGAATGACTCCTATCGTTAGGAGTGCTGCTCGGAGGTTACTCACCTTTGGGAGTAATACTGAAGAGAGGGGTCTGCAGAAAGGTTGTGTATGAAGCTTAGATAATAATGGCTGTTTCATAAACTGTTTGAGACCTATTAATGAAAATGACTATTTCTTGCTGTTTTTATCCAACGTCTGCATTTTCCCCCTTTAAAGCTGCGGTCTCCTGTTTGATAAAAGAATATTGGCCAGTATTGCAGATTTTAACTGATTTGGCTGATCCTCCAGGGACCAGTTTCTGTGGGCGTGTATTGGAGCAGGTTTGTCTTTAAATGTTAAAGATGCACTATCCTCTTAGAGAAACAATCAGTTCAACTATTGTTGTACTGACTGGGACTTCATATTCTAATGGATGTGGCAAACGAATTGCAGTAAGAAGCAGTGAACATTTGGAATCCCAAAAGAAAGTTACAGGTATTGCACTGGGTGGGGAAAGGATAGTGTGTCTTTAACTCTTAAATTGTTTGGTCCTATTTTTTAAAAAGGAAAGGGCCCTAAGTAGCTCAGATATTAAAGTAGTATTCTCAATTACCAATGTTTCATTTGAAACAATTTATCTTAATGAAATATAGACCAATTATCTGATTTCGAGTTGTTTTTGTTTGGATACAGCCCTTTTTTTTTTTCTTTTTTTTTTTTTTTTTCTTCCCCTTACCTTTCTTCACCTTGGTTATTTGGCCAGAAATATGTAAATTCAAACTTGTACATCCTGATGGTAGCCTTTGTGAAATTTTCCTAATTGGGCCTTTAAAAAACATGGCTGGGTGGAACATTTCTGTACCCTACTGGTTTCACCAGAGCCTTAGTAAGTACATGCCTGAAACTGAAACCATGTGCACTTTAATGGAAGGTGAGCTGAACTTCTTTCTTTTCAAACCTAGATGTATCGGCAAGCAGTGTAAACGGAGGACTTGGGGAAAAAGGACCACATACTCAGTCCATCGAAGAAGAGTCCTTGGAACAAGCAACTGGCTATTGAAAAGGTTATTTTGTAACATTTGTCTAACTTTTTACTTGTTTAAGCTTTGCCTCAGTTGGCAAACTTCATTTTATGTGCCATTTTGTTGCTGTTATTCAAATTTCTTGTAATTTAGTGAGGTGAACGACTTCAGATTTCATTATTGGATTTGGATATTTGAGGTAAAATTTCATTTTGTTATATAGTGCTGACTTTTTTTGTTTGAAATTAAACAGATTGGTAACCTAATTTGTGGCCTCCTGACTTTTAAGGAAAACGTGTGCAGCCATTACACACAGCCTAAAGCTGTCAAGAGATTGACTCAGCATTGCCTTCATTCCTTAAAATTAAAAACCTACAAAAGTTGGTGTAAATTTGTATATGTTATTTACCTTCAGATCTAAATGGTAATCTGAACCCAAATTTGTATAAAGACTTTTCAGGTGAAAAGACTTGATTTTTTGAAAGGATTGTTTATCAAACACAATTCTAATCTCTTCTCTTATGTATTTTTGTGCACTAGGCGCAGTTGTGTAGCAGTTGAGTAATGCTGGTTAGCTGTTAAGGTGGCGTGTTGCAGTGCAGAGTGCTTGGCTGTTTCCTGTTTTCTCCCGATTGCTCCTGTGTAAAGATGCCTTGTCGTGCAGAAACAAATGGCTGTCCAGTTTATTAAAATGCCTGACAACTGCACTTCCAGTCACCCGGGCCTTGCATATAAATAACGGAGCATACAGTGAGCACATCTAGCTGATGATAAATACACCTTTTTTTCCCTCTTACCCTAAAAATGGCAAATCTGATCATATCTACATGTATGAACTTAACATGGAAAATGTTAAGGAAGCAAATGGTTGTAACTTTGTAAGTACTTATAACATGGTGTATCTTTTTGCTGATGAATATTCTGTATTATAACCATTGTTTCTGTAGTTTAATTAAAACATTTTCTTGGTGTTAGCTTTTCTCAGAATATGTCCTGGTCTTTTTTTCCCCCCATTTATTTGAAGGAACTATGCAATTTTGTGATTGTTGCTGACTGCATAGTATGGAAGTGGAATGTTTAGTGCCTATCGTTTCCCAAGTTAAAGTGGAAATGCCAGTTGAACACCTAAAAGCAATGCTTTAATGTGGCACCTTTATTGAGGTTGTGATACCCCCTTCTCAACCTAATTTATATCCTATTTAATGACAAAGGAACAATCCAAGTACTTGTAATATGTATTTTAATTTTTGTTTCATATGAGTTAATGTAAGTGTTGTCTAGGTGACATTAAAATCTGATGCGAACAGACTTGACCATCTTCAGACTCACTGCATTCTGAAACTGAAGTGGTCTGCTCATAGTTTGTGTGCCAGGTTGCTCATCAGTATTGACATTGTCGCAGAACAGGTTGTAGGTATAATTCAGAGACTGTCCTTTGCAAAGGAAATGACCAGCATTTCAACTGTATGTCTTCCTGGAAGGGCAGATTCTGCTATATCTTCTTTGTCTGCATCAAAAGACTCCAGAGGAATATGGACACATTTCATATCCCATTTGTAGAGTAAAGCTTCAAGTGACCAGTCAGCACTTAAAAAAAAATAAATGGTTTTTTTAAAGTCATGCCTTTTCTGTTTTGCTTCAGATATATTTTATTAAATTATACATTGCATGGGTAGAGTAAGGCTTAAGTTACATACAAAAGTAAGCCAGGGTTATCCATACTTGCCTTCTAACTTGATAAGTAGACCACAGTTGGACCTTGGGGTTCTTGTACATCAAAAAATATATTGTAGTTAAAATGTCTTCAAAATCTGAGAAGAAAGAATTTATGAATAGACTTTCATACAACATCACTGGCCAAATGTACTATTGAGCCAAAAGTTTACCTTCTGGTTCAAAGAACACATCAGATGCAAGGATAATATCTTGTGGTGGTAGAGCCAGAAGATCCCAAGATACATGACCCCACGTTAGTCCTACCACCTGCAGCTGTGGCAGGTTATTCATTTGGCAGCTTTGCCGACAGACTTCCAGACAGTGAGGCAGTTCTGAGCTGTCTGACAGTATTACTTCTGCACCACATTTGGCAGCCAAAATTCCTGGAAGGCTCACTCCAGCTCCAATCTAGTAAGTTATAAAAGATGGCATTTCACAATTATAGTTGGAACTGCAAAAAACTGGGAGTCTTAGTACTTTTTCATTCTTGCATTTTTAAGTAAGCATAGTCAATCTTTCTGGGTTTTTTTTTCTGTAAAATGTGTACCATAACTGAACATTACTATAAACATGGCAAAAGTGCATTCCTTATGAATCGACTGTGCTAAAGGGTAAAAGCTTAACCTTTCAATTTCAACATTAAAGGGCCATGTATCCTAACTGGCAGTTAATTGCTATGCACACAGTAGTAGTTTTGGGGCACTTGATTCCTCTGCCATGATTTTCAGTTTTTAGTTTTTTTTGTTTTTTGTTTTTGAGACGGAGTCTTGCTCTGTTCCCCAGGCTGGAGTGCAGTGGTGCAATTTCGGCTCACCGCAACCTCTACTTCCCGGGTTCCAGTGATTCTCCTGCCTCAGCCTGCTGAGTAGCTGTCCACCAAGCCCAGCTAATTTTTATTTTTATTTTTTTATTTTATTTTTATTTTTTTTGAGACAAGTGTTTCATTCTTGTGGCCCAGGCTGGAGTTCAATGGTGCAATCTTGGCTCACTGCAACCTTCGCCTCCTGGGTTTGAGCAATTCTGCCTCAGCCTCCCAAGTAGCTGGGATTACAGGCGTGCACCAAGCCCAGCTAATTTTACATTTCTTTAGTAGAGACGGGGTTTCTCCATGTTGGTCAGGCTGGTCTCGAACTCCAAACCTCAGGTGATCCACCTGTCTTGGCCTCCTAAAGTGCTGGGATTACAGGCGTGAGCCACCATGGCCAGCCACCCAGCTAGTATTTTGTATTTTTTAGTAGAGACAGGGTTTCACCATGTTGGCCAGGCTGGTCTTAAACGCCTGACCTCAAGTGATCTGCCAGCCTCAGTCTCCCAAAGTGCTGGGATTACAGGCATGAGCCACAGCACTCGGCCTAGTTTTCACTTCTGTTAGCATGTTCTATAGTTGATTGCTCTTCTGTAGCTAAAACCTAACAGGTCTGTAACATGGCTTTCTAGTAAAGATTTTCCAGTTGGGCCTTGAAAGTGGCAAGACGCTTTGTAGACACTAAGAAATAATACCAGAGAATGCCTTCATAAGTATTAGCAAAAACAGAAGCTTCCCATTTTCCAGTTCAAGGAAGGACATAGAGATTAATTCTGAGTGCCTAGCAATTACAACTAGGGCCAGAGGTGTGTGCCAAATCCTACCCCTAATTTCATTTACTTGGTGTAGTAAAAGTTAAGAGTGGGATGTTAAGCTTCTGGTTTGTCTATTTAGCCTTTGGTCTTAAGTATGGTGTGAAAGTCTATTTCTGCAAATGTGATAAAATTGGTTTTTCCAAGCCTGCACCAGTCTGAGGCCAGATAGTGAGGCTAGAAAGAGAATGGGATATATTTTTTACACTAATCTCAACATTTCCAAAAACAGAAAGGGCTATACTACGGTCTGAACGTTTGTGTTCACCCAAAATTCGTATGTTCAAATCCTAATTACCCATCTGATGTGAGCCTTGGGGGGCAATTACATAAAGGCAGAGTTGTCATGATTAGTGCCCCTATAAAAGGCCCTGGAGAGTTGCCTTGCTTCTTAAGGCACTTAAGAACACAGAGGGCACTGAACTGGAATTCTGGCCCTCACCAGACACTGAACCTGTAAGGACTTTGATCCTGGGACTTCACTGCCTCCAAAACTGAGACACAAATGTCTTTATTTTTAGATTTTTGAGATGCAGTCTTGCTCTGTCGCCCAGGCTGGAGTGCAGCAGCATGATCTCAGCTCACTCCAATTTCCACCTCCCGGGCTCAAGCGATTCTCCTACCTCAGCTTCCTGAGTAGCTGGGACTACAGGCATGTGCCACCAGGCCTGGCTAATTTTTTCTATTTATAGTAAAGATGGGGTTTCACCATGTCAGCCAGGCTGGTCTTGAACTCCTGACCTCAGCTGATCTGCCCACATTGGCCTCCCAAAGTGCTGGGATTACAGGCGTGAGCCACAGTGCCCGGCCAAAGACATAAATTTCTGTTATTTATAAGCTACCAAGTTTATGGTATTTTGTTACAGCAACCTGAATGTAAAAAGCCTGCATGACACTGCTGGGACACCTAAAACAATGGCCTTAAAGACTGCCACGGCCGTGGAAGGGATTCAGGGGCTTCATCTAGAATAGCGGTCAGCAAACTAAAGGGCTAGAGAGGAAATATTTTAGGCTTTGTGGTCCACCTATAGTCTCTAACACTTCTTTTTTCTTAGAGACAGGGTTTCACTATGTTGACCAGGCTGGTATCAAACTCCTGGGCTCAAGAGATCTTCCCACCTCAACCTTCCAAAGTACCAGGATTACAGGTGTGAGCCATCACACCCAGTGTCTTTTTTAAAAACCACTTTTTTTTTTTTTTTTTTTTTGAGATGGAGTCTCACTCTGTTGCCCAGGCTGGAGGGCAATGGTGCGATCTTTGCTCACTGCAACCTCTGCCTCCAGGGTTCAAGCAATTCTCCTGTTTCAGCCTCCTAAGTAGCTGGGATTACAGGCATGCACCACCATGCCTGGCTAATTTTTGCATTTTTAGTAGAGATGGGGTTTCACCATGTTAGCCAGGCTGGTCTCGAACTCCTGACCTCAAATGATGCCCCCACCTCGGCCTCCCAAAATGCTGGCATTACAGGCGTGAGCCACCGTGCCCAGCCAAAAAAACCACTTTTTAAATGAAAAAAAGTTCCAGGATTATCTCTGTACCTTAGGACAAAAAACAACATTCTTAGCTCACAGACCTTACAAACTAGTAAAATTGCCCGATTTAAAAATACTTAACAAAAGCTAATAACAAGCAATATACACATGTAAACTTAACACATCTGAACATAACCCAGAACTCTGGAAACTTCAGGGGCATTTGTACCTCTAAGATGGCCTTGCCTGGCAGAGATCTTCTGTGAAACCAAAGGTACTGGGCCAGGACCACAGCACAGGGCCAAACATACATTCCATACTGGAGATGCAGGACCTGAAAAGAATGTTTTTGTGTGCCATAAATAATTTAGCTGCTGGAAGTAGGAATCATTTATATAGCAATTTCTGTCAGGCATTGGCATCCATTACAAAAATGGCAACCCTGTTCACCAATCCACGACCTTTGGGAATATAAAACTGCAATGCAATGTGATAGAAACTCTTGATAGCATTCTTCATTCAACAAGTGCTTCTAGTGTCAGAGTATCAGGGACCATTCTTAGACTGGGGATGTAGCTCTCCCCGAGCACATATCCTACTGTAGAGAGACAGGCAACTAGCAAGCAAATAAAATATTTCTAGTCAGAGGCGGGGCGCGGTGGCTCACGCCTGTGATCCCAGCACTTTGGGAGGCGGGGGGGGGGGGGGGGGGTGGATCACCTGAGGTCAGGAGTTTGAGACCAGCTTGGCCAACATGGCGAAACCCCGTCTCTACTAAAAATACAAAATTAGCCAGGTATGGTGGCGGGCGCCTGTAATCCCAGCTACTCGAGAGGTTGAGACAGGAGAATCACTTGAACCCGGGAGGCGGAGGTTGCAGTGAGCCGAGATCGTGCCATTGCACTACAGTCTGGGCGACAGAGCGAGACTCTGTCTCCAAAAAAAAAAAAAAAAAAAAAATCCCTGAAGCCAGATTAGGTGTGGTGGTCGATGCCTGTAGTCTCAGTTACTTGAAAGGCTGAGGTGGGAGGATCACTTGAGCCCGAGGTTGACGTTGCAGTGAGCCCACCACTGCACTCCAGGGCAATAGAGTGAGCGTCCGGGTCAAAAACAAAAAAACGTGAAGCTGTTTGGAGACAATCAGAAATAGCCTCCACTCCAATCTTTTTTTTTCTCTCTCTCTCTTTTTGACAAGGTCTTGCTCTGTTGCTCATGCCTGAGTGCAGTGGCCTGATCATAGCTCACAGCAGCCTTGACCTCTCCGGCTCAAGCAATCCTCCCACCTCAGCCTCCGGAATAGCTGAAACTACAGGCACACGCCACCATGCCTGACTAATTTTTCTATTTTTTGTAGAGACATAGTATCACTATATTGCCCAGGCTGGTCTCAAACTCCTGGTCCAAAGCGATCCTCCCGCCTTTGCCTGCCATTTAACTTCTCTAAAGCTGTTCCTTTAGCATGGGACATGCCTCACAAGCTGCTGTTAAAACCAGATGAAATACAGCAATGTGAAAGTGCTTTGAAAAACCTAAGGCAGGGCATGGTGGCTCACTCCTGTAATCCCAGCACTTAGGCAGGCGTGAGGATCACTTGAACCCGGGAGTTAGAGGTTGCAGTGAGCTGTGATCGCGCCACTGCGCTCCAGCCTGGGCGCCAGAGCGAGAGACAGTGTCTCAAAAAAAAGAAAAGAAAAAGAATTATCATTGAGAGTTTTGTGGCAGCTGTGAGCTTAGAGAAAGAAGCGAGGTCCAATCGAAAAACCTATTAGGGAACCAAATAAAACTGGAAACCCTGGTCCCAAAACTCACACAAAAGTGAGAGATAAGGATGAATCAAGAAACCCTTGAACAAGATCAAAAGAGGCATTAGAGGTCAGTCAAGAATGTCACTTTCCTGGAAGGAAAGATTCGATGTGGAGAAAGCCGGCCTGGCGCGGAAGCTAACGCCTGCAATCCTAGCACTTTGGCAGGGCGAGGCGGGAGGATCATTTAAGCTTACAGTTCGAGACCAGCCTGACCAACATAGTGACCAGGGTCACTTCTTGGCAGGGTCTCCAAAATTCTTACTGAGAGACATTTAATGCACCGAAGGGATTCATATCCGACGTTTTCGCTCCGGGGGCCAACCTAAAGCAGGAAGCTGCGCAGCTGAGCGTCCGCATCCCGCCGTCCCTCAGGACCCCAGCCCAGTCAGCCGAGAACCGCTCCTGCCCTCAGGCGCCTCCCAGCGGGTGCTGCTGCACGCACCTGCGGGACGTGGACCTCCAGGACGGCCCCGTCGGCTCCCGGGCCCGGCTCCTCCGAGAATCGAAAGCGCTGGGCCCGGACCCCCTGTCCTCGGAAATCGTGCTCGCCCAGGGGGGCGTCGTTGGGCCCCGGGTGGGCCGGGGACCGTGGAAGGCTCCGGGCTGCCAGGCTGCGCAAGCGGGAAGCCCCGGGCCACGTGGCTCTACCACCTGACTGCAAGAAGGGGAAAGCACGGCTCTGGTGATAACCCTGCCGCGCTGCAAGCGAAGAAACCCGGCAGCAAGGCGAAGTAGACACAGAAGCGCAGGACTGGCAACGCTGCTGGCGCGACCGGAAGTGATGCGCACAGCGGCGGCACGGGAGGGGCGGGGCGGGGCAGTGACGCAGCCGACGTGACCTTCCCAATATGGCGGAGGCCCGCTGTGTGGGAGGGCGGACCCCATGGGCGCCGAAGCCAATGGCAGACCGCAAGAGGCGTGGGGACGGGGAAGACGGCGGCCGCTTGCCCAACCCGAGGCTCGGGAGGTGGCTGGGGAGTGAATTTTCTGGAAGGCGACTTTAAAGGCGCCGGGACTGAGCGAAGGGCGTTTTGGTGCTGCAGCCGTCGCCGCCGCCGCCGCCCATCCCGGGGAGGGGTGCGTTAGTGGCAGGAAGCGGGCTGTGCCGAGGTCGTAGCGGAACCAGCTGACGACCCCGCAGAATGAACCACAAGAGCAAGAAGCGCATCCGCGAGGCCAAGCGGAGTGCGCGGCCGGAGCTCAAGGACTCGCTGGATTGGACCCGGCACAACTACTACGAGAGCTTCTCGCTGAGTCCGGCGGCCGTGGCGGTGAGCGGGTCAGGCGGGGGTGGCCAGGCCGGGCATCGGCACCTCCAGCCGCTGCGCACTTTTCTCTGGGCCCGGGGCTGCCGTCGCCCCGAGCGCGGCACCCTGGACCTCGTAGAGGCTCAGCCGCACCCCTCGGAGTTTGGGGTCCCCGGGGAGCGGATTCCGGGGCGGGCCTGCTTCCTCCCATGCTGTGGCCGCCCGTCTGCTCCGGCGGACGACGGGAGTCCCATGCCTGTGGCGCTCTCAACTAGAAGGCCAGTCGTCCCTGACTCCTTTGGGCGGCAGGTCCCCTAGGGGACCTGACTGTCAAGGCTCTCGTGGGGGTGGCTCTAGGAACGACGTGGCCTCACGCACGCGCCCTCCCCCCACCCCGGAGGAGCCAGATGAGAGTCAACTTCCTTCGGTTTGCCATTACCAATTAGCCTTGGGGACACCCTTATCTGCCACTGGACTTCTTTTTTTCTTTTTAACTGTACAGGTCTTTTCTAATTCCCTCAGGATAACGTGGAAAGGGCAGATGCTTTACAGCTGTCTGTGGAAGAGTTTGTGGAGCGGTATGAAAGACCTTACAAGCCCGTGGTTTTGTTGAATGCACAAGAGGGCTGGTCTGCGCAGGAGAAATGGACTCTGGAGCGCCTGAAGAGGAAATATCGGAACCAGAAGTTCAAGTGTGGTGAGGATAACGATGGCTACTCAGTGAAGATGAAGATGAAATATTACATCGAGTACATGGAGAGCACTCGAGATGACAGTCCCCTTTACATCTTTGACAGCAGCTATGGTGAACACCCTAAAAGAAGGAAGCTTTTGGAAGACTACAAAGTGCCCAAGTTTTTCACTGATGACCTTTTCCAGTATGCTGGGGAGAAGCGCAGGCCCCCTTACAGGTAAAGTGTTCTGCAGCTAAGTGGTTAAAATCTTTTTTTTGAAACGGAGTTTCACTCTTGTTGCCCAGACTGCAGTGCCGTGGTGCGATCTTGGCTCCCGGCAACCTCCATCTCCTTGGTTCAAGCGATTCTCCTGCCTCAGCCTCCTGAGTAACTGGGATTACAGGCATGGGCCACCACGCCCAGCTAATTTTGTATTTTTGGTAGAGACGGGGTTTCACCATGTTGGTCAGGCTGCTCTCGAACTCCCGACTTCAGGTGATCCGCCCGCCTCGGCCTCCCAAAGTGCTGCGATTGCAGGTGTGAGCTACGCGCCCGGCCTGTGGTTAAAATCTTATCTACAACAGCATTTGCTCACTGAGTTCAGTGTGTAATCTTTTTTCGAAACAGTGAGTACCCCCTCGGCTGTACATTGAACTCACTTAGGGGGCTCCTGAGGCCTGTCTGGGCCCTGCTGGGGAGACTGATTTAATTCAGGTGATGCCTGGGCATCAGAATTTCTGAGAGCTCTTCAGGTGACTTGAATGTGCAGCTCAAGTTGAACCACTGATCTCTTTTTTTTTTTTTTTTTTTTTTTTTTTGAGACGGAGTCTTGCTCTATCGCCCGGGCTGGAGTGCAGTGGCGCCATCTCGGCTCACTGCAAGCTCCGCCTCCCGGGTTCACGCCATTCTCCTGCCTCAGCCTCCGGAGTAGCTGGGACTACAGGCGCCCGCCACCACACCCGGCCAATTTTCTTTTTTTTGTATTTTTAGTAGAGACGGGGTTTCACCGTGGTCTCGATCTCCTGACCTTGTGATCCGCCCACCTCGGCCTCCCAAAGTGCTGGGATTACAGGCGTGAGACACAGCGCCCGGCCTCTAAGGGAAGTTTCAATAAAGTCCAGCAATAAACCACGTTAGTGATTTTTCTTTTCTTTTTTCTTTTTTTTTCTTAATTGAGATGGAGTCTCCCTCTGTTGCCCAGGCTGGAGTGCAGTGGCACGATCTCGGCTCACTGCAGCCTCCACCTCCCGGGTTCAAGCAGTCCTTCTGTCTCAGCCTCCTGAGTAGTTGGGGTTACAGGTGCCCACCACCACACCCAGCTAATTTTTGTATTTTTAGTAGAGATGGGGTTTCACCATATTGGTCAGGCTGGTCTCGAACTCCTGACCTCAGGTGATGCACCCGCCTCGGCCTCCCAAAGTGCTGGGATTATAGGCATGAGCTACCGCCTCAGCTGATTTTTCTTATTTTGTTAGGAATCAGTCCATGAAAAATGCACTTAGTGTTTCTGTATACCAGAATTTATATAATCTCTGAAATAAAGATGATATAATATATCACAAAATTAAAACCTGGCCAGGTGCCGTGGCTCAACCCTGTTACTCTAGCACTTTGGGATCCCAAGGTGGTTGATCACTTGAGACCAGGAGTTCAAGACCAGCCTGACCAACATGGTGAAACGCTGTCTCTACTAAAAATACAAAAATTAGCCGGGCATGGTGGCATGCGCCTGTAATCCCAGCTACTCAGGAGGCAAAGGCAGGAGAATGGCATGAACCTGGGGAAGCAGAGGTTGCTGTCAGCCAAGATCACATCACTGCATTCCAGCCTGGGTGATAGAGCAAGACTCTCTCACAAAAAAAGAAAAACTGAAAACTTACTGTTTTGTGTGGTATGTGTGTAACTAAATTACACTTCACGTCTTGGATATCTCCATTCTGTAGGTGGTTTGTGATGGGGCCACCACGCTCCGGAACTGGGATTCACATTGACCCTCTGGGAACCAGTGCCTGGAATGCCTTAGTTCAGGGCCACAAGCGCTGGTGCCTGTTTCCTACTAGCACTCCCAGGGAACTCATCAAGGTGACCCGAGAGGAAGGAGGGAACCAGCAAGACGAAGCCATTACCTGGTTTAATGTTATTTATCCCCGGACACAGCTTCCAACCTGGCCACCCGAATTCAAACCCCTGGAAATCTTACAAAAACCAGGAGAGACTGTCTTTGTACCAGGTATAGATGAACTGGAAGAAAGTACATTCTTTGATTTCAATATTTTGTCATTTTGGAGCAGAACTGTTAGAGAGTGAGTCCAAAAAAGAGTGAGCTGCCTGGTAAATGAACTGGTACTTACCTCTGACAGTAATGTATCTATAGCATCACATACTTTGGGAGCTCTCGTTCACATTTTACACGGCTGTAAAACTCTTGATAAACTGGCCGGGCACGGTGGCTCAAGCCTGTAATCCCAGCACTTTGGGAGGCCGAGGCGGGTGGATCACGAGGTCAGGAGATCGAGACCCTCCTGGCTAACACGGTGAAACCTCGTCTCTACTAAAAATACAAAAAACTAGCCGGGCGCGGTGGCGGGCACCTGTAGTCCCAGCTACTCGGAGGCTGAGGCGGGAGAATGGCGGGAACCCAGGAGGCGGAGCTTGCAGTGAGCCGAGATCGCGCCACTGCACTCCAGCCTGGGCGACACAGTGAGACTCCGTCTCAAAAAAAAAAAAAAAAAAAACTCTTGATAAACTATGTAGGCCAGTTGCAGTGGCTCACGCCTGTAATATCAGCACTTTGGGAGGCCGAAGTGGGTGGATCACTTGAGGTCAGGAGTTTAAGACCAGCCTGGCCAACATGGTGAAACCTTGTCTCTACTAATAATACAAAAATTAACCAGGCGTGGTGGTGGGCGCCTGGTTAATCCCAGCTACTCAGGAGGCTGAGGCAGAAGAATCACTTGAACCCAGGAAGCAGAAGCTGCAGTGAGCTCAGATTGTGCCACTGCACTCCAGCCTGGGTGACAGAGCAAAACTCTGTCTCAAAAAACAAGTTGTATATGTAAAGATGCAACTTTATCTGCAGTAGTCACCTATTGTCTTTGTATATGGGTAGCGGCTTGTTTGTGTTTCTGTAAATTGGGGTTTAATTCCTTTTTTTTTTTTTTTTTTTTTGAGATGGAGTCTCGCTCTGTCACCCAGGCTAGAGTGCAATGACGCAATCTCAGCTCACTGCAACCTCCGCCTGACAGGTTCAAGTGATTCTCTTGTCTCAGCCTCCCAAGTAGCTGGGAATACAGGTGCATGCCTCCACGCCAAGCTAATTTTTTGTATTTTAGTAGAGATGGGGTTTCATCATGTTGCCCAGGCTGGTCTTGAACTCTTGAGCTCAGGCAGTCCACCCACCTCAGCCTCCCAAAGTGCTAGGATTACAGGTGTGAGCCACCACCCCCAGCCAGGGTTTAATTCTGTAAATTGAGTTGGAGATCTCACTGTTACCCAGGCTGGCCTCCTTGGTGCAAGCAAGCCTCCTGCCTCAGCCTCCCAAAGTGCTGGGATTATACGTGTGAACCACCAAGCCCAGCCTAAATTGGGTTTTTGATGCAGTATAGCACTGTCTGGGTTGAGTCAGGAAATCCCACACCAGACAACTGCACTTTGGTAAGTGAAGGAAAGTGAGCGTATTTAAAGTAGGTGTCCTCTTCCTGGAAGCTGAAGAACTTTATGCTTTTGCACTTTTGGTCACAGCTTTGGATTAACAGGAGTGAACAAACTTTTTGTATAAAGGGCCAGGGAGTCAATATTTTAGGTGAGCCAGACTGTCACAACTACTCACCTCTGCCCTTGTAGCTGGAAAGCAGCCCTAGACAAGCCGTCACCAGATGGGCATGGCTGTGCTCCAATACAACTTGATTTACACAAACAAGTTGTTTGCAATCCCTGGATGAGAAGGAACATTTACTACCCTGTATCGTGTCTCTGTAGGCTCTCCCTTATGGATAGGAGTTCCCAATTTCTGGTGTGTGTGTTACACAATAATTAGATAGGATCAAACCTTGCTTAACTGTTTTTATTTGTTGGATTTCAGGAGGGTGGTGGCATGTTGTCCTCAATCTCGACACTACTATCGCCATCACCCAAAATTTTGCCAGCAGCACCAACTTCCCTGTGGTTTGGCACAAGACGGTAAGAGGGAGACCAAAGTTATCAAGGAAATGGTATAGGTGAGAGTCATTTTGTTGTTATTTCTGCTTGGTTTCAATTTCTACCCCAGAGATAAAATGGCGAGTCCACTGCTGCGCATTGCAGACAGGCCTGGGCAAAGCTGGGGCTGCCGATCCTCTGGGTAAGAGGAGAGAGGGGCCAAGGTCAGGGCGAGTCCTCAGGGTGTTTGCCAGCCTCGAGGTGGCAGGGTGAGACTCTGCATGTTGAATCCAAGCCAGTCAGTCAAAACGTCATAATTGGGATTGTTTCTCATTTTGTTTTGTTTTTTTTGTTTTTCAAAACTAGCGCTAGCTAATTTTATTTGGGTTTTATTTGGGTTATTTATTTTTCTTACCCAGAAGCATTTTTCCCATTTGAACTTAATACCTTCAGTTCTTGTGAGTGAGGTGACTGCCCTGGAGACTTAGCTCCTCTGTTTATCCACAGAACAGATACAGCACGGGCAGCGGCAGTGCAAGCCACCCACAGCCACCCCGTGCCACTGTATCCCAACCCTGACCTGGAGGGACCAGCTCTCGGGGTAAGAGAGGGATTCTGGCTTGTTCTGTGCTCAGCCTCCCTGCTGAGAGGGCCAGTAAGGGTGGTGGCTTCTGTTCTCCCTGGACTCTTGGGCATCTGAGGCCCACTTACCCCGCCCCGTAGGCCACTGCGTGCTGCGATCTGGTCACACCGCAGGCCTTATCATACAACAGGCCTTTTGTCACTGGTTACAGCGGATGCCAGACAAGGTCTCTGAAGGGGAGGGCTGCTGCTCTTCAGTTCAGTTTTACGGTCCCAGTGAGGGGGGACCATCTCTGTTATTTGACACCTCATATTTCTTACAAATCTAATTGTTTCTGATCTTAGAAATAGAATCTAACCAGTGCAACTCTGATCATTATGTGCCGTGCTGTGGAAAGGAAAGATTTTTTAAAAATCAGCGGGGAAAGTTTCAGGAAATAAAACTAGGAAGAGGAACTTTTTCTCCCAAGGGAATAAAACTAAGACTAAAGGAAAATTGTGCCTCGTGTGTTGGTGGCATGGCTGGCTCATTTGTGCAGGTGGTAGGTAGTATATTGTGTGTAGTTAGCATAGTTTTCCTTGCAGAAAAACTTGGGCACCGTATTGGGTTTCTCTTGTTCCCAGCCTGGGGTTTTGTCCTCACCATTATACAGTACCCATTCTGAATGGACACACCTGGCATTCCCAGGTGTTTCTGAGAGACACAGGCCTCAACTCTGAGTGACTCTTTGTGAGTGGGTATGGCTGTCAGTGCACTGAGAACAACACTTCTTGCTTCTCAGGATCTTGAAGCAAGAGCACCCCGAGTTGGCAGTCCTGGCAGACTCGGTTGACCTTCAGGAGTCCACAGGGATAGCCTCCGACAGCTCCAGCGACTCTTCCAGCTCCTCCAGCTCCAGTTCGTCAGACTCCGACTCAGAGGTGAGGCCTTGCTCGCTCGCTGGCTGGCTCCTGGAGCCTCCAAGGCTCATGTCACTTAGTCACAACCAGGTGTGACTCTTCCTCCTCCTATCCAGGAGAAGGATATGGAAGTTTTTCCACCTTGTTCTAAGGGTTACAGTTGTCACCATTCCAGCTGAGTGGTGTATCTTGCCCATTTTACAGCTTCGCACATGTGCATGAATTGTTTGTTTATTTGTTTGTTTGTTTTGAGACTGAGTTTCGCTCTTGTTGCCCAGGCTGGAGTGCAATGGCGCGATCTCGGCTCACTGCAACCTCTGCCTCCCAAGTTCAAGTGATTCTCCTGCCTCAGCCTCCCTGGTAGCTGGGATTATAGGCGCGTGCCACCACACTCACCTTATTTTTTGTATTTTTAGTAGAGACTATAAACTCTATATACTTTAGTAGGGTTTCGCTACGTTGGCCAGTCCGGGCTCAAACTCCCGACCTCAGGTGATCTATCCGCCTCAGCCTCCCAAAGTGCTGGGATTACAGGCGTGAGCCACCATGCCCAGCTAAGAACTTTTTTTTTTGTTTTTTTTTTTTGTTTTGTTTTTGTTTTTGTTTTTTGAGGCGGAGTCTAGCTCTGTCACCCGGACTGGAGTGCAGTGGCCGGATCTCAGCTCACTGCAAGCTCCGCCTCCTGGGTTTACGCTATTCTCTTGGCTCAGCCTCCCAAGTAGCTGGGACTACAGGTGCCCGGCACCTCGCCCGGCTAGTTTTTGTATTTTTAGTAGAGACGGGGTTTCACTGTGTTAGCCAGGATGATCTCGATCTCCTGACCTTGTGATCCGCCTGTCTCGGCCTCCCAAAGTGCTGGGATTACAGGCGTGAGCCACTGCGCCCGGCCGCTAAGAACTGTTAAAACAGCCTCGAGGTATCGGGTGTTTGGGGATTTAGTGAAGTAAATGGCTTAAGATGAATGAAGTAGCAGTGTCAGATTTCAAACTCATCCTTCTGACCTCAAAGCTCATATGAAGAATTTCCTCCATGGATGGTGAATTGTAAGCCTAGAAATTCAGCAAATCCAGTGACCTTCAACTTGAAGCTGACAGTAATACTGGGTGAGAGGGCCCTGCACCTCGAACAGGTGAAATTTCTATCTCAGCCTGGCGCGGTGGCTCACGGCTGTTATCCCAGCATTTTGGGAGGCCAAAGTGGGTAGATTACTTGAGATCAGGAGTTCAAGACCAGCCTGGCCAACATGATGAAATCCCATGTCTACTAAAAATACAAAAATTAGTTGGGCATGGTGGTGCACACCTATAATCCCAGCTACTCAGGAAGCTGAGGCGGGAGAATCGCTTGAACCCAGGAGGTGAAGGCTACAGTGAACCAAGATCACACCACTGCACTCCAGCCTGGGCAACAGAGTAAGACTTTGTCTCAAAAAAAAAAAAAACACAGTCTACTGATTGAGTCTTTTCTCGTCAGGCGGGAAACGGGCTCTGGGAATGTTCAGTGCTGTACCTACTTCCTTTCATGCATCAAGCTCTGTTGGTAGAGTGAAATCTCATAATGCACTTTCAGAATTCTGACTAAAAGATTTTTACAATGGGTATCGTATTCAGACAAATAACTGCACCGTTAAGAGAACAGTGGAGGGATACTTGGCCTCTGAGGGAAGTTTGAAATTCTTAGGGAGCCAGGAACATCCAAGGAGGTGGCTATGAAGGCTGCATTGTGGAGCTCTCATAATGACTGCTTTGCATCTGGGAGAAAGTGACCAATATCTGTGCTGTCTCCCCGAGGTCAGAGGTTTGTTTAATGAAGAAGTGGGTTGCATCCAGGTTGACTCCTTGTTTTCTCTCCTCCTGTGTCCAGTGCGAGTCTGGATCCGAGGGCGATGGGACAGTGCACCGCAGGAAGAAGAGGAGGACGTGCAGCATGGTGGGAAACGGGGACACCACCTCCCAGGACGACTGTGTCAGCAAAGAGCGCAGCTCCTCCAGGTGACCCAGCAAGGCTATTGTCTGTATGGAAGGACACGCTCGCGGCAAGGGCAGGGCCTGGGGAGGGCGGCCTGTCCAGTCCTGCAGACAAGGGGAGGCCTGACAGAGCCCGAGAATGAGGACGCCCTCGGCACGGGAACCCATTCACTTAGCGTTTGCTCCAGTAGCTTTCCCTCTGCTACCGATGCAGATAAACGCGGCTTGTTTTACTCAGAAAGGCAAGAGAATGTGAATGGTGCCAAAAAAACCCTTTATTTAATAAAAATTGAATCCATTTTCTATCTTGGAAATGTTTTCCTTTGAGAATACCAGAGCATTCCCTTATTGCTCTTCTCTTGATGGTCTTGGGGGAAAGCAGTGACTGCTGCTGCGCCTCCTTGACTGTGGAGTCGTCGTCCCAGCAGTGAAGGGAGAGCCATTGGAAAAGTCACCCGGCATCTTCTGCAGAACCTGAGGCATGGCCTCTTGCTTTTTCTCCCAGTTTGCCATTGCTGCTTGAGTGTTCAGCCAAATCAGACAGCAGCAGAGAACTCTGATTTATCAAATCTTTTTTTTGAGACAGGGTCTTGCTCTGTTGCCCATGCTGGAGTGCAGCGGCATGACCATGGCTCACTGCAGCCTCAACCTTCCAGGCTCAAGCGATCCTCTTGCCTCAGCCTCCCAAGTAGCCGACTATAGATTCACCCCACCACACCCAGCTAATTTATGTATTTATTTATTTATTTATTTTGAGACAGAGTCTTGCTCTGTCGTCCAGGCTGGAGTGCAGTGGTGTGATCTCTGCTCACTGCAACTTCCACCTCCCAGGTTCAAGCAATTCTCCTGCCTCAGCCTCCCGAGTAGCTGGGATTACAGGCATGCGCCACCACGCCCAGCTAATTTTTTTTTATTTTTAGTAGAGGCAGAGTTTCACCATATTGGCCAGGCTGGTCTCAAACTTCTGACCTTGTGATCCGCCCACCTCGGCCTCCCAAAGTCCTAGGATTACAGATGTGAGCCACCATGCCCGGCCAGCTAATTTTTATTACTGTTTTTAGTAGTGACGAAGTCTCTCTGTGTTGCCCAGGTTGGTCTTGAATTCCTCGCCTCAAGTGATCCCCCCACCTCAGCCTCCCAAAGCAGTAGGATTATTACAAGCATGAGCCACCTCACACAGCTTTTATAAAAACTTAATCACATCTCCAAGTACAAGATTGGATCTAAATAAGTTAAAACTTAAACATCTATTTGCAAGCACCTGGGCATGTAACTGGCTCATAATGAAATTTGTTCACTCTCTGCATGTGTCTGCGGTCTTTAAATGCTACAGGTCTTTGATGTGCTGGTTGAAGTGTTAAGAGAGATTGTTGGAAGATAGTAAAATACTGAAGTTGAAGCTGGGCATGGTAGCTCAAGCCTGTAATCCCAGCACTTTGGGAGGCCAAGGCAGGAGGATCGCTTGAGCTCAGGAGTTCAAGACCAACTTGGAGAATATAGTGATACCCTGTCTTTAAAAAATATATATATATATATGTATATATACATATATATATATATATATATATGTTTTAATACTGACGTTCACAGGATTTTGAATGTCTGAAGCCCTTGACTGCTGAAGGTGACATTCCTATTACGTTCTCTCTCCCAGCAGCTGAGTCTTTCTTAAATGCATTGGGGAAGTGCAGGACCCACAGTCCGTCCTATCGTGTATTCTCCATTCTCTGTGGGTTAGCCGAAATTCAATGGGGAAATTCAAGTGACTTACTCAAGTGAATTTATCAAACTAGAATGTGCATTTCTCAACCCTTGATGTCCTTTCACAGCCATACTTACTCTTTTTGCCTTTTTAAATTGTTTCTATTATTATAGATTTATATCTGCACTTGATCTGTGACTTTGTAATTTGTAAGAAAACTCTGTAGAAAGCCCTGCCATGACTTTCACGTGGGGTCCCGGGGGTCCTGCTTTTAACATTGCCTTCCAGCTTTGCACCCAGCATGCTGTCTACGTGCTGATTACAGGCAGTTGTACTTTCCTTGGCAGGATTAGGGACACTTGTGGAGGCCGGGCTCACCCCTGAGCAGATAAAGAGACTCTCCCTGAGGTGGCTTCAGCGTAAGCTTTTGGCAGCCACCCAACTCAGTTCTCACGTCTTCTACTCCTACCTTCTCCTCTGTCTTCTTTGAATTTGGATATTCCTTCCCTGGTCCAAGCTCCTATCTTCAGTCAAATGCTGTTTTTACTGCTTCCTAAGGATAGATTATCAAGAAGTTTAACAGCTCGGCCAGCTCAGTGAAACATTGAAGCTAATGGGATGTTGGGTAAGAAGGTTCTGTGCCGTCTCATTGAAAACTGAGTCGGTCAACCACAAGGCTGGCGGGGTGTGATCCTTGTAACGTCTTGTTGTGTCTGTTACTCACGGATGTTGGTAAGGAGCTTCCACAGAGCCAGCTATGTACCACAGAGACACTGAGAGTGGTGAGTGGACTTTGTGTGTGAGCCAATTATGTGTCGGAAGGACTTGGAGTCCACCCTCCTTCCAGTATGTCACCATCAGCCCACAAATGCATTCAGTGGCAGTGACCCAGCACCATCACCCACTGCTCAGTCTGTCTTAGGATTCCTTATCTTTTTCTCCATCATCATAGAGACTAAAATTTCAGGGGTGTTTTTGTGTAGTGTATTTTTTTGGGGGGGTGATGCATTGGGATTTCTGTTTGCATAGAGTGGGAACGGTGTGCAGTGTGCTCTTACCACAGAACTTAAAGTATGAATAGGCTCCATTCTTCCCCACCACGGGATCCCTAAGAAGCGCTCACTTTGCAAGATACTCTGAGATTGGCGTTCCTCATTTGTTTGACCTACAGACGTTAAGTGGGTGACTTGTGTTACACATGGGGAGTAAATTCAGAGATGGCAGCTCTAGTCTTTGCAGTCTGTTGATACTTCCAAGTAACTGGATGACTTTTTGGGGATTGACCAGCAGGTGCCATCTCTTGCCCTCTTGATTCACCTGCTTGCCTTAATTTGTCCCTAAATTCAACTAAACTTAAATAAAAAATAAGAGGGGTTGTCAAGGCCATGGTGCCCACTTGGAAGCACTGCCTGGGCTGGAGCGTTGGAGGCATTGGCAGGCAGGTGGGAAGGAGCTCTCACTGCAGTGTTCACAGGCAGGGAGGCTGTGTGTGGATGCGTTAGAATTGTGTGCTGTTGCCTCTCAAAATAGCCACTAGAAACAGGCGTAACCAGGAAAATACAGGTCTCTGCCCACTGTTATTAACAGACTGTCATTTCCGGACATTGGGTCATGTGGCTTTAGGAGGCTCGTTCTCTATTTTTGTCTTAGTTCAATTTTTTGCATCCTAAAATGCCAAACCCAGTGTGTGGCTGGGTAGGTAGAACTGTGCTGCCTGCCTGCCATGGGGGCTGCTCTCCCGCCTTGCCCTCACTTCCACAGCTCCCTTGGTTCCGTGGTGGGCACAGGATGTGTTTGGGTATAAAGTCAAACTCTGAATGTATAATTTCTTGGTAGTAATATCTGAGTGGTGTTGCTCCTCCTGCTTTTTAAAAAGACTTTTCTTGCCATCTACAAAAAGCTTTTTTCTTTTTCCCAGTATTGCTCCTGTGCTTCCACATTTGCCCTTTTTCCTTACCTTCCTCTCAATTTTCTATCAACCACTCCTCTAAACTTCAGTTTAAAATAAAAAAAAATAAAAATAAAAAAAATGCCCAAAAAGGCTCTTTGCCACCAGGGGGCGTGGTAGGACACGTTGCCAGTGGTCTGGATAGTAGAGCAGAAATTTTGAATTTTAAAAATTAGCCACCCAGGCCAGGTGCAGTGGCTCACGCCTGTAATCCCAACACTTTGGGAAGCTGAGGCAGGGGAATTGCTTGAGTCCAGGAGTTCAAGACCAGTCTGGGCAACATGGTGAGATCCCATCTCTCTAAAAAATAATCTAGAAAATAAAGATTAGCCACCCGGTTTTCCTTCTCCAGATGCTAAAGGTGATTCCTGTTTGGTAACAGTATTCCAGAAATGAGGGGAATAACATACCTGATAGGCCCAAGTCAGCTCTGGATAGTACGGTGTCTGGATAGTACAGATTATGTGCTCCTGGGACATGCTTTGTTTATTCCTGCCAGGCCAGGAATTCAGCAGCCCTACCCCCAACCCTGCTTACTGTCACTGTGGGCTAGCCAGGCTCTCTGTTATGTAAGCACAGCAGGGGCAAGGTGGGGAAACCGTGTGTGAGAAAGGAGTGGCGTGGTGGCAGGTGGCCAGGGTAGAGTAGGAAGAGTGGGTACCCAGAGACCACTTGTTCAGAAGTTAACTCTTCTTCCCATCTGGCATGAGTTACTCCATTGAATGATGCCAACAACAGTAAAGTGAAGGAGATAACGTTAGATTATTTTCAGGGATGATTCTCCAAGGTGACAGCAGATCTTAAAACCAAGGAGCTGGGTCCTAGAAGAAGGGATCTTGGACTATTAACTTCTGATGGAAGGACCAGGGTGGGAGAGACATGAGTTGGGGACTGAGAACATCAGGAGGACCCTGGGTCTTTGGGGATGAGGCTTCACCATCAGCTGGAAGAATCCATGCTGTACACATGTACGTGCCTCTGCAGTTAGTGGTACTGGGATGTTTAGGGTGACATCCTTGAGGGGAGAGCCACTGAAAAGAGGAACATTATTCACATTTTGCTGTCTTCTTGCAGCTGTCCATGTCTTAATAATTCAAGCGTTCAATAGATGTTTGAGGGCCAGGCACTGCTCTTGAGGTGCTGGAGATGTGGTGACAAGCCCAGGTCCCTGACAAGCTTAATGGACAGTGAATGTGCAGCTGTTCACAAGGCCGCTGGTGAGGGCAGGTAGAAGGAAGTGCAGACCTTCTTAAATGCAGGTGTACCGGCTCTACATGAAAGAGCGTAATTAACACCGCTGTATACTTAAGGTAGTAACGGCTTCTTCATAAAGTAGCAAAACTAAGGATCTGTGGAAAAGTTGCTGGTGCAAGTGCTTTACAAACTTACTAGAGACTCAGCCTTGGATTTAGGACTTTAAACGAGTATAGGATGGAACAAAATTTTTGCAGTAAATGTAAAAACTGCTGTGTAGGAGGTAGGCATATAAGGATGCCCCAGCTGTAGGTTCTTTAGATTGTCTTTAGTATTTCCACAAGTAAGTTGTTTTTGATGCGTGTACTGATACTGCTGGTAGATTTGAAGTGGAGTCTGGCGGCTTCTTCCACACTCCCCTCCCACTAGCTTGTGTCAAGATGTGACATCCTATACAGCAAAACTAGATGAACTTGTGCCCCCAGGCGGTGGCTCTCAACTTTCATTGTTAGTTTAGAAATTTTGGTCAGGTGCAGTAGCTCGCCCCTGTAATCCCAGCACTCTGGGAGGCCATGGCAGGTGGATCACTTGAGGTCAGGAGTTCAAGACTAGCCAGGCCAACATGGGGAAACCCCGTCTCTACTAAAAATACAAAATTAGCCAGGCGTGGTGGCATGTGCCTGTAGTCCCAGCTACTCGGTCGGCTGAGGCAGGAGAATCACTTGAACCTGGGAGGCAGAGGTTGCAGTGAGCTGAGATCACACCACTGCACTCCAGCCTAGGCAACAGAGCGAGACTCTGTCTTAAAAAAAAAAAAAAAAATTCATCTAAGCCCCAGTGAACCTCCTGGAAGGAGAGCTAGCCCTGGCCAGCTGTCTCCAAGGTGACCGGATACTACAGAAGAACTGGGACTGTCTTCTGCGCACTCATGCCTCCTGGAGTTGTCAGAACACTGTCCTGTGTCCGTCTAGCCATGGGGTCTGCCATGAAATGCCTGTGGATC
The DNA here is from genome assembly GCF_007565055.1 of Rhinopithecus roxellana. Taxonomy (NCBI): domain Eukaryota; kingdom Metazoa; phylum Chordata; class Mammalia; order Primates; family Cercopithecidae; genus Rhinopithecus; species Rhinopithecus roxellana. The sequence goes on along the minus strand of NC_044567.1, from coordinate 63,682,280 downwards.
TGTCATTGGGTTGGTATTTTTAACTTTCACTTGGGTGAAACTTGTTCATCATTTTAAATAAAGCAACAGGATTTGGAGTTTGTGTTTTTGGCATTGTTTTGTCCTTATTTTCTTTCTTACTCATTTGAAAGTCAATAGAATGTACTTTGTCAGCAGAACAGGACTTTTTAAAAATGTATTTATACTTTAAAACAAAGAATGGGGCACAAAATTAAGACCCTGGGCCAGAAGCATAGATGCACACCTGTAATCCCAGCTGCCCAAGAGGCTGAGGCCGGAGTATCACTTGAGCCCAGGATTTCGAGGCTGCAGAAAGCTATGATCATGCCTGTGGCTAGCCACTGCACTCCAGCCTGAGCAACATAGTGAGACCCTGTCTCTTTAAAAAAAAAGGAAAAAAAAAAAAAAAGACCCTGTTTCTTTAAAAAAAAAAAAAAAAGGAAAGAAAGAAAGAAGGTCAGCTGGGCACGAAAGCTCATGCCTGTAATCCCAGCATTTTGGGAGGCTGAGGTGGGCGGATTGCCTGAGGTCAGGAGTTCGAAACCAGTTGGACCAACATGGTGAAACCCTGTCTACTAAAAATAGAAAAAAAGTAGCCGGGCGTGGTGGTATGCACCTGTAATCCCAGCTACTCAGGCAGGAGGATCGCTCGAACCCGGGAGGCGGAGGTTGCAATGAGCCAAGATGGCGCCACTGCACTCCAGCCTGGGCAACACAGTAAGATTCCATCTCAAAAAAAAAGGAAAGGAAAAAATAGGCCCATACACTGACTGGAAGTTCCACAGTGGTCAAAAGCTGGTTGCCCATAAATAAAGCCTATTTCACATTTTATAGTTTGGGGGCTCTTTTCATCAACCACCACTAAAAGGAAATGCATGGCCCTTTTAATATCATGCAGTGCAGCAGAATTCAGCTCTCCCTGTTGCTGGGGGGTCTTGTTTGTATATCTTCATTTAAAAAGCACTTCATCTCACATCTTGGCTTATATCACAGATCAGCTCAGGCGCTGTAATTTTCCCAAAAAAGTATTAAATGCATCCTCAGCAAAAACTGGAACCGTGTTTTAACATCAGGCCTTATGTTTGGCATGATACCTGACATGCTCGTCTTGTGTTTATTTAAAATAACTAAAGAGTGGGTGGGGCGTGGTAGGAAAATATGTTTTTGGTTACAACGTGTTTATCTCAAAATCCACTGTTGAGCAACAGAGGCCTGGGAGGATCTAGAGAAACAAAAACAATAGCCTTCATTTCCTTCACTGCGCCCTCCCACCCTGCATGCATTCTGGAATTGTTCAAAGAAGAAAGTGCGGTAGGAGGAATAGCGTTGACCAAGGACCTGCAGCTGAATTTCAGGTCTAGGGGCGGGGGAGCCATGTCATGTTACAGGGAGGCCTGTGGTGAAGACTGCTGGCCTCAGCGCCGAAGGGAGCATTCACTGGCCGGGACCTGGAGACGCCCTCTGTGAAAGCGCATTAAGACAACCCTAAGGATTAAAAGCAACTCCTGACATGCCTATAAAAATGGCAGTGGCTAAACGTAATCCGGCTTTTCATTGTTTCACAAGGCAATCCAGGCTGCTGTTTCCGCGAATCTTCCCGGGTTTGCTTGTCTCTCTGCATTCCCCAACTAGCACTGATATTTCCAAAATGCTCTAAGACGAACTGCTGTACCAAGGCCAAAGACGACAACCTCAGGGCACATCATACAGTATTTCAAATTGAACCTGAGTTAAATGTGCCCCAAAGCGTCAAGGCTGCCCAGGCTGGGCAGGGGTTGGCCCTCCTGTGCCTCCCAGGGGGTCAGGGCTCTGCCCCCCTACACCACTGCTTACAGCCTGTGCGTCACCACCGGGGGCCGGAGGATGCCGGGGACGGGGCGCGGGCGACGGGGGCTCCGCCCCGGGGCGGGGCGCGGCGACGGGGCGCGGCGGGCTCCCTCGGGGTCCCAGCGGGCCCGCACTCGGCGGCCGCGGCGCAATGGAGGCGCCGGCCGAGCTGCTGGCCGCGCTGCCTGCGCTGGCCACCGCGCTGGCCCTTCTGCTCGCCTGGCTGCTGGTGCGACGTGGGGCGGCCGCGAGCCCGGAGCCTGCCTGCACGCCCCCGGAACCCGCGCCCCCGGCCGAGGCCACCAGGGCCCCGGCGCCGTCCCGCCCCTGCGCCCCCGAGCCGGCGGCCGCGCCCGCGGGGCCGGAGGAGCCTGGGGAGCCCGCGGGGCCGGGGGAGCCCGAGGAGCCCGCGGGACCGGGGGAGCCCGAGAACCCTGCGGGACCGGGGGAGCCCGAAGGGCCAGGGGATCCCGCGGCGGCGCCAGCGGAGGCAGAGGAGCAGGCGGCGGATGCGAGGCAGGTACGCACCGGGGCCCCCGAGGCCCTCTCCCCATCCCCGGGGCTCCAGCCGCCGCTGCCGTTCCCCGCCGAGCCAGGGAGCGGGACCGCAGCCTCCAGCCCAGGCTGCCCCCGGGAAGCGCAGAACCCTCGGCCCGCAGGAAATGCAGGTCCCGCCATGCTGAGCCGCAGCCCTGCAAAGTCGCCGCCCTCCCCCAGAAAGTGTGGCGAGGGGCGACCCCGAAGGAGTTTGTTTGCAGGTGTTTTGCTCTCCTCTCACCTCGGCCTCTCCCAGCCCAGGGCGTGCTCCGCAGCTGCTGGCTCCCAGGCCTCGCGACCGGGACTTGGAATTTTGCTCCACACCCACCTCTGACCCCTCCCGCCCACCGGTTCCCAAATCCACGTGCCTATGGCTTATTTCAAGGCCTGCCATGGGAGTTACCTTGATGTTTAAAAAGTAGTACTTTCGGGGGGAGAGAGAGGAAAGCTGGCTTTTCTTTTTCAATTTGAAGTCAAGATTTCAGAGTCAGTGCTGTGGTGTTTTGTGAAGCCCGTAGGCTGAGACTGAAAGAAAAGGCACCCGAGCCCAGCAGTTCTTTTTATTGTCGTTTTAAGCTACACATCTCCTAACACCCTCCTACCCCCACGCCCCCGGGTTGTAGGTAAGCTGGGCCTGGAGTGAAGATGCAGGATAAAGCCCTCCTGGAGCATCAGTGAGCACCCCAAAGCGGCCCTCCCTGCCTCTGCCCCAGGCCTCCCACCATGCTGTCCGTCAGCTCGGCCCTGGCCACCCTGTCCTGCCTGTGGATATCAGGAGAGGAATCGGATTTCCCTCATCCAGTCATCCTAGCCCCTACACTCTAGACTGGAAACCTGTGTGCTCATGTTCCCAGGAGTTCACCACGCTTGGCTGGTCCAGGCCACCGCCATGGTCTCCAGTGGGATTGTAATCCCTTGTTCTTACCCCTGAGCTCCTTTTCTTGGAAGGGAGGAGAGCCGGGATGCGCGTTGTCTGCGTGCCTACGTGCCCACGTGCCCACTCTGTCCTGTGCTGGACACAATGGTTTACCCTGGAGAGAAGCCCTTAGGGGGAGGAGGAGGAGGCAGCCAGGCTGTGCTCAGAGGCATTTCTCTTTGCTGAGTAAGTGCGCCAGACCCCATCTGAGCAGGCGCTTTGCTTGACAAGTGGGTGACTAATTGTGTCATTAGAGAGGATTCTAACCAGCCCGTTTAATGGGTTGGGGGGTCGGGGGGCAGGCCCTGCCTTTCTTGCTTGAGGTGGGCTTGCAGACCTCACGGGGTGATGGTGGAGGGGGGCGGTTTGGACATGTGCTGACCTGTTGTGTTTGCTCTCATATTTGGGATTCCTGCCTCCATCGAGGTCTCGCGGGAGCAGGAGAGGCCTTTAGACAGTTCTGGAGCCGTCATGCACCCTCAGTCAGTTAGCCCTGGCCTTACAGGGCTGTCCCTTTATCACCCACACCAGGCTCTGGACTGAAGTGCAAAATGTGCTTTAGCAGCACCCTGTCTTATCTCAATCCTGTGGGGCACGAGGCTTAAAGAACTTTTTACAAGGCTTTCAGCTCTCAGCACATGATACCTACAGGAATAGGTTCATTGGTGTTTAAATAGGGCCCCTCGCATAATTTTCCTCTGTCTGGGCGAATGCACGTCCTCTGAGGCTGAATGGGTGCTCTGAAGGACAAGGCAGTACGGGGGTTCACATGCCAGCCAGCCCCTATGACATAGGTGCCAGTGAGGATGATCTGAGGCTTGTGTTTGTCTTCCCAGTAAAGCACCCTCCAGAGGGAACCCACCCAACAGGAGAATTCAATTGAAGTTAGTGTCCTTCCCCTTTAGGCTCCAGTCCCCAGGCCTTCCTGAGCTGGCCAAAGCTCCCCCAAAACTCCTGCCTGCAAACATTAAGCCAGGTGCTGTGGGGACACAGATACTGTGTCATCCCACCCACTCCCAGTGGTGGCATTACTTAAGAAGCTGCTTAGAAATTGTCTTAATGAGCTTCAAGTCAGTGACAAGTAAAAAAAAAAGAAAGGAAAAGAAATTGTCCTGAAGTGGACTCCAGCATTTCCAAGAGCTTCCAGTGCTTTCTTCTGATGATCACACTGCTGGGGCTTGGAGGACAGATCGGGGAAAAAGGCCCCCTGGGGAAGACAACTCAAATCGGGGTTGGGAAGTGGGGCAATGCCCTCTGCCAGCCTCCTTCCTCCCTCCCTTCCTCCCTAAGCGAACCCCACCAACAGCGAGGGAGGAGGGTAACGCCACCTGCTGTTAGCTCGGAAGTCACTGCCCTGGGGAGCAGCGTGTAACTCACCTCTCCCCTCCCTCTTCATTTTCCATTAACTGCTTCCTTTCTAATCCAGTCCTCTCCCTTCCCAAGGATGCCTGGGCTGGCTGGGGCAGCTGCTGCCACCGACTACAAAGCTGATTATTGAGAGGATCTCTCACCCTGGGAAGCAGCCTTCAGCTGCTGTTGGGGATCACTCAGGAGCGTCCCCTAGGTGCACGGTGCCCTCTTTGGCCAAGGACAAAGTAGTGGGGAGGGGCCACTGTAGGCTGAGACCCTGAAAATGGACCAAAGAAATGGGGATGAGATCACTGCAGCCTCCCCAGGGCAGCACAGGCCAGGGCAGGGAGGCCGAGGAGAAGCGGAAAGATACTGCTAGAACCTCTTTTTTTTTCTCTCCTAAGGATTAGCGCGGGGTGGGCTGTGAGGAAGCATTACAGGCAAGTCCTGTTCACACAAAGAATCATGAGCCAACGAAGTCAAGAACAAGAGCTGGTCTCTTTTCAGCCCAGGATGCAGGGCTTTCTTGGTGCTCCTGTGTAGGTTGGGGTTTTAGGATTGCCAGGCCTCTTACCTAATGGAGTTGTGGATTCGAGCAAGGCTGGATGGTCGGATTCCCAAACAGTGGTCATTGGCAAAGCATCAAGGGTCATTTGAATAGCACTAGAGTTAAATCTCTTGTCTGTGCCAGGACTCAAGTATCTCGGCACTTGGGGCCTAGCTCTGCTCAAAGACAGACTAGAGCCCAGGCGCGACTGGCTGAAGCCCATAATCCCAACATTCTGGGAGGCTGAGGCGGGAGGATCACCTGAGGTCAGGAGTTCAAGACCAGCCTGGCCAACATGGCAAAACCCTGTCTCTACTAAAAATACAGAAATGAGCCAGGCATGGTGGCAGGCGCCTGTAATCCTAGCTACTCAGGAAGCTGAGGCAGGAGAATCACTTGAACCCAGGAGGCTGAGGTTGTGGTTGAGCCAAGATCGTGCCATTGCACTCCAGCCTGGGCGACAGAGCGAGACTCTGTCTCAAAAAAAAAAAGGCCAGAGTAGGGACTTCCTGCAAGGCAGTGGGCCAGTGTCATGCACAGAGAGACTCTTCTAGATTTAATTGGGATTTAGGAGATTAAAGCAATATGACACATAAATACAATCTTGATCCTTGATTGGATTCTCGATCAGGGATGGGAGTAGGGAGCTATAAAAGACATAGTGGAGATAATTGAGACATTTTTTAAATGAATGAGTGTGTTAGGTAAGCTTATTGAATCAACGCTGAATTTTTTGTGTACAATACCGGCAGATGGCTGTGTAGACAGTGTCCTTATCCTTAGGAAGATGCATGCTGAAACATTTTGGGATGACATGTCATGATTCAAATAGTTACAGGCACACTCACACACACAGTGTGGGTGTGTATGGAGAGAGCGAGAATGCAAAGATGGCAAAATGTTAACAATTGGTGAATCTAGGTGAAGGGTGTATGGTGTTCATTGTATTATTCTTTCAACTTTTCTGTAGGTTTGGAATTTTTCAAAAGAGAATGTTGAAACAAAGAAGCCCAGTGGGAAATTTCTTGGGAAAGGGGTTGGTTTTTCAGCCACTCTGGTGGTGGTGGTCTGAGTGGGTAGCACAGCCTCCATCTGTTTGTCTTCACCATGTGACTTGGCCCTGGTCCCCTGAAGTCATCCTGCTGTCAGGTCCGCCTGTGTCCTCTGCCCTCACCAACCTGTTCACCATAGGTGTGGGCTCTGGAAGCTGCAGAGACCCCAGCCTTCCCAGAATGACCCAGGAGCAGGTGAACTTTCCCATCATCTGTCTTGCTTTTGTGATGGCAGTGTGGGCCTTTGTGATGGCAATGTGGTCCTACTTTCTGTTCTCTTAGCAAAATCTCAGAAGCCAAGTAGTGGAGGACCAAGCAGATATTTGCCAGTTGTTTATATCACTTTAGGTCCTTGTCTTTAAGCAGCTTAGGCTGATACATCAAAATACCACAGACTGGGTTGCTTAAACAACAGGCATTATTTCCTACACTTTTGGAGGCTGGGAAGTCCAAGATGAGGTATTGGCAGATTCTGGTTTTGATGAGGGCTCTCTTTTTGACTTGCAGACAGCCACCTTCTTGCTGTACTTTCACATGCCAGAGAGAGGAATGTCTCTTCCTCTTCTTATCAGGACCCTCATAGCATCGTAGGGGCGCCACCATCGTGACCTCATCTAAATCTCACCTCCCAAAGGCCCCCACCTCCAAACACCATCACACGGGGGGTTAAGGCTTCAACAGATGGATTTGCAGGGGACACAAATACTTAGTCCAGAACAGGCCCAGTGACTTACTGAGGAAAAAAACAGAAATAATCCAAAATGTTCATTAATTAGCACATTGGATTCATTAGCAAATTAGTATGAAATAAGTAAAAAGGTAGAACGTAAAATATTGCATTCACAATAATTATAATGATATAGAGCAGCTGAATAGAAGATGCCTTGGAGGGCTGTCAGTGGACTTGTATATTCAGTAGTTCCAGTGGGTATTTTTTTGTAAAGTTGTTTGAGCGCATAACTTAATTTTTTCCCACATACGAAAGAAGTCCAGGGGCTTTCCTAATAGCTAAACTTTGTTCTTTCAGAGAGAAAGAGTCTTGGTTACAGACTCATGTCAGCTAGAATTTTCTGCTTAGCAAGGAGTACGTTTTTAAAGAATATGTCTTGAGAAAAAAGCCACCTAGCTTGGGAGAGCTAGAAATGAAATGGTGAGCGTGCAGTTTCTGTTTTATAGCCCTGCTCTTTCCCAGTCAGTCCAAACCACAGCGTGGGAGGAGGGAGACCAGCCTGGGCCTCTGGTGGACAGTCTTCCGGAGAAATGCCAGATCCCTGATATTTAGGAGTATTTCTGAAACAACCTGCACTTGGCCACACTAGGCTTGCCACTGTTAAGGGCAGATGTATGGAACAGGACGAGGAGATCAGGTTCAGAAGCCCCCTTCTCTAAGGGGGCCTCATGCAAAGCTCTTTCCAGCATTCTTTTTTTGTTTTTGAAATGGAGTTTTGCTCTTGTCACCCGGGAGTGCAGTGGCGCAATCTCAGTTCACTGCAACGTCCGCCTCCCGGGTTCCAGCAATATTCCTGCCTCAGCCTCCCGAGTAGCTGGCATTACAGGCATGCACCACTATGCTTGGCTAATTTTTGTATTTTTAGTAGAGATGAGGTTTTACCATGTTGGCCAGGCTGGTCTTGAACTCCTGGCCTCAAATGATCCTCCTGCTTCGGCCTCCCAAAGTGCTGGAATTACAGGCGTGAGTCATCACGCCCAGCCCTGTTTTCGGCATTCTTATTGCTTGCTGCTTGGTCAAAAGACTGGAAAGGGCCAAGCACAGTAGCACTTTGGGAGGCCAAGGCAGGAGGATCACTTGAGTTATGGAGGTAGAGGCTGCAGTGAGCTCTGAAAGCACCACTGCACTCCAGTCTGGGTAGCAAGACCCTGTCTGAAAAAGAAGAAAAAGCTGAAAAGGAAGCTGGAGGGTGCTGCAGCAGTCATTCTAGTCATTGTATGCCTCGCTGCGAGGCGGTAGAAGCGATGCTGTTTTCGTTTTCTTTTTTTCTTTTTTTTGGAGACAGAGTCTCCCTCTGTTGCCCAGGCTGGAGTGCAGTGGCGCAATCTCAGCTCACTGCAACCTCCGCCTCCTGGGTTCAAGTGATTCTCCTGCTTGCCTCAGCCTCCTGAATAGCTGGGATTACAGGTGGCCACCACCACGCCCGGCTGTGATGCTGTTTTCTGGACACAGGGTTACATTGGCTAAATAATGCTACGTGAGATTTAATGGCTCAGAGAAAACCCATTGCAGGACTTATGGAACTTGTTTATCTTCAAATGTTGCCTCTGAATTTCCATAGGACTTACAGAAGTGATTGTCCACTTTCCAGGCATCAGCTCCAGTTTTTTGTTTGTTTTTTTCAATGTATTCTTTTTTTTTTTTTTTTTTTTTTGACCTAGGGCCTCGGCTGGTCCAATGGTGTTGGGTTATCAGAATTTGTTAACATTAGTGTCACTAAACTTGATATAGAACCCCCTACTGCTAAAATTAACTGGCTTTAAAAAAAAAAAAACAGGTTCTCACTCTGTCGCCCAGGCTAGAGTGCAGTGGCACAGTCTCAGTTCACTGCAACCTCTGCGTGCTAGGCTCAAGCCATCCTCCTACCTCAGCCTCCCGAGTAGCTGGGACCACAGGTATGCACCACTATGCCTGGATAAATTTTGTATTTTTTGTAGAGATGGGGTTTCGCCATGTTGCCCAGGTTGGTCTCAAAGTGCTGAGCTCAAGCAATCTGCCAACCGCTGCCTCCCAAAGTGCTGGGATTACAGGTGCGAGCCACTGCGCTCAACCCTTCAGCTCCAGTTTTGTGGCCTGTGTATGTGTGTATTTAATGTTTTCAAGTGCGAACTCCTTGCACACATTTATAACCCGCTGACCAACCTGACGTCTGGGGGAGACAACCCTGGCAGATTCTCAGCAAGCGCCTTCTTGTGTGATGACCTTGGTATTAATCGTTTTTCTCCTGGCCTGATTCTTATTTGCTGAGGACTCAGAGTCTGAGATAAATCTCACTGTTTTGAAACAAGGTCTGGTTCTGTCCACCCAGGCTGCAGTGCCGTGGTGCAATCTCAGCTCACTGCAACCTCCACCTCCTGGGCTCAAGCCGTCCTCCCACCTTAAGAGGAGAAAATGCCACCAGCCCAGTGGTGTTCTGCTGGAGATCTACTATGGAGTAGCAAACCCTACTCCATAGTCAAGTCAGCCATTAGCCTTTCATGAAGTTCTTCCTATGGTGAGGGCTCCTCAAGATGTGTGTGTGTGTGTGTGTGTGTGTTTTAAGAGGGAGTCTCCCTCTGTCACCCTGGCTGGAGTGCAGTGGCGCAGTCTCAGCTCACTGCAACCTACCCCTCCCAGGTTCCAGTGATTCTCCTGCCTCAGGCTCCCAAGTAGCTGGAATTACAGGCGCCTACCACCACGTCCAGCTAATGTTTGTATTTTTAGTAGAGACAAGGTTTCACGGGTTACAGGCCAGGCTGGCCTCAAACTCTGGCCCTCAAGCGATGCACTTGCCTTGGCCTCCCAAAGTACTGGGATTACAGGCGTGAGCCACTGCACCCTCAAGAGATTTTAAAAACTGACCACCTGCCTTCTTCCTCTTTTATTTGTTTATTTGGAGAACCAGGCTGGGGTGCATTGGCGCAATCATAGCTCACTGCAGCCTTGACCTCTTGGGCTCAAGTGGTCCTCATGCCTCAGCCTCCTGAGTAGCTGGGACTGCAGGTGCACACCACCACACCCAGCTAATTTTTTAACTTTTTGTAGAGATAGTGTCTTGCTATGTTGCCCAGGCCTGGTCTCAAACTTCTGGCCTCAGTCCAGCCTCCTGCCTCAGCCTCCTGAGGCTCTGGGATTACAGATGTGAACTGCTGTGCCCAACCCTTATCTTCTGCTACTATATTTAAAGCTGGTCGTGGTCAAAATTGTTCAACCTGGTTTTCCCCAATAAAATCATGCCATTTTCTCCAACCGTCTTCCATCGGATTTTATTCATCTCTTAGTTTTCTTCTCTGTCATGTATTTTCTCTGTCCCAAAATGTAGCGCCTAGAGTTGGACCTGATATTCCCCCATGGGTTGCGGCGAGTACAGATTGCTGCCCAGGAGTGTGTTGTTGTTGTTGTTTTCCTTTTTTGTTTTTTAAATGAAGCTTTTGATGTCCTCTAAATCCTCTTTGTAGGAACTTGCCAAAAACTGTTAATCTGATAGGATTGAATCTGGCATGCTCCAGTCATCTGAGCAAGAGAGTTTGTTTAGGGCTTGTGAATGTGCCCTTGATTGGGATGTGAGGTTGGAATGCAGGACGACGCTTTTGGTCTGGACATTGGAACACAGCGGTCGGCCCTAGGCGGGGGTGGGGGCCCAGATGGGGTCATGCTCCTTGCAGGAACAGTGATCCGTCTCTCCCCAGACACCCCCACCCACAACATACTCCCTCCTTGTCAGCTGCTTCCCCAGCACACTCCCTCTGCTCTTTGCCCTGCTAGAAGAGCTCACGCCCATAGTATCAACAGCAGGACTCCTGGACCAGGCCCGCCTTGCTGCCTTCCAGAACACACCTGCCGCCCCATCCTCCTGATCAATAGCTGATGGTACCCACATCTATACGCCCAGCTCTCGCCTCCCCTGAACTCCCTGGCCCCTGGCTAGTCTATGTGCACCTCAGCCCAGCACGCTGACCAGTGCCTCATTTCTGCTGCCCCCACCCGGCATTCCTCATCTCATCCCGGATCCACCCCCAACGCTCAGCTGCTCAGACCAAAGGCCCAGGCTCGTCCTTGTCGTCCTGCCTCCCTTTCGCCCTGAAGACCTGCTGTCTGCAATTCTGGTCACCTCTCTCCAGAGTGTGTCCCGAGAGCAGCCCTCCCTCCTCCCATCTTTCTGGCTTCTGCTTCTGTGGCTGTTCGGTGACCTCCTCACTGGTCTCCCTGTTTCCTATCCTCCCCACCCCTGACAGGCTCTCCCAGCAACCAGCATGACCTTCCTAGCACAGACAGCACCCCCAACAGCCCCTGCTCACAGCCCTCCACGTGCAAATCCAAACTTCCCACAGCCCCAGGCCCAGGAGCACCCTGCCTGCTCGGCCTCTACTCCCAGCCCTCTGCGGCCACAGATTCCTTTCTGATGCTTAGACCTGCCAGCCCTGCATCCACGTCAGGACCCTGCCCAGCACACCCCTCCCTGCCTGAGCCTCCACGCAGTCAGTCCTCACCTCTCTCCTCTCCGTGTCCTTGCCCCAGTGAGCAGATGTAAAGTACCCCGCCCCCCACCACTCTCTCTCCAGTGCTTACCCCGCCCCACCCCCCCACCCCCCACCCCCCCGCCCACTCTCTCTCCAGTGCATCGTCCCGTTTGGCTTTCTTCATAGCCCTTCATCCGGTCTGAGGTCATCTTTTATTTCAGTGCGCGTTGTCTGCCGCAGTGGAACGCCTCCTCTGGAGAGCGGGGCCCTTGCCCGCCACTTCCCAGCTCCTGCAACAGGCCCGCACACAGTAGGCACCTGTTGAATAAATACACCGCAATGCCACAAAAAGAAAGAACGGAAATCGCTGTGGGCTCGTGCCTAGAGGCAGGGCCTGTCTCTTTGTCTCCCACCTGGGGCAGCAGGAAGGCATCTTGTTTCTCTCCCTGTGCTCTGCACAGCCGCCTGCAGTTCTTGCCCTCGAGCTGTGTGTTATGCCTCAGAGAGGAAGACTGCTCTGTAAGGTAGTGAGTTCCCTGTGCCGGAAGTATTCAAACAGAGATGGATACCAGCAGTTCATCCCAGGTTCCCTCAGCAAGTGTTTTTCCTTAGGCAGAAGCCACATTAGGTTAGTGGTTTTCTAACATTTTCTAAAACACTGGATCCTGGCTGTGTCCGGTGGCTCATGCCTGTAATCCCAGCACTTTGGGAGGCTGAGGCGAGCAGATCACCTGAAGTCAGGAGTTCGAGACCAGCCTGGCCAACATGGCAAAACCCAGTCTGTACTAAAAATACAAAAAGCCAGGTGTGGTGGCGCATGCCTGTAATCCCTACTTGGGACTAATCAGCTACTTGGGAGGCTGAGGCAGGAAAATCGCTTGAACCCAGGAGGTAGAGGTTGCAGTGAGCCTAGATTGTGCCACTGCACTCCAGCCTGGGTGACGGAGTGAGACTCCGTCTCAAAAGTAAATAAATTTAAAAATAATAAAACACTGGATCCCTTCTTGCCTCTTCAGTGTCACATGGAAGCCCAGGACATAAAGCAAAAACAGAGCTGCTCTGGGTGGCAGTCTAGGCTCCTTTTACTCTGTCCGCTCCTCCTTGCAGCAGTCTCTGCAAACCTAGGGTAGAGTTAAAGGGCCTCCAAATCAGGTCCTATGACCTTGGGGGACCCCTGCCCAGACAGAGGAAGGAGAGGGGTGCAGAGGTGAATGTGGAAGGACAGATCACGTTCCTGAGGCCATGGTGCAGATAGCACCCCAAGTCCCAGCCCACCACCCCCACCTAGTGGCACCCTGGTTCTTAGCCATCGAGGAGAGAGACCTCACCCAATCTGATGGCAGAAGAATCTGGAAGTAGAACTTGGAGAAAGAGAGATTATTATATTGAAATTGAACAAGGTTGGGCAATGTAGGCAGGTGGCATGGGTTTTGGGCAGGAAAAGCATTATGAAGTTAGCATTTGAAGATGTTCTTAAAGCTGGATGAGGGCTGGGTGTGGTGGCTCATGCCTGTAATCCCAGCACTTTGGGAGGTTGAGGCAGGAGAATGGCTTGAGCCCAGGAGTTTGAGACCACCCTGAACATAGTGAGACCCAATCTCTTCAAAAAATAAGAAAACTAGCTGGGAGCTGTGGCACACGCCTGTGATCCCAGCTACTTAGGAGGCTGATGGGGGAGGATTGCTTAAGCCCAGGGAGGTTGAGGCTGCAGTGAGCCATGATTGAAACACTGCACTCCAGCCTGGGATACAGAATGAGACCATCTCCCAAAAAAGGATGAATTGGAGGAGAGCAGATGTAGGTGCCACATGAAGTCATCGAGTAGTTGTAGCAGGAGAACAGAGAATAAAGGGGTGAAGCCAGAAGCCTGTTGGAGTGATGGGGGGACTCTAGAATTCAGAATAGAAGGGAAGTCAGTGCCGGGCGCGGTGACTCACGCCTGTAATCCCAGCACTTTGGGAGGCCGAGGCGGGTGGATCACTTGAGGTCAGGATTTGGAGACCAGCCTGGCCAATATGGCAAAGCCCTGTCTACTAAAAATACAAAAATTAGCTAGGGGTGGTGGCGTGCACCTGTAATTCCAGCTACTTGGGAGGCTAAGGCAGGAGAATCTCTTGAACCTGGAAGGCAGAGGTTGCAGTGAGCAGAGATCACACCACTGCATCCCTGCCTGGGCAACAGAGCAAAACTCTATCTCAAAAAAAAGGAAGGAGATCAGGTTGGAATCAACACTCCCAGGCCATGTTAAGGTGTCAGAGATGCTGTGGCTGCCAAGAAAATGTGGACAAGTGAGGGGGTCAGTTTGAGACTTGGGTTACTAGGTTCTGGACAGAAGTTTCTGGGACATGTCTCATCCAGTTGCAAATATGGATTTAGAGAGTGGAGCCTGCACGTCCCCAGCCTGGAGTTGTAGTTTGGAGGAGGAGATGGCTGAGTTGTTGTGCTAGGTGTGGAGGAACAGTGGTGACCCCTGCCCCAGCCTGTCCTCCCTGCCCACCACCAAGCCCCCGGAGCTGATGCCAGCTGGGCTTTGCTGCTCGCCCTGCAGCTGATGCTCCCCCGGCCCCCATTGCAAAAGATGAGCAGCTGATTGGCTAATGGAGTCCTTCTGGAAGGAGTGAGAGCATTGTCAGGCACTCTGGACGCAGCGCTGGGCCTGGCCCATTCTGGGGTGGGGGAGGCCTTTTGTCGCCTTCCTGTTATTTCCGTCCTTGCCTGCTGCAGGCAGGGGAGGGACAGATGCCCTCTTGGGAGTTAGGAATGGCCTGCCTCCTGGAGCCACTGTCCTCTAAAGTCATTCTGGATTAGCCAGTGGGATTGGTGCAGCACAGCAGGCAGCAACTCTGGTGGCCACAGGGCCACAACAGACCCTCTTTGCACTGCCCCATAGCAGAACCATCTCCTTGGGCAGCTGACACACAGACAAAAATCTGTCTCTATCACTCTCTGTCTCTCTGTAAGTGTTTCTCTCTCTCTCTCTCTCCCCTCCCTTCTCTTATCTAGCCCTCTCTTCTCTCGCCTCCCACCTCCCCTCTCCCCCTCTCCCGACTTCAGCACTTTGCATCACGCTTGAATCAGTTGGAATCAGCCAGGGCAGCCATAAATGGCAGCGTGCAGCCTGCAGGGCATGAGCTTGGTTCACTGTCTCTCCCAGTTACTGCAGCCTGGCCGGGCCCCTCAGCTTGGCCTCCGGGGCACCCTGGTCCTAGGCTCCTGGCACTGAGGAGGCTGTCAGGAGGCACGTCCCCTTTGCCTTCCCCCTCCTGCCTCCACCTCCTCCATGGGAGGGAAAAGCTGAATTAGAAAATTATCCCAGAACATGACATTAAAACGTGGTCTCTATTCAGTCATGAAATGCTGAGGCTCTAGTCAGTGAAGTGATGGAGCTTGGACTCAGCCCAGCCTGCCCTGAGAACCAACCAGGGTGACGCCAGCTGCCTGTCTCAGTTCACTCTTTCCATGAAATTGATTGACTTTCATCAGAAACATGATGTATTCGTTTGCCAGGGCTGCTACAACAAAACGCTACAGACTGGGCACCTCCAGCAACAGACGTTTCTTTTCCCAGAATTCTGCAGACTGGAGGGCCAAGTTCAAGGTGTCCGCAGGTTTGGGTCCTCCTAAGCCCTGTCCCCCTGGCTTGCAGTTGGCCTCCTTCTCTGCATCCTCACATGGTCTTTCCTCTGTGCACTCATAACCCTTGTGTCTCTGTGTGTGTTCAAGTTTCCTCTTATAAGGAAGCAGTCCTTGGGTGAGGCCCACCCTAATGGCCTCATTCTAACCTAATCACCTCTTTAAAGGCCGTGTTTCCCAATAGAGTCAGGCTGAGAGGTAGTTGGGGCTAAGGCTTCAGCATATGAATTGGGGCGTGGAACACAGTTCAGCCCATGAGCCAAGTAGCCTGAACACTCCTGGGACCAAGGGCATGGACAGGAACTCCGCAGTGATGAGGGCCTTGGGTGAGGTTTGAGTCAGCGCTCGAGCAGCTGCTCTGTTCTGTTTCCTTTAAGACCCCAGGAAGGATCAGCTGCATACTCTGTTGGGTTCCTGCCGCCTCCAGGAAATGACCCTGGTTGCGCCCAGCATGGCACAGCTGCCTCATGGTGGGAAGGACTCAGACCATGAGACCCTGGAGAGATTGCCTTTGGCCGGCCGCACCTTTACTGATTCATTCAACGCTGAGCTGAAGACCAGATGCCTTTAGCATCGCAGTTTGGGCCTTTACCATCTCTCCCCGGAGCTCCGTACCCTCTTCTCATAGTTCCTCCTGCCTCTTCTCTTGCCCCTATTGCGATCCTCCCACCTCAGTCTCCCAAGTGTGCTCTCATTCTGTTTGTCCCTATTTATTTTTTTGTTTGTTAAAAAAGTTTGTATTGATACCTGTTTTTTATTTTTATTTATTTTTTTAGAGGCAGGGTCTCCCTCTGTCACTCAGTTGGAGTGCAGTAACACCATCATAGCTCACTGCAGCCTCAAACTCCTGGCCTCAGGCGATCCTCCCACCTCAGCCTCCCAAGTGTCTGGGGCTACAAGCACATGCCACCACCCCGGCTAATTTGTTAACTTTTTGTAGAGATGGGGGGAGGTCTCACTCTATTGCTCAGGTCGGTATCGAACTCCTGGCCTCAAGCGACCCTCCCACCTCGGCCTCCCACAGTACTGGCATTACAGGTGTGAGCCACCACGCCCAGCCTTGTTTGTCCCTGTTCGAAAGCTTCAGGTGGTTTCTCACTTCCTGAAGAATGAAACCAAACGCTTTAGTGTCCTGTATACAATCTCTGTGGTTGCAGACCCTGCATTTCTACGCAGTTTCTTTCTTTCTTTTTGTATTTTTAGTAGAGACGGGGTTTCTTTGTGTTAGCCAGGATGGTCTCAATCTCCTGACCTCATGATCCACCCACCTCGGCCTCCCAAAGTACTGGGATTACAGGCAAGAGCCACCGCACCTGACCTCTTCCTTTTTTTCTTTTTGAGACAGAGTCACGCTCTGTCACCCAGGCTGGAGTGCAGTGGCACAATCTCGGCTTACTGCAACCTCTGCCTCCCGGGTTAAAGAGATTCTCCTGCCTCAGCCTCCCGAGTAGCTGGGATTACAGGCATGCACCACCACGCCCAACTAATTTTTGTATCTTTTTAGTGGAGGTGGGGGGGGTCTCACCATGTTGGCCAAGCTGGTCTTGAACTCCTGGCCTCAAATGATCCACCTGCCTTAGTCTCCCAAAGTGCTGGGATTACAGGCAATGAGACACCACACCTAGCCTCTGCACACTATTTCTGACCACGTCACACCCACCCTGCAATCATACCCAAGTCTGTAGAGTCACTGGAAGAGCTGAGGTGTTCCGTGCCTCCATGGCTTTACATGGGCTATACACTCCGCCCAGATGCCCTTCTCTCTGCATCTGCCTGGCAAGTCTATCTTGGACCCAGCGTGACTTTCTCATCCACTCTAAGGCCTTCCCTGCTTCCCGCAGACACAGCTGAGCTCCTTTCCTCCAGGCCCCCACCATGCACATTCCTGAAAACATAGCTGCAAACTTGAATGTGCCAAAGTGGAAGGAAAGACAGACATGCCATGAGGGAGGCACGAAGGTGAAATCCTTAGTGCCAGCTCTCCGTTGGGCACAGCCTTAGACAATGGAGCTCTGGTATTTCGCATGAGGGTTAGCATTATCCCTTCCCATCCCGTTGCACACACACCTGAGGCTGAAGAGCCACCCCTTGCAGAAGGGTTTGTGTCTTTGTCTCCATTGCACTGTGTCTGAAACCGGCACTTCTTACTACTGGAGTTAGCACTTTCACTTTTCTATTGTGTACATACTTTTATAAAATCAGGGCAAAATGAAATCAACACTGGTGTTTTTTTTGTTTTGTTTTTGAGATGGAGTTTCGCTCTTGTCGCCCAGGCTAGAATGCAATGGCGTGATCTTGGCTCACTGCAACCCCCGCCTCCCAGGTTCAAGTGATTCTCCTGACTCAGCTTCCTAAGTAGCTGGGATTACAGGCACCTGCCACCACACCCAGCTAATTTTTTGTATTTTTTAGTAGACACAGGGTTTCACTATGTTGGCCAGGCTGGTCTCAAACTCCTCACCTCAGGCAATCCACCCACCTCAGCCTCCCAAAGTGCTGGGATTACAGGCATGAGCCACCATGCCCGGCCCCCATTATTTTTTTAAAAAGTAAAACGCCACAGCCGGGAGCAGGGAGGCTGAGGCAGGCGGATCCCTTGGGCCCAGGAGTTCAAGACCAGCCTCGGCAACATGGCAAAACTTCATCTATACCAAAAATAAACAAATGAGCCAAGCCTCGTGGCCTGTGTCTGTAGTCCCGGGTACTAGGAAAGCTGTGATAGGAGGATTGACGGAGCCTGGAAGGTCAAGGATGCAGTGAGCTGAGATTGCATCACTGTAACCCCAGCCTGGGTGACGGTAAGACCCTGTCTCAGTAATAACAATAATAATAATTGGAATTCATTCAGTTATTATTAGTATATTCTCTAAAAGCCTAACAAGTTACCCACATAAAAGAATGTTATTTCCAGTAGAAGCCCAGGTGTAAGGCTCTGGGGTGCCTTCGTGGGGTGCAGTTTGAGAACCACTCTAAAAATAACGTTCCATGGCTATCCAACCCTTGACTTCGGTGGAGCTGAAATTTGATGCAGGCAAATTTGAGATGTTCTTGGCCTGCAAAGGGTGAATATGGTGAGTGGTAGACAGGAGAGGTGTCAGTGGACGGTGGACACGGTGGACCAGGGGCTGTGGGAGTTGGAATGGAGCGGCTCTCAGGCAGGGTGGAACGGCCTCAGGACAAGCACACGGTGGGAAGGGGCCTCTCCAATGAGCCTCTCCACCCGGGCCCACTCTAGGCCGCTCACTGCTCTGGGCCCATGCCCATCCAGATAAGTAGATGGAAGGGGGAGGGTTTGACTGCCCCAGCTGGGGCCACAGGATTCAAGGGACAACTTCCAAAAGAATAGGGGATTTCTGCACAGACAAAAAACAAAATAAATGGCCAATTCAGCAGTGTTTTCAAACTTTTTTTTAATTAGGTGTCACTATAAGAAAGAAATTTTAAATTACCTCCTGTATATAAAGTCACACAACTACACCAGAAGTTTTTTGTTGTGTTGTTATTTTGTTGTCTTTTGTTTGAGACAGGCTTTCACTCTTTCACCTAGGCTGGAGTGCAGTGGTGTGATCCCGGCTCACTGCAGCCTTGACCTCCTGGGCTCAAGTGATCCTCCCACCTCAGCCTCAGCTGGGTCCACAGGCACATCCCACCATGCCCAGCTAATTTTTGTAATTTTTTTGTAGAAATGAGGTTTTGGCCGGGCGCAGTGGCTCACGCCTGTAATCCCAGCACTTTGGGAGGCCGAGGCGAGCGGATCACAAGGTCAGGAGATTGAGACCACCCTGGCTAACACGGTGAAACTCCGTCTCTACTAAAAATACAAAAAAAATAGCCAGGCGTGGCGGTGGGCGCCTGTAGTCCCAGCTACTCAGGAGGCTGAGGTGTGAACCCGGGAGGCGGAGCTTGCAGTGAGCCGAGGTTGCGCCACTACACTCCAGGCTGGGTGACAGAGCAAGACTCCGTCTCAAAAAAAGAGAAAGGAGGTTTTGACATGTTGCCCAGGGCGGTCTCAAACTCCTGTGCTCAAGCAGTCCGCTTACCTCAGCCTCCCAAAGTGCTGGGATTACAGGCGTGAGCCACAGCGCCTGGCCTCGTCTTCTGTTTCATTCTGGGATACAGGGGTGTCCCCAGAGTCTTAGTGCAGTTGTAATAACTT
This sequence comes from Rhinopithecus roxellana, assembly GCF_007565055.1. Lineage (NCBI taxonomy): Eukaryota > Metazoa > Chordata > Mammalia > Primates > Cercopithecidae > Rhinopithecus > Rhinopithecus roxellana. The sequence goes on along the minus strand of NC_044567.1, from coordinate 63,663,093 downwards.
CAGATGTTTAAATGTACAAATCTACAGAACATCAGTTGAATATTTACTTATTTCAATTTCTTTTCCACTTGGTTTCCTGACAGTCAAGTGCTAGATTTTTCATTTTAATTCTCTGCATGTGCCAGTGTCTGGATGGACAGGCAGGCAAAGGAGCCCTTACCTGGGTTCATTGACCTCCCTTGAGGTCAGTGGACTGATTGACCTCCCTTGAGGTCACATGTGCACCAAATCCAGTTCTTTAGAACATGGTGATGCTGGAATCACCAGTGTTATCCTTTCCTGTTGCTGACCAACAGTCGGTAAAAGGTTTTTCGAAGTTTGAAAACCAACTAGAGCCATGTACCGCACTGGGGGGATATTGTAAGAATCTGAGTAAGAGACATCAAGGTATTTAAAATGTAAATAACCTTTCAAGTGTCATTTTTTTGGTACATTTGTAGTATCTATACTTCTGAAGTTATTAAAGCTTCAAAATTCACCAAGACTTTGGTGGCCCATTTTTTTTTTTTTTCTTTTTTCCCACAATACTAGTAAGGCCTTCTCATTTGCTTTCCTGACCCATCAATGGGTCACGACCACAGCTTTTTAAAAAATCAGACTTCCAGGCCAGGCATAGTGGCTCACACCTGTAATCCCAGCACTTTGGGAGGCCAAGACGGGCGGATCACCTGAGGTCGGGAGTTCAAGACAAGCCTTACCAACATGGAGAAACCCCATCTCTACTAAAAATACAAAAATTAACCAGGTGTGGTGGCACATGCCTGTAGTCCCAGCTACTCGGGAGGCTGAAGCTGGAGAATTGCTTGAACCCGGGAGGTGGAGGTTACAGTGAGCCAAGATTGCGCCAGTGCACTCCAGCCCGGGCAGCAAGAGTGAAACTCCATCTCAAAAAAGAAAAAGAAAATCAGAATTCCAAAGTCAAGTATGATTTCGTGTGTGTGTGTGTGTGTGTGTGTGTGTGTGTGTGTGTGTGTGTGAGAGACAGGGTCTCATTCTTGCCCAGGCTGGAGTGCAGTGGCACCCCCATGGCTTACTACAGCCTCAACCTCTTGGGCCCCAGCGACCCTCCTGCCTTGGCCTCTCAAAGTGCTGTGATTACAGGTGTGAGCCCCTGTGCCTGGCCCAAAATCTAAATGTTTACCAGCCTCTCTCTGGTCAGGAGGGCTTGGGCACGTCAGCTGATACCGGGTCCTCTGGGGATACGGATCTGCCCCGGCTCACGGACTCCTCGCGCTGGATTGCAATTATTTGTTTGTCTTTCCTACTGGACCACGAGCTCCATAAGGCAGGGACTGTGCTCATTGTTGCTGTTGTTTATCATTTAATCTTTGTGTCCCTAGCACATAATAGGAGAACTGGCCTCCTGTCTATTCTTGATATTGGGCTTATTTCTGGGGCCCTGCCCTGAATAGGTCAGTGGCTGTTTGTCAGTCATTAAAGAAAGACATCAACCATGAGAAAAACCAACTGTTTTTCTGTCCATGCACATAACACTCCACAGAGCCCTTCACTTCTGATACCGAATATGCAGCCCGCCCCACCCCTACAACCAGTACATTCTCCAGCCACCCAGACGCCAAGTGTGTGTCCTCCACTTCAACCCTGACCCTAACTCCCCGGAATCAGGGCAGACCCCACAGGTCAGGGCCCAGTCCCACAGACTGCCCTCCACTTCGGGGGCCCATCACACGTATCAGGTCCCCTCATTCCTCACACTTTGGTCCTACTTGGCTACAACTCAGGGGTTCCATGAACCCCTCCTCAAGTTCAGTACTTGCTATGGCATCCCACAGAGCTCAGGGAAACACTTCTGTTAACTGGTTTATTAGAAAGGAAATGATAAAGGCTACAGATGAACAGCCAGATGGAGGTACCTAAGTAGAGTGAGGTCCAGTAGGTCCTCAGTGCAGGAGCTTCTGTCCCCATGGAGTTGGGGTACACCACCCTCCGTGCACGGGAGTGCATTCAGCAGCCTAGAGGCTCTCCAAACCCTATGGGGATGTTGACGGAGGCCTCATCACATAGGCGTCATTGATTCTTAACTCAGTCTCCAGCTCCTCTCCAGTCTCTGGAGGAAGCTGGGCAGGGGTGGGGCTGAAAGTTCCAAGCTTCTCATTGCAGCTTAATCTCTCTGGTGATCAGCCCACCCAGGAGCCCACCAGGAGTCACCTCATTAGAACAAAAGACACTCCTATCACCCAGGAAATTCCAACGGATTTAGGAGCTCTGTGCCAGGGACTGAGATCAAAACCAAATGTTAGAACAAAACATGCTCCTAGCACCCCTGTAACTTAGGAAATTCAAGGGATTCAGGAGCTCAGTGTCAGGGCTGGACATGGTGGCATGCACCTGTGATCCCACTCTGGAGGCAGAGGCAGGAGGATCGCTTGAGCCCTGGAGGTTGAGACTGCAGTGAGCTGTGATTGTACCACTGCACTCCAGTCTGGGTGACAGAGCAAGACCCTGTCTCAAAAGACAAACAGACAAAATAAAAACTGTGTCAAGAACTGGGGGCAGAAACCAAATATATATATATATATAGGATGTTACAGTCATTCTTTCTACTTTTTTTTTTCCAAGTGATCCTTCTGCCTCAGCCTCCTGAGTAGGTGGGATCACAGGTGCGTGCCGCCTATGCACGGCTAATTTTTAAATTTTCAGTAGAGGCAAGGTGTGTACTATGTTACCAGGCTGGTCTCGAACTTCTGGGCTCAAGCCGCCCTCCCACCTCGGCCTCCCAAAGTGCTGAGATTGCAGGCATGAGCCCCCACACCTGGCCTCTTACTTTTTCTTTTTTTTCCCTCTTTTTTAGAATATATAAGAAAATAAAGAAAAAATGGGGTCTTTGGATCTCACTGTCCAAAGACACCATTAGCATTTAAATATATTCAGTCATTCATGCATATTAATGGAAAGTCCAAATTATACTGAAATGTATAAGATGGAAAGGAAAAGCTGCCCCCCAGTCTCCTCTCCCGAGAGGTAGTCACTGCTGACGGTTTCTCGTGGGCCCTTCCGGAAAACAAACCTCTTCTCTGCACATGCATCCCCTTCCACTTTGCCACTTACAGCAAGATGACTGTGCTGCTCACACCGGGCTGCTGCTTGCATTTTTCCCTCAATGTATCTTGATGCACTTTTCACATCAGTACCTATCAACGCCTCCTGTTTTTTTTTTTTTTGTTTTTTTTTTTTCTTTTTTTAAGATGGAGTCTTGCTGTGTCACCCAGACTAGAGTGCAGCAGCACGATCGCGGCTCACTGCAACCTCTGCCTCCTGGGTTTAAGCGATTCTCCTGCCTCAGCCTCCCGAGTAGCTGGAATTAAAGGCACCTGCCACAATACCGGGCTAATTTTTGTGTGTTTTCAGCAGAAACAGTGTTTTGCCATGTTGGCCAGGCTGCTCTCGAACTCCCAACCTCAGGTGATCCACCCACCTCGGCCTCCCAAAGTTCTGGGATTACAGGTGTAAGCCACTGTGCCCAGCCCCCAGTTCTGTTTTTTCAACTGCACACTGTCAGAGTCATTATATAAAAATCCTGATGGACATTTCTCCAGTCTGGAGCAGATCCCTAGAAGTGAGTTTGCTGTGTCAAATGGAGTGGCTCCTCTTCCTGCCCTCTGAAGAGGCCTGCCTACCCCAGCCTCAGCCACAAAGATACTTTGCTGTGCAAAATTTGGGAAATGTCAGGACACTCAAGCACCACTTCGCCATAGATAGCACTGAGTCTCTGTGTACAAACTGCTAAACGGGGAAGAGACCCTGTCGCCTGCACAGCTCCCCCCAGGTGGCATTTTGTGCAGTCAAGAAAGTCTCTCAAGCCAGGCACAGTGGCTCACTCCTGTAATCCCAACACTTTGGAAGACCAAGGCAGGCGAATCACCTGAGGTCAGGGGTTCGAGACCAGCCTGGCAAACATGGTGACACGCCATCTCTACTAAAAACACAAAAAAATTAGCGGGGCTTGGGTGGCGGGCGCCCATAATCCCAACTACTCAGGAGGCTGAGGCAGGAGAATCGCTTAAACCCAAGAGGCAGAGGTTGCAGTGAGCTGAGATCGCGCCACTGCACGCCAGCCTGGGCAACAAGAGCCAAAACTCTGTCTCAAAAACTAACTCAGAAAAAAACAAAAAACAAACAAAAAGTCACTCAGAGGAGCTCAAGACCCCTCTGGGTTTGCCACTAACGACCCACCATGGGGCTTGGAAAAACTTCGCCTCCCAGCACAGCTCAGTATTTTGTCAGGAGCCTCCCCGTGAGCGGCCAGCGCTGGCTGGGCTCCGTGGATCAGCCGGGGCTACTCATTCATTCATTTCCACATCTACCCACTGGGCTTCCAAGTTGAAGTTCCTGGGGCCCCGTGTCCCCTCCCCACGACCTTCAATCCCACAGAGCCCATGGGCACGGCACGTCACTCTCATCCTCTGACATTCCTGCAAGCTGAAGTCACTTCTTCCTTCCACCAAGGCCATCCCGGGCCATTCCTCCAATCATCTGTTTATTGTGTCTCTGTGTGGGAGAGAACTGGCTGAAGAGGTGGGGCTCCAGTTTTGGGAACATGGACACTGAGGGAGTTGGGGATGGAAAACAACATAGAAGGAAGCAAAGCCAGAGGCTGTGATGGCCATGCTGCCTGGCCCTGGCCCCAGATACCCCAGCCGGCTTTTCTCTTGCACCCTTTGTCTACTCACCGCAGCGACACAGTGGCAGTCCCGGGCCCACATCTCCAAATGGCATGCAGATGCCTCAACAGGCACCCACCTGGGAAAGACCAAGGCCGAGGGCTCGGGATCACAGTCAGGAACATGCCTCAGCTCAGTATTTGTGAGCCGAGTCACCTTGGTCCATCATTTGTGCACAGCCCCCCCCCGCTGGTTGACCGTGACCACAGGGCAGGCACTGCTGCAGGGCATGGACAGGCTGGCCCTTCGAGGCCCTCCTCTGTCTCCCCTACCTTCTGCCCCCTCCCCCACCATTTCCCGTCACCCAGTCTGTGCCAAGGGCACTGACCCTGTCCTTGTCTTGCAGAAAGAGGAGCAGGACTTGGATGGTGAGACGGGCCCATCATCGGCAGGGCCTGTGGAGGACGACGGTGAGTGGGACCTCTGTGCTCATGAGGGGGCCTGACCGTGTCCGGGGTGATCTGTGCCCTGCTGGGGATCCCAGGAGCTGGGGTTCAAGTGCCAGGGGGAGGGATGGGGTGGGACAGTGGCCTGAGTGGGGCACTGAGAGGTGGAGTCGCACCATGGATGTCCCTGCCCTGGCCTGCCGGTAGCCCTCCCTCACGCCCCCTTGGACTTTGGGGTTTGGCTTTCCCATCCCAGGGGCCCCTCTTGAGAACACACTATGCGCCCTGCCCGGCTCTGTCCCGCGCTGCCTCCTAACTCCCCTCTTGTGACCACACTGTACATTTCACGATTCTCTCCAAACATCTCTGACCTATTTTACTGAGACGAAAACCACTCACACGGCCTCCCCCGTGCCTTCTTCGTAATGAAGGCCCCGGGAGGGGACACGCCTGCTTTCTGAGCAGCTCTGGCTAACTAGCCACAGGCCCCAGCCATGAGACTGAGAGGAGAAAGGGAGTGGCCGAGAACAGGGGAGACACTGCCAGATCTGACCCGGCCAGGACAGACAGAGGCGGAACAAAACTGCGGAGTGGCTTCTGCTGGGTCCGTCCGCTTATTTCTCTAAAAGAGAAAGTGGAGGCAGACATGCAGGATGTCAGCGTTTGTTGCCTCTGTATGGCAAGCACAGGGAGGATTAGTGCTTTCTGCATTTTTGTATGTTTGAAATATTTCATAATTTTAAAAAAGCAAGACTGTTGCTGTGACCTTAACTCGGCTGCTGGCAGGAGCAGTGGAAAGAGTTTCAGGAATGCAGGAACCAGCTCCTGCGGGCAGGCTGGGCTGGAGTGCAGAGCTTCCCCTGAGGCCGTGCCTTGGTTTCCATCAGCACAGCCTGGAGCAGGAGGGGAGACTGAAGCTTGGGTGCAGGCGGTGGACTGCAGGTGGGGACATTAGTCCCTTACCAGGAAGGACCCTTGGTCCCTGCTTTTGGGGACGGGGGACTCACTGCAGCCGTGGCCCTGGCATCTGTCCCTGCCACGTGGCCCGAGGCAGCTGAAGGGATGCAGGGATCCTGTTAGTGACTTGGGGACACGGGAGGGAGGCTCGCAGATCCCTCTCCCTGGCGTAGCTGCCAGAGGGCCCAGCCCCCCAGGGCTGTCACCAGCCTCCCTCCTTATCTGCACCACTGCGCCTGCACATCCCCCACCCCTGGCGCCTCCTGCCACCTTAGCCTCCTGCCATCTCTAGCAAGGCAGGGAAAGGAAAGGTTTATGGCTCCAGCTGTTGGAAGACTGTGTGAGCAGCCCCCAGCCCCTCTGCAGTAGGAGGCAGCCTCAGAGGCTAATTGATTAGTGTCGCTAAAATGACTTCCCTGAGCGACTGGTGGATTCACAGGAGACTGGAGGAAGAAACCTCCCCCGTCCCTCGGAGGCTGTCACATTGAACCCTCCTGGCCTAGGAAAATTGGATGTGCTGCCTGGTGCACTGCATGTGATTGAGTGAAATCCTTTTCAAGCCGTTTGTTCTGTCTGGCTCAGAAAACAAAACTAATCAGACTTGCCCCATAAATTGAAACCTAAGACTGGGGCCAAGCTGGCAGGATTTTGTATGTTTTATTTTTGGGAGGGGTGTTGGAGGGATACTGGAGTCTCACTCTGTTGCCCAAGCTGAAATGCAATGGCATGATCTTGGCTCACTGCAACCTCCGCCTCCCAGGTTCAAGCTGTTCTCCTGCCTCAGCCTCCTGAGTGGCTGGGATTACAGGCATGTGCCACCACGCCCAGCTAATTTTTGTATTTTTAAAAGAGGCAGGGTTTCACCATGTTGCCCAGGCTGGTCTTGAATTCCTGGCCTCAAGTGATCCACCTGCCTCGGCCTCCCAAAGTGTTGGGATTACAGGCGTGAGCCAGTGCACCCAGCCAGATGTTTGGGTTTTTTTTTTTTTTTTTTTTTTTTTGAGACGGAGTCTCGCTCTGTCGCCCGGGCTGGAGTGCAGTGGCCGGATCTCAGCTCACTGCAAGCTCCGCCTCCCAGGTTTACGCCATTCTCCTGCCTCAGCCTCCCAAGTAGCTGGGACTACAGGCGCCCGCCACCTCGCCCGCTAGTTTTTTGTATTTTTTAGTAGAGACGGGGTTTCACTGTGTTAGCCAGGATGGTCTCGAACTCCTGACCTCGTGATCCGCCCGTCTCGGCCTCCCAAAGTGCTGGGATTACAGGCTTGAGCCACCGCGCCCGGCCGATGTTTGGGTTCCGAATTCACATCTAGAATCTTCTTCCTCTCACCCTGAGAGCCCCCCGCCTCCCCGTCGGTCCGCATCAGCCTATCTGGTAGCATGAGGGCTGCAAGCTAGAGGGGAGGGGCCTGGCTTTTCGGGGTATTGGACAGGATGTGGAGGGACAGAGAGGGCAGCACTTCCAGAATAGCAGCTGAGGATCTCTCTACACCTCCCTCACTGGGTCCTTTAGTTAGTGGAGGTCGATAAGAGGCCAGCCAGCTCTGCCTGATACTTGCTGGATTCAGGAACCAAGAGGTTGCTCCCCCACGAGGCTTTTCCCTCTGGGAGGTCAGCTTTTCTCTCCTCACCGTGGCTTATGCGCCCGGAGCCTGTGTCCACTCCAGGCCACAGGTCCCGGCTTCCTCTGTGCCCACCACCTACCCATCCATGTGCCCTCTTCAGGCCTCAAGATCTGTCTCTTTTTTGCAGGCAGCGATGGGGTGTCTGCCCTCGGGGACTGGCAAATCAGGCTCTGCCTCTTCAGCAGTACACAAGTCAGACCCGCCGTGGCAAATCCCGCATCCCTGGCCTGGCCGCTGTGGGCTGCCTGGATGCGTGTTTTCTGATTTCCAGTAGCCACAGGGGTTGGGGGGACGACACAAGCCTCCCCACATGCAGGCAAGCGCGGGGCGTGTTCTGAGATGAGCTGTGCTCTGCTTGCTGGAGCTGTTGCCTGTGAGCTCAGTAGCCGAGAGGACCCGCTGGGCAGGGCCAGGGCAGGCAGCGCACTGCAGATGCCGGGACGGACGCGGCATCTGGAGACAGCCGTGGACTAGGAGCAGGACTGCTTTCTCTCTGGTTGTCTCGTTGTAGGATTTAAGGGAAAGCTATGGAATGAGGAGGGGTATAGGCGCTGGGGTGAGATGTCTCTGACAGCCGGATACGGCCTCTGCTTGAGGTCTTCCTTTTTAAACCTAGGGAAAGGGGGCCAGGGTTTGTGGGGGCCCAGCCTCTACAGCACTCCCTGGCATTGACCGGGTCCCCTCTCCGCAGGAGAAGGCTTCTCCTTCAAATACAGCCCTGGGAAGCTGAGGGGAAACCAGTACAAGAAGATGATGACCAAAGAGGAGCTGGAGGAGGAGCAGAGGTAAGCTGCAGCCCCTTTGCTGGTACCTGGCGGGCTCTGAGGGGAGGGGGGTGCCCCCTGAGCCCTTCATGTTCTGCCTCTTGGCAGAAGGGCGCAGAAAGGAGGTGGGGCTCCTACAAACTCTGCCCAACCACTGCCCCACCTTCCCAGTTTAGTTCTTTCCTGCCCTGGTCAGCCAGGCTCGTGTGCCCCTGGAACCCCTCCCTGGCACTGACCAGGAGAAGGTCACTGGTGATGGGGGACACAGAGCCCATTTACTGAACCCCCCACCCTCTCCACACCCCACTGCTCCTATCTAAAGAAATCAGACACCAGGAAAGCGCCTAGAGCAGACCTGGCTGTCACTCACACACGGAGTCCCCAGCAGAGCTGATTTCTTGATTTCTCCTTCGAGACACAGTGCATTCTTGGTGCCCATCATTCAGCGGCCTCCCAGGCTGGCGCCTGCAGCAGCGCCTTGTAGCTCCGGGCGGTGCAGCTGTGGCTTCTCGTTGTTGGAACTGGCTCCCCCTTCCCATGTGGACACCCCCTGCACACCCACTGGGCTCCCCTCCACATTTTCCCTCCACTCCATCCTGCCGGGTGGGGAAGGGGTGCGTTGGGTGCAGTGGGACAGCTAGGGAGGCCTCGGCAGACGGACAGTCATTTGCAGAGGGACAGTTGTTTGCACCAGGCCCGGCAGGCTCCTGGTGCTCACTCACATTGCTGCCCTTCTGCAGCGCGGCCTGGAGTCCTAGGTGGTAGCTGTGCCACTTTCCAAGCCTGGTGACCCAGAGCAGCTCGTGGGAGTCACCCCCTACTTGTCAGCAGAAGCCAGCAGTCTAGGGTCTGAGCGGAAGGGGAGGTTTATGATTTTGGAATCAGAACTCAACCGCCCTTTCATGACTGCGTGCAAGGCCACCCACCAGGCAGCCTTCTAACCTCAGAGCTGCTCTGCTGGTGACAGGCCCTGTCTCCCCTCCCGGTGCTGGCATCAGCTCTCTCGACCCTCAGCAGGAAGGCTCTTCACCCGGGCTGGGTGGGGGGTGGGCAGTGTAAGCACAGCCAGGAGAAAGAGCCCTGGCAGGAGCCCCAAGTCCTCAGGTGCTGAGGATGCCGCCTCTTGGCATGACCAGGTTTGCTGCATTTATATTTCAGGATTGAGCTGACCTCTGACCTCACTTCCCTGTAGCAAGTTGCTTAGGTCCTGAGCCACAAATATTCTTGCAAATCCTTTTGGTAAGGACACTGATTTCTTAGACAAGTGGCGCTCCCCTCCTACTGCGTGCTAACATGCTCCCAACACCACTGACGCGGCCTCAACCTCTCCTCCTCCATCGCCTTCATAACCGATTAATACATTTCCCACCTGAGCCTTTCTCATTCTTCTCAAGCACGAGGAATCACTGGCAGAAAAGGCCCCGTCTGGGGGCAGAGGTTCCTGGAGGGGAGTTAAGTCCCTGAGTTCCTAGAGGCGGCCTAATGGGCCGGTGGATTGGGGTGCTAGTGCCCCCTTGCAAGGCTGGGAGAACTGTCACCCTAGGACCTCAGGCTTTGGGAATGTGGATGTCGTCACCCTGCAGCCTTGGGTCTCACCCTGAGAAGGTGAGGCAGCTTCTGCACAGTGCACAGCAGATACCCTGACAGCGGTCCATGCTCCCAAGCTGTGAGACAGGCAGGTTCTTATGATCAGGGCAAGGATTAGCAGACGACAGCCGGGCCACATCTGATCCCCCACCTGCCTGTGTCATGTGTCAACCCAGCGTGGCAGGAACAGCAACACCCATTTTCCTGTGGTCTGTACCCCTTTGTGCCACAGTGGCCGAGGTGAGTCACTGCAGCAGAGACCACACACTCCCCCAAATCTAAATAGTATCTGGCTCTTTGCAGAAAAAAGTTGCAGTCCCTGGACAGAGGCTAGAGGGGGCTGGACACAACTGCCAGCCCTTGAAGGTCCCTGGGGACAGAGGCTGCTCGGGCAGATGGATCTGGAGGGCCTCTTAGAACAAGAAAGACCAGGCCTCAGGCTAGGGGTGAAACTGCCACTACCACCCACGTCCAGAGCTGGGACCTTGGCAGTGGGGAGGGAAAATCCCTTCCCCTTATTTTCAGAGAGTAGACCCTTTGCTGCCCATCCCTCCCCACTGGATCTTTGGAGGTCTCTAGACCACCAACCCACACTTGGCTGTTCCGTGGGATCGAGACTGTGCCTGAGGTGCTGCTCCTGGGACGAGGGAAGACTCCTTGACTCCTCTGCGCTCTGCAGTTACCACTTTGCTGCCCTGAATTGAGAAGGAGGGGCCGGAGGACTTCTTGGGGCAGGACTGGAGTTCACGTTCATTCCCATCACTGCCCAGCCCGCATGCTCCCTGTGGCTCCCAGGCATGCTGGTGGCATCTGCTTGCTCCCCACACCTCTGCCCCCTGCATGTGGTCGCCCCTCGCAGCACTGCGTGGGGTCCCCACGGCTCCACACCACGCTGTGCTCACACGGTGATGCTTGGGGTTGCAGAGGCTGGTCAGTCTGGCTTTGGCTTTTCATCTTCAGCATGGTGGTTCTCATGGGGGTGGGGAGCGCTGGCAGCTGTGAGACAGTTCCGGTCCCAGCCGAGTCCAGGGAGCCGCCCTAGAGTCATCAGTATGAAAAATAACATGCCTGTTATTATCAAACCACTAAAACCACAGGCCAGCTAGCAGGGTGCTGTCTCTCCACCTGTCAGGTTCTGCCCTCCCAGAGGCCCTCTGTGCCTCTGATGCCTTTCCCAGCTCTTAGGGTCCACAATCGAGTTGCAGCTAAAAGCTGCATGTCCCCTGACTTTAAATTTACTGACTCAGCCAACAGATCGCATCTAGAACCTGAAGCTTTAGTGGTTGCCGGTTCCAACACTCCCCAGGAGCCTCAGTTCACAGGCTCTCCTGACAATTAGGAAGTGGGACTGGAAGCAGGAGGTCCCAAATTAGTTCCGCGACATGCTGAAGTGGGCAGTCTCATCCTTGAACTACTCACAGATCAAATTCCTTCCACCTGGGGCCAGAAAGCAGTCAGGTCTGTAAATCCAGAGGCGGCTGCTGCTTGAGATCCCTCTTGCCGTGTCTGCCCGCCTCCTTAGCTCTCCCCTCGGGCCAGAGGTTCACACACTTCATGCCTCTGGTGGCGTCCCTGGGTTCTCCTGAAGCTGCTGTCGGAGGTGCCACCTCCAGTTTCACAGTGTGGCTAGGACAGTGGGCTTGCAGGCTGGTGACAGCTCCCCTGAGCAAGAGGCCTCCTCCTCCTCCTCCCCCAGAGCTAGGGAAGCTGGCAGGGCTTGGCTGGCTTCGCAGCTTGGCAGGAGAAAGAAAAGGCACGGCTGTCAGCTCCTCTCCATCACTTCTTCCCACCTTCTGGTCTCAGAGGGAAAAGGAACCCAGGCTGTAGACTAGACTGACTCTGATAGATCAGGACCCACCCCTCCATTTGAGGTCTGCAGGGCTGTTTTGACTCCTCTGGAAATGGACATGACTCTAGAGGAAGGTGATAGTGTGATAAAACAGGGAAGGAGAGGAGGAGGCCAAGGAACCACAGCTGTGGGGTAGTTCTGGTTCTTCTATCTGATGTATGCAAGAAACAACAGAAACAATAGACCGGCCAGTGTGAATTTCCAGTTCAGGCTGGAAATGGCGTGCTGACTGTGACCACCAGGAGAGGGTGCCAGAGGGACAAGATCAGACCTGCTGCTTTCTCAGTGGTCTCAGGGCTGGCGATGTGTCTTGGTTCATAAAAGATGGGCACACTGTTGGCTCCATCTGGAAGCGTGCATCCTAGGGTGCCAATATCTCCCGAGGGGAGAAAACTCAGCCAGCGGGAATGGGAAATTATCTAGGGTGATAGGAATATTGTCAGCACAGCCACACAACCCAAGATCAGAAAGGCCCTTGGCAACTCAACTGCTCCAGTTCCTTCCTTAAGTACCCTGCAGAGGCTGAACAGGGTCTGTGGGCTGCAAGGTTCTGTGCGGGATCAAGGGGAGCTCTGCAAGCTCTGGCCAGCTTTGCGGCACAGACTGTCTTGCCGCAAGCGATGAGAAGCAAATCAGCAGTGGTTTGAGAAACCAGAGTCTAGCGCAGCTTCTGCAATTCCAAACATTCTCCTTCCTCGTCCCCATTTCCCCCTTTCCTCACCCATGGTGCAGGATGGAATGAGTAAAATAAATTATCTTTTTCTCCCCATTTCTCTTTACAGAACTGAAGAATAACGAAGTTATCCTTAGCGTCCTCCTAAAGGCTTTTCCTTTTGGCAACTTAAAAGCTTGAGAGATAAAATGGAAACCCCAGAGAGGAGTCTGGGCAGGCTCCCAGGGTGCATGCTGCCTTCATAAATCTGCTGAGCTCTAGACCCTCAATCAGGACTTGTCCTTGGCTAGCAGGATCCTGGGAACACCTTTGGCCCTGCCCTGTATAGAGATGTTCATGTCCATTTCTGTGGGTCACTTTGTTAAGCTGAAGTGTTTTAAGAGTTTGAGCTCAGACCCTGGGCTGGGGTTTTTCTTACCACTCAAACTTGCTATCCACACACCCTGCACACCTTAGATAAAACAAACATTTAAAAAGCAGAGTTCATTTTCACTCCGGTTGCTCCCATTTTGTCCTCACTGAAGCCAAACCACAAAAGACTTTGAGGAATGAGAGACAAATGAGGTAGAGCTCACCTGTGCTCACCAGCTCTGTCAGAGTGGTCAGTCGACCCCTTCCCCTGGGAACCCCACCTCTCTCTCTGGCTAGCTTGGTTGTTGGAGGTGAGGTGCCATATTGATTAGAGGGCAGCAAAGAACCAGTACCAGGAATTGACTTGACCATTCCCCTTACTTTTCATCTAGAGAAATCTTGGATTCAGCCCATTTATTGCTAAGACACCTTTTCACTGACGTTCTTACCAGCTCAGCCAAATCTCCACTCTGCTATAGCAGAAGCAATAATGTTGCTTTAAAAAGATTTCTTGACTATGCCTTTTCTTAGAAAGGTTGATAGATTAGTTGGAACTTCAGATCATCAGATCAGTCTCAGATTCATTTCTTGGAATTTTATATTTGACAGTATTTATACTATACCAAACTCATTTGCAGTTCTTAGGTTTGTTGGTTAAAACATTTTTTTTAAAGCAGTAAGTTTATAGAAAATGTTTTCATTTAATGGAAGGCTGGGGAGTGTCCAGCATCAGCCCCTATGGCATGCATTCCTGGCGGCTTTCTCCATCTGGGCCTGAAACCTTTGGTTCAGGGCTTAGGGGAGAACAGGCCACATGGCAACAGCCACACAGTCATTGCCTTCAACACAGAGCCACGGGGTGAATGGATGTACTTCTGTGTCCCCAGACAGCAATAGTCATGCCCTTGTCCAGGCTGGGATCTAATTGATACAATAGGTCGTTGACTCCCTCCCAGTAGAGCTATCTAGGTTTGTCTGGAAAATTCCCCACCATGGCTTATAGGCACCACACCTCATGTACTCCTGATGGCTTGGATCTCTGTATTCAGCCTTTGTTCAGTCCAATAAACTTTGAGTAGATGATCTCAATTACTGTGTGTTTTTTGCAGTTTGCTTTGTTTAAAAAAAAAAAAAATCCCTTTTGAACCTATTAAAGTTTGACTTCTCTTTCACTTTGATGCCTCTTACTCTGCAGCAGAGTACAAAGCCATACATCCACCCTGCTAAAAATACGCAGTCACCACAGCTGTCTAAACCACATGACATGATCTGTGTTCACTCAGGGACATGCGGATTGTCCACAGAGCTCAGCACACCCTTTCTGTTCATAGGAACTCCTCTGTCTTCTTTTCTTGAGACAGGGCCTCCGTCTGTCGCCCAAGCTGGAATGCAGTGGTAGCAGTCACAGAGCTCACTGTGGCCTTGACCTCCTGGGCTTAAGTGATCCTCCCGTCTCAGCCTCCTAAGTAGCTGGGACTACAGGTGCTCACCACCATGCCTGGCTAATTGTTTTATAGAGACAGGGTCTGACTATGTTGCCCAGGCTGGTCTCAAACTCCTGGGCTCAAGTGATCTTCCCATCTTGGCCTTGTAAAGCGCTAGGATTACAGGCATGAGCCACTGCACCTGACCCTCTTCCTTCTTACAGGAGGCACAACGCACACATCATAGGCTGCTGCTTCTCAGACAGGGGAACCAACTGTAGACACAACTTTCCCAGAGGACAAGGGAGGCTGAGAAGTGGGGCTTCAGTATTTCAACTGCTAGATGCTGCTCTAGACAGAAAACTTTGCGGGATGGAAGATGCGGGGTGGGGAGAGGAGGGAAGGGTGAAGCAGAAGGAATATGGTAAGAAAAGTGTGGGAGTGAATATGGAGACCACCCCTCCAGGCAGCATTGGGGATGCCAGTGGCCCAGGACTATGCTGAGGTCCTGCAGTGGCAGAGCCTGTAACGTGCTTACAGCTGACCCAGCTGCAGGGTGGAGCTGAGAGGTCCGATGCTGCAATGTGGTTTACGTTCTCTGAAGGCACTGAACCCATGGTGTAGTGTGGTGGGCAGGAACTGCAGAAACCAGAAGAGTGAGATGCAGCCAACACGCAGTGCCCAGCTGGGCTGAGGAGCACAGGGCACCAGAGCAGAACAAACAACAGACATACGGCTCCCTGGGTTCGGCAGCCGCCTCGCCCCACCTGAGCTGTTTGTGCTGCGGGAGTTGTCCTGTGCTGGTCAGATGGTGTAGCTGAGCCTCATAAAGATAACAAGACGTTGCTCCCAGCACAGAACCCGTGTGGAGCAAACATTTAGGCCAGTCTTCCTCCACACCCATCCCTTGGTAAAAGGGGCAGGGCCGCCGCCTGCCATAGGGTGTCCTTGTGCAGATTAGGAAAAGGCACCCCCCTTTCTCTGGGCAGTGAAACCCCACAGGCTGCCCTCCTCACTCCTTTGCCAAGCACCGTCTTGCACACATCTGTATACTCCCCGATTTCCCAGCTGATGTTTTTTCTTTCTCCACTTTCGGCTCATTCCTCTCGAAGAAGGCTGTTTCTAACCTACTTCTTCATAGTACTACCTCAAGCCGCTTCATGGAGCCTATCTTCTTCCTCATTACGTCACTGTGGGATGTGCAGTCAACAATCAAATGAGGCCCAAAAGGAAACTGAGGCACAGAGCACCTCAGTGATACCTGGGGTCCCCACACCTCCCCGGCAAACCTGAGATTTCACATTCCAGCTTTTAGAGCCCTCAAAAGTTGCGTGTGTCAGACCCAGCCAGCTCCTATGTTCTAAGCGGGTTTTATTTATTTTCGTTTTCTTCTTGTTCTGAAAAGCAACCACAGCCACACCGGAGAGAGGAGAATCCCAATTCCGCTGGCTGCACACAGGCTGTCTCTCTCCCCAGTGGGCAGGAGCACCTTCTTCCTCTTTGTCCTTTCTTCTCGACAGAGTTCAGAAGGAACAGCTGGCTGCCATCTTCAAGCTCATGAAAGACAACAAGGAGACGTTTGGCGAGATGTCCGACGGCGACGTGCAGGAGCAGCTCCGGCTCTACGACATGTAGACTGCGCCCATGGGATGCACAGTGGCCATGCCTGACGCTGTCCCCATCCCTGCCCCACACCCGTGTTCTTTCCAGACTTCTCTAGGCCTAATTTGCCCTTATAAACATAGATGCAGGCGTACATTCTATACGTACTTGCCCAGTTCTTGCAATGTGTATATTACTCTACAGGAATCAAAACTGTTTCCTCGGAGGACAAAGTCCCTGACCCCTCTGGCTTCTGCTTGCTGGTGAGGTTCCAGCTGTTATGGGGCTCTGAGACCCTCTCCTGATCCAAATCTTTTTTTGTTTGTTTGAGATGGAGTCTCACTCTGTTGCCAGGGATTACAGGCATGCGCCACCACACCTGGCTAATTTTTGTACTTTTAGTAGAGATGGGGTTTCTCCATGTTGGTCAGGCTGGTCTTGAACTCCCAACCTCAGATGATCCACCTGCCTCAGCCTCCCAAATTGCTGGGATTACAGGCATAAGCCACTGCACCCGGCCTTTTTTTTTTTTTTTTTTTTTGAGCCAAAGTCTCGCTCTTGTCCCCCAGGCTGGAGTGCAATGGTGTGATCTCAGCTCACTGCAATCTCCACCTCCCGGATTCAGGCGATTCTCCTGCCTCAGCCTCCCCAGTAGCTGGGATTACAGGCACGTACCACTATGCCCAGCTAATTTTGTATTTCTAGTACAGACGGGGTTTCGCCATGTTGGCCAGGCTGGTCTCAAACTCCTGACCTCAGGTGATCCACCCGCCTTGGCCTCCCAAAGTGTTGAGATTACAGGCGTGAGTCACCTTGCCCAGCCAATAACTACACTCTTATTCTGCCTTATAAGGATTTCTGGAAGCTTCTGTAATTGTAGGGAAGCAAGCTGTAGGAGAGCATTCTTTTTTTTTTTTTTTTTTTTTTTTTTTAAGAGACAAGGTCTCATTCTGTCACCCAGGCTGGAGTGCAGTGGTGCCATCATGACTCACTGCAGCCTTGACCTCCCAGGCCCACAAAATCCTCCTGCCTCGTCCTGAGTAACTGGGACTACAGGTGTGTACCACCACACTCAGCTAAAGAAAAGCGTTCTTTTCTTTTCTTTTTTGAGACAGAGTCTCGCTCTGGCGCCTGGTCACTGCTTGAACGCTTCACCTTCTGGGTTCAAGCGATTCTCCTGCCTCAGCCTTCCTAGTAGCTGGGATTATAGGCATGCGCCACCACACCCAGCTAATTTTTGTATTTTTAGTAGAGACGGGGTTTCACCATGTTGGCCAGGCTGGTCTCGAACTCCTGACCTCAGGTCATCCACCTGCCTCGGCCTCCCAAAGTGCTAGGATTACAGGTGTGAGCCACTGTGCCCAGCCAGGAGCGCTCTTTTAGCAAAAAGTCTAATTCAGAGACTCACCTTTCATCCTGGCACTAAACAATGGTACTGGCCGGGCACGGTGGCTCAAGCCTGTAATCCCAGCACTTTGGGAGGCCGAGACGGGCGGATCACGAGGTCAGGAGATCAAGACCATCCTGGCTAACCCGGTGAAACCCCGTCTTTACTAAAAAATACAAAAAACTAGCCGGGCGAGGTGACGGGCGCCTGTAGTCCCAGCTACTCGGGAGGCTGAGGCAGGAGAATGGCATAAACCCGGGAGGCGGAGCTTGCAGTGAGCTGAGATCCGGCCACTGCACTCAGCCCGGGAGACAGAGCGAGACTCCGTCTCAAAAAAAAAAAAAAAAAAAAAAAAACAATGGTACTAGAGGTAAGATCTGCCAAGAATTTCTCTCACTTAAGCAGAATACTTACTTTAAATATAATTAGGCAAGACTTAATTTGAGTACTTGCCTAATTATATTTAATTAGAACTACGCTAGACACTGTAGACAGAAGAAATAAAACACCCCACCTGGTCCTTACCTTTCAGCAGGTTGAAGGCCTTTAGGGAAGAAAAGCCCATGTGCAGGGAAAGAGAATGTCACCAGAAAGCATTCAATAAAATGCCAAAGTGATCTTACAGAACAGTGCCTGTGACACCGGAGGGGACTGTTCTGTCTTTGTGAGTGAACATACAATGATGGGGATAACTGGTCCTTCACACCATGCAGGTCCCATTTCTGATCACCCCACTGGCAGAACCATTCACAGTTCTTGAGCAAACTGAGTTAGGGAGGGTATGCTAAAGACAGAACCTATGCAAGTTCTTAGAAATAGTTTTTGTTTGCTGAAATAAAGCTCCGTCAACACACTACATGAAAAAAAGTGGAGCAGTGGCATTTCCATGCCTCACGCTCACCATCACGAGGCTCACTTCCCGCCGTCGCCTCTTGCCTGCCAGGGGTGTTTCGGGAGCCCTCTCTGTTCCACCCTTTGGCTTCTTTGCTGACCGTTCACTCTCTGTCTGTTGTTGGATCCAAATAGGAGTGTTTTTCTTTTGTGGTGAATGCTTTTTTCCTTCTTGAAATTGTTTTAATGTGTTTTGTCAAAAGCATTTAACCATGTTATGATTTAAGAATTCTTTGTTCACTTGAGGTCAGGAGTTCAAGACCAGCCTGGCCAACATGGCGAAACTCTGTCTCTACTAAAAATACAAAAATGAGCCCAGCATCCCCTGAACAAATGACCATCTGGAGGAGAAGGTAACTGCATTTCATTGGGGATCTGTGATAAAAGGGAGCATGGGTGTTGGGGAAACACCTGTTCCACCTGAGTTTCCTATGAGGTCCAGGACAGGGCTTGGTGGGCACTCGGAAGCCAATGTCTGAAGTGGCCAGCATCCTCCTCTTCCTCGGTGGTAGGTGTCTACTGCCCAGGCCCCACCCCTGGCCGTGGACACTTCATGGAAACACTGCTGGTTTGCTATGGTGTTGGGTGGCTCTTATTTATTCCCCATAAGTGCTGGCCTCTGTTGACACCATTTCTGCCACCTCATTTGAGATTGCTCTCATCAGCTCACAGAGATTCAGTTCAGTGAATGAACCAAATCTAAGCTAAAAAGCATAAAGGAGGGCAGAAAGAAACAGCAGGGTGGGAGAAAGAGCGCAAACACCGAGGGAAAGATGTCTACCTGGCAGCCACGTCAGAGAATCACCAGTATGTATGTCACTGCCACCAAGAACCTAGAACCTCAGAGGCCTACAGAAGCCAATCCCAGTGGAACTCTCTCCGGGTGCGGGGACTGAGAGAACCTAAAACATTCAGGTGGCCAGAGCTTCTTTCCAGTGATGGGAACTAGTCTCAAAGCCTTTGCATCTTTCCCCTGCCTTCCCTCCATCACTCTGCTGAGAACTCTGCCCCAGGCTGGCCTGCCTACATGACATGAATAGCAGTGGCCTGTCACTCATCAGTATCTGCAGTTCTGTTTACCAAAGGCTGCTTGCTAGAGACTTTTCAGGGCCTCCTTTCCTCAAAGTGTCCATTGTACCTCCATCTGGATACAATTAGCTGGCTCCCCACTTCCTGGACTGACAGTAACCACCTTTTCCAATGACCCTGAAGAAAACACGCAATCTAAGCTGCTTTACGAGTAAACCTACAACTGAGGACAAATTTTCTATCAACTCCCAGTACCCCTCTCTGCCGTGGCTGATTTGTTACTGGTTTTCCTTTTTTTTTTTTTTTTTTTAATTTGAAAACGTAAATAATTATACTAAGACTAGATCACTCTGAGATTGTTTTATTCTAATTTATCCTAAGGACCTCCCTGTACTTAGAGCCTGATACAAAGCCCAAGTTGACCTACGGGGCAGCTCTCTGGGCCTGGAAGGAAGAGCACATGACAAGGCTTCAACAGTAAAGTCTGGCTAGGTCCAGGCAGACCATGACTTCTGAAGGCAACAGCATGGTCCACATGGAATTAGGCTGCTGAAGAACAGCAGCGAGAGGCTGCCTCTGAATCACATCTGCAGGGTCACCTGGGCCTGGTGGAGGCCCACAGTCACCCATTAGGCCCCAGTATCCTATGTGGGAGTATCCATGTCTAGTCTCTACTTCTCACTGCAGGAGAGGTGGCAAATGAGGAAGTTTCCTACTTTAAAGCAGGTAGAAGTTGTTTCCTTTCTTCCCTCCTCACAGCCTGGAGGGGGAGGTTGTGCCCAGCCTGATAGCAGCTGCCTTGCCCAAGATTACATCCTGTTCTGGGGGCAGCCCACCTCCAAACCAAGTCACTGGTGGGGTACAAAGGCCTGCCTTGCCTGCCAAAAGGACAGTGCTGATGGACCATTCCAGTTCTAGAGTTCCCAAAGAGACATCTTTTTGGAGAGGGGCGGGGTAGCAGAAATCCTTCACGCAGGCTATAGCAGGGCCTCCAGTTATAAGTAACTTGAGTCCCACCCAGCCAAACATGCCTTTCCGGGTCTAGTGCTGGGTTCCAGAACAGGAAACCTGGCAAATCCCTATTGCCACAGGTTTTTTTACTATTATTACTGTTACCTTATTTTTCTATTGGTGGAACCCCCTCTAGGGCTTCCACCAGATTCTCCACCGTTTATGCTATCATTCTTATCAGTTTTGGTTTTACGGTTTCAGTGCTTCTTTTTGCTAACGGTAGCAGCCAATATACATCATCTCTGGCGACAGATCATGCCATAGAAAATATTGTCGTTTTCCTCATTTTTCTTAACGCCACGGTCAGCTGGGCTGTAGTACCAGCCCGGATGTACCAGTTTACTCAGCCATTCCCCCTCTCATGGACATCTGCATGGTTTCCAGTCTTGCAAATTTACATAGTGCCACTACAAATAAAAGCTTGCGCATATGCTGTTTCATATTTGTGTAAGTTTACTTTCAGAGTAGATTCTACAGGTGGATTGCGGATCAAAGGTAAATTTGCACTCCCTCCCAGCAATGCAGGACAGATCAAGTTCCTGTATTGTCCTTAACAGTGTACTTTGTTAAACTTCTGGATTTTTGACAATCTGATGGATCAGAAGCCTTAGCTCAATGAAGTTTTCTTTCTTTCTTTCTTTCTTTTTTTTTCTTTTTTGAGACAGAGTCTTGCTCTGTCACCCAGGCTGCAGTGCAGTGGCGCGATCTCGGCTCACTGCAACCTCCGCCTCCCGGGTTCCCGCCATTCTCCTGCTTCAGCCTCCCGAGTAGCTGGGACTACAGGCGCCCGCCACCACGCCCGGCTAATTTCTTGTATTTTTAGTAGAGACGGGGTTTCACCGTGTTAGCCAGGATGGTCTCGATCTGCTGACCTCGCGATCCGCCCGCCTTGGCCTCCCAAAGTGCTGGGATTACAGGCGTGAGCCACCGCGCCCGGCCTCAGTGAGGTTTTCCTTTGCATTCTTCTGATTATGAAAAAGGCTGAGGGCCCACTTAAATGTTTAGGGGCCCCTTGCATGTTTTTTTTTTCCTGTAAACTGTCCATTCATGTCTTGTCCCATTAAATACCATCCATTTAATCGCCACTTTAGCTCACTGAGTTGCGCACATTTCCGACGATCTTGGCGGTAATCTGGGCTCAGCGCGTTAGTTCTCCAACCCTGACCCTGCACGGGGAGGCAGTGCTTTGACGAAGGTAAGAAAGAGAATCTGAGTCATTCCAGGGAAAGTCTATTAAAATCAGGAGGCTTTGTGAGAGCCAAAATACTAACTTTCAAAAGAGCAAAAACACTCCCAAACCTCACCGGCAGCAGCTTTACTTACGTGTTATTTTAGCTACGGTGCCCATTTTATCTACTGTGGGTACCACCACACGAAGAAAACCACCCACCCGCGAAGTGAACCAATCACAGCCATAGCGCCGGTATCGCTCTGCGGCATTTCAGTGGTTCAAGCACCTGCCAATCTGCCGCGAAGCCAAAGGCCTTGATTTGTGGCCATTGGGTATCGCATCCTTCCATCTTCCCCACCTCAATCCCACCTCACGCCGAGGGTGGAAAGCCCCGGATGTCCGGCCACACCCAAGGCCGCGTTTCCTCAGTGATTGACAAGGGCCATCGTCCAATGAGGAATGCGGCGCCGCCCGGGCAGCCCTGCAGTAGGCACGCGCCTGGCGCCTCAGCCGTAGAAGTGGTCGGTCGCCTGTGACCCAACCTATGCTAAGGCCGGCTTGCTAGGGTTCCTCACGGCCGGGTGAGCGACCCCCGGCCTGCCTGGGAGCCGGAACCGAGCCGAGCCGAGCACAGGTGGACTGGCCCGCAGCTGCCGCTGCTCTGCTCTAGCCGAGAGATTCGCGCCTGCAGCGAATCCTGGGCCGCGTCGAGCTGTGTGGCCTGGCGTGCGGTGCCTGCCTGAGGCTGGCTCCTGAGTGCCACTCGCGGGGCAAGGCCCCGCGTCCCGCATTCGCAAGGTGGGACTGGGGGAGGTTTTTTGTTTTTTTTCTTTCCCTGCCTCAGGTTTATTAGTACAAATAACACAGGAGGACCCTAGCCCCATACAGACGGCAGCCGGGTGGCGGGTGTGGGGGCCGGAGGTCGCCCAAGTCCTTCTGTCCTCACTTTGGCAGACAGAAATACCTACTCTTTAGCCTTTGTAGGGGCCTGGGCACCTTTGGGAGCCTGAGCTGGAACTGAAGCTGGAGCTGCAGCCCGGGCCTTGGTTTGGTCCTTGGCCTCGGCCTTTGGCCGGCACAGCCTGAGCCCCTAGGCAAGGCGGGCACAAGAACGCTTCCCAAGCTTGGAGTGGGCAGTGTTGTGCTTCTTGGCAAAGCGCATGTTCCTCAGGAACTTGGGGTCCACCCCCCTTAAGAGATTCGTATCTTTGTGATCTGGGTTTCTTGATACCATTTCTGTGCCATTTTCGGCACTGGTTGGGTGTGGTGTGGTTCTTAGACTTGGCCATGTTTGCATCTTAAGCGACGGCTCCCAAAGCACCTAGAACTGGGAGCCTTTTTTTTTTTTTTTTTTTTTTTTTAGACGACGTTGTCTCGCTCTGTCGCCCAGGTTGGAGTGCAGTGGTGCGATCTCGGCTCACTGCAACCTCTGCCAGCGGGTTAAAGTGATTCTTCTACCTCAGCCTCCAGAGTGGCTGGGACTACAGGCGTTCACCACCACGCCCTGCTAATTTTTGTATTTTTGGTAGAGACGGTTTCACCATGTTGGCCAGGCCGGTCTCGAACATCTGACCTCAAGTGATCCGCCAGCCTTGGCCTCCCAAAGTGCTGGGATTACAGGCGTGAGCCACCGTGCCCGGCCTGGGGGAGCATTTCATGACGCTCCACAAACGGTCCTTGGGCACCAAGCTGGGCCCCGGAATACAAAGATGAGGATGAAACCAGTCCCTGCCCTCTGAGACACCCGTGTCTCCACCTTCCTCCCCCTGACGCTCCCAGGCTTGCCCTTGAGCAGATTCGGAGGGTGGCCCAGGGTTTCAGGGAGTTTCAGACGGTGGTACTGCAGCTGGACCCAAGACACACCCCCACACACACACACCCCTTGCCTTTCACATTCCCTATTGTCCCAGGCCTAAGGTAAAAGCCAGCAGTTCCGGTGGTACTGCAGCTGGACCGAAGACACACACACACACACACCCCTTGCTTTTCACATTCCCATTGTCCCAGGCCTAAGGTAAAAGCCAGCAGTTCCGTACACACCCAGCTTCATATCTTCAGGTGGGCTGGCAGTCACACCTTCCCTCACCTGTGCTTGCCCTTTCAAGTCCTGCCGCAGGCACCTCAGCTGGGCTTTACCAGAGCAGGCTGAGTGCGTGTGAAATGGGTTGGACTTACCATTCAGCCAAGTGATCACATTGTTTCCTTTTCTCCACCCAGTTGTGGCCCCCTGCAGGTTCCACATCCCAAGGGGAGGCCCCACCAACCTGGAATCTTTGGTCCTGATGGTGGCCTGGGTCCTCTGCAGGTGAAAATTCCTCAGACCAGAGTTGCTGAACTGTGTTAAATAACTCAATCTGCAATCAGGGTTTTTGAAAATCTCCCTTTTCTCATTCCTTTAAGTACTTTAATTACTTTTTGTGGCTCTCGCTAAGATGGGACAGGCTATGCTCACAGACTGTCAGACACTCATTTCCTTCAATGGTTCATCACATTCACCTCGGGACTGCCATAGGTGGTGTCTTTGGTTCTCTTTGTACTCAGCTTCAATGATACTGCAAGTTAAATTTCAGAAGAGGAGGCAGCTGGCAAGGGGAATAAAATTAAGAAAATTGTTCCAGGAAGAAAAGGTTCAATGAAAGAAATGGGAGAAAGAGGGCAAAGCACAGAGGATTCAGATTTGAATATTGAATGGTGTGAATTGGCCCATTTACTCTCAGACATTTATTGAGCCTGTCTTCATGCAAAACACTGGTAAGTGACATAATGCAGAACGAACTCGACTTGGTTTCTACTTGCAAGGCAAGGTGACAGGAAGCTTTGATAACTTCTTGGAGTGCATGCCAAGTGCCCTGCAGAGCGCTGTGCTGTGTGTCTTGCAAATAAATGTTCTCTCATTAATCTTCACTACTCTATGAAGGCTGTAACATTCTTTTACAGATGAAGAAAACAAAACTCAAAACATTGAGTAAGACTCAATAAATGAGCAAAAGATCTAAACAGACATTTTCCCAGAAAAGATATACAAATAGCCTATAAGCACATGAAAAGATGCTCAACATGTCAATCAAATGCAAATCAAAAACTGCAACAATGAGACACCGCTTTACATGGCGAGGATGGCTGTAATAAAAAAGACAGATAATAACAAGTGGTGGGGAAGTGGAGGAATTGGAACCCTCACACATTCTTCATGGAAATGTAAAATGGTGCAGCTGCTTTGGAAAACTGGCAGTTTCTCCCAATATTAAAGTGATACCAAATGACGCAGCAATTCCGTTCTTCGGTGTATACCCAAAAGAATATATATGTACTCTTAGGCGTATACCTATGAAAACATATATCTATGGAAAAACTTCTACATGGGTGCTTGGATCAGCATTATTCGTGATTGCCAAAAAGCGGAAATAATAGCTAAAAGATGGCCGGGTTCAGTGGTTCACGCCTGTCATCCCAGCACTTTGGGAGGCCAAGGTGGGCAGATCACCTGAAGTCAGGAGTTCAAGACCAGCCTGGCCAACGTGATGAAACTCCTCTGCCAAAAAAAATACAAAAAAAAAAAAAAAAAAAAAAACCAAAACAACAACAACAAAAAACTAGCCAGGCGTGATGGTGTGCCTGTAATCCCAGCTACTGCAGAGACTGAAGCAGGAGAATCACTTGAACCCAATAGGCAGAAGTTGCAGTGAGCCAAAATTATGCCACTGCACTCCAACCTGGGTGACAGATGGAGACTCTGTCTCAAAAAATAAAAATAAAAAATAAAAGGTGGAAAGAACATCCATCAACTGGATGCATAGATAAACAAAATGTGATCTATCCACATCATGGAATATTCAACAGTAATAAGGAATGAAGTACTGATACATTCTGCAACATGGATGAACCTTGAAAACATCATGCTGAGTGACAGAAGTCAGACACAAAGACCACATAGTGTATGATTCCATTTACATGAAATGTCCAGAATAGCCAAATCTATAGAGACAGAAAGTAGATGTATGGTTGCCAGAGACTGGGGGTGGGGTGGAGGGAAGAGAAGTGCCTACTAATGGGTACAGGAATAAAAACCCGAAATGTTCTAAAATGATTACAGTGATGGTTGCACAACTCTGAATGGACAAAAAGCCACTGAATTATATGCTTTAAATAGATGAATTGTATGGTATATGAATTATATCTCAATAAAGCATGTATATACCTATGTATATACATACATATAGCATTGAAGATAAAAGATCCCAGTCAGAATGGCACCATGAGCACATATTGTGGTCTCTCCTTGGGACCTTTTCTTTTTGTTTTGAAACAGAGTCTCGCTTTGTCACCCAGGCTGGACTGCAGTGGTGCAATCTCCCCTCACTGCAACCTCCACCTCCTAGGTTCAAGCGATTCTCCTGCCTCAGCCTCCTGGGTAGCTGGGATTACAGGCACGCACCACCACACCCGGCTAATTTTTGTATTTTTTGTAGAGACAGGGTTTCACCATGTTGGCCAGGCTGGTCTCAAACGCCTGACCTCAAATGATCCTTCCACCTTCACATCCCAAAGTGCTAGGATTACAGGCATGAGTCATCGCACCCAGCCCCCTTTGGCCTCTTGAGAGGAATTTTATTTATTTTTTCATCTGTAACCATGAGACAAAAGAAGGTATAATGATAACAACCAATGTTTATTGTTCAATGTGTCTCTGGCTCTGGGATAAAAACTTTATGTTCTTTTTTTTTTTTAGATGAAGTGTGTCTCTGTCGCCCAGGCTGGAGTGCAGTGGTGCAATCTTGGCTCACTGCAACCTCTGCCTTCCAGGATTCAAACAGTTCTCGTGCATCATCCTCCCGAGTAGCTGGGATTACAGGCATGCCTGGCTAATTTTTGTATTTTTAGTAGAAACAGGGTTTCACCATGTTGGCCAGGCTGGTCTTGAACTCCAGACCTCAAGTGATCTGTCTGCCTCGACTTCCCAAAGTGCTGGGATTACAGGCGTAAGCCACAGCGCCTGGCTTAGAACTTTATGTTCTATGTGATTTAGTTCTTGTGAGAAACATGAAATGTGGCAGGTTGAGTCCCCAGGAAGCCAACTGAGGTGGAGGTCGGCATGTAAGAGGTTTGTTGGGAGTGCTCCCAGGTCAAGACCTGCAGAAGGAGGAGGAAAGGGAGAGGACTCAGCACAGGGAGGAGGGAGAGCTGTGATACAGTCTCAGTAGAGGCTGAGCAGACACTGGGGAGTCATTGTGAAACTACTCTCTCCACTGAAGTAGCACCCCCACCCCCCCATAGATGCTGACAGTGGAGACTTTTTGACAGCAGCACTCCCAGAACTAGGGGAAAGATCCTTAAAGATCCTTCATTCCTAATGAGAGTTATGGGTGGCACAGCAAAGTATCCACTATGATTATTAGTGTTAGCATCTTTTTTCTTTTTTTTTGGTAGGCAGGACCTTGCTCTACTGCCCAGGCTGCAGTGCAGTGGCACCATCACAGCTCACTGCAGCCTCAATCTTGGCTCAAGTGATTCTCCCACCTCGGCCTCCCAAAATGCTGCGATTACAGTTATGAACCACCACACCTAACCTCTGCATTTTACAGGTAAGAAAATATAAGCATAGAGAAGCTAAGTAACTAGCCCAAGAAGCAGGAGGCATTCAAATCCACTCTGCCTGGTGCAGAACTGGGGGCTGTTAGCTTTGAGGCTGTGCTGCTTCCACCCTGAGGAGTCCTTGAGAGGCATGAAGAAGGGAACCCCTGTCCAGGCATACTGAAGAGGAATGCCCCCCCTAGGGGGGCTGCACAGCTGGGAGTGAGGGATCTCTGGAGCATAGACCTGTTGGGACAACTGCCCACTTGCTAGAGGTATCAGGCCAGTGGATCCTACACAACCCACAAGGCTTTGGATCTGCCAAAAAGCAAGCAGCCCTCATCTTACCCTCAGCGAGATAAATCAGACACAAGAGGACAGATATCCTATGATTCCACTCATATAAGGTATCTAGATTGGACAAATTCATACAGACAGAAAGTTAAAGGGTGATTGTCAGGGGTTGAGAGGAGGGGAAACTGGAGAGTTATTATCTTTTTTTTTTTTTTTCTGAGACACAGTCTTGCTCTGTTGTCCAGGCTGGAGTGCAGTGGTGTGATCTCAGTTCACTGCAATCCCTGCCTCCCAGGTTCAAGCCATTCTGGTGCCTCAAGCTCCAGAGTAGTTGGGATTCCAGGCACATGCCACCACACTTGGCTAATTTTTGTATTTTTAGTAGAGATGGGGTTTCACCATGTTGGCCAGGCTGGCCTCAAATTCCTGACCTCAAGTGATACATCCACCTTGGCCTCCCAAAGTGCTGGGATTATAGGCGTGAGCCACTGCACCTGGCCTGGAGAGTTATTGTCTAATGGCTAAAGAGTTTCAGTTGGGGAAGATGAAAAAGTTCTGGGGATGGATGGTGGCGATGGTTGCACAACAATGTGAATGTATGTTATCCACTGAAGGAGTTAAGGATGATCAGCCTGAAAATATGCAGAATGGGGCCAGGTGCAATGGCTCATGCCTGTAATCCCAAGAGTTTGGGAGGCTGAAGCGGTAGGATTACTTGAGCCTAGGAATTCAAAACTAGCCTGGGCAATAGAGGGACCTCAACTCTACAAAAAAAAAAAAAAATTTTTTTTTTTTTTTTAATTAACTGAGCATGGTGGCATGTGCTTGTAGTCTCAGCTACCTGGGAAGGCGGAAGTGGAAGGATTGCTTGAGCCCAGGAGGACACAGCTGCAGTGAGCCGTGACCAGCTGCACTCCAGCTTGAGTGGCAGAGCGAGACCCTATCTCAAAAAAGAAAAATGTTGGCCGGGCGCTGTGGCTCACGCCTGTAATCCCAGCACTATGGGAGGCCGAGGCGGGTGGATCACAAGGTCAGGAGATCGAGACCATCCTGGCTAACACAGTGAAACCCCGTCTCTACTAAAAAAAAAAATGCAAAAAATTAGCCGGGCATGGCGGCGGTTGCCTGTAGTCCCAGCTACTTGGGAGGCTGAGGCAGGAGAATGGTGTGAACCCGGGAGGCGGAGCTTACAGTGAGCCGAGATCACACCACTGCACTCCAGCCTGGGCGACTAAGCGAGACTCTGTCTCAAAAAAAAAAAAAAAAAAATGCAGATTTAGTAAACTCATTATTTCAGGTTGAAGGCATTTGAGAAACTGCAGTTGCAGTTCATCACAGCAGAAAAAAAATTATACACACACAAAAATGTCTAGGTTTTGTTTACCCAGGTATTTTATTTTCTATTTTAAATTGCAAAGAAAGAAAAGAACATAACAAAGGGTATGAAAATTCATTGAAGCCAATGGCCAATAAATATGAAAAAAGATTCTCAACCTCAGTAATCAGACAAATGCAAATGAAAGCAATAATCTTTTTTAAAATTTTTAAATCATCAGAGCAGCAAAATATTGAAAGGTTGATAATGTCATATTTTATCAAGGGTATAGGAAAAGCCATATTACAATCTGCTAATGGTAATATAATTATTAAAATTGCATCAAATAACTTTAATAGTCATGTAATTTTATATAATTTATTAAAATTTAAACAAGATACACTATGATGCAATAATCCTACCTATATCTGCCCTAGAGAAATATTTTGGAGTCCATGGAAATATGTCCAAGGATGTTCACAACAGCATCTGTGTGATAAGAAAAATTAGGAACAGCCTAACATACAGGCTATTACACAGCAGTTAGCAGCAGTTAAAAGGGATGAAGCCATGCTACCTACCTACAAGGAAAGATCCTTAAGACACATGGTTGGCCGGGCGCCGTGGCTCACCTCTGTAATTCCAGCACTTTGGGAGGCCGAGGTAGGCAGATGATGAGGTCAGGAGTTTGAGACCAGCCTGGCTAACATGGTGAAACCCCATCTCTACTAAAAATACAAAAATTAGCTGGGTGTGGTGGTGGGTGACTGACTGTAAGTCCAGCTACTCAGGAGACTGAGGCAGGAGAATCTCTTGAACCCAGGAGACGGAGGTTGCAGTGAGCCAAGGTCGTGCCACTGTACACCAGCCTGGGTGACAGAGCAAGACTCTGTCTCAAAAAAAAAAAAGGAAATAAGATAATCTAAATTGCAATCTTGGTGGGGTGCAGTGGCTCATGCCTATGGCAGAAGGATCACTTGAGTGGAGGAGTTCGAGACCAGCCTGGGCAATGAAGTCTACAAAAAATAAACAATTTAGCTGGATGTTGTGGTGCTGCTGTAGTTCCAGCTATTTGGGAGGCTGAGGGGGAAGGATTATTTGAGCCCAAGAGTTTGACGCTACAGTGAGCTATGATTAAGCCATTGCACTCCAACCTGGGTGACAGATGAGATGCTGTTTCTAAAATAAGAGCATTTTAAAAAAACATAATCACCATATAATTGTCACCCTTAATACATGTAATAATTCCTTAATGTCATTTGTTACCTGGTTATTGAAATTGGTTGGTTTAGGGCGCAGTGGCTTGCACCTGTAATCCAGCACTTGAGCTCAGGAGTTCGAGACCAGCCTGGGCAGCATAGTGAAACCCCGCCTCTACTAAAAATACAAAAATTAGCCAGGTATGGTGGTGCGTGCCTATAGTCCCAGCTACTTGGGAGGCTGGGGCATAAGCATCGCTTGAACTTGGGAGGCAGAGGTTGCAGTAAGCCAAGATTGCACCACTACACTCCAGCCTGGGTAACAGAGTGAGACTCTGTCTGAAAAAAAAAATTAAAAAAAGAAATTGGTCAGTTTATTCAAATCAGAATCCAAACAAGAGTCACCCATTGCAATTAGTTGTGCCTCCAAGTCTCTTTTATTCCACAACAGTCTTCTCGTCTTTTTTTTTTTTTTTTTTTTTTTTTTTTTTTTTTGAGGCGGAGTTTCGCTCTTGGTGCCCAGACTGGAGTGCAATGGCACAATCTCAGCTCACTGCAAAGTTCACCTCCTGGGTTCAAGCAATTCTCCTGCCTTGGCCTCCTGAGTAGCTGGGATTACAGGCATGTACCACCACACCCGGCTAATTTTTGTATTTTTAGTAGAGACGGGTTTTCACCATGTTGGCCAGACTGGTCTTGAACTCCTGACCTCAGGTGATCCACCCACCTCAGCCTCCCAAGTGCTGGGATTACAGGCATAAGCCACCACGCCCAGCCTCCTTTGTTAATTTTTTTTTAGTTTGAAATAAGACTTACAGAAAAGTTGCAAGGTTAGTACAACAGACTCCCATATGCCCTTTATCCAGATTCCCCAGTTGTTAGCATTTTACCACATTTGTTTAATTATTTTTCTCTCATATATAGGCATACATAGATATATCATTTTAGCCACGTGAGAATGAATCGCAAACAGTGTCCCTTTCCTCTAAATATTGGAGTAAAGAACAGAACATACTGTTAAATAGTCATGAGCAATGATGAATATTAGGAAACTTATATTCATACAATTCTATTATTTAATCTATGAGTTATTCATACTTTGCCAGTTGACCAACAATGTCCTTAATAAAAAAAAAAAGTCTGTTCTGGAATCTAATCCATGATTAAACACTGGATTCATCTCTGTGTCTTAAGTGTCACTTACTCTGGAACAGCTCCTCAGTCTCTGTCTTTCATGACCTTGACATTTCCTAAGAGTGACATTTCCTAAGAGTGACATTTCCTAAGAGTGACATTTCCTAAGAGGCCAGTTATTTAATAGATTCTGTGAACTTGGAACAAATTTGTCTTTGATAATTACTTGCTCTCTGTTATAACAGGATGCCCCACACCATGTACATTTCCTGGTCCTGACTCTCAATGACCATTTCTTGCATGGGAAAGAAATGGGACCTGAGGCCAGGCAAGGTAACTCACACCTGTAATCCCAGAACTTCGGGAGACTGAGGTGGGCAGATCACCTGAGGTCAGGAGTTTGAGACCAGCTTGGCCAACATGATGAAACCCTGTCTCTACTAAAAATACAAAAACTAGCAGGGCACAGTGGTGAGTACCTGTCGTCCCAGTCACTCAGGAGGCTGAGGCAGGAGAATCGCTTGAACCTGGGAGGTGGAGGCTGCAATGAACCGAGATCACACCACTGCACTCCAGCCTGGGCCATAGTGCAAGACTCTGTCTCAAAAAAAAAAAAAAAAGTGGGGGGGACCTAAATCCTGATGATAGAGCTACTGATTGGTGTGAGACGCAAGTGGGGACTGGGGTTGCAACCAGCTGAGCATCCCGGGACTGCCTCTCCTCCAGCCCTGGAGACTCCTCTTTCCGGGGAATGGCAGCTTCGTGCTGGTCTCTGTGGATGAGTTTCTCGGATGCCTGGGTGACACCAAGGTAGAGCGGGGATCCTGCAGACCTTGTCCCCTGTATAGTTCTGGGTGTAGCTCATCCAGGATAACCCTCAAATTTCCTCATACCCATTTTTTTTATGACAGATTTTATTGCATTTTAGGGCTTGAGAGGTTTACTTGTTTTTCTTATCTAATATTATTATCTTATCTAATATTATTGATTTACTGTAACCACCAGCAGGGCAAACACAAAATTGGGGCATCTGGATGCTGTCAAGGAGGTGTCAAAATATGTGATAAACATAGGGTGACCCAGCAAAACAACTCAGACTATAATTACACAGTGAACACACCCTGCCGCAGAGGACTTGCTCTGTCCCAGGTGGTGCAGGTGGCTGCTCATCCATGGAGGTGATTGTTCTTGGCAGGTCCTTCCTGCAGGGACGGATGCAGGGCAAAGGGTTACTGACTCACAGAGAATGGCTGCACTCACTGGCAAAATCCTCTCTCTGATTTTTGTGAATGTTCTCACAGAAGAAACTCCTAAGTGATCTGCAGTCTCAGGGCTAGATTCCTACCACTACGCAATTCCTGGGCCACAGCTCCCAAGGAAACGGAGTCTGCAGGAAAAGGTCAATAACTTATTGTTGCACCTCTGGTTTCTGAGTGTTCCAAACAGAAGGGTAGCAGAAAGTGCTGCAGGGCTGTTTGGGAAGAGGGCCTCAGGACAGAACTGCCAGTGTCAGACAAGAGGCAGACTGGGGACATCAAAGGAGAGGGACAAATGTATCCAGACAGGAATCTAAGTGCAGTTGTTTTCTTGAGAAGTCTCACCTCACTGAGACCTCACCTGAACATGAAACCATTTTCTTTTTCTTTCTTTTTTTCTTTTTGAGATGGGGTCTGGCTGTTGCCCAGGCTGGAGTGCAGTGGGGTGATCTTGACTCACTGCAACCTCTGCCTCCTGGGCTTAAGTCATCCTCCCATCTCAGCCTCCCGAGTACCTGTAGTAAGGCACACACCATCATGCCCGGCTAATTTTTGTATTTGTAGAGATGGGGTTTTGGCCGGGCATGGGGGCCCAACCCTGTAATCCCAGCACTTTGAGAGGCTGAGGTGGGCAGATCACTTCAGGTCAGGAGTTCAAGGCCAACCTGTCCAATGTGGTAAAATCCCATCTCTACTAAACTTATAAAAATTAGCCAGGCATGATGGTGGGCACCTGTAATCTCAGCTACTCAGGAGACTGAGGCAGGAGAATCGCTGGAACCCAGGAGGTAGAGGTTGCAGTAAGCCAAGATCACGCCACTGCACTCCAGCCGTCGGAGTGAGACGCTGTCTCAAAAAAGAAAACAAAAAACAAGAGATGGAGTTTTGCCATGTTTCCCAAGCTTGTCTTGAACTCCTGTGCTCAAGCGATCTGCCTTCTTTGGCCTCTCAAAGTGCTGGGATTCCAGGCATGAGCCATGGTACCCAGCCCATTTTCTATTTTCTAATCACTGCTTCCAACCACTCTGTGCCAACTCCCTTCAGTCCTTTAGCAATATCTTGGGCAGATTCATCACTTTAGCCTGGTAAAGCTCAGACCAGCCCTGTTTCAAGCCCCACTCATGTATCTGGTTCACAGTGCTTCACCTCCTCTTCCCAGCACAAGCTGGGCACTCACACTGCTTGCTGGGAGAATGAGGAGATTGGGGAGTGGGCCTAGTCTAGTTCTGTGATACCTGCTGCCTCCTCTCTTTACAAGGCCTCGCTTCCTAGCTGCCCTGGTGTAGAGAGCAGGAAATGGAAGTAGTCAGGACACGGAAAAAGGCAGCAGAGGTGTCTTAATGTAGCTGGCTATAGGTCCAAAGTGAGGAGGCCCCAGATCCAGATGGACTTGGTTCCATCTATTGCTGCTGGCCTCTGTGGATAGGGTGGGTTCTGCATAGATGGTGTCCCCTCTTTAACGAAGCCCTGCTCAGAAAACCCAGCCTAGTCTTCCCTGGCTCCACCAGGAAATCTACTTTCCAATCTCCAGAGGGGGGTCCTATTATTTGTTTCAGTGGCCACCTGGACAGCGTGTGAGCTCTGCCCTTCCTCTCAACTTTGTGCTTCCTATGGAGATGCTGAGGCTTTTCTGCACCTTCCAAAGGTCATGGGAGATGGCCTGGGGGTGCCCCCTTCTTGTTCCTCAACTCAGACAAGGTTTTCGAACCCTGCCAGCACGGGCCGTGCTCGTGGATAGGTAGACTGCTTTCAGCAATCATAGCACTGTCAGTGCTTGATTCCATTTCTAAATCTGTTTCCCAGGCTGGTCTGGAACTCCTAAATCTGGGCCACAGGCATAAAAGAAGCTGCATGTAATTAGTTTGCTTCTTTCCATAGACCTGTTTGTTGAAATGGAGTATTCTTCTGGCAAATCATCACATAGAAAAAGCAGTGGGTACAAAGGGCCCAGATGGAAAGCCTGAAGAAAAAAACAAACTGTTTTTTGGTCTGATTTGGGTAGAAATGATATTCCGAAGCAGAGTATCAGTTGCAAAGAGATCATTATCCTCACTCCCTAAGTAAATATCCAGGGGACAGACATTCTTTTCATCTTGGACAATTTTCACAAGCTGTATACCTCTGGGGATATTGACAAAGACATTTTCAACAGAACAGAAATCAATGATAATTATAGTTTGTGGCCTTTGAAGCAAAATAAAATGAGACCTATCAAGACACACCAAATCATTTACACCCCTTTTAAAACCAGTAAGAAGGCTAGTATGTCCAGGACAATAGCAAACTAGGGGCCTCAAAACACGTTTTTGGTCAGGCACAGTGGCTCACGCCTGTAATCCCAGCACTTTGGGAGGCCGAGGTGGGCAGATCACCTGAGGTCAGGAGTTCAAGGCCAGCCTGGGCAACATGGTGAAACCCCGTCTCTACTAAAAATACAAAACTTAGCCAGGCATGGTGGCAGATGCCTATAGTCACAGCTGCTCGTGAGGCTGAGGCAGGAGAATCACTTGAACCCAGGAGGCGGAGGTTGCAGTGAGCCGAGATTGCGCCACTGTACTCCAGCCTGGGCAATAGAGTGAGACTCCATTTGAAAAAAAAAAGGAAAGAAATCTAGTTGTTTAGGAGTCTGGGACCTCCCCCTTCTCTCTCTCTCTTACTCCTGCTTTCTCCTTGTGATGCGCCTGTTTCCCTTTGCCTTATGCCATGACTGTAAGCACCTGAGGGGCTCATCAGAAGCAGATGCTGGCACCAAGCTTCCTGTACAGTATCCAGAACCATGAGCAAATTAAACCTTTTTTCTTTATACATTACCCAGCCTTTATAAATTTCTCATGGCTTACTTCCTCCTTTTACTTGGTCACTTCCTCAGAGAGGCCTTCCCTAACCACAGCTCTTACTCCATGCTTCATTTTTCTTATTTGTTTGTTTATTTATTGAGACAGAGTCCCATTCTCTTGCCCAGGCTGGAGTGCAATGGTTTGATCATAGCTCACTGCAGCCTCCAACTCCAGCTCAAGCAATCCTCCTGCCTCAGCCTCCCCAGCAACTGGCACCACAGGCATGAGCCACCACACCCAACCCATTTTAAAAATTTTATGCACAGATAGGGTCTTACTATGTTGTCCAGGCTAGTCTCAAACTCCTGGACTCAAGCGATCTTTCTGCCTCCGCCTCCCAAAGTGCTGGGATTACAGTCATGAGCCTTGGTGCCCTGCCACACATTTTTCTTCATAGCATGGATTATTATCTGTCTAATTGATTCTCCACTGTCTCTGTTCTAGGAGCTTACCTCAATGAAGGCAGGACTGCTATATTTTGTTCATCACTATGTCCACAGCACCAATAGTGCCTGGTGTTGGAGAAATAATCATTAAAAATAAGTCTCCTGGTACTCTAGAAGACTTCTCCACAAAGGCGCCTTTAGCACAACAGCTAGTATTATTGTTACTACCTTTTAATATGGAGCGCTTCACAAATTTGCATGTCATCCTTGCACAGGGGTCATGCTAATTTTCTCTGTATGGTTCCAATTTTAGTATATCTGCTGCTGAAGCAGGCACAGCACAGGTTATTAATATTGTAGGCCAAGTGCAATGTGGCTATTAATTTTCAACCCTTCCTCTCTGGGGACTGGTGGCCAGGGTAGAGTTTTCCTGCTAGAATCTCATCCTCTGCCTTTGGTGTGCTGATGCCCCTTGTTACTCCGTGAGCCTCACTGGCAAGGTAGGGAACACTGGATAGGGAACCTTCCAGTACCTGAGCTGGCCAAGTGCCCCTCCTCTGTGTCTCTACTGGCCCCGTGTGTTTTCTGTCACTCATTGACACAACAGTTTACAGTACTTACCCCAGGAGTCAGTATATAGTAAACTCTTAGGAAATGTGAACTGAATTAATTCACAAGCAAAACCTTTGAGTTCGTGTCACATTTCTTTTAGATTGCACCCATTACCACAATACTGGGCTGTGGTGTAGGCCTCCCTTGCTATCAAACTCATTCTTCTAAAAGGAGAGTACATGGGAAGGTGGAAGGACTTCCCATGTCCCAGGAAATGGTTGGCTATAATCTTAGAAAATGAACTAGGGCCCGGGCATGGTGGCTCACACCTGTAATCCCAGCACTTTGGGAGGCCAAGGTGGGCAGATCACCTGAAGTCAGGAGGTCGAGACCAGCCTGGCCAACATGGGAAACCACTTCTCTACTAAAAATGCAAAAATTGGCTGGGCGTGGTGGCGCACACCTGTAATCCCAACTGTTTGGGAGGCTGAGGCAGAAGAATCGCTTGAACCCGGGAAGTGGAGGTTGCAGTGAGGCGAAATCGTGCCACCGCACTCCAGCTTGGGCAACAGAGCAAGACTCGGTCTCAAAAAAAAAGAAAATGAACTAGGGTTCTTTGGTCATTATTAGAGCCTTAGGAGAACAAGAAATATGGCAATTGTATTCAGAGACCAAAGAAATGTTGTCAAACAAGTCTATTAGGGCCTGTCTGACTTTTTCAGCTACCTGAAAGATCAGCTGCTGCAACCCAAAGGGACTTCAATCAGCCGCCCAGCCCAGGTTCAGTCTTCCAAGTCAGCCACACCCGACGATCACGACCATCCAGGAAGTAGAACGGTCTGTAAGGAGGAAATACCAGCAAGCTCACTTAATATTGAACCCTTGCCTAGGGCACCTTAATTATCTACTCCTTTATTAAACAACAGAGTCACAAATTAACATCTTTTCTCTTTTTACCAGTTGGCATTATTTTTGCCTTTGTGTTGCTGTGCAAATATTCTAAGAAATAGATATGCCTGTTGAGCCTGTTACAAGGACAAATATTGCAGTTTTAGGAGCCAGGGGCATCGTTAGAATTGTTAGAAACAAGAAAAAAGAAAACACTGGCCGAAGAGGAGTGTAAAACTATCTCACCTTTATACTTGCACAAGAAGAGTGCCATTCCTGGACTTCGCACTTTAGAAAACCCCAAATCACAGATGTACAAATGGAAAATTACTAAAGAACAACAGGCACCTGGCCGGGCGCGGTGGCTCATGCCTGTAATCCCAGCACTTTGGGAGGCCCAGGCGGGCGGATCATGAGGTCAGGAGATCAAGACGATCCTGGCAAACATGGTGAAACCCCGTCTCTACTAAAAATACAAAAAATTAGCCAGGCGTGGTGGCGGGCGCCTGTAGTCTCAGCTACTCGGAAGGCTGAGGCAGGAGAATGGCGTGAACCTGGGAGGCGGAGCTTGCAGTGAGCCGAGATCCGGCCACTGCACTCCAGCCTGGATGAAAGAGCAAGACTGCGTCTCAAAAAAATAAAAAAAGAACAGCAGGCACTTACATTGCTTGGATCTGGTGAACGGTGATAGTGCAGCACAATCTAGAGCCTTCAACACAGGCATTTGTGACTCACACTGTTCAGGCCCCAGAGAAAGGCTTCTCCACATCACTTGCCCTATGTCTTCAGAATCCAAGATGACAGTGTCTGGATGCTATCTAGATTTGTGGGTTCTTCGGAGGCAAGCACTGACCCAAGATGTGGAAGAATGTGAGCAGCACAGGTGCTTGGTAATAAAAAGAACTAATTAATAAGCTTGTCAATTCCTACTTTCAGAGAGCAGAAATACAATTGATTTTTGTATAACAAAACACATTTCCCTACTCTTTGTTTTGAGACAGAATCTTGCTCTATTGTCCAGGCTGAAGTACAATGGCATGATCTCAGCTCACTGCAACCTCTGCCACCCGGGTTCAAGCAGTTCTCCTGCCTCAGCCTCCTAAGTAGCTGGGATTACAGGCGTGTGCCACCACACCCAGCTAATTTCATATTTTTAGTAGAGATGGTGTTTCACCATGTTGGCCAGGCTGGTCTCGAACTCCTGACCTCAGGTGATCTGCCTACCACAGCCTCCCAAAGTGCTGGGATTACAGGCATGAGCCACCGCGACCAGCCACATTTTCCCACTTGTATTGATTGTCCAATTCCTGATTCTGGAGGTACTCCCAAATCAGTGCAATATTTGTCACAGTTCTAAAGAATATTTGTGGCTATGCATGGTAGCTCACATCTGTAATCCCAGCACTTTGGGACACCAAGGCACGAGGACTGCTTGAGCCCAGGAGCTCCAGACGAGCCCTGGAAACATACTGAGACTCTGTCTCTACAAAATTTTAAAAATTAAATTAAACTAAATTTTGCAATAGTAAAAACCTCATATCACTTCTAGGTTTGGATAAACTGCATCTAGATGTAACGTGTGAAATGTGATGCCATTTCTTTATGTTGGCAACTAGATGGACATTGAACACTAAAATTGTGGACAGTTTCTTTTTGCATAAAAATATTTTTACAGGCATACCTTGTTTTATTGCATTTCACTGTATTTTGCAGATAGTGCAGTTTTACAAGCTGAAGGTTTACAGCAACCCTCCATCAAGTAAGTCTATCGGCCTCATGTTTTCAACAGCAAGTGCTCTACTTCATGTCTGTGTCACATTTTGGTAATTCTTGCCATATTTCAAACTTTTTCTTTCTTTTTTCTTTTTTGCTTTTCTTCTTTTTTTTTTTTAGACAGAGTCTCGCTCTGTCGCCCAGGCTGCAATGCAGTGACGTGATCTCGGCTCACTGCAACCTCCACCTCCTGGGTTCAAAGGATTCCTCAGCCTCCGCCTCCCAAGTAAATGGAACTACAGGTGCATGCCACCACGCCTGACTAATTTTTGTATTTTTAGTAAAGACGGAGTTTCACCATGTTGGCCAGGCTGATCTCGAACTCCTGACCTCAAGTGATCTGCCCGCCTCGGCCTCCCAAAGTGTTAGGATTACAGGCATGAACCACTGCACCCGGCCACCAAACTTTTTCTTTTTCTTTTTCTTTTTTTTTTTTTTTGAGATGGAGTCTCACTCTATTACCCAGGCTGGAGTGCAGTGGTGCCATC
This sequence comes from Rhinopithecus roxellana, assembly GCF_007565055.1. Taxonomy (NCBI): domain Eukaryota; kingdom Metazoa; phylum Chordata; class Mammalia; order Primates; family Cercopithecidae; genus Rhinopithecus; species Rhinopithecus roxellana. The sequence goes on along the minus strand of NC_044567.1, from coordinate 63,624,014 downwards.
TTGGCTCACTACAATCTCTGCCTCCCAGGTTCAAGTGATTTTCCTGCCTCAGCCTCCCAAGTAGCTGGGATTACAGGCACGTGCCCCCACGCCTGGCTAATTTTTTGTATTTTTAGTACAGATGGGGTTTCACCATCTTGGCAAGATTGGTTTTGAACACCTGACCTCGTCATCCACCTGCCTTGGCCTCCTAAAGTGTTGGGATTACAGGCATGAACCACCGTGCCCGACCCAAACTTTTTCATTATTATTATATTTGTTATGGTAATCTATGATCAGTAATCTTTGATGTTCCTATTGTAATTTTGGGGGGCACCAGGAACCATGCCCAGTAAGACGGCAAAATAATAAATATTGTAGTCTGACTGCTCAAGTGAAAGGAAGAATCATGCGTCTCTTGCTTTCAGTCAAAAGCTAGAAATGATTAAATTAGAAATGAAGAAGGCATGTAGAAACCTGAAACAGGCTAATAGCTAGGCCTCTTGCACCACAGTAGCCAAGCTGTTAATTCAAAGGAAAAATTTTTGAAGGAAATTAAAAGTGCCACTCCATGGAACACATAAATGATAAGAAAGTGAAACATGGCTGGGCACAGCAGCTTGGCTCATGGGAGGCCAAGGTGGGTGGGCAGGTCACTTGAGGTCAGGAGTTCGAGACTAGCCTGGACAACATGGCAAAACCCCGTCTCTACTAAAAATACAAAAAAAATTTAGCTGGGTATGGTGGTGCACACCTGTAATCCCAGCTACTCTGGAGGCTGATGCACAAGAATCGCCTGAACTGAAGTGGAGGTTTCAGTGAGCCAAGATTGTGCCACTGCACTCCAGCCTGGGCAACAGAGCAAGAATCTGTTTAAAAAAGAAAGAAAGTGAAACAGCCTTATAGCTGTTACAAAGAAAGTTTAGTGGTCTGGATAGAAGATCCAGCCAGCTACAATATTCCCTGAAGCCATAGCCTAATCTGGAGCAAGGCTGGAACTCTCTTCAATTCTATGAAGGCTAAGAGAGGTGAGGAAGCTGCAGAAAGAAGTTAGAAGCTAGCAGAGGTTGGTTCATAAAGATTATGGAAAGAAGCCATCTCCATAAATGAAAATGCAAGGTAAAACAGCAAGTTTGGCTGTAGAACCTGTAGCATGTTATCCAGATCTAGCTAAGATCATTGATGAAGGTGGCTACAGTAAATAACAGATTTTCAATTTAGAAGAAACAGCCTTACATTGGAAGATGCCATCCAGGACTTTTCTAGCTAGAAAGGAGTTAATGCCCGGTTTCAAAGCTTCAAAGGACAGGCTGACTTGTTAGGGGCTAATGCAGTTGGTGACTTTTAAGTTGAAGTCACTGCTCATTTACCATTCCAAAAATCCTATGGCTCATAAGAATCATGCTAAAGCTACTCTGCCTGTGCTCTGGAAGTGGAATGACAAAGCCTGCATGACAGCACATCTCATTTAGAGAATGATTTATATATACATATATATATATATATATATTTTTTTTTTTTTTTTTTTTTGAGACGGAGTCTTGCTCTGTCGCCAGGCATCTCAGCTCACTGCAAGCTCCGCCTCTCAGGTTTACGCCATTCTCCTGCCTCAGCCTCCCGAGTAGCTGGGACTACAGGCACCCGCCACCTCACCCGGCTAGTTTTTTGTATTTTTTAGTAGAGACGGGGTTTCACCATGTTAGCCAGGATGGTCTTGATCTCCTGACCTCGTGATCTGCCCGCCTCGGCCTCCCAAAGTGCTGGGATTACAGGCTTGAGCCACCGCGCCCGGCTATATATATTTTTATATATTTATATATATATAGAGAGAGAGAGAGAGTGTCTCACTCTGTCGCGCAGGCTGGATCTTGGCTCACTGCAACCTCCACTTCCCGAATTCAAATGACTCTCCTGCCTCAGATTCCCAGGTAGCTGGGATTACAGACGCATGCCACCATGCCTGGCTAATTTTTTGTATTTTTAGTAGAGACGGGTTTGACCGTGTTAGCCAGGATTGTCTTGATCACCTGACCTTGTGATCTGCCCACGTCAGCCTCCCAAAGTGCTGGGATTACAGGCATGAGTCACCGCACCCAGCCAGATTTACTGAATATTGAAAGCCCACTGTTGAGACCTACTGCTAAGAAGAAGAGACTCTTTTGAAAATATTACTGCTCATTGACAATGCACCTGGTCACCCAAGAGCTCTGATGTAGATATACAAGAAAATTAATGTTTTCATGCCTGTTAACACAATGTTCATTCTGCAGCCCATGAAATAAGGAGTAATATTAATCTTCAAGTCTTATTATTCAAGCAATATATTTTGTAAGGATATAGCTGCCATAGATAGTGATTTGTCTGATGGATCTAGGCAAAGTAAGTTGAAAACCTTCTGGAAAGGATTCATCATTTTAGAGTCCCTGAAGAACATTCATGATCTGTGGCTAGAGGTCAAAATATCAACAGTAACAGGAGTTTGGAAGAAGTTGGTTCCAATCTTGGTGGATGACTTTGAGGGACTTAAGACTTCAGTAGAAGAAGTCACTGCAGATGTGGTATAAACAGCAAGAGAAGCAGAATTAGAGGTGGAACCTGAAGATGTGGCGAGTTGCTGCAATCTCATGATCAAACTTCTACGGATAAGAAGTTGCTTCTTATGCATGCACCAAGAGGGTTTCTTGAGATGGAATCTACTCCTGGTGAAGATCCTGTGAACACTGTTGAAATGAAAACAGCACCCACTGGCTGCTCTGGAAAGCCATGTTTGCATTGTTCCTCATCTGACTCCTTGGTTCCTCCTCCACCACGGACTCCAGCAGCTTTATTGCCAGAGTCCTGGAATTCTTGCTTTCTTTTTAATCTCCTCCATTGGATCACCAGTGTGCCCCACCATGTCAGATGCAGCCATAGACACCAACTCTGAGATCACCACCAAGGACTTAAAGGAGAAGAAGAAAGTTGTGGAGGAGGTGGAAACGGAAGAGATGCCTCTGCTAACGGGAATGCTAATGAGGAAAATTGGGAGCAGGAGGCTGACAATGAGGTAGATGAAGAGGAAGAAAGTGATGGTAGGAAGAGGGTGGAGATGAAGACGAGGAAGCTGAGTTTGCTACAGGCAAGTGGGCAGCTGAAGATGATGAGGATGATGATGTCAATAGCAAGAAGCAGAAGATTGATGAGGACGACTAGACAGCAAAAAAGGAAACATTAAACTAAAAAAAAAAAATGGCTGCGACCTAGTCACCCTCCACTTCACATCTCAGAATCCAAATGTAGTCACCGTCAAGTAGAGAGACCGCCTGCAGATGACACGCGCTCTCCACGACCCAACCCAAACCATGAGAATTTGCAACAGGGGAGGAAAAAAGAACCAAAACTTCCAAGGCCCTGCTTTTTTTCTTCAAAGTACTTTAAATGCAGCCATAAAAAGAATGAGTTCATGTCCTTTGCAGGGACATGGATGAAGCTGGAAGTCATCATTCTTAGCAAACTAACACAGGAATAGAAAACCAAACACCGCACGTTCTCACTCACAAGTGGGAGTTGAACAGTGAGAACACATGGACACAAGGAGGGGAACATCACACACCAGGGCCTTTCGGGGCGGGCATGGGGGGTGGGGGAGGGGGAGGGAGAGCATTAGGACAAATACCTAATGCATGCAGGGCTTAAAACCTATATGACAGGTTGACACGTGCAGCAAAGCACCATGGCACATGTATACCTATGTAACAAACCTGCACGTTCTGCACATGTATCCCAGAACTTAAAGTAAAATTTAAAAATTTTTTTAAATTTAAAAATCTTGTTATAGGAATATTACTATGATTATTAGTATAAATTCACCTCCATAAAAAAATACTTAAAAAGGAAATTTGTATTTTTTACTTACATTTTGTATTTTTGTATAAATTGTTAGGGTCAGCCTTTTTTTGTGAGACAGAGTTTCTCTCCTTGTCCCCCAGGCTGGAGTGCAGTGGCATGGTCTCAGCTCACTGCAACCTCTGCCTCCCAGGTTCAAGCGATCCTCCTGCCTCAGCCTCCCGAGCAGCTGGGTTTACAGGCGTAAGCCACAGCACCTGGCCTAGGGTCACCCATTTTTTTTTTTTTTTTTTTGAGACGTGATCTCAGATAACCAAACCAACCTTTGGAGCGTTCTCTGTCCTACTTCTGACTTTACTTATGGAGTGAACATGTTCATTATAATCTCAAAGGGACAAAAAAAAAACTTGGAAAAAAAAAGACAATAGAAAAACAATCTTATTTTGAGCATTCCAGTAACTTGTTTGTGTATGTACTTAGTTTGTATGAGACGGTTTAAAAGGCTAAAGATAAAAAAAATTTTTTTTTTTCCTTTCTTGTCTATGGAGTTGCTGCGTTTGTGTGTGTGTGTGTGCGCGCGCGTGTGTGTGTGTTTTGGTCTGTTTGATATACGTGTGAAACAATGTTGTCCAACAATAAACAGGAATTTTATTTTGCTGAGTTGTTCTAAAAAAAAAAAAAAGAAATGAAAACAAAGAATAAGTAATAAACTTAGTCCCTAAAGCGGCAGCAGGGTTTGAGAGGATTTACTTCAATTTTGGAAGAATTTCTACTATGGATGGGCAAAATGGCATCAAATGTCATATGTTACAGAGAAAACTTTCAATCTGTGCAGCAAGTTTTACTGTTGTCTTATTTTATTTTATTTTATTTTATTTTATTTTATTTTATTTTATTTTATTGAGACGGAGTCTCATTCTGTCACCCAGGCTGGAGTGCAGTGGTGCGATCTCAGCTCACTGCCATCTCTGCCTCCCGTGTTCAAGCAATTCCCCTGCCTCAGCCTCCAGAGTAGCTGGGATTACAGGAGCGCGCCACCACGCCTGGCTAATTTTCGTATTTTTAGTAGAGTGGGGTTTCACCATGTTGGCCAGGCTGGTCTCAAACTCCTGACCTCAAGTGATCCGCCTGCCTTGGCTTCCCAAAGTGCTGGGATTACAGGTGTGAGCCACCATACCCGGCTATAAAGTGTTTTTATTTTTTTATTTTTTTATTTTTGAGATGGAGTCTCGTTCTGTCGCCCAGGCTGGAGTGCGGTGGTGTGATCTCGGCTCACGGCAAGCTCCACCTCCTGCGTTCGCACCATTCTCCTGCCTCAGCCTCCCGAGTAGCCGGGACTACAGGCGCCTGCCACCACGCCCGGCTAATTTTTTTGTATTTTTAGTAGAGACGGTTTTCACCGTGTTAGCCAGGATGGTCTCGATCTCCTGACCTAGTGATCCACCCGCCTCGGCCTCCCAAAGTGCTGGGATTACAGGCATGAGCCACTGCGCCTGGCCTGTAAAGTGTTTTTAAATTAACACATGTACATTGGTATTTTAGACATAATGCTATTGCACACAAAAGAAAACATTATAGTGGCTGGGAACGGTGGCTCACGCCTGTTTCCAGCACTTTGGGAGGCCGAAGCGAGTGGATCACCTGAGGTCAGGAGTTCGAGATAAGCCTGGCCAACATGGCAAAACCCTGTCTCTACTAAAAATACAAAAAGTAACCGGGTATGGTGATGGACACCTGTAATCCCAGCTACTCGGGAGGCTTTGGCAGGAGAATCACTTGAACCCAGGAGGCGGAGGTTGTAGTGAGCTGAGACTGTGCCACTGCACTTCAGCCTGGGCAACAGAAGTGAAATTCAGTCAAAAAGAAGGAAGGAAGGAAGGAAGGGAGGGAGGGAGGGAGGGAGGGAGGGAGGGGGGAGGGAGGGAAAGAGAGAGAGGGAGGGAGGAAGGAAGGAAGGAAAAAAGAAAAAAGGAAAGAAGGAAAAGAGAAGGGAGGGAGGAAGGAAGGAAGGAACTAAGGAAGGAAGGAAGGGGAAAAAAAAGGAAAGGAAAGGAAAAGAAAAGAAAGAAGGGAGGGAGGAATGGAGGGAAGGGAGGGAGGAACGGAGGGAAGGAAGGAAGGAAGGAAGGAAGGAAGGAAGGGCGAAAACATTACAGTGTAAACATAGCTTGTATAAAAAAACTTCTGTTACTCACTTTGCTGCAATTGCAGTGGTCTAGAATCAAACCCACAATATCTCCAAGGTATGCTTTTAAAATATTTAATTACATTTTCAAAATCAAATTTAAAATTTCGGTTTTATTTAAGTAACTTTGACTTAAAATTCGATATGTAACTTCTATGCTAAAACATATGTGTGGGGACAAAAGCGACTTTATTTTAAATGCTAATCTGCCTACCGACCCTGAGTCAGAGAATGCCTTCCAAATGTCTAGTTGATGTTTTACTCTTTAGGTGGGAACACCTATTCATCTTAACTTTCACTTTTCCTTCAAGACAATCCGAGATGCTGTTGCAGACATCATAGGTATAGTGATACTCATAGCCACCTACACATTCCTTCCAGAGCACATATACTTTTCCCCAAGACAGAAGCCCTAGATTTCAGGGGTTGCAATGTAGAGATCTACATGTCTGTGGCCCCCCAAGACCATGCTTTTCTGTCTGTAAATTTACCCAGTAAGTCATCCTATGCTGAAAAACTGGATTTGTCTGCCTCCTCCTCTGGTTGATTGACTCCTTCAGCATTTGGAGGTTGCTTTGTAGATATGGCCCTTTCATGGAACGATAGGCCACGTGGCCTTCTTTTATGCTTATATCAGTCCACCACAAGAGTTATGGGTAGACCATCTGAGATGCCTCTGTGAGGAACTTAGCAGTCCTTTCCCTATAAAAGAGCCATTTAATTGGTGAAAATTATTTGTTTGTTTGTTTGAGACAGGGTCTGGCTCTGTCACCCAGGCTGGAGTGCAGTGGTGCCATCTCAGCTCACTGCAGACTTGATCTCCCAGGTTCAAGTGATCCTTCCACCTCAGTCCCCCAAGTAGCTGGGACTACAGGTATGCACCACCACGGCCAGCTAATTTTTGTACTTCTTATAGAGACAGAGTTTCACCACGTTGCCCGGGCTGGTCTCCAACTCCTGGGCTCAAGTGATCCTCCCACATCAGCCTCCCAAAGTGCTAGGATTACAGGTGTGGGCCACTGCACCTGACCTAATTGGTGAAAATTATTTAAATAATTAAAATTATGTTGTCCTAATTATGTTGCGATATATAAGGACATACCGCAAATGAAAAAATATTTATTCAAGAAAATCTACTGAATCCCAGTAAGAATAAAGAGTCTGTGGCACCTGAGTCACATCCCCCTCCTATCTTCTTCCTAAGCAGGTGTGGCTTCCCAAGAAGATGGGGGGCTCCCTCTGCCTCCACTCCAGGCTACAGTTTCACTCTAAGAAGGGCATGCCACTGGTGTCTCTCATCTCTCCCAGCTCTGTGCTGCAAAAACTGTATTCCATGCAGGTGTGGCCAAGAGGGCTGGGGCTCCCTTCCCTGACCCAGAGCCTACTTGTAGGGTGGAAACTGTACCAGACGCAGTGGTTAAGAAACTCAGCAGAAGGCCGGGTGCAGTGACTCACACCTGTAATCCCAGCACTTTGGGAGGCTGAGGTGGGTGGATCATGAAGTCAAGAGACTGAGATCATCCTGGCCAACATGTGAAACCCTGTCTCTACTGAAAATACAAAAATTAGCTGGGTGTGGTGGCACATGCCTGTAGTCCCAGCTACTCAGGAGGCTGAGGCAGGAGAATCATTTGAACGCGGGAGGCAGAGGTTGCAGTGAGCTGAGATCGCGCCACTGCAGTCCAGCTTGGTGACAGAGAGAGACTCCATTTCAAAAAAAAAGAGAAAAGAAAGAAACTCAGCAGAAACATCAGAAATTGTACCCTCTGCACACAAACCAGGAAATAGGCTTCATAGAATTAGTTCGGAATTAAATAAACAAATGCCCAAACAACAGTTCCACCAAGCCCCAATGTAGTGGGGAATTCAGCATCTAGAGTTGCTACAATATATTATCTAAAATGTCTGGTTTTCAACAAAAACTTATGACACGCAAAGAAACTGTGACAAATACACAGGAAAAAAAAAGTCAGGCAATAGAAATTGCTTTTGAAGGGACCTAAATGTTGGACACATTGGAAAAAGACTTCAAAGCAGCTATTATAAATATGTTTTAAAAATCGAAGTAGACCAGGCATAGTGGTTCACGCCCATAATCTCAGTGCTTCAGGAGTTCTAGGCAGGAGGATTGCTTAAGGCCAGGAGTTCAAGACCAGCCTGGGCAACACAGTGAAAACCTGTTCTACAAAATATATATATATATATATTTTAAATAAATTAGCCTGTAGCCCTAACTACTAGGGAGGTTGGGGAGAAAGGATCACGTGAGGCCAGGAGTTCAAGGTTATAGTGACCTACCCTTGCACCACTGCACTTCAGCCTGAGTGACAGAGCAAGACTTATCTCAAAAAAAAAAAAAAAAAAAGTTTTTAATGTAAACCATGTTTAAAGAATTAAAGAAAGGCATGGTAATAATGACTCATGAAGAATGTTAACTAAAAAGATTTTTTAAAATTCTGAAGTAAATGGAAATTCTGAAGTTGAAAAATAATCCAAATGAAAAATTCACTAGCTAGATCAATAGTAGATTTGAGTTGGCAGAAGGAAGAATCAGCCAACATGAAGACAGATTAACAGAGACGACGAACACTAAGAAAAATAATAAGTAAAAATGAACAGAGCCTCGGAGAAATGTAGAATACTGTTAAGCACACCAACATACTCATCCTAGGAAAGAATGCTCAAGAGGCAGAGATAGGGAGAAAAAAATATTCAGACAAATAATACCTGAAAAATTCTGAAATTTGTTGAAAAACACTAATACATAGATCCAAGAAACTCCAAGTGAATAAATGCAAGGAGACCCATACAGACACATCGCAGTCAAAATACTGAAAGCCAGAGATAGAGAAAAATCTTGAAAACAGCAAAAGAAAAACAATCTAAATTACTTTGTGCTCATGCACTTCTCTTTTGAATTGGTTATTATATCTGCCTGGTTCTCTCATGAGTAGAATCAAATCTTTAGCACATTTTTATGTCCTATGTCTATTTGAGTAATGATTTTACCTTTTACAGAAAAATTATCTTTTAATAAGTCTTATCTGCATGTAAGTTCTCACATGTCCCATCAGCTGATGTATACTAAAGTTCAAAGACTAAAGTTCAAAGCTTTAGTTTAAAAAGGAGAAAAAGTTTTTGCCGTTGAGCTTAAGAGAATAAAATAAAATAATAAAAAGGAGAGAAAAGTAGATCTTACCAAACACAAAATTGTGATGATGTTTAAAAAATAATTGGCGGCGGGGCATAGCGGCTCATACACATGACTCACACGAAGTGCTCCCAGCACTTTGGGAAGCTGAAGTGGGGTCGCTTGAGACCAGGACCAGACTGCACAACATAACAAGACCCCCCCATCTCTACAAAAAAAATTTTGCCAGGTGTGATGGCACGTACCTGTAATCCCAGCTACTTTTGAGGGAGGCTGCCACAGGAGGATCTTGTGAGCTCAGGAGTTCAAGGCCTCAATGAACTATGATTGCACCACTGCACTCCAGCCCGGGTGACAGAAAGAGGCCTTGTCTCGAAAAACAAAAACAAAACAATTGGAAAGTCAATTTATCCTAAAACATACACTTCTCTGGATCCCACATTCTGCCCAGGCACATGCTACAGCAGCAGTGGTCTGGAACCTGAGAACCAGGAAACTAGGACTCTGGATTATCCTGCCACACCAGCTGGCCTCAAAGTCTTCAAGTTCAACCTGCCTCTAATGTGGTGAGAGGGACAGATTGTCCACAGTAGCTCAGCTTGCACCCAGGAGCTCAACTGGATCTCCACGCCCTGTGGAAGGCAGCGAGCACTGACAGCCAGTGCCTTCTTCAGAACATAGGGTGCTATGAAAGAGATACTGTGTTTAGTCACACCAATGCTGTGGGTAAGAAAATACCTTTTCACTGTGCACTTATTTGCATAGCGTTGCAAGCAGGCACCAGGATACAGGAATATAGTTGTACATGTCAAGTGCATAAGGGAACCTAGGATAAGGGGCCAGTTAGGACAAAGAGTTATGACTTGATACAGATCAATGCAGAAAATGTTTATAGAGTTAATGTATGAGCGTCTGTAGGTTAGGCACAGTGAGAGAGAAAGAGAGAGGTTGAGTCAGTACTAACAGAGATGTTTCTCCTTGCTACCAGCCCATGCCTTGGAACAGAGCTGTGAGTTGCAGTGTATGGTAGGGGATAAAGGAAGCCATCAGTCATCTGTATTACTCTCAGCTGCTCAGACGTATGTTCCTGCCGTTTTCGTCCTCCCTGAGGATGGTGGTTTAATCATTTATTGGTGCATGCCATGGGTGAAGGCCAAGAGCCTTGTGTACAGAACTGAAAACTGTACATTAGGAGAAATGCCCACTGCCAGGTGTGAACAACAAGCCCAGGCCCCAAAACCTTTCCCACAGTTCAACACCCTGGACAATATTTTTATAAAATGACTAACCCACAGTACTTTACGGAGGGCTGCTTTTCTGAATTTTTAAAGTTTTCTACACATGGTCTTGATGTTTTTCCTCTGAGGTGTACTTTTTTTTCCCAAGAATTATGTGGGTTTTGTTTTGCATTGCTTTGATCAAGGTAGAGTGAATGATTTCTCATAGGTGCTACTAAGCAGTGGGTAAGAATGCAATCGGCCGGGCACGGTGGCTCACACCTGTAATCCTAGCACTTTGGGAGGCCGAGGTGGGTGGATCACGAGGTCAGGAGATTGAGACCATCCTGGACAGCATGGTGAAACCCCGTCTCTACTAAAAATACAAAAATTAACCAGGCGTGGTGGCAGGTGCCTGTAGTCCCAGCTACTCAGGAGGCTGAGGCAGGAGAATCACTTGAGCCCGGGAGGCAGAGGTTGCAGTGAACCAAGATTGTACCAGTGCACTCCAGCCTGGTGACAGAGTGAGATTCTGTCTCAAAAAAAAAAAAGAAAGAAAGAAAAATGCAATCACGGCCGGGCGTGGTGGCTGATGCCTGTAATCCCAGCATTTTGTGAGGCTGAGGTGGGAGGATCACTTAAGTCCAGGAGTTTGAGACCAGCCTGGGCAACATACTAAGACCCATCTCTATTTCTCAAAAAAAGAATGCAACCTCCAGGTCAGTTGGATCTGGACCCCAAGCCAGTGACTCACCGTGTGATCTTGGGCTGGCAGTTTGTTCTTGGAGGCCATTTCCTCCTCTGTAAAATGGAGATGATGACAGCACCCAGCCCCTAGAGTGGCTGTGAGGGTTCCTGTGAGTGCCTGTGAAGACTGGCCAGTGCCGGGCTCAGAGTGAGCCCTCATACTTGCTGGTCATTGTTGTAATGGTCATGATTTCAGATGAGAAACAGGGAAGGTTGAGCTAAAGTATTGAACATGTGTGTTGGGTGCCTACCACAAACAAAGCACTGTCCATGGCAGCCTCAAGGTGTCTTCATGATAATCCCACAAGGAAGGTAACTGCTTTTTCCATTTATATGGAGGCAGATGGGTTAAGTAACCTGACCAAGATGAGATCGCATATAATGTGGTTATTTTTCTCATAAAGCTTGACTTTCAGATATTGGCTTCAGAGACAAAGAAAAGGAAGGTGAACGTGTTTGAACATAAGGAGTTTCCCTTCCTTCAAGCCACGCCAGCCTATAAGCCTTTATAAAGCAGTGAAGGCGGTTCCTCCCTTCCCTGGCAGAGACTGATAAACTCAGCACTTGCTGAGTGGCTCATTGTTAAGACAAAAGGTGTGCACTTCCTGGCCAGGAAACCTGAGCGGTGAGACTCCCAGCTGCCTACATCAAGGCCCCAGGACATGCAGAACCTTCCTCTAGAACCCGACCCATCGCCATGAGGTCCTGCCTGTGGAGATGCAGGCACCTGAGCCAAGACATCCAGTGGTCCTTGCTCCTGGCTCTCCTGGTCTTTCTCTTCGCTTTGCTCTCCTTTATTAAGGATCCTCAAACAAAGCCTTCCAGGTAAGATTCTCGTCCTTTCCACTCCTCTTATTCCATTCATTTGAGGAAACAGAAAAATGATAGCCCAGGGAGGACAGAGAAAGTCTGAGCCACCTGTGTGTCCACACGGGAGTGTCAGGGGTCAGGAATGTTCTCAAGAACCACTGGGAAGAAAGACTAATGGGAAGACTTGCAGGGAACAGAAGGGGTGGCAGTGGGGAACTAAGACGCCTTGGGATGAACATGTCCAGATACCATGGGACACGTACAGGAGTTTGAGAACTGATGGGTTAGGTCTGCAGAGTGCAGACAGAAGACATGACTGCTTTCCCCTCTGGGACTGTGAGTAATGGCAGCAGCATTGGGTTCGTTCTTACATGCCATTCTCTATGTCCTGAAGTGAAAGAGCCATCCTGCGTGTTCCACTTGTTGCAGACCCGGACTCACCCTTAGTTTGTCGGTAAAATGGAGGGCCTCCCTCTTAGGGAGGCAGTTTCAATTGTGGACACCAAGTTAATCTTTCAAAAAAACCTTCTAGACCATTTTTCTTAGAAAATACACACATCTCCTGCAGTAAGAGGCCCTTTTCTTTTCTTTTCTTCTCTTTTGTTTTTGAGACAGAGTCTCACTGTGTTGCCCAGGCTGGAGTGCAGTGGCGTGATCTTGGCTCACTGCAACCTCCACCTCCCAAGTTCAAGCCTCAGCTTCCTGAGTAGCTGGGACTACAGGCGCATACCACCAGACCTGGCTAAGTTTTTGTATTTTTAGTAGAGACAGAGTTTCACCATGTTGGCCAGGCTGGTCTTGAACTCCTGACCTCAAGTGATCTACCCACCTCGGCCTCTCAAAGCACTGGGATGACAGGCGTGAGCCACTGTGCCCAGCCAATAATTTCATTTCACTGTTCTTAAACATTGAAAGTAATGCAGGTTCTCGTAGAGTTAAAAAAAAAATACAGAAAGGTGAAGCAGGAAGTGAGTCTCCCTATTATACCTCCACCTCTGTCCGCTCTTCAAGGTGAGCACTCTCGACACTTGAAGGTACACGGAATTCTATTATGCAGCTAACACTGCTATAGTATTTACTGCGTGCCAGCCCCTATTCTAAATGCTTGATGTACGTTAACTCACTAATTCTCATTATTAAGAGGACACTGAGACACACAGAACTGAAGTGATTTTTCCAAGATCACCCTGCTAGTATGTGGCAGGGCCAAGATTCAAAACCAGGCATTTTGGTGCCATACCCTGTGCTCATTACCTTTATGCTATACAAGCCAGATAGATAGATAGATACATACATACATACATACACACACACATAGGTAGATAGGCAGATAGATGGACAGATAGATGGATAGATAGATGGAGATATAGATATCTACATATAGCATATAGATATACATACTATATATGCTATATATTGATATACTATATGTCAATATGTAGCATGAGACATATATGTATATATATTGTATATATATAGAGATTGATATATACACACACATATATCATATAGATTTACAGATATATGCACAAGAAAGTTATATATATATCTCTCTCATATATATGTATACATATATATGTATCTCATGCTATATATTGTCCCACAGGTTGACCTTGTAAGTCACACTATATCATGGACATCTTTCCATGTCGGGACATACAGGTCTACTCTCTTCTTTGAACAGTTGCTTAGCATTCCACAGGATAGGTACCATTTACTTAACCAACCCCTATCAAGTTTCTCACATACCTTTGAGCACTTGCATAACTGATTTCTGGGTAGATTTCTCGAAGTGGAATTGCCAAGACAATCTTTACCTCCCAGGACCACACTGGCTTTCATTAAGGTTTTGAAGTTTTAATCATCTGATAGGTGGAAGTGTTTCTCTTTTTAATTTGCATTTCTCAGATCTACTGATATTTCTGTACTTTTGTTCTTTAAGCTTAATAAGAATCCATCAGAAATGTACTTTTGTGTATGATGTGAATATAGGTTTGTGTTTGTTGGAACTCTTGATTGCAACTGACAAAAACCCAAGACCGGCTAGCTTAGATAAGATGACAGGGGAGGAGAGAAGTTCAGAGGGTTAGGAGTCCTTCTGGGGCAACATTTTGGGGTGGGAGTGGGCTGCCCGAGAGTCACTCATAGTGACTGGGCCTGGCCTTCCCAGCAGATACCACATGCCCTGGAGTTGAGGGGCAAATGGAGTGGTATCTGGTTCTGGTCTAGAGATTTCTGAAGGCAGGAAGTTGTTGGAACTGTCCACAATGTAATGTACCTGGGAAGAGACAGAACCACCCTGCCCCTCCCTCCCAGGTCTTCACAGCCCAGAAAGCAGTGGAAGGGAAGTTCAGTGCTTCCTGGTGGGAGGGCAGAGACCAGAGCCCTCAACTGCCCAGTTACCTGCTGGAGCAATAAGGGGATACTCACTCCAGAACAGTGTTTGGGGACACTAAATGCCGCAGGGGGCAGTGGGAGACGTGATCCTAGAAAGGACCCTCCTGCGGGGATTCTCAGTGTAAAGGAGAACCCCTCCCCAGAGAAACCACATTTCCTAATGTGCAGAGACCACCAAGTGCGCAGGGGCCCCCAACATCAGACAGAAGCTGAATGAACCTCAGGGCAGGCAGGGACCGCCAGCCCCACCCTCCAAGACAGGCGCTCACTTAAGTAACCATACAGGAGGAGTTACAACTTGAAAAAAGAAGGGGAGTTTTCTTTTACTGCCTTCCTCTCTCCAGCTCCCCCAATCTCCCCCTCATCTCATCCCCCATGTCTCCTACCCCCACTCCCCACCTCCAGCAGCCAAGGTCTGAGCTCTGGCCTGGCTGGCTTGGTGGAATAAAAGAGCTTAGAGCCAGGTAGAGCACCTAGTGTGTGTGTGTGTTTATCATGTAATTACATGAATTTGTGAGATTACATGAATTATGTAATTTCTTTTATGTATTTATTTTTCAAGATGGAGTCTGACTCTGTGACCCAGGCTGGAGTGCAGTGGTGCGGTCCTGGCTTATTGCGCCCTCACCTCCCAGGTTCAAGCGAGTATCCTGCCTCAGCCTCCAGAGTATCTGGGACTGCAGACGCACACTACCATGCCCGGCTAATTATTGTAGTTTTAGTGGAGATGGGGTTTCGCCATATCGGCCAGGCTGGTCCTGAATACCTGGCTTCAAGCGATCTACCTGCCTCAGCCTCCCAAAGTGGTGGGATCACAGACATGAGTGACTGAGCCCAGCCAGCATTGTCTTATTGTCTGTGTTTCCTCAGTGCTTTGAACAGGGCCTGGACCCAGTGGAGGTGCTTTATAAAATGCTTGTTGATGAAAGAATGAATTTGTCACCTTAAAAAACATGCCAAAACATTTAAACTTTATGGCTCTCAAAAACTTAGAGTAAGGGAGTTAACTTGAGTAAATTCATGCTTTATGCAGAGTACTCTGTCAATAGATTACAGGATGGATGATCGGGGGAACGTGGTTTTAGAGGGGATAGTTTAGAGACCATTGCCATGGTTTAGGATGGCATTAATAAGACCGTGAGCAAGGACAGTGTGAATAGGAAGAAAGGACTGAGAAGAAGTCAGATCAGCTGGACTTGGCAACAAATAGGATGGTGGGAGGAGTGTAGCAGAAGAACTTCAAGACAATTCTATGAGGTCGGGCACAGTGGCTCACGCCTGTAATTCCAGCACTTTGGGAGGCCAAGGCGAGCGGATCACCTGAGGTCAGGAGTTCGAGACCAGCCTGACTAACATGGTGAAACCCTGTCTCTCCTAAAAAATACAAAAATTAGCCGGGCATGGTCTGGTGCCTGTAATTCCAGCTACTTGGGAGACTGAGGCAGGGAGAATTGCCTGAACCCGGGAGACGGAGCTTGCTGTGAGCCAAGAGCGCGCCACGGTACTCCAGCCTGGGCAGCAAGAGCAAAACTCTATCTCAAAAAAAATAATAATAATAATAAATAAATAAATAAAAATACAAAAGTTAGCCAGGCGTGGTGGCAGTTGCCTGTAATCCCAGCTACTCAGGAGGCTATTATCGCTTTTATCACAGGAGAATCGCTTGAACTCGGGAGGCAGAGGTTGCAGTGAGCTAAGATTGCTCCACTGCACTGCAGCCTGGGTGACACAGCAAGACTCTGTCTCAAAAAAATAAAAATAAAAAAGACAATTCTGTGATTTCAAACCCATCGGGCCATCTCTCATACCATCTTAGACACACCCACGTGCATCCTGTGTTCACTGATGTGTAGCTGTCATCTAAGACGATGTCTCTGCTTGGCTTCCATCATCCAGTGTAAATGTTTTGGAAGATCTATGCTTGTTTTAGCTTTGGAGATGGTAATTAAGAGTGAGCTGTAAAAACAGACCTACGGGTTCTGTTTGTCAGTTTCTTGCTGTCACTTTATTTTCTCCAGTCTGGCCAGCATGGCAAAAATTCCATCTCTACTAAAAATATGAAAATTAGCCGGGCACGGTGGCGCGTGCATGAAATCCCAGGTACTCAGGGGATTGAGGCAGGAGAGTCACTTGAACCTGGGAGGTGGCTTCCAGTGAGCCAAGATCATGCCACTGCACTCTAGCCTGGACAACAGAGTGAGGCTCTGTGTCCAAAAAGAAAAGAAAAGAACTTTATTTTCTATCACCTCCTGATTGCTGATTCTGAACTCCCATCCACCAAGCTTCAGGAAAACTTAATCTCCGTGGTTCCTGCTCCTCTGCAGGATGGTATGAGGGCTCTAGGACATCCCATGCAGTGCCAAGGCATGGGAATGGGTCGCTGACTCTTAGCTATTGAGTCGCTGCTGAAACAGTCATTGTTCCTGCCGCTCGGCTCTTTCAGGTCCACCTGGCTTATGTGTGAGAGACTTTGCTTTGCTTTTTCTTTCTTTGAAACAGAGTCTCGCTCTGTTGTCCAGGCTGGAGTGCAGTGGCGCGGTCTCGGCTCAGTGTGAGACTTTTCTGACACTGTCTGTGGTCCTCTCTTCCTAGGTTCAGGATTCATTTTTTTTTCAGGGGTCTTGTTAGACCCTTGGAACATGCCAGGAAGTAGGGTCCTCTGACCTTGGAACCCACAGATCCTTCCTTCTCTCATTCCCGCCACCCAGCAGAGTAAATCTTTCCAGGGAAAGGGCAATGGTAGGAGTAAGTAATAAAGTCCTCCCCTCATAACTTCTCCAAGATTGATCTGTTTCACTACATCTTGAACGTGGAACCAAATCTTAACTGCTGGGGGCATGGCAGTGGGGTGGAGAGGGAAACAATTTCAAAATATTATATAATTATATTCAAAAGCATGACAGGCGTAGAAAAGGGATCCAGCTGTTCATGCCCTGAGGTACTAACGAGATTCTTTGAAGGGACTGGGATAATAGGAGGTTGCCATCCTTTCATGTTTGAAAGCAGCTTCTGCTTTTTCTGTAATAAGCACACATTGTTTTTATAAAAACAAAAATAATTCATAAAGGTTCACTTCTGAAGACTCAGGAGAAAAAGACTCAGCTTAGGTAACCCCTCCGTACCAAAGTGTCCCTCCGAGCAGAACTGCCTCCCTGGGCTGTCACCACAGCCTCGCATACATATGACTAATATCATCATACCGATGACACTTTAAGGCAGCTGATTATACTCATGTCTGTTTCTCTTATAGACTGTGAGCCTCTTAAAACCAGTGACCATTGCTTTTTTATCTTTAATCTCTAGCAGATACCTCTGAATGCCTGACATGTCATGGCTACTCAATGAATATTGCAGAATAAACACTGCATTGTGTTTTCAAACTGTCATAGAACTTTCCATAAGGCGTCTCATTTAGTTGGTTTGTTGTTGTTGTTGTTGTTGCTGTTGTTTTGAGACAGAGTCTCTCTTTGCTGCCCAGACTGGAGTGCAGTGGTGTGATCTCTGCTCACTGCAACCTCCACCTCCCAGGCTCAAGCAATTCTCCTGCCTCAGCCTCCTGAGTAGCTGGGATGACAGGCTTGCACCACCACACCCAGCTAATTTTTGTATTTTTAGCAGAGATGGGGTTTCACCATGTTGGCCAGGCCTGGTCTCCAACTCCTGACCTCAGGTGATCCGCCTCCCACCCTTGGCCTCCCAAAGTGCTGGGATTACAGGTGTGAGTCTCCACACCTGGCCAACTTTGGAGTTTG
Source organism: Rhinopithecus roxellana (assembly GCF_007565055.1). Classification (NCBI taxonomy): domain Eukaryota; kingdom Metazoa; phylum Chordata; class Mammalia; order Primates; family Cercopithecidae; genus Rhinopithecus; species Rhinopithecus roxellana. Next base: position 63,605,951 of record NC_044567.1, on the reverse strand, counting down.
AAAAGAAAAGCAGAATATGGCTGGTTTCTATTTCACATGAGACAGGAGACCCTGAGCACTGATCAAACACCAAAAGGGGGCTTGAATAGCCTCCGTGGATACCAAGGGGGTCTTGGAAACTCCAGGCCTGGCTAACAACATGGGGCACAGGAGGCAGGAGCAGTTGAAGGTAGAGAGCTCCGCAGCAGGGAGTGGAGAGGGACACAGGGCAGAGCGAAGGGATGGTTTGTCCTCCTTTCAAGGAGGAGCAGCAACAAAGCTGTGGGAACCAAATATGAAACCTGGAAGAGGAAAGCTTGCCCAGCCTGGGGGCCTGAGATAAAATGAGGACAAAGTTGATGGTGGGGACTGAGAGAGAGAGCCCAGGACTTAGGGACGTGAATAGAGGCGAATCTGTGTGACCAGCCATTCGCCACATACCAGGCGCAACTCACCTGCAGCCGGTCTCCGTGCCATAGAAGGCGGGAGCCCAGGTGCAAAATTATTTACAGAATCAAAGGAATCTTTTCAGCTCTTTTCTTTTTTTTTTTTTTTTTTGAGACGGAGTCTTGCTCTGCCACCCAGGCTGGAGTGCAGTGGCCGGCTCTCAGCTCACTGCAAGCTCCGCCTCCCGGGTTCACGCCATTCTCCTGTCTCAGCCTCCCGAGTAGCTGGGACTACAGGCGCCCGCCTCGTCGCCCGGCTAGTTTTTTGTATTTTTTAGTAGAGACGGGGTTTCACCGTATTAGCCAGGATGGTCTCGATCTCCTGACCTCATGATCCGCCCGTCTCGGCCTCCCAAAGTGCTGGGATTACAGACTTGAGCCACCGCGCCCGGCCTCAGCTCTTTTCTTATCCTCCATAAAATAATCTTCTACTCCTACTGGCTTTATTAGTGAGTGACCTTTGATTGGGGTATTTTTTTCAAATTTCAGTTTCAGCCTCTTCAATATCCTAGTCAACTTCAACATTTCTGTGTTATCTCTTGTACTATATTCTTGGAAAATACTGCTCTCTGGCCAATAGGTGTGTCATGGCTGCAGGCATAAATGAACTTTGAACCTTTTGCCATATCTTCACTTCCAGGTATTTCCAGGTAAGGAAATGCCTATCTCAACACCCACACCCCTTGGTGATGTGCACTTAAGAATATAGAAGGTAGCTGGGCCTGGTGGCGCATGGACCTGTAGTCCCAGCTACTCAGGAGGCCAAGGCAGGAGTCTCATTTGAGCCCGGGAGGTTGAGGCTGCAATGAGCTATGAACACGCCACTGCCCTCCAGCCTAGGAAACAGAGACTCAGTCTCAAAAAAAAAAAAAAAGAATATATATACAGAGAGGGAGAAGGTTGCCAGATAATTATTTTCCTGTTTCTTTGTGCAATTCTTGTTCATGATAAATTGATTGATTATTATTACTATTTGAGATGGAGTTTCACTCTTGTTGCCCAGGCTGGAATGCAATGGCACGATCTCAGCTTACGGCAACCTCCGCCTCCCAGGTTCAAGCAATTCTCCGGCCTCAGCCTCCCAAGTAGCTGGGATTATAGGCATGTGCCACCATGCCCAGCTAATTTTGTATTTTTAGTAGAGACGGTGTTTCTCCATGCTGGTCAGGCTGGTCTCAAACTCCCCACCTACGGTGATCCACCCACCTCGGCCTCCCAAAGTGCTGGGATTACAGGCGTGAGCCACCATGCCTGGCCATTATTATTATTTTTTAATTGAGACAGAGTCTTGCTCTGTCGCCCAGGCTGGAGTGCAATAGCACAATCTCGACTCACTGCAACCTCTGCCGCCCAGTGTGCCTCAGCCTCCCAAGTAGCTGGGACTACAGGTGCGTGCCACCACGCCCGACTAATTTTTTTGTATTTTTAGTAGAGACAGGGCTTCACCATGTTGGCCAGGCTGGTCTTGAACTCCTGACCTCAGGTGATCTGCCCACCTTGGCCTCCCAAAATGCTGGCACTACAGGCATGAGCCACCTCACCCAGCCAATAAATTCATTTATTAAAGTACATTTTATATTTTTACTTCCCCAGTAGATTACGATTATACAGGTAAATTGCTTTTTGCTTGAGTATGATCCATGATTAATTTTCCTGTGCCTCCAGACTAGAAGTCATTAATGGAAAAAAGCCATCCCACACCCCAGCCCAGCTCACAGGGTCAGGACCACACAGGGCCGAACACGTTGAACACAGGGCACTCAGCATATAGACATAATTTGAGCGTTTAGTAAATACCATGCATGAGAATAAGGAAATGCCTATCTCAACACCCACAGCCCTAGCAATCATAGGTGTATTTAATTATAGGGAATTAAATGAAACTTAATTACATAATTTTGTCACTACCTGGGTTACTGCTGTGACTTCCGGCAAAACCTGAACGAGTCATCAATCAATTGTGGATTTGTGGTGGAAGAGGGCTTCCAGGAGTCACTGTGCCATTCCTGCCACTAGACAGGGTTCCAGAGAGGAGTGCCTTACCTCTTCAGGGTCAGTCTGGCCACTAAGCAGACAGCCAGCTGTCCGTGCTATGTGGCTTGAGATGTGTGAGGTCAAAAACTACCCCTGCCTCATCATGTCTCCCCGCCACGGCCAAGTTAAGGTGCCTGCCAGCCAGGCAGCTACATCCATGAAAATGTTCAAGATAGAGGAAATGTCATTCAGCAGAATCCCTCTCTGCAGAGTGCTGCTGGAGTTCGGAAGGGAAGTTTCCATAGGCTTCTTGAGGTTGGGGATTGGGAAGTGAATCCACCAAGAGGCTTTGCTGGGTAACAAGAGCTGTTTGTTAAACCCAGTGAACAGCTTGGTTTTTGCTGAATGACCCAAGCGAGCTTGGAGCTTACACTGAGTAGTCAGACCAAGAGGAGTGGCGAGCCTCACACCCACCCGCCCACAGCACTCAGACCTTCTACCAGGCAAATGTGGAATGAATTGATGAAGAATGTGTTCTTCACTCCCTCAGGTTTTTCACTCTGTGTTGAGTGGCATTCTTTCAGAATGGATACTTTGGGGGTGTTTTCCCAGTTCATGAACCAATAACCCCCTCTTCCTCTTGAAAGTGTCCTCCTCCCAGGCACAGAGTGAGCCCCAGAATGTCACATAGTATGTGACCAAGACCCCTGGAAAGGGATGGAGATAGGACCCAAGGGGGCCATAGTCTTCTCCTGCAAGAGTGAAAAATTGGGAGCAAAAAGAGTCCACAGTCCCCAGCACAGGTGTTATGTGGTGGCAATCTTCCCCCAGCCCGTGGGCTAGAGAGCAGAGGAGACCTGTCTGCAGAGACAGAACGAAAGAGAAGAAGAAAGCTGATTCAGTGGGAGAGGTGAGATAGAGACAAAGCCTTAGAGAGAGATTCCTGGTTCCAAGCCCTTCCAGAGGCTCAACTACTTCCTGCTCTTGGGTTCCTTAAAACACTTTCTATTCTTATAATAAATTTTTCCTTTTCTTTTTCTTAGTTGAAAATGAAAAATACAGAAAGAATTAGGGTTTGAAGCCCATTAGCCTTTTTGGGATGCTCCATATCTCAGTCCAACCCTGCCCTGAGGCCCATCTCTCCTTTCTGATCAGAAATATCTCTCATCCAAGCTACTTCTCTGAGTCATATAACAAAGGCAGAGGCATTTTCTATGCAAGTCCAGTTAAAAATGTGTGTGTTTAGGCCAGACACGGTGTCTCACGCCTGTAATACCAACACACTGGGAGGCCAAGGCCAGAGGATCACTTGAGGTGAGGAATTTGAGACCAGCCTGGGCAACACAGTGAGACCCAGTCTCTAAAAACATGGATGCGCATGCGCGCACGCACACCGCCCCCGGCCCCCCCACACATACACATAGATTAGCTGGGCATGGTGGTGCATGCCTGTAGTCCTAGCTACTTGAGAGGCTGAGGCCAGAGGATCGCTTGAGCCCGGGAGTTTGAGGCTGCAGTAAGCTATGATGTGCTACTGCACTCCAACCTGGGCAACAGAGAAAGACCCTGTCTCCTAAAGGAAAAAAAAAAAAGGTTGGGGGCGGTGGCTCACACCTGTAAAATCCCAGCACTTTGGGAGGCCGAGGAGGGCAGATCATGAGATCAAGAGATCAAGACCATTCTGGCCAACATGGTGAAACCCCATCTCTACTAAAAATACAAAAAAAAAATTAGCCAAGCATGGTGGCATGCGCCTGTAATCCCAGCTACTCGGAAGGCTGAGGCTGGGGAATTGTTTGAACCAGAGAGGTGGAGGGTGCAGTGAGCTGAGATCGTGTCACTGCACTCCAGCTTGGGCAACAGAGCCAGACTCCATCTAAAAAAAAAAAAAAGGTGTTTCAAGGAGGAAGGATCCTTGGGAGGTAAGGAGGAAGAACTGTCAGCTGTCAGCCCTTTCCTAACACCCTTGGGAAATTTAAGCTTCAGTTTCAAGGTCAGAATAGAGATTGCCCCTGCTGGAAACCCTGAATAAATGTGTTGCTTTGAGGCTGAGAAAGGCTGGAAATACCAGCCAGGGTCAGCTGCAGCTCAGGCGGGGAGGCCCTAATGGAGGAAGGGCTCGCCTAGGTAATCAGCCTGCTTCCAATATTGCCTTGGCCGGCCCTGCCTTTCTCCAGTGATCAAAGACCTTTGTTTCCTGCCTTGAATAACAATAATCGTGTATCACATAGGTCCAAGGTCTGTGCCTTATTCAAATTTGTATTCCCGGTGCCTGCACAGCACACTGCACAGAATAGACATTTAGTAAACGTTTGTTGGATGAGATGCTCTCCCGTATGTCCTACATACGTATCTCAAATTCTATTCTGCTTTTGTCTGAATCTATTTTCTGGCCGGGTGCGGTGGCTCACACCTGTCATCCCAACACTTTGGGAGGCCGAGGCAGGTGGATCACTGGTCAGGTCAGGAGTTTGAGACCAGCCTGGCCAACTTGGTGAAACCCCCATCTGTACTAAAAATGCAAAAATTAGCCAGGCTGGTGGCGGGCACCTGTAATCTCAGCTACTCGGGGCAGTAGAATCACTTGAACCCAGGAGATGGAAGTTGCAGTGAGCTGAGATTGCACCACTGCACTCCAGCCTGGGTGACAGAGCAAGACTCTGTATCAAAAAAAAAAAAACTACTTATGCTTCTGACCTGTTTCCACAATCTTCAGCCTTCATCAAAAGTTATCTCTGTCCCTAGGCATCAACGCACAGAGAACTTTAAAGAAAGGTCTCCACAGTCCCTGGCAAAGCCTAAGTCCCAGGCACCCACAAGAGCAAGGAGGACAACCATCTATGCAGAGCCAGTGCCAGAGAACAATACCCTCAACCCACAAACCCAGCCCAAAGCCCACACCACCGGAGACAGAGGAAAGGAGGCCAACCTGGCACCACCGGAGGAGCAGGACAAGGCGCCCGACACAGCACAGACGGCAGCATGGAATAGCCCAGAAAAAGAGAAGACCACAGTGAACACACTGTCACCCAGAGGGCAAGAAGCAGGGATGGCCTCTGGCAGGACAGAGGCACAGTCACGGAAGAGCCAGGACACAAAGGCGACCCAAGAAAATGGGAGCCAGACCAGGAAGCTGACGGCCACCAGGACGGTGTCGGTGAAGCACCAGGGCAAAGTGGCGACCACGGCCAAGACGCTCATTCCCAAAAGTCGGCCGCTTATGCTGGCCCTCACAGGAGCAGTGTCAACAAGAACAAGACAGAAAGGAGTGACCACAGCAGTCATCCCACCCAAGGAGAAGAAAGCTCAAGTCACCCCACCCCCTGCCCCTTTCCAGAGCCCCACGACGCACAGAAACCAAAGACTGAAGGCTGCCAACTTCAAGTCTGAGCCTCGGTGGGATTTTGAGGAAAAATACAGCTTCGAAATAGGAGGCCTTCGGACAGTGAGTTTTTGCCACCACCCCTTCCCTCTGGCTCCCAGCTCTGAAGCCCCTCCTGAGAGGCAGCCCAGCTCACCCTCTCCTCAGCTCCTGGGCTCTGCTTCTAGACTTGGTCTTGTCCTGCCCTAAGCTCATTATGAGGCAGAGCTCAGCCCTACAAGACTCTGCCCCACCCATCCTTCCAATGATGGCCACAATGGGGGAGGAGGAACAGCAGGCCCCGGACCCCTGGTGTGAACGGCATAAGCGGGGTGAGAGAGATGGGACCTGCCCTGGAGCTCCTGAGGCCTGGAGGTCATCCATCTGGGGTAACAGAGTGTGATCTACTCTGGGGCTTGGCCCCTGAATCCCCATCCTCTCACAGGGGCTGCAGGGGAGGGACTCACAGACAAGGATACCCCAAGCTCACGCCCAGCTCTGGTCTCCAGGAATGCCTTGTCTTCCCTGCAAAGCCAATTCCATAGCCTTCACTCTCTCCCAACCCTAAGGAAACAGTCTGACTTAACCACACCTGCCCACAAGGTCCTTCTCACCTGTCCTTGCACAGAAGGGCAGTATCCAAAATGTGTATATTGCTGCGTATACGCCTGCAGTCCCAGCTACTCAGGAGGCTGAGGCAGGAGGGTCACTTGAGGTTAAAGTGAGCTACGATGGCACCACTGCACTCCAGCCTGGGCAAGAGAGTGAGACCCTGCCAGGAAGAAGGAAGGATCAACAGAAGGGAGGGAGGGAGGGAGGGAGGAAGGAAGGAAGGGAGGAAATAAAGGGAAGGAGGGAGAAGGCCCACAAAACGCACACGTTTACACACATATGACTGCAAACATGGCCCTGACAGCACACTGGACACATGCCACATTCCCAAGATGTGGCCCCTCTCACACTTACAAAGGTGCATTTGCCTTGACGGCCGAGAACACCCATTTTCCGTAATCCTCAGGACCACAATGAGCCCAGACAATGGGGAGGGGAGGGTGAGCAGACCCTCAGAACAGGATGGAAGAAGTAGCAGAGGCTGTGCCTTCCAAACTGCAAGCCCCAGCCCTTCTTGCAGTGGTGCAGCTCCCAGCTGATGGCCTTTCTGGGTCTCTCCCTTCCTAACTTCATCCTCCTACATATAGACTTGCTCTGACTCCGTGAAGATCAAAGCCTCCAGGTCGCTGTGGCTCCAGAAACTCTTTCTGCCCAACCTTACTCTCTTCCTGGACTCCAGACACTTCAACCAGAGTGAGTGGGACCGCCTGGAACACTTTGCACCACCCTTTGGCTTCATGGAGCTCAACTACTCCTGTGAGTCCTTACCCCAGGGGAAGGTGTGCAGTAGGCCGGGGCAGAGGGCAGAGGGCAGAGGGCAGAGGGCAGCTGGCTTTCTGGTCTGCCTCTTCCCTGGGGTTTGCCAGACCTGGAAGGAATGAAGGGTCAGACTCCTGTCCCTCCCAGGGCTCTGAATGCAGCACGCCCACTCTTGTTCCAGTGGTGCAGAAGGTCGTGACACGCTTCCCTCCAGTGCCCCAGCAGCAGCTGCTCCTGGCCAGCCTCCCCGCTGGGAGCCTCCGGTGCATCACCTGTGCCGTGGTGGGCAACGGGGGCATCCTGAACAACTCCCACATGGGCCAGGAGATAGACAGTCATGACTATGTGTTCCGGTAAGCTGTCCCCACCCAAGCTCCCCTCTCCTGCCCCTCTCCAGCCCCTCTCCTGCCCCTCTCCAGCCCCTCTCCTGCCCCTCTCCAGCCCCTCTCCAGCCCCTCTCCTGCCCCTCTCCTGCCCCTCTCCTGCCCCTCTCCAGCCCCTCTCCAGCCCCTCTCCTGCCCCTCTCCAGCCCCTCTCCTGCCCCTCTCCAGCCCCTCTCCTGCTCCTCTCCTGCCCCTCTCCTGCAGACATGGACTCTTCTGAGAGACCCATAGGATGTTCCATGGCTGCATCTGGAAGGTGGAATTCCTGGGCTCTCCAGAGAATTTCAGCATGTAACTGCTACCTCCCCCATTTCTCCTTCCTTTCCCCATCCACCTACACAAATCTTCCCCCTCTGCTCACCTGTTCCATCTGATTGTATCTTTCTGCACAGATTGAGCGGAGCTCTCATTAAAGGCTATGAACAGGATGTGGGGACTCGGACATCCTTCTACGGCTTTACTGCCTTCTCCCTGACCCAGTCACTCCTTATATTGGGCAATCGGGGTTTCAAGAACGTGCCTCTCGGGAAGGTGAGCAAAGAGGAAGGAGCCTGGCCACACCCAGACTCTGGATGAGGGAGCACACCGGTGAGAAGGGAGAGGAGAGGCTTTCTTCTGGATGGAGTCTGGATGAAAGGGCAGGAGTGGGGAGGACAGTGAGACCAGTCCAGAGGACAGCAAGTGGGCAGTTGGAGTCAGAGCTGGGCCCCCGCTGGTTGTCCTGAAGGCAGTACTTTTGGACCACTCCCTGTCCTTGGTCCTCAGGACGTCCGCTACTTGCACTTCCTGGAAGGCACCCGGGACTATGAGTGGCTGGAAGCGCTGCTTACGAATCAGACGGTGACGTCAAAAAACCTTTTCTGGTTCAGGTACCCATTTTCCTCCTGCCCTCCCCTTATCCCAGGCTGAGCCATGTCGTGAGTGGCTCTAAAGGGTTGGACAGGTGGGGACAGCCTTAGCTATCACCTGGAGATGGGACACCAGTCATGCTCATGACCCTGACTTGGCCCACCCCAGGCCAGGTAAGGGAGCTGGGTCTGAATGACCCCTTCCTAACCATAGGCACAGACCCCAGGAAGCTTTTCGGGAAGCCCTGCACATGGACAGGTACCTGTTGCTGCACCCAGACTTTCTCCGATACATGAAGAACAGGTTAGAGCAGAAAGCACATGACACGTAGCCCAGGTCCCTGTTATCCTTGCAGCCTCCTGACAGTTGGGGGCTTGGGGCATTTCACAGGTTTCTGAGGTCTAAGACCCTGGATGGTGCCCACTGGAGGATATACCGCCCCACCACTGGGGCCCTCCTGCTGCTCACTGCCCTTCAGCTCTGTGACCAGGTAAGGCTCCACTGCAGCTACAGAAATACCTGAAGAAACAGCTTGGGAGCTATTCCTGGGCCTGCTCAGCATAGGACAATGGATGGGCTGGGTGCACAGCCCTGGTGGGAAGGAGGGTGGGCATAAGTATGGGTGCATGCAGTTATGCGTGCGTATCCAGGGACCTGCACCCAGACCCCTAGGGATGGAGCCAGGGAAAAGAACCCCCACCCCTCAACATGGAATTAGCCATGAGAAGAAGCCTGGGCGACAGCAGCTACAAGCCCTGTTTCTCCTCCAACCTTGATGCAGGTGAGTGCCTATGGCTTCATCACCGAGGGCCACGAGCGCTTTTCTGATCACTACTATGATACATCATGGAAGCGGCTGATCTTTTACACAAATCATGACTTCAAGCTGGAGAGAGAAGTCTGGAAGCGGCTACACGATGAAGGAATAATCTGGCTATACCAGCGTCCCAGTCCTGGAACTACCAAAGCCAAGAACTGACCGGGGCCTGGGCTGCCGTGGTCTCCTTGCCTGCTCCAAGGCACAGGATACAGTGGGGCTCTTGAGACTCTTTGATCCTTTCCCAGGGCTCAGACCAAGCTCCAAGCCCTTCAGGAGTTCCGAGGGAACACTTGAGCCAAGGACAAGACTCTCTCAAGATGGCAAATGGCTAAGTAAGGTTCTGAAGTTCTTCAGTACACTGCGGTCGGTCCTGGTGGAGATTCCTGAGGCCAGGGATTTTTAACGAAATGGGGTGATAAGTGGTGAATACCACAGTTCCTGGTGAAAAACACTCTTCCAGCCCAAAAGCTTCTTGATACAGAGAAAAGAGCCTGGATTTACAGAAACATATAGATCTGGTTTGAATTCCAGATCGAGTTTGCAGTTGTGAAATCTTGAAGGTATTACTTAACTTCACTACAGATTGTCTAGAAGACCTTTCTAGGGGTTATCTGATTCTAGAAGGGTCTATACCTGTCCTTGTCTTTAAGCTATTTGACAGCTCTATGTGTTGTAGAAAACTGATAATAATACAAATGATATGTTGTCCATGGAAATGCAAATAAATTTTGTACAGTGAAGATGCACCTTAGTTGTTACTCAGTGGATAGGGACCAGTTTTGCACGTGGTCCCTTCATTCTTCTATTCTCCCATCAACCTGCTTTCTTTCTCAAACCTCCACGACGAGAACTGAGCTAAGCCAAAGACATTTCAGTTCACCTTACCCTTTGAGCTCTATCTGCATGATTTGGACTCTGGAGCCTGGAACAACCCTAACAACTCTAAATAAAATAAAGTGGCCAAGCACGGTGGCCTCTAATCCCAGCACTTTGGGAGGCCAAGGCAGGCAGATCACTTGAGGCCAGGAGATCGAGACCAGCCTGGCCAACATGGTGAAACCCCGTCTCTACTAAAAATGCAAAAGTAAGCCGGGCATGGTGGTGGGCGCCTGTCATCCCAGCTACTCGGGAGGCTGAGACAGGAGAATCCCTTGAACCTAGGAGGCGGAGGTTGCAGTGAGCTGAGATTACACCACTGCACTCCAGCCTGGGCGACAGAGAGAGACTCCGTCTCAAAAATAAAATAATAATAATAATAATAATAATAATAATAATAACAATAAATACATAAGTAAATAGAATAAAGGACCCTTGGTAGGAGAGTGGAAGCGAGACAGAGGAGCTACCCTTTAGACTTCATGGTAGAGGGGACCAATGGGACAGGGATTTGCTTTGCACTAAAAGGGTGCAGTGCCAGCTCCGGGCGGCAGGTGGCGGCAGCTCGGCGCCCTGTTGTTCGCGGGGCCCTGTCCTCCGCGGCACCTCAGGCTCCTTAGTTCTGCACACGGGTGGAAGGAAGCGCCACCCACGTGCAGAACTCCGCCACTGTGGCTTCTATACACCGCGAACCTTGGGATGGACAGGGCCGATTTGGCAGGGCGCTGATCGGGGGTGCCCTTGGGTAAGAAGGGCCATTGGCGCCGCTGCCTCCAAAGGAGGAGCTCGTGTGCGTGGGCCGGGCGGCGGTCAGCCTCTGCGCCGCAACCTGAAGGACGGAGCTGCGTGCGGGCCTGAGAGAAGCGCCGGTAACGAGCGGAGAGTGAGGCGAAGACACGCGAGGCTCTAACCATCCCCGGGGCTGCAGGCCCGGGCGCGACAGGCCGGAGGCTGGGACTGGACCGGGTCCGGGAGTTTGCAGGGGGTTGTCGGGCGCGGGGGCGGCGGCTCTGTGCTGGCAGCTGAAGGTCAGATCCGCCTGGGTCGCCCCCTTCCCGGTGCCCTGCACCCTGCAAGAGGCGGGTGGGCCCCGGACCACCCCGGGGAGACCAGGCCGGGGGCGTTTGCAGCCTAACCCCAGCTTCTCTGGTCTGAAGACCAATAAATGCTTTTCCCCCACAAAGCTCTAGTCACAACGACTTTGACAGGGTGGACACCACATCAGGTCAGAGCAGGAGAGAAATTGAGTAGCCACGGGCAGAGAGCCCCTTACCCCCATGTTGGCCTCCTCAAATTTAAACTCAGGCTACCTAAACTTAAGGACTGAGCCTCACTGAGTGCTACTCTGTGTCCAAAGTGGAATACACTGATGGGTTAGCTCACTCTGCTAGTGTAAGCCAATAGAATTAGAAAAGATAGGTCAATTAGAGGCATAAGAATTAGAAAAAGAAGACGAAAACTGTGATAAATAGGCTACATATTATAGTAAGTTAGCAGGATATAAGATTAACATATGGAAATCAATAACTCATAAACATAAATAATCAAGTAGAGGATATAATGTAGAGAAAACCCATTTACAAGAGCAACAATGTCTGTATGAGGAAAACATTAAAACACTCCTGAAAGACACAGAAGTAGATCTGAATAAGCCAAGTCATCTTACGTTCTTGGAAAAGATGACCCAATATCATAAATATGTCAGTTCTCGGCAAGTTAATTAATACATTTAATGTGATTCCAATAAAATGCCAAAACATCTTTTCTAGAGCCTAAACTGATACACATACTCATATGGAGGATAAAAATGTAAGAAGAGCTAGGAATACCTGCGAAAGAAAGGCTATGAGAGGTCTACCTCTACCAAATATTCAGACATACTATCAAGTCTCTATAATTAAAACAGTGTGGTACTGAAGCAGGAATAGACAGACCAGTGGAATGGAATAGAAGGTGCAGAAATAGACCCAAGCCCTGTGATTAACGGTGCTCAGACAGCCAGGTGGTCATTTAGAAAGAAATCAAACTAGGTCTGTAACTCCCATCAACAATTAAATTCCAGATGGTTCAGAGATCTAAATGTAAAAAAATGAAATGACGGAGGCCAAGGCAGGTGGATCACAAGGTCAGGAGTTCGAGACCAGCCTGGCCAATATGGTGAAACGCTATCTCTAATAAAAATACAAAAATTAGCCAGGCCTGGTGGCACGTGCCTATAAACCCAGCTACTCAGGAGGCTGAGACAGCAGAATCACTTGAACCCAGGAGGCGGAGGTTGCAGAGAGCAGAGATTGCAACATTGCACTCCAGCCTGGGTGACAGAGCAAGACTGTCTCAAAAAAAAAAAAAGAAAGAAATGACAAGAGTTCTAAGAATTCATAGGTAAGTAGCTCTTTGACCAGAATGTAAGACAAAGATTTCTAATTAGGACTCACAATCCAAAGGCAATACAAGACTGGTAAATTTTACTACATAAAATTAAAATGGGCCAGGCACAGTGGCTCATGCCTATAATCCCAGCACTTTGGGAGGCCAAGGTGGGCGGATCATGAGGTCAAGAGATCGAGACCATCCTGGCCAACATGGTGAAACCCCATCTCTACTAAAAATACAGAAATTAGCCGTGCATGGTAGTCCCAGCTACTCAGGAGCCTAAGGCAGGAGAATTGCTTGAACCCGGGAAGCCGAGGTTGCAGTGAGCCTAGATGCATTTCAGCCTGGTAACAGAGTGAGACTCCGTCTCAAAAAAAAAAAAAGAACATTAATAAAATGTTGCATGATGAAAAAAATCACCATGAGGTCAAAAGACAAAAAGTGGGAGAAAATATTTGCCACATATATCATGGATAAAGGGTGTGTGTATGTATGTGTGTATATATATAAAAGGACTTTGAGGAAAATAGACCGAAAACCAAATAGAAAAATAGGCAAAAAAATATGAACAGCAACTCCCCAAAAAAGATGTAAAAATGATTCTTAGACATGTGAAAAAAATGTTCAGGTTGACTCATAGTAAGAAATGCAGGTCAGGCACAGTGGCTTACTCCTATAATCCCAGGACTTTGGGAGGTTGAGGCAGGAGGATCACTAGAGGCCAGGATTTCAAGACCAGCCTGGGCAACATAACAAGACCCCCGTCTCTATTAAACAAAAACAAAAACAAGGAAAAAAAAAAAGGGAAAAGAAAAACTTTAAACAAATTAAATTTAGAAGATTTGTTGAGCAAAGAAACAATGAATCAGGCAGCACCCTAAACCAGTGAAGATTCAGAGAGCTCTACCCAGCAACCTGGGTAGGCAGTACTTATAGACAGAAAAGGGAAGTGATGTACAGAAACAGCTGGATCGGGCCAGGTGCAGTGGCTCACGCCTGTAATGCCAACACTTTGGGAGGCCGAGGCAGGCGGATCACCTGAGGTCGAGAGTTCAAGGCCAGCCTGACCAACATGAAGAAACCCCATCTCCACTAAAAATACAAAATTAGCCAGGCATGATGGCACGTGCCTGTAATCCCAGCTACTCAGGAGGCTGAGGCAGGAGAATCGCTTGAACCTGAGGGGCAGAGGTTGCAGTGAGCCGAGATCGAGCCATTGCACTCCAGCCTGGGTGACAGACCAAGACTCTATATAAAAGATTAAAATTAAAAAAAATTTTTTAAGTTAATATTAAAACCTAATTCATAACCCCACAGAAGGGGCAAAACAATATTTCAATCACATATCTTCAAAATAAAGACAAAAAGGATAACAAACAGTGAACTCTAGTTGGTGGGGACGTTTGTTTTTCACACTGCTTTATCATTCTGAAGCCACTTTCAATGAATTGTAGGATTCTACAAAGAAGAAAATATGTTAAGGAAAATGGAACTCCTGTGTCTCATCGTCAAAAATAGTTACAATTATGGAAAGAGGCAAGACGATAATGAACAATGAACCCTCTGGTGTTGGACTAGAATTGAAGGTATCAGTATGCACTTGTGGTTTTAGATCTAAAGAAGAAATCGGCCGGGCGTGGTGGCTCAAGCCTGTAATCCCAGCACTTTGGGAGGCCGAGACGGGCGGATCACGAGGTCAGGAGATCGAGACCATCCTGGCTAACACAGTGAAACCCCGTCTCTACTAAAAATGCAAAAAGTAGCCGGGCGAGGTGGCGGGCGCCTGTAGTCCCAGCTACTCGGGAGGCTGAGGCGGGAGAGTGGCGCAAACCCGGGAGGCGGAGCTTGCAGTGAGCTGAGATCTGGCCACTGCACTCCAGACCGGGCGACAGAGCGAGACTCCGCCTCAAAAAAAAAAAAAAAAAAAAAAAAAAAAAAAAAAAAAGATCTAAAGAAGAAATCTATGGGTGGGGATCTGCCTATAAACATGCACATGCGTATACATATCTTCCCTGGACATGTCAAGGAATAGAGTCCAGATTCAACGAAACTCCGCTAACAGTGAGCACGTGTCATCTTGGGTTCCTAGATAGCATTCTTCACCATAAGCAACCAGGACTTCTTAGAGAGAAATGGCTGATTCCAGGGCTGGGGTAGGGAAGGTACAAAATGAACCTGGAACATTTTATTGTTCTAGAAAGTAAGGAAGTGCTTAAAGAACGGGACACATAAAAACAACACAGAAGTCAGCCTAAAGACGCTCCCGCTGGCTCAATACAAGATTATTTGAGAATGAAAATTGGTAATGATGGTAACGAATTTCAACACATTCAACAAATGGTAATCTAGGAGTCCATACTGATATAAATAAATACATACACACATACATAAGAAAGAAAATCTTTTTCTTTTGAGGCAGGGTCTCACTCTGTCATCGAGACTGGAGTGCAGTGGCGTGATCTCAGCACACTGCAACCTCCACCTCCTAGGTTCAAGCGATCCTCCCACCTCAGCCTCCTGAGTAGCTGGGACTACAGGCGTGCACCACCAGGCCTGGCTAATTTTTTTTTTTTTTTTTTTTTTTTTTTTTTTTTTTTTTGGAGATGGGGTTTTGCTCTGTCGCCCAGGCTGGAATACAGTGGCGTGATTTCAGCTCACTGCAACCTCCGCCTCCTGGGCTCAAGCGATTCGCCTGCCTCAGCTCCTGAGTAGTTGGGACTACAGGAGCCCGCCAGCCCGCCTGGCTAATTTTTTTTGTATCTTTTAGTAGAGATGGAGTTTCACTCTGTTGCCCAGGCTGGTCTTGAACTCCTGGGCTCAAGTGATCCACCCATCTCAGCCTCCCAAAGTGCCGGGATTACACACATGAACCATTGTGCCCAGCCAAAAAATGTGTAGCTTTAAATGCAGTTCAAGATCAACCTAAAATTACATACACATTTTCCACGAATTATCTTCCCTATTGATAAACTGTTTTTTCTGTCCTCCAGATGGTTTGTACAATAAAGGGGAAGATTAAAGAATCTCTCTGAAACTGTCTGAAACATGACAGACAAGTTGGCAAATTCATGTCCTGCCAGCCTGCCCCCACACCCGCATTCTCCTCAACCCTTCTAGTTGTATCTGCTTCTTCCCTACAAACAGAAGAAGAAATAGAAGTCTGGAGGGAATAGTAATAGCCTGATACCCCATACGGATGGCCTGATGAAACCACCTGCTTATTGTCTGACCTGCTTTTCATCCGTGAACACATACAAACGTGGCTCTGTTCATTAGCATTAAGGACATAGAACTGGGAAATCTTGGCTGCTAAAATCAAAGACCATGACAAGCTTTGCTGTTTGAAGTCACATTAGTGAGAATGGAACAAGCCGTTCTTGCCTGGAGGATGGAACACCCCACTCTTGCCTCAGCAGCATGCGGGTCCTTTGACACAGAGAAAAGCCCCAATCCCAATCCAGGTGCAGAGCTTCAGATAACCAGAATGAGCACAACATTCTACATTTTTCTTAATTATGTCAAACAAACAGGACCTTGAGTCAATTTTGAGGGCCAGGCCTTCAACTCCAGTCTGAAGTTATTCATCCAGCAAATTTCTTTTTCTTTTATTCTTTTTTTTTTTTTTTTTTTGAGACAGGGTCTTGCTCTGTTGCCCAGGCTGGAGTGCAGTGGCATGATCACAGCTCACTACAGCCTTGACCTCCTGGGCTCAAGTGACCCTCTCACCCCAGCCTCCTGAGCAGCTGTGATCACAGGTGGATGTCACCACACCTGATAATTTTTTAAAACTTTTTGTAGAGACAGGCTCTCACTATATTTGTTTTAAACCTATTGAATAACTGCTTCATTTACATTTTACCGCCATTCCATCCTTCCCCAAATCCTATAACCACATGTCCCTTATTTTGCATGGGGAGGCGGCCCACAGTGCCTCTAGTGTGAACCAGTAACTCCCCTGCTAGAATAAGCTAATGAATCTAATTTGTGGACATATGGACATGTCCCCCATGGTCTTTATCAGATGAGTTTGACCACATCACTGGAGAGAACTACCACAAGCCAAGACTCCAGGTCTCTCCCATTCTCCTCCCAAACACTGTACGCAGCATGGCCTATGACTGTGGTGAAGGCACCGAGAGACTGAGGTTCCCCAAGAAATAGAGTGTGGGAGGCCAGTGGATGCCACTCCAAAACACGCAGGCAGTTCTGAAGCAGCAGGTCCAGAAAGCTCTGCCCACCCTGTTTGCCTAAAAGCAGGACAAGGCCCAGCGTGGTGGACCACACCTGTAATCCCAGCACTTAGGGAGGCCGAGGTGGGTGGATCACCTGAGGTCAGGAGTCCGAGACCAGCCTGGCCAACATGGCGAAACCTCGTCTCTACTAAAAATACAAAAATTAGCTGGGATTGGTTGCGAGTGCCTGTAATCCCAGCTACTCAGGAGGCTGAAGCAGAATTGCTTGAACCCGGGAGGCAGAGGTTGCAGTGAGCCAATATTGTGCCACTGCACTCCAGCCTGGGTGACAAAGCAAGACTCTGTCTCAATAATAATAATAGTAATAATAAAAGCAGGACATCCATTTACAGAGACAGAAGCTATCCTGCTCCCCTTTCTACCACGGAGAGCAAAGCTGAAACACTGAAGACATCTTTGTGCTCTTGTGGGCCTGGAGCCAGCTCCAGAGGCATCCACAGGAACAGGCTTCCCCAACCAGTCTGCACCTGCCAGCTCTGTGCCTTCCCCAAGGGGCTGCCCCTCGACACCCAAAGTCCTCTTCCCTGGTAACTTCTCTAAAGATGTACTGTTCTCTAGCCGGGCGCAGTGGCTCACACCTGTAATCCCAGTTCTTTGGATTCTGGGATCCAGGCGGGTGGATCACGAGGTCAGGAGTTCGAGACCAGCCTGACCAACATGGTGAAACCCCCATCTCTACTAAAAATGCAAAACTTAACCAGGCATGGTGGCAGGCACTTATAATCCCAGCTACTCAGGAGGCTGAGGCAGGAGAATCGCTTGAACCCGGGAGGTGGAGGTTGCAGTGAGCCGAGATCGCACCATTGCACTCCAGCCTGGCCAACAGAGTGAGACTTGGTCTCAAAAAAAAAAAAAAGATATACTCTTCTCTGTGAAAGATGCCACATGAGCTGGGATTCAAAGCCACTTCTTTGAGAGCCAGGCACTCCCAGGGCATCTCCCGTGCGCACAGGAAATCTGCGTGCTGACGAACCTCTGTCTTTCTCTTGTTTTTTGGGATGTTGTTGTTGTTTGAGACAGGGTCTCGCTCTTTCTCGTTTTTTTGTTTGTGTTTTTCTGAGACAGAGTCTTGCTCTGTTGCCCAGGCTAGAGTGCAATGGTATAATCTTGGCTCACTGCAACCTCCACCTCCTGGGTTCAAGCGATCCACCTGCCTCAGCCTCCCAAGTAGCTGGAATTACAGGTGCGTGCCACCACATCAGGCTGTTTTGTATATTTAGTAGAGACGGGGTTTCACCATGTTGGCCAGGCCAGTCTCGAACTCCTGACCTCAAGTGATCTGCCCACCTTGGCCTCCCAAAATGCTGGGATTACAGGTATGAGCCACCACCTTGTCTTTCTCTTGTTAATCTGTCTTTTTATTCCAGGAGGCCAGCACAGCTAAGAACTTATGAGAGGTAAAGGAAAAAAAAATGTTTTTTCTTCCCCTACAACAGCTATGCTGAATTCCATCATAGTAAACAGAGCCCCTGTTTCTCCAGGAAAACGTCACTTTGGGAAGTCAGGTGTTAAAATCACAGCCAGGCAGCTCCCGGCCCTAGAGCGGAAGCACAAACGCCTCCAGGGTTTTCCATTCATATTCCTTTACCACCTGTTCACGGATCTTGTCTCCGCAGCATATGTCAAGGCTGTTTTTCTGGGAAGGGAAATACAAAAAAGCGAGACAATTTTATCCTTTTTTTTTTTTTTTTTTTTGCAAAGTCTTCATCTCTGCTCACAGAGACCTGATGTGGCAGCCACCACCAGCCTCCTGGGCGGGAAAGCCATGCGCCAGAGGGCCACCCTCTGAGATGCTCAAAGTCCGCGTTCCTACAGAGCTCCTTGGCAGCTGTCTCTCTGTACTTGTACAAATGGAATTCAAATTCTTTGTACATCTGGTTATTCTGCTTCTCATCGGGATTGAGGGAAGGTGAGAGCACCTGGCAGCTGAGGAATTCTAGAAGAATCCTGTCAGGTCCAGAAGTCTTAGTAAAGCCACCCTGGAGGCTATAATCTCAGTTACTCAGAAAGGGAAATTAGGAAAGACACTCGGGTGATTTGTTCTAGGTTGAGGTGTAAAACCCGCCTCCACCTTTGATGGGAAATTCCAAAAACCTCTAAATCCCCCCCAGAGCCACTCTGGGACATCGGAAGTCGTCAGCTCAGGAGCTTCAGTGACTGCCGGTCTCCTTCCAGTCTAGAGGGGGAGATGACTGTCGCTCAAACCTGCAGCCAATCAGGTCCCGCCCCTTTGCTTGACCAGTTAAAGAAAAAGGCCCAGATGTCACAGTGAGAGCCCCATCCCAAGCCTTTCTGTGATTGACAGGAGCCTCGTCCAATGAGAAGCAAACCAGGGTTATCCCTGGCACGTGCAGTCAGCACCCAGGTCAGTCCCCGGGTCTCCGAGGCCCTGCAAAGGCAGTGACTCGCAAGCAGCAGGGTCGTTGAGTTGTTTGGTGCACCTGCCTCTCCTCAGCCCCTGGCCCTTGGAGGCCCTTCTAGAGACTGAGGGCCATGCCTCTCTCCTAGCTCCTGGTGCCCTCGCTATCTCTCCAACCTCTGCCTCCACCAGCTCCCTGGTGTGTGTTCATGCTCCAATTTCCCTTTCTGTAAGGCCTCCGGTCATTGGATTTGGGCCCAAACGAATCCACTGTGCCCTCATTTCAACTTGATTACATCAGCAAAGACCCTGTAAGGTCATATTCACAGGTTCTGAGCAGACATGAATTTTGTGGGGATGCTATTCAACCCAGCACAGCCTGGAAGATCTGCTTTCCATTATTTTCAGTTACTTCTTCACCCAGCAAATTTTTTCCCTCTTTTTTGTTTTGTGTTGAAACAGGATCTCACTCTGTTGCCCAGGCTGGAGTTGAGAGACAGGACTAGTTGGATTTCCTAGGCTGACTAAGAATTCCTAAGCCTAGCTGGGAAAAGTGACTGCACCTACCTTTAAACACAGGGCTTGTAACTCAGCTCACATCCAACCAATCAGGTAGTAAAGAGGGCTCACTAAAATACAAATTAGGCTAAAGCAGGAGGTAAAGAAATAGTCAAATCATATATCGCCTGAGAGCACAGGGGGAGGCACAATGATCGGGATATAAACCCATGCATTTGAGCAGGGAGTGGCAACCCCATTTGGGTCCCCTCCCATTGTACGGGAGCTCTGCTTTCGCTCTGTTAAATCTTGCAACTGCACATTCTTCTGATCCGTGTTCATTACTGCTCGAGCTGAGCTTTTGCTCGCCGTCCACCACTGTTGTTCACCACCGTCCCAGACCCACCGTTGACTTCCACCGTCCCAGACCTGCTGTTGACTTCCACCGCTCTGGATCTGGCAGGGTGTCTGCTGCATTTCTGATATAGCGAGCCACCCGTTGCCGCTCCCAATTGGGCTAAAGGCTGTATCCCAGGTTTGTCCTAATTGAACTGAACACTAGTTGCTGGGTTCCACAGTTCTCTTCCATGACCCATGGCGTGTAATAGAGCTACAACACTCACCGCATGGCCCAAGGTTCCATTCCTTGGAATCCGTGAGGCCAAGGACCCCAGGTCAGAGAACAAAAGGCTTGCTGCCATCTTGGGACCGGCCCCACCACATCTTGGGAGCTCTAAAAACAGAGACTTGCCTGTAACATCTGGTGGCTTGTATGGGATTCTCCAAAGCAGTAAGTAATATTGGACCACTTTCACTTGCTATTCTGTCCTTCTGTCCTGTCCTTCCTTAGAATTGTAAGAAAATATTGGGCACCTGTCGGCCGGTTAAAAACAATTAGCATGGCTGCCGGACTTAAGACTCAGGTGTGAGGCTTCCTGGGAAAAGGTTTTCTAACAACCCCCAACCCTTGTCGATTGGGAGCGTTGGTCTGCCTGGAACCAGCTTCCGCTTTCACAATTTTCCTGGGGAAGCCAAGGGTCGACTAGAGGCAGAAAGCTGTCGTCCCGAACTCCCAGCATTAACCAGTTGAGATCATGGAAGAAGTCTCCACTCAGCGGTCGTCCATGCATGCGCCCCTGCGCCTCTCCTTCTGACCCCTACCTCCTGGGTCCCGACGATGACTTTCTTGAAACTGTAGCCCCCAAATTCTCCTTACCTCTTAATCTACTTCCTCCAATCCCTGCCTCCTAGATACTAATGCTTCAGACTTTCACTTCCTCTCCCACGTATTAGAGCAGGTTGTATCTCCAAAGGGATCTAAGGAAGCTCTATGCTGTGTCCTTAGGCATCTAGGCTGTGAACCCAGGGAGTCTTGTCTCTGGTGCCCCTCCTAATGTAGGTATACAGCTCTCAACATGGGCAGTTATGTGGGACCCATTCACCATCACCCTTGCCAGGGCCTTAGAACTGATAACCCAGTACTTTAACCACTGGAACTGAGTCTACAACAACATAATAGATAATAGGATGAAAAGAAATTGAGTAAATTAAAGGGAGATGCATATTCCTATAGTGGCAAATGGGGGCAATGAGCGAACGTTCTTCCACTGTGTTCCCAAAATCCATCTACAAAGAGAGAGAGGCAGAGAGAGAGAGAAAGAGAAAGATAGAAGTAGTAAGGAAAAAAACAGTGTACCCTATTCCTTTAAAAGCCGGGGTAAATTTAAAACCTATAATTGGTCATTGAAGGTCTCCTTGACCCTACAACACTCCATTACTACCTTGTCGTCAGTGTAAACAAGGGCGTAGCCCAAAAGCACTGAGGCCATTGACAACCAGTAGCCTTCCTATCAAAAATCCTTAACCCAGGAACCCGTGGATGGGCCAAATGCATTCAGTCGGTAGCGGCAACTGCTTTGCTAAACGTAGAAAAACAACCTTTAGAGGAAACCTCATGGTGGGCACACCTCACCAGTTCAGAACTATCCTAAGTCAAAAAGCAAAAATGTAGCTTACTAAGTCAAAAATCTTAAAGTACAGGTCTATTATGTTAGAAAAGGGTGATTTAACATTAACTACTGAAAATTCCCTTAACCCAGCAGGTTTCCTAACAGAGGATTTAAATCTTAATTACCGTACAAAGGTCGGACCAGACCTAAGAGGAACTCCCTTCAGGACACGATGGATAGATGGCTCCTCCCAGGTGATCGAGGAGAAAAAAACACAATGGGTATTCAGTAATTGTTAGGGAAACTCTTTGTAGAAGCAGAGTTAGAAAAATTGCCTAATAACTGGTCTCCTCAAACATGCCAGCTGTTTGCATTCAGCCAAGCCTTAAACTACTTACAGAATCAAAACATTGTATCTCAATCCTGACCCAAAAGGTTACCTACCCCCTCTCTGAAATGAATTTGCCTAAGAACTATTGTTTGTGGGAATGCATCTTGATGGGGCAGCTGGGTGGTTATGAAATACTCAGGAACCCAGCCCAGCTCCAGGACTCACCCCTGAGAACAAAGGCAATGTTGGGCAAGCTGGTAAAGGACCGCTAGAATCCAGCAGCCCCCTTTCTTTGTGGTCAAGAGAGGTGGAAAAATGGGTACAGGACTGCTACATCAGTGAGCGTAACTAATCCGATAAGCAGAGGTCCATGGGTGGTTATGCACCCTGGAAAGGAATAAGCATTCAGACCATAGAGGACGCGCTAGGACTAACGCTCATCGGAAAATGACCAGGGGTGCTGGCATCCCTATGTTCTTTTTTCAGATGGGAACCGTTCCCCCCAGGCAAAATGCCCCTAAGATGTATTCTGGAGAATTCGGCCCAGTCAGAGTGTATATACCTTTTTCCCTGTCAGACTTGAAGCAAATTAAAATAGACCTAGGTAAATTCTCAGATAACCCTGATGGCTATATTGATGTTTTACAAGGGTTAGGACAATCCTTTCATCTGACATGGAGAGATATAATGTTACTGCTAAATCAGACACTAACCCCAAATGAGGGAAGCGCCGCCATAACTGCAGCCTGAGAGTTTGGCGATCTCTGGTATCTCAGTCAGGTCAGTGATAGGATGACAACAGATGAAAGAACGATTCCCCACAGGCCAGCAGGCAGTTCCCAGTGCAGACCCTCATTGGGATACAGAATCAGAACATGGAAATTGACGCCACAAACATTTACTAACTTGCGTGCTAGAAGGACTAAGGAAAACTAGGAAAAAGCCTATAAATTATTCAGTGATGTCCACTATATCACAGGGAAAGGAAGAAACTCCTACTGCCTTTCTGGAGAGACTAAGGGAGGCATTGAGCAAGCATACTTCTCTTTCACCTGACTCTACTGAAGGCCAACTAATCTTAAAGGGTAAGTTTATCAGTCAGCTGGTAACTAATCTTAAAGGATAAGTTTATGCAGACATTAGGAAAAAAAACTTCAAAAATCCGCCTTAGGCCCGGAACAAAACTTAGAAACCCTACTGAACTTGGCAATCTCAGTTTTTCATAATAGAGATCAGGAGGAGCAGGCGAAACAGGACAAACAGGATAAAAAAATAAAGGCCACTGCTTTAGTCATGGCCCTCAGGCAAGTGGACTTTGGAGGCTCTGGAACAGGGAAAGGCTGGAAAAATCAAATGCCTAATAGTGCTTGCTTCCAGTGCGGTCTACAAGGACACTTTAAAAAAGATTGGCGGAATAGAAGTAAGCCGCCCCCTCATCCATGCACCTTATGTCAAGGGAATCACTGGAAGGCCCACTGCTCCTGGGGACAAAAGTTCTCTGAGTCAGAAGCCACTAACCAGATGATCCAGCAGCAGGACTGAGGGTGCCCGGGGCAAGCACCAGCCCATGCCATCACCCTCACAGAGCCCGGGGTAAGCTTGACCATTGAGGGCCAGGGGGTTAACTGCCTCCTGGACACTGGTGCTGCCTTCTCAGTCTTACTTTTCTGTCCCGGACAACTGCCCTCCAGATCTGTCACTATCCAACGGGTCCTAGGATGAGCAGTCACTAGATACTTCTCCCAGCTACTAAGTTGTGACTGGGGAACTTTACTCTCTTCATATGCCTTTCTAATTGTGCCTGAAAGCCCTATTCCTTTGTTAGGGAGAGACATCCTAGCAAAAGCTGGGGCCATTATACACTAGAATTAGGAGAAGGAAAAAGGATAATTATCTATACAGACTCTAAGTATGCTTACCTATACCTCCACGCCCACACAGCAATATGGAGAGAAAGGGAATTCCTAACTTCCGAGGAAACACCCATGAAACATCAGGAAGCCATTAGGAGATTATTATTGGCTGTACAGAAACCTAAAGAGGTGGCAGTCTTACTGCCGGGGTCATCAGAAAGGAAAGGGAAACAGAAGGGAACTGCCAAGCAGATACTGAAGCCAAAAGAGCCGCAAGGCAGGACCCTCCATTAGAAATCCTTATAGAAGGACCCCTAGTATTGGGGTAATCCCCTCCAGGAAACCAAGCCCCAGCACTCAGCAGGAGAAATAGAATGGGGAACCTCATGAGGACATAGTTTCCTCCCCTCAGGATGGCTAGCCACCGAAGAAGGAAAAATACTTTTGCCTGCAGCTAACCAATAGAAATTACTTAACACCCTTCACCAAACCTTTCACTTAGGCATTGATAGCACCCATCAGATGGCCAAATCATTATTTACTGGACCACGCCTTTTCAAAACTGTCAAGCAGATAGTCAGGGCCTGTGAAGTGTGCCACAGAAATAATCGCCTGCACTTCAGACCATACATTTCAACCTCCTTCTATCCGTAACCTCCTTCTTAAGTCTGTCTCTTCCAGAATCGAAGCCGTAAAACAACCAGTCGTTCTTCAAATGCAGCCCCAGATGCAGTCCATGGCTAAGATCTACCGCAGACCCCTGGACCAGCCTGCTAGCCCATGCTCCGATGTTAATGACATCCAAGGCACCCCTCCCAAGGAAATCTCAACTGTACAACCCCTGCTATGCCCCAATTCAGCAGGAAGCAGTTAGAGCGGTCGTCAGCCAACCTCCCCAACAGCACTTGGGTTTTCCTGTTGAGAGTGGGGACTGAGAGACAGGACTAGCTGGATTTCCTAGGCCGACTAAGAATTCCTAAACGTAGCTGGGAAAGGTGACTGCACCTACCTTTAAACACAGGGCTTGTAACTCAGCTCACATCCAACCAATCAGGTAGTAAAGAGGGCTTACTAAAATACAAATTAGGCTAAAGCAGGAGGTAAAGAAATAGTCAAATCATATATCGCCTGAGAGCACAGGGGGAGGGACAATGATCAGGATATAAACCCAGGCATTTGAGCAGAGAGTGGCAACCCCGTTTGGGTCCCCTCCCATTGTTTGGGAGCTCTGTTTTCACTCTGTTAAATCTTGCAACTGCACACTCTTCTGGTCCGTGTTTGTTACTGCTCGAGGTGAGCTTTCGCTCACCATCCACCACTGCTCTTCACCACCGTCTCAGACCCACTGTTGACTCTGGGCAAGGTGTCTGCTGCATTTCTGATCCAGCGAGGCACCCGTTGCTGCTCCCAGTCGGGCTAAAGGCTCGCCATTGTTCCTGCACGGCTCAGTCCCAGGTTCATCCTGATTGAGCTGAACACTAGTCACTGGGTTTCACGGTTCTCTTCCATGACCCATGGCTTCTAATAGAGCTATACCACTCACCACATGGCCCAAGGTTCCATTCCTTGGAATCCGTGAGGCCAAGAACCCCAGGTCAGAGAACAAAAGGCTTGCTGCCATCTTGGGAGCAGCCCGCCCCCGTCTTGGGAGCTCTAAGAACAAAGACCTGCCTGTAACAGAGTGAAGTGGTGTGATCACAGCTCACTGCAGCCTCAATCTCCTGGGCTCAAGCCACCCTCCCACCTCAACCTCCTGAGTAGCTGGGATCACAGGTGCACGCCACCATGCCTGGATAATGTTTTAAAATAAAGCATAACGAGGCTGTCACTATGTTTCCCAGGCTGGTCTCAAACTCCGTGGCTCAAGCAATCCTCCTGCCTCAGCCTCCCAAAGTTCTGGGATTATTGGCATGAGCCACTGCTCAGGGCCTTTATTCAACAAATTTCTGTTCAGTGCCTGTCCTGTGCCAGGCTGGGCAAGGTGCTGAAAATTGATTAGGAAGGCATACAGTTCCTGTCCTCATAGACTCACTCGCGGTCTAAGGGAAGACAGACAGTTAAGCTAAGCATGCAGTGTGATGCAATTGGGGAGGGGCAGGGAGCTGTAAGAATAAATAGCAAGAAGATAGTGGTTACAGTTTCACAACGTGAATATACCAAACAATCACCTGAATTACACAACCTAAAAACGCAGTAAACATCTTATCTTGTGTTCTTGGGAAATAAGGAGAATCTCTTAAAATGCTTTAGTACATAAGACCCACTGTAATAAAGATGCAAAAAATGGAATCCTCCCATCCCGTCACACACCACTACAGACATCTAACAGATTATCTTACATGTCAGGCAGGAAGAAAACAGAACACATTATCATTTAGCATATTCATCAGCTACACTCATTTTATTAACTTGTGCTTCAGAAGCTTACCAAGAAAGAGCTGGTGGCATAACAGGGGTGCAATTAGTGCTACCATCTAGGACACTGTCCAAAGAAACACACGAGGTGGGGGAAGGTGGAATAAGGCACCTGCTTCTGAGAAGGATCATTGTCTTCAGCCTCAAAAAAAGATGACATCTCTTTAGTTTGTGTTTCTAATACCATAGTTCCATAACTTCCTGAATACTATCAAAAGCAGAACTCTGGCTTGTGTGAATAACGATTGCCAGGGACCCACCCAAATGCCCTTTACCAGCCAGCAAAACACTACCCAGCTGACACCTGTGACCTTCTCTGGAGGCTCCTGGAGAGCCTC
Organism: Rhinopithecus roxellana; assembly: GCF_007565055.1. Lineage (NCBI taxonomy): Eukaryota > Metazoa > Chordata > Mammalia > Primates > Cercopithecidae > Rhinopithecus > Rhinopithecus roxellana. The sequence continues at coordinate 63,579,523 of NC_044567.1, read as the reverse complement.
TCACCCTGACATGCTTGGGACATTCCACCCCATCCCCACTCCTGGGGAGCTGATGTCTCACTTAAGGGGTACAAAAGGTGACTGGACAATTCCGTGTTGGGATCTAGCTTGAGATCCTGGCAGTTCCAGCCAAGCCCTTCACCTGAGACTTCACTTGATTATCCTTTTCTTCTCTCCTTTATAGGTGTGTCCTGACCAGCCCTCCCTCAGTGAACCACATACCCCAAATTCCTGGCTTAGGCTCTACTTCTGGGAGAGGCCACCGAATATGGAGGCCTTTCTGGGTGGTTTTAACTCACACAGTTGCCTCTAATTCTGGGAGTAAGTCCAACCCTGAACCGGACATCCCTTTCTTATATAAGGTCACATGGTATTATCTAGTCTCTCTTCCTTATTATGAAAATTCTACCAGAAATACATTTAGAACTGGCTTTCTCAGAAGCCTAGTTCTCTCATAAATTTGAAATAAAATTTGGACAGGAACATATAATCTGTTCAATAAAAGAAGCTGCCATAAAATAGAGCACCCACTCTGGCCAGATGTGGTGGCTCATGCCTGGAATCCCAACACTTTGGGAGACAGAAGTGGGAGGATCACCTGAGGTCAGGAGTTTGAGACCAGCTTGGCCAATATAACGAAACCTGTCTCTTCTAAAAATACAAAGAATTAGCCTAGCGTGGTGGTAAGCACTTGTAATCCCAGCTACTTGGGAGGCTGAGGCAAGAGAGTCGCCTGAACCTGGGAGGCAGAGGTTGCAGTGAGCTAAGATAGTGCCACTACACTCCAGCCTGGGTGATAGAGCGAGACTCCATCTAAAAAACAAACAAACAAAAAACCATAGCTCCCACTCTGGTCAGCTATGGAGGCTCACACCTGTAATCCCAACATTTTGGGAGGCTGAGGGGGAAGGATCACTTGAGACCAGCCTGGGCAATATGGCAAAACCCCTTCGCTATTATTTAAAAAAAAAATTAGGTGGGGCACAGTGGCTCACACGTGTAATCCCAGCACTTTGGGATGCCAAGGCGAGAGGATCATTTGAGGTCAGGAGTTCGAGACCAGCCTGGCCAACATGGTGAAACCCTGTCTCTACTAAAAACACAAAAATTAGCTGGGCGTGGTGGCAGGCACATGTAATCCCAGCTACTCGGGAGGCTGAGGCGGGAGAATCTCTTGAGCCTGGAAAGCAAAGGTTGTAGTGAGCAGAGACTACGTCTAAAAAAATAAATAAATAAAAAATAAAAAAAAATTAACTTTATTAAAAAAAAATTTTTTTTTTTTTTGAAATAGAGTCTCACTCTTGCCATCCGGGCTGGAGTGCAATGGTGTGATCTTGGCTCACTGCAACCTCTGCCTCCTGTGTTCAAGCAATTCTCCTGCCTCAGCCTCCTGAGTAGCTGGGATCACAGGAGTGCACCATGCCCGGCTAATTTTTGTATTTTTAGTAGAGATGGAGTTTCACCATCTTAGCCAGGCTGGTCTTGAACTCCTGACCTCAAGCGATCTGCCCGCCTCGGCCTCCCAAAGTGCTGGGATTACAGGCGTGAGTCACCATGCCCAGCCCCATCCTTTTCCTTGACTCATTCAAGCTTAGACCAAAAACCCCAAGTGCAAGTTCGGGCTTCCAAACTCTAAGACCTCTGATACAGTTTGGATGTGTGTTCCCTCCAAACCTCATGTTGAAACATGATGCCTAATGTTGGACGTGGGGCCTGATGGGAGGTGACTGGATCATGGGGTAGATCCTTCATGAGTGGCTTAGCAACATCCCCTTGGTGTTAGGTGAGTTTTGCTCAGTTCATGCAAGATCTGGTTGTTTAAGAGTCTGTGACCTCCCCCTTCTCTCTGTTGCTCTCTCTCCAAGTGACATGCCTGCTCCCACTTCACCTTCCGCCATGAATGACAGCTCCCTGAGGCCTTACCAGAAGCCAAGCAGATGTGGGCACCATGCTTCCTGTACAGCCTGCAGAACAATGAGCCAATTAAACCTCTTTTCTTTATAAATTATCCACTGTCAGGTATTTCTTTATAGCAATGCAAAACCAGACTAACAGCCTCCAACTATGTGTTCTTCCCAAAGAGTCCCCCTGTAATGATTCAGAGCCTGGGCCAGGAAGTAAGTGTTTTACCAACGGGTAAACCATGGCTTATCCATTAAAGGTTGCAGCATAATTTCTCTTTCATTAACCCAGCCTCTCTCTTTTCCTTCCTCCTTTCAGAGCCACTGGTGTAAGTGCTCACACACTTACGGATTTAACGTTAATCAACATTTTTCCTCTTTTCTCACATGCCTGGGACTTAGACAACTAATTCAGCTGTTTCAGAGGATTTAAAAGGTTAAAGTACAAATCTAACACGTCTCGCAATTCTCTGCTTCTCGGTCAGCAGTCTTTTGGTTTTGGTTTTTGGTTTTTGACAAAGTCTTGCTCTGTCGCCAAGGCTGGAATGCAATGGCACGATCTGGGCTCACTACAACCTCCGCCTCCCAGGCACAAGCGATTCTCCTGCCTCAGCCTCCCGAGTAGTGGGGATTACAGGCGCCCACCACCACACCTAGCTAATTTTTGTATTTTTAGTAGAGACGGAGTTTCGCCATGTTGGCCAGGCTGGTCTCAAACTCTTGACCTCAGGTGATCCGCCTGCCCCGGCCTCCCAAAGTGCTGGGATTACAGGCGTGAGCCACCACGCCCAGCCTAGGATCAGCAGTTTTTGATCTTGTTCTTTTTTGCAGTGAGGAATCAGGTGGGGCTTTTTGAAGCCTCTAACAGTGAGAGTAGGCAAAGGGTCCAAAAGTTGCTGCTGGGTTGAGGGTGCATTGGAGAGATCAAGAGAGATTCAGAAGCAGGACAGATGTGTGTGTTAGTAATGTTAGGGGCACTTCAACCAGAGTGACTCCATCTTGAATAGGGACTGGGTAAAATGAGGTTGAGACCTGCTGCGCTGCATTCCTAGGGGGTTAGACATTCTTAGTTACAGGTCGAGATAGGAGCTCACTAGATACAGGTCACAAAGACCCTGCTGATAAAACAGGATGCAGTAAAGAAGCCGGCCAAAAACAGGATGCAGTAAAGAAGCCCGCCAAAACCAGGATGGCAACAAAAGTAACCTCTGGTAGTCCTCACTGTTCATTATATGCTAATTATCATGTATTAGTGTGCTAAAAGACATTCCCACCAGCACCACGACCGCTTAGAAATGCCACAGCAATGTCCGGAAGTTACCTTGTATGGTCTAAAAGGGGGAGGAACCCTCATTTCCAAAAAATCCCCACCCCTTTCCTGGAAAACATAATAATCCACCCCTCGTTTAGCATATGATCAAGAGATAACCATAAAAATAGCCACCCATTGGGATGCCGAGGCGGGCAGATCATGAGGTCAGGAGATCAAGACCATCCTGGCTAACGTGGTGAAACCCCGTCTCCACTAAAAATACAAAAAAAAAAAAAAAAAAAAAAAAAAAAGCCACCCAGCAGCTCTTGGGGCTGCTCCGCCTACGGAATAGTTAGTTATTCTTTTGTTTCTTTACTTCTCTAACAAACTTGCTTTCACTTTACTCTGGACTCACCCTAAATTCTTTATTGCATGAGATCCCAGAACCCTCTCTTGGGGTCTGGATCGGGACCCCCTTCCAGTGACAGTAATGGAAAGTCTAAAGTGTACTCAGAGGATAGTGTTGCATTCATGCTGGTCTCCATGGCAGTCCTCACATGTCCTGTTGACTGTATGTATTTATTTTTGAGAGAAGGTCTCACCCTGTCACCCAGGCTGGAGTGCAGTGGCGCTGTCACGGCTCTCTGCAGCCTCGAACTCCTGGGCTCAAACGATCCTCCCACCTTAGCTTCCTGCGCATGTGCCACCACACCCTGTTAATTTTTTTTCTCTCTTTTTGGTAGAGACAGGGTCTCATGATGTTACCTAGGCTGGTCTCGAACTCTTGGGCTCAAGCGATCGGCCTCCCAAAGCACAGGATTAATGGCATAAGCCACTGTTCCCCGCCTTGACTGTATTTAAAAGAAAGCTTAAAGTCAAACATTGTGTTCACAGAAGGAGAAAAGTATACTTTACCAAGCTTGAGCATTTATACTTATCTACAAAATTGTTTGCAAATCAGTTAATACAAAAATGTGGCATTCTCTGGATTATCACATACTGGGTGGACACAAAGAATAGTTCTGTGCTGGCACTGGGGAACTGGGAACCAGAGGCCTGACCCTGACCCCCTTCACATACACACACACACACACACTCACACACACACCAGCTTCCTCAGAATCTCAAGGCAGGTTGGGTGTGGTGGCTCACGCCTGTAATCCTAGCACTTTGGAAGGCCAAGGCAGACGGATTCCTTGAGCTCAGGAGTTCAAGACCAGCCTGGGCAACGTGGCAAAACCCCATCTCTACTAAAAATACAAAAATCAGCCAGGCATGGTGGTGTGCGTCTATAGTCCTAGCTACTCAGGAGGCTGAGGTGGGAGGATAGCCTGAGCCCAGGAGTTCAAGACTGCAGTAAGCCATGATCATAGGCGCCACTGTACTCCAGCCTGGGTGACAGAGTAAGAAGACCCTGTCCCCCCAGCCCCCCTCAAAAAAAAAACAAAAAAAAAAAAACTCAAGGCAAATAGCACACCCAGGGTGATGCACGACATGGTGTCTACCCTTAGCTGAGCACGAGGGCAGGAAGAAACAGGGTCTGCACGCCCTACCATTTCGCGTAAGCACAGCACTCCTGAGCATAGGAGGAGATGAAAGACAAACTCTTGACAGAGCCAACCCCAGGCATGGGTGGAGAATTCCTCTCTTACAGATTCACTGTACTCTTCTAACCTTGCTCGTTGTTTCAGGGGTGTCAGAAAACAGCGATGAGTATCATCGTCTCAGAGTCAGGGACTAGCGAAATCAGGACCATGTCAGGCGATACAATTTGGGTCCGGAAGAGAGGCTTGGCAAGAAAGGGGTTTGGGCCAAGGGAATAGGTATGTTTCTTACTTAGGCAGACACCATTTAGACAACCAGAGCACTATCATTCGTCACAGTGCTTAGCTGGGCGTGGAGACACACATCACTTCTGGCTGGGGGCATTTGTGAATGTATAAACATACCCACACATCTCATAAGAACCTCGTCCTCTTGCCAAATTGTCCTCCAGCCTCTAATGTTAGAAACGAGAGAGTTCAATGTGAGGCTACTTCTCTTTCCCTTTTAAGGAGATGCTCTTGCCCTTGGAAGCTGGCAACACTTCCTCTTTTTTATTTGTTTATTTATTTTTTTGAGATGGAGTTTCCCTCTTGTCGCCCAGCCTAGAGTGCAGTCGCGTGATCTCGGCCCACTGCAACCTCCACCTCCCTGGTTCAAGTGATTCTCCTGCCTCAGCCTCCCAAGTAGCTGGGATTACAGGTGCCCGCCACCATGCCCAGCTAATTTTTGTATTTTTAGTAGAGAAGGGGTTTCGCCATGTTGGTCAGGCTGGTCTTGAACTCCTGACCTCAGGTGATCTGCCCACCTTGGCCTCCCAAAATTATAGGCCTGAGCTACCGCGCCCGGCCACATTTCCTCTTTCTCCTTCAGGAGTTTCACCAGGATAGGCCTAGACATCTGTCTTTTCAGAGGTAATCCTACCTGGGTGTCCGTGAGCCTTTCTCATCTGCAAATTCAATTCTCTTTTTCTCAAAGCGGGAAAATCTTTCCCACTGGCCGGTGAATGTGTCTGTCTTCTCCATCTTCCCTTCTGCTCTTTTTTCCCTTTGGGACCTATCCTCCAAGTCTCTTCTTTGTTTTATAACTTACATCTTCTAATTTTTTTTCCTATGTACCAATTATTTGGATTTCAACAAAGACCATTCTCTTTTCTCAAGTTGGCTAATGAAATTTTAAGCTTGGAAAATCATGAGATTTGGTTTTTCGTTTTTTTTTTTTTTTTTTTTTTTTTGGTCCCAGAACATTATCTTTTAAAATGTTTTAATACAATCTCTTTGATCTGAAAAGGCTCTTATTATTTTGAAAGGATGCTTATTATTATTATTTATTATTATTATTATTATTATTTTGAGATGGAATCTCGCTCTGTCACCCAGGCTGGAGTGCAATGGTGCAATCTTGGCTCACTGCAACCTCCGCCTCCTGGGTTCAAGCGATTCTCCTGCCTCACCCTCCTGAGTAGCTGGGATTACAGGTGTGCGCCACCATGCCCAGCTAATTTTTGCATTTTTAGTACAGACGAGGTTTCACCATGTTGGCCAGGCTGGTCTCAAACTCCTGACCTCAGGTGATTGGCCTGCCTCAGCCTCCCAAAGTGCTGGGATTCCAGGCTAGAGCCACTGCGCCTGGCAAGGACAGTTATTATTATTTGATTAAAGTTCCCATCTGGCCCTTTCCTCATTCTCCTTCAGTAGAGGGCAGTTCTGGGTGTCTCCCTTCCTTTGGTTGTGCAGTCCTCCAAAATTAGTCATTGTCTTTTAACCTGCTTACAGCTTTGTATTTCCCCAGAAATCAGGTCCAGCATCTAGAGTTTCTCAAGAAGTGATGTGATGGCCAGGCACGGTGGCTTATGCCTGTAATCTCTTTGGATGTCTGAGGCAGACAGATCGCTTGAACCCAGGAGTTTGAGACCAGCCTGGGCAACATGGCGAAACCCTATCTCTACAAAAACAAAACAAAAAACTAGCCGAGTGTGGTGGTGCATACCTTAGTCCCAGCTACTCAAGAGGCTGAAGCAGGCTGGGCGCGGTGGCTCACGCCTGTAATCCCAGCACTTTGGGAGGCCGAGACCGGTGGATCACGAGGTCAGGAGATGGAGACCACCCTGGCTAACACGGTGAAACCCCGTCTCCACTAAAAAAAAATAGAAAAAATTAGGCGGGCGAGGTGGCGGGCGCCTGTAGTCCCAGCTCCTCCGGAGGCTGACGCAGGAGAATGGCGGGAACCCGGGAGGCGGAGCTTGCAGTGAGCCGAGATCCGGCCACTGCACTCCAGCCTGGGCGACAGAGCGAGACTCCATCTAAAAAAATAAAAATAAAAATAAAAAGAGGCTGAAGCAGGAGGATGATTGAGCCTAGGAGGTCATGGTTACAGTGAGCTGTGATGGCACCACTGTACTGCAGCCTGGGAGACAGAGTAAGAGCTTGATTCAGGAAAAAAAAAAAAAAAAAAAGAGAGAAGTGATATAAGAAATAATGGCTTCCATCTTTGTGGGTAAGGGATAAACAAACAGCACGTCATGAGATGCCTGCTGGAGCCCAGGAAAAAAATGCCACCACTCCTGGGGCTCCCTGGGTGTAAGCAGCAGCTCTACCCTAAAGACAGGGCCCAAGAACAACCTCACTACCTGTGAAGCTGCCCTCCAAGTCTTCCAAAATCTGAAGGTTTAAAACAATGACCGTGTATCTGCTTATGATTTTATAGATCAGCGATTTGTGCTGGGATCAGCTTCTTTCTGCTCCAGCGTGGCGTTTCCTATGCAGCTGCCAACATTCAGCAGGTGGGTAAACAGACTCAGCCTCTTGTTAGGAGGAGTGATAAAGTCTCATTGCAAAGGGGTGTGCGTTCAATGCCAATGCCATCTTTGTCAGCAGTCCAACAGATCTGGTGACACCAGGTTTGCATGCAGAGTCCAGCTCTTACCCTGTCCGATGCCTGGCAGTGTAGTTCTTCCTCCACAAAGAGTCCAGTCTTTCTCAAGGCCTAGGTCTGTCCCCAACACATCACTTTTCAATCTGCTCAGGACTGTATCAGCCAACGTTTGTATAGCACTTCCTGTTTCCAGAACTGTTGCAAGCACATTTAATGAGCACAGCAATCCTCATGAAGTTGGTACTATCATCATTTCTGTGCTATAGACGAGGAAACCGACGCATAGAGAGTCTAAGTAATTTCCCCTGGGTTCACACGGTTAACAAATAGAGCTGAGATTGTTGGGCTTTGGAGTCCACTCTCTTAAGTGCTCTACTGCCGTTTGGCGTGTTTGAAGCTCAGAGATGTTCCAAGTGCTCTCTTCCTTGGCATTCCTCCCCTCTTCCGTTTTTATTCCAAGGGAACCCAGCTAAGGGATTCTTGGGGAACAGTGGCTGTAGCCGATGTCCCTGACTCTCTCTGTCCCTACAACTGCCTCTCTGAAGTAAGACAGCAGCCAGGGAGGCAATCACACAGGACTTGGCAAGTACATCTGAGATCCAGGGCTCCCTGGGGAAAGGAGCAGGTGAGGACTTGCTTTGTTTTGGTGCTGAGGTGGGAGACTGTCACTAGGGACCAGCAGCAGAAAGGAGAGCTTGCCTGGTCTTGCATTCTGGGGAAACGTGCAGCCTCTGGGAGTTTCCCAAGAGGACTCAGTCAGAGTAGATTGGAGGCTGGGGAGGCATGCACAGTTTCAGAGTACCAGCTGGAGGTCACTGGGTGGCACTGCCCTCACCACACACCCATGCCTACACACACATACGATCTCAGTTATGTCCTCTGTTTCTTAATCCAGTTCTCAGTGCTTTCATAGAGTATAAAGTTGACTTCAAATAAGTGATCATGTGACCAGGCAGTTAGACTTGCATCCAAGATCTTGCCGCTGGAACTGTCCATTTGGGACAACACCATTGTATCGCTGCCACCAGGGATCTGCCACCAGCCCAGTGGACTCTTGATCTCTCCATGCACAGTTGTAAAAAAATGTTTATCTTGGCCAGGCGCAGTGGCTCATGCCTGTAATCCCAGCAGTTTGGGAGGCAGAGGCGAGTGGATCACGAGATCAGGAGATTAAGACCATCCTGGCTAACACGATGAAACCCCATCTCTACTAAAAAGAAAAAAAAAAATTAGCCGGGCGCGGTGGTGGGAACCTGTACTCCCAGCTACTCAGGAGGCTGAGGCAGGAGAATGGCTTGAACCCGGAAGGCGGAAGTTGTAGTGAGCCGACATTGTGCCACTGCACTCCAGCCTGGGTGACAGAGCAAGACTCTATCTCAAAAAAAAAGAAACTCTGTTTATCTCTGCATCTCTATAGCAATCTCTCAAGATTCGAAGTCCCAGGAGCACCCAGGTGGCAGACTCTGCCCTGTGCTTGTGTTCTGGCTGCCATGAATAGGGAGAGGGCCATGAGTCCTTCAGCTTCCCTGGTAGGAGGGGGACCCTTCCCTCTATGTATTCAACAATTGCAAACACTATCATGTTGTGCAACCATCACCACTGTCCATCTCCAGAACTGTTTCATCATGCATAACAGAAACTTTGTACTCATTAAACACTAGGCCAGGCACCGTAGCTCATGCCTGTAATCCCAGTACTTTGGGAAGCCGAGGCAGGTGGATCACTTGAGCACAGGAGTTCAAGACCAGCCTAGCCAACATGGTAAAACCTCGTCTCTACTAAAAATACATAAAAATTAGCCAGGCATGGTGGTGTGCACCTGTGGTCCCAGCTACTCCTTGGGAGACCGAGGTGGGGGGATCACTTGACTCTGGAGGGTTGAGGCTGCAGTGAGTTGTGGTCGTAACCCTGCACTTCAGCCTAGAGAACAACAGAGCAAGACTCCATCACTAATAAATAAATAAATAAATAAATAAATAAATAATTTTTTTTTTTTGAGACGGAGTCTTACTCTGTCACCCAGGCTGGAGTGCGATGGCACGATCTCGGCTCACTGCAACCTCCACCTCCCTGGTTCAAGCGATTCTCCTGCCTCAGCCTCCTGAGTAGCTGGGACTACAGGCACGCGCCATCACACCCGGCTAATTTTTGTATTTTTAGTAGAGATGGGGTTTCACCATGTTGCTCAGGCTGGTCTTGAACTCCTGACCTTGTGATCCGCCCACCTCGGCCTCCCAAAGTGCTGGGATTACAGGCATGAGCCACTGCACCCGGCCTAAAATACATAAATTTAAAAGTGAATTTAGCAAGATCTCAAAACACAGATAATTACACAAACTATTGCATTTTGATATGTCAGCAACGAAAAAATAAAGAAATTAAATTTTAAAAACAAGGTTGTTTACAATAACATCAAAAAGCACCAAACAGAGGCGGGCGCAGGCGCGGAATCTTTCCCATGGCCCCCCGTTGGAGCCCGGCGAGCCGCACGAAGGGGAAGGTAGAATTAGAAGATCATGTGATGTTGGAGTAGGGGGATTTATCTTGGTGACTTTGGGAAGCTGGTTTCATTGGAGATATAATTATGCAAAGCAAAGAATCCAGGAAAGAATCTCCAGAGAAGGAATGAAAAATAAGATCTATGAAAGCACCCACCTTGATCCTGAAAGAAAACCAACAGCAACAGCAGCAGCAATCAAACAATGTTGAGCATAGAAAACCAGACCCCCTGAAGTCAGCGTGAACGAAGCTCAGATCAACCACATAAGACATTTTATGTACAATAAGTTCTTAATAAAGTAAATAAAGTATGTTTAAGTTGAAAAAAAAAGGACCAAACGCCTAGATATACATTTGCGGAAAAATGAGCACAATTGCATACTGAAAACTGAAATATTATTGAGAAATTAACCCAAATACATGGAACTATATATAATGTTTCTAGATATCCCATTTACCCAAATTAATCTATAATGTGATCCCAACCAAATCCCAACAGGATTTTCTGTAGAAATAACAAGCGGCTTCTAAAACATTTGGAAATGCAAAAGGCCAAGAATAGCCAGAGCAATACTGAAGAAATCCCACAAAGCCAGAGGCCTTACATCACCAGATATCCAGATGCTTACACAGCTACAGTAATTAAGGCAACGTGGTATTGCCACAATGATAGACTGACCCAAGGAAAGCAGTAGTGTCCAGACAAGATGAAGAAAACTAAGAGAACTGTCCCCAGAACTACCCTGAAAGAATAACTAAAGGAAGCTCTTCGAACAGGAAGGAAATGATAAAAGAAGAAAACATGGAACATGGGGAATAAAGAAAACAATGGAGCCGGGCATGGCGACTCACGCCTGTAATCCTGGAACTTTAGGAGGCCAAGGTGGGTGGATCACTTGAGGCCAAGAGTTCGAGACCAGCCTGGCCAACATGGTGAAACCCCATCTCTACTAAAAATACAAAAATTATCCTGGTGTGGTGGTGCGCACCTGTAATCCCAGCTACTCGGAAGGTTGAGGCGGGAGAATCGCTTGAACCTGGGAGGCAGAGGTTACAGTAAGCTGAGATCATGCCACTGCACATCAGCCTGGGTGACAGAGTGAGACTCTGTCTCTCAAAAAACAAACAAACAAAAACAGAATGCTAAAAGTAAAATAACCCACAGGAAGGCAGGAGAAAAAGGTGATGGTGGGGCAGGTGGAGGGTGGAAGGAAGAAATAGCAAACCAAGCAAAGAGGAAGCAGAAGCAAGAATGGGGCGGGACAGCAACATGCACATGTGGGGCCTACAAGACAGTAGGTGATGCTGTTGCAGAAAATATAAGGCAGGAATCTTACTAGAGCAGCAGGCGAAGTCCAGCTCATTGGGAGCCTTGAATGACAGGCATCAGAGCTCGGGCTTATTTTCTAGATGCTGGGCCTGAGGACAAAATCCAACTTGTGAATTCCCTGTGAGAATTTTGTTTTTCAAAATCAGTAGTCCCCAGCTACTCTCCTGCTATTTCATCTACACAGAGTCTGCCACTTTCAAATCTTCCAGCTGAGCCTTTGGCATTTACCTCCACACTTTGAAATTGCATGTGTGCATTGACAATTACGTTTTAGATATCTACCGATGTCTCCCAGGGAAGATGAGGATCCGGCTCCCAGCTCTGCCCCACCCTCTCACACGTGCACATTTCCTTTGTGCGCATTTCCTACACGCGTTTTTCCTCTGCTCTCACTCAACAACAATCAACACAGAAGACCTCTGTGACCAGATGTGTGCGGATCTCTCCCTGCTAACAAGCAAGCAATCAGTTCTGCAGCGGACACCAGCTGGGTGTCCTCTAATTCAGTTCACTTCTGAGACCATCTGCCTGGAGACAGCATCAGACCAGGGGTTGAGGGCTCAGTCCCACAAGACTGCTCCCTCCCACTTCCAATTCCCATCGCAACCCCCAGCGGTTGTATTACCTGTGCTACTGACTAACCGGCTATAAACTTGGGTTCCCATGACTCACTCCTCAAGTTCAATTAAATTGCTAGAGCGGCTCACAGAGCAGGAAACACTTAAGTTTACCAGTTTAATTGTAAAGGATATCACAATGGATACAGATGAAGAAACGCATAGGGCAAGGTATGGGGAAGGGACACTGAGCTTCCATGCCCTTCCTGGGCACCCCACCCTCCTGGAACTTCCACATGCTCCGCTATCCAGAAAACTCCCCAAACTCTGTCTTCTTGGGCCTTCTATGAAGGCTTCATTGGATAGGCACGATTGACAACCGTGTACAAATGAGATTAAACAAAAATGGTTTGACCGGGCACAGTGGCTCACACCTGTAATCCCAGCACTTTGGGAGGCCAAGGCAGGTGGATCACCTGAGGTCAGGAGTTTGAGACTAGACTGGCCAACATGGTGAAACCCCATCTCTATTAAAAATACAAAAATAGCTGTGGGTGGTGGCACACACCTGTAATCTCAGCTGCTTGGGAGGCTGGGGCAGTAGAATTGCTTGAACCCAGGAGGCGGAGGTTGCAGTCAGTCAAGATCGTGCCACTGCACTCCAGCCTGGGCAACAGGAGGGAAACTCGGTCTCAAAAAAAAATTAGTTTCTCATTTATGATAAAATAATGTTTTTTTCAAAATGTTGACATTTTCAAGAAGTTAAAAAAAAAAAAAAGTCTTCCCATTAATGAGTATACAGAAAAAAATAAAAAAGAAACTTCTTAAACCCCGAAAAGCAGTAGGTTCTAACTGTGTGAATCACAAGTGCTAACAATCCATTTTCTGACTGACCTAGAATATCTGGTTCATATTCAAATTTAAGCCATCAACTGTATTTTCTTTTTCCAAACTCGGTTTCTACTCAGCTTCAACTCAATGCATAAATTTGTCTTTTTATAAACTCTTGAAATACAACTAAAACAATTTTCATCATTGCTTTTCTTCATAAAATAATTAATCATCTAAAAATGGTTTTGATTGAAATGACAAAAACAGCCTCTGATACATAATTAGAACATCTAATACATTTTGATTCGGAACTTGCTTGACATTCATGCCAATTTCAGATACTGAGATTTTAGTAAAAATGTGTTTTTACAAAATGCTTACACATGGTTGTTTTAGAACATACAGTACTTGCAGTTCTGATATCTTGGTTTTGCAAATCCGTAATCCATAGTTCATCTTGTGAAAAACATGTATATATACTTTTAAAGCCTTTGATTGAAGTTAAGGATAACCTTATAGTTTTAAAATATCTAATGAAGCATATTTCAGCTAAAAAGAAAAATTTACGTTTTTATTAGGGAAAATTTCAAATATATACAAAAGTAGAGAGAATATTGTAATGAACCCTCATATGCCCATTATGCAGCCCCAACAATGATCCACTCACAGCCAATTCATTTCATCTGTGTCCCCAGCCACTCTCCACTTCCGGCCCAGACTTGGTTATTTTTAAAGAATCCCATATATCATATTCTTTTGTTTGTAAATATTCAGTATGTATTACTAACAATAAGAACATTTTAAAAAAATAACCACAATGCTACTATCACACATTTTCTTTCTTTCTTTTCTTTTGAGACGGAGTCTCACTCTGTCTCACAGGTTGGAGTGCCATGGTGTGATCTCGGCTCACTGCAACCTCCGCCTCCTAGGTTCAAGCGATTCTCCTGTCTCAGCCTCCTGAGTAGCTGGGATTACAGGTACCTGCTAACACCCCAGGCTAAATTTTGTATTTTTAGTAGAGACGGGGTTTCGCCATATTGGCCAGGCTGGTCTCAAACTCCTGACTTCAGGTGATCTGCCTGCCTCGGCCTCCCAAAGTGCTGGGATGACAGGTGTGAACCACTGCACCCGGCCTCTTTCTTTTTTAAAATAGAGATGGAGTCTCACTAGGTTGCCCTCGCTGGTCTCAAGCTCCTCGGCTCAAGATATCATCTTGCCTCTGCCTCCCAAAGTGCTGGATTACAGTGTGAGCCACCACACCTAGCCACACATTTTAAAAGTTAACAATTCCTTAGATTTATCAAACATCCAGCTCAATTTTCCTGATTCAAAAAACAGAATTTTAAGATGACAAATCAATGAGGAAGTCAACATTAAATTAAAAACCATTGCAGCCGGGCACGGTGGCTCATACCTGTAATCGCAACACTTTGGGAGGCCAAGGCAGGTGGATCACTTGAGGTCAGGAGTTCTGGACCAGCCTGGCCAACATGGTGAAACCTCATCTCTACTAAAAATACAAAAATTAGCCGGGTGAGGTGGCGGGCACCTGTAATCCCAGCTACTCTGGAGGCTGAGGCAGGAGAATCACTTGAGCCTGGAAGATGGAGGCTGCAGTGAGCCAAGAGTGTGCCACTTCACTCCAGCCTGGGCAACAGAGTGAGACTGTCTCAAAAAAAAAAAAAAAATTGCAAAAGATGGACTTCCAGTATGAGAACGCCGCAGCCCCACTTTCCAGGGAAAGTGGACTCAAACCTGGTCAACATGGCGAAACCCCATCTCTACTAAAAATACAAAAATTAACCAGGTGTGGTGGCACGCACCTAGACACTTCTAAGTAAACAAAAAGAGGATTTATTGCTAGCAGACACACATTACAAGAAATATTAAAGGAATCTTCAGGCTGAAAGAAGATGGTAATTCAAATACACGAGACAAAAAAAAAACCTCTAGTAAAAGAAATTCTGTAATTATAAAAAGCAGTACAATTTTATAAGTATATATTATATAATTATATTTACATAAAGTCATCCTTTTTTTTTTTTTTTTTTTTTTTGAGATGGAGTCTCGCTCTGTCACCCAGGCTGGAGTGCAGTGGAAGTTCCGCCTCCCGGGTTTACACCATTCTCCTGCCTCAGCCTCCCGAGTAGCTGGGACTACAGACGCCCGCCACCTCGCCCGGCTAGTTTTTTGTATTTTTTAGTAGAGACGGAAGGTTTCACCTTGTTAGCCAGGATGGTCTCGATCTCCTGACCTCGAGATCCGCCTGTCTCGGCCTCCCAAAGTGCTGGGATTCCAGGCTTGAGCCACCGCGCCCGGCCAGTCATCCCTTATTATACATGGGGGATTGGTTCCAGGACTGCCTGTATAACCAAACCAAATCCACACATACTCAAGTCCCATAGTTAGCACTGAAAAACCCATGAAAAGTTGGCCCTCTGTGTATGCAAGACCCTGTCTGTGTGAAAATAAAAACAAAAATAAATTAGATGGGTAGAGTGGCACATGCCTATACCCCTGGCTCCATGGGAGGCTAAAGGCAGGAGGATCACTTGAGCCCAGGAGTTTAAGACTGCAGGAGCCAGCCGGGCATGTAATCCCAGCACTTTGCGAGGCCGAGGTAGGCAAATCACGAGGTCAGGAGATTGAGACCATCCTGACTGACATGGTGAAATCCCGTCTCTACTAAAAATACAAAAAATTAGCTGGGCGTGATGGCACACACCTGTGATCCCAGCTACTTGGGAGGCAGAGGCAGAGAATCGCTTGAACCCGGGAGGTGGAGGTTGCAGTGAGCTGAGGTCATGCCACTGCACTCCAGCTTGGGCAACAGAGTGACACTCTGTCTCAAAAAAAAAAAAAAAAAAAAAAAGACTGCAGGAGCCATGATTGCACCACTGCACTACAGCCTGGACAAGAGTGAGACTCTGACTTAAAAAAATAATAATAAGTAAGAAAGAAAAAAGTAATGCAGGGCTCCAGGGATGGTCTGTATACATAGCTGAACAGGTGTGCAGCTGATAGAGATCTGGGCCTCAGATGGAGACCAATTCAGGAGTCACAAACAGAAAGCTAGTTGTTGAAACCATGAGAGCAAAGAGTTGCAAGCTGGAGTTACTGGGAGCTAAGTGTCAAATTCAGAGAGACAGATGCAGCAGAATTAGAACTGGAAAATGTGGACTCCCTTTGGAAGGATGATGGTTGCTAGTGACTTCAGTGGGTACAATTTCAATGGCATGGTAGGTAAGGAAGTCAGATGCAAAAAGAAGTGGAGACAGAATAGACTCTCCACCAAGAACTTGAACAAAAGAAAAAGACAATAGCTATGAAGGGGGCCAGCTCAACCGCATTTTTTGTTTGTTTTGCTTCGCTTTGCTTTTTAGGATGAGCTATTCGGGGCATATTCGAAGGCTGTGATAAGGACCTTGCAGAGGGCGCAGGCAGGGCTGCTGAAGCAAGAGCTGAAGAGTGGGAGGTCACAGTGAAGAGGCTGGCTGTCCCTGGGAGGAGGAGAGTCTGGAGCAATAAGGTGAGGGGGCATGGGCATGATCATGCTGTGAGCAGAGGGACTAACTGCCCTTTTGTTCTGGGCTCTTTTCAAGAATGTTGGTATAGGCCAGGTGTGGTGGCTCAAGCCTGTAATCCCAGCACTTTGGGAGGCCGAGACGGGCGGATCACGAGGTCAGGAGATCGAGACCATCCTGGCTAACACGGTGAAACCTGTCTCTACTAAAAATACAAAAAATTAGCCAGGTGTGGTGGCAGGTGCCTGTAGTCCCAGCTATTCAGGAGGCTGAGGCAGGAGAATGGCGTGAACCCCGGAAGTGGAGCTTGCAGTGTGCCGAGATTGTGCCATTGCACCCTAGCCTGGGTGACAGAGCAAGACTCTGTCAAAACAAAAAAAACAAAAAAAAAAAAAAACGTTTGTATAGCAGACTGCCTTGGAAGATAAAGATAGTGCCTCCCTCTGGAGCAGAGGGCCCATTTCCTCACTGTCCAACATAATAAACATAATGTCTCCCTCTTGGACAAGGGCAGGTTTGCTTGCAGCCCATTATAAAAGATTGTGGTTCCCTTATCTCAGGGATTCTCAGCTGTCCTGCAATGGCATGGTAGGTAGGTTGTGTGTGCAACACCCACCTGCGCCTCTCTGTCTCACTCTCATGGGGCTTGAGGAATAAAGAGAAGTGACACAAACATGATGTCTATGTTGCTTGCTGCACCATGAGTAATAAAGTCCTTCGTCTCTGATCCAGTAGTCTTGTGTCTTCTACCAGCATCCATAGAACTATGGCAGGCTCATTGGTTAGCTTGTAAGTACAGCAAAATCTGCACAGTTCTTAACAAAAGATGACTTTGAACTTAAGGGCATGGGAAGTTGAAGGTCACTCCTGATGGGCTCCATTTTCTCACAGGTATGGCTGGGAAAAGAGGAGGCTTGAGGAAAGAAGTAAGTTCTAGAATCATTGTTGAGCAGGAGAGAAGCTGGAGCTGAGCAAGGATAAGGAAATGGCTGATGTTGAGAGCCAGCTGAGGCCAAACTTGTGCTCCCAATTCACTCTGGCATGAGCTACCCCCTGCCCCCAACCCCCGTGGCACTCAGCCAGGCCAGGGGCAGGCAGCACAGGAGAGGCAGAGGCAAGAGTGAATCCAGGTCAGAGTTTTGCTGGGCAGAAAGCCAGGAACACAAGAGAATCTGGGTTACTGATGTGGGAGTAGCTCAGATTATAACCCAGGGAGTCCTGCCTAGATAGGAAAGAAAGCTGCTGAGAGAGGGTTGGCCCACTGGGAGAAAATGGAAGGATGGAGACCCTGGAGGTCCTATGAGGCTGAAGATGGGAGGAAGGAGAACTCCAGGTGGGTGGATAGGAGACTTTTGTGTGAGGGGAGTACTGCCATTTAAGACATTGGAGGTGGACCCGGATCATTAACACAGATGGGGGGGTTAACTCCCACACAGGAGGAGAGGACCCTCTCCCCAACCCTTAAGACTAGAGTCCTGAAGCCTGATGCAGTGGCTCGCGCATGTAATTCCAGCAATTTGGGAGGCCTAGGTGGGCAGATCACCTGAGGTCAGGAGTTTGAGACCAGCCTGGCCAACATGGTGAAACCCCCGTCCCTACTAAAAATACAAAAAAATTAGCCAGGTGTGGTGGTGCACTCCTGCTGTAATCCCAGCTACTGGGGAGGCTGAGACAGGAGAATCACTTGAACCCGGGAGGTGGAGGTTACAGTGAGCTGAGATCACGCCACTGCACTCCAGCCTGGGTGACAGAGTGAGACTCTGTCTCAAAAAAAAAAAAAAAGACTGGAGTCCTGGCAGGGAGAGGTTGGGCTGTGGTAGGGGCCAAGTTTGTAAGTTTGTAGGTGGAAAGTTAAATAAATTACTAATGAATGATTCTCCTTTTCTCCATGAAGTAGAAGGTAAGGCACTTACTGAGAACAAGGGCTAGGAGGGGGATTTATGGGCACAGAGAGAGGGTCTGAGGAAATGTGAGAAGTCAATGATCAGGGGATAAGTAACATCTACAGGAATTGTGACAAGTAAATCCATAAAGATTGAAATGAAAGTCTTGACACCATCAATTCCAGGTAGTGCCCATCTGCAGGGTAGCAAGGTGAGCCTGGCTCTGCTGAGCAGTCTTGGGGTGAAGGAAAGAACTGGCGGCCCAATGTGAGTGACCTCCAGTGACCCTGACTTGGTAGGAGAACTGAGCCTGGATGGACTGAATGGCCATTCCTGACCACAGGCCCAGGCCCTGGGAGGTTTTCTGGAAGCCTTGCAATCGGACAGGTACCTGTTGCTGCACCCAGACTTCCTCGGATACATGAGGAACAGATTAGAGCAGAAAGCACATGACACGGTAGCCTAGGTCCTTCTCATCCTTGCAGCCTCCTGACAGTTAGGGATCTGGGGCATGTCACAGCTTTCTGAATAGTGCCCACTGGAGCACACCAATCTCACCCACCACTCACTGCCTGGGAGTGCTTCACTTAGCACGGGTGCTGAGCTTCCCAGCCCCTTCTGATGCTGGAGCCTGCTAGACCAGGGGTCCCCAATCCCAAGCCTGCCCCGAGACCTGTTAGGAACCCTGCCTCGCAGCAGGAGGTGAGTGGTGGGCGAAGGAGTATTACCGCCTGAGCTAGTCTCAAAGGAGTGCGAACCCTTTTGTGAACTGCGCATGCCAGGAATCTAGGTTGCGGCCTCCTTATAAGAGAATCTTAACTCATGCCTGATGATCTGAGGTGGAACAGTTTCATCCCCAACCCCCATCCCCACCCCCACCCCTGTCCGTGGAAAAGCTGTCTTCCAGGAAACCAGTCCCTGGTGCCAACAAGTTTGGGAACCAGCTGTGCTGAACCTTTCAGGTGGTCTGACTGGCCTCGTTCTGTGAAAGGAACTCAATGCGATTGAGGGGACTGGCCACCCTGGATGGTCACCAAATAAGCGCTGACAGCCTCAGTTTCCCCACGCAACACATCACGGCAGGCTCCCACCTCACCCCCTTTTGCCCTCTCTACCGCCAGCCCAGAGACTGATCTCTCGGAGTTTGCTCCTTCACCCTGCCCGCCCCCTCCCAGCTGTCCTGGTGTCCGCAGACTGACAGGTCTGAGGGTCCTTTGGAGGGCGCCGGGCAGATCTCCTGGCCGCCGCCCACCCAACACGGAGTCTGGAAGTCGAGTGCCCGGCCCGGAGAGCGCAGAGCGCAGCCAGCGCGGCAGGTGGTGGCGTCTACCCGCACCTAGCCAGCCCCGGACCGCTTGAGGAAAGCGCCCTGCCCAAGCCGAGACTGGCGGCTTCCCGGGGCTGGGAGCTGGAGAGAGCGCAGTTGCAGGAGTGGCCGCTGCCGAAGTCCCCCGGGCAGGGGGCAGGGCCAGAGGATCGCACGCTCCGGGTGCCGGGGCGACACTCCAGCCCCAGGGGACTCGCCGCCCAGCCCCCGAGGGTGCGGTAGCGTCTGGCTGCTCACCCGGGGCCGAGAGGGAGCTGCTCGGCGGGGAGGTGCCGCAGGCACCGGGCAGGCAGGGCGGGGCAGGACAGGACAGCCGCCTCAGCAAGTGCCACCCGGCCCACAAGGGCCTCTCCCTTCTGCCCGGGACGTCGGCGGCCGGGGCGCTCGCGAGCCGGGGCTATATGGGGCTCCCGCGCGGGCCGTTCTTCTGGCTGCTGCTCCTGCTCACGGCTGCCTGCTCGGGGCTTCTCTTTGCTCTGTACTTCTCGGCGGTGCAGCGGTACCCGGGGCCCGCGGCCAGAGCCAGGTAGGGGCTGCCGCGCGCAGAGCGGGAGGGCGTGGGGGCGACCAGGGCGCGGGGAGGGCGCCCAGCCCAGGGCTCCCCGGCGGCCCGCAGCCCTCAGCCCAACCTCCGCGTCGACCCCTCTGGGGCAGCTCTCGGCAAGAACTCGGGTCGCGGCTAGAACCCGTAGCCAGAACCCCCTCCCAGCCTTAACCTCGTGCTGCCCGGACCCCGCGGCCTTTGCCTGGGTCCAAGTAACACCTCGCCCCTGCACCCTTGTTGAAGTCCTCCCCCGCACGATGAGTATACTTTCTATTGTAGAAATCTACTGGGTCCCCGAAGCAGATAAAAACTTTTTTTGTCGGGAACTCTCCCTCGGTAACGTCAGATACTGCTTTCTGGGCAGGGACCCAAGTCTCCGGTTTCCAACTTCGTGGGGACCCTGGGCCGGGCCGCGGCCAGTCGCCTTTCCCGCCCGCTGCAGTCTCTGCCCACCTCGCGCCCGCTCCCTTCTCCCCGGCCTCTGCTCTCGGTATCTAGTTAGCTGAGTGCGGGCGCAATCCGCGAAGAGGTGGGCGCCCGGGGGAACAAGGGGCGACCTCTGGCTCCATCCGTGCTCTCCTCCCTGCGCCGCCTCCTGCGCTCCACTCCCTCCTCTGCACTTTCCTCTCCTGGGTGCCCCACGAGGAGAACCTGGGAGCCGGCCTCTAGCAGGTGGTGGTTCCAGTGACTGAAGAATCCGCAAAATGATTTCGCTTAGCCTAAGAAAAGCGGACCAAGCCGTGGGAAGTCTGGGTTTGGGAGGAGGGAAGGGGCCGGCAGCCTCAGGGAGAGGCCTGCAGCCCCAGCCTTTCCCTTCCTGGCGCTTTTCCATCTGTGCACTTCCCACCAACCTTGCTGGGGGCCTAACGGGATGAAAACAAAATAAGTATCTGGTCTCCACAGATGCAGTCAAAGGACACACCAAAAGTCGCAGAAGAATGTGAAACAGCTTGCCAGGGATCAGGAGTCCAGCGCTCTTAGAACAAAGGGTGTTCTAGCGGCGCCACCTGAAGTTCCTACATCTCCTTGTAGTCAGAATTGCGTAATGAGGGTTATGAAACCTGACAAGGACTGAAGGCATTAAGAAAGAGGATCCTTAGCCCCCCATGGCGACTTACGCCCGTGGTCCCAGCACTCTGGGAGGCGGAGGTGGGAGGATTGCTTGAGGCCAGGAATTCGAGGCTGTGAGCTGTGATTGCATTACTGCCTTCCAGCCTGGGCGACAGAGCGAGACCCTGCCTCAAAAGAAAAGGAATCCTTGTCACTTTTATGTAAAGATGTTTAAAACACAAAGTATCTCAATGCAAAGAAATAATACTTGTTTGATATGAGCCTGGGCAACATGGCGAAACCCCATCTCTACCAAAAATACAAAAATTATCTGGGCATGGTGGTGCATGCCTGTGCCTCCATCTATTTGGGGAACTGACCAAGAGGATCCCTTGAGCCCAGGAGGTCGAGGCTGCAGTGAGCTGTGATCGCACCACTGCACTCCAGCCTGGGCAATACAGGGAGGTCCCGTCTCAAAAAAAAAAAATAAGTTCGAGGTGATGGAAACACTAATTAGCTGGTTTGCTTATTATACATCGCATACACGTATTGAAATACCACACTGTGGCAGGGTGCGGTAGCTCATGCCTGTAATCTCAGCACTTTGGGAGGCCGAGGCAGGCGGATCACAAGGTCAGATGGAGACCATCCTGGCTAACACGGTGAAATCCCGTCTCTACTAAAAAATACAAAAAATTAAAAGCCGTGGTGGTGGGCGCCTGTAATCCCAGCTACTCGGGAGGCTGAGGCAGGAGAATGGCATGAACCCAGGAGGCGGAGCTTGCAGTGAGCCAAGATCGCGCCACTGCACTCCTGCCTGGGCAACAGAGCAAGACTCTGTCTCAAAAAAAAAAAAAAAAAAAAAAAAAAAAAAAAAAAAAAAAAAAAAAAACACTGTACCCTGTACATATGCGCAAGTATGTGCCAAGTAAAAATAATTTTACAAAAAGGAAGAGACCTCATCTAGCAGCACAGCCCCACTCTGCATGTGACATCCTGCCCCACCAACACCAAGGCCCTTGGGCTGCTCTGGACCACTGCCTATGGGGTAGCCCTGCTCCACAAGGAGCAGGAAAAAAAAAAAAAAGGTCTTCACCAAACGTGGTTCCTCGACCTTGGACCTCTCAGCCTCCACAACTGTAAGAAATGAATTCCTTTTCTTATAAAAATAATCTTTTGGGGACAGTCTCACTCTGTCACCCAGGCTGGAGTTCAGTGGGTCTATCTTGGCTCACTGTAACCTCCACCTCCTAAGCTAAAATGATTCTCCCACCTCAGCCTCCCGAGTAATACATTTTTTTTTAAACACAAAATTATTTCAAGGTATCTAATACAACTTTAAGTATGAAGTTTACTATACTTCTATTATAATGCAACAATGCTTTTTTTGTTTTGTTTTTTAAAAAAAAGATCTTTCCTCTTTTCAAAATGTAGTATGACTCAGGCACCTGGCCCTTTCCTGCTGTTTCACTATATTTGCACTGTAGCTTAAACCCCAGTGCGAGGCAGGTCAGGACTCAGCCTTGCTTTGTGAGAGGTGGATATTTAGTCTGGGAGAGAGTGGGAGGTGGATGGCATTCTGGGCAGAGCCAGCAGCAGGCCACATGAGCTTCCCCAGCTAGGGACTGCAAATGGACATCCTGGCTACAGGGGACAGTCCAGGAAGATGGGCAGCTGGGACAGGTTCTACAGAGCCCAAGGAGGGGGCTCTTTAGTGCAGATTAGAATGGAGTCCAGTCTGGGAATTTCCTCATGGCAGAATCTGGATCAGTGGGTCCCATACATGGGCATTTCTATTAAATGTTGTTGTTGTTGTTTAAAAGAGACAGTGAGAATCACACAGGGCTGCCAGTTACTATCCATTGTCAACGTTATGTTTTTAAAAAGAGAACATTCTAGGGCTAAGTATTGAGAATATGAAGGTGGCTCATGGCTGTAATCCTAGCACTTTGGGAGGCCGAGGCAGACAGACTGCTTGAGCCCAGGAGTTTGAGACCAGCCTGAGCAACATGGCAAAACCCTGTTTCTACTAAAAATACCAACAACAACAAAATAGCCAGGCATGGTGACTTATGCCTGTAGCCTCAGCTACTTGGGGGGCTGAGATGGGAGGATTAGCCCAGGAGGTCGAGGCTGCAGTGAGCCAAGATCTTGCCGCTGCACTCCAGCCTGAGTGACAAAGTGAGACCCTGTATAAAAAAAAAAAAAAAAAAAAAAAAAGCCAGGCGCGGTGGCTCAAGCCTGTAATCCCAGCACTTTGGGAGGCCGAGACAGGTGGATCGCGAGGTCAGGAGATTGAGACCATCCTGGCTAACACGGCGAAACCCCGTCTCTACTAAAAAAATACAAAAAACTAGCTGGGCGAGGTGGCGGGCGCCTGTAGTCCCAGCTACTTGGGAGGCTGAGGCAGGAGAATGGCGTAAACCCGGGAGGCGGAGCTTGCAGCGAGCTGAGATCCGGCCACTGCACTCCAGCCCGGGTGACAGAGCAAGACTCCGTCTCAAAAAAAAAAAAAAAAAAAAAAAAAAAAAAAAAAAAAAAGGCCGGGTGCAGCGACTCACGCCTGTAATCCCAATACTTTGGGAGGCTGAGGCGGGTGGATCACCAGGTGAAGAGATCAAGACCATCCTGGCCAACATGGTGAAACCCGTCTCTACTAAAAATACAAAACTTAGCCGGGCGTGGTGGCATGCACCTGTAGTCCCAGCTACTCGGGAGGCTGAGGCAGGAGAATCGCTTGAACCCAGGAGGTGGAGGTTGCAGTGAGCCGAGGTGTACCACTGTACTACTCCAGCCTGGCGACAGAGAGAGACTCCGTCAAAAAAAAAAAAGAAAAAAAAAAGTATATGATCTAAGTTGTGAGTAGAATTAGCGTTCTGAAAAACGCAGCACATGGTCCACATATCTCCTCAGTCTGGTAAAAGCTCCCAGAAGGGCATGTGCAGGCTGGCCCCCTTCCTACACCCTCCCACGTGCCCCAGGCACTTGGATTCCTGAGAGGGAGGGGCTGGAAGGATCAGTGGGAGCGTGTCTGGGAGAAGTTGCTGAGCACTAGGGATGCTCTGAAGTCACGCCAGGCCTCCCTGAGGGTAGGGAGTTCAGGGCAGCAAAACTGAACTTGGACATTCCCCATCACCTCCCTTGCAGCTGTACCTGCCCCCCCACCCCCACAGCTCCACGTCTCAACTCCACCCTGTTCCGCAGCTCCTCTGTCAGGCTCTCCAGCCTGGCTGCACAGCAGAATCACCTGGTTAGGGTGGGAGGGTAGGGATTGGACTCACCAATGCCGGCCCCCAACCCCAGAACAATCAGATCAGAATCTCAGGAGTCGGGGCTGAGCAATGGGGTTTTTCAAACCTCCCTGGGGGGTTCTCATAGGCAACTAGTCTGAGCATCACTGTCCTAGTTCCTTCTCAGAGGGGGTCATATTGTGCTCATGAGCAGGAACTATGGGATTATGTGGGCGGAGAGGTGGACAGTCCAAGGGGGCAAGAGAGGGATGGGGGAAAGAATCAACCCTGCTCTTTCTGGGCCGTCCCTCCAGGGTTTTATAGGAAACCTGGAAACCAAAGGGAGGCCAGATCCCGGGTTCCCTTGTGGCTCAGCCGCCTCAGCACCTAGAAGCAGACAACAAGAGACCTGTGTTTCTCTTGCAAGCTGCCAACTAAGTGTCCCCTGCACCTGCTCCCTGTGGCTGCTGGGGTGAAGGGAGGGGTCTGAGAGAAGCCTGGCCACCCTTTTGCAAGGGTAAGAACCCTTGTTCCTTCCTTCATGTTTTCCTTCTGCCCTGATTCAGGGGCCACCTAGTGCTTGGGAATTGGGCATTGGGAGGGGACAGGAACACTATCTGCTTACTGCCCTCTAGAAGGAACACTAATAATAGAGGCTGACACAGCAAGGTCCTCTCTTCCTCCTTTAGGAGGTAATGATAGCTAACATTTCCAGGACACTTTTTTCCGTTTTTTTCTTTTTGAGATGGAGTTTCGCTCTTTCACCCAGACCGGAGTACAGTGGTGCGATCTCTGCTCACCGCAACCTCCACCTTCCGGTTTCAAGTGATTCTCCTGCCTCAGCCTCCCAAGTAGCTGGGATTACAGGCATGTGCCAACACGCCTGGCTAATTTTTGCATTTTTAGTAGAGATGGGGTTTCACCATGTTGGCCAGGTTGGTCTCAAACTCCTGACCTCATGATCCGCCTGCCTCAGCCTCCCAAAGTACTGGGATTACAGGAGTGAGCCACTGTGCCTGGCCACCTAGAGGACACTTTTTATATGTGCTAACATACACTTCGTTTGAATCCTCCTAACAATCCAAGGAGCGCAATATGATTATCCCTATTGTATAGATGCAGAGACTGAGGTTCTGAGAAGTTCAACAACTGCCCAAGATCGCACAGCAGCCAAGTGGTGGAGTCAGGTTGCAAACCCAGGAAGTGAGGTTTCAGAGCTGTCTTAGTCTGTTTTGTGCTGCTATCACAGAACACCTGAGTTGGATCATTTACAAAAAACAGAGATTTACCTCTTATGGTTCTGGAGGCTGGGAAGTCCCAGGTCATGGGGTCTGTGTCTGGAGAGGGCCTTCTTGCTGCATCCTCATAGATGGAAGGCAGAAAGGCAAGAGAGCACGTATGCTCCAGAGAAGCGAGGCTGGATTCATCCTTGTATCAGGAACCCACTCCCACAATAACTAACCCACTCTTGCAATAACCAAATTAATCCATTCATGAAGGCAGAGCTAAAGTGACCTAATCACCCCTTAAAGTTCTCACCTCTCAACACTGTTGCACACTGGGGATTAAGTTTCCAACACATAAACTTTGAGGGACTCATTCAAACCATAGCAAGAGCCATAACCTTAACCAGGATTGTACTTCAGGTGTGGTGGGCATGACCCACACAAAAGGGAAGGGAGGCCCAGTCACCTCAGACCTAATGCCTACCTCTGGGGCCCTGTCAGGGAGATCCTTCAGATGGTCACAGTTCCAGGTGGCTGGCAATCTTTTCTATTTTCTTATATATATATATATATATATATATATTTTTTTTTTTTTTTTTTTTTTTTTGAGATGGAGTCTGGCTCTGTCTCCCAGGCTGGAGTGCAGTGGCCGGATCTCAGCTCACTGCAAGCTCCGCCTCCCGGGTTTACACCATTCTCCTGCCTCAGCCTCCGGAGTAGCTGGGACTACAGGCACCCACCACCTCGCCCGGCTAGTTTTTTGTATTTTTAGTAGAGATGGGGTTTCACCGTGTTAGCCAGGATGGTCTCGATCTCCTGACCTCGTGATCCGCCCATCTCGGCCTCCCAAAGTGCTGGGATTACAGGCTTGAGCCACCGCGCCCGGCCTATTTTCATATATATATATATATATATATATATATATATTTTTTTTTTTTTTTTTTTTTTTTTTTTTTTTGAGACGGAGTCTCGCTCTGTCACCCAAGCTGGAGTGCAGTGGCCGGATCTCAGCTCACTGCAAGCTCCGCCTCCCGGGTTCACGCCATTCTCCTGCCTCAGCCTCCTGAGTAGCTGGGACTACAGGCGCCCGCCACCTCGCCCGGCTAGTTTTTTTGTATTTTTAGTAGAGACGGGGTTTCACCGTGTTAGCCAGGATGGTCTCGATCTCCTGACCTCGTGATCCGCCCGCCTCGGCCTCCCAAAGTGCTGGGATTACAGGCTTGAGCCACCGCGCCCGGCCATATATTTTAAAACACCATCTCACTGTTCCTATAAACTCCACATTTCTGCCAGTTGCTGAGGGATGTCTTGATCTCTGAGTTTACACAGTGAAGCAAAACATAAGAAAGTGACAGTATCCTGTGTGCCTAAAGAAAAAAGACATGGCAAGAATAAGAGCACAGAGCTGGGCGCAGTGGCTCACGCCTGTAATCTCAGCACTTTGGGAGGCCATGGTGAGCAGATCACCTGAAGTAGGGAGTTCCAGACCAGCCTGACCAATATGGAGAAACCCCATCTCTACAAAAAATACAAAACTAGCTGGGTGTGGTGGCGCATGCCTGTAATCCCAGCTACTCAGGAGGCTGAGGCAGGAGAATCACTTGAACCTGGGAGGTGGAAGTTGCAGTGAGCCAAGATTGTGCCACTGCACTCCAGCCTGGGTGACAAGAGCGAAACTCCATCTCAAAAAAACAAAAAACAACAACAAAAAGAATAAGAGTACAGAAGTGAAAAAATCAAAATAACAAACAGGCTTTTTTTTTGGTTTTTTTTTTTTGAGAGAAGGTCTCACTGTCACCTAGGCTACAGTACAGTGGCACAATTACGTTCACCGCAGCCTTGATCCCTGGTCTCAAACAATCTTCTTGCCTCAACCTCCTGAGTAGCTGGGGCTACAGGTGCCTGCCACCATGCCCAGCTAATTTCTTAAATTTTGTAGACATGAGGTCTCGCTATGTTGCCCAGGTTGGTCTCCAACCCCTGGTCCCAAGTGATCCTCCCGCCTCAGTCTCCCAAAGCACTGAGATTACAGGTGTGAGCCACCACGATGGGCACAGACAAACTTTGTCCGCCCCTAGAGCTAAGGGAGTCAGTCAGTCCAAAAGCTTCCAAGGGGTAGGTCAGAGCTGCTGACCCCTGCTTTTTTTCTGCTTTTTCCCCCAGGGACACCACATCATTTCAAACATTCTTGCAACCCAAGGCATCGAATTCTTGGACAGGAAAGGTACAGTGGTCGACTACCCTGTGGCAGTTTTGAGCACCCTCAAATTAGTGGGGAGGAGGGAAGAAGAGCAAATAAGAACATTCTCATCAGATTGCTGGGCAGGAGCTCTTCGGAACGCCCTAAGTTATGAGCTGAGCATCCATCCCTTCAGGGCCTCTCCGACCTGACCAATAGGGTTTCTTGTGGCCCAACAACAGGGAAAGATGAATCAATATATACTCATGGGGCGTAGCCAGCTGAACAGTTCTTCGGAGTCCTAAGATTGTACCTTAAATAGTCCTGTGAATTTTATATTCTACTCCTCAAAATATCTACTTTGTATAAAAGTCACATTGAAACTGCTCACCCTGGAGCAAACTCTAAGCTCTGGAAAGATGCCCTTGCTTGCCCAGAAGGTTTGAGAGGCTTCAGGGCCCTGCCTCATAACGGTAAGTAACAGCGTTGATCTGGGGACTTGACCTGCGTTCTCTCACTGAAGCCTCAGAGCAACCCTAGAATGTGGCCCTGACAAATGAGCAAAATGAGGCACCAAGAAGTTAAGTGCCCTGCTTAGGTAGTAAGAGGTGGTCCTGGGGTTTCAGCCTCTTGTCTAGAACCTGGCTCAGAACCATTGTGCAATACAGCCTCCCCCACCCCATCCCACTCCTCCCCACCCTGGCTCCATGTGCTGCCGTTAATCAGGATGATGACTGTGTTGTTCTGGATTAATACAGGCTTAAGAGGTGTTTTCCATGCCCAAGAGACTAAACTGGGACATGTTGCCTGGGGCCTCAGGGAGAAAGATTTCACTGCATGCTAGAGCTTAGTGACAGCCAAGTTGTTCAAAGACACAGCAAGTAGCCCTGGGCAGGCGATGGGGGCCCTGTCTTAAGAACAGAGGCCGCTGGATGCAGTGGCTCACACTTGTAATCCCAGCGCTTTGGGAGGCCGAGGCAGGCGGATTGCCTGAGTTCAGGAGTTCGAGACCAGCCTGGGCAACACATTGAAACTCCGTCTCTACTAAAATACAAAAAATTAGCCGGGTATGGCGGCGGGCACCTATAATCCTAGCTACTTGGGAGGCTGAGGCAGGAGAATTGCTTGAACCCGCGAGGTGGAGGTTGCAGTGAGCCGAGATCGTGCCACTGCACTCCACCCTGGGCGACAGAGTGAGACTCTGTCTCCAAAATAAATAAATAAATAAATACAGAGGCCAATGGACACTTGACTGGCAGGTTGGAGAGAGACCTCCAGCACCTTAGGGGTGCTTGGACCAGGTCATCTTCAAGCTTCCTGAAGTCTTTTCCACCTTGAACCTTGAGCTGTTTGATGCTAATTGACATATGTCCCCACCTGGTCTAAAACAAAGGGTTTGAGGTGGCTTTTGGACACATATAAGAAGGCAAAAACGGCCAGGTGTGGTGGCTCACACCTGTAATCTCAGCACTTTGGGAGGCCGAGGTGGGTGGATCACCTGAGGTCAGGTGTTCGAGACCAGCCTGGCCAACAAGGTGAAACCCCATCTCTACTAAAAATACAAAAATTAGCCAGGCATGGTGGTGGACACCTACAATCCTAGCTACTAGGGAGGCTGAAGCAGGAGAATTGCTTGAACCTGGGAGGTGGATGTTGCAGTGAGCCGTGATCGCTCCACTGCACTCCAGCCTGGGCAACAGAGCAACACTCTGTCTTAAAAAAAAAAAAAAAAAAAAAAAAAGCACAAACATAAAATACAATAAAATGAGGAAATGAGGCAAGAAGAAATGAAAATAAGACAATGTGAAATAAGCGCAGGAAAAAATGTGTCACAAAGTAGGAGACATGTCATATATCTATCTAGCTCTGAGCTTCCTGGTGGTCAGAGCTAAGAAGGAAACTTTGACACCACATCCATGGGATAAAAGCAAGCCAGCTGTCAGTTCTGCTATAATGCTTACTTTGAAATTGTTAATTTGGTCCAGGCACAGTGGCTCACGCCTGTAATCCCGGTACTTTGGGAGGCCGAGGTGGGTGGATCACCTGAGATCAGGAGTGGTGGCAGGCGCCTGTAATCCCAGCTACTTGGGAGGCTAAGGCAGGAGAATCGCTTGAACCCAGGAGGAGGAGGTTGCAGTGAGATGAGATCACGCCATTGTATTCTAGCCTGGGCAATAAGAGCGAAACTCTGTCTCAAAAAAAAAAAAAGAAAGAAAAGAAAAAGAAACTGTTAATTTGTTCCAACAAGATTGACATATTAGGGGCCGGGCCTGGTGGCTCACATCTGTAATCCCAGCACTTTGGGAGGCCGAGGAGGGCAGATCACGAGGTCAGGAGATCGAGACCATCCTGGCTAACACGGTGAAACCCCGTCTCTACTAAAAATACAAAAAACTAGCCAGGCGTGTGGCAGGCACCTGTAATCCTGGCTACTCGGGAGGCTGAGGCAGAAGAATGGTGTGAACCCGGGAGGTGGAGCTTGCAGTGAGCCAAGCTAGCGCTACTGCACTCCAGCCTGGGGGACAGAGTGAGACTCTGTCTCAAAAAAAAAAAAAAAAAAATGACAGGAAACAATCTGAACATCACATAAATTTTGCATTTTCTTTTTTTTTTCTTGAGATGGAGCTTCATTCTTGTCGCCCAGGCTAGTGCAGCCATCTTGGCTCACCGCAACCTCCGCCTCCCAGGTTCAAGCGATTCTCGTGCCTCAGCCTCCTGAGTAGCTGGAATTACAGGCATGTGCCACCACGCCAGGCTCATTTTGTATTTTTAGTACAGACAGGGTTTCAACACGTTGCTCAGGCTGGTCTCAAATCCCTGAACATAGGTGAATCCACCCACCTCTGCTTCCCAAAGTGCTGGGATTACAGGCATGAGCCACTGTGCCCGGTCTGGATTTTCTTTTGAGTGATTTTGTCAGTGAAAACTCTAGATTAACATAGAAACCACACCCAACTCAGCAGAGCCACGCAGGAATACACAAAAAGTATTTTTTTATGTATGCACCCCTGAGATCTCCATCAGCTTCACTGAGTGTGTTACGGGTTCACCTGCCCTAGTGAGCCTGGCCAGCAGCACAGTTCCCTCTGATTTCAGACAACCTTCTTTCCACCATTTCACAATATCACACAAACTGCCCCCTTCCGACACCCACTTCCACTCCCACTTCCACATCAATCTCAAGTATTCTTTAACCATGGGACATCCGTAAAACTGTGCTTCTGTCTTTCTTCGATTTGTATCTTTGGTTTTATGCATTCCTGACAGCTTTTCAGTGTTATGTCACTCATCCCACTTTCTCATAAGTCCATGGTTTTTCGTTTTGCCGTTGTTGTGTTGTTTTGTTTTTGAGATGGGGTCTCACTCTTGTCCAGGCTGGAGTGGAGTCTCAGTAGCTCACTGCAGCCTCAATCTCCCAGGCTCAAGCAATCCTTCCACCTCAGCTTCCCAAGTAGCTGGGACCACAGGCCTGGGTCACCATGCCTGGTTAATTAAAAAAATTTTTTTGCCGACATGGGGTCTTGTTATGTTATGGAAACTCCTGGCCTCAAGTTATCCTCCCGCCTTGACCTCCCAAAGTGCTGGCATTACAGGGGTGAGCCCCCATGCCCGGCTGCCCCATGGTCATGGTTGCATAGCTTTGCACAGCATAGTGATATTCAGCCACTCACAAGTTGCATTATAGCAGAAATTACTGTACAGCTATTTCCTGCTTTGCCCTTTGATCAAACCAATGGCTTAACAAAGAGCCCCATTCAGGAGTAATAGAAGGTCTGCCCAGGCCATGACTGTGTGTGATTCTGACCTTGTGAGGTCATGGGCAGACAAGGCTGGGGCCTGTTTCCTGACCTCACCCTCCCTCAAGGCCCACAAGTACAGAGGTGCTGTGTTCCTTCCCCGTAGCTGCTGGAACAAATGATCACAGCCTGGGGGACTTTGATCCACAGAAATTGAATCGTCACAGTTCTGGAGCCCAGAAGCCCAGAATCAAGGTGCTGGCAGGGCCATGCTCCCTCTGAAGGCTGGAAGAAAGCCTCTCCTGCCTTTCCCCAGCTCTGGCAGCTCCACGTCCTCTGGTTTGTGGCGCATCGCACAGATCTCTGCTTCATCATCACTCGGCCTCCTTATAAGGATGCTAGTTAGGGCCCGACCTCACCCTATATGACCTTCTCTTAACTAACTCCATCTCCAAAGACCCTAGATCCAACTAAGGTCACATTCCAAGGCTCTGGGTAATGAATTTTGGGGGGTCACTTCTACGCCCTAAAGACACCACTGGAAAGAAAGACCACGGATCTTCCTGGCAGCCTGTTCACATGCAAATCATACAGCGAGTACCAGCAGGGTTAGGGTTTGCATCCAGGTGATGTCCTCAGCCCAGCCCAGGCTGAAATTCCTCCACCAAAGGGCAGGCAGGTCAGACCCATGCATCAGAAAATGCCCCAGAGTTTGCTCAAGTATGAGGTGAAGGAGTATGAGGCCAGAGCCATCAGGCCAAGGGGACGTGGCCTCTGGGAGAGGAAGAGCTAGGCAGGCTAAATCCAGAAAGTTCCCAGATTCCTTAGCAGCCAGCTCAGTTCAAAAATGCAAGGATGGCCCCGATGTGGAGGGGACAGGACAGGCCTTCCCTCACAACTCCCAACTACCCTGCAGGGTCTGCGGGGAGTCCCATCCACCCCACCGGGGAGTCCCACTCACCCCACCCCAGCCCCCACCTAACAGGGCTCAGCCCTCACCTTCTCACCCACAGGGCCAGGCCTGCCGACACCTGCTTCACCTGGCTGTTCAGCGGCACCCCCACTTCCGTGGCCTGTTCAATTTCTCTGTTCCAGTGCTGCTGTGGGGGGAACTCTTCACCCCAGAGCTCTGGGACCGCCTGAGCCAACACAAAGCCCCATATGGCTGGCGGGGGCTCTCTTACCAAGGTAATCCACGCCCACTGCCTCTCACCTGTCTTCTGTCTCAGCTTCCTGCTCTTGGCCCTGAGGTAGGCCAGGCCTCCCTGCCCTCATAGCACTGGTGATACAGGGCCTCTCTGTCCCCCTCTCTCCTCCCAGAAGCCCCAGCTATGCAACTCCTGCCTCACCTCCCTCCTCCGTCCAAGCACCCAGGGAGAGGCCTGAGGCTGCCCCCGCCAGCGGCCCTCACCGTCCTGGGGCCTCCCTGGCAAGAAAGGCTGCAGCGTCCAATGGTGGCCAAGGACAGAGGCTGTGGGGCCTCAAACCACCTCACTCACGGTTGCCGCTGCAGGAACCCCCACATTGCAGGCCCAGAGCCCCCTCTACATTATACTTGCACCCAAACCCCCACAGGCCTCCGATTCTTTTCTTTTGCAATATACAGTCTTTTTTATTTTTGAGACGAGTCTCGCTCTGTCACTCAGGTTGGAGTGCAATGGCACAATCTCAAGCTCATTGCAACCTCCGCCTCCCGGGTTCAAGTGATTCTTGTGTCTCAGCCTCCCAAGTAGCTGGGATTACAGGCATGCCCACCACATCTGGCTAATTTTTGTATTTTTAGTAGAGCCAGGGTTTCACCATGTTGCCCAGGCTGGTCTCGAACTCCTGGCCTCAAGTGATCTGCCTGCCTCACCCTCCCAAAGTTCTGGGATTACAGGCCTGAGCCACCGTGCCCAGCCCAGTCTTTTTTAAGCTCTGAGCCCACTTCTCTAAGAATAGTCTTAAGAGGATAAGTTATTTGGGTTCTTAAGACAAGTGAAGGCCGTCAAGCCCCCTCTTCCACTGTCAGCTTTTCTGTTCTCCCCCCAACAGACATCTCCTTCCTCTCCTACCCTCTGTGCTTCTTGGGAGGGGCTGGGGTCAGGCCTCAGGGGACATGGGACACGAGAACCAGCCTAGGGAAGGCCCCAGGTGCCCCGATGCCAGCCCTTCTCATGGCTGCTCCCCATCTGCACCCACAGTCATCACCTCCACCCTGAGCCTTCTGAACAGCTCAGAGAGCGCCAAGCTGTTCACCCCGCCCAGGGACTCTCCTCCAAAGTGTATCCGGTGTGCCGTGGTGGGCAACGGAGGCATTCTGAATGGGTCCCGCCAGGGTCCCAACATTGATGCCCATGACTACGTGTTCAGGTATGAGGGGCACGGGCTGGGGAGGGGCGGGAGGGAGAGTTGCCTGGAGGGTGGGGGGGTCTCCCCCAGGGGCAGGGGGCTATGGCAGCAGTGGCCTGGGCAGCTCAGCAGTTGTGACAGGCACACGGGCATGGACAAGGCAAACACAAACAGAAGGCCCTGAGGACAGAGCATGGCTGCCCGTGCAGGGGGCCCGGGAGGAAGGAGCTGCCAGGGCCACCGCTACCTACTCACAGGGGGTCACTCCTGTGAGGTCTGGAGGAGTGGGGTTCTGGCTGACAACTGGGCACTGGTACTCCGTGGGCAGAAGGAGTGGTCGTACAGAGGCAGCGGGGACAGGCCAGGCAGAACCGTGGAGATGGAAGCAGAACAGACGCCCTGGTGTAACCACAGACACTGACAGGCTTCTGTGCCGACCAGACTCAATGGAGCTGTGATCAAAGGCTTCGAGTGCGATGTGGGCACCAAGACTTCCTTCTATGGTTTCACTGTGAACACGATGAAGAACTCCCTTGTCTCCTACTGGAACCTGGGCTTTACCTCCGTGCCACAAGGACAGGTGAGGCCTCTGGCAGGCATGCCATTATAGTTAACAATGGCACCATTGTTCCTGGAGTCCCCTCAGTGGGGGCCACAGGGCTCACACACCCTGGTCAAGTGGATGGAGAGGGGGTGCTAGGACTCTGGATACACAAGATGGCCACTGAAGATGAGGGGGGATCTGGTCCCGGACTCCCCGTGGACTCAGGCGGCACAGGACTCCTCTGCAGCATGGGACATGAATGGCTAGCATTTACCGAATGCTTACCACTTGCCAGGCACTTTACAGAGACCGTGCAACCCATGGTTTTACTGGTGAGGGGATAAAAGCCTGGCACCTTTCATTCAGTGAGTCAGCGGTAGGGTCAGGATTTGAACCCAGAGTACCCCCCACCTTGAGAGTTGGCATTCTTTGGGGAGCTCAGCCTGTCCTAGCGATTCCCAGGGGAAGGGGTTTTATGGAGTTCCTCCTGTTTCTAGCATGTTACAGGGCACACACACGGTCACCACAGCAGCCCTGAGTGGGACCCTTGTACCCATTTCCAGATGACAAAGCAGAGACGCTGAGAGGTTCAGGAACGTGTCCAAGGTCACCCAGCTGGAACCATCTAGATCTAGGCCCCTCTGACCCCAGCCCTGGCGTTGTTTCCATTTCCCCACACTGGCCCCTGGAAGAATGTGGTGTGGCCTCTCGAAATCTCACAATAGCCCTGTATAGGAAACTGAGGGTCAGAGACACTGAGGGACATGCACCAGGTGGCAGCCAGTGCGTGGGAGTCAGCATCTGGCCCTACCTGCTGGCCTCCAGGTTCCTCCACCCGCACCCAGGGGCTGTAACTCAAAGCTTCCCTCCTCAGGTGCTGTGGGTGCCACATGCAGGGTTAGGGGGATCCCAGGAAAAGGGAATCTGCGGTGCTGGAGGAAGCTGAGCTGGGTTTCTAGAAGCTTCCTCCCCGACCAGGGGCTTAAGCAGTGTCCTACCATAGTGTCTACGCCACACTGAGTCCTCACACTAGAACCTCTCTTCTGTGAAGTGGAACAAAATGGAGCAGCTTTAGACTTTTTGTTTTTGCTTTGAGACGGAGTCTCCCTCTGTCACCCAGGCTGGAGTGCAATGATGTGGTCTCAGCTCACTGCAACCTCTGGCTCCTGGGTTCAAGTGATTCTCCTGCCTCAGCCTCTCAACAAACTGGGATTACAGGCACGCACCACCACGCCTGGCTAATTTTTATATTTTTAGTGGAGACGGGGTTTCACCTTGTTGGCCAGGCTGGTCTTGAACTCCTGACCTCACATCATCTGTCCGCCTCAGCCTCCCCAAATTGTTAGGATCATAGGCGTGAGCCACCGCGCCCGGCCTCAGCTTCGGTGTAGCCACAGTACACGTATGAGTTATCTATTACTGTGTAACAAATGACCTCGAAACTTGGTGGCTTTAAACAACACACATTATCTTGTGGTTTCAATGGGTCAGGAATTTGGGGGGAACTTAGAGGAAGGTTTTGGCTCAGATGATGAAGATGATGGGCTGCATCATCTGAGAGACCCAAAAGCTTGACTGGGGCTGACATCAAGGCAGTGTCTCACAGGCCCTTGCCACTTGGGCCTCCCTGTAGGCTGTGTCCTCACGGCATGGCAGCTAACTTCATCCAGAGTGAGTGATCTGAGAACGTAAAGGAAGCCACAGCACTTTTTATGACCTAGTCTCTAAGCCACACACCATCACGTTCCTTTTTATCAGAAAAATCCTGTGCATGAGTCGCTAAGTCCAGCCCATACTCCAGGGGAAGGCAATTGGGTGCCACCTCCTGAAGGAGCGTTAGAGGATTTGCAGGCCTACATTGAAACCAGTACCGTACCTCTGGGTGGGAATGAAAGGTATTTAAGGGAAATTCTCCAGTCGGCTCAGCAGGCAAGGTTGGGTGGAGGGCTGTCCACACGGAGGAGCTAACTATGGCCTGGTTCCCCTCCGGGCTCATTGTCTCTATTCTGACAGGACCTGCAGTATATCTTCATCCCCTCAGACATCCGCGACTATGTGATGCTGAGATCAGCCATTCTGGGTGTGCCTGTCCCTGAGGGCCTAGATAAAGGGGACAGGTGAGCAGCCAGGTCATGGTGGTGTGGGGCGTGGTGGAGGGGCAGGGGCGCTATGGTCGTCTTCCTTTTGCTCCCAGGGCCCATCATGGGGTAAGAGGAGGTGGGTGAAGGGCAGCAAGAAAAGCCCTAAGAATTCAATCATCCCCAATTATTCACATAACTCAGCAACTCACATAACTCAGGGAAATTCTACTTTTTGTCTACCCCTGGAAAGCCCAGGTGACCCTCTGGGTTCCCAGTAGCCTTCTGGGGGTGGTGGGCTCGGGGCGGAAGAGGCAGCTTTTCTGAATGGGATGAGCAGGTCTGGCTCCTCGGCTTCAGGCTGTGTTCTCCCTGCCCAGCCTGGCTGCCCCCAGCGGCTCCAGGTCACAAACTGGGCAGGGTCTGCTGTCCCATTGAGCACACAGTGCTGGAAACGAGTCGGGGCCAGTCTGTGCCACTCCTCCTGGTGGGCATCCGTCCCAGGGTCATGCCTGTGAAACGGGAGAGCAGACTCAAGGCCCAGCATCCTGAGAGGCGGAAACAATGGGCCCTTTGTCTTCTTTCCCACCTTCCTGCACAGCAGGCCTGGGTCCAGCTCTCTTGAGCCACCACCTGACCCTCGTCTGAACCTCCTCCCGGGGGTTCTGAGATAATTTCTTGTCCCTGAGATCAGGTCCCTAAAAATCAACGCCACTGCTGTGGCACAGACAACCAGCCCTCCTATCTCTGGGGTCTCCCTGAGGACATCTCGCCCACCCCCACAGAGTGGCTTTACAGGTGGTCCTTACAGGTTAAGGGCTCTAAAGCCAGGCCCACCCCGCCCCCACCCTGGTGATTACCCAACAATTGCTTCCACTGCTGGTCTGAGCTGGGCTTTGTGACACGCTGGGCTTGGGCTCTTGGGGCTGCCTCAGAGACATCGGGTGGACCTAAGCCTCCCCAACACCAATGAGCTCCCCTTCCCACACCCCTAATCCGTCCCCTACCCAGTCTCCCTCCCAGTCCCGTTCCAATAGCATTGTCACCCCTCCAGACCAGCAGCCTCACGAGAGCTCAGCCCCTTCCCCCACTCGGGGCTCTTCCTCCCGGCCTCCCTCCCACCCTCCCACCCCAAGTGCCTCACAGCCCTCTTCCCGGACTTCCTCCCTGAACCCCAGTCCTCAGGTCCAACACGTGCCCCGCGGGGCCGCCCAATCCCCCACCCCACCCACCTCCAAATCTCCCTCCCAGTCTGGTTTCAAATCCCTCTCTCGAAACCCTTCCCTAACCCCCACTGTGCCCCCCAAGTCCTCCTTCTACAGCCCTGCCCCCTCATCTTCCTATATTGGACCAATTCAGAACATCCCGTCCTATATCACCCCCTATGTGCCCCGCTTTCTGAAGGAGCCCCCCTTTTTCCAGCCCCCCACAGCACCACTTCCCCAAAACCCATGCTTTGCCTGTCCCTCTCCCTGCCCTGCCCGGAAGCCCCCACCCCCTCCTGACTCACTCTACTTACCTCTCCTTCCCCCGCCCCCCCACCACCCCCAGTTTCACTGCCCCTTCCCAACTCCACCCGGTTTGTTCATGCCCCCCTCCTCTCTCTCCTACACCCCACCTGTGGAGGTCCTGGTGAGCGGGAAGCCACATGTGGTCCCCACCGTGCTGCCTGCCACCTTCTACACCCCCTTCTCCCGCTACTACTCCCAGCCCCGCTCCTACCGCTCAGGGTACCGCAGCTACTCTGGCACCCTGACCCTCCCCTCCATCTCCCCCTTGCAATACGACGGCTCTGGGCGCTCTGTCCACTTCTATCATGGGTCCTAGGCCGCACATCTATTTCGGACCAGAAGCTTCTGCCAGTAAATTCAAGCTGCTACATCCGGACTTCATCAGCTACCTGACAGAAAGGTACAGAGTGGGGTGCCTGAAGAACACCGTCCTCTTCCTTCTCCCTTTTACATACCCACCCCACATCCAGGCAGAGCCCTCCCACAAGCCCCACGCACTGACCAATAACCAGAGCTCCACTGTCCCGAGTGCTGTGTGCGAAGCACTGTCACTTCATTTAGTTTTATTTAGCACCTTGATAGAGGGAGTGTGATATATGTCAGTCCCCAGGAAATGGACAGGAAACTCAGGATAACTCAAGGTGTATTTACTAGGGACTGCTCACAAAGGCAGACTGGGAGTTGGGGGCCATAACGTGCATAGCAGCAGTGGGGCTGTCAGCAGCAGGCCATTAGAACCTTCAGGCCCAAAACCCCTCCCCTCCCTTGCCTCCCTCCTGCCAGGAGCTCTCAATATGGATGTGCATATGGCCCTTGTCCGGGGTTGTCGGAAGGGTGGTGGGGGCAGGTGCCATCAGTGGGTAGAGGCCAGGGATGCTACCGAACATCCCCGTTTAGCAACAAAGAAGCACCTGGCCCCAAGTGTCAACAGCACTGAGACCGAGAGACCCTGCTGTGGACCAGAGGCTCGAATCCCAGGGCAGGGAGCTGTTGGAGAGGGGTGAGTGGATCTAGGGAGGTAAATGAAGCCCCTCCAACTAGTCCCATGCTACAGAGGAAGACAGGCTCAGAGAAGTCAGGGGATCGGCCTGGCACAGCTTGGTGTCAACTCAAGCCTGAGGGCAGAGCCAGTGGTCACACCCCGGCCTCACTCTTGGACTGTGTGGGTCCAGTCACAGCGTCTGAGCTCCCTGTCCCTCACACGATTCCTATTTAATCAAGACATGGGGTAGAGAGAAACCGCCGTCTCAGGCTAAATAAACAGGCCACCTATGCCCTTGGCAGTGTGGTTACTTAGTAGCTTGGGGAGAAAACAGGCTGTTGCCGAAAGGGGGAAGGATTTCACCTGTGGTTCCTCTTTCTCACCCCCCCACCTTACCTAAGGTCTCAAAGATCTTTGCATTTAGTCCGCTTGGACCAAATAAAGAACTGATAGGAGTAGAAGGCCCTGAGTTTGTGACGTTTTCCCACCTATCTGAACGTGTAGTTGTGAAGTGTGATGATACAACCATCAAGCTAGTGAGCTGAAACGTCTTTTTGCTTCCAGGTTCTTGAAATCAAAGTTGATTAACACCAATTTTGGAGACCTATATATGCCTAGTACCGGGGCTCTCATGCTGCTGACAGCTTTGCATACTTGTGACCAGGTAAGAGACCTTCTCTTCCAGAAGCCCATGCCGGCAGAACACAGAACAGACCCCTACAGGACCCCCTGCTATCTCTTACCCTCGGGCCTGGGACTCTTGGCCTCTGGTCACGGAATCCCCAGCTCCAAGAGTGTTGCTGGTGCTGCCTACTTCCTTGCCCACAACCCAGGGCCCTTTGAAGGGCAGGCAGGCCCTGGAGGAGCCTTGCCTTGGCTCCTGACATCTTCCCCAGGCTTCCTTCTTTCGCTCTTCTCCAAGGCAGCCCCTCAATATGGTATTTAAGGTTCAAATCATCAAACTGCCCTTGTGAAAGTCAATCTCCTCAACACACTGGGCTGAATAAGGACATTCTTTTACGGGGACATCCCAGAGCGGGGGCGGGGCAGCAGGTTTAGCCTCCCACACACAAATACTTGGAAAGCACCTAAGAGTCATTCCTGATGGGATGTGGCCCATGTGAACCTCGTGGAGGCAGGGGCCAAGCAGCAACTTTCAAGGAGAGGCCATGACCCCTGCTAAAGCCCTACAGAAAGCTGGAGGCCAGGCCGGGCGCGGTGGCTCAAGCCTGTAATCCCAGCACTTTGGGAGGCCGAGACGGGCGGATCACGAGGTCAGGAGATCAAGACCATCCTGGCTAACATGGTGAAACCCCGTCTCTACTAAAAATACAAAAAAAACTAGCCGGGCGACCTGGCGGGCGCCTGTAGTCCCAGCTACTCGGGAGGCTGAGGCAGGAGAATGGCGTGAACCCGGGAGGCGGAGCTTGCAGTGAGCCGAGATCCGGCCACTGCACTCCAGCCTGGGCGACAGAGCGAGACTCCGTCTCAAAAAAAAAAAAAAAAAAAAAAGCTGGAGGCCAAACGCCACTCCATGACTCAAGCCTGTATCTTTTCCCTCTTTTTTCTTTTTTGAGACAGGGTCTCAACTCTGTCGCCCAGGCTGAAGTGCAGTGCTGTGATGATCCCCAAGTAGCTGGGATCACAGGCATGTACTGCCAAGTCCAGCTCATTTTTTTTTTTTTTTTTTGAGACGGAGTCTCGCCGTGTCGCCCAGGCTGGAGTGCAGTGGCGCGATCTCGGCTCACTGCAAGCTCCACCTCCCGGGTTCATGCCATTCTCCCGTCTCAGCCTCCGCCTCCGAGTAGCTGGGACTACAGGCGGCCGCCACCACGCCCAGCTAGTTTTTTGTATTTTTAGTAGAGACGGGGTTTCACCATGTTAGCCAGGATGGTCTTGATCTGCCGACCTCATGATCCACCCGCCTCGGCCTCCCAAAGTGCTGGGATTACAGGCTTGAGCCACCGCGCCCGGCCTAACTCATTTTTTTTTAACTTTTTGTAGAGACAGGGTCTCACCATGTTCCCCAGGCTGGTCTCAAACTTCCAAGCTCAAGTGATCCTCCCACCTCAGCTTCCCAGTGTTGAGATTACAGGCGTGAGCCACCATACCGGGCCTTTTCCTATTTTAATGCAGGAGTGTCTTGACTGCAGTCCCCAATTAGGATGGGGAGAGAGTAGTAATGGGCTTTTTTGCATCCACCCTCGAGTTCCAAACCCAGCTCTGGCAATCACCAGCTATGCGACGTGGGGACACAGTGAGTCACCCCTGAATCCATCTCGCCACTTGCTAAGTGGGAATAAGCCCTAGACCATTATCCTCACCTCAGCAGGGGGACACCTTTCTAAACTTATGTCACTTCACACTAGATGCTCAACAAATACTAATCCAATGACTATCCTTGCCCAGGTCAGTGCCTATGGATTCATCACAAGCAACTACTGGAAATTTTCCGACCACTATTTCGAACGAAAAATGAAGCCATTGATATTCTATGCAAACCACGATCTGTCCCTGGAAGCTGCCCTGTGGAGAGACCTGCACAAGGCTGGCATCCTTCAGCTATACCAGCGCTGACCCCAAGGCACTGAACCCTTTGCTTCTTCAAGACTTGCGGCCCTGATCCTCTCAAGTGGCCAAAAGCTTTTATCTTAACTTTTCAATCTTTACCTTCCTTTCTTTCCAACAGAGGGCACTGGGGTGAATTCACGACTATCATTGAGGTCTGTTCAATGCAGGACACCCCAGCTTGTCCTTGGCTCATCCAAGAAAACTCCTCTATGCATCTAAAACAACATATCTCAATCTTGGCCAAGGGAAAATGGACTGCTTTGCTGGATTTGCACTGAGCAACTTTAGGAAATGTCGGTGGAGTGTTCACCAAGATCAAACAGCAGTCCAGTTGAAAGGCAAACACACAAGCTCCAGCCCAAATCCTCCTGGTGGCGCAACCTACCCCAGAGGCTAAAGTGATTCAAGGACTCCAGGACACCTCTTAAGAGCTTTTCTAAGAACATGATAGGCTTACTTCTGCTCCATAATAAAGTGGGAGAAAAAAGGCAGAATGTAACTTAAGACTAGATAACTGTGTACATGATGGACCATTTTCTTTTTTTGGGCTGGGTAGAGAAATCATATAAAATGCAGGGTGTTCAGCATGGAGATCACTCTCAGAACACTGGGAGGGTCTGGCACTTGATGGGGGTTAGTTGCTTGGCAGCCTGCCTGCCACTGAAGGAAGTCCCATTAGAGACGTATCCCCACCTTGTCACCAACAGGATGATGTTACCAGGTAATAAACCCTCATCCTCGTACCTTGGCTTCAGTAAATTTGAACTTAGCTGACGGTAGTTTCCTAATTTTATTGTAAGTGGCTTTATAAGAAGTCTCATCCAAGTTATCACACAGCACTTAACCCAGCCCTGGGATTTACTGTCTCGATGACTAAATGGCTCTGCACAGTCTGAGATGCTTCAGTGTGCAAGGCAGCAGCAGGGGGAGGTCTTCACAGGGACGCTGGCAAGAGACTTCCCGAGGCACATCAATCATGTTGGTCAATTTAGGGCACGGTCTGGGTCTGTAGCTTTGAAAGGCTGATTCTATTAGCACACTTTACAAGAGGGATGGGGATTAACTCAGTCACCAGAAACGAAATACCACTTCGGAAATTCAGAGACCTCTGATCAACAGAACAGACATTTGGGCTTTAATTGCTAAAGCAGCTACCTACTTGGGGAAACCATGGCATTCCGCTGCCTGGACAGCAGGAATTAAGATTTCAGAGTTGCTGGCACCAGAACAGAGCCTCTCAGCTCGCTTCACCTTGGCAACCTTAAACAGTCTCTCTTTGGTCTCCATGACAGCAGTACGTTCCTTTGGATAGAATACTTAGTTTGGAAAGAATGTAGTCAAATGTGGGATATGTAAGCACCCCTCAACAGTCACAATCCATCCTAGTATCTTATACAGTGATTTTTTTTTTTTAATTTACAAAAGAGGTTTATTGGACTTACAGTTCCTTGTGGCTGGGAAGGCCTCACAATCACGGCAGAAGGTGAAAGCCACATCTCACATGGCAGCAGATAAGAGGAAAAAAAGGTAGTGATCTTTTAGTAAAGAAACCTCAGACTGGTAGTGGGCTTGGAGCCAGAGGATCGCTTGAGTCCAGGAGTTTGAGACCAGCCAGGGTAAAAAATTGAGACCACCCCCAACTTTAAAATTAAAAAACAAAAGAAAAAATAGCTGGGTGTGGTGGCTCACACCTGTAATCCTAGCACTTGGGGAGGCCAAGGCGGGTGGATTGCCTGAGCTCAGAAGTTCGAGACCAACCTGGAAAACATGGTTGAAACTCTGTCTCTACTAAAACATAAAAAATTAGCCAGGTGTGGTGGCATGCGCCTGTAGTCTCAGTTACTCGGGAGGCTGAGGCACAAGAATTGCTTGAACCTGGGAGGTAGAGGTTGCAGAGATCATGCCAATGCACTCCCAGCCTGGGCGACAGAGCAAAACTGTCTCAAAAACAAAAAACAAATAAACAAAAAAATTTGTCTCAAAAATATTTAAATTTAAATTAAAAAAAAAAAAAAAGGTTGGGCGTGGTGGCTCATGCCTGTAATCCCAGCACTTTGGGAGGCTGAGGCAGGCAGATCACGAGGTCAGGAGATAGAGACCATCCTGGCCAACATGGTGAAATCCCGTCTCTACTAAAGAAGGTACGCACCTGTGGTCTCAGCACTCAGAAGGCTGAGCCAAGAGAATTGCTTGAACCCGAGAGGCAGAGGCTGCAGTGAGCTGAGATTACACCACTGCACTCCAGCCTGGCGACAGAGTGGAACTCTGTTTCAAAAAATAAATAAAATAAAAAAGAGCAAAAATATAAAATGTAAAAAAAAAAAAGGAAAAAGGAACCTGATTGCCTTGGTGAGTCAACACTGGATATCTTCTGACCATTATTTGAAACAAAAAAGGAAACCACTGATATTCTATGCAAAGACCTATTCCTGGAAGCCACTCTGTGGAGACACCAGGAGAACTTTTCTCAGTCCTTCATTGATTTGAAGTAAAAGTGCTAAAGCAATGTTTGTGGGTGGCAACCCATTAGCAGATCACAAAATCAATGCAGTGGGTAACTGAAAAAGAGAAAACACAAGATGGTATCTGTGTAACTGGGGTTAAGCGTTACTCTCTGAAACTCACGGCATCAGTTTCCTCTTAGGCTCTTCCAACACAGTATCATCACGTTCATTTCAGTGTACAATCCTTGCAGTCCCATCGATTTGTGAGATTATACCCAGGTCATCCACAGTGGAGGTCTGAAAATGTTCTTAGTTGTACTCTAATTTCACTAACTGCCAAAAGCTTTTCCAGAATAATCTCAGTCACTTCGTTCCTTTAAAGATGAAGGCCGAAGAAGGCATGGCGATTCCTTCAGAGGAACAATTAGCAGCAGAGGCAGGGCTGTGCTGATCCCATCTGGCATCGCTAGTAGCTAACCTATAAAACAGGAGAATAATAGGAAGTAACAGCCAAGGAAGTGACTCAAAACTGAATGCTATATAACAACTAATTTGGGAGAAAAAGGCAGTCAGTCTAAGAGCACTCATTCTCATCACCAGCAGGCATGTGTGCGTTGGGGGAGCGTAACGGGGCACTATCACATCATTTTGGTGCAGGCTGGTAGGGATCCAGGATGACTCATTTTAAGGAGACAGTACCTCTGAGGGAGCAGTTGCTGGTAAGAGGCCAGTAAACAACTATCAGAAAGCATTCCCTCTGGATATAAACATTTCAAGTCAAATCTTATGGTTTACTTGAGTTCTGTAGTCAAGTCCACTCAGCAGACAATAACCACTTGATAAGCTGCCCTTTTCACTGTTTTACTTGCAGGCTGTAAACTACCAGTTTTTAGGCTCATTAAATCTAACCCAGAATACAGCTTCTTTGGTGTCCAGCAAAAACACAACCTTAAATACACAGAGTTTGCACACACCTCCCATTTTAACAGAAAAGAAAGGCG
This sequence comes from Rhinopithecus roxellana, assembly GCF_007565055.1. NCBI lineage: Eukaryota > Metazoa > Chordata > Mammalia > Primates > Cercopithecidae > Rhinopithecus > Rhinopithecus roxellana. The sequence continues at coordinate 63,534,572 of NC_044567.1, read as the reverse complement.
ATCTGTGTGCACTTCAAGCCTGGCATTCAAATGGGAACAAAGCCGGGCACCCCACCCTCCAGCACCACTTGGCTTCTTTCTTGCTCACACACCAGTCCTGACATTCAGACAGGATCTAAGCTACAAACTCAGGAGACCTCCCTGGCATCCTTAACAAAGCACATAGAAACCAAACAGCCGTGGTTTCCCCTAAATGTCAGGACCCTGGAGCAGAGGCAAGGTCAGAGTCGTCAAGCATTCTCATTGCCACAAGCTGGCATACATCCTACATTCCAATCTGTTTCTAAGAGCACATTCATTTTCTTGAAATATGTAACAAACACTTTCATTCCACAATAAGGGCATAAATCAAATCCTGGCTACTTGTGCATTTCCGCCGCCTCATACAGCCTGTACCCTCAGAGCCATAATCAAGGGACTAGAGAAAGCAGGGCAACCACACATTTGCTTTTCACGTTTTAGAGGAATGATGCTCTAGACCGGACTCTCAGCAGGATATGCTGAGGGGAAAAAAAGGGGGAAAAAAAAACATGGAGCCAAACCCTTAAGCCTCAGAATAGATGATTTCCCTCAGTCCACATTTTCAGACAGGGATAACTAACCATCATAGGCTTGTGGGACTTCTTAGGGATATGAAAGATGTAAAAACAAAGCTTACAAACAGGAAAGCAATCATTTAACTTGTTTCCGGCAAAGCAGTTCAGTTTTATCTCTTACTGCGGACACCTAGCAACAAAACGCTCCTGAAGTCTCCCTGCCCTTGGCATCCATTGCTTTATGTCCAGAGCAGCGTTTTGATTACCACTCCCCCAAACCAAGCCTGTTTACCAGTCTACTTACATGCATTAAAGACATGGCAATTTGGGTCCAGGTCCAGGTCCCAGTTCAGGGCAGCTGCCACAATGTGGCTACTAGAGGATCCTTTTCCGGCCTCGGAAACTGAGGCTCACTGCACCTGGGAAGAAGAGAAATTAAGAAAAAAACTACTTAAGAAGATACACGCAGAGTAACTCTCAAGCAGCTTAAAATTTCTGTAAGGCAAGCTTGGGAAACTGAGTTTCAGATATTCAAATTCCACACTGAAAGGCCTTTCTTTGCCTTCAGACAGGGATAACTTGACATCATCATGGACTCAGCTCCCCCCAACGTGCTGGCCCATAGCACTAACAGCCACAGCACATGCAAACTATTTTTTTTATCAAATTGTTCACTTCCCTCACGCAAACTCTTTGCGGAGCAAGCATGTGACTTTCAGTTTTGTTTTGTTGTTTTTCTTGAAACAGTTTCACTCTTGTTGCCAGGCTGGAGTGCGATGACCTGATCTCAGTTCACTGCAACCTCCACCTCCTGGGTTCAAGCGATTCTCCGGCTTAGCCTCCCAAGTAAGCTGGGATTACAAACACGTGCCACCACGGCAGGCCAATTTTGTATTTTTAGTAGAGATGGGGTTTCTCCATGTTGGTCAGACTGGTCTTGAACGCCCGACCTCAGGTGATCGACTTGCTTCGGCCTCCCAGAGTGCTGGGATTACAAGTGTCAGCCACCGCACCCTCCAGGCTTTCGGTTTTTTAAGACCGAGGATTAGAGATTTGCCCAAGAGCTACTTAAAAATAGCCAGCACTACAATCTCACTATAATAAAATCCTTGCACTAAAAACAGATCAGATCATCTAATTCAAGCTTGTCTAACCCACAGCCTGCATGTGGCTCAGGACGGCTTTGAATGCAGCCCAACACAAATTTGTAAACTTTCTTACAACATCATGAGATTTTTTTTCAGCCCATCAGCCATCATTAGTCTTAGTATATTTTATGTGTGGCCCAAGACAATTCTTCTTCCAGTGTGGCACAGGGAAGCCAAAAGATGACACCCCGATCTAGTTACTACCCATTTGCTCTTGGACTGGCCACAGGATTCCTGGACTCCACCCCAGAGCCATTCTCACCCATGCCTGGAGGTGAGGCCTAGGAATGTGTATATTTTAGCACTTTGTAGGTGGTTCTGATGTAATAGTCAGGTTTTGAAATCACTAACCCTGTTTCACAAATGAAGAAATAAGACTCTGGTGAGAAAATAGGCTGAGACTAGAGCCCAGATCTAGTTAGCCTAATGTGTGGTATACAGGAGTTTTTCAACCTCAGCTCTACTGACATACTGGGTGGATCAATTATTCCTCATGCAGGCTGTTGTGTGCACTGTAGGTTATTTATTTATTTATTTACAGAGTTTCGCTCTTGTCACCCAGACTGGAGTACAATGGTGCAATCTCAGCTCGCTGTAAATTCTGCCTCCTGGGTTCAAGAGATTCTCCTGCCTTAGTCTCCTGAGTAGCTGGGATTATAGGTGCCCACCGCCACACCCAGCTAATTTTTGTATTTTTAGTAGAGACAAGGTTTCACCATGTTTGCCAGGCTGGTCTCGAACTCCTGACCTCAGGTGATCCACCCACCTCGGCCTCCCAAAATGCTGGAATTACAGGCATGAGATAAATATCCAGGCCCGGCCAGGATATTTATTAATAGCAGCATTCACTGGAGACCAAGAACACCATCCCTCCCCAGTTGAGAACCGCCAGTCTAACTCAGTAACTGCTTGTATAACTTTGGGCAAGAGAACTCTCTAAGCCTCACTTTTACCTACTCAACAGCAGAGTGGGGGAAAAAATTTACCTCACATGGGGTTGATATTAGAAATACTATTTATGGCCAGGCGCGGTGGCTCACGCCTGTAATCCCAGCACTTTGTGAGGCTGAGCCAGGCAGATCACCTGAGATCGGGAGTTCGAGACCAGCCTGACCAACATGGAGAAATCCCCCAGCTACTTGGGAGGCTGAGGCAGGAGACTAGCTTGAACCCGGGAGGCAGAGGTTATGCTGAGTCAGGATCGTACCATCGCACTCCAGCCTGGGCAACAAGAGCAAAGCTCTATCTCAAAACAAACAAACAAAAAATACTCTTTGTGAGAGTGCTTGGCAAGGGCAAGGACCCTAGCAAAAGGAATTCCATACTACTTCCATTATCTGGGCAATCATAACCCTGGAAGACCAATACATCCCCAAAACAAACCAATACTTAAAGGGGACCATAAGCATACTTAAGTCTATCAAAGAATTAAAAATCTCACCATTTAAAGAAACTTCATCATGAAGATCCTCACACTCAACACCTTAAGGTGATGAGTTTTCATATGACTGTTTTCAAGGCCACAGCCAACACCTTTAATCTAAAAGAGAAGGATAACAGGCTTCATTCTAACAGAAACCACCTTAAGGTTTATTCTCCAGATCTGTATTAAACGGCTGAGCCTCAGCGAGTCAGACCTCCTCACAAAAGATACCATTTCAGACAGGGATAACTTTAGATCATCCTCAGCTCAGCCAATAACAAAGATTCCTAAATCCCAGCGATCCAAAATTCATTTGCCATGTCTCTCTTTCCATCCCTGCATGCCCTAACAAGGATCCACATTGGTTACAGTGACATCTAGTGGCCCCAAATTACACAGGCACAGACCCTACTCATTTTTATCATTAAAATAATTAGTATTCTGAATTCTGAGTAACTTCGTACCATAGCTGGCTTGTATGTCAACACGTATTCTCACACTTGAACTTCAGAATAAAGCAGGACGTGAATGTATGTGATAGCACCATCTGTGCTTTCTCATTTTTGGTGACCACTCAGGCCTTGCCTGAACCCATTCTTACTCAAATTAGGGCTCCATCCATTACTCTGCTCCTTCAACCTGGAGCTCTGCTTTTAACTGTCTCTGCAGATGCCAAACAAAGAAAGGCCTCTGGGGAAGGAAAAAAGGCTCGTTGTTAAAACTACAGCTTTCCAGAAGAAGTTTACAATCCTATTGATTCCTATATGTAAAGTTAAATATAAACTACCGATCGGGGCCGTCCTCAAGGCACTCCAAGTGGAATCACGTTTTCACACGTTAACACTCCTGATGCTGAATTAAGAACCACCATCGTCAGAGTTTGCCCGTGCGCGGGCACCGAAGACCCCCGGGCGTGCACGCTTAGCACACGCGCGGCGGAGGAGCACGGGGCTGCCCAGGTTGTCAGGTCCCCTCCCCCGCAGAAGCCGGCCCTATGACGCCTAGGACGGGCTTGAGCTCTCTCCCTTCACATAACACTTTCTCGCCGTTTGGAAAGCATTTTCTCATCCAGTACTTCTAACCCTCCTAATCACCCTACGAGAGAGAAACGAGCTTATCGTCACCACTTCGTCTCTGAGGAAGGGAGGCCAAGTGTGTTAGTGTCGTGTCAAGGAAGACCCCGTTTTCCCACTCAGGCAGCCTTACCATCATCACTAAAGGTCTGAAGCTGCTCGCCGTGTTCCACACCAACGCGAGCGGCCATGTCTTCCAGCCACGCGGCCAACCTAGAAAAGAACGCGAGACCGCGCCTGCGCACAAGTCTTCTCGGCAATCTCTCCCGGAACTCTCGCGATGTTGAGAAAGGGCTGATGGGAAATGTAGTTCAAAACTGCAGTGACTGGGGGCTGGCCGCGTCCTCAGCGCGACCCCGGAGCTGGGGGTAAGATGGTGGCCGCCACCAGGGGCAGTGGAGGATCCGGAGTGGGAAACCAGGCCTATAAAGAACCACGGCTGTCAGAAAACGAAGCTGGAGGTTCACTTCTGCCAGAAAGTCATTGAGCATCAGCACAGGTTGTCATTGAGCATCAGCACAGAGACTGGGGAAACACAGAAAGTTCGAGGGGCCAGGGACGGATGAGGAAACCGGGGCTTGGCCGAATATCTTTTTTAATTGCTCTGCGGATTTTATTTGGGGGAGGATAGGGGCATTTGGGGTGGTTCACTGGGTTAGTGAAGAGGAGAGATTCCAAGGGAATCGTTCAACCTCCCGCTCAGGTGTTTTTAAGATTGGGGCGAGGCCGGTGAGGCCGAGGCGCGGGCGGCAGGGGGCGCTCGAGAGCGACGGGGCTCCGCCTTCGCGGCTGCCCGAGGGTCCGGACCGAGTGTGCTTTTCATTCCGAGAAGAGAAAGAAAGGCAAGCGTCACGAGTTGAATTACGAAAAGAACGGAGAATGATGTAACACCCACTGCTCTTCTGAGTGTTATTTTTCAGGCAACCACCTTGGCTTCATTTTTTTTGTTTGTTTGTTTCTGGGTTTTCTTGGTTTTTGAGACGAGGTTTCACCCTGGCACGCAGGCTGGAGTGCAGTGGTGCAATCATAACTTATTGCAGCCTCGACCTCCCAAGTGGCCGGGACGACAGGCGAGCACCACCACGCCCAGCTGATTATTTTTATTTTGCAGAGATGAGGTCTCACTGTGTTGCCCGGGTTGGTCTCAAACTCCTGGCCTCAAGCAATCCTGTTTTGGCCTCCCAAAGTGCTGGGATTACAAAGGTGAGCCACTGCGCCCGGTCTGGCTTCATTTTTGAAATAAAAATAAAGCAAAAATGACAACAACCAGGGCCAGAATTTGCACCTATTTGAAAGCTAGTTTAAATTTGCAAGACCAAGAGCCTTTTTTCTCCATTCCAGTCTCCCCGTTCTCATCCACCCATTAACAGTGATCTCTGTGGCCTTCAGTGTGGCTTATGTTGTCCTGCAGATGGTAATATGTTGCAGATACTTATTTTCAAATGACCACATTTGTTTATGTTTACCCCCTTTCATTTGATTGTAAACTCTTCAAGGGCTTTTTATTTTAATTTTTTTATTATTATTATTTTTTGAGACGGAATTTCACTCTTGTTGCCCAGGCTGGAATGCAATGGCGCGATCTCAGCTGACCACAACCTCCACCTCCCAAGTTCAAGTGATTCTCCTGCTTCAGCCTCCTGAGTAGCTGGGATTACAGGCATGCGCCACCACGCCCAGCTAATTTTGTATTTTTAGTAGAGACGGGGTTTCTCCATGTTAGGCTGGTCTCAAACTCCCGACCTCAGGTGATCCACCCGCCTTGGCCTCCCAAAGTGCTGGGATTACAGGTGTGAGCCACCACGCCTAGCCTCTTTTTTTTTTTTTCTTTTTAATTTCTTAACAGTGCAGGGTTTGGTGTTTACCTGCTATGCTAACAGTAAGTCTTCGCAAATAATCATTAATTCATTCAGCAGTAATTCTGGCCATTGGGTTTCTCTACTTTACCCTTGAAGACACGTCATTTTGTGTAATACTGAAAGGAAGAATGTGTTCTGTCCCTGCAAACATAGTTCCTTTCCTTTGAGACTTGCAGTGGGAATTCTAAGTGTGGAATTTCCCAAAAGCTGCTAGCGGGCTGGTGACCTGCTGTAGACAAAATAGTAATGAGAGCTAATACTTCATAGCACTTACCAGGTGCCACTCCCTACACTGATTTCTGTATGTATGTATGAACTCGTTTAATCCTCACAATGCAGTGAAGTACTACTGTCAGAGGCGTTGGAAACAGAGAACTCCATCTTGAATAGGAGCTGGGTGAATGAAGCTGAGACTTACTGGGCTGTATTCCCCGACAGGTAGGGCATTCTAAGTCACAGGATGAGATAGGAGGTCGGCACAAGACACAGGTCATAAAGACATTGCTGATAAAACAGGTTGCAGTAAAGAAGCCCGCCAAAGCCAAAACCACAATGGCAGTAAGAGTGACCTCTGGTCGTCCTCACTGCTACACTCCCACCAGCGCCATGACAGTTTACAAATGCCATGGCAACCTTATGAAGTTACCCTATATGGTCTAAAAATGGGAGGCATAAATAATCCACCCCATTTAGGATATAATCAAGAAATAACCATAAAAATGGGAAACCAGTAGCCCTCAGGGCTGCTCTGTGGAGTAGCCTGTTTGTTTGTTTGTTTGAGACAGAGTCTCGCTCTGTCACCCAGGCTGCAGTGGTGCTGTAACCTCCACCTCCCGGATTCAAGCCATTCTCCTGCTTCAGCCTCCCGAGTAGCTGGATTACAGGTGCACGCCACCACGCCTGGCTAATTTTTGTATTTTTAGTAGTGATAGGGTTTCACCATGTTGGCCAGGCTGGTGTTGAACTCCTGACTTCAAGTGATCTGCCTGCCTCAGCCTCCCAAAGTGCTAGGATTACAGGCCTGAGCCACCATGCCCGGCCAAGTAGCCATTCTTTTATTCCTTTACTTTTCTGATAAACTTGCTTTCACTTTATAGACTCACCCCAAATTCTTTCTTGCTGAAGATCCAAGAACCCTCTTTTGGGACCTGGATCAGGACTCCTCTCTGGTAACACTATCACTGTTCCCATTTTACGGATAAGGAAACAGTAGCACTGGGAAATTCGGTAACTTGCCCAAATTCACATAACCAGTAACGGCAGGGTCAGACTTTGCTCCCAGCCTGTAGAATCCATGCTTTTACCACTAATGAATAAGGTGACCTTATGTATAAGGACTTTTGTTTTGGGGGAGGAAGGGAGAAGGAAGAAGATTTTCATGTGTTTGTAGGGGTGGTTGGGGACAAAATCAGAAATGTGGTTGAAAGGAGGAACAGGGCTGGGCGTGGTGGCTCACGCCTGTAATCCCAGCACTTTAGGAGGCCGAGGCGGGCAGATCACGAGGTCAGGAGATCGAGACCATCCTGGCGAACATGGTGAAACCCCTTCTCTACTAAAAATACAAAAAAATTAGCCGGGCGAGGTGGCGGGCACCTGTAGTCCCAGCTTCTCGGGAGGCTGAGGCAGGAGAATGGCATGAACCCGGGAGGCTGAGCTTGCTGTGAGCAGAGATCGTGCCACTGCACTCCAGCCTGGGAGACAGAGCCAGACTCCGTCTCAAAAAAAAAAAAAAGAAAGGAGGAACAGTGGGCACCTGCTCTGCCATTTGAGCCACTTCATGGCAGGAAGAGTGAAGATGGGAGGCTGCAGAGCTGATGTGTGGAAGATGGAGGCTCCGGGCTCTAGCAGGGCTATATTGGGCCTGGATGCCACCCAGTGTATAGTGAGGGCCATTCTTTTATAGTCCTCGCTCCGCCGCAGGCCACCAAGTCGCTTTCACACCTGACTGGACACTGCTTCCCCAACAGCAGGTTCATGGCAGATAGGGATGCCAGGGCAGCTGGGCAGTGGCCGAGAGGCTGGAGTGAAATACAATGAGAGGCCTTGTGCCTAAGCACATGTAAAGTACACTGTGCAGCCAACCCAGAAATAACTGGGGAGACTTCAGAGAATGCATCAGAATTCCTGAATGAGCCGGCAAGGGCTCAGAGCTGTTGAGACTGAAATGTGGATGTTACTGTGATCTCATTTGCACTCGTTGCTGGCGAGAGCTAGGACATTTAAGTTTTACCTACCGTGGAATTATTATGCAGCCATTATACCAGGCTAGTGCAGACCTCTATTTATTGACATGGAAAGAGTCACAGTCTAGTGACCCTTTACAAACAGGAAGGCAGAAGTCCCCAGCGCTTTTCAGGGACCCAGGCTCTGAGTACAAAGGGAGAATTCAGTCAACTGGCCTATTGTGTTGGGGTGGTCACTGACGGGGTTTAAGACATGGTATCTGAAACCCACAGTAATAGAAAACAGTTTGGGCTGGTTGCAGTGGCTCACGCCTATAATCCCAACACTTTGGTTGGCCAAGGCAGGAGGATTGCTCGAGCCCAGGAGTTCAAGACCAGCCTGAGCAACATAGGGAGACCTCCATCTCTATAAATAAAAAATTAAAAATGAAAAACAGCCAGGTGTGGTGGCACATGCCTGTGGCCCCACCTGGATGGGAGGCTGAGGTGGGAGGATTGCTGGGGCCCGTGAGATTGAGGCTGTGCAGTGAGCCATGATTGCATCACTGCCCTCCAGCCTGGGTGACAGAGCAAGATCTTGTCTCAAAAAAATAAATACATAAAAATAAAGAAAACAGTCTTTAGAATATTGAGGTTAATTTCTCTACCCAGAAAGCAATCTTTAATTGTATTAATAAGAACACAAAAGAAGGTAGGTAGTATCCCAAGCAGCTGACTGCTTACATTTGGAGCGGTGGCAGCAGCGGCATCACAGGAAGCACATCTGTATGTCAGGCACTGTTAGCGGCCAGTCTCTTCCTCCATCTGATGAACCTAGGCTCTGTTCAGCTGCTGGGCAAGGGTCTGCTTCAGCGGGGGCAAGCCCCTCCCTAGCCCCCAGGGGCAAATCTTCATTCATCTGTGCCAGACATGGTCAGTCTATTCCCTTCGCTGGAAATTGTTTTGGGAAAGGGTCTGCGATGCAATTCTGGCCAAGTTTGGGAAAGTTTTCCTGCTTTAAAAAACAACAGCCTTTTTTCTTGCTTTGGGACACTGTGAAGAAGTGATGCTGGGCCTGCTGGAGCCATCTTGCATCTGCAAGGCTTCCATTAAGTAGGAGCTGAAGGACTGCGATGGCAGAGTAGAAAGAATAAAGAACGTGAGTCCTCGGTGATGCTGCTGACCTGCAGAAGCCGCCAGTCCCAACACCCCCGAACTTCAGACCTCTTGTTTTGATTCAGAGACACATTTGTACATTTCATATATATATATATATATACACACACACACACACATACACATATACATATATACACATATATATATTTTTTTTCTTTTTTTGAGACAGAGCTTTGCTCTTGTCACCCAGGCTGGAATGCAGTGGCATGATCTCGGCTCACTGCAACCTCCCTCCACCTCCTGGGTTCTTGTGATTCTCCTACCTCAGCCTCCCAAGTAGCTGGAATTACAGGTGTGCACCACCACGCCCAGCTAATTTTCGTATTTTTAGTAGAGACAGCGTTTCACCATCCTGGCCAGGCTAGTCTTGAACTCCTGACCTCAGGTAACTCGCCCACCTCAGCCTCCCAAAGTGCTGGGATCACAAACATGAGCCACCACAGCCGGTTGCATTTTCACGTTCTTTTTTTTTTTTTTTTTTTTTTTTTTTTTTTTTTTTTTTTTTAGACAGAGTCTTGCTCTGCCGCCCAGGCTGGAGTGCAGTGGCCGGATCTCAGCTCACTGCAAGCTCCGCCTCCCGGGTTTACGCCATTCTCCTGCCTCAGCCTCCCGAGTAGCTGGGACTACAGGCGCCCGCTACCTCGCCTGGCTAGTTTTTTGTATTCTTTTTAGTAGAGATGAGGTTTCACCATGTTAGCCAGGATGGTCTCGATCTCCTGACCTCGTGATCCGCCCATCTCGGCCTCCCAAAGTGCTGGGATTACAGGCTTGAGCCACCGCACCCGGCCATTTTCACGTTCTTAAATGCAGGATGTGTCTTGCAAGCAATGGCATCTCAGTTAGAGTGAATTACAAAATGTGAGATTTTAGGCCGGGCACAGTGGCTCACGCCTGTAATCCCAGCACTTTGGGAGGCCGAGGCAGGCGGATCACGAGGTCAGGAGATCGAGACCATCCTGGCTAACACGGTGAAATACAAAAAAATACAAAAATACAAAAAAAAGAAAATTGGCCGGGTGTAGTGGCGGGTGCCTGTAGTCCCAGCTACTCGGGAGGCTGAGGCAGGAGAATGGCTTGAACCCGGGAGGCGGAGCTTGCAATCAGCGGAGATCGTACCACTGCACTCCAGCCTGGGTGACAGAGCAAGACTCCATCTCAAAAAAAAAAAAAAAGTGAGATTTAAAAAAGAAATCTTATTAAGTCATTTTAAGTTGGGTGTTCTATTTCAGTCAAATCATCCTAAATGATATCTTTTAAAAATAATTCTTCCCAGAAGAATGGATCATGACAGAATACGGAAAATGAGCTGATGTGTGCAAGTGTCCTTTCTGAAGTAATAACAGCTATGTGTATATGAAATGTTTACTCTGTGGCAGGTACTCTGGAAGCACCTTTTATTCACTGTCTCATCTGATTCTCACGACAGCCCTGTCATTATCACCCCCCCCCCCCCTCCGCCTTCTCATCCTTCTCATTTCGCAGCTGAGGAAGTCAAGGTGCAGAAAGGTTAAAGGAATTCATAAGTGAAGCACTGAGATCTGAATTCAAACAATCCAGCTAAAAACTCATGGTCTCAGCCACCATGCCGTGTTGCCTTAAGAAATTACACTATGACAGTGGAACATTTTTGCTTAACTCCGGAGACTTTAATTCACCCACCTAGAAAACCTGTCATGAAAACATAGAGGCTTTTTTTCCTGAGAGTTCTTACGACCACGAAACAGTGTTGCAAATCCTGTTCAGAAATCTGGGACCATGCAGATGACCAGGCAGATGGAAGAAAAGTAAAAATATAAAAATAAAAAACAAAACCTGGGATCAATGCTTTAAAGTTTCACCTAGCTTTAATTTTCTGGAGGAGGAGAAATATACACAGACCCTATGCATTGAGAATAGATGGCGTTGGAGTTGTGGATTGTCTGTGCTTGCCAAACAGTGTCCAGGAAGAAAAGCAATGCATTTGACTTCCCTGCTTGGCAGAGCCACTGCCTCTAGAGTATTACTCAAAAATTGATTTTTTAAAAATAAAAATAAATGAATTTGTAGACGATATAATGTTCCATGGATCTCTTCTGTTATTTCCTGGGCATGTCTCTCCATGCCCAGAAACCTTGCCTTCTCACAGCTGTTGCATAACCTTTGCTTGTGGTGCTGTTTGTTCCTGTTGCCTTGAAAGTCCCTTCGCTGCATTCTCTTCTCTGCTCAGCAAATTCCAGCTTCTACTTAAATACCTCCTCTGCGAAGTTTTGACTGAGATGCTGCAACAATTCCCGAGCTGTTTCCTCGTGGCACCTTCCTGGTGGCAGGTGGATTAGCACATTGTCTGCAACCCAGGACGACCTGGAAGAAAGTCCCAGCTCTACTGATTCTAACTGAGTAACCTTGGCAAAAGTCACCTCACTTCTCTCTGAGTCTTATTTTCTCATCTGTAAAATGAGGAGGAGGAGGAGCATCATCCAAACATCACGGGACTTCGTTAGGTCAGTGCTTCGGAGCACTTAGCACAGCGCCTGGCACAAGGTAAGCACTTGATAAATGGGAGTTCGTGTTATTTCAGCATACTTTGAACACTCATCCCACTGTTTGATGATGATTTGTTTGCATGTCTGGCTTTTCTGCTAGATGATGAGTAAAACAAGCATCAATCTTCATTCTTGTTTTGTTTCTAACTCTAAATCATCTTTATTCTGGTGTAACTTACATACAATACAGTATAACCATTCACAATGTATGGTTCAGTAGTCCAGTAAGTGTATAGACCCATGTAACCACAATCCCAGTTAGGATTTAGAACATTTTTGTCACCTCAAAAGCACCTTCTTAGGTGAGGTGCAGCACTTCGGGAGGCCGAGGCCGGTGGATCACCTGAGGTCAGGAGTCCGAGACCAGCCTGGCCAACATGGTGAAACCCCGTCTCTACTAAAAATACAAAAAATTAGCCAGGCATGGTGGCGGGCACCTGTAATCCCAGCTACTTAGGAGGCTGAGGCAGGAGAATTGCTTGAACCCAGGAGGTGAGGTTGCAATGAGCCAAGATTGCACCATTGCACTCCAGCCTAGGTGACAAGAGCAAAACTCCATCTCAAAAACAACAACAACAACAACAACAAACCTAGGCTGGGCACAGTGGTTCACGCCTGTAATCCTAGCACTTTGGGAGGCCGAGTGGCGGGCGGATCACTTGAGGTCAGGAGTTCAAGACCAGCCTGGCCAATATGATGAAACCCTGTCTCAACTAAAAATACAAAAATTAGCTGGGCGTGGTGGTGCATGCCAATAATCCCTGCTACTGAGGAGGCGAAGGTTGCAGTGAGTTGAGATTGCACCACTGTACTCCAGCCTGGTCGACAAAGTGAGACTCCGTCCCAAAAACAAAATAAAACTTCTTACCCTTGCAGTCAACCCCCACGATATCTAACCCCAGCCCCAGTCAACCACTGATGCCTTCTGTCACTAACAGTCGGGTTCTGCCTGTTCTAGAATTCCATGCACATGTCATCATCACACAGTAGCTGCTCTTTTGTGTCTGGCTTCTCTCAGTTTACCCATGTCGTTGGCATCAGCAGTTCATTTCCTTTTCATTGCTAAGTATTATTCTAACTTAATATATCTCAGTGTGTTTATTCCCATGTTGAGGGATATTTGCATTGTTTCCAGTTTGTAGCTATTACTAATAAAGCTGCCATGAACATCTCTGCAGTCTTTTTTGTGGATGTAAGTTTTCATTCCTCTGGGATAACTTTATAAGAAACCGCCCTGCTGGTTTCCTAAGTGCTTGTAACACTTCACCAGTCCCCAGCCGTGTATGACAGGGTCACATCTTGGACAGTACTTACTATGGTCAGCCTTCAGCTTTAGCCACTCTGGTGGGCAGGTAGTGGTATGTCATTGGGCTTTTAATTTGCATGTGGAACATCTTTCTTTCCCAAAGTGCTGGTATTACAGGCGTGAGCCACCGCCCTCAGCCGCATGTTGAACATCTTTCTATGTATTTTAGCTGTATGTATATTTTTTGTTGTAGTGTCTATTAAAACCTTTGCCCGTTTTTTATTAGGCTGTCTTATTATCGAATTGTAAAAGTGCTTTATGGGCCGGGCGCGGTGGCTCAAGCCTGTAATCCCAGCACTTTGGGAGGCCGAGACAGGCGGATCACGAGGTCGGGAGATCGAGACCATCCTGGCTAACATGGTGAAACCCCGTCTCTACTAAAAATACAAAAAATTAGCCGGGCGTGGCGGCGAGCGCCTGTAGTCCCAGCTATTCAGGAGGCTGAGGCAGGAGAATGGTGTAAACTCGGGAGGCGGAGCTTGCAGTGAGCCGAGATCCAGCCACTGCACTCCAGCCTGGGCGACAGAGCAAGACTCCGTCTCAAAAAACAAAAAACAAAAAGTGCTTTATGTATTGCGGATACAAGTCCTTTCTCAGATTTTTGTTTGGCAAATATTTATTCCTGGTGTTTCCAAGAGCAGAGGTTTAATTTTGATAAAGTCCAGTGTATTGATTTTCTTTTCTGGTTAGTGCTTTTTGTATCCTGTTGAAAGGACCTTTCTTTCTCCATTGGATTATCTTTGCTGCATCTGTTTTTGGATTCCATTGATCTGTGTGTATATCCTTACGAATCTCACACTGTCTTGACCTCTGATTCTGTCTCCTCCTCACCTTAGCAAAGCCACTGTGGTCCACTTGGGTTTCCCCTCCCCAAGGCACAGTCAGGGAACTGTCTCCAGGCAGAAGCTGAGGCAGTCATGGGGTCACTGTCCTGTGTGCTGCCTGTTGTCAAGTGTCTGTTTCTTATATCTTGCCCAGTTTTCTAGTTGTTTGTGGCAGGTCTTAATCCGTTTCCGGAGCCACAGTCCCTGGCACACAGCACCTCCAGACACAGTTCATTATAGTTGCTTTTGATTGGGAAAGTCAGTGGGGCTCCCAGAGAGCTTCTGGTCCATCCCCTTCATTTTACTAAACAGCTCTTTTCCTGAGCAGATCATTAGTCTTTTACGTCTTCACTCCAGCCCACCTGGGCTTGACAAATATTTATCAAATGAGGAAACCAAGGTTCAGAGAACGAAAGGTCACAGGGACAGGCAGGGTTGGGCTGGCAGAACTGGGCCACCTAGGCTGGGGCCTTCCTATAGGACCAGCTGGCAGGGCAGGGTCTGTCTCTCCTTGAGTGTCACTCCTGACACCTGACACAGGGTTTGCACATTGCAGGTTCCCAGGACACACTTATTAAATAAATGACCAAATTAACACATTAATTTCTTTTAATGCTTAGTTCAAATGGCTTCTGCCTCTGCATATGATATTGTGTGTGTGTATGTTTGTGTATGTGTATGTTTCTCTGTGTGTCTGTGTGCATATGTATGTGTGTTTATGTGTATCTGTGTATATGTGTGTTTGTGTGTGTATCTGTATGTTGTGTCTATATGTGTATATGTCTGTATGTGTGTGAATGTGTATGTGTGTCTGTGCACATGTGTGTATGTCTGTATGTGAATGTGTGTGTGTGCGTATGCATTTGTATCTGTGATTGTGTGTGTGTGTGTGTATGTCTGTGTGTATGTTGTATGTATGTGAATGTATATGTATATGTCTGTGTATGTATGAATGTGTCTGTGTGTGTGAATGTGTGTGTGTGTGAATGTGTATGTGTATGCATATGTCTATGTGTGAATGTGTGTGTTATGTGTGTCTGTGTATGTCTGTGTGTATATGTATGTGTGTGAATATGTATATGTGTATGTCTGTGTATGTGTGTGTGTGTGAATGTGTGTGTCTCTGTGTGTGTGTCTGTGTGTGTATGTGTATGTTTGTATATGTGTATGTGCACGTGTGTGTGTGAATGTATGTGTCTCTGTGTGTCAGTGTGTTTGTGTGTGTGAATGTATGTGTCTCTGTGTGTGAATGTGTGTGTATGTGTGAATGTGTGTGTGTGTTCACATAGGGATAGGATTGGCCTCTCCTACCCAGGCTCACAGGCTGAGTCTGTCAGTAAATTTTTAAAAATTTTCTCAGCCCCCCACTACAGTCGTAATCCCCACTAGGGGGCACATGTGTCCCACAGAGAGGGTCTGTGCTCCTTAGGCACAAGGACTGGCTGCCAGCTGTCAGCGGATCCCCCTCAGAGCCACCTCCTTGGTCTCCATGCCCTGCACCCTCCCCCTGCAAAAACAAATCAAAACAGCCTTCCTCACCAGGCTCCCGTCTCCAGATGGGCTGCTAGCTACCGTCCTGTCCTCTCCCCAGGGCCCTGCCCCTGGCTGAAGGAGGCAACAGAGTGGCAGTGGCAGTGGCAGTGAGTGTGGGTGATGACCTCGCTGTCTGTCATCCCTGCCAGGGGCCACCACGTCCTCCCTGTGGAAGACTGGGGGATCCTAAAGGGGCAGCTGTCCTCTCCCCCTCACCTGGCAGGCAAGAAGCAGCCTCTCAGGGCCCAGAGTCTGGTGTGCCCTTGAATGTGAGTTCCTGAAGACAGAACAGTGGTGATGACCCTGGCCAACACCAGCCCACCTGCAAAGGCAGCGCAGGCAGGCCCACAGCTCCATTCCTTGTGCCTTGTAGACAGGTCACAACCAGAATTTTCTCACGGCCCCCAACTCGAGACTCGGCTCCCTCTATCCCAAGCTTTGGCATCAAATTTCCCAGGCTTAGGTCCTGGCTTCGCTGCCAGCTATGAGTGACCTTAAGCAAGTTCGGTGAACCTCACTTTCCTTATTGGATAAATGATAACTGTTCCTGTCGCATAAATGAAATAGTGGGTAAAATACAGCAGCTGGCACGGTGCCTAGCACATAGTAAGCGCCTAATGCATGTTAGTGGTTATTAATCATATGGTTAGTATCATCATTATATTAACATAAGCTTCCGTGCGAACCACTTTGATGTTCTTCTGAGGTTCACAAAGAAGCATTATCTTCTAGCTCTAGGTCTTGGGCTTCTTCCTAACAGCAGAGGGGCTACAGGAGCCTGAGGAACCAGCAGGGTTTGCTCTCTCGCCATCGTGCCTGTCTCAGAGCAGGCACCGTGCCCTACCCATCTAGTCTTGGCCCAGCACCTCTGCTGTTTGCCCTTGCCCAGGACTGTCTGCGCACCCCACACACACACAACCACACACACACACAAGCGCACACTTGGAGTGGGTGGGTACTCCCCAGGGTGACATCTACACCCCAGGGTGACAGTGGACAGCCACAGCTGTGGTGGCTACTTCCCTCGCTCCCACCACACCCCCGCCACCTCATTCGTTCCCTGGTCATGCTCCAGTCTCCAGGAGAGACTGGCAGCCACCCTGAGCCTCAGTCGCAGGAGCAGCACCTCCCTGCTCCTGGCTGCTGCCCTCAGCCGCCCTGCAGTTCCAAGCAGCCTTTCCCTGTCACTCAGGCTCCCCCAGCAGAGAGATTAGCATTCACACGGAGGAAGGCACCACGGCAGGGCAGCGCCTCCCATCTTGTCAAGGAGCTAAGGTTCATTCCGGAAGCAGAGCCAGCTGGGAGTGGCAGTGTCCAGGTCGAGGCCCCACTGGAGATTGGGACATGGTTCTGGGCACAGAGAGGTAGAGGTGGTCTTCTCCATACAGGCTTACAGGGGGCTTCCCCACCCCAGCAATGCCACCCTCTGCCATCCTCTAATCTGTTGCAGAACTACTGGTCGCCCAGCTCTGTATATGTGGAAAGACAGCAGGAAGGATCACAGAGTGAAGATGTGAGGAACTCTAGCCATCCTGAATCTACCACTGTTCAGTAATTTACAGTTCAAACCGGATTGTGCCAGCTCACATATATGGGACACTTACCCAATGTGCTAAACATCTTCCACGCGTTATCTAATCAACCCTTACAACAACTCTAAGACACAGATACCAGTAGGATCTGCATCCTACAGCTAAAGAAACTGAGGCACAGAGGTGTTCAGAAACCCAGGCCACAGAGGTAGGATGTCCTGGTGGAACAAGGTTCACACCCAGGAGCTCTGACTCTGGACATCTTGCTCTTGGACTCTGTTATTGCACAGTAGCCAGCACCCTGGACCAGAAGGGACCCCACCCTTTGCCTCAGCTCTCCCTCTGTAGTTGCCCTTTATTTGCCCTCTCCCAAGCCGCTGAGCACGCCTGCTCCCATTCCCAAGCAACGGCTCTTTGCAAGGAAAGGGAGGAAAAAGGACTCAGCCTCTGTAGGGACAGTGTCATAGTCAGGATTTAAGCAATTTCCCCATTTGGAGGTCCACCCTTGCCCTGAGCTTCACACTAACCCCTGTGATGGGAGCCAGTGGACCGAGGAAGGGGCACCCAGGTCCCAGGAGCCTTCTGTGGGGAGCTCAAGGCTGAGAGAGGCAACTTTCTGCAGCAGGAGCTGCAAATGTACAGATTGCGCAGAGAGCCCAGGGGTGGGAGAGGCCCCGGGAATAAGAGGCGAGCGTGGGCTGGGTGTGCGGGGAAGGTGTAAACACAATCTGCTCCCACCAAAGCCAGCCTGCTCCCTGGGGGAGACAGCCCCCCCACCCAGCCCACATGGCACCCCATCTGCCCAGGCAACCTCCAAGCCCAGGCAACTCCAGCCCCTCCGGCCACCAGCAGCCCCTTCCTCCCTCTTTCCCGCCCTTCATCTGGATGGGATCCCTGGAGCTGCCACGGTGCAGGTTCTTGGAACAGGGCTGTGGAGGGGCGCTGCCCTGGGGAAGTGCATCTGGGCCATGAGCCAGCTCCATGACCTTGGCCTGACAATTCCTCACACCAGTGGAAGGAGATGGGCAACTTGGAAATGGCAGCAAGGATGAGGTGACAGGAACATGGCAAATAGAGTAGAGAATAAATGCAGATTGGATCGGGGAACACAGACTGGGTCCCAGGAACAGTACCCTCTGGCCCTCAGCCTGACAGGCCTGTCACCGGGAAGGCCGATGCCTCCAAAGAGAGGGACAGGCTGACAGGAGCTGAGACAGACGGTCACCGGCTCACGGCCTGGGTCAGGCTGGCGCTGTGGCTTTGCCTCTGCAGGCTCCTTCCCTAGTGTGACTTTCCCCCTGCCTCCTGCCTGCCCTACTTTGAGAGGCTCCCACAGAACTGCCTTCGCACACATCCCAGCCAGGCTCCCCGAGGTACCAGCAGCCCCTCCCCAGCGGGGTACACCTCCTCCCCCACCCTGAGCACCTCCCCAGCGGTTCCCTCTCCTCTGTGGCAACCCTCACCCTTTCCCTTCCCTCCCTTCAGAGGCGGAGCGGCGGCTGAGGTGCTGCTGTCTAGAGAACTCCATCTCCTACTGCCTGGAAGTCAAGGGCAAGGGCCAGCCAGGCAGAGACAACGCCACTGGACTGGGAGGGGGGCTGGCTGGGGAGGAGAGACGTGTGTGCACAGAGGCACGGGGGGCTTTTGAAGACTAATAGCTGTGAGACGTCGGGAGCAGCTGCCTGCAGGGTCTGCGCCTGGATCTGGGAGCAGAAGCGGAAATCTGCTTTTATCTCTGCTCAGGATCGCGCAGAATTGGAAAAAGAGAAATGGCAGAGCAGCTGGGGGCAAAGAAGGCAGCCGCCGGGACTGAGCATCAGCAAATTGACAAAAACAAGTGTCAGGCTTTTTCCTTCCCACACGCTACTGCCCGTTTGGAACACATGCGCTCGTGCACATACAGAAAACACATTCGGAGGACAAGCTGTCAGTTGCTCCCATCCAGCTGCAGGCAGACATGTCACAGATCCAACTGGCATTTCTTATTGATAATTTCAGCAGAGCAGCCAGTGACAGGATGAGCTCTGGGAACTGGGGAAAGGCAAATGACACAGAAGCAAGTGCCGCTGTGGCAAACTGACACCAGCACCTCGGACCACAAGCGGAGGCTTAACAGAATAGCTCCTGGGCTGACAGGCAGTCAGCCAGGCCAGCAAACCACTCCCAACCCCTGCAAACTGTGTTGGGTTCCAGGTTGAGGCCGCCTGCCATGGTGGGTAGGAGCGTGGGCCCTGCAGCTCCAGTGTGAGCCTGGGAGCCTTCACTTCCTAGCTAGGTGACGTTGGGCAAATGATTTAACCTCTCTCTGTGTTTTCCCATTTAGAAATTGTGGATAATAACATTACCAGGCTCTGTGGGTGACTGAGGATTAAATTACAGCATGAATGGAAGCCCTTGCTCAGTAAACGTGAGCTATCAGCTGTCCCTTGCTCCTGGGGTCTCCTCACTCCTTATTTATTCCTACCTCTTGCCTGGGCTGCTGGCTGCCCCGGAATCAGCCTGGTGGACCCAGCAAGTCCCTCACCCTAGGTTTTCTCAGGCTTAGCAGTCCCTCAAAGAAGCCTCAGGAACTCAGAGGGAAGGAAGCCCGTCCGAGAACAGTGAGCACATCTGCTCTTTCTGCCAGGCCCGGCCAGGTCCTGCTCAGGAGCCCATACCCAGGGCCTGGGGGAAGGGGAGACTGGTATCTACTTTCTCTAGTGCTGCTTCCCCCCATTCTCCCTCTTGCTGCTACTCCGTCTCCCACAGCATCCTCCTGGGCTAGGAGACGAACCAGGACCTGAGCTGAAACAAAACCAGAACAGATCAGCACTTCTCCCACACCTGGGGATGGGACTTGCATTTCAGAGTGGATGTCCCAGAACACCGCCTCTCCCTTGGACGTCCTCCGACGCTGCCTTCATGCCCCAGCACGACCACCTCGCCATCCCCAAGCCTAGAAAATATGGTCAAACCACACCTGGTTCTCTTCAAACTAACCCTTGCCCCATGGCCTGGAACACAACAGGCTCAAGGTAGCAGCCAAAGGCACAAGTCCATCTGCCTACTTTGAACCTCCATCAGTGACCACAAGAGCTGAACACTGCCTGCTATCCTCCCACATGGCCGGGCCTTGCCTATTTCTTCCTGCCTGTCCCCAGCCTTGCCCTCTGCCCTCCCCAGCTCCCAGCCCTGCCCTACCTGCCTGGGCCAGCTGGTCTCAGTCTCTGGGCCTCAGCCCCACCTGCAGAGGTGAGGGCTTACTTCAGAGGTCCTTTCTCCCTAAACAGAGGAAAGCACTGGGTCAGGATTGAAGGGCACGATCTTCCCATGTTTCTGACTCTCCTCTTCCTCCTCCTCCCATCCCTATCAATTCACCCCAATATTCAGGGGCAGGACGACCTAAGGAATCAGTTGGCATTTAGGACAGTGTGACTGGAGAGTAGAAATGTCACCCCCACCGCCAGCCCTCCACGGCAGCCACCATCGGCAGGTGGTTCCTCGATGTCAGACCAATTTTTCCAGTTAACTGGGTCCCAGGGAGTTAATAGGCAACTGCTTCCTTCTGGCTAAGTCACGCCAGGCCTGGCCTGGCCAGATGGTCCTCAGATTTGGCCTTTTCTCTCCTGCCAGGAGGTCCAGGTCCATTTCATGTAGAAGAGACCTTGCCTGGAAGTCAGGGGCCTGAACGTCCCGCATTAACCAAAAATGAGACAGATGATCGGGAGCAAGCCACCCAAATCTCCCTGTCCCTCCGTTTCCACAACCATTAACCAAAGATTAAAACTACATGTCCTGCCAATCCTCCGGGGTCACTGAGCCTTCCGAGTGACTTAATATATAAGAAACCTCTGGAGAAAACTAAAGCACAGGTCCCGAGCATGAAACAGACAGCTGTTAGCATTTATGGAGCAATCACTCTGCACCCTCACCAAAACCTCGCAACCACTCTGTTATTAATCTTAGTTTACATATAAATAAACAGATTGTTTTTGTAAATTTCCCCCATAGTCTTTCCATTAGTAAGAGGGAAGCCAGGATTTAAATTATCCCTGCCCAACTCGAGACCTGGGTTCAATAGTGTGGTCCACTTAGCATTTGAGGGCCTCCTATCAGGGGAGGCCCAGGGGTGGTCATTTTAGCTGATTTAACTAGTGATATCAATCAGGCTCTATTATGATGATCCCAGCTGGCCTATCGAGTTGAGGTGTCACAGAAATGCCGCCGTTTCCTGTACAGGCCCAGGGCTTCCCATTGGGCCTTCTGATCATCAGAATCTCAGGACTCAGAATCCCAGGACTCAGATGACAGGAGACAGAAAGACTGAAGTTCTCTCAGTTGCCAGTTTCCGCATATCTAAGGGACACATGGCTGGCAGGTCCCCACTCAGACATGGATGGTCACAGTACCCGCCACCTGAGTCCTCCCTGTGTGGAGACACCCTCCTACCAGTGGGCCCTGACCCAAAGATGTCATCGGATCTTTTTTACTCTTTGTTTCACTGGGAGCAAAAAAGTCACTCTTCAGACAGGTCTCCCATGCTAGGTGAGTCCATAGGCACAGAAGGAACCGTTCATGCACTGGAACTTCATAAAGATTTGCTGATTTTTTCCAGTGTTTCGTTGGGATAGGCGCCCCTATCATCAAACGACACTGGGCACCCAGGGAAGGAAAAGTCTGGAAGTTCCCCCAACTTCACCCCCTAAAGACCACATGGCTGTAGCCTAGGGAAGAGTTAACTTTCTGGCCACTGGAGACAGCGTCCTGCCCGCAGGGGCTACCCAGCCAATGGCACTCAATGCTGATGATGTCATGCTCCTCCCGCGCCTTCTATTGGGGACTGGACAGCGAATCCTGCTAGAGGCTCAGGCAGCGGAGCCGAGGCGGGGCGGGGGCAGAGGAGGAGGAGGGGGAAGGGCAAGGAAAGGCGAGCAAAGCCACACAGAGCTACTCCTGCCTCATCCCTCCCTCCACTTCCCTGTGCCTTCCGACAGAAGGTGCCCCGGGGGACCGCCCCTTACTGGAGATAGAAAAACAGCGGCTTTGGTCCAGAGGAGCGGGCTCCCATTCCCAGTCGCAGAAAACAGACATCCAGCCTGCCCACCAGATGGACAGGGAGCAGGGTGCCTAGGGCAAGGGCCAGGATACGGTGCACGCACAGGCGCGCAGACAGGCACACACGTGCACCCCCAGGCATGCACAGCCGCAGCTTCCTTGGCAGCACCCTCCCTCCCCCAGCCCAGACTCCTGCCTTACCTGCCTGAGGACTGAGGGTCCGCGTCCACGCTGCTGCCCCTAGCTGCCCCATCCACGTCGCTGGGCTCTCTGTGGGAGGCAAGAGTAGGCAGGAAGAGCTGTGGCTGTGCCCAGTCCCTCCCTGTCCCTCCACAGGTCCTGGCCGTATTGGGCTATGGGACTGGAGGCTGCAACTAGAGCCTTTGAAGCTGTAAGTTCCCCTGCTCTGAGACTGAGCTCTCAAGGGTTCCTCAAAATGCCCTCCCAGCCCCCCTGAAGGTCCAGGCAGCCTCTGCCCACCTTCAGCTTGGTGGCAGCCCAGCCCCATGGTTCCCCACCACCACCACCAACTGCCAGCCATAGCCCGGTCAGTTTCTCACGGTTGGACTCGGTTGGCAAATCGGCGGCGCCAGAGCATGGCCAGGGTGCTGAGCAGGAAAAGGGTGGTGCACATGGCGCAGCTGCCCCATCCCCTCCCAGACCAAGTCTGCAGAAGGCCACAGGCGAGGGGCCAAAATGGCCCCAGCCAGCTCTCAGGAGCCACTGCTGTCTGTCCTGCGGTTCCTGCTGGGGATGGATTAGGAGGCTCAAGCTGATTAGTGGGTCACCGGCTGTGACCTTGTGAGGACTGATTAAGCTCACTGGGCCCAGGTTCTCCCCTCCAGCGGTAGGGTCAAGGCGTGAAGTGTGGCATTGAGCACGTATTCAGAGTGTCGATCTGATGAGACTGGGCCTTGCTTGCAAGGAGCTGCCAGTCTAGACAAATGTGCTGTCAAGTACAATGCCTGCAGTAGAGTGACCCAGGAGTTATTCAAGGCGCCTACAGGGCACTTTCAGAGTTGCAGGCATCAGGGCAGGGTTTAAAGAGGAGCAAGGGCATCTGAATTTGCAGTGCGCAAGGCAGAGGAGCCCTCAGGCAGAAGATGCTGCCGAAGCTACTGACATGAAAGCATGGAGCATCTGCCAGTAACTGCAAGGTGAGTGGAGGTGAAGCAATGATGTCACCGTGGAAGCATCAGGAGAGGAGGAAGAAAGGGGAGGGATATTCGAGAATGAAGCCAGAGAGATAGGGGAGACTCAACAGTGAAGGGCTGGCAGTTTTACCCTCTGGACAATCCTCTCCAAACTTTGCTGATTACACACCCTCTTCAGTAAAAGGCAGGATTCAAGTGTGCATTCACAAAATAGATAGGGGCAGCCACTTACAAATTATAGGCTAGACTACTATACAGATTCATTCCTACACCATACGACTACATTACATTTGCAAAGGATGAGATATAAAATTTCTATTTTCTTTCCACATCCCAAGGGGACCTGTTGGGCAGCCACTTGGTCACACCAACTTTGGGAAACTGTTGGGTGTGTATGTGGAGCATGGAGCCAGCCATGGCCATGCTGAGACACGGGTCTGGGAGTGATGTGAGAATCTGAACCCACCCACTCCCCTCCACCCGCTCCAAGACCCCCAGGAGGCATTAGATTTTCCTTCCCTCAACAAGGGGGAAGCAGTGTCAGAGGCACTGCCCCAAGGTCCCCCAGGCACCTGAACGCTGAGCTCCCAGGAAGGGCCCAGGCTGCAGCTGAGGCTGGCCAGGGTGAGTTCTCCTTGCCTCCCCCGGACCTTAAAGTCAGATTTTAAGAATAAATACACGAACCATAGCGAAAGCGCAGAGCCAACCCTTAGCAATGCTCGGGCAATGGGACATCAAGTCTTGAGCGAGGACAAGGGTCACCAGGAGCCTGAGTGACATCTCTTCCTGACACTGCCAGGCCCTGTCTGGCCTCAGGCTGTCCCCAGGACTGAGCAGCCGCTGCAGGGCAGGCACCATGGGATTCTCCCCCAGCTCTGGCCCAATCTCACACTGCCCTGGACAGGGCCCACCAGGAGGAAGGATTTGCTTCCCCCAGGCCCAGAATCGGGTCCTTGGTGCTGGCTGAGGTGTCCCCAGCGGCCTGCGCCTTCCTCAAGACTTTTCGACCGCCAGGTCCTCTCTGCCCTATCCGGTGCCTCTCCGGACTTCCTTCGCCACCAGCTGGGCCAGAATTCAGGGCAGCGCCTGGTTCTTGCCTGTCCGTGTCATTCATAAGCCACGGGGGACTTCTGGCGGCCGCCGCCGCGTGCGTGCACCAAGGGCATGGAGGTGCTGGGGAGTAGGAAAGGGGGAGCAGGCCTCTGGCGCCCGAGGTCGGAGGTGCGCTCAAGTTCCGACAGCCGGGGCGGTGGGCGGGTAGGAGGGAAGACCCCCGTGCTAACCGCTCAGAGCCTGGGCGTCCAGAGCTGTGGGAGTGGCGCCGCGGCCCCCAGCGGCTGGCTCGGGGGCTGGGGAAGAGGCCCGGGCGAGGGGAGCCCAGCTCGGTCCGCGGCGGCCGCCGGAGGGGCTCGCATTCGCCCACATGGGCGGGCTGGCGGTCGGCCTCGCTGCGAAAGCTCAGGAGTGTTGGACTTTAAGTCAGTTCCCCGCCGCGGGAAGGGTCAGCACGCGCACACGCGCGACGCCGCAAGCATTGGGACCCGGGATCCAGGGCTCCCAGCCCGCGCCCGCCCCGGCGCACTCCTGTGCGGCCCGCGCAGCCCAGCGCCGCGTGACCGCCCATTCCTCCGGGGACCCCCAGCGCCCCGGCCACACCTACCCGAGCCCCGCCCCGCGGTGCAACTCCGCCGTGGCCTGCGGGTGGGCGGGCGGCAGTCGCGTCGCCCCCACCCCGCGCAGCCTTCACCTTGCCGGCATTGGCTCACCCACACGGGGCTGGGGGTTTGGAGCGGATTTGTTTTTTTAAACATTTTCCAGCAGACCACATCCCCGCCCCCCCGCTGGAGGTCCCCCGCCCCCCGCACATATACCCTGCACACACGCACGCACACACACACACACCCGGCGCGCACAGACACACGCTCCCTCCCTCCGCGCTCTACCCCTCGCCCGCCCGCCGCGCACGCAGCCGGCCCCGGCTCCCGGCGCCCCGCGCCCCGCGCTCCGCGCCCCGCGCCCCGCGCCCCGCCACCGCCGCCGCCGAGCAAAGCCGGGCTGGGCTTGGAGCTGCTCATGGAGAAAGTGCCAGGCGAGATGGAGATCGAGCGCAGGGAGCGGAGCGAGGAGCTGTCCGAGGCGGAGAGGAAGGCGGTGCAGGCTACGTGGGCCCGGCTCTATGCCAACTGCGAGGACGTGGGGGTGGCCATCCTGGTGAGGTAGGTGTCGCCTGGCCCGGCCGGGCCCTGGGCAGGGAGGGCGGCAGCGGCTCCGGGCAGAGGCGGGCTGGGCCCGGGTCCGAGCTCCAGCGCCACCTCCCCAGCCGCGAATGGGGCCGGTCCGAGGTCGGCGGGGCAGGCAGCGTGGGGCGCCTTGGGGTGAACGAAGGCTTGGTTGAGCCTTCCCTGGCTCCGGCGCGGTGCTCACCAGGAACTAGGAACCAGATGCAGGAGAGCACCTCGGTCCTCCTCCTCTCCCCAGCCTCAGAACTCCTTGCTCGGCCAGCGACCCCAGACACCTAGCCAAGCTGTCAGACACATTTTTCTGGCCTTTCAAAGGGAGTAGCAGGGGCACCCCATTTTAGAGATGGGAAAACCGAGGCTCAACTAAGAAGGGGGACAAAGAGGAGCAGACCCCTGTCTCCAGCTCAGCCGCTTGCCGGATTCACAGCCTCTTGGAAGAACAGAGAGCAAAGAGCAGAGGTTGAGAAGGAGGAGAGCACGGGGGTCCAGTGTTCCCAGCTGCCCTCTTCCTGCTGGAGGGCAGGGACCAGCAGGAGCTCCCAGGGCAGGCACAGGTGAGTGGAGAAGCAAACAGTCCCCTAGGATACAATCCCTGCTGAGTTAGGAGGGTGAGGAGAAGAAGAGAGAAGCTTCAGGAGACAGGGCCTAACCCTAAAACCCCCCACCTAGGGAGGAAATGCAGTGGTTTGGGCTTAGGGGTCATTCAGGCACCACATGCCCCCGAGAAACCCACAAACAGAGAGCACCCCGTTCTTCACACACCTGCGCATAGAGCACACACACCATCCTCATAGAGGTGATGTGTCCAAGCCTCGAAAGCTAGTCACTGACTCTAGCTACAAATGCATGCTCTCTTCCCACACGTGCTGGTCCCTGGGGGTGCAGGCGGAGGAGCCCCAGACCATGCTCACCCTCAAGCCCCTGTTCTTGGCAGAGGAAAGTGGTCAAATCTAGGCCAGAGTAGGGCAGCCTTGTCATGTGCAGACGGCGTGAAGCCTCGCTCTGGAAGGGCAGCTTTAGTGCATGCCTGACTCCCAGGCCAGCTCCATCTCCAGCTTCTTCTCCCTGTGGCCTCTCCCAAGCCTGGGACCTATCCAGTTCCACCATGATATGCCCTGATTCCAACTCAGAAGCAGATTTTGGAGGAAAAACAGCAGGAAGCCCTTCTAAGGAGTTACAGGAGTGCTCCCGAGGATAGGGCAGCTATCTCAGCAGCCCCCAGGCCCAACAACACAGCTGGGAGTGGCAGGAAGCTAAGAGGGACATTGGGATACTAGGGCCTCAGACGCTCGGAACCACCGATCCCCACACGTGCTGGCACCCACACAAGGACACAGTGGGTAGCAGAGCCGCAGACGCGCCAGACTGCATCCTCGGAGGGCGCCGTCAGCCGCGTGTCAGCACCTGCAGCCCACCGGCCTCGCATGCATCTGGCACACTCATGTGTCACCATGAAGAAGTAAGGCAGGGTCTTCAGGACTTTGGAGGTTTTCTGTCCCAACCCCTGCCATGTACCTGTGCGGATACGTGGAGGAAGGGCTCACCATCCACATCTCGGGGCACCACTGACCCTCCCCAGGAAGGGGACCAGGGAATGGCAGATGCCAAGGGGGAAATGAAACACCGAGACCAGGGCCATGTCTGGGCAGTCCGAGTTTTCAGCTTGGATTTCTTTCTCTCTCTATACCCCTCTTCCAGTTCCCTGGGCTGGGGGCCTGGGCCTGGGCTGGGGGAGGTCATTACCAATGGGCTCAGTGCCCAGAGTAACCCCTCACTACTCTGACTCCACTTCTGTGTGGACTAGAGCCCAGCCCCAGGACAGCCTGGCCCAGCTTTGTCTTAGCCACTCCCTGCCAACCCAAGCCCCGCAGGGCTTTGCTTTCCTTTTTCTCTCCTCCTGTCTCTGTCCAGGGCCTGGTCAGTGGGGAAAGGGGAGGAAAGGGGGATAAGGGCTCCTGAAGGTCCCTCCTCAGATCCTAGGCCCGTCAGTCTTGACACAGCGCCCTGTCTTCCCACACACAACGTACACATCCTCAAGGTCAAGGCCCCAGCTGCAGCCCTCTGGCCAGCACTCTCACCTCTGCCCTCCCCACTGCGCCAGGCCAGTGCCATCAGCCCTTATTAGCCTGCAAGGCAGGAAGGAGGCAGCTGCACCTCTACATCCCCAACCTGGAGAAGTTGCCACGTTGATGGGGGTGGAGGAGGCGTTGCTTTTGGAGCCTGAGGCAGACCCCACACTTCCATTCCCTGCCAAGGAGGAGCCCAAGAGGGAACACCCACCCTCCCTCCTGGTTGTAACTCTGACACCTTCCTCCTCACACTCAGACAGGCCTATTTCAGGCTCTCTTGGAAGCCCAGATGTCTCTGGGAGCTGAGAAACTCCCCAGGGCTGGCTGTGGAGACTCCTCCCTGGCAGCACAGGCTGAGATCGGGAGGGTCTCAGGTGGAAACATCTCAGAGTCAGGAGGAAGGAGCCAGGCACATGGGCCCCAGGGGCCACAGAACCATGGAGGGTCTGGGTGGGGGCTCCCTGAGACTGTCATTCCTCAGGGCCACAACCCGGTGGTGGGTGCTGAGGCAGGAGACACCTGGTTACCAGGCCACGATCCCCTGGCACAGCTGTCTCCAGGCAGTGTAGGGAAACTGTCAAAGTAGGGCCTGCCTGGGCCCTTTCCTGGCGCTGCCATCTATTTTGTTGGGCAATCTTGGACATCAATTCCTAATTCATAGGATGAGGATTAAAACAGTACCTATCTCAGGAGAGAACTGCAAGGATTCGTGAGATCATACAGTAAGTGCTCAATAAATGTTCCCTGTTCTTTCCTCATCAGTAAAATAGAAGTAATACCTGCTTAGCTGTGGCAATTAAATACAATAACAGGCCGGGCACGGTGGCTCACACCTGTAATCCCAGCACTTTGGGAGGCTGAGGCAGACAGATCACTGGAGGTCAGGAGTTCAACACCAGCCTGGCCAGCATGGTAAAACCCCGTCTCTACTAAAAACACAAAAATTAGCCAGGTGTGGTGGCAGGTACCTGTAATCCCAGCTAACTTGGGAGTCTGAGGCAGGAGAATCCCTTGAACCCGGTAGGCAGAGGTTGCAGTGAGCCAAGATTGCACCACTGCACTCCAGCCTGGACAACAGAGTAAGATTCTGTCTCAAAAAGAAAAAAGAAAAGAAAAGAAAAGAAAAGAAAAGAAAAAGTACAAAAACATTGTAACATCAGGCAAATATATATATATCATTGTTAATATTTTGTGTCAGGATCTTGCTCTGTCACCCAAGCTGGAGTGCAGTGGTGCCATCAAGGCTCACTGCAGCCTCCAATCCTGGGCTCATCATGCGATCGGATCTTCCTGCTGCAGCCTCCCAAGTAGCTAGGAGTACAGATGGGCACCACCACACCCAGCCAATTTTTTTCTTTTTTTCTGGAGACAGGATCTCACTATGTTGCCCAGGCTGGTCTCGAACTGGCCTCAAGTGATCTTCCTGCCTTGGCCTCCCAAAGTTCTGGGATTACAGGCATAAGCCACCACACCTGGCCTTTTATTATTATTATTATCATTATTTCTTTTGATTCAGGGTCTCACTGTCACCCAGGCTGGAGTGCAATGGCACAATCTTGGCTCCCTGCAGCCTTGGCCTCCAAGTGATTCTCTCACTTTAGATTCCTGAGTAGCTGGAATCAAAGGTGTGCGCCACCACACCTGGCTCATTTTTTGTATTTTGTAGAGACAGGGTTTGCCACATTGCCCAGGCTGGTCTCAAACGCCTGAGCTCAAGCAGTCCACCCGCCTTGGCATCGTAAAGTGCTAGAATTACAGGCGTGAGCCACCGTGCCTGGCCATATCATTATTTTTTATTGCAATTGTAAAACCTCCAAAGTTTGAGATGCTTGTTTAAGTCCAAATTGGGTTTTTCACATTTGTCCCCCATTACAGTGCTTCTCCAGAAAATTCAATGTATTTTCAAACCCATCACCTCACGTATCCTCACCCGTGTATCCATGAAGCAGTGAGCACAGCCCTCCTCTCGCCCTTCTACAGACAGGGAGCTTGTGAAGCAGTTTGCCCAAGATCACAGTTGGCCTCTGGGAGGTGCCCTCCTGAGTCTCCACACAGACTGTGCCCTGGTCACTGTGCAAAATTCCCCCGCCAGTAGCAGCTCCACCACCAGCAGGGACGACCCGGCCAGATGCCCTCTCCACATCTGTTCTAGCCCTCACGTCTGAGACTTGATTGCTGGCCAAAGGGCTGCTTCCGCAAATTATCAGCTCTCTCTGATCACAAAGGGGACACATGAAGGGGCAGAACAACCTGGAAGAACAGGTCCAGGACACTCCATAAATTTTCTGGGGATTCACTTAAGTTATGTAAGTTCTGATTGAGTCCATGCCCATGTCTCACATGATATCCAGCTTCGACAGGGAGATGAGGTGCAAAAGTCATTGTCGGCTGGGGGTGGTGGCTCGTACCTGTAATCCCCACACTCTGGAAGGCTGAGGCAGGTGGATCACCTGAGGTCAGGAATTTGAGACCAGCCTCCAACATGGTGGAACCCCGTCTCTATTAAAAATACAAAAAATTAGCTAGCCGGGCGTGGTGACGGATGCCTGTAGTCCCAGCTATTCAGGAAGCTAAGGCAAGAGAATCACTTGAACCCAGGAGGCAGAGATTGCAGTGAGCCAAGATTGCACCACTGCACTCCAGCCTGGATGACAGAGTGAGACTCCATCTCAAAAAAAAAAAAAAAAAAAGCTGTTGTCATTTTCCACACTGCAGCGCCCCAGCTAGGGCAGGGGGTCAGAGGGTGCATGAGAGCCTTGGGATCCCGTCTGACAGGCTGGAAGGAGGGCAGGGAAGGTCACCTGAGTGGTGCCAATGGCCTTGGGGGCAAAGCATTTCGCCTGGGCCAGTCTGCTCCAGGTAAGGCATGTCTGACACAGGAAAAGGGTAGTAGAAAGGAATGTGGCTCACCCGAGGAACATTTTCCCAACGGTAAGTAAAGCCACTGAGCCAGGACTGGGATGATGCGAGTATAGTGGGGAATGTGGACATGAGTTTGAAGAAGTGGGTGGGGGACAGTTCAGAAGTCTGGAATGCCGGGTTAAGGAGTTTCGCTGTGGCAGACAATAGGGAGCCATTGAATGTTTTCAAGCATGAGCATGACTTCATGAAAGCAGTATTTTGGGAGAATCAGAACAGTTTCAGACCAACTGGAGAGGATTTAATTTCACATCAACTCATGATTGCAGAACCTGAGCTCTTACCGTCTCAGCTATGACTAGAGCAGGCCCTGAAGAGGGTGTAGAGTTTGGGAAGGAAGCAAGAAGTGAGGAAGACAGAGGCCTGGGAGAGGAAGCCACCAGCCTGGGCAAGCCTGGCAGATAGACACGGCTAGACTTGGTAGGGGCGAGCCGGCTTGGCCAGAGCAAGGAGGGTCTATGCTGAGGGGTCTACGAATGGTAGTGAAAACAGTGATGGTGCAGGGGTTGGGGGGACTGGGATCCACTTCTTCAGCCCCCACTATCCTGGCAGCTTCAGGGTGGGCCCGAGGCAGCTTCCAGCTTCAGCGACCACCCCTGTTCCTCTTGCCAGGTTCTTTGTGAACTTCCCCTCGGCCAAGCAGTACTTCAGCCAGTTCAAGCACATGGAGGAACCCCTGGAGATGGAGCGGAGCCCCCAGCTGCGGAAGCACGCCTGCCGAGTCATGGGGGCCCTCAACACTGTCGTGGAGAACCTGCACGACCCCGACAAGGTGTCCTCTGTGCTGGCCCTTGTGGGGAAAGCCCATGCCCTCAAGCACAAGGTGGAACCAGTGTACTTCAAGGTATGCGCCCTGACCTGCTGCAGAGCCGCCACCGCCCATGCTTCATGGCCATCTGCAGCTCGCAGGCTCTGGGAGGGCTCCCTGGGGCAGCAGAGGTGATCCCCTGAGTGGCTTCGAGAGGGAGGGGCAGTGCCCGGCAGCAGGATGGAGGGGCTCAGTCCAGGGTAACCCTTGTCCTGAGAGCACTGGGTTCCAGAGCTGCCAGACTGTTGTGTTAGGAATGATCCTCTTGGCCACACATGGGGCGGAGGGGCCTGGGGGTTGCGGGACGCAGGGTGCCCAGGCATTCACTCCCCCTTCCTCCCTTTGCCCCCAGATCCTCTCTGGGGTCATTCTGGAGGTGGTCGCTGAGGAATGTGCCAATGACTTCCCACCTGAGACGCAGAGAGCCTGGGCCAAGCTGCGTGGCCTCATCTACAGCCACGTGACCGCTGCCTACAAGGAAGTGGGCTGGGTGCAGCAGGTCCCCAACGCCACCACGTGAGGAGGCGGGCGAGGGTGGGCTGGGCAGCCTCCCTGCCATGTCTTCTCCTGTCCCCGAGGTCTCCCATCTCTCCTGGGGCCCTGGGGCTGACCACCTGGGCAGGCACACTTGAGGCAGGCCAACTCTGGGGTCTGACATGTAAGAACAGGAATAATAGGAAAAGGCCTTCAAGATGGCTCCCCTGTGACTTCAGGCTATGCAGAGCCATGAGCCCTGAGCAAAAATCCTCCCAAAGAGCCTTCCCCTTCCCTAGAGCCAGAGAGTGCTCAGAGCACCCAAAGCCACAGCTGCCCAGGCAGAGAGGCGCCAGAGGCTCCTGGCGGGAAGGTCCGATCGTCAGGCTTAGAGGCAGCCCAGGCCAGCCCAGCCACTTCCTCCCTGGGTGCCAATCACAAGGGGCTGTTTTTCCATCTCATGCTGACCAGTGCTGCTAAATGCCCTCTGCCTCAACAGGGCTAGAGCCAGGAGGATCACGAGGACACATACACACACACATGCCCCAGCCCACGAGGGAGCTACATGGGTGTCACTCACACGCACACAAGCAAGGGGATGTTTACTTCCAGGCTGACCTGGAGGCTGGGCTTCCAGTTCTGGGCCCAGGAGGTGGCTCAAGGAGGGTGGCCGGCCTCTGTGACTCCTGCTGACTCGGAGCGTGAGGGGAGAGCTAGCCCCCAGACGTGGCAGTTGGGAACACTCAGCCTCCCTGGGCCCCCAAGGGGAGGCTGACTCTGGGAGCTGAATGGAGAGGCGGAGGCAAGGCTGGAGTAGGAAGGAGTGAGAGGAGCGGAGGCGGGAATGGGAAGCAGAGGTCAGCTAGCAGCCCAGGACACGCGTGGTAGAGAAACATTCCCAGCAGTTTCCCATGGAAAAGGCGGTGTCTCCCGCCGGGCTCCGCATGGGCCCCCAAGACTGCCGGCCCTCCTGTTCACAGGCACAGCTCCTGGAGGAGGTCCCCTGAGGGCAGCTGGGGACGCCAGGCCTCCTGCCCTTCCTGCTGCTGACCACACTGGCCTCGGGCTGGCTCCTGCTCCCCTCCCCCTTCTCCCGTCAGCACCACCCCAAGAGAGTGGAGTCCTCGGGAACTGCTGGCTGGAGCCAAGCCAACTCCAGATGTGCACAGCTGGTCCCTGGCCTGCTTGAGACCTAGGAGTCAATGGGAAACAAGCAGATGTTGGCCCAGCAGAGGAGGGCACTGGCAGAGCGTGGAGAGCTGTGGTTGCCTCCTCACTCCCCATCAGCTGTCACCCAGAGGGTCCCAGGAAGAGACAGGGGAAGAGGAGGGGAGGGGGCTTGCTTGCCCTCCCACCCCTTTCCCCAGGCAAGCTCTGCTGCCAAAGATGAGTTTGTTTACAGCCAGGACACAAGACTTCCTGCTTCCAGAGAAAAGGGCTTTTTTACAAGGGCCAAGAGGGACTGGAAAGAGAGCTGGCTGGGCGCGAGCTCCAGTGAATCAGAAACACATGGCCCAAGTTCCCCAGCACGCTGCCCATCCTGCCCTCCCCACCCTGCCCTAGGGACTAAGATCTCTCCAAACCCCAAACATTTGGAAACTGCCGAAGTCTCCTCCTCCGCCCACTTCTGCTCCTTGTGGACTGAATGGAGATGGGCTACCGTGGAAACTGACACCCCATGGGGGTTAGCTCCCAGCCGTCAAGTGGTGGGGTTGCCCCGCATCCCTTTACATCCTCTAGCCCACCCCTAGTGTCCCTGGCCTGAGCCTGCAGAGCCTCTGGCTGCCAGGGTCCCCACGGGCTTGAGGGTAGGACAGAGTTACAGAGCAGAGTCGTAGAAGGCCCTCGCCCAACTTCTCTTATCAGGGAAGCAGGGGTGGGCCAGGCGTCACCGTTTATTGAGCTGTCTCTGCTCCAGGGTGTGCGCCTTTGCGTGGGTGGGGGCGGGGGGGCACGATGATTGCAGTGGGGGCTGTGTGTACCGAGAATACAGATGGGTGGCCCGAGGAGGGACGAGACAGGCCTGACAGAATGCGCCACATTTCAGAATTAATGGAAAAAGAGCTCACATTGGTATGGTGCTATGCAGTTTGTGAAACACTTTTTTACCCAGTTTGTCACAAGACAGACATTATTCACATTTTAGAGAAAAAGATCCGGAGCTCCCATGGGCCAGCAGACTTGCCTGAGATCACACAGCAGGTTCGTAGCAGGACGGAGACTAGAACTTGGGTCTCACGGTTGCTGTCAACTGCACTGTGCCGGCTTTCTTGGCAGGAAGTGAGCCTCACCAGCCCCAGGTCCTCCCCCTTTCCCCCAAGGGTCCTTCCCTGCCTCTGGTAACGTATGTCCTTCCCTTCCTATCTCATCCACAGCCCACCGGCCACACTGCCCTCTTCGGGGCCGTAGGACCCCTCCCTCCACCCCCCCTCCCTGGCAGCACCTTGAGCAGAAGGCCGAGTTCTGAAGACCCTCCTTGACGCTCCATTTCTGGGTGCCAAGGAAGCTGGAGGAATCCCTGACTCAACTTCCCCGAAGGAGGCCTCTGTGGCGGCCACGGTCCCCCACTGGAGCTGCCGGGAGGCGGCGCTGGCTGCCTGGATGCTGACCCCAGCACGGCGGGCAGGGTGGGGGACCCTTCCTGCTCGCAGAGCGGGGCCCACTCTTCTTAGCTTTTCTACTCACTGTTAGAGAGAGACCTAGCTGAGCAGCTGGCAGGAAGCGGGACAGGTCTAGGAGACCCTTAGGGAATAAACCAGCCCCGTTTCTATCAGCCCAGCCGGCATGCAGGCCTCCACATCACCATCTAGAGTATCACGCACACATCTACCATATATACAGATATATTCTATATACGAGCTATATATAAATATATATATACACATATATATACACACGTACATATCTAGAATGTGTATCCACGGGGCCCAGAAGCCTCGGTTTGGCCCCCACCTGTGAGTGGGGCAGGGAGCTGTTCCGGTTGTGCAGAGAACAGAGTGTTCTGGCAAAGAGGAAATCCCACAGCAGCGCAGAGAACCTGGGCCTGGAGGGGTAGGGCTGGGGCGACCTGGCTTGGCGGCAAAGCCCAGCGCTTCTCAGACCAGCTCCCCACACTCCTGAATTCCACTTCCAGGCAGAAAGGAGTGGGCTCCCCCTGCTCCCTCAGAGGAACTGACTCACTGACTGCCCTAGAATGGGCAAGGGCAGAGCGAAGTTCTGGATGGGATGAGCGCACTAGTGGAGGGGCCTCCATCCAGAAACCTCCACCGCCAGCTCCACCTGCCTTGGCCACCAGGGTAGCCCCGGGGAATCCGGGCTGCTGGGCAGCAGGTTGGCGAGACCACATGCCTGGGTCTCCCCCTCAGCCCTGAGGGCTGAGGGCTTTCCCCACCCCCCTCTCCTCCTGGCCGGCAGTCGGCCCCGTCTATTCATGTGCGCCAGCCTTGCTGGGGGGCCCCCATGTGTGCCCCTTGGTCACATGTATCGTCTCCAAGGATGTTTTGCTGCTGTGGCTACTATGCCTGTGTCCCCTCCTGGCCCATCCTCATCTTCATCTGTGTAACTGCCTGTCCTCCTTTTCTAGTTTCTGATGTTTGTAACCAGACCCAGCTGTGTCATTAAACAGACCTGTTGTTGCTGTACCTGTGCACACTCGTGCAGTCTCTTCCTGCCACCTGCCCTCACCTCTGTCCCCCATCCCTGGTTCTGGGCTCAGGCCTTTTTCTTGAAAGTCCTCCCCTGACCTCCCACACCAAGGGCACCCCATCCCCTGTCCCACACCAAGGGCACCCCATCACCTGTGTCTCACCTTTGGCTCCCCCTGGGCTTCTCTCTAAATTGGGGATTAAGATTGCTGTGGGTTCCTCACCCGGTTCATCAAGAACACAGGGCTGGAAACTGGAACTGGGGTTTTGTGGGGGCTGGGGGAGGTCAGCCTTGTTAAAAGGTCAGGAGGCAAGGCTGGGCACGGTGCCTCACGCCTGTAATCCCAGCACTTTGGGAGGCCAAGGCGGGCGGATCATTTGAGGTCAGGAGATCAAGACCATCCTGGCCAACGTGATAAAACCCCATCTCTACTAAAATACGAAAATTAGCCGGGCGTGGTGGCGCGCGCCTGTAGTCCCGCTACTCAAGAGGCTGAGGCAGGAGAATCGCTTGAACCCAGGAGGAGGAGGTTGCAGTGAGTCGAGATAGTGCCTCTGCCTGTGTGACAGAACAAGACTCCGTCTCAACAACAACAACAAAAGTCAGGAGGTTTTTAAGGTTTGGTTCTGGAAATCTCCTCCCAGGAAGGGTACAATAGGGAGGAAGGAATCAGAGGCGAGATATCCACACAAAAGGGCCCTGTTTGTCCCAGTGCTTTAGTTATAGAGCCAAGGATTGAACCTTGACCTTCTTTCTTTTAGACGGAGTTTCGCTGTTGTTGCCCAGGCTGGAGTGCAATGGCGCGATCTCAGCTCACCTCAACCTCTGCCTCATGGGTTCAAGTGATTCTCTTGCCTCAGCCTCCCAAGTAGCTGGGATTACAGGCATGAACCACCATGCCCGGCTAATTTTTGTATTTTTTAGTAGAGACGGGGTTTCAGCATGTTGGCCAGTATGGTCTTGAT
Source organism: Rhinopithecus roxellana (assembly GCF_007565055.1). NCBI lineage: Eukaryota > Metazoa > Chordata > Mammalia > Primates > Cercopithecidae > Rhinopithecus > Rhinopithecus roxellana. The sequence goes on along the minus strand of NC_044567.1, from coordinate 63,498,167 downwards.
CTCCTGACTTCAGGTAATCCGCCCACCTCAGCCTCCCAAAGTGCTGGGATTACAGGCGTGAGCCACCGCGCCTGGCCTGAACCTTGACCTTCTAGACCTGAACACGGGAGGCTGTGCACACGCAGAGCTGAGGGCTCGGCCCTGCTGCTCAAGTTACATGTGGTATATCAGCCCTTGGGTGTTTGAGAAAGGAAGCCTGCTTTCATCAGCCTTAAACCCCCAACACCTTCCCTGAGCTCTCAGCTCCCAGATCCCTTCCCCAGCCCTCTATCCCTCACCTCATAGCCTGCTGGGTCAGGCCTGCCCAGCCCCCACCCAATGATGGAGGCGGCAGCAGCAGCAGCTCCCTGAGAAGGGACCAGGAGGTCACCAGCCCCGGGTGGGCTGCAGGAGAAGCAGGAAACAGCCTCTGCCCCTTGGGAGGCCTGCGGGCTGCCTGGGAAGACTCAGCTGACACGCAGGAAGAATCTTGTCTCCCAGACCATGAACTCCTTGAGTGCAGCCTCCGCCTTTGTCTCCTGGGCCTGGCACGGGAGGAACTAAGTAGAAATCCAAAGAATCAATAAATAACCACTCTTAGAAAGCAAGACAAGTACCCGGCACAGGCCAAGAGTGAGCTGTGTGAACTAAAACGGTGCAGGGCAGAGAGGACCGTGTGGGTCCAGCCTTTCCAGGGAGGCAATGCCAAAAGACAGCACGCTGGCTCTGGGCCCAGACTCCATCTCTCACTGCTATGCGACCTTGGGTAAGTCACGCAGCCTTTCTGAGCCACAGTCACCTCTAACTTCATGTTCACTCACTGCAGGAGTGGTGCATGCCTGTAATTCCAGCACTTTGGGAGGCCGAGGCAGACGGATCACTTGAGGTGGATCACTTGAGGTCAGGAGTTTGAGACCAGCCTGGCCAACATGGTGAAACGCTGTCTCTACTAAAACCCTGTCTCTACTAAAAATACAAAAATTAGCCAGGTGTGATGGCGGGCACCTGTAATCCTAGCTACTCAGGAGGCTGAGGGAGGAGAATCACTTGAACTCAGGAGGAGGAGGCTATAGTGAGCCGAGATCGCACCATTGCACTCCAGCCTGGGCGACAGAATGAGACTCCGTCTCAAAAAAAAAAATAAAAAGAAAAGAAAAGAGGCTGGGCACGGTGGCTCACACCTGTAATCCCAGCACGTTGAGAGGCTGAGGCAGGTGCATCACGAGGTCAGGAGTTCGAGACCAGCCTGGCCAACATGGTGACACCCCATCTCTACTAAAAATACAAAAATTAGCCAGGCGTGGTGGCAGGCGAGGCAAGACTCCATCTCAAAAAAAAAAAAAAAAAGAAAAGAAAAGAAATAGAAGGAACCCAGGAGAGCTTCCAAGTCCTGGGCCCAGGGACCCTGGTGGGCCCAGGAAAGCCAGAGCTGGAACCAGAGCCAGTGGGGGCCATAGAGCCATGGGCCGCAGGGACTATCGGAGGAAAAGGGGCATCTGAGGTCGGGGGTAGGGGAAACCATCCAGGAAGAAAGCCCCCCCTCCTCATTTCACATCACTTGGCTTGAGAATGGTGAAGGGGCTTCTGAACTCATCAAAACTGGAATCCTTTGGGAATGTGGCCTTTCTGGAAGGCTCTCCCTGCTCTCCACTCCCAACAGAGAGGACACTGGCAATTAGCGAATCAGCCAGACTCGGGCTGGTGATGCTACTTGGACCTGGGACAAACAAGATACCCAAGAGGCCTTGCTGGGGGAAGGCGTGGTATTCTGGGGGGGGCTATGCCTGGGTACAGGGGACTAGTGGGTAAGGAGCAACGTCTGGTCTTTGGTTTTGTTCTCTACACCCAGAGTTAGCTGTCTCTCCCAGGAGCTGAGCAAGTGGGTCAGCTCCCCGGGCGAGCTGGGGCTGTGAGCGACGTGGGCGTCAGGAACTGGGGTGCACAGCGGCTTCTTCCCTGGCAAAACGGTTTCTGGCGGCGCAGGCCCACAGCGTCCCCTGCTGGCCGCGGAGGGCTCCTCACCCGGGAGCCGCCTCCTGAGCCGCGGACCCCGTTACCTTCCTGGGGTGACCACTTCCTCCTTCGTTTTTGGGAGCTGCAGCCGGGCTGCTGGAGGAATCCCTTCCCAGTTTATTTGCAGGAGAAGGAAGTGGGGGATTCTCTGTGCAGCCTCAGGACACTCAGGAAAATGTCACCTCCATAGTTGGAACCAAGTGGAAAAAGTTAATAAATGGTCAATTTTTTTAAAGAACGCCTGTAATCTCAGCACTTTGGAAGGCCGAGGTGGGAGAACTGCCTGAGCACAGGAGGTCAAGGCTACAGTGAGGTGTGATCGTGCTGTAGTACTCTAGCCTGGGCAATAGAACAAGACCCCATCTCAAAACATAATATAAAGTAAAATGATTTTTTTCTGGGCCGGGCGCAGTGGCTCACCCCTGCAATCCCAGCACTTTGGGAGGCTAAGGCAGGCAAATCATGAGGTCAGGAGATCAAGACCATCCTGGCTAACACCGTGAAGCCCTATCTCTACTAAAACTACAAAAATTAGTCAGGCGTGGTGGCACAAGCCTGTAGTCCCAGCTAGTCGGGAGGATGAGGCAGGAGAATCGCTTGAACCCAGGAGGCAGAGGTTGCAGTGAGCTGAGATCATGACACTGCACTCCAGCCTGGGTGACAGAGCGAGACTCTGTCTCAAAAAAAAAAAAAGTAAGGCCGGGCGCGGTGGCTCAAGCCTGTAATCCCAGCACTTTGGGAGGCCGAGACGGGCGGATCACGAGGTCAGGAGTTCGAGACCATCCTGGCTAACATGGTGAAACCCCGTCTCCACTAAAAAATACAAAAAGCTAGCCGGGCAAGGTGGCTGGTGCCTGTAGTCCCAGCTACTCGGGAGGCTGAGGCAGGAGAATGGCGTAAACCCGGGAGGCGGAGCTTGCCGTGAGCTGAGATCCGGCCACTGCACTCCAGCCTGGGCGACAGAGCGAGACTCCGTCTCAAAAAAAAAAAAAAAAAAAAGTAAAATCAATTTTTCTTCATCATTGATATTTTTGTTTTAACATTGATTTTTTTTAAATATTGTATTTCAATATTATTTCTCTTGATTACCATGTCCCTTAAATTTTGGGCCCCAGGCCAGTGCCTCACTCGCCACACCCTATTCCAGGTTCTGTCTTATTGTAGTGTCTTTTTTTTTTTGAGACGGAGTCTCGCTCTATCACCAGGGCTGGAGTGCAGTGGCCGGATCTCAGCTCACTGCAAGCTCCGCCTCCCGGGTTCCCGCCATTCTCCTGCCTCAGCCTCCCGAGTAGCTGGGACTACAGGCGCCCGCCACCTCACCCGGCTAGATTTTTGTATTTTTTTAGTAGAGACAGGGTTTCACCGTGTTAGCCAGGATGGTCTCGATCTCCTGACCTCGTGATCCACCCGTCTCGGCCTCCCAAAGTGTTGGGATTACAGGCTTGAGCCACCGCGCCCGGCCTGTAGTGTCTTATTATTACTATTTTTTTTTTTTCTTTTTGAGACAGAGTCTTGCTCTGTCGCCCAGGCTGGAGTGCAGTGGCCGGATCTCAGCTCACTGCAAGCTCTGCCTCCCGGGTTCCCGCCATTCTCCTGCCTCAGCCTCCCGAGTAGCTGGGACTACAAGCACCACTACCGCGCCCAGCTAGTTTTTTGTATTTTTTGGTAGAGACGGGGTTTCACCGGGTTAGCCAGGATGGTCTCGATCTCCTGACCTCGTGATCCGCCCGTCTCGGCCTCCCAAAGTGCTGGGATTACAGGCTTGAGCCATCGCATCCAGCCTGTAGTGTCTTATTGTAGTGCGTTCAAGGGACCCCAGCTGAAGAGCACTCATTTTTAAATCTTATTTATTTATTTATTTGAGACACTGTCTGGCTCTGTTGTCCAGGCTGGAGTGCAGTGTTGCGATCACGGCTCACTGTAACCTCAAACTCCTGGACTCAAGCGATCCTCCCTCCTCAGCCTCCCAAAGTGCTGATATTCTAGACATGAGCCACCGTGCCCAGCACACACTCTTCTTGACCTCCAGAAAGTCGCCCCCACTCACCCACAGGGCAGCAGGTTTCATAGTTGCTCATTGGATGGCTTTGGTAAAAGAATTGATTTTAGCAGGGTATGAGTTTGGACTCGACCCTTAGGGCTGAAGACACTGGGGCAGGAGCTCTTGGTGGCAAGGAGCACAAAGGCCTATTTGGGCTCCCAAAATGAGGATGGGAAGGCTGGGCACGGCAGCTCACGCCTGTAATTCCAGCACTTTGGGAGGCTGAGGTGGGAGGATCACCTGAGGTCAGGAGTTTGATACCAGCCTGCCCAATATGATGAAACCGTCTCTACTAAAAATACATAAGTGTTAGCCAGGTGTGGTTGTGGGTGCCTGGAATCCCAGCTACTCAGGAGACTGAGGCAGGGGAATTGCTTGAGCCCAGGAGACAAAGGTTGCAGTGAGCCAAGATAGTGCCAGTGCACTCCAACCTGGACGACAGAGTGAGACTGTCTCAAAAAACAAAAAACAAAACAAACAAACTGAGGGTGGGGAGTGCACAGTAAAGACATGCTTGGAAATAAGGGAGTCCAGTCTCTGGGGATCAGGGAGCCACATGACCCAGCCTTGCTGGAAGGAGAGACCGGTGCAGCTGCCCAGGAGCCTGGGAGCTGAACAGCGGACTAGGGGAAGGCAGCTCCCGGCCCAACCATGTCCTGACCGTCTGATAAATATCAGGACCCCCACTGTCTCTTGTGCACCCCCACTGCAGCCTTAAGTCTCTGGGACCCCACTCATGTTGAGCGGGCTTCTCCACTTTCCCTTCCTTCCATCACGGAGTGACCAGCTCTCAATCTCCTCTGTGAAAAAACGCTGTAGAAACACTGTTGGAACCAGCCTTTCTCAGCGGCTGGGGTGAACAAAGCTCTCGTTGGAGGCCACCCTGTAAGCCTGCCTGGGACCCACCTGGGGTCTGATCAGCCCTGGCCGTATGGTCCAGAAACTGCCCCCTACTACTGCACCAGTACCAAGGTCCCATTTCATCATTTCCTGGGGAAGAACAGAGACATCATCCCCAGGGTCTCACTCTGTCACCCAGGCTGGAGTGCAGTGGCGAAATCTCGGCTCACTGTAACCTCCACTTCCTGGGCTCAAGCAATCCTCCCACCTCAGTCTCCCAAGTAGCTGGGACTATAGGCACGTGCCACCATGCCTGGCTAATTTTTGTATTTTCTGTAGAGATGGGTTTTTGCTGTGTTACCCAGGCTGGTCTTGAACTACTGGGCTCAAGCAATCCACCCTTCTCGGCCTCCCAAAGTGCTGGGATTACAGGTGTGAGCTGCGGAGCCGACAGTTTTAACTTATTCATCATAGGACCCTCTGTCCCCGCCCCACAGCAACCAGCTGCAGTCCTACCGGCCCGTCTGCCTGACTTTGTTCGTTCCTTCCACTGTTCTGGTTGCTTCAGGCCTAAGCCCAGGGTGGCCTCTGTGCCTTCCCCAGTCCGTCCTGCACAGGCCACCAGCTCTGTGGCCACCACTGCTCCTGTTCCAGGATCTCCACTGGCTCCAGGTCACCTCCCAAAGACAGTCCGAGCGCCTCAGCCATCGAGGGCCCCAAGACCTGGCACCAACACACTTCCCTGGTCTTACCTGGCTTGTTCTCCATCACAGATTTGACTTTCTCTAGCTCCCGGTCTCTGCTCACTCGCCCCCAGGGTCTCCACCGCTGACATGGCCTCCCTTCCTCACGGAGCCTCGAGCCGCTCTGTGCCCTCTTTCTCAGAACCTTCCTTGAAGCCCCTTCTGGACAAGCGCCCTCCTCTGTGGTGTCCACGCTCACGTACGCAACCTCCCTTCTCTCTCATGGAGAGGTTTGAGAGGAGAAGCAGGACCTCATTTAGTCTCTATTTTTTTTGGGAGGGGGGGGACAGTGTCTCACTCTGTTTTCCAGCCTGCAGTGCATTGGTGTGATCTCATCTCACTGCAACCTCTGCCCACAGGGTTCAAGTGATTCTTCCACCTCAGCCTCTCACGTAGCTGGAATTGCAGGCGTGTGCCACTGCACCTAGCTAGTTTTTGTAGTTTTAGTAGAAATGGGGTTTTACCATGTTGGCCAGGATGGTCTCAAACTCCTGACTTCATAGGTCAGGATCCTCCCGCTTCGCCCTCCCGAAGTGCTGGGACTACAGGCATGAGCCACCTCACCCAGCCAGTCTCTTTTTAAATAATAGTGATGGGGTCTCACTATGCTGCCCAAGCCAGCCTGGAACTCCTGGACTTAAACAATCCTCCTGCCTCTGCCTCTCAAGTAGCTGGGAATACAGACAGGAGCCACCACGCCCGGTTTAATGTGACTTACTGATGGATGGGATGTGAGGGGTGAAAGAGAGGACAGTTGAGGAGGATTCCACGGCTTCTGGCCTGTTTAACTTGGCAAACAGAGACGCCACTTTCGAGGGGAAATAGCCAGGGGAGAGGAGGCTTTGGCAGAGGTTCCGCTTTGTCCACACGAAGCGTGAGGGGTCCAGGAAGCAACTGGAGGCTCCAGTCTGAATCAGGACAGAGATGTAAGGGCTGGGATTTAAATTTGGGATTGGATGAGCTCACTGAGAAAAGAGTGTGGTAAGAGAAGAGGGGCGAGGACAGAGTCCTGGTGCCATCAACTTTGAGGCCAGAATAAAGGGATCAGGGAGAGGGGGGATCAGGAGAGGGAGGATTAGGAAGGAGGAGGATCAGGGAGATGAGGGGATAGGAAGGATCAGGCAGAGGGGGCACCAGGGAGGGGCGAATGAGAGAGAAAGGGGACTAGGGAGAAGGCAAGGAGAAGGAGGACCAGGGAGAGAGGGAAGCAGGGTGAGGGGACGCCAGGTGGAGGAAGGATGTGGGGCAGAAGCCAGGGAGATAGGGGATCAGAAGGAGGAGGTCAGTGGGAGGGAAGCCAGGGGGATAGGGGATCAGAAGGAGGAGGTCAGTGGGAGGGAAGCCAGGGGGATAGGGGATCAGAAGGAGGAGGTCAGTGGGAGGGAGGATGGGGGAGGGGGCATCATGGAGAATAGGGGCCAGGGAGCGTGAGGAAAACCAGGAGGCTGCAAGGAGAGCATTTTGGGGCAGTGGGCAGCTGTGTGGGCGCTCTACTTAGGTCCAGAGCGGTGAGGACAGATGGCAGGGTGGTGCTTGGGACTGTGACCTGGCTGGTTCAGAGACTGGAGGGGAGAGGTCTGGGTGGGAAGTATGGGTAAAGGATGATGGTCAGGGAGAGATAGGAGGCTGAGATGCAGGAGGACATGGGGTCAGGAGAGGGAGATGCCAGCCCCTCTGTGTGGCCTGACCCCTGACAGAGAGAGAGAGAGAGAAGAGAGAGATGGCAATGCAGGGGGTCGGGAGGAGGGGCTGGAGGGAAGTCCTCAAGAAAGAAAAGGAGGGTATACTGGCCTGATGTGATGGCTCACACCTGTAATTCCAGCACTTTGGGAGGCCAAGATGAGAAGGTTGAGAGGTCAGGAGTTTGAGACCAGCCTGGCCAATATGGTGAAACCTCGTCTCTACTAAAAATACCAAAATTAGCTGGGTGTGGTGGCACACGTCTGTGATCCCAGCTACTCAGGAGGCTGAGGCAGGAGAATCACTTGAACTGGAGAGGCAGAGCTTGCAGTGAGCTGAGATGGCACCACTGTACTCCAGCCTCTGTGACAGTGCAAGACTCCATCTGAAAAAAAAAAAAAGAGGGGATGTCTTCATCCATCTGAGCTTACCTAACAATGTTCCGTAAACCAGGTGCCTGGACTGCTTATAAACAATAGAAATGTATTTCACACAGTTCTGGAGGCTGGGAAGTCCAAGACCAAGGAGGCTTCTAGTCGGTGTCTGGTGAGGACCCATTGCTTGTCCACAGAGGGCACCTTCTTGCTGTCTTCACCTGGTGGAACGGCAAGGGTCTCTCAGAGAGGGGCTCTTTTATAAGGGCACTAATCCCATTCGTGAGGACACCCTAATGACCTAACTCCCTTCCAGAGATCCCGCCTCCTAACACCATCACCTGGGGGTTAATTACAACGTGAAATTTGGGGGGACACAGACTTCAGACTCTAGCTGGGGGATGGCCTTAAAGGGCCTGCCTGGGAAGGGGGAGGTGGGCTCTGCCATAGCTGGAAGACATGTAACAAGGCACGAGGGATGATGGTGGCCACCCCAGCTGGTGCTTCTCAATGCTGTGAGACAGCTCCTGACCTGAGGGGCCCGGGCTGTGGGTACCTGGGGAGGTCTGAGGAGGGAAGGGTGCACCGGTGGTCCAAGAGCAGGCAGGACTGAGTTTGGTGGACTGGCCAGGGAATGGCATGTGGTTACTGAGCTGTGCACCATGAACTGGAAGCAAGAGCAGCCCCTGCCAGGTGACTTTCTCCTTTAGAGAACAGAAAGTTCCTGCAAGGCCAGGATGTCCTGAATTACTGGGCCTCATAAGGTGGATGAGTGCATAGGTCACATGGGCGGGATGACACACTTACCGCCCAGAGCGCCATCTAGCTACTATGAGCGCATCAGTCTCCTTATCCAACCTCAGCGGCCGTTCCTCTGAGGAAAACAGGCCCAGCCCCAAACAGGGACCTGAAGGACCCATGCCCATCCCTGACTCCCCTGAGCCTTTTCTGTAGCAGGGGTAGGAGGGGTGGGGCTGGGGGAGAGACAAGTGAGTCTTTGACTTTGTCTAAATCCAAAAACAGAAAGTACAATACTGTTCATCGTCCAAAACAATAACAATAATTTTCTGTTTAAAAATTTTTCTTTTACAAAAATTAGCTGGGCATGGTAGCGTGCACCAGTAGTCTCAGCTACTCAGGAGGCTGAGGTGGGAAGATCTCCTGAGCCCAAGAGGTGGAGGCTACAGTGAGTCATGATCATGCCACTGTACTCCAGCCTGGGTGACAGAGCAAGACCCCATCTTCAAAAAAAAAAAAAAAAAAAAAAAAATTAAACACTGCTCTCCAGCCTGAGCAATTCAGAGAGACCCCCATCTTAATTTAAAAAAAAATAAAAAATAGGCCGGGCGCAGTGGCTCAAGCCTGTAATCGCAACACTTTGGGAGGCCGAGACGGGCGGATCACGAGGTCAGGAGATCAAGACCATCCTGGCTAACATGGTGAAACCCCGTCTCTACTAAAAAATACAAAAAACTAGCCGGGCGAGGTGGCGGGCGCCTGTAGTCCCAGCTACTCGGAGGCTGAGGCAGGAGAATGGCATAAACCCGGGAGGCGGAGCTTGCAGTGAGCTGAGAACCGGCCACTGCACTCCAGCCCGGGCGACACAGCGAGACTCCGTCTCAAAAATAAATAAATAAAAAATAAAAAATAAATAAAAATTAAAAAATAAAAAATTGTTTTTCCAAGACAGAGTCTTGCTCTGTGGCCTAGGCTAGAGTGTAGTGGCACAATTTAGGCTCACTGCAACCTCTGCTTGAACCACTGCTCCTGGATTCAAGCAATTCTCCTGCCTCAGCTTCCCGAGTAGCTGTGATTACAGGAACCAGCCACCAGGCCCAACTAATTTTTGTATTTTTAGTAGAGATGGGGTTTTACTATGTTGGCCAGGCTGGTCTCGAACTCCTGACCTCGTGATCTGCCTGACTTAGCCTCACGAAGTGCTGGGATTACAGGCGTGAGCCACTGTGCCTGGCCAAAAAATTCTTTAACACAGTTTTTTGCTTTTCTTTTTGTTTTAGAGACAGGGTCTCACTCTGTCACCCAGGCTGGAGTGCAGTGGTGCAATCACAGCTCACTGCAGCCTCGACCTCCAGGGCTCAGCCATCCTCCCACCTCAGCCTCCTGAGTAGCTGAGAGTACAGGCGTATGTACACCACAGTGCCTGGCCTTATACAGAGTTTTTGAAGTAGCATTCCTGGGGATTCTATATGATTACAAAGGCAATATGTATAAGATGACAGCAAGAGTGAAAAAAATAAAATAAAATAAAATAAAACAAGTTGGGCGCGGTCGCTCATGCCTGTAATCCCAGCACTTTGGGAGGTCGAGATGGGCAGATCACCTGAGGTCGGGCGTTCGAGACCAGCCTGGCCAATATGGTGAAACCCTGTCTCTACCAAAAATACAAAAATTAGCTGGGCATGGTGGCAAGTGGCTATAGTCCCAGCTACTTGGGAGGCTGAGGCAGGAGAATCGCTTGAACCCGGGAGGCGGAGGTTGAAGTAAGCCAAGATCACGCCACTGCACTCCAGTCTGGGTAACAGAGCAAGACTCCATCTCAAACAACAACAACAACAAAACAAAGGCAGCCAGGTGCGGTGGCTCACGCCTGTAATCCCAGCACTTCAGGAGGGCGAGGTGGGCAGATCACAAGGTCAGGAGTTCGAGACCAGCCTGGCCAACATGGTGAAACCCCATCTCTACTAAAAATACAAAAATTAGCTGGGCATGGTGGCAGGCGCCTGTAATTCCAGTTACTCAGGAAGCTGAGGCAGGAGAATTGCTTAAAAACCCGGGGGCGAAGGTTGCAATGAGCCGAGATCACACCACTGTACTCCAGCCTGGGTGACAGAGCAAGACTTTGTCTCAGAAAAAAAAAAACAACTTACAGGAAATTTGAGAGGGAAAGGAAAGCACAAAGGGAGGTGTCCAGGAAGCGGTTGGAGACTGGTCTGAAGCAGGACAGAAGTCAGGGCTGTGACAATAAAAGTCCCCTATGATCCCTCCACCTGAGAGTCACTGTCAGTGTTTTCCTGTAAATACTGGCAGTGGTTTTCCTGTGCACGTGCACATTTTACGCGGCACACACACTACATTTTATGTTACGCCAGGATCTTAGCATGCATATTGGTTTTAGTGAAGAAGCCTCCAGCAGTTTCGCAAGTGAGTGGGTTTCGGTTCAGGTCACACGGGGATGATAGTAGCAGCTGACTCAGTGGCAGCGCATGTGGGTCTGACAAGTTCCCCAGGCTTTCTGGCTGGTCCCCAGTTTAGTGTGAAATGAGCCAGGAAAGAAAGCTATCATCTCTCCCGGCGACTGCAAAGCCTCCTCCCAGTTGTCGGCCTCCACTCTGCCCTCCCACGTTGTGGTCTCCACTCAGGGCCCAGGAAATGCTTTCATCATATGAATCAGATCGCGTGGACTCCTCCCTGTCCCATCAAAACCCTGCCCTAGCTTACTGAAGTCACAGCCAAACAGAAAGCAGAGTCCCGGCCTGGCTCACTAGCCCGCCTGATTTGGCCCCGGCCAACTTTCCAGGCTGATTTCTCCTCCTGGTTCCCCTTCTCGCCTTCTCTCTCTCTCTCTCTCTCTCTCTTTTTTTTTTTTTTTTTTTTTTTTTTTGTGAGACAGAGTCTCACTCTGTAGCCCAGGCTGGAGTGCAGTGGCATGATCTCAGCTCACTGAAACCTCTGCCTCCCAGGTTCAAGTGATTCTCCTGTCTCAGCCTTCTGAGTAGCTGGGACTACAGGGCGAGCCACCACACCTGGCTAATTTTTGTATTTATAGTAGAAATGGGGTTTCACCATGTTGGTCAGGCTAGTCTTGAACTCCTAACCTTCGGTGATCCACCCACCTCAGCCTCCCAAAGTGCTGGGATTACAGGTGTGAGCCACTGTGCCCGGCCTAATGCAGTCTCTCTCTCTCTCTCTTTTTTTTTGGGGGGTGGGGACAGAGTCTTGCTCTGTCACCCAGGCTGGAGTGCAGTGGTGCGATCTCGGCTCACTGCAACTGTCTACCTCCCAGGCTCAAGTAATTCTCCTGCCTCAGCTGCCCGAGTAGCTGGGATTACAGGCGCCTGCCATCATGCCCAGCTAATTTTTGTATTTTTAGTAGAGACAGGGTTTCACTGTGTTGGCCAGGCTGATCTGGAACTCCTGACCTCAAGTGATCCACCTACCTTGGCCTCCCAAAGTGCTGGGATTACAGGTGTGAGCCACCACGCCTGGCAACAGTAGCTCTTAAAATCAAAATTAGTCGGATACAGTGGCTCACACGCATAGCCCCAGCTACTTGGGAGGCCGAAGTGGGAGGATCCCTTGAGCCCAGGAATTTGAGATCAGCCTGGACAACATAGCAAGACTCTCTCTCAAAAAACAAAACAAACAACAACAACAAAATATGCCCCCCCCCCCACCGGCCAAATCCATGATGAAGCAAATGTCAAAATTTTAAATACAGTGAGGATCCCTTTTCCCAGTCCCTCTATCCTCACTGTCTGGCCCTCCTGCCCACAACCCACACTTGGGAAATATGGCTGAATGAATTAGAAGAGCAGGGGAAGAAACTGAACACAAGTCAGGCAGAGGCAAAGAGCAAGAAGCAAGTGGGGTGGCTCACGGGGACCGCTCGATGAGACCTCCCACCTGGGGATCAGGGCTCCTGAGGAGCCCCTTTCCCCTGCCTGGCTAGCGGGTCCTGGAAGAAGTGAAGGAAGAGACTGGCTGGGGGCCCCATGACGGGGCAGGGACTTGGGGGTTCTGCCTCCAGGAGAGCCGGGAGTGCAGGCCAGAAAAGCCCATTATGACTGTAATCCCAGCCTTTGGGAGGCTGAGGCAGGTGGATCACCTGAGGTCAGGTGTTTGAGGTGTTTGAGACCAGCCTGGCCAACATGGCAAAACCTCGTCTCTAATAAAAATACAAAAATTAGCTGTGCGTGGTGATCTCATATTGAGACCCTCAGCTTAGTCACATCTGCAATGACCCTTTTCCAAAAAGGTCACATGCACAGGTTCCTGGGACTCATATCTCTGGGGGCCACCATTTAGCCCACTACCCTTGTGGACTGGGAAGAAGGAGCCAGGGAAGAGGCAGGGATCTGCCACCCAGAGTCCCTTCCTCCTCCTCCTCTTGAGCCCTTTGGGAGCGGGGCCCTTCTGATCTGGGTGCCAGAGCAGACAGGTAGGGCCTGCCCGAGGAAGCATCCATCCCCAAGGACGAAGAACATAGTAAGCAAACATGTGAACAGTGGATTGAGTTCAGACGAGCAAGGACAGAGTCCCCGAGGTAGGGAGGGGCTCTTCTGGATGGGCCTCATCTGTTCTCCTCCATCACCCTCTGAGACGCACCTCATGACCCCATCTTACAGCCAAACAGCTGGGCTCATCAACAAGCCATCCATGGCCATGGAGCAAGGCAGGAGCCACAGGCTGACCCCAAAGTCCCAGCCTCTCCCACAGTCCCCACCATTACAGAGAAGCAGAGAGGAGACAGCAGGGCAGGAAGCCATTGCTCTGGCCCGGGCTCCCCGTGGCCTCCCTGGTGGTCTCCAAGGTCACCCCCTACAGTCCAGGCTCCATCCAGCAAAGCTTTCTTCAGGAAAATCGACCTCCTCAGCCCCTCCTCAAACCTTCCAAAGGCCCCACACCAGCAGCCGCTGACAGTGAAGGATGATGAGGGTGGTGAGGGCAGCTGGGATCTGAGGCTGGAAGAGCACAGGGGTGTGATTGAGGGGGACCAGTGATGAGACACTTCTGTTCCCAGTTTCTTACCCTGGAGTGACATCTGGGCCAAGGGAGAAAGGGAGGGCCCAGACGTCAGTGGCAGCTTGGGAGGTGAGATGGGACCCAGCCTCTGCCTCCCCTACCCTCTGAGGGCCTTGGGAGAGAAGAGCTCCTTGGAAGAGTCTCTTCTATTTCTCCTTGGTGACGGTGGAGCCAGCAAAGCAGTGTCTAAGGCTGCTTGGTTTTAGACTCATCCCGAGAGACCCAGACGGGCTCCAATCTCCTTGGACTTGCTATGCAACCGCAAGCCAGCCTCTTACCATCTCTGTGAAAGCTTGGTTACCTGCTGGCTTTGGGTTACCTGCTGTTCCTTCTGCTGAACCCAGTGCTCCCACGCACGACTCCCTGGGAGTTAGGATGAGGGATCCCAGGGAGCAGAAAGCCCAGGGGGCCAGCATCTCCCACCCAGGCTGTTGCCCAGGCTGGTCTCCAACTCCTGGGTTCAAGTAATCCTCCTGCCTCAGCTTTCCAAGTAGCTGGGATGACAATGTCATTTATTTTAAAATACAAATTTAAATTATTAGCATGAATTTTACTGTTCATCTTTATATTGCGCAATGCCAGTTTTTACACACAAATAGAAGAGCATTGAATTCTTAATGCAGAATCAGCAGAATTACACAATTGGTATTTCATAGCTCGTACATGCGTCTGTGGTGTGTGTTGTTCTTACCACAGCAGTGGAAACACTGCACAAAACTAACTCACCTGTTTTTATCTCACTTTTGTTTTTGTTTTTGAGACGGAGTCTCTCTATTGCCTAGGCTGGAGTGCGGTGGCACAATCTCGGCTCACTGCGACCTCCACCTCCCGGGTTCAAGCGATTCTCCTGCCTCAGCCTCCAGAGTAGCTGGGACTACAGGCGTACACCACCACAGCCGGCTAGTTTTTGTATTTTTAGTGGAGACAGGGTATTGCCATGTTGGCCAGGCTAGTCTCAAACTCCTGACCTCAGGTGATCTGCCCACCTTGGCCTCCCAAAGTGCTGAGATTGCAGGCGTGAGCCACCGCATCCCACCTTTATTTCACTTCTTGATTCTTCCAACACTCCAGGGAAGCCAGTGGCTTCCTTAACTCCCTTACCTTGCATGCACGTTGAATTTTGCTAGACTCCCACCCAACCTAGGTCTGCCAGACCACTGTGCCGTGAGCATGGAGAACACTGTATGAAAGTCCAGTGGATGTCGGCTGTGGAGAGGGTGCATGCCCCACTGTCCAGCTGGACTTCACTATAAGACATAAGTTCAAAGAAAAAATGATTACGAATTCCAATATGGCGATAGCAGAGCATTAAACCAAGCACAGAGGCTTCTGAGCCCGGAGTCCTGTGCTACTGCCCAGCTGACACTCCCGTATAGCATCCCTGTCTCTGGACAGCTGCCAGTAGGGAAAGAAAACCTCAATCCAACAGGCCAGAGAGACATTGAATCCTGTCACTGCGGGAGTGAGCTTGGAAGTGGATCGTCTCCCAGTCAAGTCTCCAGATGACTGTAGGCTCAGCCGACACCTCGTTGACAGACAGCCTATGAGAGACCCTGAGCCCAAGGACCCAGCTAAGCCACGCCCAGTTTCCTGGACCCACAGGAACTGTGTGATAATAAACCTGTGCTGTTTGAAGCAGCTAAGTTTTGGGATACATTGTTTTGCAGCCAGAAATACCTAATACCTCTGGCATTCTTCTGTAAAGCAAGCATTCCTTCCTCAACCCGGACTATTCCGCTGCTTCGAAATACAGTTTCTACTGGAAAGGCAGGATAGATGCTAAATTCTTTTGCCTCTCTGGGCCTGATAATTTTCTTTCTTTTTTTTTTTTTTTAAGAGGTAGGATCTTGCTGTCTGGCGTGGGCTAGAATGCAGTGTCACAATCATGGCTCGTTGCAGCCTCAAGCTCCTGGGCTCAAGTGATCCTCCTGCCTCAGCCTCCTGAGTAGCTAAGACAACGGATGCACGTCACCATCTTCGACTAATTTCTCTTTCTTTCTTTCTTTCTCTCTCTCTCTCTCTCTCTCTCTCCTTCCTTCCTTCCTTCCTTCCTTCCTTCCTTCCTTCCTTCCTTCCTTCCTTCCTTCCTTCCTTCAGAAACTGAGTCTTGCTCTGCTGCCCAGGCTGGTCTCAAACTCCTGAGTACAAGTGATCCTCCCACCTCAGCATCCCTAAGTGCTGGAATTACCTGCCACTGTGTCTGGCCAAGACTTTGGTTGAATAAATGCTTTGGTGGGGTCCCAAGAGTTTCTCTGGATTTCTCCAGTTTGAGTGTCTCAGGAACAAATGAATTTTATTTTTATTTTATTTTACTATTTATTATTATTATTTTTTTGAGATAGAGTCTCACTCTGTCGCCCAGGCTGGAGTGCAGTGGGGCAATCTTGGCTCACTGCAAGCTCCGCCTTCCAGGTTCACGCCATTCTCCTGCCTCAGCATCCTGAGTAGCTGAGACTACAGGTGCCCGCCACCACGCCCGGCTAATTTTTTTGTATTTTTAGTAGAGACGGGATTTCACCGTGTTAGCCAGGATGGTCTTAATCTCCTGACCTTGTGACTCGCCTGCCTCGGAATCCCAAAGTGCTGGGATTACAGGCATGAGCCACCGCGCCCAGTCAGTCATTTTTCTTTTTGATGTTCAAATTGTTACAACTTGGTCAGTGGGAGTCCCTTCCAGCTGGCTCCTGTGTCTTTTTGACATGGCCCCATTAATCTTTTAAAGCTTCCTTCTTTCTACTGCAAACAGTATATGCCAGGCTCCCCATGCACTTGCCTGGCCCTGGCCCTGACCCTGGAGCCAGCCACTTCCCCAGGGAGCCAATTCCCCAGGGTTCCTTGAGTGGCACCTGCCATTCAGACATGGAGATCTGGTTCCTAGGGATCATCACAGATTTAATTTACATCTCCCTAATTACTAATGAGGTTGGATATCTTCTATATTCATTGACCATTTTTACTTATTCTTCTGTGAATGGTCTGTTCTTATCCTTTCTACCAAATTTCTTTCTTTTTTTTTTTTTTATTATTATACTTTAAGTTCTAGGGTACATGTGCATAACGTGCAGGTTTGTTACATATGTATACTTGTGCCATGTTGGTGTGCTGCACCCATCAACTCGTCAGCACCCATCAATTCGTCATTTATATCAGATATAGCTCCCAATGCAATCCCTCCCCCCTCCCCACTCCTTTTTTTTTTTTTTTTTTTTTTGAGACGGAGTCTCGCTCTGTCGCCCAGGCTGGAGTGCAGTGGCCGGATCTCAGCTCACTGCAAGCTCCGCCTCCCGGGTTTACGCCATTCTCCTGCCTCAGCCTCCCGAGTAGCTGGGACTACAGGCGCCCGCCACCTCGCCCGGCTAGTTTTTTGTATTTTTTTAGTAGAGACGGGGTTTCACCATGTTAGCCAGGATGGTCTCGATCTCCTGACCTCGTGATCCGCCCGCCTTGGCCTCCCAAAGTGCTGGGATTACAGGCTTGAGCCAGCGCGCCTGGCCTCTACCAAATTTCTATTAGATTTTATTTATTTATTTATTTTTTGAGATAGTGTTTCACTCTTGTTGCCCAGGCTGAAATGCAATGGTGTGATCTCGGCTCACTGCAACCTCCGCCTCCTGGGTTCAAGCGATTCTTCTGCCTCAGCCTCCCGAGTAGCTGGGATTATAGGCACCCACCACCACACTTGGCTAATTTTTTTTGTATTTTTAGTAGAGATAGGATTTCACCATGTTGGCCAGGCTGGTCTTGAACTCTGGACCTCAGGTGATCCACTTGCCTCAGACTCCCAAAGTGCTGGGATTATAGGCGTGAACCACCACACCAGGCCTTATTTTGTAATTTTAATTTTATTTTATTTTTTGAGACAGGGTCTTGCTTAGTAGCCCAGGCTGGAATGCAGTAGCTCGATCTCAGCTCAATGCCACCTCCCGCTTCCTAATCCTCCCTCCCCGCATCCTCCCTCTCCCTGCTCCCTTTATTCCGGCCTCAAAGCTGATGGCTCCAGGGCTCTGTCCTCTCCCCTCTTCTCTTCCCACACTCTCTTCTCAGTGAGCTCATCCAATCCCAAATTTAAATCCCAGCCCTTACATCTCTGTCCTGATTCAGACTATAGCCTCCATTTGCTTCCCGGACTCCTCAAACTTCGTGTGGACAAAGTGGAACCTCTGCCAAAGCTTCCTCTCCCCTGGCTATTTCCCCTCAAAAGTGGTGACTCTGTTTGCCAATTTAAACAAGTCAGCAGCCCTGAAGTCCTCCTCAACTATCCTCTCTTTCACCCCTCACATCCCATCCATCAGTAAATCATGTTAAGCAAGGCACGGTGGCTCGCCCTTGTATTCCTAGCTACTTGAGAGATGGAGGCAGGAGGATTGTTTAAGCCCAGGAGTTTGAGGCCAGCCTGGGCAACAGAGCGAGACCCCATCACTATTTTTTTTAAAGAGACTAGGGCCGGGTGCGATGGCTCACGCCTGTAATCCCAGCACTTTGGGAGGCCGAGGCAAGTGGATCACGAGGTCAGGAGATCGAGACCATCCTGGCTAACATGGTGAAATCCCATCTCTACTAAAAATACAAAAAATTAGCTGGGTGTGGTGGCGGGCGCCTGTAGCCCAGCTACTCGGGAGGCCGAGGCAGGAGAATGGTGTGAACCCGGGAGGCAGACCTTGCAGTGAGCCAAGATTGCACCAATGCATGCCAGCCTGGGAGACAAAGCCAGACTCCGTCTCAAAAAAAAAAAAAAAAAAAAAATAGAGACTAAATGAGGTCCTGCTTCTCTTCTCAAACCTCTCCATGAGAGAGGAGGGAGGTTGCGTACATGAGCGTGGACACCACAGAGGAGGGCGCTTGTCCAGAAGGGGCTTCAAGGAAGGTTCTGAGAAAGAGGGCACAGAGCGGCTCGAGGCTCCGTGAGGAAGGGAGGCCATGTCAGCGGTGGAGACCCTGGGGGCGAGTGAGCAGAGACCGGGAGCTAGAGAAAGTCAAATCTGTGATGGAGAACAAGCCAGGTAAGACCAGGGAAGTGTGTTGGCGCCAGGTCGTGGGGGCCCTCGATGGCTGAGGCGCTCGGACTGTCTTTGGGAGGTGACCTGGAGCCAGTAGAGATCCTGGAACAGGAGCAGTGGTGGCCACAGAGCTGGCGGCCTGTGCAGGATGGACTGGGGAAGGCACAGAGGCCACCCCGGGCTTACACCTGAAGCAACCAGAGCAACTGAAGAAACGGAAGGAGTCGGGCGGACGGGCCGGTAGGACTGCAGCTGGTTGCTGTGAGGCGGAGGCAGAGGGTCCTATGATGAATAAGTTAAAACTGTCGGCGCCGCGGCTCACACCTGTAATCCCAGCACTTTGGGAGGCCGAGAAGGGTGGATCACTTGAGCCTAATAGTTCAAGACCAGCCTGGGTAACATAGTAAGACCCCATCTCTACAAAAATATGAGAAGTAGACGGCTTTTTTTTTTTTTTTTTTTTGGTAGAGATGGCGTCTGCCCACATTGCCCAGCCTGATCTCGAACTCCTGGCCTCAAGTGATCCTCCCGCCTCAGCCTCCCAAAGTACTGGGATTATAGGCGTGGGCCACCTCGCCCAGCTGTTTGGCTTTTAACGTTGTCTACGGTGCTTTTTGTGGCACGGAAGTTGGTGGCATTTATGTTAATCTGTCGATCTTCTGGTTTATGGCTTCCGGGTGGCATGTTTGTAGGACAGCCTCAGTATTCCAAAGTTAAGTAACCTTCTTAACCTCACGAGCTAATTATTGATGAGTTGGGTGTACCTGAGCATTTGTGTGCCCCCGAGGCCAGCACCCTTCTCCCGGGCCTCGCTCCCTCCCAGGGTGACTGAGACCTCCAAGGTTGGGGAGGGAAGATACAGCAGTGATGGGCGCCTGAAAGAGGAGCACAGCTGGGCTGAGCAGGTGACAGGGGCTCTGAAATAGCTTTCAAAGTCCATTCCCAAGGGCTGGTGGGAATGACCGAGCCCTGGCTGAGACTAGGATGACCCAGTGGAGGGCTGATGGTGGGGTGAGAATACTGGTGAGGAGCAATCTGCTGGCAGGCAAGTGGAGATGGATTTCAAGGGCACCATGAGGGAAGGAATAGCACCAGGAGGAAACAGCTGAAAAGTATCTCTGGGCCTAAGGACTCTGACCACATCCGCCTCCTCCCCAGCACCTGGGAATGACAGGCACCCTGGCTTCTCCCCTGGTGGCGGGCAGCTCCCAGGGTGCCTAAGGGTCTGGTGGCCCATGGACCCCTGGAGAGATAAGGTCACTCACTGGTCCCCTCCCGGGCATGATGTCGTAAAGGCAAGCAGGGTAGCAAGGAGAGGCGTTACAGAGGCTTTGGCCTCTTGCTAACCACTGATGAGTCCTGTTAAGAGTGAGCCTGTGCCCCTGTGCCCTTAACCTTCAGGCTGGACTGCCAGGATATCTGGTGAGAAAGCAGGTGGGGGGAGCACTAAGACTGCAGCTTCCCCAGGTTCCCCAGACCAGGTGGGTTTCTTGGCGCGGTACCTCTTCTGGCCACCAGATGGAGACGCCGCACCATCAATCTCTGTGGCCCTGCCGGCAAGATCCTGTGGTTCCTTTCTCTGGGGCTCCCACCTGGTCCCACTCCCGCCGCCCACTCTGCCTGCTGGAGGCCCAGGAGTAAGGGGAGGTAAAGCCATATATGCATATGGAGAGGAAGTCTGGGGGCTTGTGTCAGCCAAATTCCGAAGAGAGGAGATGCCCTTCTCATCATTCCCCCTACTCTGCTCCCCCAGCCACTCCTCTGGCCCCTCTCCCCTGGTCTCCCCACTTTTGCCCAAACCCATCTGTTCTAAGCACAGCCAGAATGGGCCTTCGGAAAGATGGGAATGGTCTGCTGGGATGGCTGAAAGAGTCTGGGTGTGGGGCCCAGCACTCAGCCCTGCTCTCTCTCACCACCTGTGCCGTCTTGGGCACAGTCCTACACTTCTCTGAACCTTGACAAGGAAGTCAGCATCCAACATCCTTTCATTCAAAATATTCACTGTTCTTTTTTTTTTTTTTTTTTTTTGAGACGGGGTCTTGCTCTGTCGCCCAGGCTGGAGTGCAGTGGCCGGTTCTCAGCTCACTGCAAGCTCCGCCTCCCGGGTTTACGCCATTCTCCTGCCTCAGCCTCCGGAGTAGCTGGGACTACAGGCGCCCGCCATCTCGCCCGGCTAGTTTTTTTTTTTTTTTTTTGTATTTTTAGTAGAGACGGGGTTTCACCGGGTTAGCCAGGATGGTCTCGATCTCCTGACCTCATGATCCGCCCGTCTCGGCCTCCCAAAGTGCTGGGATTACAGGCTTGAGCCACCGCGCCCGGCCTTTTTTTTTTTTTTTTTTTTTTTTTTTTTTTTTTGAGATGGTGTCTCGCTCTGTCACCCAGGCTGGAGTGCAGAGGCGTGATCTTGGCTCACTGCAGCCTCACCTCCCAGGTTCAAGCGATTCTCCTGCGTCAGCCTCCCGAGTAGTTGGGATTACAGGCACACACAATCATGCCTGGCTAACTTTTGTATTTTTAGTAGAGATGGGGGTTCCACCATATTGGCCAGGCGAGCCTCGAATTCCTGACTTCAAGTGATCCACTGGCTTGGCCTCCCAAAGTGCTGGGATTACAGGTGTAAGCCACCGCACCCAGCCCACTCACATTCTAAAAATGAAAAAAACTAACCATAGACCCCCAATATTTTATTCCCATGGACCAATACCAGGGCGTCTTTCATAGGTGTGTTGTCGGAGCTTTTCTGAGTTCGCCAACTCATGGCTTCAAAACCCTCTGCCCTTTTCTTTCGAGGATCACAAGGTGAGTCTTGAGGGAGTCTCAGGGTGTGTACTTCCCAGGGTGGGTCCCTCTCTGGGCCACATTCTCCTACCTTCCTCTAAGGCAGTACTCACTGAGGACCAAAGCTTCTCAATG
The DNA here is from genome assembly GCF_007565055.1 of Rhinopithecus roxellana. Classification (NCBI taxonomy): domain Eukaryota; kingdom Metazoa; phylum Chordata; class Mammalia; order Primates; family Cercopithecidae; genus Rhinopithecus; species Rhinopithecus roxellana. The sequence continues at coordinate 63,476,824 of NC_044567.1, read as the reverse complement.
TCAACCTCTGAGTTGCTGCTCTTAATTCCACAGCAGGCTCAGTGTCCTCATCTGTAAAGCCTGACCTGTCTATCTGCAGAATTGTTGTCAAGATTTAAAAAATAAAATAGGCTGGGCATAGTAGCTCATGCCTATAAACCCAGTACTGTGGGAGGCCGAGGCCGAGGCAAGAAGATTGCTTGAGTCCAGGAGTTCAAGACTAGCCTGGGCAACACAGTGAGACCTCCATCTCTACAAATAATAAAGCAAAATTAGCTGGGTGTGGTGGCCTGTAGTCCCAACTACTCAGGAGGTTGAGGTGGGAGGATCACTTGAGCCCAGGAGGTCAAGGCTACAGTGATTCCCATTGTACCACTGCACTCCAGCCTGAGTGACAGAGCAAATAACTGCCTCAAAAAATAATAGTAGACCGGGCGCAGTGGCTCACACCTGTAATCCCAGCGCTTTGGGAGGCCGAGGTGGATCACCTGAGGTTGGGGGTTCGAGACCAGCCTGACCAACATGGAGAAACCCCATCTCTACTAAAAAAATACAAAATTAGCTGGGCATGGTGGCGCATGCCTGTAATCCCAACTACTCGGGAGGCTGAGGCAGGAGAATCGCTTGAACCCAAGAGGCGGAAGTTGTGGTGAGCTGAGATCGCGCCATTGCACTCCAGCCTGGGCAACAAGAGAGAAACTCCGTTTCAAAAAAAAAAAATTAGCTGAGTGTGGTGGCGCATGCCTGTAATCCCAGCTGCTCGGGAAACTGAGGCACAAGAATTACTTGAACCCAGCAATCAGAGGTTGCAGTGAGTGGAGATCGTGCCACTGCACTCCAGCCTGGTGACAGATCGAGACTCCGTTTTAAAAATAAATAAATAAATAATAATAATAAATGAAATAGTGTCTGTGAAAGCATGTTTCAAAGGAGGCTACACAAGCAGAAAATATGAGGGTGCAATTTCCTAGTTGAAAATGCCTCATGGCTCCTCCTTGCTCATAGAATAAAGGAAAACTCTTATCTGGACACACAGCAGCCTCCACCCTGAGGCCCCCCTGCCTCCCAGGCTTCTCTTCTCCTCCTCCTCACACAGCCTGCGATGTAGCCAAGCCGTAGCACCAGAAGCTTCCCCACCACAGCCAGTTTCCTGGCTGTGTCTTTGTTCTTGTTCTTCCCACCAGAAATCCCTTTGCTCATCCCAATCTGTGAAGATCTTCCCTACACCTGTAGGTCTATAAAAATAAAAAAGCTTAGACAGTGTTTTTCTTTTTTTTTTTTTTGAGACGGAGTCTTGCTCTGTCGCCCAGGCTGGAGTGCAGTGGTGCGATCTCGGCTCACTGTAAGCTCGGCCTCCCGGGTTCACGCCATTCTCCTGCCTCAGCCTCCCAAGTAGCTGGAACTACAGGTGCCCGCCACCATGCCCGGCTAATTTTTTTTGTATTTTAGTAGAGACGGGGTTTCACTGTGTTAGCCAGGATGGTCTCGATCTCCTGACCTCGTGATCCGCCCGTCTCAGCCTCCCAAAGTGCTGGGATTACAGGCGTGAGCCACCGCGGCCGACTGACAGTGTTTTTCACTTCTTCTTTCTTTTTTCTTTTTCTTTTCTTTTTTTCTTTTTTTTTTATTTGAGACAGAGTTTCCCTCTTGTTGCCCAGCCTGGAGTGCAGTGGCGCGATCTCAGCTCACTGCAACCTCTGCCTCCCGGGTTCAAGCGATTCTCCTGCCTCAGCCTCCCAAGTAACTGGGATTACAGGCATGTGCACCATGCCTGGCTAATTTTGTATTTTTAGTAGAGATGGGGTTTCTCCGTGTTGGTCAGGCTGGTCTCAAACTCCCAACCTCAAGTGATCTGCCTTGCCTTGGTCTCTCAAAGTCCTGGGATTACAGGCACGAGCCACTGAGCCCGGCCGACGGTGTTTTTCTTTAAGTTATAAAAGTAAAATATGCAAAGTGTAATCCCACCACTTTGGGAGGCCAAAGCAGGATCACTTGAATACAGGAGTTTGAGGCCAGCCTGAGCAACGTAGTGAAACTCCCCCACCATCACCCGCCCCCCATCTCTACAAAAAAAAAAATAATAATAATAATAATTAGCCAGGAAGGATGGCGTGCTCCTATAGTCCCAGCTACTCAGGAGGCTGAAGTGGGAGGATCACTTGAGCCCCAGAGGTCGAGGCTGCAGTAAGCCGTGAGTATACTGTACTCCAGCCTGGGTGACACCAAAACCCCATCTCAAAACAAAAAAAACAAAGAGTTTAGATGGTGTTTCTCTTTAAGTTATATAAGTAATATATGCACATGATACAAAATGAAAAGCAAGTGCCTCTCTCCTCCTAACCCCTGCAGGGTTACTCCACAAATATCCTTCCAGAAAGTTTTTGTGGATCTACCAACATATATATATCTGTTCTATTTAAATTTAGGTAAATGGGATTACACTAAACATGTAGCTTGCTTTTTTTAACTTACTATAAGTTGGAGATAATTCCTTTATCAGTACATGGATAGCGGCCTCATTGCTTTTAACAGCTGTGTGACATGATCACAAATATACCCCTGGTCTATTTAACACTCTTCCCTCTCTGGCCTCACAGGTGTGTGTTCCTGCAGCCAAGGCTGTGATCAGCATCCCTGCACCTATGTGGCCGGGCAGCAATGCCATGTTTGCATGGGACAAATCCCTGACACTAGCTTAAACACCACCATGAATACCTCCCCTCCTGGGGACTCCTACACAGCTTCCAGTAGAGCTCCAGGAGAGAGGACCCAGCTCACGTGTTTGTTAGTCTAAAGTCAGATCGTGACTGAGTTTAAACCCCAGCTGCTCCCCTCACATCACCCTCTGCCTCAGTTTTCTCATCCCTAAAATGGGGATGATCATAATGGTACCCACTTCATAGACCTATACCACAGATTATATAGACTAAAGCACTCTGGAATGGCTAGCTGCTCTCACCCCTCCTGTTACAGTATTGAGTTCCAACATCTCCCTATAGAATGCTGGCGCTTTGTGGGCAGACCCTGATTTTGTTCCTGTCTGCACATAACCCTGGAATATGCTGGTTGCACAATAAATGGTCCCTTACATTTGTTTTGTTGTTGTTGTTGTTGTTGTTTTGTTTGTTTGTTTTTTTGAGATGGAGTCTCGCTCTGTCGCCCAGGCTGGAGTGCAGTGGCCGGATCTCAGCTCACTGCAAGCTCCACCTCCCGGGTTGTTCCATTCTCCTGCCTCAGCCTCCCGAGTAGCTGGGACTACAGGCGCCCGCCACCTCGCCTGGCTAGTTTTTTGTATTTTTTTTTTTTTAGTAGAGACGGGGTTTCACCGTGTTAGCCAGGATGGTCTCCATCTCCTGACCTCGTGATCCGCCCGTCTCGGCCTCCCAAAGTGCTGGGATTACAGGCTTGAGCCACCGCCCCCGGCCGGTCCCTTACATTTGTTATTAGGAGCAGCCCCCAGCTTTGGCCCACTCCCCCTTCTTCCAGCCTGTGCCCTCCTTGTGGCCCCAAAACTGGGGAGGAGAGATGCATCTCTCAGGATAATCCCCAGCAGCCAGGTGCTCCCCACCTCCACCCGGGTTAGCAGTAAACACCAGAGTCCTTGGGTTGGCGGGCAGGGTGGCTCAGGAGCTCTCTAAAGTCCAGAGGTTTTGCCTTGGCCCTGACACCCCCACCCCCACCCCTCCAAGGCTGAGTCTCTTCAAACTCTGCTCCTTCTGGCCTGGCCTCCTGGAGTGGGACAGGCGAGATGATAAGCATTGCGGCTGAGAATAGGGCATCCAGACCTTGGATCCTAGCTGCCCTGGCCAAGGTTTTGTTTGTCTAGTCCCAAGAGTCAGGCCCTTGGAGTCCAGGGAAGAGAGAAGGAACCACCTGGGCAGATAGACCCAAGTCAAGGGGCCAGGTGTCGCCAGCGTCCCCAATCTCCAGTCTGGCTCTGGCCCACATGGCAGCTGGAAGGGCCAGAGCTGGGTGGGTTCTGTCAATGCTTCTACAGGGTGTTTGCGGGGGTGGGGGCGGCAGGAGTCAAAAATGTTGGCCTTAGCTACAGGGCAAATGCAGATAGGACCTCCACGGAGAGGCAGTTCCCAACCCAAGGGCACAGCAGAGCTAGGGGAGAGGCCTCGGGGTCCAGGAAGGGGAGGTGTTCAGGCCCAGCTTCCCGGATAGAGTGTGACTAGAGACTTAAAGGGTCAAGGGAAGAGGCCCACCTGGCCTGAGGATGAGGGCGCTGGAGGAAGGGGATGGGAGATTGGGTGCTTTTTCTTGAGGGGAAGAGACGACTTGAAGACAGCAATCCAGACCTAGATGATGTGTTTGGTCTGGGGTGGAGTGAGGATGCCAAGAGGGAAAGGACGGCGCCCTGAAGAGACCAGCTCGGGCAAAAACAGGGCTCTGCCCAGGCGGGGACTGGAAGGCAGCGGCGGGAACCCGGGAAGCAGACAGAGCAAAGGCTGCGTCCGGCAGCCCGGCCCCGCCCCCCGGAGCCCGGCCCCGCCCCCCGGAGCCCGGCCCCGCCCCCCGGAGCCCGGCCCCGCCCCCCGGAGCCCGGCCCCGCCCCCCGGAGCCCGGCCCCGCCCCCCGGAGCCCGGCCCCGCCCCCCGGAGCCCGGCCCCGCCCCCCGGAGCCCGGCCCCGCCCCCCGACCGCCCGCGCGCAGGTAGGGAAGAGGCGGAGCGCCGCCGCCCCGCCCCCGAGGAGCCACCGCCCAGCCGCTCGCAGGCGCCGCACGGAGCTGTGTCCCGGGGACTTGGGGCCGCAGGGAGGTGAGCGCGGGGCGACAAGCGGGGCAGGGCTCACGGCAGCCCAGCCACAGGCGCTGGAAGGGTCCCGAGGTTGTGCCCGAGACTGCCCTGGAGCGGTGGTGCGCGGCCAGGGAGGGTGCCCTGTGCCCGGTGCCCGCCCTGCGGAGCGCCTGGGTCCCACGTGGGCTCGGCTGGAGGCCCGGGCTGGCTCGGAAGGCGCCGGCGGGGCCGCTGGACCCGGTCTGCTGGCCCCTAGGGCTCCGCTCGAACAGGACGCCTAAGGGGTCCTTGGGCAACGGGGCGCCAAATGTAGGGGCAAGACGATTGGGCAGAGGTTTAAACCTCCGGAGGAAGAGAGGGGACTGCGCAGGGCAGTCCCGCCTGCGTCCCAGAAGTGCCTGCACTTCAGACCCTTCTCTCCCCTCCGTTTTCTCCCGGGAGAGCACCGGGCAATCTGAGGCCGAAGTTTGTTAGTTGAGCCGGCCAAGGTGGAAACAGGTGCGGGCATGGGGATGAGGGAGCCGGACTCACACCGCGGGGCTGGACCGGAGCTCAGAAATTGGGCCCAGGAGTCCTGACTTCTGGATGGAGGGGCTGGGGAAGGTTGGCTTGGGCTTGCCTTTTACCTTATTTAACCCCTCGGATGTTCCCCCAGGGCATTGGGTTAGAGACGGATGAGTCCCCTAGGGTACAGACCCCGCCCCACTCCCACGCCAGGGCGCAAACGAAGCCTAGGTTTTGGTCCTGCCCCATTCCATGAAAGATTAACGGAGGGGGCTCTAGGGTTGGAGCTACTGAGAGGGTGGCAGCAGGTGTGTCTGAGGAGCAGAAGGCGGGGGGAGCTGACCCCACATGGGGAGAAGCTGCTATTGCCTGGGCGGCTGGCATCAGGCCCCCAGTGTGTGCCATTTGCTGGTAAAATAATGAGACCAGCATCTGTCTTATTTGACCATCACTGTCTGTAGGGCAGGGAGTGGAGTGGAAAGGGAAGCGTGTTTTAGAGCAGTGATTCTCAACCAGGGGCGACTTTGCTTGCCATGGGATATTTGGCAATGTTGGAGTGATTTTGGGTGTCACACACTTGGGAGGGGAAATGAGTGTTGTTACTGGCAGGTAGTGGGTAGAGGCCAGGGACGCCACCAGATATCTTCAGGGCACAGGACAGTCTGGAGGAATTATCCAGCCCAAAGTGCTGTGCTGTGCCGTGCTGAGGCTGAGAAACCCTGCGCAGCACCTGGTCCGTCAGGTTCCTTCTCAATGATGCTCCCTCACTGGGGAAACTACCTCAGTTTTCCTGAGTGGTTAGGAGAGGAACTTGAAATAAACCTGAATGAGATAAGGGGTAAGGCGGTGTGAGGACACTTATTCCCCTTGCAAGAGTCCTCCTTTGGTGCCATGAACCACCACCGTTCCCGATCTCCACTGGCCCTGCAGGAAGCTGGTCTGGGTGCTGTGGGGTAGAGGTTGGGAATAGGGGACCCCGTCGCAGCCGAGGCCTGGAGTGCTTAACCCCAGGACAGTCTCCCAGGAAGGCTGGGCCGAGGCAGCCCTTGAGCTCAAATATCCCTGGGCTGGAAGGGTGGGCAAAGGATGAACTCTGTTCCCATAGATTTTTCCAAAGCTGAATTGCTGAGGCTGGCATGGGTGCCTGATACCATGTGACCTGCTGGAATTTTCCCTTCTGAACTCACACTTAACTCCTCCAATGATGTACACCTTTTGAAAGTGACATCCAAGGAGTATCAGGGCTCCTAATTCCTGGAAGCTCCCCAGGCTGCTTTCCTCCTGCAATAAAGAGGGCACCCTGGGTTAGCGGACGAGCCCTGGAGTGGGCCCAGCTGCTGGTGGGGTGGGAGCACCCTGGCTGTGGTGTTAGCTGAGCAGAGGTGAGAGATGGGAGACATCAAAGCACAGGCCAGGCGGCCCCCCGGTAGGGATGACTCAGAGTTGTTTGTGTTGGGCTGGAGGAATGTACTTCCAATTTTCTGGCAACAAGGAGGGGTGGCTGGCACGGTGGTAGAGGATCGGATGAAGCAGCCACGTCCGTGCCCAGGAGCCAGAGCTACTTCGCTGCCCTCCCTCCCCATTTTCTTGCAGTAGCCATTACACCCATCTGTTCACTTCTGGACTCGGCCTTCTTGCCTGGGAACCCTGGTGGAGGTTTTCGAGCTTGGCTTCTTTTTGCTGGTGTTGGTGGGGTTTTGTTTGTTTGTTTTTGTTTTTATTTTTGTTTTTTTGGTCTCTCGACTGTAAAAGGCCGAAGTGAAACTCCCACCTTTTCATTTACACAAAAAACAAAAGTGGCCTCCATTGCTGTGAGCCTCTTGAGGGACAGGGCTGAGCACCCAGACTTAGACAAAGTTGTTCAGAAAGTCAGCGGTGGAGCTCAGGTGTGAACCCAGTTGCCCACCCTCAGGCCCAGCCCAGGAGCCCCACAAACAAACCCTCAGTGACTCCTACCTGTCTATATCTGGTGTAGACACACACACACACACACACACACATACACGAGACACACACACAGAAATACACACACACACAAACAGACACTCTCTTTCTCTCCAGCCTAGGAGGGGGACTTTTGTTCCTGTAAGAGGAGGAAAAAATCACACTACAAATGCTTTGGGTGACCTGGGACCCGAGTCCTGCTCTGGGGTCAGTGGTGCTGTTTTTGCTGTGGCCTCAGCTCTGGATACTGTGGTGGCCTCTCCACCAAGGTTTCTGTCCTCCTTGCTGTGTAAACTCTGCCCCAGACAAGGTGACAGATGACAGCAGAAGTCAAGGAGCTGTGCACACCTGCCCGTGAGTGTCCGAGTGGCATGGCTCAGCCTCCTGGTGCTTCCCTTTGGGCCTGGCCCCCGCCTGCCGCTGGCAAAGCACAGGGAAGACGTGTGCCCTCCTGGCTGCCTCTCCCCCTCCACACTCTCCTCAGATCTCTGTGCCACGTACTCTGGAGCAGGCCTCGGCATTGGCCTGTCTGCCCCAGGGGGTTTCCAGAGTGAGCTCACGCATCTGCACCGGCTGCACTGGCTGTCGGAAGCAGCTCCCGGTTTCCTATCTAGCTGAGCCAGGCTGGGGGAGGAGTGGCGGGGACGTCTGCGCCTGCCCAAGTGCAGGCTGACCTCGGCAGTGGTGGTGGCTAGTCAGGGACAGCTCTCAGGGCACGGGCAGCTTCACAGGGAAACCAAGCCTGCCTGGAATGTCATTTTGCCTCCCAGGAGACTTGGATGGGTGTAAAGAAAAACACATCTGGAAATACAAAGCGCCACCATGTCCACGGCCCCTCCTTCAGCAAATGTATCCGGGCGCCTGACTGGGAGTTGTTTGTGGTCCAAAAGCCACTGGAAGGCAGTTCCAGCCCCAATGCCCGGCTCCTCCAGGAAAGTGGTTTCAGCCCAGTGGGCAGCGCGGAAGGTGGGCCAGAGACACTGTTTGGAGTGTGAGGGGAACCTTGTGACCAGTGGAAAAGGATGGAGGAGGATTCCAAACTTCAGGAGCTGGGCCAAGGCCCAGGGGCTGCCGGGCACAGTCATCCATGTGTGTGCTCAATAGGATGGGGTCACTTAACTAGCCTGTGCCTCAGTTTCCCCAGCTGCACAGTGGGGTCACTAACAGTAATCTACCTGGAGGGTTGCATGAGGTGAGGATTCCCGTGGTGAAGGTGTGCAGCCTTCAGTGCAGTGCCTGGCCATGGCAGGAGCAGTGAGGGGAGCCGTCGTGATAATGGTGTTAGGGAGGCTTCAGGTAGGGGCGTGGCTGCCAGTCCATAGCACAGCCTTGGGAGATGGCCAAGGCCCTGCCTCATGGGCTGTCAAGGACTAGACGGGAACATACATATGGAGCAGTGGCACTGTTGTTGTTGTTGTTATTGTTATTCTGTAGGAGTGTGTCTGGGGTAGGGGGACCTCAGTGCCTTGGTGGCCAAGGGAAACGAGGGTGGGTGGGTTTCCATCTGGGCGTGAACTGTTGACCTCTGCCCGGTGATTTTCCTGGCCTGCCAGTGTGTGTGTCACTGACGGTGGTGTGGGGAGCAGATCATGGAGTTGGTGCCCCTCAGCTGTTCTTTCCCTGGCGTAGGTTCCTGGGGCTGGGGGCAGGGTAAAGCTACCTCAAGTCTTGGTTTTCTCCTCTGCCTCCCCCGTGTGGCCCCCAACCCTGTGCCAGCAGGTGGTGCAGGGATGGCTTCCTGCCCTGATCTCCGCCAAGGCTCCCCAGGTTGTCAGTTCCATGTAGCCATAAGAAGATCTGGGGCCGAGCGCAGTGGCTCATGCCTGTAATCCCAGCACTTTTGGGAGGCTGAAGCGAGTGGTCGCAAGGTCAGGAGATGGGGACCATCCTGGCTAACACAGTGAAACTCCGTCTCTACTAAAAATACAAAAAATTAGCTGGGTGTGGTGGCAGGCACCTGTATTCCCAGTTACTCGGGAGACTGAGGCAGGAAAATCGCTTGAACTCAGAAGGCGGAGGTTGCAGTGAGCCGAGATCACACCACTGCACTCCAGCCTGGGCGGCAGGGTGAGACTCCGTCTCAAAAAAAAAAAAAAAGAGAGATCTGGAAGAGGAGGGTTGAGGATGTGCTGTGGGGTTTGGAGTGGAAACAGGACTTTGAACCCTGGCCTAAGCCCCTTTTGACCTTGCCCGCCCGTGAGGATGATGACAGCTGCCTCTCACCCTCAGCCTCAATTAAATGAGCTCATGTTTGTAAAAGTCTTTTGCAAGCCGAGCAGTGCCACCCAGGCAGTTAGGTGCTGTCCCTTCTTCATGAATTAAAGGCCTTTGCACGCGGAACTCACTCCAGCACCCCAAACTCTCAGAGTCCTCACCCGTTCTTTTTCCCCTGCCCCTCACCAGTTCCAGGGTGGCAGGAGGCTGCAGAATGTGGAGGTTAAGAGCGCAGGGCCCTGGCTGGGGTTGTAGCCCCACCACTCCCTAACTGTGGGACCTTGGATAGGTGACTTCATCTCTCTGAGCCTCAGTTTCCCCACCTGTCGAATAGAGATCTGTCCCCTGTGGGGCTCATGGCTCAGATAGAGACTAAGTGAGCGATGGTGGCAGAGCTCAGCCAGGAATAAAAGAAGCTTCCAACTGGGCGTTGGGTGTGTGCCAGGCAGCGTCCATTCATATCTGCTGTCATCTTCCCTGGCTCCCTCCATGGTGGGGCGTTGCCCCATCTCACAGCAGAGGAGGCAGGCTCCGCAGCACCCACTTGCCCAAAGTCTCCCAGCAGGTAGGTGGCCAAGGCAGGTTTGAGTCCTGTCTCTGGCCCCTTGTCCCTCCTCATTCCTCAGCAAGAGAGCCCCACGCTGCCCCAAAGCAAGGTGCGGGCCATGAGCGGTTGGCTTTGCAGGCCTGCTTGGGACGAGCAACCTGGTGGGCTGGTGTCCAGGTGTCCTGAAACCCTGGCAGCCACTGGGGCTAGGGCCAGCCTCTTCCCTGGGAAGCAGGGAGCCCCAGGGCAAGGATCTGGGAAATTAGGTTTATTAGTTCCTTAATGACTGTTTACAAGCTCAAAAGTGTCTGCCTGGCATTTTCCCTCCCTGCTGAGGGACTCCATGCAGCCAGGGGCAGAACGGGGCCTCCAGAAGTGCTCTGAGTGTGTCAAGGGGCAGGCCAGGGCCGCCATCAGCTCCCTGGGCTCTGCATGCTCACACCCAGCCAGCCCAGGCCTATTTCTGGCTGGGTGACACTGGGCAAGGTGCTTACCTCTCTGTACAGTGAGGCCTTGCACCTCAGCTGAGCTGCTCTTGGGGTAAGCCCGCATTCATGATGACATAGTCACCTAGATCTTAGACCCTGGGAGGATACTAGCATCCTATGCATACACAGACTGAGGCCCAGAGATGTTCAGTGGCTTGCGCAAGATCACACAGCGGTTAGAGATGGGCCTAAGACCCTGTCTTCCGCTATCAGGCCAGATTTTCACCATCTGGAGGCAGGTGGAAATCGGACAGGCTCCTACTTTGTAAGCGCAGGACAGAGCCCTGTCTGTGTACATGGGGCAGTCACAAATGGAAATGGCCGGGTCACACCTCAGTGTCAAGGAGCTCCAGCAGGAGTGAACCAGACCTCTCACGCAGACCCCAGGCTGCGTCCCATCCTGCCCCAACCACTGGGCTTGTGCTGGACCGCCGCTGCTTCCAACAGCCTGTGAAAACTCGGCTGCCGGGATGCAGAGAGGCAGACTTTCATGAATGTTTGCAGCAAAGGGCAGTTCCCACCGAGCCTGTGTTGCTGTGGCACTGTGTGGTGCACACCCCACCCTGGAAACCTTCCAGTGTCCTGGTGTCTGACCCCAAATGGACAGGGCCTTTTGGGCCCCAGGGGCCACTTCTAACTCCTCCCCTTCACAACGATGCTGAGGGAGCAGGAGAACTGGGGTCCGGTGGCTGCGCGTGCCCCCTTCCCTTCATTGCCCCGAAGCCTGCAGTCCAGCCCCAGGCTCGGGAACGGCTGTGTCTTCCCTGGGATGTGGAAGGCACCTGTATCCCTGCCCAGCTGCTGCCACTTGCCTGCCTCCACCAGCAGCTTTGTTTTGTTTTGTTTTGTTTGTTTGTGTGTTTTTTGAGATGGAGTCTTGCTCTGTCGCCCAGGCTGGAGGGCAGTGGCGTGATCTCAGCTCACTTCAACCTCCGCCTCCCAGGTTCAAGTGATTCTCCTGCCTCAGCCTCCTGAGTAGCTGGGATTACAGGTACCTGCCACCATGCTTGGCTAATTTTTGTATTTTTAGTAGAGATGGGGTTTTACCATGGTGGCCAGGCTAGTCTAGAACTCCTGACCTCGGGTGATCCGCCCACCTCAGTCTCCCAAAGTGCTGGGATTACAGGCGTGAGCCACTGTGCCCAGCCTCCACCAGCAGCTTTTGAAATCCAGAAATTTCCAGGGGAGGGCACTGTGGTGGTTGGGGCCCGGCACTGTGTCCAGCTCACGAGAGGCCTGGCTGCACTGCCACCTCCTTTGATGCCCTCCCCTGTATCTTGCCAGCAACTGCTGCACCTTGGGCTTTGGGGATGCAGGGCTCAGGCACCCCCAGCTCAGCCTACTTCCTGGACCGGGAACCCCAGCAGAGGAGGGGCGTTTGTATCTCTGCCATCCCCGCTGACAACGGGTCCTGAGAAAACCCAGATGGTTGGTGCAGAGGGGGCGTCAGGCTGCACCACCCTAAGAACATGACATGTCACCCCCCAGTCCCCCGCGACACACACACGCAGGTTCACACTCTCACACCCTGATCTTGGTGGCTCCCTGGAGCGCAGCGCCCGCTTCCCGTGTCTGTGGTTGGCTTATGACACCCCAGCCACTCTAACCAGGTTAAAGGGAGCCCAGAGCCTGGGGCCTGATGGGAAAAAGCCCAAAGAAGCCAGGGGATGGTCAAGCCCCTGAACCTGCCCCTGGGGGTTCTTGATCTTCTGAACTGAGTTTGGGGCAAGCCCAGGAGGGGCGAGGAGGAGAAAGAAACGGCTCTCTGGGCCGGGCCCGCTGGCAGTGGGATGTCTGGGGAGGTGTGTGAGCCCACAGGCCGCTTCGTTTCTCTCCATCAGCGGCTGTGGGCTGAAGCATGTACCGGCGGAGTGGGTTGAGATCGTGTCTGCGCCCACTTGCCACCAGCTCCGGCCTCTGGGGAGGTGGTGCTGAAAGGGAAGGAGAGCAGCTCCTGTTTGGCTCCTGGAGACAGACAGCTAGGTGTCCCACCCTCAGAGTCCCCAACCCCCTCTCCCCTCTGCTAACTCTGCCGGTGGAGCTCACGCCACAGCTTATGCCACCCCTGCCCTCCTATTTTGTCTCTCATGACTCTCCCCAAATCCTGCCCCCAGGCCCCCAGCCAGCCTTCTTGCCACTTTCCTGCCCTTTACTCTTGCCCCTTCTACCTCTTGCCAGGGCAAGGAAGTGTGCAGGGCAGCGTCACTGGCTACGTGAGGCCCAACTTGGGGATGCATGGGGAGATGTGAGGACAGTTGTCCCATGAGCTGTCCTTCCGGGCCTCTGGGGCTGGAGAAACCCCGGGGTCAGCAGAACCACGGGTTTTACTGGGGATTGCACAGTGGGTGAGGCCCAGCTTCCTCTTTGCCGCTTTCTAAAAATGCCCTGGTTCCCAGCAGGGCCACAGGCAGGGAAAATGAGTTTCAGTTTCTATGGCAGGGAAGCTGGGGAGAGAAGCAGTTTCCTCGTCCCCAGCCCTCACCCTAAGCATCCTGTGATTCAACCGGGAAGACGTAGCCCCAAGCCTCCCACTGCCCTCCTTCTGTCCTGACTGCCCACTCCCGGGGACACCCGGTGACTCGCTTCGCCCACCCGCAGCTCCGGAGCCAGGCTGGAAGCAGCTTCCGGCCCAGGGGGTGGTTTCCCCACTTCCTCTCTTCAGGTGGCTAGAGCCCCTCCCTTCAGGAGGTCCCCTAAACTTCCTGATCATATCCAGTGGTTAATAGTGGTCTCCCTCTTTCCTGTCTGGAGGGGAAGAGGCTGCTTACTCCTTATCCAAGGGCCTGTCCCACCCCTTTGTCCCCATTTCTGGCCACATGCAGGCTAAGCCCTTGTATCAAGCCTCTGCCTGTTTCCCTCTGGGCTGCACCTGCCACGCTCCCCCTGCCCCGCCGCCTAAAGCCCATAGAGCCCAGGGCTTGTGGGGACTGCACCCTTCATTAGCAAGACTCGGAGCCTCTAGAAACCCACTTGTGTGGGGGTGGGGAGTGTAGGGAGGTTGGTGGCACCAGGTGGAGAGAGAGAGGGAACTGGAGTTGGGAGGGGCAGTAGGCTGGGCCTGCGTGAAGGAGTGTGGCTTGTACAGTCCGCATGTTGGGGGGACCCTTGTACCCTGCCTGGGCTGGCTGGTAGGGCTTTGTTGGAGACCTCCCTGGGGGTGGCCTTGCTTACCCAGCTGTGCAGGACAGGCTTGGTTGGGAGTGCCCAGCCCCACCCTTTGTGGGGAAACCGGATTCTCTGGGCAGCAGTGGTAAATGATGTCTGAGTCTGCATTTCTGTTGGATGTGCCTGAGCTCCGCTGCTGCTAGCTGGGTTATGCTATCTCCAGAGCTATCTGCAGTGGGGGAGGCCCTGAGCCTGGGCAGGGGAGTGTGCAGAGGCCTCAGCCCGTGGGACCTGGGGGTGATCTGAACTCTGCACTTCACTTTTTCTCAGGATTTCCCCGCCCCACCCTAAAGGAGGAGGAAATAGAGTCTGTCCCACCCTAAGCCCCAGTCCCTCTCCTCGGGTCCCTTTGGCATCTCCCAGCTGGGCTGGGGCTGAAGACCCTTCTCTGGGGTTGGCCACAGTGAGGCCAGGATCTGGCTGGGCAGGTGGCAGTGTTCCGCCTGTGGGATGGGTGCGGAGGTGGGCCTGGGGGTCTTAGAGAGACAGCGGCGGATGTGACTGTGGGCCAGGAGGAAGCCTGGTCCCAGGGTGTCACCATTTCCCCTGCAGTGAGCAAGCATTTCTAGGGCTCGGAGACAAGTGCTGTGTGGGGCGGCTCCAGCTTGCCAGGACTTTTTTTCTGTCTGGTTCCTGCCATCTGGACTTGAGCCATGCTGAAGGCCAGAGTGGGTCTAACAGTCTCCACTCCTTTCCCCGTTGAGCCCCAAGGAGGGGACTGGGCTTTTGCACCCCTACCCCAACTTCTGCGCGAGTTGGAGGCGATTGATCTCAATGGTGGAAAGCGGCTGGTGTAATCATGCTTTCATACTCCATGTTTAGGCTTCATAGGTGTCAGAGCTGGGCCGTGACCTTATCCCATTCCCTCAGAGAAGGGAACTAAGGCCGGAGAGTGTAGCTGCTGTCAGGCCACCGCCCAGGCCTCTTGTGCTCTGTGGTTCAGACGGTGCTCCTGGTGCCAGGCTCCTGTCCAGGAAGACGTGCCCACCCGCCTTGGTCCTGTCTCTGCTCTCTGGTCTCAGGCCACCTCTCTTTGGAACCCCCACCCCCCACCGATTGCCCTGGGGCTGACCAGGCTCTCCTCTCCCTCAGTGTGGGTTTTGGGAGCCTCTGTCATCAGGAGGTTGGCACAGCAGTGCAGCGGATCCTGGGCGGGGGTCTCAGCTGGGATGGCCTGGCCTTGGGATAGGGAGGCTGGCTGGAGAGAACCCCAGATCCAAAAGCAGTGCCTGCGGCGGGCTAGGGAGCTAGGTGGGGAGTCTAGTGGGGAGGTCCACTGGACACTTATCCTGGCACAGCATGTAGCGTCCTCCATCCTGGCCCTGCTAAGGGGGCACAGCCAGTAGGGTAGGAGCTCTCAGTGGAGCCCTCCAAAGGGGGCTGCTTTCTGGAGCAGCTGCAGGATGGGGGAGACCACCTCCATCTAGGGCTGCTATGGACTGACTGACCACCCCCATCCCCACCCTCTCACTAGCTTCCGCTTCCCATTCAGTCAGCCATTGATGAGGGCCCACTGGATGCAGAATCCTGGGCTGCCCGGGGTTGGATAGGGGACTCCTACACGTAGGTAAATCTGCGAGATGCTGGAGAGAGCAGGCAATAAAGTGACTGATTCTCTCTGGAGGTGACATTTCACTTTCCTAGTAGGGCTTGGCCAGGCAGGGAAGGTGGAGCCTTGCGTGCCAGGTGCAACACTTCAGATGAGAGGAGGTGAGAGCTTGGGGATGGCATAGGGATGTGGTTTGTCTGGTGAGGGTGTGGCAGGGAGGGCCAGCCTGAAGGGACCTCCAGGGAGGTGTGAACAGATCTGAGTTCCAGAAAGATCCTACCTGCTTGGCAACCTTAACTGAACTGGAGTCTGGAGGCCGCACCCTTGCACCTGGCTCCTTCCACTACTTGCCTCCCATCCCCCAATGCCAGTTCCCCAGGGCAGTGCCCTCCCCATGCCCTCTTGGTGTACCCTGGTCCCAAAGGAGGCCAAACTATGAACTTTTCCTGCAGAGGTCCCAGGTGAGGCTGTTGTCTTGGAGCTGTCCCCAGAGTAGGCTCAGGATGAGGGGACCTGGCCATAGCTTCAACCGAGTGGGGTCCCGGTGTGGCTGCCAGGGCTCCTTGGCACCAACCCAGCCCAGTGGATTGATCTCTGAGGACCTCGTCATACTTGGCTGGGCAGTCTGCCCTGGGGCGTGGGGTCAAGACACCCTAGCACTTTGGGATGGAAGGAGGTGAAGCCTGCTGGACTAGCCTTAAAGAAGCGGGAGACATCCTAGCTCTGCCTCAGTATTTCTCCTCTGCACCCAGCATTCTGCTCCCCAAATGTCCCAAATATGCAGGGGATCAAGGAACACTGCTTGATGGAATCACTGGGGGGCCTGGGCTACTCCCCAGCCTCTGGTTTGCCCCATAGTGGCCCCTTAGGCACCTCTGGGGACCCCCAGGCCTCTGAGGAGCTTTGTTTGGAAAGCACTGGAATGCTGGACCAAGTTCCCTCTCTGGCTCCCTGAGAGGGGGGTCTTCTAGCCCCAGTCTTAGGGCAGGAGGGAGCCCGTCCCCTAGGAGCCCCCAGGCCCCGGAGCCAGACATCGGGCATCCTAGCTGCACACTTTCTTGGCTATATGAGCTTGGGCAAGTTACTGAACCCCTCTGAGCCTCCGTTCACCATCTACAGAATGGAAGACACGCTAACGTCTCCCTGGAAGGTGTTTTGAAGGGTAATGCATGTAAAGGCCCAAACAAGGCCCAGCACAGTTAAGGACTTAATCCTTCCTGGCCTCGAGAGGGATTCCGGCACCTTGGGGTTCCCCTCAAAGGAGGACCTGGTCAGGATGTCTTAAAAACAAACAGGAATGCCCCTGGGTTTTGTGCTTTAAAATGGTTGATTTTATGTTGTATGGTTTTTACCTTCAATAAATTGCTAATCAAAGCAACAAAACACTTCCAGATCATTTGAACTTTGCCTTAAGTATCAGAAGGCAACTAGTAATTTCTGGACTTTGAAAGTTAAATATGTGGGGTTCTTTTGTTTTGTTTTGTTTTGTTTCAAGACTGAGTCTTGCTCTGTCACCCAGGCTGGAGTGCAGTGGCGCGGTCTCAGCTCACTGCAACCTCTACCTCCCAGATTCAAGCAATTCTCTTGCCTCACCCTCCCTAGTAGCTGGGATTACAGGCATGTGCCACCACACCTGGCTAGTTATTTTGTTGTTTTTGGTTTTGGTTTTGGTTTTGTGACAGAGTCTCGCACTGTCGCCTGGGCTGGAGTGCAATGGCACGATCTCGACTCACTGCAACCTCTGCCTCCCAGGTTCAAGCAATTCTCCTGCCTCAACCTCCCGAGTAGCTGGTACTAAAGGTGTGCACCACCATGCCCAGCTAATTTTTGTATTTTTAGTAGAGATGGTTTTTCACCATGTTGGCCAGGCTGATCTTGAACTCCGGACCTCAGGTGATCTACCTGCTTCAGACTCCCAAAGTGCTGGGATTACAGGTGTGAGCTACTGCACCTGGCCGAAAGTTAAATGTTTCTGTACCATTCAAGTAATATTGAGAAAAATAACAGGGGCCATCTTGACTTTAATGTCCCATTCCAATCAGGTTCTCAGACCAGAGGACTGTTGTTAGGTGAGTGATTGTAAACACCCTGAGGCCAGTGCCCCTTGCTGCTTGGCACTCGGAGATGCCTGATTAGCACCTTTAATCCCTCACCAGTAAGGCAGGTGGAATTGGCCCCATTTTACAGATGGGAAGACTGAGGTCAGGAAGGTTAAAGCACTCAGTGGTGGGCATGCTCCCTGGAACCGGCCCTCCTTTCTTCCAGCTGTGAGTGCCCAGGAAGCTGCACCGCATGGCCTGGAGCTGTCTATCCATCCTTGCAGCCACCTATCTGTCCGTCGACCCTTCCACATACTGAGGCTTGACGCCGGAGCATTTGTACAGAGCAAGGAGAAGACAAGAACATGCTCTAAAGCCCTTCACAGCAAGACCCAGGAAGCCGCAGGCAAACTCAGACTCGAAGGTAGGAAGCTGGGCGGCTGGGTGGCTGGACCCAGGGCACTGACTGCTGTGGCCACATCCAGATGCCTCCTGCGGGGTCCACACTCTCTATCTGAACAGCGGTAGACAGTGAATGAAGCAAGTTAATTCAGGGAGCGACAGGGAGGAATAAGGGCAGGGAAGGGATGGGCGCGGTGGCTCACGCCTGTAATCCCAGCGTTTTGAGAGGCTGAGGTGAGTGGATCACCTGAGGTCAGGAGTTCAAGACTGGCCTGACCAACATGGCAAAACCCCATCTCTACTAAAAATACAAAAGAATTAGCTGGGCATGGTGGCATGCACCTGTAGTCCCAGCTACTTGGGAGGCTGAGGCAGGAGAATCGCTCGAACCTGGGAGGCAGAGGTTGCAGTGAGCCGAAATCATGCCACTGCACTCCAGCCTGGGCTACAGATTGAGACTCTGTCTCAAAAAAAAAAAAAAAAAAAAAAAATGCCAGGCACGCTGGCTCACACCTGTAATCCGAGCACCTTGGGAGGCCAAGGCGTGTGGATCACCTGAGGTCGGGAGTTTGAGACCAGCCTGACCAAGGTGGAGAAACCTGGTCTCTATTAAAATTACAAAATTAGCTGGGCATGGTGGTGCATGCCTGTAATCCCAGCTACTCGGGAGGCTGAGACAGGAGAATCGCTTGAACCCAGGAGGCAGAGGCTGCAGTGAGCCGAG
Source organism: Rhinopithecus roxellana (assembly GCF_007565055.1). NCBI lineage: Eukaryota > Metazoa > Chordata > Mammalia > Primates > Cercopithecidae > Rhinopithecus > Rhinopithecus roxellana. The sequence continues at coordinate 63,458,525 of NC_044567.1, read as the reverse complement.
ATTGTGCCATTGCATAGCAGCCTGGGCAATAAGAGCAAAACTCTGTCTCAAAAAAAAGAAAAAAAAACCAGGAAGGGAGGTGAGGTGGGACCGGCACTGCTCAAGGTGGGGCAGGAGGACACTTGAACCGCAACAAGGAGGCTGAGAAGAGCCAGCCCCTCCGCTGTGTGATGGTCTGGGACAGTCACTGGACTGGCTCATTCAGAGGCCCAACATTATGGAGCACCTGCTTTGCTGAGAGAGAATTCACACAGCAGTTGATTCACCCATTTAAAGTGGACCATCAGTGTTTTTATTTATTTATTTTTTTTTGAGACAGGGTCTCACTCTGTTGTCCAGGCTGGAGTGCAGTGGCGAGATCATAGCTCACTGCAGCCTCGACCTTCCAAGCTCAAGCCATCCCTCTGCCTCAGCCTCCTGAGTAGCTGGGACTATATGTATGCACCACCATATCTGGCTAATTTTTTAAATTTTTTGTACAGATGGAGTCTCACTATGTTGCCCAGGCTGGTCTTGAACTCCTGGGCTCAAGTGATCTTCCTGCCTCAAACTCTCAAATTGCTGGGATTACAGGCGTGAACCACCGCTCCCAACCCTCCGTGGTTTTAATGTATTCACAGAGGCTGGGCACGGTGGCTCACACTTGTAATCTCAGCACTTTGAGAGGCTGAAGCAAACTTGAGGTCAGGAGTTCCAGAATAGCCTGGCCAACATGGTGAAACCCCATCTCTACTAAAGATACAAAAATTACCCAGGCGTGGTGGCTTGCGCCTGTATTCCCAGCTACTCGGGAGGCTGAGGCAGGAGAATCACTTGAACCTGGGAAGCAGGGGTTGGCAGTGAGTCAAAATCGCACCACTGCACTCTAGTCTGGGTGACAGAGCAAGACTCTGTCTCAAAAATATATATGTCTGTGTGTATATGTACATATTTATACATATTCACAAAATTGTGCCACCATCACCACAGTTTTAGATTGCTTTCATCACCCCCTAATGAAAGCCTGCACCCTTTAGCTGTCATCCCCCACCCAGTCCCACCTTTCCAGCCCTAAGAACCACTACCCTGTTTCTGTCTGTAGATTTCCCTATTCTATTCTGGGCTTTCATATGAATGGACTCATGCAGAGGTGGCCACTGTGCCTGGCTCCTGTCCCTGGGCACAATGTTCTCGAGGCTCGCCCATGTTGTAGCTTTGTTGGGACATCCTTCCTTTCATGGCTGAAGGATGCTCCATTGTGTGGCTCAATCACGTTTTATATTCGTGCCTTCATCTGCTGACGAGCACTTGTGCTGTTTCCCTGCTCGGGCTCTGCAGAGCCGTGCGCCGAACACTTCCTGTCCAGGTGTCTGTGTGGACACAGTGCTTCAGTGTGTGAAGCCATCTGCTCTTTTTTTTTTTCCCCTGAAATGGAGTCTCACTCTGTCACCTAGGCTGGAGTGCAGCGGTGAGATCTCGGCTCACCACTAACTCAGCCTCCCAGATTCAAGCGATGCTCCTGCCTCAGTCTCCAGGGTAGCTAGGATTACAGGGATGCGCCACCATGCCCAGCTAATGTTTTTTGTATTTTTAGTAGAGATAGGCTTTCTCCATGTTGGTCAGGCTGGTATCGAACTCCTGACCTCAGGTGATCTGCCCACCTCTGCCTCCCAAAGTGCTGGGATTACAGGCGTGAACCACCGCACCCAGCCACAGCTGGGGGTTTTAACAAGAAGACAGTCATGGGGCAGAGCAAGAGATGAAAGGAAGAGAATGAAACAGGCAGAGGGTGTTAATTCTGGTGGAGTCAGAGGGGAATTGGGGACTGGCGGCATATGCACGGGAAAGCCCCAGATGGAGTGCTGGGCAAGAGCCACTGAAATTCGGAATGCACTTACCCTTCAACCCAGCCATTCTGCTTCCAGAACTTGATCTTGTAATACTAAAACAAGCACATGTGGTGTATGCAAGAGTGTTAGTTGCAACATCAGACCCATGTCTCAAATTCCGGAAACATCCTAAATAACCAGCAATCCGGACTTAAGTGAATCCTGGTGCATTCCACTCTATGAAATCTTTGCATTCATCAAAAAAGACAGAGGCCTAGGGCCAGGCATGGTGGCTCACACCTGTAATCCCAGCACTTTGGGAGGCTGAGACAGGTGGATCACCTGAGGTCAGGAGTTCAAGACCAGCCTGACCGACATGGAGAAACCCCATCTCTACTAAAAATACAAAATTAGCCGGGCATGGTGGCCTATGCCTGTAATCCCAGCTACTCAGGAGGCGGAGGCAGGAGAATCACTTGAACCTGGGAGGTGGAGGTTGCAGTGAGCCGAGATCATGCCACTACACTCCAACCTGGGTGACAGAGTGAGACCCCATCTCAAAAAAAAAAAAAAAAAAAAAAGGTCTATCTGTATGTGTTAACAGGGAAATTTGTCTACAATGCAGATAGAGTGTGGACAGGGCATGGTGGCTTACGCCTGTAACCCCAGCTACTCGGGAGGCTGAGGCAGGAGAATTGCTTGAACCTGGGAGGCGGAGGGTGCAATGAGCCAAGATCACACCACTGCACTCCAGCCTGGGCAACAGAGTGAGACCCTGTCTCAAAAAAAAAAAAAAAACAGTTACGAGTTATGTGTAAAATTTTGAAGTATGTAGTTTCCAGGCCCAGAGAGGCCTTCCAGAGGGTGGGGGGAAAGGTGGGTCACGTGCTCATGTTCTGCTTTATAGAATACTGAATTTTTTTTTCTTTTTGTTGAGATGGAATCTCTCACTGTCACCCAGCCTGGAGTGCAATGGCACAATCTCGGCTCACTGCACCCTCCGCCTCCCGCGTTCAAGCAATTCTCCTGCCTCAGCCTCCCGAGTAGCTGGGACTACAGGCACCCACCACCACGCCTGGCTAATTTTTTGTGTTTTTAGTAGAGAAGGGGTTTTACCGTGTTGGCCAGGCTGGTCTCGAACTCCTGACCTCGTGATCTGCCCACCTCAGCCTCCCAAAGTGCTGGGATTACAGGCGTGAGCTACTGTGCCCAGCTGAATTTTTTTTTTCTTTGAGACCGAGTCTTACTCTGTCGCCCAGGCTAGAGTGCAGTGCTATGACCTTGGCTCACAGCAATCCCCGCCTCTCGTGTTCAAGCGATTCTCCTGCCTCAGCCTCCGGAGTAGTTGGAACTACAGGCATGAGGTACTATGCCTGGCTGATTTTTGTATTTTAGTAGAGATGGAGTTTCACGTTGTTGGCCAGGCTAGTCTCGAACTCCTGGCCTCAAATGATCCATCTACCTCGGCCTCCCAAAGTGTTGGAATTATAGGTGTGAGCCACTGCACCCGGCTGTGTGATTTTTTTTTTTTTTCAATGAGCATATGTCACTTTTATTGTTAAACAATGTTCTCACTATGGGGGAAAAGTGCCAGACAGGTGGCAGTTTTAGTTATCTTTTTTTTTTTTTTTGAGACATTGTCTAGCTCTGTCACCCAGGCTGGAGCGCAGTGGCAGGATCTTGGCTTACTGCAACCTCTGCCTCCCGGGTTCAAGCAATTCTCATGCCTCAGCCTCCCAAGTAGCTGGGATTATAGGCATGTGCCACCACTCCTAGCTAATTTTGTATTTTTAGTAGAGACGGGGTTTTACCACATTGTCCAGGCTGGTCTCAAACTCCTGACCTCAGGTGATCTACCTGCCTCAGCCTCCCAAAGTGCTAGGATTACAGGCATGAGCCACACGCCCAGCCAGTTTTAGTTATCTTTGAAAACTGAACTGGGGCTGGGCGCGGTGAGCTTGTACCTGTAATCCCAGTACTTGGGAGGCCGAGGCAGGCAGATGGCTTAAGCCCAGGAGTTCTCGACCAGCCTGGCTGACATGGAGAGACCCCACCTCTACAGAAAAAAGACAAGAAAAATAAACTGGGCGACCCTGGAGGACAGGGACCAGCACGGTAGGTTTCTCATCTCTTGGCCCACCTCGGCCTCCCAAAGTGCTAGTATTACAGGCGTGAGCCACCGTCCCTGGCCTGAATCTTCGTGTTCTTTTCAGGCTTTGTTTCTTGCCTGGAGCAGAGAGATCAGAAATTGAATGAAGTAGTAAGTTGAGGACCTCCCAGACCCATATGGTCCGGGATGCAAATGATGTTCAGAAATAGACCTCACTCCAACCACTGGGCATGAGGTTCAGCCTGGTTCAGGCTGGGTTTAGTCCCCAGGGATGTTTGTTTTTGGGTGTGTGTGTGTGTGTGTGTGTGTGTGTGTGTGTGTGTGTTGTTTTCAGACAGAGTCTTGCTCTGCTGCCCAGGCTGGAGTGCAGTGGCACGATCTCAGCTCACTGCAACCTCTGCCTCCTGGGTTCAAGCCATTCTGCCTCAGCCTTCCGAGTAGTTGGGATTACAGGCGTGAGCCACCACGCCTGGCCCTCCAGGGATGTTTGAACCAACTTTAGGCAGGTCGGTTCTCGGTCTGGGCTGCGTGCCCTGGCGTCAGGGTCCTGACACCCCGCCACCCCTTCCACCGCCCACCGCTGCTCTCTCGGTCTCCATTCCAGCCCTCCCACCGCCTGCCCACAATGGCCTCTGCTGACAAGAACGGCGGGAGCGTGTCCTCTGTGTCCAGCAGCCGCCTGCAGAGCCGGAAGCCACCCAACCTCTCCATCACCATCCCGCCACCCGAGAAAGAGAACCAGGCCCCTGGCGAGCAGGACAGCATGCTGCCTGAGGTAAGGGGGCTGGCCTGGGGACTCACTGTCCTGCCACAGGCAACAGATGTGCCCATGTGACACCTTCTGGACAGTTTCACTTCCCAGAGGGGCTCCTTCCTGAGCCACAGCTGCTGCCTGTGCAGCCCTTGACTCAGGCCCCACCCCCTCCTTCCTGGGCCCGAAATATCACAGGGAGTAAGGCCAGGAACCGGGCTCACTCTCACTGTGGTCAGAGGCACATAGGAAGGCCCAGCCCCAAGAAAGGGCTTGCTGGTAACCCTGGGGCCCTGGCTGTTTTCATTTCACCCCCTAGGCCTGGACTCTTGGTCTCTCTTCTGAGGGCTGGGGGCTTTCTTTGACGTGGGTGAGCAGGGGACAGTGTCTCCCTGGCATCAGCAGCCCGCCTAGGCAGTGCCTGCTTCCTGTGAGAGGACGAAAACGAATCAGTGTTTCCGACAGTCTGGTCTAGTGCCCCATAAAGAGCTCATTGAAAACAGGCTTGTAGCAGCGTGGGCTCCCTGCACAGCCTGGAGTATAAAGGGAAGCGATGTTAACGCCCCCCGCTCACCCAAGAGCTCTGCACAAGACACAGCAGCAGGCAGGAGCATCATGGCACAGAGGGGAGGGACTGGATGAGGAGTTAGGAAAACACATGCTGGGATTGATGGAGAAACGTTAGACAATGGCGATTTTAAATTCAGAATGAGGCTGGGTGCGGTCGCCTCATGCCTGTAATCTCATCACTTCGGGAGGCTGAGGCAGCCGGATCACTTGAGCCCAGGAACTTGAGACCAGACTAGGCAACACAGCAAGACCCTGTCTCTGCAAAAGAAAAAAGAGGTGGGTGTGATGGCACATGCCTGTAACCCAGCTAGTTAGGACACTGAAGTAGAAGGCTTGCTTGAGCCTGGGAGGTCGAGGCTCCAGTGAGCTATGATGGTGCCGCTGCCCTCCAACCTGGGCAACAGAGCAAGACTCTGTCCCAAAAAAAAAAAAAAAAAAAAAAAAAAATATATATATATATATATATATATAGGCCGGGCATGGTAGCTCATGCCTGTAATTGCAGCACTTTGGGAGGCTGAGGCAGGCGGATCACTTGAGGTCAGGAGTTCGAGACCAACCTGGCCAACATGGTGAAACCCTGTCTCTACTAAAAATACAGAAATTAGCCGGGTGTGGTGGCACATACCTGTAGTCCCAGCTACTCAGGAGGCAGAAGAATCGCTTGAACCTGAGAGGTGGAGGTTGCAGTGAGTCGAGATCACACCACTGCACTCTAGCCTGGATAATAGAGCAAGACTCCATCTCAAAAATATATGTATATATACACACACACACACACACATACATTTATATATATTTCCAAATGAAAGATTGGGGCATAAATCGGGGTTGAGGTGTGTTCTCAGGGTTTTCAGAATGGGAGGCTAAAGAAAAGCCAGCCCAGGACCTGGGCTGCACACACCACCACCTGCCCTCCCTCCTTCCTCCCCAAGAGGAAGAACCCAGCCTACTTGAAGAGCGTCAGCCTCCAGGAGCCACGCAGCCGATGGCAGGAGAGCTCAGAGAAGCGCCCCGGCTTCCGCCGCCAGGCCTCGCTGTCCCAGAGCATCCGCAAGTGAGCCCCCCTACACCCAAGCCCAGCACCCCCCACCCAGTGACCTATGGATTCTTGGTGCCTGGACGTTATTGGGCCTGGTCCCTGCGTCCCCTCTCTGGAAGGAGGCGGCAGCCATTAATGAGCAATGTCTCCCTGCGACCTAATATCATGGTATAGATGGAGAAACGGGTATGTGCCTTGTGGAATGTCATGGTGTGGAGGCTGGGGGGCTTCGAGGAGCTGGGTGGATCAGTGTGGAGGTGCCTGGGGCCCTAGCCTGGCTCCTCATGCTCCACTCATCCCCTGCTTCTGCTCTTCTGGTCACTGGGCTCCAGCCAGGGGCCTCACAGGCAGATGTGCCCCCCCACCTCCCTGCAGGCATGCGAGCACACATGTGCCATCACCCCTTCTGCACACTCACATGCACAGGCTCAGACAGGCACATGCCCACCTGTCCCTTGTCTGCTTCCGCAGGGGCGCAGCCCAGTGGTTTGGAGTCAGTGGCGACTGGGAGGGGCAGCGGCAGCAGTGGCAGCGCCGTAGCCTGCACCACTGCAGCGTGCGCTACGGCCGCCTAAAGGCCTCGTGCCAGCGTGACCTGGAGCTCCCCAGCCAGGAGGCACCGTCTTTCCAAGGCACTGAGTCCCCAAAGCCCTGCAAGATGCCCAAGGTGGGATCCATGGGAAAGGGGCGGGGGTGGGGATCCTAGTGGCTCTGCTCACCACCCCGCTCCCTTCCAGATTGTGGATCCGCTCACCACCCCGCTCCCTTCCAGATTGTGGATCCACTGGCCCGGGGCCGGGCCTTCCGCCACCCGGAGGAGATGGACAGGCCCCACGCCCCTCACCCGCCACTGACCCCCGGAGTCCTGTCCCTCACCTCCTTCACCAGCGTTCGCTCTGGCTACTCCCACCTGCCGCGCCGCAAGAGAATGTCTGTGGCCCACATGAGCTTTCAAGCTGCTGCTGCCCTCCTCAAGGTACAGGGCTCCCTGCAGGGCCCCCACCTCTGCCCAGCCTCCCTCCCTTGCCCCTCCCTGCCACTCCTCCTAGTAGCATCCCCTAAAGCTCACCTGGCCATCTGCCTTCGGTGCCAAGGACAGTGGATGTGCTGGGATCCCTGGGCAAAGAGGGACCTCGAAGCCTAGCACCCAGGCGTCCATCCTTCTGTCTTAAATCTCGTGTGACCCCCTGCCAAGTTTTGGAACCTGGTCTCTGTGCTGACTCTTAAGCTGGGGAGGTGGGAAGGGAGATATGCACTCGCTCCTCACCCATCCGGATTTTCCGAGTCCCTGTTATGTGCTGGGCACTGGGTGCAGAGCCATCGCCATCCTGGCTGAGCTCGCAGCCCAGGGTGAGAGGGTCACCATTCAGGGTGGTCAGTTTAGGAGAGCGGCTGGTATCAGGGAAGACACTGAGTTAAGCCCAGAAAAAAACAAAGAGACGTTCACTAGGGAAGGAAGGGAACAGAATTCTCAGCAGAGGGAATGGCCTGTGCAAGGGCCAAGAGCCCAGAGGAAGTGCAGTGTTTTGAGGGAGCAGCTGGGTGGTTTTGGGAGCTGTGGCAGGAGATGGGGTCAGAAAGGTGGGCAGGGGCCTGGTATTCCATGCCAAGAAACAGGACAGGGAGACGTGGCCCAAGCCTCGGGAGTGAGGGTATAGAATGTGGGTTGCTTTGAGTGTTAGGGTACCAGCAGCCCAAGGCAGAGGGGCAGCAGGGACCAAGGGAAAGGTGACTCCAAACTGTGCCAAGAGTGGTGTGCCAGCGGAAGCTGGTGCCTCATTTCCTGGCCTTCCAGTCTCAGGAGCTCCTTTTGCCCGTTCAGCTTGCAGAACCTCTATGCTTTGGGCAGGATCCCTCCTCCCAAGGTGCTGCCTGCAGGCGGATGGGCTTGATGATTCCTTCGGTGTTGGGGCTGGGGGCCCAGGTGGCCAGGCTCTGGTCCTGATGGCTGTGCTTCTGCCTGTGCACAGGGGCGCTCGGTGCTGGATGCCACCGGACAGCGGTGCCGGGTGATTAAGCGCAGCTTTGCCTTCCCGAGCTTCCTGGAGGAGGATGCGGTCGATGGGGCAGACACGTTTGACTCCTCGTTTTTTAGTAAGGCAAGCATGGGGTGTGGGCCCTCGGGGACAGCAGCGGTGGGGTGGGGTGGCCTGGGAGCTGGGTGAGGTGACTTTGGCCTTGATCATGTTCAGGAACCCCTGAGCGACCCAGAGGCCCACTGGTGGGATGTGGCATGGTCCTGTGTGAAGCTGCTGGGCCCCCGTCTTTCTGTTGGGTAGGGCGAAGACCTGTGGTGGGGCACAGTGCCACCCGGGAAAGTCACCACTGGGGCTGACGGGCATGTGGCTTCCTGCTTCATTGTGAAGAGCCTGTGGGTTCAGCCGTGTCCTGCCCTTGAATTGAGGCGCTGGGAGGCAGTGTGTGGGACAGACTCCTTACACTGTATTTTCATGTCCCCCACCCCAGGAAGAAATGAGCTCCATGCCCGATGATGTCTTTGAGTCCCCCCCACTCTCTGCCAGCTACTTCCGAGGGATCCCACACTCAGCCTCCCCCGTCTCCCCCGATGGGGTGCAAATCCCTCTGTGAGTGCTGGGCAGAGTCCCTCCTCCAGGCCAGCCACCAGCCTGGCCCCCAAGCCTCTTCTGAGCCACCCTGGTGGGGTCTGGGAGTGTTTTGGTGGGGGTATCAGGCTGAAAGCCACCATCCCCACCAGGAAGGAGTGTGGCCGAGCCCCAGTCCCTGGGCCCCGGCGCGGGAAGCGCATCGCCTCCAAGGTGAAGCACTTTGCCTTTGATCGGAAGAAGCGGCACTACGGCCTGGGCGTGGTGGGCAACTGGCTGAACCGCAGCTACCGCCGCAGCATCAGCAGCACCGTACAGCGGCAGCTGGAGAGCTTCGACAGCCACCGGTGAGGCGGCGCCCTGGAGTCTACAGGAGGGCCTGGAAGCTTCCAAATTCCTCTGGGCCCTCCTGAAGCGCTCCCTTACTCATTCAGCAGGTGTTTCATGAGTGCCTCCTGCGGGTCAGGAGTGTAGCGACAAGCTCAAAGGCGCACCCTGTCCAAAGGGTTGTGCACATGACCTGGGAAGGGCCTGGGGTGCTTGCTGCTTCTCCTCCACCCCATGCTTTCTGAGCCTGTGTCCTCAGCCTTGCTCCCTAACAGCAGTCAGTCAACAAATGTTCATTGACTGTCGCTGCCTGCAGGCCCTGAAATGGAGCCCCCAGAGGGTGCAGCGGGGAGGGCAGGGTGAGTCAGAGGCCAGTTAGAAGCTGGGGGGCTGGGCGCCGTGGCTCACACTTGTAATTATTAGCACTTTGGGAGGCTGAGTCAAGAGGATTGCTTGAGCCTAGGAGGTTGAGACCAACCTGGGCAACATGATGAGACCCTACCTCTACTTTAAAAGAAGAAGCTGGGGCTGGGAGGGAGGGGACTCTGGGAGAGGCTGTGCAGAGCCCTTGAGGAAGAACAGGGCATCTGATTCACAGCAGCCCAATAAACACTGGGCCCAAATTAGAAAATAACAAGCAGGCAGGGTGTAGTGGCTCATGCCTGTAATCCCAGCACTTTGGGAGACCGAGGTGGGTGGATCACCTGAGGTCAGGAGTTCAAGACCAGCCTGGCAAATACTAAAAACACAAAAAATTAGGTGGGCATGGTGGCGGGTGCCTGTAATCCCAGCTACTCAGGAGGCTTGAGGCAGGAGAATCACTTGAACCTGGGAGGCAGAGGTTGCAGTGAGCCGAGCCGAGATCGTACCATTGTACTCCAGCTTGGGCAACAAGAGCGAAATTCCGTCTCAAAAAAAAAAAAAAGAAAGAAAGAAAAAGAAAATAACAAGCAATGGCCAGGCACAGTGGCTTACACCTGTAATCCCAGCACTTTGGGAGGCCTAGGTGGGCAGATCACCTGAGGTCAGGAGTTCGAGACCAACCTGGCCAACACAGTGAAACCCGGTCTCTACTAAAAAGACAAAAAAAAGTTAGCCGGGTATGGTGGGAGCCTGTAATCCCATCTACTCGGGAGGCTGAGGCAGGAGAATCGCTTGAACCCAGGAGGCGGAGCTTGCAGTGAGCCGAGATCACGCCACTGCACTCCAGCCTGGGTGACAGAGGGAGACTCCATCTTTCTCTCTCTCTCTCTCTATCTCCTCTCTCTCTCTCTCTCTCTCTCTCTATATATATATATATATATATATGTATATAAAATAACAAGCAATGAAAGGTGTGGTGGGTGTCCTGGAGGAGGACAGAGAGGGAGAGTGAACAGCTGGTGGGGAGGGGGTGTGGTCAGGACAAACTGGTGTCATGTGGAAAGGCCCTGGGGCTGCAAGGGCAAAGTGCATCCCAGGAAATGCAGACAAAGAGACCAGAGAGGTGGTCGGGCAGGCAAAGCTTTGCAGCCAGCAAGAGGGGGTGATTTTGGAATTTGTCTCAAGGCCAGTGGAAAGCTATCAAAGGGTTTTAAGCCAGGAGAGAGATGCTTGGAGGCTCATCTTAAAAGTTGCTCTGGTTTGAGATGAGTTGACAGGGCAGAGCAGGGAGCCCAGGCGAGCCATGCGACTGGGCCAGGGTGGCCCCGTGGCCGGGACTGGGGGTTGGAATAGGAGCTCGGCTCGGCTGACCTGAGGCCTCTCTGCACAGGCCCTACTTCACCTACTGGCTAACCTTCGTCCATGTCATCATCACGCTGCTGGTGATTTGCACGTATGGCATCGCACCCGTGGGCTTTGCCCAGCATGTCACCACCCAGCTGGTGAGTCGGGTCGGGCTCCATGCTGGGGATCCCAGCCTCCCCCAGGAGGCCTCAGCATCGTGGGTACCTAATCCCTCCCACCGCAACAATCTGGCCCCAGCAGGGCAGTGCTCAGGCTCGCCATAGCCTGGCCCCTTCCTGGAGGCTCTTCCCTGGGGACAGTTGCCGCAGCCCCCCATGCCCAGGGCTCACACTGTTCTGAGGCCTCCTCTGCACTACCTCCGTGACAGGTGCTGCGGAACAAAGGTGTGTACGAGAGCGTGAAGTACATCCAGCAGGAGAACTTCTGGATCGGCCCCAGCTCGGTGAGGGCCCAGGCTGGGGGACATCATCTGAGCCAGGAGTCCCTGTGCCCTGTCACCCCCAGCTGGGCAGGTGGGCTCCTCACCCACCCGCAGGCCCCTCATCAAGGGGAGACTTTGCGGGACAGAGGTGGAGTGATGGACCCCTCCCAGGTCCGGGACTCAAACTCACTCTCTCCTTCCCCTCCCTTTCCCTTCCCCAGATTGACCTGATCCACCTGGGGGCCAAGTTCTCGCCTTGCATCCGGAAGGACCGGCAGATCGAGCAGCTGGTGCTGCGGGAGCGAGACCTGGAGCGGGACTCGGGCTGCTGCGTCCAGAACGACCACTCGGGCTGCATCCAGACCCAGCGGAAGGACTGCTCGGTGGGGGCAGGCCCTCCCTCCCTCCCCTGCCAGACCCTGGTCCCAGACTAACTCCACTTGCCCTGGCCTGGTGGACGGGCCCTTCAAGGGCCACGTTCCCTCCTTCCTGCCCCATCCTTCCCAGAGTTCCCCAGATGAGACTGAGCCCTGGGGCGATGGGAAAAGCCTCTGTCCTTGCCCACTCCAGTGGGGGTGACCTGGCCCCGGCATGACCGACCAGTCCTCTTCCGCCCTCCAGGAGACTTTGGCCACTTTTGTCAAGTGGCAGGATGACACTGGGCCCCCCATGGACAAGTCTGATCTGGGCCAGAAGCGGACTTCGGGGGCTGTCTGCCACCAGGACCCCAGGTAGGGCCTGGAGCCTCTGCTGGGCCTGAGGGTCAGGCATAGCCAAGCCATCTGAGCCACCCACAGGGAGGTGAGTAGGTGGACGTGGCAGGCTGGGTGTGCCACAGCCCAATCTGAACCCTGTCTCCAGGACCTGCGAGGAGCCAGCCTCCAGCGGTGCCCACATCTGGCCCGATGACATCACTAAGTGGCCGGTGAGTGAGTGTCCCCGGCGGGGAGTGGTCTGGGAAGGTCAGGGACGGGGGACCTGCCTGCTGCACAGCCCACTCCCATGCCTGTGCCCCTCCTGGCAGATCTGCACAGAGCAGGCCAGAAGTAACCACACAGGCTTCCTGCACATGGACTGCGAGATCAAGGGCCGCCCCTGCTGCATTGGCACCAAGGGCAGGTGAGCGACCTGGGCCCTGGCCTCAGCCATCCCACTGCCCCCTGAGCTGCGGCTTCCTGTGGGCTCTCTGCTCCTCCACTGTCACCACCTACAGCCGCTGGGCTGATGCCCTCCGATAACTGTCCTTCCCTCCCCTGCTCTGGGGCTACCCATGGTGTGAGCTGGAGGAAGGGAGCTTGCTCCAGAGTGGAAGGCTCTGGAAGGGGCATCCCCCTTCCTGCCAGTGATGCCTGCTGTAGCCAGGTGCTGGGCTCTGGGCGAGGTGGGCAGCGGTTATTCGGCACCCTGATGTCCCCTCTTGCCTCACCACCCCACCCCAGCTGTGAGATCACCACCCGGGAGTACTGTGAGTTCATGCACGGCTATTTCCATGAAGAAGCAACGCTCTGCTCCCAGGTGAGGCGAGGCAGGCCTGGGGTAGTGGAGAACAGAACGATGGGCATGGAAGTCTGCTGGGGCTGGGGCTCACACACTCCCTCCCATGTCGGGGCCTCAGACTCAGCCTGCTTCTGGAGCGCTGAGCACCATACGCCCACCCCCAGGTGCACTGCTTGGACAAGGTGTGTGGGCTGCTGCCCTTCCTCAATCCTGAGGTCCCAGATCAGTTCTACAGGCTCTGGCTGTCTCTCTTCCTACATGCTGGGTAAGAGGTTCCTCACTGCCCCCGAACCCCACCCCTGTTATGGCTGCCCAGCCGGACCCCTGGGGGAAGGTTCCTGGGCCAGGGCATGGCCGGTCCAGCCCGCCGAAGCCTACTGCTCCTGAAGTGCCTGGCTGAAGGCCGCTGCCTGGTATGTCCCTCCCCCAGCATGGTGCACTGCCTCGTGTCTGTGGTCTTTCAAATGACCATCCTGAGGGACCTGGAGAAGCTGGCCGGCTGGCACCGTATCGCCATCATCTTCATCCTCAGCGGCATCACAGGCAACCTCGCCAGCGCCATCTTCCTCCCGTACCGGGCAGAGGTGAGGATGTGGAGGACGGGACCCCTTCTGCACACGGGGGCCAGCCCTGCTGCTTCTGTTCCACCCACCTGGGATCTGCCAGAGGGACACAGGGCCCCTCCTGTGCTGGGCTCCACAGCGGATGGACAGCTAAGCTGGGGGCTTACTGGCTGGTCTCTTAATCCCAGCAAGTGGGAAGAGTGGTGCTCTTGAGTCACCCTGTCCCTCTGCCACCTCATTTATCTTCATTACCGTGCCCACTGCCTGACAGTATGCTAGGTATCTAGGTCGAGTGGTAGGAAATGGCCTCGTGCGCCAGTCAGCAGTCTGATCAGTTCCACCTGACTGATCTAGCGTGTTCAGTGTCTGTCCTCTCCCCACCGTGTGCGGCCTGGAACAGGCTTGTCTGTCTTGCTTACTCCTGTGGACCCACACCAGGCACGTACACAGTAGGCACTCAGTGTTTGCTGAAAGAATGGGTGGAGCAGGCCCAGCTTTGGTCCAGCAGCTCCAGCCCACCCCCCGCCCCTCAGCCTTGCCTGCCAGGGAGGAGCTGATGGATGGGGTGACGCAGGGTGCAGGCCCGGCCCAGGCCGCCCACCCGATGCCTGAAGCCACATATCCCCTGCCCCACCCCAGGTGGGCCCGGCGGGCTCACAGTTCGGCCTCCTCGCCTGCCTCTTCGTGGAGCTCTTCCAGAGCTGGCCGCTGCTGGAGAGGCCCTGGAAGGCCTTCCTCAACCTCTCGGCTATTGTGCTTTTCCTGTTCGTCTGCGGCCTCCTGCCCTGGATCGACAACATTGCCCACATCTTCGGCTTCCTCAGTGGCCTGCTGCTGGCCTTCGCCTTCCTGCCTTACATCACCTTTGGCACCAGCGACAAGTACCGCAAGCGGGCACTCATCCTGGTGTCGCTGCTGGCCTTCGCCGGCCTCTTCGCCGCCCTCGTGCTCTGGCTGTACATCTACCCCATTAACTGGCCCTGGATCGAGCACCTCACCTGCTTCCCCTTCACCAGCCGCTTCTGTGAGAAGTACGAGCTGGACCAGGTGCTGCACTGACCGCTGGGCCACACGCTGCCCCTCAGCACTGCTGGCACAGAGTCTGCCTGCGAGGGCTGCCCTCTGCAGAGCGCCCTGCATGCCAGAGAGCCAGAGACCCAAGACAGTGCCCGGGCTCTGGACCTGGGTCCCTCCTGCCAGGCGAGGCTGACTTCACATGAGATGGTTGATTAAGGTGGGATTTTTCATGGGCGTGAGGCCTGTGTGATCCTGGCCTAAGCTCAGGCACCCCCCAAGGCACCTCCCTATCTGAGCCTTGGGTTCCAGGTCCCAACATCCCGTTCCCTGCTGGGACCATCTCCTGGGGCAGGGTCCTTTTCTTCCCAGGGTCCTCAGCGCTGTCTCTGCTGGTGCCTTCTCCCCCACTACTACTGGAGTGTGCCCTCGCTGGGGACGTGGCTGTGCCCTCAGTTGCCCCAAGGGCTGGGTGCCCACCATGCCCCTTCCTGTTTCTCCTCCTACCTCTGCCCTGTGAGCCCATCCAAAGGCTCTCAGATGGGACAGTGTGGGAAAGGCTTTGGCCGTGGTCTGGGGGCAGAGAACAAGTGAGGAGACACAAGCAGACCTCAGGTAGAATGAGACTGGGTGGAGCCACCCTAGGGCCTGCTCCCAGGGGGTGCTCCAGGCGCATCAGGCCCGTTTTTTACCAGTTTATATCATGGTCTTCATTTTTAAAAGTAACGCTAACTTTGTACAGATGATGTCTCATGGATTAAATAATATTCTTTATGGCAGTATTGTCTTCAACGGAGACCTCAGGTCGCATGAAACTAAGATTTGGGGGTGAGGGGTCAGCCGTCAGCAGCTCAGAGACAGCGGTTTGGCCCAGTGGACAGCAGAAAACTTGTGGAGCATCTTGGGGATTTAGTTGGGCCAGAAAGCAGACTGGGGTCACGTGGGAGACCCCAGGGGTCCACTTGGGATGGCTGGGTTGAATCCTTAGGCCCCTGGGGTTCCCACTCCCACCTGCTCTGTCTTGGCTTCAGGGCAGGGGAGGGGGCTGCCTGGGCCCAGGATGGCCTGCCCTGATGGGGATGGCGCTGAGGAGAAGGCACAGCACTTGTCCTGTTACCCCACCTGGGGACGAGTCCACTCCCTGTACCAGTGCCTCACCCACCACACTGAGGAGCTGCACAGGGTATGACCACTTGATTACCATGGGCAGAGGGTCCTGCACCAGCTTCCCTGCCCCAGGCTGCCTCCACAGCACAGGCCTCCCGCCTCTGCCCCATCCTGCTCCCCACTATCCCCCATTCCAGTGGCTAAGGGTGAGAAGGGGCATCCACGAGGCTGGGGAGAATAAGGACCCCCCTTGAGCAATGGGCTCCTGTCAGGATGCTGCCTTGGTGCCTTTGCCCACCTGCCAGGAGGAGGAAAGGAGCCAGGGAACCCACAGTGCCTCCCATTGTCCCCGCTTACCAACCCAGCCCATTCTCAGGTACAGAGTTCAGAACACAGGAGGTCCAGAGGCCTCGTGGGAACAGACAGGACACACCACTCCAGCTCGGGCTGTGAGAAGCCACCCCATCTCCTCTTTATTTAGCCCTGCTCTCTCCTCTCTCTGGAAACTGCTGTCTCCATGCTCAGCTGAACTAAGGAGCCCAGGGCAGAGATGGGGATCATGCTGGCAGCCAGGTGGGCAGCCCAGTTCAGCAGCCGCTGTTCCTGCGCAGGAAGGCGTGGCCCTGCAGGGAGCAGTGGAGCTCGGTGAAGGTGAGGGAGCCCACGGTGACGGCGCAGGGGCCCACGGCGTGGAAGCCAAACCTCTCATAGAAGGGCACCAGCACATCCTCGCACATGAGCACGGCCCGGCGCACGGCTGGCTGGCTGCCCAGGTGGTGCAGGTAGCGCCACAGCAGGATGGGGCCCCTGCCCTGCTGCCGGAAGGCGCAGTGCACGGCCAGCACGTGCAGGTGGGCTATGTGGCCCCCAGGCTTGTGCATTGTCAGTGACTCCTGGAGGCGAGCAAGGGACGAGAACCCAGGTCACTTCTGCTGATGCGTGCTCCCCCCTAGCCACCGACCCAGGCAGGGAGCAGGTGCCCCCTGGGTGCCTGTGGTCAGGGCTCCCGCCCCAGGCAAGGAGGGCCCCAAATTGGGAGCCATACCCCCATCCCCATGGAGAAAACTTGAAAACCCAGAACGTCTTGCCCTGGGAGGGGCCTGTGGCCTATACACATCTCTCCAGTTCTGGAGGAAGAAATCCCAGCCCCTGGGCTCCCCTCCCCGCCATCTGGCTGACCTCTGTCTTCAGAGGCCGCCCTGGAGCTGGGCGTCACAGCCCCGTCCTCACCTGCGTGAGTCTCTCCTTGTCCCAGAGTGAGCCGATGATGAAGGCCACAAGGCAGCCCTCCTCGAACCAGCCCAGGGACAGCTCTGGACATAGGGTCAGGAAGTGCCGGATCTCATCCAGGTATAGGGGGCAGACGCCCAAAACGGAGATGAAGGCTGTGGCAGGAGGCTCAGGTGGGCAACTGGTAGTCGCTGTGCCTCACTTCCACTGTCTGCTGCACCCCGAGTGTCTACTCAAATGCCCCATTCCTCCCAGGAAAATGGGGTTTAGGGCTGCTGTTTCCTCCACTTTCTTGAGCGCACACATGGTCTGATACTCTGGGACCCAGCCTCCAAGACAGGAGACTCAAGGGTCTCCTCCCCACAGGATAACTGGACCAGAGTGGATCTTCCCTCTGACCCTGTGCGGGGTCACTCACCTTCACGCTCGATCTCAAAGGCGCTGACAGCGTCCTCCGGGGTGAGGCAGCGAAACTCGCTGGCAGGGAGTGTGTGGCGCCGTTGACAGCTCGGGATCCCAAGTGGCAGACGCGGGGCCTCAGGTTTTGGGGGATGGGTGTTCTGCGTGGACATCCTGGCCACTGGTGCCTCCCTGGGGCACCCCACCTTTGGAAGTGGCCTCCTAAGCCAAGGAGGGCCTCCCAGCACCTGTTGGAGAACAGCAAGGGGCAGGGGTCTGATCCTCATCTCCAGGGAGTCTGGCCCCATACTGTGCATCTGGCCTCTTTTGTAGCAGAAACTGGGGTGGAGTCAGCCCCCAAATCAATGGGCACATTCCCCAGGTACCTGGTCTTCAAGGCTGTTACCAGGCACTACAAACATTGGCACTGTCGCCCCACCTTTCCCTCGCAGCCAGAAGAATCCCTGGAGGTTTGTCCCCTTGCAGACCTGCAGACACTGGTCTCAGGGTGCCTTCTGGGTGCTTCTGAGCCCCAGAGATGGTGGCAGGGATGAGCAGGGCTCAGTGGAGCCTGGGGCACCCCAACCCTGCTGCCCACAGCGGGGAGGCAGGACTCCTGACCCTCCACTGACCACATCTAATGCAACTGTGCAGTGGGTGGGCACCCGGGTCCCCCACCCCACCATTCATGTGGTTTATCTTACCTCCCCAGAGGGAGGCTTCTGGTTCTTTGGGTGCAAGATCCTGTGGCGGAGAGCTTTTTAGGTAGTCTCAGCCCTTGGTCCTAGAGAAAAAGCCCCTTAATCAAAGTGGGCCCTTAGGGAGCCTCTATTTCTATCCAGATGGCCTCAGACTGGCCACACACATGCAGGATTTGTGGTGGGGGGTGGGGAGGTTAGAGGGAGCCAGGGGCTGCAGAGGGCCTGGGGGATGGGGAGGATCAGGCAAGGAGGATGCATAGGATACCTCCTGCCCCACACGTCCAGCTCATCGGACATGCCTCTCTGGGCACTCTTGTCTCCCAAGACACCCTGCAGATTTGCAGTTCTTAGAGGAGGCCATCCCTCCCTCCACCTTCCAAGACACTTAATAAACTCCATGACTTCCATGTTTCCCTCCATGTCTAGAAGCTCCAAGCAGGGAAGCTCCTGTTCCTGAAGGCTGAGAGTCAGGAGCTGGGGTCCCACCTACCTGGGCTGTGGAGAGGGCACCGTGTTCCCTCCACAAAGCCAGTGGCCCTGGGGACCTATCCGCGGGCACAGGAACCAGGAAAATCCAGGACTCCTGGCTGCAAGGCTGTAGTAGCAGATGTTACCAGGGCAGCCTGTGGTGCTGTTCTCAGAGGTTTCTAATCCCCCCACCCCATCTCGCAAGCTATCCCAGGCAGGATGACGCCAGCAGGGCTCTGGCAGCCTCTGCCCCTGCCTTGCTGAAGGGAAACGTCAGCTCTGGTGCCCTGGGCACAGAAGGGATTACCAGAGGCTGACTGAGGCCCCAGGGTTTGGGGAAGAGAGCATGGGGCTTAGCCTCAGGAGTCCAGCTCTAATCCCTGCTCTGTCACTGACTGGCTGGGCACCAGCGATTTCCCCCTCTGTCCCTTGGAGTCTTGGACAAGCCCACCTCTTATGTGGGAGAGGGGGTGGGAATTCAAGCTACCAATTTGTGCACTTTAAGTATGTTCTACTTCAAGTTTACTTAAATATTCAGGAGGCTGCTCTACCAAACATCTCAACTACAAAGCTCTCTGACTGCCATTGACCTTGGTTCCACCCATTCCCATGGCTGCCCGGGCCTTGGCACCTGGTGCTGGCATTCCCTTGGGATGCAGGCCCCTCTCCCAGTCAGCCCTGACTACCCCCTGCCCTCCAGCTCACACCCCATCCTCTGCCCCTCAGCTTTTCTCTCACCGGCACCTGCCCAACCCCCCAGGCCCCTGCCGCGCCAGCACCTGCCTCTGCGCCCCATCCAGCAGTGCAGATCCCCTGTCCATCTCAGGCTCCTGGGGGTCCTGGAGGTTGCGTCTCACAGGTGCACTCTTTTGACCCCCCACAGAGGAAGCTTTCGCTCCTACCCACAGTTTGGGACAGACCTCTGAGGGTCCTTCCTGTCCTGGCAGCCTGTGAGCGCCACTGCTTACAGCACTTGCTACGTGCTGGGCCCTGGATACGTGTCTCCTTTAATCCACACGGAAGCCCGGCCAAATGAGTATTAACCATATGTTATAGAGAAGGAAACCGAGGCACAGACAGGTTCAGTAACCTGCTCAGAGCCATCCAACAAGTGAAGTGGGAGGGGCAAAACCTCCTGACATGCACAGCCACTGCTGCGCTGGTGGGACTCACTGCATCTCACAATGAGACTCCTGGTTCCTGTCTTCATGATTCTCCTGCTGGTTTTCAGTGTCCTCACAGGTGCACTCTTTCAAACCCCCACAGAGGAAGCTCCTGTTCCTACCCACACGGTTTGGGACACAGCCCCTGACCGTGGAGTGACCCCATCCCAATGCCCCTGCCCACCCACCACCTGCATTCCTCCGGTCTCTGGGTCCCCTTCTCCCAGGGCCCTTCTCGGCTCTCTGAGGCCCACCTGCCTGCTAGAAGGGACCCTCGACAGACCTCTCAGGACCGACCAGAGATCTCCTTGGGCTCGGTTTGGCAGGGTGATCATGTCCAGGACCTCAGCTGGGCATCCCCACCTTCAATCCAGGGTTTCCCAAAAGGCCTCTTCTCTCCCTTCATAGACTCTGTGGCTCCATGGCACCCCCTGGTGGCCAATCCTAATCACAGCCACTTGGCAATGCCTGAGAAGAGCCTGCTGTTCAATCAGCCTCTCTCTTTGCTGACTTCCACATGGCCCTGTTCTTTCTGGACAACACCCTAGAGGTCTAGAACCTCAGGGAACAGGATGAGGCAGTAAGCCAGGCATAGTGCTCACCCCTGTAATCCCAGCACGTTGGGAGACAGAGGTGGGAGGATGGCTTGAGCCGGAGAGGTCAAGGCTGCAGTGAGCCAAGACTGCGCCACTGCACTCCAGCCTGGGCAACAGAGCGAGACCCTGTCTCAGAAAAATACAAATAATTTTTTTTAAAGATGAGGCGGTATGTTAAACATGGTGAAACTGGGAAGTTCAAACCCTTGTGGGACAGGAGAGGAGACAGAAGGGGAGGGCAGGGTGATCGCTGGGACCTTTGTCCCGGTCAACAGGAAGAAAACCACAAGCCACCACCAATAAGAAGGAAAATTAGGAGGGTGGGGCCCACAGGGCGATGGGCACAGACAGAAAGAGATCCCTGGGCCTGGGCATAGTGGCTCACACCTGTAATCCCAGCACTTTGGGAGGCCAAGGCAGGAGGATCACTTGAGCCCAGGAGTTTGAGACCAGCCTAGGCAATATAGCAAGACCCCCGTCTCTACAAAAAATTTAAAAATCAGCCAAGTATGGTGGCACACACCTGTAGCCCCAACTACTTGGGAGGCTGAGGTGGGAAGATCACTTGAGCCTAGGTGGTTGAGGCTGCAGCGATATGCCACTTCACACCAGCCAGGGTGACTGAGCAAGATGTTGTCTCGAAAAAAAAAAAAAAAATTCCTGACCTCAGGTGGGCTCTACAAAGAAGCACCTCCAAGGTCATCCTCACACCAGGGACACTGATTGCACTGACTGTTTATCAGATGCCGAGTCTTGTCCTGCTTCTGCAGTTAGAGCGCTGGCAGTGTCTCTGGTGACTGCCTCTCAGGTGGATCTTGGGGATGGAGGGGAGAATGTGTCCTTTGCCCCCCAAGTCATACCTGTTCAGTCACTCTAGACAGCTGATAAACACCTAACCTGATGGGCAAGGCTGGGCGCGGTGGCTCACGCCTGTAATCCCAGCACTTTGGAAGGCCGAGGTGGGTGGATCACCTGAGGTCAAGAGTTCGAGACCAGCCTGGCCAATATGGTGAAACTCCGTCTCTACTGAAAATACAAAAAATTAGCCGGGTGTGGTGGTGGGTGCTTGTAATCCCAGCCACTTGGGAAGCTGAGGCAGGAGAATCGCTTGAATCAGGGAGGCGGAGGTTGCAGTGAGCCAAGATCACGCCATCACACTCCAGCCTGGGCAACAAGAGTGAAACTGTCATCTCAAAAAAAAAAAAAAAATGTAGATACAGACAGGCAGAGGATGGAAGATGGTATCTGTATGTTTCCCACGGGTGCTGTAACAGATGACACACAAACTGGATGACTTTAAACCACAGAAATGGCTGGACATGGTGGCTCATGCCTGTAATCCCAGCACCTTGGGAGGCTGAGGTTTTTTGTGCCCGGCCTCTCCCTCCAGCAGCAGCTCACTTGAAAGTCCTGTATCCACTGACTCCCCCACCCCCACTCCCTTCCCAGTGTGTACCATGCCACCCTGCCTCACCCATGATGGCTCCCCTCAGGGGTCCCTCTTCTCTCCGCCCAGCCTGGCCTCTTTTGGTCTACCAGACGGTTTACACATTTCAGATGCCAGATGGGGTTCAGTTTTCTGCCAAAAGACTCTTTGGTCCCATGAAAATCATGGTCTGTGACTGGGCTTCCACTTCGAGACTCCAGAATATTTTTTTTAAGACAGTCTTGCTCTGTGGCCCAGGCTGGAGTGCAATGGCACAATCTCGCCTCACAGCAACCTCCGCTTCCCAGGTTCAAGCAATTCTCCTGCCTCAGCCTCCCAAGTAGCTGGGATTACAGGCGCACACCACCACGCTTGGCTAACGTTTTGTATTTTTCCTAGAGATGGGCTTTCACCGTGTTGGTCAGGCTGGTCTCGAACTCCTGACCTCAGGTGATCCACCTGCCTCAGCCTCTCAAAGTGCTGGGATTACAGGTGTGAGCCACCGCGTCCAGGCAGGACTCCAGAATATTCTATAGCAGTTTGGAGACAGGTTGTCCAGGGCACAGAGAACTCCTAGGAGCCATGCTACCTAACTCCCCACCTGCCCTGGTAGAGCCTCACCTCTGACCCATCAGAGCCCCCATCCCACTCCTAATCAGATGTGGCGAGGATGATGACAACAGTTATTCAGCGGATAAGTGATGTCATGGCAGTAAAAGAAGGTTCTGAGGGGATGTGTGTCAGCACAGGAAAGCTGAGAACCAAGCTTTCGGGATGACCACTGTTAGCAGGTAAAGGAGTTATTAACAGGAACACAGGTGAAGTCATAAGAAGGGAAGAACCCAGGGGAGAATATCCAAGAAATGGGGCAGTTAGAGCCTGAAATGCCATAAAGAATGGAGAACAGATCTCAGATTCTGCCAACAGAGAGGCTCTGATGACCTTTAAGAATCCTTCCAGAAAAGGCCAGGCACGGCGGCTCACACCTGTAATCCCAGCACTTTGGGAGGCTGAGGTGGGTGAATAGCTTGAGGTCAGGAGTTCAATACCAGTCTGGCCAACATGGTGAAACCCTGTCTCTACTAAAAATACAAAAATTAGCTGGGTGTGGTGGTGGGTGCCTGTAATTCCAGCTACTCGGGAGGCTGAGGCAAGAGAATCGCTGGAACCTGGGAGGCAGAGGTTGCAGTGAGCCAAGATTACACTCCAACCTGGGCCACAAAGCGAGACTGTATCTCAGAAAAAAAAAAAAAAAAAAAAAAGGAGTCCTTCCAGAAGGGAGAAATGGGTGGAGAGGCCATATGCAGAGAGTGGCCCAAATGGTGACAATGAGAGGTGGAGGGCAGAGGCCATTGAATAAAGGCACACTGACCCGTCACCATGGCCGGGGGTCGGAGAAGACCTCCCCACAGACCCCACCCCATCCCAGGTGCCGAGCCTGCCACAGCTGCTGATGCACCCGGAGAGCCTGGTGCAGGGGCAGTGAGCATCCCGCCGGGCAGAGTGCAGAAGCCCCAGACCTGCAATCTGAGAGCTTCCGGCATGGGGACACACCCCAGTTTCACTTCCAGACTGAAGGGAGCCCATTTGGGGCAGACCAAGGAGTGGGCCCCATGGCCATGTCCCAGGGACACCTTGACGATGCCTCTGAGACCCCGGTTTTCCATGCAGAGCAGTTGAGAGGCCCAGCATGCAGGAAGCACAGCCCTCTCTTCAGGCTCTTGTGCAATGGCTGCATTTTCTGGTGGTTTTGATGGTCACTTTCTCTCTCAACTCCTCCCCTGCACTTAAGGTCCGCCCCACAGACCTGGCACTGAGCACATCTTGCCTTTACGCCTTTACCTTTCCAGCCTGAGTCCTACCACGTAGCAGGCTCCCGGGGGGATGAGAGATGGAGAGCTGTGTGCGGGAAGTTTACTGGGGAGAGGTCTCACGAGTGACCCCTGCCATGGAGCAGGGCAGACAGCTGGGCAGTGGAAGCTGAGCTGTGATGGTGCAGCTGTAACCGAGGCCTTGGCTCATCCCCTGAGGAGCCTCAGACCTGGGAAACCCTTCTGGACCTGCCTCTTTGTCCTGCATCAACCTTGGGTGAAGCAGCTTGCTTCACTGAGGGCAGTTGCAGGAGAACCCAGCTGGGAGCCATCAGCCGTCCTGTCACTGCGGGTAAGAGCCCTGAATCACTTTCTCCAAGCTTCCAAGTACCAGGGTCCTTGCCAGGGTGATAAATTCTGTAACAGGGAAAAGAGCTCCCATACCAACACATGTTCCTTATCCAACTTTATGCTCTGACCCCCTTGGCCCAGCCAGCATTCTCTGATTCCAGTCCCCACTCTCCTGGCTCTGGCTGGGACCTGCAGCTCCTTCAGGACAGAGCCTCCTTCCTCCCTCAGCCGACCCAGCACTTCACCAGTGAGTGAGGTTGCAATTTAGCCCTAGTTACCGGCCTAGTGCAAGAAGAGGAGGTGCAGTATATACTCAGGGTTGGGGAGGGGATAGTACATGTCTCCTAAGGAAGAGGCATTGTCCTCAAGGAAGGAAGGGCACTAATTTCTGTCCTTGGATGTCTCCCACTTCTCCCCAGGGGCCTCCTCTGTATAGCTGACTCATTAAGGTTGGGGATTCAACCTGCTCTCAGGCTCTGCCACGCTGACTTCTCTCTGTTCCTTAACTTCAGGAGGCGAGTTTCTTTACATGCTGCCAAGGAGGCCCTCTGCTTTTCCACTTTGCTTTCAAGCAGTGATTCTTCACCCCCAGCCTCTGGGTGTCTTTCTCCCCTGCACTGACTGCCCCAACAACCATCCAGTCCCCCAGTCCTTACACTTACTCCATCCCTGTACCTGTCAGACACCTGAGATGTTGCACCCACCGCTGATTTATTTTTTCTCTCTTTCTTTCTCCTTCCTTCCCTTCCCTTTCTTTCTTTCTTTCTTTCTTTCCTTCCTTCCTTCTTTCCTTTCTTCCCTCCTTCCTTCCTTCCTTCCTTCCTTCCTTCCTTCCTTCCTTCCTCTCTCTTTCTCTCTTTCTTTCTTTATTTTTTGATGGAGGCTCGCTCTCTCACCCAGGCTGCAGTGCAATGGCACAATCTCAGTTCACCGAACTGCTTCCCGAGTTCAAGTAATTCTCCTGCCTCAGTCTCCCGAGTAGCTGGGATTACAGGTGCCCACCACCACACCCGGCTAACTTTTGCATTTTTAGTAGAGACGGGGTTTCACCATGTTGACCAGGCTTTGTGCCCCTTACAGACAGTCAGTGGATGGGGGAGGCATCTTCTTTCAGCCAAGGGCAGTGTTTGGAGAGGGAGGGGATGGGGAGGTACACCACAGCATCCACTACACACCTGCCCCGCAAGAGGCTCATGCACTCCTGGAAAACAGAGGCTGGGTTGAGAGTGTGGCATCATGCCACCCACCGAGCAGGTACCTATCAGCTAGGGGCAGATTCTCCTGTTTTTTGTTTTTTGTTGTTGTTGTTTTTTGGTTTTTGGGTTTTTTTTGAGATGGAGTCTCACTCTGTCGCCCAGGCTGGAGTGCA
The DNA here is from genome assembly GCF_007565055.1 of Rhinopithecus roxellana. NCBI lineage: Eukaryota > Metazoa > Chordata > Mammalia > Primates > Cercopithecidae > Rhinopithecus > Rhinopithecus roxellana. The sequence goes on along the minus strand of NC_044567.1, from coordinate 63,433,509 downwards.
GTGGCGTGATCTCGGTTCACTGCAACCCCTGCCTCCTGGGTTCAAGCAATTCTCCTGCCTCAGCCTCCTGAGTAACTAGGATTACAGGTGCATGCCGCCACGCCTGGCTATTTTTTGTATTTTTAATAGAGACGGGGTTTCACCATGTTGGCCAGGCTGGTCTCAAACTCCTGACCTCAAACGATCCACCCCAACTCAGCCTCCCAAATTGCTGGGATTATAGGCGTGAGCCACCACGTCCGGCCCAGAGTCTTCTGTTGAGGAGGGTGGAACTTAGGGATGAGTGGGACCCTGCCTTATTTGGGGCTCAATATCTGCCGTATTAGATAGGCTTACCTCAGGAAACTTCCAGACCATTCTGGAATGGAGGCATCAAAATTACCCAGGTGTAGTGGTGGGCGTTTGTAATCCCAGCTATTCAGAAGGCTGAGGCACGAGAATCTCTTGAACCCGGGATGCGGAGGTTGCAGTGAGCCAGGATCCCGCCAGGACACTCGAGCCTGAGCAACAGAGAGAGACTCCATCTCAAAAAAAAAAAAAAAAAAGAAAGAAAGAAAAGAAAAAAAAGATCCTGAATTAGGTGACTGAGGCTGGAGCGCAGAGCACTCCATGCTGGATGCAGAGAGTAGGGGGGTTTGGAAGGATCAGATCAGCTTATAAAAGGCCACATGCCTTCTTGTGTGGACCCTGGGGAGCCACAGAAAGAAATAAAGCCAAGAGTCCAATGACCATGTTTGCATTTTCAATCACCCTAGGAACAAGGCAGCAGACAGATTAGACAGCCTGGGGCTTGGTGAAGGGACTACAGAGGAGGTCTAGGCAAGAGATGGAGATGAATTGGTAACAAAAGCTAATGTTATCAGGCCTGCCATCTTGCAGTCACTGGGCAAAGCACGTTATATTCAGTTGGTCAGTTACAGTCTCCACAGTCCTATGAAGTAGGTACTATTATTATTCCCACCCTACAGAAAGGAAACTGAGGCTTAGAGGGTGAAATAACTTGCCCAAGGTCACAAAGTGACCAGTAGCAGCACAAGCTTCAAACCCAGGTCCCTGTGACTCCGGAAGCTCACTCTCAGCCACTGTACCTCCCACCTCCCCACCTCTCCATGGATCTGCCCCCCGGTGGAGCAGATCTGGACAGGAAGGGTGTGAAAAGGCAGTGGAGGGGCCAAGACCCAGGCTTTGATTGTGTGTGGAGCTTAAGAGTGAGGGCTGACAGCCGTGCGCAGTGGCTCACGCCTGTAATCCCAGCACTTTGGGAGGCCTAGGCGGGTGGATCACGAGGTCAGGAGATAGAGACCATCCTGGCTAACACGGTGAAACCCCATCTCTACTAAAAATACAAAAAATTAGCTGGGCATGGTGGCAGGCACCTGTAGTCCCAGCTACTCGGGAGGTTGAGGCAGGAGAATGGCGTGAACCCAGGAGGTGGAGCTTACAGTGAGCCGAGATTGCACCACTGCACTCCAGCCTGGGTGACAGAGTGAGACTCCATCTCAAAAAAAAAAAAAAAAAAAAAGAGGGGCTGACCCTCAGGTGGCCAACTCAGTACCCAGGTAGGTGACACTGCCATCAATCAGGATGAGGACTCTGGGAGAAGAAACTATTTGAGGAAAAGATGATGAGTCTACTTTGTATCTATGACTGGTTACATCCAGGAAGCACCTACGAGTCTGGAGCTGTGGGAGGTGGCAGTGGATAGGCTGGTATATTGTTCTTGAAGCTGGTCCAGCAGATTCACTGTGCCTCGCCCTGTATCTTCAGGAAGGAGGGAAACAGGACGAGCCTGGTGATCCTGGGCTGTCACTATTGCTCAAACTTGTCACTGTTGCCCCAGCACAAAGTGTTTTGCCTTTGGATTGCAACCTACCCTCACAGTAGGAGTCAGAATGGTCAAGGGTCAGCTGGGCTGGGTCCTGATCCTGACTGTACTGCAGAGTGACCTTGGGCAAGTCCCACAGTTCCCCCAGGGCACCTGTGCAAGGAGCAGGTGAGGCTCCAGGAACGAGAAGGGCCCTTTTAACTCCAAAAGCCTTGAGCAGCATTCAGCTGGAGCCTCAGAGGCATTTCTTCAGCCAGCCACATGAGGGTGTGGGGGGCTTCCCAAGGCAGCTTACCTCCCACCCCACCCCCCAGCTGAAGTCTCCAGTGCCTAAGCCTCCCTAGCACCCCCAAACACCTGCTCCAGAGTGGAAGGAGCTCTTTGGGCCAGGCTGAAATCGCTTGCACAACAATGGAGAGGCCAAGCAGGCTCCCACAGAGGGCAGTGTTGGGCCTGAGCACACTTTGTGGGTCCAGAGAAGTGCCCCAGTGGCTGATGAAGATAGGGAGGAGACAGGGCCTGCTTCGCTGAGATCAGTTCACTCTGCTGCTGGCTCTGCCGCCTCCTGCACGCCACCCACCCCACTTAGCAAAGGGAGAGGCCAGACCAGCTCACTTTCTGGCAGGCACATTTATAAATAAGTGAAATTCTCCCAAGAAATAGCTCTATTTCCCAGGAAAGGCTGGGTGATGGGGCCATGATTGGAGAGGGTTTCTTCATTAGGGAATCAAGTTTTTTCCTCCTTCCTACACCTCAACAATGATGAAAATAAAAACTAAGCAGCAGCTTCCGTCCACGCTTACCCTGCTAGCCAGCCTGAGTGTATGGAGACTGTGGCTGAGGGCTCAGGGTCTGGGAAGGAGACAAGCCTCAAACCTTATCCAGAGCATCTTGGGTCTGAGTGAGGTCACTGAAAGACACCATTGGATGGGTAGGAATTTACTGAGTCTCATTCTCTAAAGTTGCTCAGATGCAGTTGAAACTGGGGGTACTTAAAAGGATTTGGAGCAGCCAAAGAGGGCAGCTCTGTCCCAGCTTCTTCAACTTTTGGATGTTTGTCGAACAAAGGATAGGAAACTGACAGAATGGATGTATAGGTTCTCAGGCCTTTGACATTGACTAATATGATAATTTTCTTTCTTTCTTTTTTTTTTTTCAAGACGGAGTCTTGCTCTGTCGCCCAGGCTGAAGTGCAGTGGCACAATCTTAGCTCACTGAAACCTCCACCTCCTGGGTTCAAGCAATTCTCCAGCCTCAGCCTCCCGAGTTGCTGGGATTTCAGGCGCATGCCACCAAGCCTGGCTAATTTTTGTATATTTAGTAGAGATGGAGTTTTGCCATGTTGGCCAGGTCTCAAGCTCCTGACCTCAGGTGATCCACCTGCTTTGGCCTCCCAAAATGCTGGGATTACAGGCATGAACCACTGTATGGGCCTAGCCTAATATGACACATTATTGAGCTCCATCCCTATGCCAGGCACTGTCCTAGGCACCAGAGTTACACACACAAATACAACATGGTCCACATGCTTAAGGGTTTAGTCTAGTGAGGGAGAGTTCGGCATGTGAAATCAAGGACTCTTACCTACAACCTGGCAGTTTTCTGATGATCTATGTAAAGCACGTAGTAGAGTACCTGGCATGAAGTTACAGCTCAGTAAGTGATAGCTATTATTAGCCATTATTACAAGAAGCCGCAGAATAAACACAACACATCTTCCAGGAGTGTCAATATTACTCAATGATTCAGGAAAAAAAGGCATTAATTTTTACATTAAAACAACAAACATAGGCATACTCTGGAGTACAATGCAAAACTCACTTGATTTTTTGACATCAAAAGCAGATTTGAGACCGGGTATGGTGATTCACGCCTGTAATCCCAACACTTTGGGAGGGCAAGGCGGGAGGATCATTTGAGGTCAGAAGTTTGAGACTAGCCTGGCCAACGTGGTAACACCCTGTCTCTACTAAAAATACAAAAATTAGCCAGGCATGGTGGTGGGCACCTGTAATCCCAGCTACTCAGGAGGCTGAGGCAAGAGAATCGCTGGAACCTAGGAGGTGGAGGTTGCAGTAAGTCAAGATCACGCCACTGCACTTCAGCATGGGCGACAGAGTGAGACTCTGCCACGAAAAAAAAAAAGCGGATTTGAGGTCTGCACTGCCCCATCCCCCCGTGGGACACATAGACACATGGACTCCCCGCTGCGATCAGGAGTTCTTCTGAGGGAAGCCTAAAGAAACAGCGTAACTAGAAAAGCCCCTGCCCTTGGTGTGGGGACACTCCCCAGGTTACTACCTGTTACCTTAGGCACCAGATTCCTTGGGCCCTGTTTCTTCATTGGTAAAATGAGGTTAAAACCCTCTATATCCAAGATTGTGATAACAGATGAGATAATGTTCGTGGAAGTACCTGGTACAATGCCTGGTCAATAATATGTGCTTAATAAACGCTATGTTGGCCGGGCGCAGTGGTTCACGCCTGTAATCCCAGCACTTTGGGAGGCCGAGGAGGGTGGATCACAAGGTCAGGAGATCAAGACCATCCTGGCTAACATGGTGAAACCCTGTCTCTACTAAAAATACAAAAAAATTAGCTGGCACTTTGGGAGGCCGAGACGGGTGGATCACGAGGTCAGGAGATCGAGACCATCCTGGCTAACATGGAGAAACCCGTCTCTACTAAAAAATACAAAAAACTAGCCGGGCGAGGTGGCGGGCGCCTGTAGTCCCAGCTACCCGGGAGGCTGAGGCAGGAGAATGGCGTGAACCTGGGGAGGCGGAGCTTGCAGTGAGCTGAGATCCGGCCACTGCACTCCAGCCTGGGCGACAGAGCCAGACTCCGTCTCAAAATAAATAAATAAATAAATAAACAAATAAATAAATAAATTAGCTGGGCGTGGTCGTGGGCGCCTGTAGTCCCAGATACTGGAGAGGCTGAGGCAGGAAAATGGCGTGAACCTGGGAGGCGGGGCTTGCAGTGAGCCGAGATCAGGCCACTGCACTCCAGCTGGGCAACAGAGCAAGGACTCTGTCTCAAAATAAATAAATAAATAAAAATAGGCCGGGCGCGGTGGCTCAAGCCTGTAATCCCAGCACTTTGGGAGGCTGAGACGGGCGGATCACGAGGTCAGGAGATTGAGACCATCCTGGCTAACACGGTGAAACCCCGTCTCTATTAAAAAATACAAAAAACTAGCCGCGCGAGGTCGTGGGCGCCTGTAGTCCCAGCTACTCAGGAGGCTGAGGCAGGAGAATGAAATCGGGGGGGCGGAGCTTGCAGTGAGCTGAGATCCGGCCACTGCACTCCAGCCTGGGCAACTCCATCTCAAAAATAAATAAATAAATAAATAAATAAATAAATAAATAAATAAATGCTATGTTATCAGGTGGCAAGAAAACAGTGCTGAAAGGGTCATGGGAGGCAGAACAGAAGCTACTATGTTACTGCTGTTTAATCCCCAGGTCTCTACAGGAGAGGGAGTAGGGACCTGCGTCCTTACAGCAATGATTCCAGGTGGCCATTTGGCATTGTGGTCTGGGATGGGAAGGCCATGATTTGAGAACCCAGTCTTGCCCCAAAATCATATCCTAACTCCCCTTCAGCTCATTCAGCTCCTGTTTGTTCTGTATCCTAGTACATAAATTTTCTAAGATTTGGGGTCCGTTGACAACCACCCTGATCCCAATATTACATCAATACTCTATTAGTACTTGGCCTAGGACATCTTAAGTACTTAGGCTGCCATCTGTTTTGTGCATGTTCTTTTTTTTTTTTTTTTTTTTTTTCTGAGACGGATTTTTGCTCTTGTTGCCCAGGCTGGAGTTCAATGGCTCAATCTCAGCTCACCACAACCTCCGCCTCCCAGGTTCAAGTGATTCTCCTGCCTGAGCCTCCTGAGTAGCTAGGATTACAGGCATGGGCCACCATGCCTGGCTAATTTTGTATTTTTAGTAGAGATGGGGTTTCTCCACATTGGTTAGGCTGGTCTGGAACTCCCGACCTCAGGTGATCCGCCCGCCTCGGCCTTCCAAAGTGCTGGGATTACAGGCGTGAGCCATTGTGCCCGACCTTGTTCATGTTCTTTTAACTTTTCTCTCTTTTTTTTTTTTTTTTTTTTGAGAAAGAGTCTCACTCTGTCACCCAGGCTGGAGTGCAGTGGTGTGTTCTTGGCTCACTGTAACCTCCTGCTCCCGGGTTAGAGCGATTCTCCTGCCTCAGCCTCCCGAGTAGCTGGGACTACAGGCATGTGCCACCACGCCTGGTTAATTTTGTGTTTTTAGTAGAGACGGGGTTTCACCATGTTGGCCAGGATGCTCTTGAACTCCTGACCTCAAATGATCCATCTGCCTCGGCCTCCCAAAGTGCTGGAATTACAGGTGTGAGCCACCACACCCAGCCAACTTTTCTATGAATGTAGTTCTGTATCTTCAGGATCCTGTAAACAACCCAAAGAACTGGGATTCTGCCTTCTTTGAAGAACCTAAATACTGTAATATCAATCCAACCTACTAGTCTTTCATTGATGATCGTGTAGAAAAATGTGGAAAAAGTGATGCTGACTGAGAAGGGTTAGGGCCAGATCTTGTTTTCCTTAACGATCTATTATAAATCTGTCCTCTGAGAATGTATCTAAACCCTTGGAAACTTAGGTGACACGTTAAATTAGAGTTACTTTTTTTCTTTTGAGATGGAGCCTCACTCTGTGGCCCAGGCTGGAGTGCAGCGGCATGATGTAGGCTCACTGCAACCTCCAACCTCCAGGTTCAAGTGATTCTCGTGTCTCAGCCTCTCAAGTAGCTGGAATTACGGGTACCTGCCACCATACCCAGCTAATTTTTGTATTTTTAGTAGACATGGGGTTTTGCCATGTTGGCCAGGCCAGTTTTGAACTTCTGACCTCAACTAATCCACCTGCCTCAGCCTCCCAAAATGTTGAGATTTCAGGCATGAGCCACTGCGCCCAGCCTAGAGTTACCTTTTTTTTTTTGAGATGGAATCTCACTCTGTTGCCCAGGCTGGAGTGCAGTGCAGTGGTGCGATCAAGGCTCACTGCAACCTCTGCTCCCCGGGTTCAAGCGATTCTCCTGCCTCAGCCTTCCCAGTAGCTGGGATTACAAGTGCCTGCCACTGCGCCCGGCTAATTTTTGTATTTTTAGTAGAGACAGGGTTTCACCATCTTGGCCAGGCTGGTCTTGAACTCCTGACCTCGTGATCCACCTGCCTCGGCCTCCCAAAGTGCTGGGATTACAGGCGTGAGCCACCGTGTCCAGTCTTTTTTTTTTTTTTTTTTTTTTTTTGAGACAGAGTCCTGCTCTGTCGCCCAGGCTGGAGTTTAGTGGCATGATCTCGGCTCACTGCAACCTCCACCTCCTGGGTTCAAGTGATTCTCTTGCCTTAGCCTCCTGAGTAGCTGCGATTACAGACACGCGCCACCACACCCAGCTAATTTTTTTTTTGTTTTTTTTTTTGAGATGGAGTCTGGCTCTGTCGCCCAGGCTGGAGTGCAGTGGCCGGATCTCAGCTCACTGCAAGCTCCGCCTCCCGGGTTTATGCCATTCTCCTGCCTCAGCCTGGCAAGTAGCTGGGACTACAGGCGCCAGCCACCTCGCCCGGCTAGCTTTTTGTATTTTTTAGTAGAGACGGGGTTTCACCGTGTTAGCCAGGATGGTTTCGAACTCCTGACCTCGTGATCCGCCCGTCTTGGCCTCCCAAAGAGCTGGGATTACAGGCTTGAGCCACCGCGCCCGGCCTAATTTTTGTACTTTTAGTAGAGAAGGGGTTTCACCATGTTGGCCAGGCCAGTCTCGAACTCCTGACCTTAGGTGATCCATGCACTTCTGCCTCCCAAAGTGCTGGGATTACAGGCATGAGCCACCTGTGCCTGGCCCTAGAATTACTTTTTATATTTTTTTATTTATTTATTTTGAGACAGAGTCTCACTCTGTTGCCCAGGGTGGAGTGCAGTGGCTTGATCTGGGCTCACTGCAACCTCAGCCTCCCAGATTCAAGCTATTCGCCTGCCTCAGCCTCCTGAGTAGCTGGGACTACAGGCACACGCCACCACGCCCAGCTATTTTTAAATTAAATTAAATTAAATTAAATTAAATTAAATTAATTTTTTTTTTTGTATTTTTAATAGAGACGCAGTTTCTCCATGTTGGCCAGGATGGTCTGATCTCTTGACCTCGTGATCCGTCCACCTCGGCCTCCCAAAGTGCTGGGATTACAGGAGTGAGCTGCCGTGCCCGGACTACTTTTTATATTTTAAAATGACAATTTGGAGCAGACCATAACAGTTCTGCCAGTCTGGAATTTAATCCAGGCAGGTGGGTTGGAAATAGTACAATGGTTAAGCTTATTGAAGGAGCTAAATGCCAGGCACTGTTCTACTTCATTTAATCCTCCCAATTGCCCAGTGAGATGAGTACTGCTATTATCATCCCTATTTCACAGATGAGAAAATTAAGGTGAAACTAAGTTAATCAGTGTGCCTATTTTTACAGATTAGTAAGTGGCAATGCCAAAAATTGGAATCCATGGCCCCCACTCTTAGCTACCTCACTATACTACCTCTTGCCATTCATTCTTGGCTTCAGGGAGCTTTGAACTCATCTAAATGGATTTATACCCAAACCATTGGGGCCACTGATCCTTTTGTTCCCTTTCTCTGGGCCTCCTTCACCAGTTCCTGGGTCAATTCCTGAGAGGTCATGACGTTGCAAACTGCTTGGAATTCCCGAATACAGTGCATTATACATATGCTCTATACACATCTATTATAGCCTTACAAGCTGGGGTTGTTTTTTATCTATTTAATGTGTATTTGTTTTGTCTCCCCAACTAGGCTGGAAACACCTCGAGGACAGGGACAGTATCTTTCTCTTTCTGCAACCCTCGCAGTGCCTGGGGGCTAGGCTAGGACGCCAAGGGAGCTCATCAAAAGTTGTTGACAGTCTCTCCACCATCCTCAGCCTCACCCCGACCACTTCCCTCTGCCTCGGTGGCCACTCCACTTCCTCCTCCCGGCCCGCCCCTTCTCTTTCCCTTTAGTTGAATCCTGTCTGACCTCGACCCCGCTTAGTGGATTCCATCCTGCCCCCGCCCCCCGCGGCATCTTCAGCGTCCCCTAGCGACGAGGCGGTAGCTCCTAGCAACTGCATCCCGGCTCCCTGACGACGGCGCCACGCAGGGACACGTCAGCGCGCCATGGCCCCGCCCCCGGCGCCCGCTGGTCCCGCCTCCCCGCGCCTCGCTCGCCGCCGCTGCCGCCGCCGCCGCCCGAGACTCGCGCAGAGCAGTTATGGCGGATCCCGCAGCCCCCACGCCCGCAGCTCCTGCTCCCGCCCAGGCCCCGGCTCCAGCCCCGGAGGCGATCCCGGCCCCAGCCGCAGCCCCCGTCCCGGCGCCGGCGCCCGCCTCGGACTCGGCCTCTGGGCCGTCCTCGGACTCTGGCCCCGAAGCCGGCTCGCAGCGCCTGCTGTTTTCTCACGACCTGGTGTCGGGCCGTTACCGGGGCTCTGTGCACTTCGGGCTGGTGCGCCTCATCCACGGCGAGGACTCGGACTCGGAGGGCGAGGAGGAGGGCCGCGGCAGCTCGGGGTGCTCCGAGGCCGGGGGCGCGGGCCACGAGGAGGGCCGGGCCAGCCCGCTGCGCCGCGGCTACGTGCGCGTCCAGTGGTACCCGGAGGGCGTCAAGCAGCATGTGAAGGAGACCAAGGTGCGGCGGGCGGGGGCTGGGCGGCGCGGGAGGCAGGGGGTCGGCGGCCGGGCCGAGGCCAGGGAGGGATGGCATGCGGGGCCCTGCCCGGAGCGGTGCCACTGCAGTGGCCGAGGCAGGAGGACAGCCCCAGTGGAGGGTACACTCCATGCAAAGTCATTGCAGCAGCTCTGGGCGCACACGCCAGACGGGCACTGCTGGCCCGGGACCGGGCGGGCCCTGGGCTTCCCGACTTAAGGGGACTTCTAAGCCATACTATGCTGTGGTGTCGACCTCGAGATTTGGAGACGTGGACCGACTCCCGTGGGGACTCCTCAGGCCCTGGGGCGCGTTCGGCATTACACCAGTGCGGCGTTTTGCTGACCCCCGAGGAGCTCGGTGCTGCATTGTGCATCCAAAAATGAAGGCCGTGCCGGGTCCATGCAGGGAGGGGTTGTGGGCATTCCAAAACAAAGATAGAGGTGAAAATCCCAGCCGAACCCAAGAAGTTCAGTAGCTTACAGGCTGCATTATGGTCAAGCCACCCAGCCTCTTTTTGTTTTACCCTGCTGCCTCATTTTAATTGCTACAGGGAACTTTGTGAGTAAAAACATTAGCAATCAGAGCCGCGATATGAATAGTACTGGGGGTTGGGGGGAATTCTGACAGCTGCTACCCGGATTGAGACTTCTTGAAAAAAATATTCCAGAACCCTAGGTAGAGGGGAGTCACCAATTTGGAAACCTGAAGGGTTTTTCTTGACCTGAGGCTGTTAAACAGACATCTGACTCCCATATGGTTTTTGGGGTGATGCTAGTGAATATAGCAGTTTTATAAAACAAAGAGGCTTGTCGGCATAAACCCGAAACCTTGAACCCGAGTTGGTTTGGTGGCTTGTTTTCCGGAATGTGAATTCCTATCAGTAATTGACACACACACACACCCCTGTATCTCACACCCCTTCTTCCTCTCCTACTTCCCCTCCCCTTCAAGAAAACATTGCTAAGCAGGAATCAGGCCTACACTGTTTTAGGTCCTTGGGAGGTTGAGAGGTCTGATTTCAGGGGAGGGCACTTTGGAAGTTGATCTGGGTTTCTCACACAGTGGGAGACAAAGACTACAGAGGAATGGGGCTTCATGCCGAACTACAAAGGGGGGTCTGTGACAACGGCTTGAGAAGGAAGAAGGCCCCACTCCAGAGAAGAACCCGTGATCCATTTCCTAGCGGTAGAAGTGACTACTGATACCAGCAGTCTTTTTCTTGGGGATGCACATACATCCACAGACACAAATCCACACACAGGACCCTGCTTTCCCTCAGAGAAATGCGAATCAGGCAACAGCTCTGAGATTTGGAAGGAAAATTATCAGTCCATTTACAAGAGTATTTGGAAAATATTACTTGTGCAGCAGAATGCTGATTGAAAATTACCCAGTATTGTGTCAGGAAAAGAGGGTTATTGCTGTGTACTGTGTGACACCAGATGATTACTGGTGTCTTTCTGTGAGTTTTTAAGAATGTTTTTCACCACCCGTCTACTCGAGAGGTTTGTAACTTTTGGAACGCAACTCATTTGACTGCAGCATCCTCTGTGTTGTGGCCTCCTGCCCTGGGACTCGGGGAGGCAGGCCCAGCTCACTACTGGGAGCCGCCATGTTCATCAGTTGTTGTTCCCCTCTGTCTTGACTCTGGTGGTTAACTTTGTTTACAGTTATGTTCTGTCTGCCTCCTGCACCATGTGTAATTACACAGAGTTTGACTTGAACTACCTATTTTGGAGTAAAATCGAAAACAAAGGCTGGGCGCGGTGGCTCATGCCTGTAATCCCAGCACTTCAGGAGGCCGAGGCGGGCGGATCACCTGAGGTCAGGAGTTCAAGACCAGCCTGACCAACATGGAGAAACCCCGTCTCTACTAAAAATACAAAATTAGCCATGCTTGGTGGCACAGGCCTGTAACCCCAGCTACTCGGGAGGCTGAGGCAGGAGAATTGCTTGAAACCGGGAGGTGGAGGTTGCGTGAGCTGAGATGGTGCCATTGCACTCCAACCTGGGCAACAACAGTGAAACTCTTTCTCGAAAGAAAAGAAAAAAATAATTCTGAGGCACCACTTTGAATAGATTTTACAGCTGGCCTCCTGTGACTTGCTTTGAATTTGTTGAAATCTGTTTTGTGGCTCGGTGGTGGTGTTTTGTCATTGTAGCTTCTGGGCTTAGCAAAAGCCAAGGGACATAGGAATTCCGAGGAAGTGGTGGAATGGAATGCTCATTTATGGGGGGCAAGATCCAGTTCTTTTAGGATTTAGAATAGGTTTGTTTTGGAGGGTGGAGTTTATACCTGATAGGTAGCTCTGTTACCATGAGCTATAGACACAGGTGACTGATTAGCTGAATGTTTACTGGTCTGTTGCTGACCACCACGCAGGGTGGTAGGGTGAGTCCTGGGGCCTTGCAGCACTGTGGCTTAGGATGATTTTTCTTCTCACCTCCTGCTCCTTATAAATTTCGTCAAGGTGATAGTTTGCTGTAGAGGAAAGATCGTTAGACCGAGATTGACTCATCTAGGTTTGAGATTTCAGAACCCAATTATTGGTAGAGTAATGGAGTGGCAGTTGTTTTTTTTTTTTTAAGTTACTGGTTGGTTTATTATTTTTGAGATGGGGTCTCACTATGTTGCTCAGGTGGCCTGGAATTCCTGGTCTCACTCAATCCTCCTGCCTCAGCCTCCCAGGTAGCTGGGACTACATTAGTGATGGTTTTGATAAACTTTTTATTTATTTATTTATTTATTTATTTTGAGACGGAGTTTCGCTCTTGTTGCCCAGGCTAGAGTGCAATGGCGCCAGCTCGGCTCACTGCTCCCTCTGCCTCCTGGGTTCGAGCAATTCTTCTACCTCAGCCTCCTGAGTAGCTAGGATTACAGGCATGCGCCACCACACCTGGCTAATTTTTTGTATTTTTAGTAGCAATGAAGTTTCTCCATGGTGGCCAGGCTGGTCTCGAACTCCTGACCTCAGTTGATCCGCCCGCCTCGGCCTCCCAAAGTGCTGGGATTACAGGCGTGAGCCACCGCGCCCAGCCAAAATTTATTTTTTTTATAAGCTGCTACCTATTGAAATTTTTTTTGTGTGAGTTTCTTTTTTAAACAGAGTCTCTCTCTGTCACCCAGGCTGGAGTGCAGAGGCATGATCTCGGCTCATTACAACCTCAGCTTCCTGGCATGCGCCATCATACCCAACTAATTTTTGTATTTTTAGTAGAGACGGCAGTTTGCCATTTTGGCCAGGCCAGTTCTGAACTTCTGGCCTCCAGTGATCCACCCGCCTTGGCCTCGCGAAGTGCTTGAATTACACGCCTAAGTCACCGTGCCTCGCCCCTATTGCAATTTTTTAATAGTGTCTAATATGGAGTGTTTCATCGGGTGTGGTGTATTTTTGTAGTTTTCTCTGTAAATTGGAGGGCAATGAGTAAAGGCTTAATCTTAGTCTCAAATTTTTAGTGAACAAATTTACAAAGAGATGAAGAGACTGGGCAACAAGTCATGTCCTTTCCCTGCCGCCTTCATGAAAATAGCAACAGAAACAAATTAAATTCTTCCATGAAGCTATGGAATTTATGGTCGTTTCTGAGGCTTTCAGCCACCAAAATTAAGCTTCTTAAGGACTCAAAAGGAGCAAGTGGCCAGTGCCTCTTATATGCTCCTTCCTTTCTCCAGTCTTCTGACCTCTTCAGCGAGGTAGCCCATCTCTCCACTTGAAACTGTCCATCTGGCCACGGATCTCCTTAGAGGAGGCTTGCCCCTTCCCCATCACCAGTCATCTTTTGAATAAAATTTTGTAATAAAGCCAAATGCCAGCAGCCACTTAAACCTTCATGAGCACTGGCTAGACATGGGGAGTCCTTCTGGTCTCCACCTGTCATGGTTGGGCAGAAGGGCCCCCTGCGAGGAAGGGAGCAGGACTGCTGTCGGTCAGTTCAAGCTGGGTCTTCATTTTGGAGGCGAAGCGTTTATGCTTTAGCTTTCTTGTGCTTTTTCATGTCTTTTGCATTGCCTTTTAAGTTGCCATGACATTCAGGGTTTCACCAGGTTTGAGATACAGTGCCTCTAAATTAGGGCTGTCTGTGATCACCCTGCTTTTATGAGGCTGTGTGTGTGAAACATCCCTGATGACAGGTCCCTCGGGAATTGGCTTTGCAGTTTATTTTTGGCTCCTACGCTGGCCAGCATTTCCATGGGGAAGCTATTTAGGTGTAGCATCTTGGCACGTGAAGTTTGTCTCACTTGTCCGGGTGCCGGGCCCATTAAAAGCAATTGTTCTTAGTGATGTAATATAAAGAAGTTATATAAGGTTAACCAAGATGCAGGACTAAGTGAATCTAAATTGCATTTTATTCAGATAGGATCACAGCACTTGTAGACTCTCAACAGCTGTTCTGTGATTTTATTCTTTGTCCCTTGATTTTCCCCCTTCTAGCCCTCAGGCCTCAATGCCCTGATGGTGCTTCTGTCTGGCTGCTGCCTGACTCAAGGGCACTTTCCCCAGATGAGGGGTGTGTGTTTTGTACTGTGAATGGAAGCCAAAACCCTTGGGTGCTCTTCCTGGTTGTCACCTACTCTGAACGACCTTGACCAAGTCACTGCCTCATTTTCTCCCTCTACAATGAAATAAGAGGTCTGTCTTCCTAACCCGTGATATGAGCCTGCACAGGTGGGATAACTAGAAGTGTAGCTAGGTCGAGCCTAGGATGGCCACTTGGTTATTAGCAGACAGCATTCTGATGTCTGTCAGAGCGAGCCAGCCCTGCGCCTTCAGGAGATCACTTCCATGAGACAGAGGGTGGTGCTGCACCAAAGGAGCATCTTGGGAAGCAAAAGGTGCACGAGGCGGTTTGTGGGGAAGGGGGTTGTTTCAGGGGCACAGGAATTCCTAATGGCTCATGTGGCCAGTGACCAGGTGGATTATAGGTTTGACTTTATTAAACCTCTTCTAGAAATACTCATGAATTTCCTACCTCTGTTACTTTATAAGAAATTCAGTAATGCACATTTAGAGTAACCCCAGCCATCCTCCAGGAGGGGATAGAATGAGCGAGTATGTATGTATGTATGTTTCCAGAGTCTGAAAAGTCTCTTGAAATTCCCAAGACTGATAATGAGATTATGAATTACAAGGATGATAGAGTATTGCTTTTGTATTTTAAGGTGATGAGAGCAGTCATGGTACAGGATACTGTTACTATGTGCCAGGCACTGTTAGTGCTTCAGATGTTTTACTTAACTCTCACAACAAACCTGTGGTGCCATTATTAGCCCCATATGCCAGAGCAGGAAGCTGAGGAACAGAGAGGTTAAGTAAATTGCCCAGTGTCTAAGTGGAGGAATCTGAATACAAATTGAACTAAATGTACTTTATTCTCACCTGAGAATACTTAAATTCAGGATTCATAGATCGTTACTATACGTGACCGAGTGCCCTGATCCAACATGAATCACAGGCCCTGTGGTTAGCATTAATCATCCCCTTTTTAAACAGTTGAAAGTCTTAGTGTAATAGGAGGTACTACAAGTGAGGGGGGAGGAAGGCACAGGATGTTGGGATGGGTAGAAGTTGTGCCAGTGGGCAGGCAGGAGGGAGGGAGATGATGGGTAGGGAGCAGAACGGGAGGAACACTGCATTCACGCTGGCGGTGTGCTTCTGCTCTTCCACACTTTTCATTCCCTGACCCCTCAGTCATTCTCAGAATCACTGTCAAAAACACATTGCATTTCTAGAGAACCTTTGAATGACCCTCAATGTTGAATGAAGCAACCTCTGTAGTCTGATTCATTCCAACACTGAACTACAGTTCAGTTTTATTCCCCAGCTCCACCTCTTAGAGCAAAACAAGTGTGCAGGCACTCCACGTAACTGGCGTTTCCGTGTTGTCTCAGAAGTGGTCAGCAGTAGGAGCTCCAACTTGACCTCTGTCCCCTCTGCTGCTGTCATCCTCCAGCTGGGAATGCTGAGTCATGAGACAGGTTCAGGAAGGATTCCTTGGAGAGACTGAGTTCCGCCTCAGTTTCAGTTTCTGTTCCCTTCAGTTTCCGTGTGTTTTCACTTTAGGACATTAGAGGCCTTTTGCACCTTCCCCATCTCTACTTCACTTTTATCCCTGTTTCTGTTTGTTTGTTTGTTTGTTTGTTTGTTTTTTCATTTTCCTGTTATACTAAGAGGAACTTTTTCTCTTTTTACTACTTAACCCACCATTGGGCCTCATGGAATCCAATGGAACCTGTTTGGGGCCAGCACTTTTTAAAAGGGTGCGATTGTCGTGTGTAACATGAATTGCCAGCACAACAGTCCTGGGCATGTGATCAGTGTCAGCTGCCCCTGGTGGTCGGTCCCCTCAGAGTTGGAGTCAGGGTGGTTTTCTGTGACATGTGGGTTTTCACCCAGGAGGATGTGATCTGTGCTCCTATTCTGATGGAAGCTTTTGGAGTTTCCTTGCCCAAGGCTTAGCCTGCTTCTGTATGGTGATGGCCTGCTTCTGTATGGCTGATTTAAAATGATAATCAAAAGGGGGAAAGGTACAATCAGGAATGTCTGTAATGTGCTTTCCAGTTTATAAGAGGCTGTCATTTACCTCACTTAATAGGATCTCAAGGGTTTTTTTGTTTGTTTGTTTTTTTGATACGGAGTCTTGCTCTGTCGCCCAGGTTGGAGTGCAGTGGCACGATCTTGGCTCACTGCAAGCTCCGCCTCCCAGGTCCATGCCATTATGCCTCAGCCTCCCGAGTAGCTGGGACTATAAAGGTGGCCGCCACCACGCCCGGCTAATTTTTTTTTTTTTTTTTTTTGTATTTTTAGTAGAGATGGGGTTTCACCATGTTAGCCAGGATGGTCTCGATCTCCTGACCTTGTGATCCGCCCGCCTCGGCCTCCCAGAGTGCTGGGATTACAGGCATGAGCCACCGTGCCTGGTCGGATCTCAGTATTTTTAACTGTAGCTCCTTCCTGAGGCTCCACTTGCCCCGTGAATGGGTGCCAGTCCAGGAGAAGGTCATGGTTTAAATGCTGCCCATCCACATTTGCAGCTCTTACTGAGCAGGAGTGCCCATTCAGAATTGCTTCAGTTTCTGACATTCCAGCCAGCCTCGGGGGGACAATGTCAGGAGCCTCTTGACATGTGTGGTTACAGCCAGGGAAGAGCTTATTGGAATTTATTGTAGTTGAGAATAAAATTGAATTTGTGTTACTGGATAACCCTCTGGATTTATCTACTTCAAGTTATTTGCTCTTGTTTCATTCGTTAGCTATACTCTGTGGTTGAGGATTTAATGTCCTTCAACCCAGGCTGATTGTATTGAATGGATCCTTGGGTCAGCTTTGTCCAGGTCACCCCTAGACACAGGTAGGCTGTGTTCTCCTGAAGCAGTATTGTGAAAAGCAAATTTTTATGGTTTAAACATTGCAGTCGATTGACGTACCACTCAGAAGTATTCAGTGGGCAATAAGGATTGGAATGAATGTCCTTTTTGGGTTTAATCTGGTTCTTTGGTTGGGGGATTTTGAGTTAGCTTGCATTTTTAAAGAGGCCACAGCAAATTTAATATTCTGGGCCGGGCGCGGTGGCTCAAGCCTGTAATCCCAGCACTTTGGGAGGCCGAGACGGGCGGATCACGAGGTCAGGAGATCGAGACCATCCTGGCTAACACGTTGAAACCCCGTCTCTACTAAAAAAACTACAAAAAACTAGCCGGGCGAGGTAGCGGCGCCTGTAGTCCCAGCTACCCGGGAGGCTGAGGCAGGAGAATGGCGTGAACCCGGGAGGCGGAGCTTGCAGTGAGCTGAGATCCGGCCACAGCACTCCAGCCCGGGTGACAGAGCAAGACTCCGTCTCAAAAAAAAAAAAAAAAAAAAAAAAAAAAAAAAAAAAAAAAAAAAAATTTAATATTCTGCAGCTAAGTCAAAGGGGTAAGACATTCTTCAGGTCACTTTTGGTTTAAATTGATAGCATAACTATACCTGGGAAACAGTCTATGATGATTTAAAGTAAAAAAAAAAAAAAAAAAGATACTGAGTCATGCTTGGAAAAAAAAAAAAAAAAAAGGCAGTCAGTCCTACCCAACAATGAGATGAAAATCCCCAGCTAGCATTGACAGAGAGAATTCCTGCAGGCACCCTTAAAAAGAGAGGCCTTCATTTGCATCCTGCAAGAGAGCTGGTCTTTTCACACTCAGCAGCTCCTATGATGTTCTGCCTCCTCTTTGTAATTCTGGTCCTATTTGTGGGAGCTCCCTCTGGAAGAGGGCAGTTGAAGATAGATACCTTGACTGGCAGATTCAGTGGACTGTGTGTGTGGTCGCCTCTAGTGCAGGTGGGAAGTGTAGACACACAAATATGTCTCCAGGGAGCATCAGGACTTTACATATGCAGTGCTGAAAGCATCCTGGTATTCATGTGCTCTGTTTTCTTAAGGGATTTTGAGGGCCCTGAAGGTTGATGACATCATCTTCAAGCCAAGGAAGAAAGCATCTCTCTGGTCCTCCAGTGTGCTTGTGGGTCATCCCAGCCCTGTACTGGGGGAAATGGATGTCTGCCTCCATTTCCTCGTGACCTGCTCTCCCCTTCAGTCATTTTCTGTCTGGCCTCTCACACCACTGAGTGTGATGGCTCCCCTGAAGGTCACAAATGACTAGTGAATTTCTGGTCACTGCATTTGCTGACATTTTCTCAGTCCTTGTCCTCCTTTTGATCCATCAGCCTTATGCTCTGTCACCCAGGCTGGAATGCAGTGGCATAATCACAGCTTACTGCAGCCTCCATCTCCTGGACTCAGGCAGTGCTCTCACCTCAGCCTCCAGTGCAGCTGGAACTACACACTTGGCTTTTAAAAATGTTTTTGTAGAAACAGGGTCTCACCATGGTATTGGCCAGGCTGGTCTGGAACTCCTGACCTCAAGTGATCCACCCACCCCAACTTTCAAAAGTATTGGGATTACAGGCGTGAGCCATGGTGCCTAGCCGATCATGCCATCTTTTGTTTGTTTGTTTGTTTGTTTGTTTGTTTTTGAGACGGAGTCTCACTCTGTCCCCCAGGCTGGAGTGCAATGGTGCAATCTCGGCTCACTGCAACCTCCACCTTCTGGGTTCTAGCGATTCTCCTGCCTCAGCCTCCCAACTAGCTGGGATAACAGGCTCCCGCCACCATGTCTGGCTAATTTTTGTCTTTTTAGCAGAGACGGGGTCTCACCATATTGGTCAGGCTGGTCTCGAACTCCTGACCTCAAGTGATCCATCTGCCTCAGCCTCCCAAAGTGATGGGATTACAGGCATGAGCTACTGCGCCGGGCCGACCATGCCCTCTTAAAGGTGTCTCCTTCCCTGGGGTTCTGTTACACCAGACTGTACCAAATGTTTCTCTTTTTTCCTTTTGTCTTCTTCCTCTTACCCGTAGATGTGCAGCTTTTCCAAAGACCTGTCTTTTCTTCATCTCTTCCTCCCCAGTTTTTTGGAGTGACCTCCGTGCCTGTAGCTGCATCTGGTACCTGTATTTAGATGACTTCCACATTGACATCACATGCCCAGCTGCTTACATGATAGCTCCATCGTGCCATGTAGACTTTGTATAAAATCTTGTGATTGTGACTGCCCTTCCCATCCTCATGTCTGTGGATTTAAAAAAAAAAAAAAAAAAAAAATCTGGCTGGGCACAATGGCTCACACCTGTAATCCCAGCACTTTGGGAGGTCAAGGTGGGTGGATCACTTGAGGTCAGGAGTTCGAGATCAGTCTGACCAGCATGGTGAAACTCTGTCTCTATGAAAAGTACAAAAATTAGCCGAGCATGGTGGCGGGTGCCTGTGATCCCAGCTACTCAGGAGGCTAAGGCAGGAGAATTGCTTGAACCCAGGAGGCAGAGGTTGCCGTGAGCCAAGATCATGCCCCAGCACTCCAGCCTGGGTGACAGAGCGAGACTCTATCTCGAGGAAAAAAAAAAAAAAAAAAAAAAAAAAAAATATATATATATATATATATATATATATATATATATATATATATATATTTTCCCCAACTTTTTTGTTTTTGGTTCTAAGCCCAGGACCCAACTTTTTAATAGGAAAAAATGTTGACCATACCAAAATGTGGAAAGCCAGTAATTGCTAACTCCCAACCATTATGAGTCAGCAGTTATTAACATCCTGCCATATTTGCTTTATCTGCATGTTTATGTAAATATATTTCCTCCTGAGTTATGTCTGGTACTAATTCCTGCTAAGTTGTGACAGACAGGATAGCACTTCACTCCTAAATACCTAAGCTTGAATCTTCTAAATATTAGAGCATTTGGGGTCATTTTTAATTTACCTGTTTGGCCCTCATTCTAACTTGTCATCAGTTCTTTGAGAGGCCTCTTGCATCCTGTGCCTGCATTTCTCTTTCACAACCCTGGTTTGCTCTCTGCTTGTCTCATACCTGCACTGTGTAGCCTTCTCCCTGGTCTCCCCGCCTCTAGTGCCTACTTTAACCAGTGAACAGCGCTGCCCCCAACTGACCTCCCAAGGGCTGACCTCCCAAGTGATCGCCTAGATTGCATCAGGACCCAGCCTCTGATCATGCCTTCGTTGTCATTCAGGGCCCTTCACCTACACTTCCTGCTCTATCTCCTTCCTCTTCAGTTGACTCCAGCCAATCGGACTGCTTTTCCCCAACTCACTTATGCTGTTCCCTTCCTCTCATGCCCCATGACACACCCACATTCTCTCTCCTGGATAAGAAGCTCCTTGAGAAACAGAGACAGCAAATCCTAAAGCTTGTGTGCTATCATGCACATGCAGATTCTTGGGAAACATCTTCATGAATGACCAAAGTTTGCTCCCACCCGCTTACCTACAAATAGTATTCTTAGTCTTCTTCCAGATGCCTTGTGGTCTGTGCTGGAGCTGTATGGGCCCCGTACTAGACCACTCTGTCTCCCACCCTGCATACTAGGTGTGTTGACCATGTACAGTAATTTATTGCCCAAGCTGGGTTCTTTTGAGAGTACTGTGAATAATTATTCAGGACTGGGACATATGGGCATCCTAATACTAGGAAGAGCAGATTAATCAGAGTACACCATATTGTAGTTACTATTTTGGCAACTTCCGTTGGGGGCTCCCCAAGCAGACTATGTGCATTGTGGACTAGGCTAGAGCTAGCTAGAGCTGGTGTCACCTGTGGTCAAAATGGAGCTGCTTCTGGCCGCTTTCCCCTGTAAGAACCAAAAGCCCTTGACAAATGGCAGATTCCACACATGTGGCTTTCCCGAATGGTTTTCAGCACCCAGTCCTCACCTTAGGGGGATGGCTAAGTACGAATGAGGCCCTCTGTTGGAAAAAGAATGCCCACCCGACTGCACATGAACCAGGAATGCAGCTGAGGCTACATACTCTGCCTGCACCAAGACCCGTGGAGGCGGGACCTGGAGTTGCAGTGGCTACACCAGGCCTATTACTTCGAAGGAGTCAGGAACGTCTTTTGAAAGTAGATGTAACCACCCCTGTTTATCAGTGGAGGGGGGTGGGGAGGTGAAGAGAGCATGAATAAATGGCTTCTGGTCCAGCACTTTTCTAAAGTGAATGCTGCATGCTATTACCTAGGGTGTCCTAATGCAAATTGTCCTAATTCCATTGGGCTGAAGAATCTGTGTGTCTAACACACTCCCAGTGACATGGACACTGCTGGCTGGGACTGCCCTTTGAAGTGCATTGATATGAGCCCTTCCAAACCTCGTTGATGTCAGTGGGTTCAGTTTTAGTACGTCTTTGATTTGAGGCCTTTTCTCTCCCCTCTGCTTATTCTTCTTGTGCCAGTGTTAATGAACCGGAATTGTCCAAAGGTGGGCTGCAGGAGGGGCAGGAAAGGGTAAGGCGGCCTCATCATCCGCCAGTGCTTTAGTGTTAGAAAGGCTTGCCTCCTTCTCCCTCCCCATTGCTTGCTGGTGGTTGTTATTAATGCACTGCTGTTGCTAAGAAGTTTCATTTGATTTCATTTCATTTTAGGATGCAAATATGGTAGTTGTTGTGAGTATAACACACCCAATTCAAGAGGAAAGTGATTATTCAGCATTTTAATGAAATTGCTGTCTTTTATCCAGCCAGTGTCAATTGATTCCTGCTGTGAGCCAGGCAATGTTAACTCACACTTTACCTGTGTCATCTCACTTCCCCTAAAGTGGCCAGTGCCCCATTTTAGAGAAGGAAAGACTGAAACCCAGAGAAAGCTTGTAACTCACCAAGGCCACACAGCAAGTGAGAGGCCAACCCAAATTCAAACTTAGGCCAGTTTGTGCTGCCCGAGTGCAGGTTCTCTTCACTGACTACACGGGTGCCCCCTGCACTGGGCGGGGTGCTGTGGGGAGAGAGACACCCCCACACAGGCCCTGCTCTGTAGATTAGGGGCCAGTAGAACTTTCTGTAAAGGGCCAGATGATAAATGTCCTAGTGTTGCAGTCTATACTGTCTCCTTCACAGTGACTCAGCTTTGCCATTTCATTATAGCACAAAAGCATTCAAGGCAGTAAGCAAATGAATGGGCATGGCCATGTTCCAATAAAATTTTATTTTTAAGAAACAGGCAGTAGGCTGGACATGACCCACAGGCTGTAGTTTTCCCACCTCTGCTCTAGAAGGATCCTGAAAAATCGAGGTATAATGTGAGCCACAGCTGAAAAAAGTAAATAGAGGCCAGGCATGGTGGCTCACGCCTATAATCCCGACACTTTGGGAGGCCAGGCGAGGCGGATCACTTGAGGCCAGGAGTTCGAGACCAGCCTGGGCAACATGGTGAAACCCCATCTCTTCAAAAAATACAAAAATTATCTGGGTGTGGTAGCTCACGCCTGTAGTCCCAGCTACTCAGGAGACTGAGGAGAGAGGATCGCTTAGTCCTGGAAGTCAAGGCAGCAGTGAGCCGTGATCTGCCACCCATTGCATTTTAGCCTAGGCAACAGAGCAAGACCCTGTCTCAAAAAAAGAAAGAGACAGATGAAATTAATTTTAATATGTTTTACTTAATCCAGTGTATTCAAAATATTATATCAACATATAGCTCATGAGAAGTACTAATGAGAGACTGTGCATTCCTTTTACCATAGTGGCTACTGGATTGGGTAGCACTGCTTCA
Organism: Rhinopithecus roxellana; assembly: GCF_007565055.1. Taxonomy (NCBI): domain Eukaryota; kingdom Metazoa; phylum Chordata; class Mammalia; order Primates; family Cercopithecidae; genus Rhinopithecus; species Rhinopithecus roxellana. The sequence goes on along the minus strand of NC_044567.1, from coordinate 63,410,834 downwards.
GAAACTTAGGTAGGAGAGGGAACCATCGCTCTGATCCCCTACTCAGCTTTTTTCCCCTCATAGCACCTAGCATTACCTGAGATTATTGTTATACTGCTTCACATCCTGTTTACTGTCCCCCAGCCAGAAGGTAAGAGAAGCACAGAAGCATCTCGGTCACTGCTGTATCCTCAGTGACTGGCCCAAAGTAGGTGCCAGGAGAGATTCGTTTAGTGAGCACTTGGGAAATGGCAGACTGCACACATGCAAATGAATGGAATTAGTGAGTGAATGACTGATGCACGTAAGGGAGCGAGAGCCTAGTTCCACGTGCAGGACACAGTTAAGATGCTGAGGAATGTGGTGGGGAGCATTAGAAGATGCTATCATGGAGGTGGCTTTTGAGTTCACTCTTGAAAGATAAGAGCTTGGAATAGCAGCAGTGGAGGGCAGGGCATCCTGGGTGGGAAGTCCAGTGTGCATAAAGGCAAGAGAGGCAGGAGGTTCACTTCAGTGATTCCAGACTTAGGCCTCAGAACTTCTTTAACTTAAAAATTATTGAGGACCCCAATAATTTTTTAGCTTTGTGAGCTTTTACTTATATGGGTTGTTTCTATTAACATCTACCATTTAAGAAAACAAACTTAAAAACAAAGAATACCTGGGCATACATTCTATTAGCCATCAGAGTAGTGATGTCATCACACATCATGTAGCCTCTGGAAAATTCTACTGCAGACTTTTGAGACGATGAGAGGAAGAAAGACAAATAATGTCTTAGTCTCGTTATAGAAAAATTTTGACTTTGGACCTCCTGAAAGGGTGTTAGGGATCCCTGGGCCATATTTTGAGGACCACTGAGCTAGAGGTGGGGTGGAAGAAGTCAGGTGAGAGAGTGCTGGCAGGCAAGGCTGGACAGGACTATAAATAATGTTAACAGCAAAGATTTGTTGGTGCCTGCCGCATTCTAGGCACAGTCACTAGAGAACCCCGTGAAGTAGGTGTTCTTACTTCACAGATGAGGTGAGGTTAAGGCAGTAAGCAGAAAGGGTTGGGTTAAAGCCAGGCAAGCGCCCCCACACCATGCCATCAGCTGCGCCTGGAAAGACCACTAGCGTCGTGCTTGCTGTGTGTGTGCAGGTCTTTGGATGACTGGCTCAGGAGTTGGGATTTGTTTTTTACATAGAGGACTCACATCAGAGTTTGCAATGGGTGGTTTGGTGCCAGTTTACAAGGTGGAATGTGGGGAGTTAGGAAGCCTGGAGGCCAGTTAGGAGGATTTTATGGAGCAGGTGAGTTGTGTCCTCTGTGCCCTCAGTGTGCATGGTGTCACCTATGCATGCATGGCGTGAAATGCTAGAGTTGCTGACTTCTCACACAAAATGACCCGTAAGTGTGAACAAACATCTTCATTCCATATTCAGTGGAAGAAGCAGTGATCTGTTCCAGTGCAAGAGGAAACACTGGTTATGTTGGACTCACTGATGGGGTTAAGGGATTTTTCAAGGATAATTTTAATGATGTTCAACTTAGTACCTAACCCCCCAGTAAAATCTGAAATCTGTTGCGTCTAAGAGAATAGTAATAAAGCTTTGTATTATTAGAGTAGTGAGGTAGAGAGGAAGGTGAGGTGGTTGGAGAAGGTTTCTTAGGTGGGTTACAAAGGTGTGAAGGATGTTTGAGGAATAACAGGTAAAGTGTGCATTTCACAGCCTGGTACATACAGCTGAGCCGGGGTGCATTGGGGGAGGTGGGAGTAGGAGTAGGGACATTAGTGTGCCAGGGCTTTGAGATGATCAGAAGAGCGACGAGGAGGCTTTAAGTTGTTTTTTTTTTTTTTTTACTTGTAAAATATGCATAACAAAATTTACCATTTTAGCCATTTTTAAATAAACAGTTCAGTGACATTAAGTACATTCACATTGTTGTGCAACCATCCCCACCATCCACCACAGAACTTTTCATCATTCTCCACTGAAACTCTGTCTCCATTAAATAATAACTCCTCAAACCATTAAGTTTTATAGCTTTTAGGAAAACCTTTTCTAAAAGCAGTAGATGTAGACATGTGGTCACCTACAAAAAGGCAGTAAGAAGAGGGAAGCATGGCAGAGACTCAAGCTTCTCATGAGCATGGCCAGGTGGCTGGTCCTGCCAGTAATAGCTGTGTGGACAGAGGAGTGTGGAGGGAGATTCCGTTTTGAACACATTGCGAATTAGATGCCTGGAAGCATCCAGGCAACGAGAGACATCTCCCTTTGAAGCGTGTATTTAGCCTGTCCCCCATCTTCCTTTAATTCTTACTGCTGTCATATTTCATGCCCTCATAATTGCAGTTTCTAAACAAACATTTTTTAGATTTATAGAACAGTTTCAAAGATCATACAGAAAGTCCTCGTATCCCCTTCACTCAGTTTTCCCTAATGTTCACATCTTACATATCATGATATATATTTGTCAAAAGTAAAAAAATTAACATTGAGCCAGGCACAGTGACACGTGCCTGTAGTGCCAGCTGCTCAGGAGGTTGAGGCCACGGGGAGGATTGCTGGGTCCAGGAGTTCGAAGCCAGCCTGGGCAATGTGGTGAGAGCGCATCTCACAAAAAAGATACTGACATCAGCCACATACTGTTATCTAAACTGTACACTTTTGTTTGGATTCGTTTTCCACTGGTGGCCTATTTCTCTTCCAGGATCCAATCCAGGATACTACATTGCATTTAGCATAATTGCCTTTGTTTTGTTTTTTTTGAGACGGAATCTTACTCTGTTGCCCAGGCTGGAGGGCCGTGGCACGATTTCAGCTCACTGCAAACTCCACCTCCCGGGTTCATGCCATTCTCCTGCCTCAGCCTCCTGAGTAGCTAGGATTACGAACGCCCACCACCATGCCAGCTATTTTTTTTTTTTTTTTTTTTGCATTTTTAGTAGAAACAAGGTTTCACCATGTTGGCCAGGCTGGTCTGGAACTCCTAACCTCAAGTGATCTGCCTACCTCGACCTCCCAAAGGCATGAGCCACTGCATCCAGCCTAGCATAATTGCCTTTTGAATTTTGAAATAAGTGCTCCTTGTTGATCTTCCATTAATCTCCATTTTATACTCTGTCCTAAGAGGAGTTACCTTTTTTGAATTTTGTTCAGAAGAAGGATGCTGGCCAGTGGCTTTTGACGTCAGGGCAAGGGGTCAAGTAAGATGCTTTGTAAAGAGAGACAGTTCGGGAGTTGTGAGGAACCTTGGATAGCACTTTTGAGTAGAGGTGGTGGCTGGACACCAGAGCAGCAGCAGGTGAGGGAAAGCGTGCAGAGCAAGGCAGGGGCCTGGAGGCATCGGCCAGGCTCTCGGGGATTCAGGGTCCGGCAAGGAGGGAAAGTCCCAGGTTTAATAGTCTGTTCTTCAGTCTCTGACAATCCAGCACCAAAGAAAAATTGCTGGAGTCATTCTCTGATTTGTCTTAGATTTATAGCTTTATTCCTGATTGGTCTATTAAGTTATTTATATACATAATACAAAAGTGTGCAAGAACATAGGAGAGGCGGGTAAAAAACGTCACCCATAATTCTCCCACTCAGGGAGAACTTCTCTTTATTATTTCAGTGGATGGCTCTTCTAGTCTTTTATTTTTTATTTGTTTGTTTATTTATTTATTTATTTTTGAGATGGAGTTTTGCTCTTGTTGCCCAGGCTGGAGTGCAGTGGCACTATCTTGGCTCACTGCAACCTCCGCCTCCCAGGTTCAGGCAATTCTCCTGCCTCAGCCTCTTGAGTAGCTGGGACTACAGGTGCACACCGCCATGCCCGGCTAATGTTTTGTATTTTAGTAGAGAAGGGCTTTCACCGTATTGCCCAGGCTGGTCTCGAACTCCTGAGCTCAGGCGATCCACCTGCGTTGGCCTCCCCAAGTGCTAGGATTATAGGCATGAGCCACCGCACTGGGCCTAACGATGATGAGAATTTGATGTGACATCTGCAGGATCCCCAGCTAGTCAGCAGCATCTAGAGGGCTGGGACTCTGGCCAGCTGACTGGGCCTTTTGCTAACTATTTTCTGTCCCCTCTGTGCTGGGGTGTCCCTGAGCTTTGCAGGACAGGCTGGTCTGTTGTGCCTTCAGCTCAGGGAGTGCGGTTCCCAAGCATAGGACTGGACTGAGAGGCGTTAGGTGAGCCAGAGGAGGCCTCAGACCCAGGGCTCAGAGTAGGCATGTAGACCTGGGATTGCTTAGTGTCCATGACTAGAAAAGACAGAATCCTGTAGAGTTACTGGGAATTGCATGAGATCCCCTTCGAGAGGGCATAGCACAGCACCTGACCAGTGGTCACTGCTGCTGGGGGAGTAGTTTAGCTCTGCCTGTTTCCCTATTGTTTAGAAGCCCATGTAGTGAACATGGGGGGGGAATATTGCAAATTAGCTTGTCTGCCTTATAAGGCCGACTTTAAAACTAAATCTTAATCTTTGTGTGTGTGTATCTATCTATATACTTGAACAGATAATATATGCAAATATCACAACATTCAAAAGGTTTAAACAAATATATAGTGAAATGTTTGTCTCCATCCTACCATTTCCACTCCCCAGGGATAGCCACTGTGAACAAATTCTATGTGTGTGAGTATACCTTTTTTATATTTTAGCTTTTTACATAAATAGTAACTTTCTGTACAGCTGCTCTGTATTTGGCAGGTCAGAGCTTTGGATTCACACAAACCTGGATCTGGATCCTGACCTTCCTGTTTGCTTCGTGGTGGCTCACAGCTGGCTTGGTGCATCTCATTCCTCAGTGCCTCACCGGGCGCGTCACCTCCCCTTTCCTCTCCTCAGTGTTGTCCTTTGTGCCAGGCTCTTGGGCTAAATCCAGCCTAGTGTGCCACTGCAGGGCAGGGAGAGCCCAGCTCTGCTGTTTGGGAGATAGGGTAGGAATCCATGATCCCTGGGTGGGTGCGCCCAAGCCCCTCTATTAGGGCAGGGTTTTCTCAGTAGCCAGAGGTACCACCGATGGGGGTAGAAGGAGTATAGCAGAGGTATTTGACTCAAAAGACCTTTGTGGGGACAGAGACAAAGTTTTTTGTCTTTTGTTTTTTAAAGCTTAAGTGAAAAAGCATTTCCAGAACATCCCAGGTGCCTTTCGACTTCACTCCTGACCCGTGTCCTGTCAGAATTGCTTAGTTTGTGTTAGTAGTGTGGGACCGCCCTGAGCTCCTTGCAGAAGCCAAGGCAAGACTCTAAAAGGACCCTCCACAACCCAAAAGCAAACCATGGCCATACAAGGTGGGTTCTGTTGCCTTTCCCCAGGACAGGGAGTCACCCTAATTCATGCTTGGGATCCCTGTTTCTTTATGTGATTCCTGTGAGACATTCCTGTGAGTTCATGGCAGGACTATTGGCGTGTCCTTTACAGTTTCCAGGAAGATAAATGTGCCCTGTGATTTCCAGGGTAGGACTGTGTTTCCTACATGTTGAGGTTTCCTTCCTCTCTGTTTCTCCCATAGACACTTGCCCCTAACACTTTCCTCTTCTGTGCTGGGAATATCAGAATAGGAAGGACTTTTCAGCCACAGTGTGCTCATTGCAGGTGGGCTCCTCATCTGAACCTCTGAGATAGGACTTGTGTGCTGGGTTTCCATGTATGTTTAGGTCTATAGTGGTAGTGGTAGGACTGGAGGAGATCCTCGGGGTGATTTCGCTGGAGCCCCCCCTTTTTTTTTTGAGACGGAGTCTCGCTCTGTCGCCCGGGCTGGAGTACAGTGGTGCGATCTTGGCTCACTGCAAGCTCCGCCTCCCGGGTTCATGCCATTCTCCTGCCTCAGCCTCCCGAGTAGCTGGGACTACAGGCGCCCGCCACCACGCCTGGCTAATTTTTCGTGTTTTTAGTGGAGACAGAGTTTCACAGTGTTAGCTAGGATGGCCTCAATCTCCTGACCTTGTGATCCGCCCACCTCAGCCTCCCAAAGTGTTGGGATTACAGGTTTGAGCCACCGTGCCTGGCCTGGAGCCCCTTATTTTATTGTCGGGCCCAGAGAGGCTAAGTGGTTAAGATTGATGGAAGCCACAGACAAAGAAAACAGACTTCTTTCTTAGGAAAGAAAAGTCCATAGGAGGACACTCATCTAATTTCTAAGAGTAGAAGATGTTAGGAGGGCTGGTTTTTGTTTTCTGATGAGTATAGTTTGAGACAAGTTCTGGTATTTGACTTGAAAAATAGAATTGATAACAGAGAGGATTTACAGGAAACACTGTAGCTGGGCCTGTAGGTGCTCACCGCCACGCCTGGCTAGTTTTCATTTCTTTTTAAGTTTTTTGTGGAGTCACCATCTCACTATGTTGCCCAGGCTGATCTCAAACTCCTGTCCTCAAGCAGTCCTCCTACCTTGGCCTCCCAAAGTGCTGGGATTACAGGCTGGAATGCAGTGGCGCGATACTCGGCCTCCTGGGTTCAAACGATCGAGACCCCATCTCCTGGGGGGAAAAAAGGTTTATTGAGACAGTTCACATACCATACAATTCGCCCTTTTAAAGTGTGTGCAGTTCAAGTGGTTTTTAGTATACTCAAACAGTTGTGCAGTCATACCGCTATCTAATTTTAGAGCATTTTCATCACCCTAAAAAGAAACCTCATACCCATTAGTAGTCATACCATATTCCCCTGCACCCCTCCCAACTCCTGGAAGCCATGTTCTGTCTCTGTGGGTTTGGCTGTTTTGGACATTTCATATAAATGGAAGCATACTAGATGTGGCCTTCGTGACTGATTTCTTTTATTTAACATGATGTTGTCAAGGTTCATCCGTGTTGTAGCATGTATCAGTACTTCATTTGCTTTTATTGTTGAATAATATTCTCTCATATGGATGGGCCACATTTTGTATATCCATTCATCAGTTGATGGACATTGTTGTGTCAGTTTCACTTTTTGGCTATTCTGAATAATACTGCTATGAGCATTCAAGTCCACGTTTCTGTGTGAACATATATTTTCAGTTCTCTTGGGTATTATACCCAGGAGAGAAGTTGTTGAGTCGTGTGGTAGGTAAATCCATGTTTAGCATTTTGAGCAACTGCCAAACTGCTTTCTGAAGTGACTGCCGTTTTACATACCCACCAGCAATGTTGGTGGGTTCCAGTTTCTCCACATCCTCACCAACGCTTGTGATTATCGTTTTGTTTGTAGCCATCCAATGGACATGCATGGGTATTGCATTGTGATTCGGCTTGCGTTCCTAGTGATGAGTGATGCTGAACATCTTTTTCATGTGCTTATTGGCCATGTGTGTATCTTTGGATAAATGTTTATTCAAATAAGTCCTGTACTTATTTTTGAACTGAGTTTTCTGTTGATCTGCTTATTATACCCTGCATTTGGATCTTCCCTCTCTCCCATGGAGTCTGGCAGGTGGGCCACCTCTTGTGGCAGGTGCCTGTCAGTGTCATTGGGATCTGTGCTAGCTATCTTGCCTTATGTTGGGATTTAACCCCCTTTCGTATTTAAGTATGCTTAAGACCCTTAGAAACTGAAAGGGCTTTAAGTCCTAAGTCTTTCCAGGAACAGAGTTGTAATTGTTTTAAATCTGGGGCTCCACAAGCATCCTAGGATGAGAAAGGGGTTACTAAATAGGTTTTCTTGGACAGTGGGCAAGCTTTCAAATATTTACCAGTGACATGTACCGTGGCATGCTGGGTATAAGTCTTTCTAAGGTGCAGACCATACAATCTTTTTCTTTTGAGTCTCTCTCATAGTACAATTATAGTACTTCTTATGCAGTGGGATGATGAAATATTCGTTGATTGACAGGAACATACTTTGATAACTGAGTCCTTTCTGTAGCAGTTTGACGGGTCTAAGACATGGTTGTGCCGAAATGTGTGTGAGAGTGTCTGGTGTGTGTGCCTGGCGATAGGGGGCCCTGAGTTTCCAAAGCCTCTTGGCTGCTGCCACCTCACAGATTCTCCATGCTGGGTGGCTGTCTGCTGAGGGGCACATGTGCTGCTATTTATGTTTGGTGACTTTTTCAGTGATTGTTTTTAGTTTAGCCTTTTAAGAATCTGATCTAATTTTGTGAGTGTGTAAAGTGTTGATTTATCCGTGCCTGCTGCATGACACTGATGGTGAGTGTCTTCCACCCTCAGCCTGGATCAGTTCTGACTGTCATGGTTGGATCACAGTAGTCCATGGGACTTAAAATTTCTTTAACATCTGAAACAAAAAGCCATTTGTAGGAGCGGATGTGTGGCCCTTTCAGGTGCCTGGGGGAGTTTCTAATGGAGCTATTCCTTTTAAAAATTTTTTCTTCTTAATTTTACTTTTTCATAGAGATGGAGTCTTGGCCTTGTTGCCCAGGCTGGTCTCAGACTCCTGGTTTCAAGCAGTCCTCCCACCTAGGCTTCCCAACTCCTGAGATTACAGGTGTGAGCCACAGTGTCTGGCCCTAATAGTTATTCTGTCTTTTCCCTACCCACCATTTCACATCTCAGAATAGCAACACGAGGAGAGTCCATCAAAATGAATTGGTGAGTAGGTGAATGTCTGAACTAAGGATAGCTAATTTTTGAATTTGTGATTTCCTGTTTTTTGTTGACTTTTTTTTTCTTTTTTTTTGAGACGGAGTGCCCTGTCGCCCAGGCTGGAGTGCAGTGGGTGAATCTCAGCTCACTGCAACCTCCACCTCCCGGATTCAAACAATTCTCCTGCCTCAGCCTCCCGAGTGGCTGGGATTACAGGCACACGCGCCACCATGCCCAGCTAATTTTTTTTTTTTTTTGTATTTTTAGTAGAGGCGGGATTTCACTATGTTGGCCAGGCTGGTCTTGAACTCCTGACCACAAGTGATCCACCTGCCTCAGCCTCCCTAAGTGCTGGGATTGTAGGCGTGAGCCACCGTGCCCAGCTTTTGTTGACTTATTACTTTTCCTTCATCTTCAGATCTAGTTGTATATAAGTACTTTGCGAAATAAAGATTAAAAACCTCTGGTTGCCTCTTTTCTGGCTGGAACCATGGAGGGTGTTGAAGAGAAGAAGAAGGTTCCTGTTGTGCCAGAAACCCTTAAGGAAAAGTGAAGGAATTTCACAGAGCTAAAGGTCAAGCGCCTGAGAAAGAAGTTTGCCCAAAAGATGCTTCAAAAGGCAAGGAGGAAACTTCTGCATGAGAAAGCGAAGCGCTGTCAGAAGGAATCTAGGCAGATGTACAGAACCGAAATTTGAAAGGCGAGGCTGACAAGAAAAGCTGGCAGCTTCTTTGTGCCTGCAGGACGCGAATTGGCATTTGTCATCAGGGTCGGCGGTATCACTGGTGTGAGCCCAAAGGGCCAAAAGGTGTTGCAGCTTCTTTGCCTTTGTCAGATCTTTAATGGAACCTTTGTGAAGCTCAGCAAGCCCTCAGTTAACGTGCTGAGGATTGTAGAACCATGTATCACAAGGAGGAACCCAAATCTGAAGTCAGTAAACGAACCAATCTACAAGTATGGCTATGGCAAAATTAATAAGAAGTGAATTGCTTTGACAGATAACACTTTGATTGCTCAGTCTCATGGTAAATATGGCATCATCTGCATGGAGGATCTGATTCATGAGCTCTATACTGTTGGAAAACGCTTCAAAGAAGCAGACAACTTCCTATGGCCCTTCAAGTTATCCTCTCCACAAAGTGGAATGAAGAAAAAGACCACCTATTTTATAGAAGGTGGAGCTGCTGCCAACAGGGAGGACCAGATCCACAGGCTTCTTAGAAGAATGAACTGCAGTGTCTACCATGATTATTTTTCCAGTCTGGTCAGTTAATAAATAATACCTGCTCTCAAATTGGAAAAAAAAAAAAATCTCCAGTTAGCATACTTTAGGTAAACACAGTAGGTTGAACATACTCATTTAAATCTACTTGCCCTAGAAACTCTGCTAAAATAAGAGCAAAATAATTGTTTTTAAATGTATAAACCCACAAGGACACAGAATGGGAGAGAAAACAATAACAAACAAAAGATCTTCAATTTCTAGAAGGTGGAAGATGAACAGAAGACTGAGCAGAGCAGAAGCTGAAATGTTGGTACCTGCGGAAAAACACCAAGGAAAAGCCCTTTAGAAAGTATCAGGAGTTGGAGGCACCTGGTGACACTCAAGGTGGGAATAGGGTTTCAGCCGAACATCAGAGAGATTATGATTAGTTGACAGTCTCTATAGGGAGGAATTAAACTTCCCAAGTCATCTCTTTTAATTCTGCAAACGAGAAAATACTCAATCTCCTTTGTTGGCGAATGAGAGAGTAGACGCTTATGCACCAGATTGAGGTGCCTTGAGCAGAGCAAGGGGCAGGGTATTGCTGGACTGAAAGAAGGATTCATGAACGTCTGCACACTAAAAGAGCAAATCCCAGCCATGCTCCTGCCTGCTTCTGGAGTGCTGAGGCCATGCATGAGGCATGGCATTGGATTCCAGTCTGGAAAAAATGAGCATAGTCAGAAACAAGACCTGCCATTGCCAGCACTGCCAGCATGTAGTGGCTCCTCACAGCAGTGGCCAGCTTTCTACTCCATCTAATGTGGTCCTCACCTGTTCAGAGCCTTGCTTATGTTCGCAAGGTTTCCATCATCTTCTTATTGCCTCAACTTTTTAAACTTTTTATTTTTTATTTTTATTTTTTTGAGACAGAGTCTCACTCTGTCACCCAGGCTGGAATGCAGTGGCATAATCTTGGCTCACTGCAACCTCTGCCTCCCAGGCTGAAGCACTCCTCCCACCTCAGCCTCCCAAGTAGCTGGGATTACAGCCATGTGCCACCACTCCTGGCTAATTAGTGTATTTTTTGTCGAGATGAGGTTTTGCCATGTTGCCTAGGCAGGTTTCAAACTCCTGAGCTCAAGTGATCTGCCCTCCTCAGCCTCACAAAATGCTGGGATTACAGGCATGAGCCACCATGCCCAGCCTAACTTTTTATTTTGAAATAGTTCTAGATTCATAGGAAGTTGCAAACATAGTAGAGGGCTGGCTGGACACAGTGGCTCATGCCTGTAATTCCAGCACTTTGGGAGGCTGAGGCGGGCAGATCACGAGGTCAGGAGTTCGAGACCAGCCTGGCCAACATGGTTAAACCCCCTCTCTACTAAAAATACAAAAATTAGCCAGGCATGGTGGCATATGCCTGTAATCCCAGCTACTCGGGAGGCTGAGGCAGGATAATTGCTTGAACTCAGGAGGCAGAAGTTGCAGTGAGCCAAGATCATGACACTGCACTCCAGCCTGGGTGACAGAGCAAGACTCCATCTCAAAAAAAAATAGTAGAGGGATCCCCTCTACCCTTCATGCAGTTTCCCTTGGTGGTCACGTCTTATATAATCATAGACAATATCAAAACCAGGAAATTGACATGGGTGCACAATACGTGCATACAGTTCCACACCCTTTATCACATGTGTGGATGCATGTAACCACGTGAAACAGCAATCAGGATCCACAACTCTTCATCACCACAAAGATCTCTTATTGCCTCACTTTTAAGTAGGAATGGATGCCAAGAACCACTGGATATATTCAGAAAGCTTCCAACATGAAAGGTAGAGGCCAGAGAAAGCAAAGAGAAAAATGATCTCCGAGGAGTCAGAGCTGATTCAGGCAGGAGAAAGCCGTAAAGCACATGGCGAATATACTCAGAAAGAAGAGCTAATATTTTATCCATGAAATAAAAAGTTACTATAAAAATCAGAACAGGAAAGAGGTCTTGGAAATTAAAACCATTACTTTTTTCTTTGAAGTTGACGAAGGCTCCCAGGAAACAGACTAAAAATGTCTGACATCTAGTCTATAAAGAGAGAAAGGGAAAATTAAGGACCATAATGTATCAGAGAAACAAGAATTGTTTCAGAATGGACAGTCATAAGTTTCAAAAATGGCAAATGGAAAATGTCCTGTGGCACACTGTGTGATTCCAGAGCACTGGGCATAAAGCTTCCGAAGAGCAAAAGCAGGTCACGTACAAAAGATTGGGAATGAAGATGGATTGGAATTTTCAACCTCATTGGAAGCCAGAAGACAATGGAGTGGATTTCCTGTTTCAGTGACATGGTAGATCGAGCTAAAGTAGAATCGCTCCCATTACAATCACTTAAAATGCTATATAAGCTATAACAAGAGAATAAGAAAGAAAAACAGAACCAAAAGCAAAGCAGGAGCATAAAGCCAGAGCAGAGTAGGCAGCTCTGGGGAGGGGCAGGGTGGGTTCACTGGACCCCAAAATCGATCCTAACAGTAATAGAGGTTTGGATTTGCATGAACATGTAAAGCATGGAATTGAAACAGAAGTCTCCTCAAAGAGCCATTCCCAGGTAAAAGGGATGCAAGGAAATTTCCCCCATGGAATCAGAGAAATGTTAAGGAAGCTGATCATTGCCCCACACTCCGGATGGTGTTGGAGGAAGTCTTCTGTGAGCAGTGGAAAACATCCAAGTTCAAAGGAGTCTGTGTTTATAACACCCACATGTTGCAGGAATGCCCGAGCTGGCACCAGAACAGCCAGCAGACCAGCAATACCCCTGAAGCTCCTTGCTTGCAGAGCAAAGGCAGAACTTTTCTAGAGTGACCCTTGTACAGTACAGGCCTCCTGGAATCCTAGGATGCCCACAGATGATGAGCTTGTTCTAGGAAATTACCAAGCATGTAGAAATTAGAACATGAATCAGCGATCACAACAAACACAAGATTCTTCAATGTGGGAATTCAAATAATAGAAGAGATTATAATAGAATGTCTAAAGTGATTGAAGGGCTAAAAGAAGGAATAGATGTCAAGGGAAAGAGTAAGACAGAATACATTTTAAAAGGGATTATTTTTTAAAGAATCAAATAAAGCCTCTAGAATGAAAACATTGAGTTAAAAACCCAATGGAAATGTTAAACACGAGATAGCATAAATTTTCAAGAGAGAATTATGGGAACTGGAAAATAGATCTGGAGAAGTTAGTTAGAATTCTGCACAGAGATAAAAGAGATGTTTGTGAGGAAGAGACGTTACAAACATGGCGGGTGGTGTGAGAGGGCCCAGCGGGAAAAATAGCATCGTAAAGGCAGCTTGAGAAGAAAGGCAGATTACTCCGCAGGTTCAACAGTGGAACTCAGCAAATGCTAAGTAGCAACAGTAGAGGCCATAAGGAAAGAAAATCTTCAGTGTACTAAAGAAAATCAGTTGGTGGCTTACTTTTCAGCAACCAGCTTAAATTATCATTCAATAGTGAGACAAATAAGGACATTTTCACAGGAGGAAAAAAAAAAAAAAGCTGTATTTACTAAGAGACCTTCACTGTACTTCAGGAAGAAGGAAGTAAGGAGAAAGGAGGGATGCGGGATGCGGACAGTAATGGTATCCAGAGGTGTTGGGAAGTGCAGGTAAATCTGAATAAGCATTTGCTTATGAAAGTGATCGTCACTAATTTGGAGAGGATTAAAAACCCAAATCCCAACAAAAAATGGAAATCAATGAGGGGGTGATTTGAATGAACACACTCTTAAGTTATTTGAACCGTTTGGGAAGTGTAGGAGGGATATTGATTGACTTCAAACTTTCTGAGTCTAGTAGACATGTTCCAATTTTAAGGGTAACCACTAAAAGAATAGAAATAGGGTTTAAAACTTTCAAACTCACAGAAGGGAAAAATACGGAATTTTAGAACTAGGTCATTTGTCTAGAAGAAAGAGAGCAAAGAAAAATTATGGTAGCCAGAAGGCCCTAAAGGTAATAGAAATAAATCCACATGGATCACAATGAACATAAACAGATTATATGTGCCAGTTAAGACAGGTTCTCAGACTGGAAGACAGCAGAGCAAATCCTACAGCATTCTGAGAGAATTCCATATCCAGCCCAACTACATCAAGTAGAACAGAAAAAAGTTCTTTTGGCTGGGCATGGTGGTTCACGCCTGTAATCCCAGCACTTTGGGAAGCCAAGACAGGAGGATTGCTTGAGCCCCGTTCGAGACCAGCCTGGGAAACATGGCAAAACCCTGTCTCTACAAAAAAATACAAAAATTAGCCGAGCGTGGTGGTGTGCGTCTGTAGTCCCAGCTCCTCAGGAGGCTGAGGTAAGAGGATCACTTGAGCCCAGGAGGTTGAGGCTGCAGTGAGCCATGATCACACCACTGCACTCCAGCCTGGGTGACAGAATGAGACCCTGTCTCTAAAAAAAAAAAGTTCCTTTTAGGCATGTAAGGGCTGGAAAAAAGTGCCTCCCATGAACTTCTTGTGGGGAGGGGATAGAAGGAGTGGTTCTTCACCAAAACCAGGGAATTTTCCCAGGATCCAGGAAACGGGATCCAAAACAGGTGAGCAGCAGAGGAAAGTCTGAGTTAGAGAGACAGGATGGAATTCTGCAGGAGGGAGAGAGATTAACAAGAAAAAGAGACAAAGCCCAAAGACACCTGATCGGTAATTTGTAGGTAATTTGAAGATGTTTAGAAAAGTTATGGATAGGTATTTGACAAAAGTATCAATATGTACATAGGTATGTGAGGACAATTAATGCAGTGGAACTTTTGGAAGGATGGAGTACAGGCAAAAGGCATCAGAGGGGAGAGTAAGAGTTAGGTCATCAGGCTGGGCGCGGTGGCTCACGCCTGTAATCCCAGCACTTTGGGAGGCTGAGACAAGCAGATCACAAGGTCAGGAGATCGAGACCATCCTGGCTAACATGGTGAAAACCCATCTCTACTAAAAAAATACAAAAAAAAAAAAAAAAAAAAAACTAGTCCGGCGAGGTGGTGGGCGTCTGTTGTCCCAGCTACTCGGGAGGCTAAGGCAGGAGAATGGCGTAAACCCGGGAGGCGGAACTTGCAGTGAGCTGAGATCCGGCCACTGCACTCCAGCCTGGGCAACAGAGCGAGACTCTGTCTCAAAAAAAAAAAAAAAAAAATTAGCCAGACGTGGTGGCGGGCGCCTGTAGTCCCAGCTACTGAGGAGGTTGAGGCAGGAGAATGGCGTGAACCCGGGAGGCGGAGCTTGCAGTGAGCCAAGATCGCACCACTGCACTCCAGCCTGGGCAACAGAGCAAGACTGTCTAAAAAACAAACAAAACAAAGAGGTCATCAGGTACCAAAACAGGACGTCAGTAGATAATGTCTATAATAAGTTAGGAATTAGAGGTGCAAGCATGTTGTTTATATGTATGGAAGTAAATATTCAAACAGCCAAGAAATTAGAAAGTATTTGCTTCAAAAGAGCACAGTTGAGAGAGTAAGATGGGGACTGCCTTTTTTTGTTAAGCCTTTTAGTACTGTGTTTTTTTTTAAACTTAGGCCTGCGTTACTTTGATACAATTAAGCTAAACTAAGCTAAACTATTATTTTAAAAAATACAATATGAGCCAAGTAGGTCCTTTAAAATTTTTTAGTGACCACATTTTTTTCTTTTACTTTTTTTTTTTTTTCTGTGAAAAGGACCTTGAAAAGTGGCCACATTTTAAAAACATTGAAAGAAACAGGTGAAATTAATTTTGGAGGTGGAGGTGGAAGGGGACTTGCTCTGTTGCCCGGGCTGGAGTACAATGGCTCGATCATAGCTCACTGTAACCTCAAACTCCTGGCTTAAGGGATCCTGCTGCCATTTTTTTTTTTTTTTAAATGTAGAGATGGGGTCTTACTATGTTGCCCAGGCTGGTCTTGAACTCCTGGCCTCAGGCAGTCCTCCCACTTGGCCTCCCAAAGTATTGGAATTACAGACATAAACCACCTCACTCAGCCAGAAATTAATTTTAATGTTTCATTTAACCCAGTATATATCCAGAATATCATTTCAGAATGTAATGAATATAAAAAATATTAGTGGTCAGCCGGGCGCGGTGGCTCAAGCCTGTAATCCCAGCACTTTGGGAGGCCGAGACGGGCGGATCACGAGGTCAGGAGATCAAGACCATCCTGGCTAACATGGTGAAACCCCGTCTCTACTAAAAAAATACAAAAAACTAGCCGGGCGAGGTGGCAGGCGCCTGTAGTCCCAGCTACTCGGGAGGCTGAGGCAGGAGAATGGCATGAACCCGGGAGGCGGAGCTTGCAGTGAGCTGAGATCCGGCCACTGCACTCCAGCCTGGGCGACAGAGTGAGACTCCATCTCAAAAAAAAAAAAAAAAAAAAAATTAGTGGGCTAGGCATGGTGGCTCACGCCTGTAATCCTAGCACTTTGGGAGGCCGAAGTGGGCGGATCATGTGAGGTCAGGAGTTCGAGACCAGCCTGGCCAACATGGTTAAACCCTATCTCTACTAAAAATACCAAAAATTAACAGGGTGTGGTGGCTCACACCTGTAATCCCAACTACTTGGGAGGCTGAGGCAGGAGAATCGCTTGAACTCGGGAGGTGGAGGTTGCAGTGAGCTGAGATCATGCCACTGCAGGCAGGAGCCTGGGCAACAGAGCAAGTCTACATCTCATGAAGGCAACAGAGCAAGTCTACATCTCATGAATGAATGAATGAATGAATGAGTGAATGAATGAATGAATATCTCTTTTAAACTGTAGTTCTACCTAGATTCCTGGAATTCAGTCCTCAGTTTTAAATCAACAGAGAGCCATGCAGTTGTGTGGGTTTTATGAGGGTGCTAAGGTTGTTTTGTGTTTTAAAGTTATTGGCAGTCAATCCACACCGCCCTCCATTTTTTATTGCCTTGTTTTTTATATAACTCTGAGGATCCGGAAAGTCCCGGTCCATTTGGTGGATTTACACACACACAAACACACACATCCCCCCGAATAAGCCCCCGCATGGTTCCTTTTCTACTCCTCCCACTTTTCACCCCTTCTAAAAAAGATCCAGTTTCACAAAAGCCACCACAGAGACTGTAGGTCCAGTGTTCGAGCCAGGAATGAAGGAAGTGTCTCGAGCTGACCACAAGCATGGAAGGGTGGGTGCCTCCCCACCCTCTCATCCTCTGCCTCCTGATTGAGCTCACTCCCCCAACTCCAAGATCCTAGCAAGGGCACAGGCCTGTGGCCCTGAGCACATCACTGTATGCAATGCCATATCCAGTGCCATGGACACCCATCAGAACTGTCACATCAGACCGACAGACTGCCGTTGGTGGGGGTTGGGAGCTGATCTATTGGGCCAGAATATTGACCAAAGGTGGTGGGCAAATACTTGTGAGCCTCCCATGGACAAGTATTCTGCCAGCCACCAGAGACTAAGGTGTGATATGACCCTGTCCCTGGGCATCCTGTAGTCTAGGGGAGAGGGCAGTCATGCATGAAAAGTGGCTATCAGCAGGACGTCTTGTTCTAGTAGCGTGTGGCACAGTTGGGAGTAGTAGCAGAGGCGCTGCCTGCCATCAAGGTGATGGTGATTGTGTATTGTACACTGGACTTACCAACTGAAGGATTTCCAGCTGCCATTTAGAAAATCCAACGTGCAGGTCAGGCACGGTGGCTCACGCCTATAATCCCAGCACTTTGGGAGGCCAAGGCGGGTGGATCACCTCAGGTCAAGAGTTTGAAACCATCTTGATCAACATGGTGAAACCGCATCTCTACTAAAAATACAAAAATTAGCCAGGTATAGTGATGTTTGCCTGTAATCCCAGCTACTTGGGAGGCTGAGACAGGAGAATCGCTTGAACCTAGGAGACAGAGGTTGCAGTGAGCCTAGATCGTGCCATTGCACTCCAGCCTGGGCAACAAGGGTGAAATTCTGTCTCAAAAATAAAAGGCCAGGCGTGGTGGCTCACGCCTATAATCCCAGCACTTTGGGAGGCCGAGGCGGATGGATCACGAGGTCAGGAGATCAAGACCATCCTGGCTAACATGGCGAAACCCTGTTTCTACTAAAAATACAAAAAAAATTAACTGGGCGTGGTGGCAGGTGCCTGTAGTCCCAGCTACTTGGGAGGCTGAGGCAGGAGAATGACGTGAACCCGGGAGGTGAAGCTTGCAGTGAGCGGAGATCATGGCACTGCACTCCAGCCTGGGCGACAGAGCGAGACTCCGTCTCAAAAAAAAAAAAAAAAAGAAAGAAAACCCATCCTGCTGGAAGTAGCTGAGAGCCTCCTAGTGTGAAGAGAGGTCTCCTCTCCTGTGTTCTGGTTCCTTTGCGGACATTGTGCCGTAGGCCACCTCTATCAATTATGTCCCCAGCCTAAATCTTCAGACTCTCCCTTGGCAGCTTCCCGCCTTACCGTATTTTTATTTATTTATTTATTTAGAGACAGAGTCTCCCTCTGTCACCCAGGCTGGAGTGCAGTGGTGCGATCTTGGCTCACTGCAAGCTCTGCCTCCCAGGTTTAAGCGATTCTCCTGCCTCGGCCTCCCTGGTAGCTGGGACTATAGGTAGGTGCCACCACGCCTGGCTAATTTTTTGTATTTTTAGTAGAGATGGGGTTTCACCATGTTAGCCAGGATGGTCTTGATCTCCTGACCTCGTGATCCCCCCACCTCAGCCTCCCAAAGTGCTGGGATTGCAGGCGTGAGCCACAGCGCCTGGCCCCCATTTTTATTTTTACTGTTATTTATTTTTTAGAGATAGAGTCTTACTCTGTCACCCAACTGGAGTGCATTGGCACGATCAGGGCTCACTGCAGCATTGAATTCCTGGGCTTAAGCAGCCCTCCCACCTCAGCCTCTTGTGAGTAGCTGGGGCTCCAGGTGCGCACCACCATGCCCAGCTTGACCCTATTTTTAATGTCTTAAAGAGAGACCTTTCCTCAGCCCACATCCATCTCTCACCTACCTCTTCCTCCTTTTCCTGCTCTTCAGCCATAATTCCTGAATGAGCTCCACCTTGTGATTCCTATTTCCTGCATTGCCAAGATGTTCTCCAGGCCCTGCCATTGGGGCTTCTGCCCACGCCACCAGTTGGGACCACTGAGCCCAGATTAGCAGGGACACTTCCCCGTAGCACTGGATCTCTCAGCAGCATCAGGCATTGCTGACCACTCCTTTCTTGACACTTGTTCCGAATTCCCATGACCTTTCCTTCAGCTCTCTCTAGTGATTCCTCAGAGGCACCCTTCTGTGTTCCAGGCACTTGCTGGGGTGCAGTGGTGCACAGTGCTTGCCCTTGTGGGGTTCACATTTTAACCCCCATGGGGCACACAGACAGTGGCAGCGGTATGCAGGGACTCCAGGTGTGGGAACAGTAAGTGCTGTGAAGAAAAATAAAGCGGGTAGATAGAGAATGAGGAGGAGCAATTCCAGACATGGTGGCCAGAGAAGCCCTTCTGAGGAGGTGACATCTGAGCAGAAACTTGGGTGCAGCTATCTGGGGGAACATGTGAGCCATGACTGTTCCCCATGGTGGCCACACCTCCCCCAGCCTGGTGTGTCTCGGCGCCATTGAGGACGGAACCTCCGTCCTGCTCGGACCCCTGCAGGACTGTCTCGTGTTCCTGATGTTTCATTGGCATCTGGCACAGCGTCTGCCCATCCAGTGGTTATTCAGTTTGCTGAGTGAGTAAGGGAACAACTGAATGAATGGTCTACAGTGTATGATGAATGGGAGGAAGAGGTCACTGGGGGCCCAGACCTTATGACAGAGCAGGTTGTGTCGCTGTCAAGCCCTTGCTGGAAGAGAGATGGGACTGGAGCTCAGCCTGGGAAAAGCCAGGTTAAGGTGAGCCCCCCTTTGCCCACGTCCTCTCCCCGTGTCGTTCATTTAGGTCGTGCTTCTACACGTCATCTTCCCTTTCAGGACCACTCAGTCTGTGCATGAGTGGAGTGACTGACATAGTTGGGAGCCACTGAGGAAAAGCTAGAGAGAGAGGCCATGAGAACTAGCATTTTGGGCTTACTTAGCACACGTCCCATTACTTACCACACATAGAGGTCTCAAAAACATCACCACAGGCCTGCCTGACCCTCCTGTGGCTTGGTTGTCCCTTAAAGGAAGGACACAGCAGAGCCTTTGAGACATCTCCATCTTCCCATTTTCCTCCACCTGGGATTTGTGGTCCTTGAACACACTGCATGCAGATCCACTGGGGAGGGGATGGGTCCTCAGATGCAGTCTGGTGGCGTCTTGTCTTCTCCAGACTCCTGGCCAGCGACTTGTTGACTTCCTCCTGGGATCCAGGGACTGGGGGAAATAGAGCCAGCCAGGATGGGAGAAATGGGAAGCATGTGACTTTTACTCCATGAAAGAAAGGCCACCAGCCCTTCTCTGTCAGGGGTCCCAAGGCATCAGTTACCAGTTGTAATGGATCTCAAATGGTGCTAATTACTCCATCCCTTGAAAAATAGAAAATAGTCACTCAGGGCCGGGTGTGGTGGCTCATGCCTACTTTGGGAGGCCGAGGTGGGCGATCACCTGAGGTCGGAAATGCAAGACCAGCCTGACCAACGTGGAGAAACCCCGTCTCTACTAAAAATACAAAATTAGTTGGGCATGGTGGCGCATGCCTGTAATCCCAGCTACTTGGGAGGCTGAGGCAGGACAATCGCTTGAACCTGGGAGGCAGAGGCTGTGGTGAGCTGAGATTGCGCCATCGCACTCCAGCCTGGGCAACAAGAGTGAAACTCTGTCTCAAAAAAAAAAAGAAAAAAAATAGTCACTCAAATCATGTTCCATGTTCTGGTGGCTTTAATGTGGGTGACTCCCGTGTTTTAGTGTCAGCCATGAGCGCTGACAGCAGGCTGTCGCTTCTTTCTGCAGTATTTCCCTACAGTTGAGTTCAGCTATAGGGAGCTCACTGTAGCTGTGAGTTTCCTATTTCCTGTCAGAGGAGCAAGGGCCTGTTGGAGCGAAGTCTGCAGTACTGATGGACTGCACCCACTTAGCAAATGAGCGGTGCTGAGTCCTGTTCACTTTCCCATCCATGCCTTTTACCAGGAACTCAGCCCAGATACGTCGTGCTTGTGTTTATATTTATTTTTGTTGGAAATCTTGTGCGGCCGGGCGCGGTGGCTCAAGCCTGTAATCCCAGCACTTTGGGAGGCCGAGACGGGCGGATCACGAGGTCAGGAGATCGAGACCATCCTGGCTAACGTGGTGAAACCCCATCTCTGCTAAAAAATACAAAAAAAAAAAACTAGCCGGGCGAGGTGGCGGGCGCCTGTAGTCCCAGCTACTCGGGAGGCTGAGGCAGGAGAATGGCGGGAACCCGGGAGGCGGAGCTTGCAGTGAGCTGAGATCCGGCCACTGCACTCCAGCCTGGGTGACAGAGCGAGACTCCGTCTCAAAAAAAAAAAAAAAAAAAGGAAATCTTGTCTTAGAAGGCAGGCTACCTGAGCCTGCCCTGAGCTAATTGCAGGAATGTGGGGGGCTGAAGAAAGGGAGGACTCCTACTGTCAAGGTTAGCATTTGGGAGTCTAGGGGGGTAAGTGACAAGGCTGTCCCTGCCAACCCACTGGGGTCAGCCTGTGTCTGTGGTTTTTGTGGCCACAGGCATGAAGAGTGTGTGGCAGGCCGATTTAGAATGCTGCCAGGACCGGCACCTAGTGGTGCAAGACCCCAGCTTGCACTTGATCCCAGGGCTCTCGTGTCTCTTCCTCCTTGGCTTCCCATGCCTTTACCAAGCTCCTGCTTCTCTGTGAAAAAGAATGTCTGCAGCGCCCCAGCCCAGTTTGTCTTGGGAAGATGTAGTTACAGAGTTGTAAGGAGTGGACAATCAGCAATGTTTTGACATAGTCATTCCAGGGTGGGTCATGAAACCTGCGGGTGCCTCTGGGATAGATTCTCCTGGCCTGCTTGTGGGGTTGCTCGGTGGTGTATTTGGGTAAAGATGTGGGGGAGTCTGTAACATTTCTGGCCACTGGGATTGATCTGAAATCACAGGTATTAGGAATACAAAACGATGCAGGAAGCCAGGACCACTGTGGGAAGATAGGCCCCCCTGCTCTTCCATAGCCCCCTGCTCCCACTTCAGTGGGAACCTGGCCCCCGGGGAAAGAACTGGCCTTGGATCAGGGCTCTCGTGTTATTTTTACTGCCTTTTCCTACCATATTTGCATTTTTAAAAATAGCACTGCTGAGTGGCTCCTTTTCAGCATGAGTCTGCCTGGGAAGGTACGGTGCATTTACAGAGTGTGGCTATTGATTAGCAGCCAAGCCTTGGCATTTGGGAGTGTGGTGCGAAGGGGGCCGCTGCAGCGCTGGATAGGGTTGAGGCTCCAGATCATGAGCTGCGGCAAGAGTGAGGCAGCAGCTTTCTGCTGCCCCAAGGTTATGTCATGCTTCTGTGCATTCGCAGTTGCAGGGAGGTGATGAAAGAGGGGCAGGGAGCACCAGGGTCCCGAGGGCCATGGCCAAGGAATGGGGCCAAGCGGGCATGCCTCCTTCTGCCGGCATGCTTCTTTCTCAGACTCTGAGGTTTCCTTGTGGGTAGAGCCACACTTTCACACCACCTCGCTCCCGTCTGGTCACAGCTCTGAGCGTCGGGTTCTCAGGGCCACAGCATGGCCTTCCTGCCTGGAAGTCTTTAAGGTGGCGAAACCATGTCCCCCAGGTTCCCAAGGATGCGTGCTGGTGGGATCTGCCCTTTGCCACAGTGACAGCAGCTGGCCCAGGGCTTTGTTCTTGTCAGCGTGGAAACCAGCCCAGGCTGGGATCTGGGCCACCTGAGCAGAGGTGGGTCAAGGTTGGGGCCGTATCAGTTTGAGGACCTGCTGCCTCTGTGTCTTTCCCAAGGGCTGGACCACATTAAGGGTGTATCAGGGAGTGCTGAAGGGTGGGCATAGTTAGCTCTCGCTTTCTTAGTTATTTTCAGTCACCTTACTTTTATACCTTGATCCCTGGATTTCACTTAAAATGTTTTTTCTGTTCTTTTCTTCATTACACCCCCATATCAGCAGTAAACTTAAAAACATTTTTTTTTAAAATTAAAAACAAATATTCCTAAGTAGTCAGAGTATATTTTGTTTTAGGAGAAAGGGATTTTTTTTTTTTTTTTTTTTTTGAGATAGGGTCTTACTCTGTCACCTAGGCCGGAGTACAGTGGTGCGATCGTGGCTCACTGCAGCCTTGACCCCCCCGGGCTCAAGTGATCCTCTCACCGGAGCCCCCCAAGTAGCCGGGACAATGAGCATAAGCCATCAGGCCTGACTAACTAAAAAAAAAAAAAACATTCTGTAGAGATAGGGTCTCACTAGGTTGCCCAGTCTGGCTCTCGAACTCCTAGGCTTAAGTGATTCTCAAAGCTCAACCTCTCAAAGTACTGGTATTGCAGCGTGAGTCACTGTGGCAGTCAGAAGTTGAACTGTTTTAACTATCAGATTAACCTAGGGAACATTAATCTCTCCACCCAGAGATTCATTCAATGGGTTTGGGTTGAAAAATCAAATCTGTGTTTTTCAAGCTGATAACTGCCTTAAAACCGGTTCCTCCTTCCAAGGGACCTGTGGAGGCTGCTCCGTTTTCCACTGCTTCATAGTCTTTTGCTTTCAGCACTGCTGAATTGAATATCTAGACTTCCTCCAACTGTTAACTTCCACCGGTTGCCCTTCAGAGACCAGCACAGGGTGCAGACAGCCAAATGCTGCCTCACAGTTGCTGGTTGTAAGGCATGGCTCCTAGAAGAGGGTGTCCTATAGTCCAAGTACAGTTTGGTCTGTTACTTTCAGGAATTGTGTACCTCTTTCAGTACTGGGATAAAATGAGTTTCTGCGTGAGGCCTGGAGAGCCCTCCGGGAGGCTCTGGGCTCCTAGAAGAGGGAAGTTTTATGCATAATTGTATAGAAAAAATTACCAGAAGGCGGAGGTTCCAGGTCTCACATGCTGGTGTCTGTTCTATTGTCCCTGCTTCAGGGCACCCCAGGGCAGTGTGGGGCAGCTATCCCAGTCCCCAGGATGGGATGGGTGTAGGCCCACTCCACGTGTCCCACCTCTGTGACCTCCCCGGTCCCTTCCTCCTGAGGTGGTGAAGAGCATTGAACCTCCTCTGCCCACTTCTCCACCTCCACTTCTCTCAAGGCACAACAGCTCATCTGAGTGCAGTGAGCCGGGACTCAAATACCAACTGAAAGAGTACCATCATGGAGACTGGGAGGAGTTTCTGCCCACTTCTGCAGGTGCAGTGAGGCATTCGTCTCTTCACAGACGTCTGTTTCCTGCCCCTTGACCTACTCAGCATTCTTTCCTCCTGCAGTCGAAGGCCCTTCATGGCACTCTCTGCCAGGTGGTTTTAGTGATGGCTTCTAAAGACCCAGCTCAGTTCAGCCCCCCATGCACTCTCATTTGGCCTCCAACCATGTCCTCTTATCACTAGGGGTGGGTGTGTCCACACTTATAAAAAGGAGGGGGCAGAGAATGTTGACCATATTAACAAGGAGGTGGTTAATACTGTAAGATCTCCTGTTGGTTCCCTTCAGATAGCTCTCCCAGTGTATCTAAAATCCCCTCACTTTACTCATACATCTCAATCCTGATGTGCCCATACATGAAATTTTGCATTGTGTTCTGTCCTTTGTAAATGTTATTGTCTTCTCCAGGGAAGATGTCCTCGTCTAGGACCTGCCCTGGTGTCCCAGCCGTGGGGGCCTCCTTGGGCCATGCTGCCCAGGGATGTCGTTGTCTTTTGGCTGGCATGCTCTGACAGTCAGTGGGGATGCCCACATGTGAAGAGCAGAAGCCTGCCCCTGAGTCAGGGAGAGGTGCCAGGCAGGTGGAAATCAGGGCCCCAGGAGGCGTTTAGGGGACAAGCTCTGGAGCCAGGGCCTGGAGCTCATTCACCTCAGTGTTGCCCACTGAGCTGATGAGGCATCTGGTGCCCAGAGAGGTGACATGACTCTAGCACACACAGCTAGGGAGTGGCGACTCTGTGGCCCCTGCAGGACCTGGTCCCTGTGCCCAGAAGCTTATACTCCACATCTCTGTCCCCTGCAGCGTGTAGCCTCCATGTGACCAGCTACAGCTTTGCCTCACTGCACCTGCAGAAGTGGGCAGAAACTCCTCCCAGTCTCCATGATGGTGCTGTTGTAGTTAGTATTTGAGTCCTGGCTCACTGTCCTGAGATGAGCTGCTTGTTGCTGTTGTGCCTTGGGAGAGATGGAGGTGGAAAGGTGGGCAGTTGAGGGTCTTAGGACCTAATGATCCAGCCAAGAAGTGACATTTTGGTCAACTCCCACGCTCCAGGCCAGCTGGTATCCCAGTGATGCCAGCTCCCGGGATGGTGTTCATTTCATCTGCCCTGAAATAGTAAGTGCAGGTGTTTGAGAAGCATGGGGAGATGGTGTGGGCTCAGCGAGGTTGTGTCTTTTCCACGTGAGGTCTGTCGTGGCTGAGAGCAGGCCCTGCCCCACGTCTTGGACACAGCCCCTTCAAGGGCTCCTCTTCTCCTGGGGAGCATAGCTACAGGGAAACACCTCTGTTTCCCCAAAACTAGAATTTTCCCAGAAGCAGCTCAGAGGGATGCAGTCCCTTTTAGCTGTTTCTCTGGGGGGGGTGTGCATCAGAATCATTTGGGGAACTTTTTCAGATGATTCCCAGGCAGCAGGTCTGGGGCCTGAGAGTCTGCATTCCCAGCAAGCTGAGGGAAGATGCAGGGCTGCCAGTCCAGGGCCACACTTTGTGTACATATATAGAGAGAGAGTCTCACTCTGTTGCTCAAGCTGTAGTGCAGTGGCATGATCTTAGCTCACTGCAACCTCAGCCTCGTGGATTCAAGCAATTCTCCTGCCTCAGCCTCTTGAGTAGCTGGGATTACAGGTATGCACCACCACACACAGCTAATTTTTGTATTTTTAGTAGAGACAGGGTTTCACCATGTTGGCCAGGCTGGTCTCCAACTCCTGACCTCAAGTGATCCACCCGCCTCACCCTCCCAAAGTGCTGGGATTACAGGCGTGAGCCACGTCGCCAGGCCCAGGGCCACACTTGAATGGCAGCATGGTTCCAGTTGGTCCAGGGGTAGCAAGGGCCATGCTCAGGGACCAGACAGGTCAAATGAGGAAGGACAGGTGAGCAAAATAAAGGCTCTGGAGTCCTGGCACTTGGGTGACCTTAGGCAGGTCACTTACCTCTCCAAGCCACCCAGTCTGCTGTGGAGTGAGAACAAGAGTGGCGCCTCCTCCGTGGGGGTCACAGGGTTGGAAGAGGCAGTGCATGTGGGGTTCCTTCCTGGCGGGCTCCGTCAGGGTCAGTTGGTGTGATTAGCAGCCTGGGCCCTCATTCCGTGAGCTAACATGGCATCAGACACTGAGGGGTGTGGAGGCTGTGAACCTCTCTGTGCCTGGCCAGCTGGCCGACTCCTTTCTTTCAGGGATGCCTGGCAGCCACAGGACCGCAGCCTGTCGCATCTGAAATGGAGCGGTCCAGGCCCACTGGTTAGGCAGTGATATCCCAGTCAGGCCTGACAAGAACAGGACATGAAATCATGCTGATCACTTTTCTGCCTTTTACTTATACTTTTGAGGAAGGAGGCTGCCTTCTCCTAAAGATGCCCATCTGTCCCCTCCCTTCAAATGCAGGAGCCCAGGGCTGTTCTTGTCTTTTTTTAAGGCAGGGTTGACAAACCGAGAGCCAAGCCAAGGGGTGCAGGCTGGCTCCCAGCTCCTGGCGCCAACTGCACATATTGCATATCAAACACCGCAGCATCTGCAGAGACCAGCCCGCTGGCCCCCTGCCAGGCCGATCTCTGCAGTCCTTCCCCATCACTTAGCAGGCAGTTGGATTCAGTCCTCTTTCTCTGTCCCTCGGGCAGGCTCTGCCTCCAGGCCGTTCCAGCAAGCTGGCGAGCTGTAACCGAGTTTCCAGGCGTTGATGCAGCGGCACTGCATTGCCCGGCCTGAGAGTCTGCAATGTGAGATCAGAGAGGGTGTCAGGGATGAGGGTGTGGGGGCTGTCCCTGGTGTGCAGTTCCCCTGCAACCCGGGTCCTCTTGCCTTCCCCTGCTGCCACCCAGAAACAGGACTCAGTTTCTGTTCCCCCCACCCAGCTTAGTGCTCTATTTACTTGTATATAACTGTTTTCAGGTATAATTTCATTTTATCTCTCTCATCTCAGTGTAAGTTCTAGAAAGCTAATGCCCATTCTTAATTACATATTTGTATTCTTGTCTTGTCCTAAGTCTATAGAAAACACTCAAAAACTATTGAATCAGTTAACAGTCTTAGCACAGCTTCTCTGTTGAATGGCTTCCATAGCTCATGATTGACAGAATTTTCCAGCTAGGGGCACCGGAGGTTCTCCCTCCCCTCCCCCAGGCATGTGAGGCCCCCTGGCCATTTGTGCTTTGCTGGTAAAACCTTCTGTCCTCAGGTGGGCAGTGAGCGGATTGCTGGGTTTTCAGGGCTCAGCCACGTGACGGTCAACTGCTCTGAGAAAGTCCTCACACTGGCACCAGCCGGAATTACTGACCAGTCGTATCCTCAAATCCAGTCCAAACTGGAAACTCAGGCTTAGGAAGAGGCTGGAAGAGGAGTCCAGCTCCAACAGGAGGCCCCATTTTCTGCCTCTCCTAGTTTTACTGTTTGAGCCAATTTAGTAGCATTTTAAGTCAGGTCAGAAAGTTAAAGTTCCTCATCCTAAAAGTGCCTGAGTGTGACTGTGTGGGTCTTGAGTTTTGTGTTGGTTTGTGTGTTTTTTGGTTCCAAGACCAGCTTCTGATGAGAGGGATGTCTTCCCTCTGATGTAACTGCCCTGAAGCCTGGCCAGAAAGGACCAAGAGTCGGCGTAGGTGCTGGGTAGAGAATTTAGTAGAATGGAGATTCTCCAGCTTCTCAGCAGTCACCCACAGTAAAATACACATTTTATATCATGACCCAGGACACATATATGTTATATATGCAACTGAAAGAATTTTTTCAAAATATTTTAACTGCATTTACTTTTGTGCTAACCTAATAGTACTTATTCTTACTACATGTATATTAATGCCCTCAGATTTTTTTTTCCCAGTGTTGACCATGACCCACTAAATTGGTTCCATAACCGACTAACGGGTCACAACACATGGTTTGAAAAAAAGTGCTGCTTTGGGGAATGTGCCATTCTAAGATTTCCGCGGCTTTTTCAGAAATCCACACTGGGATAAACTTTCCAATCTAATGTAAGTAGCTTCTCAGGTCATCAAGCTGCATTAACATTGTGTGATGGGACTGAATGTCACTGACCCTTACTTCCTCCACCCCATCTCTACATCAGATTCTTGCAAAATCTTTAAAGACAATATGTGTACCTTATTTTATGTTTGTATTCTTGTCTAGCCTTGAATCTATAGGAATCCCTAAAAAAGCGGGATCCTAGGCTTCAGCAAGATTTCCTGCTTCCACCCCCCAAAACTGAGTTGAGGTTTTTTGTTTTGTTTTGTTTTTGAGACAGAGTCTTACCCTGTTTTCCGGTCACCCAGGCTGGAGTGCAATGGTGCAATCTTGGCTCACTGCAACCTCCGACTCCCGGGTTCAAACGATTCTCCTGCCTCAGCCTCCTGAGTAGCTGGGAGTACAGGTGCCCACCCCCATGCCCAGCTAATTTTTGCAATTTTAGTAGAGACGGTGTTTCACCATGTTGGCCAGGCTGGTCTCGAACTGCTGACCTCATGATCCGACTGCCTCAGCCTCCCAAAGCACTGGGATTACAGGCGTGAGCCACTGCGCCCGGCCGAGTTGGGTTTCTTAGCCTGAAAAATATCTGTATGTGCACTAACACACGTGACCCCTATCTTGGACTATAGTGGCACCACACCTGTGCTCACAGTGGAGTGGGCACACAGCAGCATGGAGCTAGACCCTTCAAACTCAGGGACAACCGAAGAGCCAAAGGGGCCTCAGCTGGGACAGGAGGGGAGGGAGGGAGGCTGGTTAGGAGCCCCTGAGGTCCCCAGCACAATTGGAAGCTCTGTCTCTCCCACACCCCCAGTTGACCACTGTCAATCTCACTCTTTTTCCATACACCTAGGACTCAGACCCCGCTCAGACTGTAAGAGATGGGGGGTCAGGGAAAGGGTGGAGGAGTGGCATTTCTCAGATTGTTTTTACTCTTTGGAAAGTATCAAGTTGGAATTTAGGAATTTCCAGTGCTGGTCTAACCTCATCTTCCTTTTAGGAATCTGGTCTTTGAGTCCTGGCCTAGGTCAACAGCTTCAGTCCTGCGTGTGGCTGCTGGACCTTCAGAGGTCTAGGGTCTGACTCAGTCCTACAAAGGGAAAGCCTCATTCTTTGAACACAAATCCAAGTCAGGAGCCATTGCAAGCTGACCTGTTCTCTACACACTCACCAGGGACATAGTGTGGGGCTGGCCGTCTGCTTGTCCTTGAGGTCCCAGGCTGTCTGCGAAGCCTCAGTGGGCGCTTGGCGTGATGCTGGACCTTTTCTGTTTGAGACTACTCCAGGCTGTAAGCTGAAAACCTCGTGTTGGGCCAGGCACAGCGGCTCACGCCTGTAATCCCAGCACTTTGGGAGGCTGAGGCAAGAGGTCCTTTGAGCTCAGGAGTTCAAGAACAGCCTGGGCAACATGGTGAAACCCCGTCTCTACAAAAAAATAAAATTAGCCAGGTGGTGGCATGCACCTATAGTCCCAGCTACTTGGGAAGCTGAGGCAGGAGGATTACTTGAGCCCAGGTGGTTGAGGCCGCAGTGAGCCCTGCTTGCACCACTGTCCTCCAACCTGGGTGACAGAGTGAGACCCTGTCTCAAGAAAAAAAAAAAAAAAAAAAAATCTGGTATTGATTACATCACTAACCTCCAGAAGAGGCGGGGTTGTTTTTTCCTCTGGGATTGAAAGAGAGCACCCATGTCTCCTCCTGTGTGGCCTTCCCTGATGTCTGACACCTGGAGATGACTGTGACATGGCTGATGGCTTCCAGCCTTGAGCTGTAAGTGCTTAGACTCCCTGCAGGCCCCTTCTTTTGGATTTCCTCCAGCTCCCCTTTTTGAACTGGGAGCCCCTTTAGTGTTCAGATGCTGGTGCTAGTGGCCAGGCACAAAGCCGCCTTTTGCCTTGGGATAAGGGCAGGGCCTCCAGGGAGCAGCCCAGCCTTTAGGAGCCACCCATTCCTACAGGGACATGACATTCAAAATCACTTGAAAGTAGCTTCTTGGCCAGGTGTAGTGGCTCACACCTGTAATCCCAACACTTTGGTGGCAGGAGGATTGCTTGAGCCCAGGAATTTGAGACCAGCCTGGATAAAATGGCAAAACCCTGTCTCTATAAAAAATACGAAAATTAGCCAAGCATGGTGGCGTACACCTGTAGTCCCAGCGACTCAGGACACAGGTGGGAGTATTACCTGGGAGATGGAGGGTGCAGTGAGCCATGATTGCTCTCCAGCCTGGGCGACAGAGTGAAACCCTGCCCTTCCCACCCACCCACTCCCCACCCCGCCCCCTGCCCAAAAAAAGTAGCTTCTTTATTTAGCTTCTTTGTATTTTCAACATGTTGATCAGCCTCAGTTTGTGTTTTCTTTTTTTTTTTTTTTTTTTTTTGAGGTGGAGTCTCGCTCTGTCACCCAGACTGGAGTGCAGTGGCCAGATCTCAGCTCACTGCAAGCTCTGCCTCCCGGGTTTATGCCATTCTCCTGCCTCAGCCTCCCGAGTAGCTGGGACTACAGGCGCCCGCCACCTCGCCCGGCTAGTTTTTGTATTTTTAGTAGAGACAGGGTTTCACCGTGTTAGCCAGGATGGTCTCGATCTCCTGACCTCGTGATCCACCCGTCTCGGCCTCCCAAAGTGCTGGGATTACAGGCTTGAACCACCGCGCCCGGCCAGTTTGTGTTTTCTATTCCTGGAACACTTTATACAGTGAATTCGGATTCCACCTGGTCAGTCAAGGTCAATGTTATGAATGAGGGTCTGGACCGGGAGCTGCAGGACGAGCTGGTTGCTTTTGCTATGTTGTTGGGGATCAGCCTCAAGACTGCAGCTCAGAGAAGCAGCATGCGCCTTGGGAGTCAGGCAGCCGTGGAGGAGAGTGCTCCTGGCAGGAGAGGCCCCCAGTGAGTTTCCCTGACTCCTGAAATGCCTGCTCTGAGTGGCCCCCAGCAGAGCTTCAGGGAGCTCAAATAGGGCAGAACAGAAGTGCCCAGCCTCCTGCCACGTTGCGTACTGCCCTGGCATTGTCCCTCACCCTCACTTGCCATTTGATTGCTTTGCTACTTGGTACAACCAGAGGCTGGTCCGCAGACCCACCTTCTCCGCCATTGTTTGGGTCTCAGCGCCTGCGTCTCCAGAGCACCTTCAGGGCTTCTCAGCTGTGGCACTGCGGGTGCGTTGGTCACGCCATTCTTTGCTGAGGGTTGTCCTGTGCATTGCAAAATGCTCAGCATTCTGGCTTCTGCCCACTAGATTCGAGAACCCCAGCACCACCCTTTACGACCACCGAAAGTGTCTCCAGACATTGCCAAATGTCCTTTGAGAAGCAAAATTACCCCTAGGTGAGAACCACTGGTCTAACTGGCCTCTGCTCCCTCTCTCAGCATGTTCCCTGCCCAAAAATCAGGTGATCTTTTGGATATCACCATCAGGCAGGGCTCTGAGTGGAGGCCTTCAGGGACTTCCATCTTGCTCAGTATACAGTCTCAAGCCCTCCCTGTGGCTCTCTAAGGCCTGAATAACCGGGCTCCATGGCTTCTGCCCTTCTTGAAGCCCTGCCAGCCTGTGCTGGTCACTCCGCCCAGCACCTTGACAGCACTCCTCCCTGCTTGGTAAGCTCACTCCCCATCTCATCCCGATCTCTGGTTCAGCATCACCCTGGAGGGGCCTTTCCTGACCACCCATTTAAAATTCCTCACTGTGCTTTCCTCCTGCTGGCCCCCATGTGGCCTAGTTTTTCTTTGTGGCACTTGGTACCACCTTCCCTGCGTCTCTGTCTACATCCCACCTGCAGGAGAATGGGCGCTTAGCATGTGCCAGAATCCCTGTCTTTGGAGGGCAGCTGTGTTGTTTGCTGCTCCTGTTTCCAGAGGAAGCACAAAAGATGTCGGTCCTGGGTTCCACTGGGCAGCCCCACTGTCACGTCACATGTGTGCAAAGTAGTGTGTGTTTGCCGGGTGTGCTGGCTCATGCCTGTAAGCCACTGAGGCTGAGGAGGGTGGATCACAAGGTCAGGAGTTGGAGACCAGCCTAACCAACATGGTGAAACCCCATCTCTACTAGAAATACAAAAATTAGCTGGGCATGGTGGTGTGTGCCTGTAATCCCACTACTCAGGAGCCTGAGGCAGGAGAATCGCTTGAACCCCAGAGGCAGAGGTTGCAGTGAGCCGAGGTCGTGCCACTGCACTCCAGCCAGGGCGACAAAGCAAGACTCTGTCTCAAAAAAAAAAAAACTAGTGTGTGTTCATTTTAAACCAACCACCACCCCTTCTGGCTTAGAGATACTGTTAGCATTTTGGTATCTTATCTTGTCCTTTTTCTGTTCAGAAACCTCTGATAGTTACAACTTTCTAAGAAATGTTAGACAATAGGCTGGGTGCGGCGGCTCACGCCTGTAATCCCAGCACTTTGGGAGGCTGAGGCGTGCGGATCACGAGGTCAGGAGATCGAGAGCATCCTGGCTAACATGGTGGAACCCCATCTCTACTAAAAATAGAAAAAATTAGCCAGGCGTGGTGGCGGGCGCCTGTAGTCCCAGCTACTTGGGAGGCTGAGGCAGGAGAATGGCATGAACCCAGGAGACGGAGTTTGCAGTGAGCCGAGATCACGCCACTACACTCCAGCCTGGCCAAGAGAAGGAGATTCCATCTCGAAAAAAAAAAAAAAAAAAAAGGAAATGTTAGACAATCAATAGCTCACCAACTCAGGTTGTTTAGAATTTCAGAGCCCATGAGGACAGTTGAAATCTCTTCACCTCCCGATCCCAGATCCCCTCCTAGTAACAATTTTTTTAAAACTATAAGCAAGGCACCCCTGAACGGTAGGGATTGGGTTTATTCCACGGTTTAGTTTTGTTCACAAATCTGGTGTTTCCCCGGCTGGTGTTTTCCCGGAGTGGGCACAGTGCCCTCTAGTGTTCACCTGCCAGGCCGGCTGGCCCCTGTCATTTGCTCTTTGGAGGTAGAAGGGGAAGTAGAGGGCAAACTGCGCCCAGCAGGCATCTGCAGTCAGTGGCCGCCACTGCTGCCTTCCACTTGCCCCAGAAATGAAGAGAGTGTTTATTTCTTTCATAAGCAGAAGAATCACTGTCTTTAAATGTGTAGACCGCCAGAAGTCTTTTCCTGTCTCTCTAGCTCTGGGGAGAGATGAGTTTTTTATGTGGTTAAGAGAACAGACTCTGGGGCCAAACTGCCTGAGTTCAGGTCCCAGCCCCACTACTTATGAGCTTGATGACATTGAATGCATTATTTTCTCTGTCTCAGTTTGCGTATCTGCGAAATGAGCATGGCAGTGAGGTGCTTCACGGGTTGTGGAGCACCTCATGAGTGAAAGCAGCGAAGCACCTGGAGAACTGTCTGGCAGGTAGGAAGCACCTGGTTAGCATGAGGTGGAAAACTGCAGAGCTCTTGCATTCACCAGGAGCACAGCGGTTCCTTCCTGACGGGGGCACTGAAAGGCTTTGTGAAGCAGGTCGCGCACATGGGGCAGGGAGAGGAGGACGTTTGGAAGGAACTGTTCAGTGGAGTGGCTTACAGATGGGAGTGTGTGGGCTTATTTGGAGAAAGCCATTGCCCAGTATGGGTGGGGTATAGGAAGTTAGGAAGGAAAGTCACGAGAGCTTCCCAAGTCATCCTAAGTCCTTCCAGATGCCATTGTCTCAGGTTCTAATTCCCAGTGGAAGGGAGTGTAGCCACCATGTCACCATCCCCCAGCCCCTTGTCACTCCCAGTCTGCTCCCAGCACCATCAGGGCTTTGGAGAAACGTAATGCCTTGTCATAGAAAGGTCAGAAGAGCCCCTGGAGGCAGCGTCCTGGTGGGGTGGAGCTGCTCTTGTCTGGAGACCCCATGGGAAGAATGGCATTTGCTTCCAGGCTCCTTCTCCTGGGAACACTGGGCACTGCCTGCCCTGCCAGCCTCTGGCCTTGCCACGATGCCAGTTTTCACCAGCTGTTTTTTTCTGCTTCAGCCTCAGAGTTGACATCTCAGTTTCCCCTGCATTCCCGAGGGTGCAGTTAGGCTGAACAGAGTGTCCCATCAGTGCCTGCACTGATTTAGGTCTGTGTCTGCGCTGCTCTTGCCTCCTTTCCTGGCTGCTCTCTCAGGGACCCCCAAGTGGTGGAGGCAGCCCTCCCGCCACATGTGGTACAGTCCCCCTTGCTTTGGAGTCTGCTGTCCTGCAGCTTCTGACTTCTCTGGGAGCAATTGTGGCCTTTTGAAGTCTAAAATGGGAGCAGGGGATTAAGATAGGGTGGGGCAGCGCAAAAAATACCATGTCTCAGAGTGGAGATTTGGGCACAGAGGGTTACAGCACAGAATGTTCTTTGAGTTAGAAAAGTGGCACTGTCACACCAACATGCCCCTGCAGCCTCCTGGGGTCTTGAAGCAGAGATAAGGAGAGCCTGACCTTTCAGGGGTCTTCACCCTGCAGCTCACAGGGCCGGTGATCACAGCTGCCGGCCTTGCTGAGCACCTACTCTGTACCGTGCACCATGTGCCACCTGTGGTCCACTGCCTTGGCGACTCCACCTCAGCCATGCTGAGACGGCTGCCGTCATCCCTCCTTCCACGTGTCGGCAGGAGTGGTTTGCCTGACTTTCCTGTGTCTGACTCGAGAACCCTGCATTTACTGGGCTCCTTGTCATTTGAAACTTGGGATCATACCTGGATGCAGTGGCTCACGCCTGTAATCCCAGCACTTTGGGAGGCTGAGGCAGGCAGATCACAAGGTCAGGAGTTCGAGACCAGCCTGGCCAACATGGTGAAGCCCCATCTCTACTAAAAATACAAAAATTAGCCGGGTGTGGTGGCACGTGCCTGCAGTCCCACCTACTTGGGAGGCTGAGGCAGGAGAATTGCTTGAACCTGGGAGGCGAAGGTTGCTGTGAGCCCGAGACTGTGCCATTACACTCCAGTCTGGGCAATACAGCAAGACTCCATCTCAATAAAAAAAAACAAAACTTGCGCTCACGAGTTCCTGTGGGACTGTCTGCACTGCTGGTTGGTGCTGGGGTCCATTGCTTTTCTTTCCTTTTTTTGTGAGTCATGTTCTTCTACTAACAGAGTTTGTTTTAGTTGTCGTTGCCAGCAATTAAGTGACCTTGAGCCAGTGTCTTCCTTTTTCAGCGACTTGGTTCTCCTTTCTTGGTGGTGAACTCTCGGTGCCCCCAGGTCAAGGGAGGCCACCACGGAGGAGTGTCTGGTTGGCAATTTGAGGAAACCGCTCTCCAGCCACGTGGTTTGGGGTCTTGGAGGTGGACACACACAGAGACCCGTCCATGATTATGACCCAGTGAAGAACCATTGAGGAGCTGCCCCAGGTTGGAGGAACCAGCTAAAAAAGAAGGCAGGCTGGCCTGGTGGGAGCGTCTCCTGCCTGGGCTGTTGGGAGATGGAGCAGCAGGAGGCAGCGGCCGCTGCCAGTTGTGCATAAAGGGACAATCAGGTGCTCGTGCAGTTGGCCAGGCTCCAAGAGCCAACCATCCTGAGGGTTACTTAGCAGCCTGCAGGGCTCCAAGCACAGCAGATAAGGCGCAGGCTGCAGCTGGTCAGGAGGATAACCCAGATTAGAACGTGGTGTCCGGTGATAGCCAGGCTTCAGGATGACCCACCGCAGCCCAGTGTCCTGCTCCTCCCCCAGCCCACTCTCCCTCAGCACTGATCAGCTAGGGCAGGCACTTGCAGAGGGCAGAAAAAAGATTTAACACAAAGCAAATGTTTTGCTCTCTGTAGAATGGGCTGTTAAATCCTTCATTAAAGTGCGACCTTATGTGATCTGTCATTGAGCCCCACTGTTCAGCGTGAGGACGGATACCTCCGGCGAGCTGAGTGTTTGCCTTTGGTGGGCGAGACAGTGACTGCAGGGGCCCCAGGAGGCCTGTGGACATGACGCGCTCCTCCGTGGGTCGCGGTGCTGGTCGGAGGTGTGTGCGGTCTGTGAAAATGCTGCTAGCGGAACACTTAGGATTTGTGCACTTAGCAGTGTGGATGTGACACTTCAGAAGTTGGAAGAAAACCGTATTCTGTGTTGGCTTTAGAGCCCATTTTCTCACATCTCTCACGTTTCCATTCTTTTACAGCTGAAACTAGAGGACCGTTCTGTGGTGCCCCGAGATGTGGTCCGGCACATGCGATCTACCGTGAGTCCTGCGTCCCCACCCCAGCCCTGGGCCTGGGGGCAGCCACCTTAGGGACTTGAGCCTGCCCACCTTGTACTCTGTATGTGGGAGAGCTGGCCAGCTCCGCAGGGGGCGCGCTGGGGTTGCCTGGGCTGGGTCTCCCATGGTGACCAGGGCTGCTGCACCATGGGACTTGCATGCCTCTTCCCTCCCCCAGGACAGTCAGTGTGGCACGGTGATTGACGTCAACATCGACTGCGCTGTCAAGCTCATTGGCACCAACTGCATCATCTATCCTGTAAACAGCAAGGACCTACAGCACATCTGGGTGAGCCAGCCCTGTCTTCTCATCATGCTTTCTGGGCCCTCTGGTTCTCTCGGCAGCACGACCTGTGCGCTACAGCCTCCTCCCTGCTCTTGCCAAGCACAGCCTTCCTGGATCAGAAGGCGGAGCACAGCAGCCAGCTGGCTCCTATAGCCTTGTTTTCGCTGCTTTCAAGTAAGCCATTTAGATGTGAGGTCAGGACGTGCCCTTCCCCAACCCCAGCGTAGGCTACCAGTATGGTTATCTTTAAGTGTTTTCCTTTCTCCTCTAATATTTCTTTTAAAAAAATTAATTATTTCCAATTATTTATTTTTTTAATGATTTTAAACTTACCAAAAGTTGTAAATTCCTGTGTCCCTCTCATCCGGGTTCCTCAGCTGTTAAGATTTCACTCCATTTGCTCCATCACCTTCCCTCCCTCCTCCCCGAGATCCCCCTCCAGTCTTTTTTATTCCCAAAACATTTGAGAGCAAGCTACAGATATGATGCCCTGTCACCCACCCCCAAATACACACACCTCTTGTGTATTTTCCAAAAATACAGACAGCCTCCTGTGTAACCACCATATGACCCCCAGATTGAGAAATGGACGTTGATAATTACTGTCCAGTCCACAGACCACATGCAGTTGTCCCAACACTACTGTTTTCTTCTTTGCGGATCCAGGACCCAATTCAGGAACACATCTTGCATTGAGTTGTCATCTCTTCATTTTCTCTCCAATCGGGAATCATTTCCCAGCCTTTCTTTGTCTTCCATGCCCTGAACAGTGATACATTTAGTAACTTGACCCTCAGCCTGGGTCTGTCTGGTGTTGCCTCATGCCCACGGCTTCTTTGCAGACCCGCCGCAGAGCTCTGCGCTGGTCCATGGTACCCCATAGCCAAAGTGCTGCGGTTGTTCACTTTGACCCCTGGTCATGTTGTTGTCCACCAGATCTCTCCACCATAAACTCACCTTTTACCCCCGTTAAGTGATTGTATTTTGTGGGAACATAGTCCCAGATTGTGTCTGTACCCTGTCATTTGTCAAACTGAAATCCACCAGTTTTGGCGTCCATTCACAGTTCTGCCTGCACCAGCCATTGCTCTGATGTTGCTAAATGGTGGTTTTATGACTCCCTTGTTCCCCCTCATTTCTTTTAGCTGGCATTCTGCTCTGTAGAAGAGCTTTATCTTCTGCCCCATTTATGTATTCATTTTTTTTATCGCTGTGAACTTAGAGATTTCTGTTTTATTCATGGGTTACAATTAATTACTACTTTTATCTGTTCTGTTGTTTAGGTGGTCCCAGATCTAGCCAGTGGGAGCCACTTCAAGCTGGCTTTCATGTCCTTCTCACATGGCCCTTTCTGTTGGTTTTTTTTTTTTTTTTTTTTTTTTTGAGACGGAGTCTTGCTCTGCCGCCCAGGCTGGAGTGCAGTGGCCGGCTCTCAGCTCACTGCAAGCTCCGCCTCCCGGGTTCACGCCATTCTCCTGTCTCAGCCTCCCGAGTAGCTGGGACTACAGGCGCCCGCCTCGTTGCCCAGCTAATTTTTTGTATTTTTTAGTAGAGACGGGGTTTCACCGTATTAGCCAGGATGGTCTCGATCTCCTGACCTCGTGATCCGCCCGTCTCGGCCTCCCAAAGTGCTGGGATTACAGGCATGAGCCACCGCGCCCGGCCTCTGTTGGTTTTTTTTTTTTTTTTTTTTTTTTTTTTTTTTTTTTTTTGAGACGGAGTCTTGCTCTGTCGCCCGGGCTGGAGTGCAGTGGCCGGATCTCAGCTCACTGCAAGCTCCGCCTCCCGGGTTTAGCCATTCTCCTGCGTCAGCCTCCGGAGTAGCTGGGACTACAGGCGCCCGCCACCTCGCCCGGCTAGTTTTTTTTTTTGTATTTTTAGTAGAGACGGGGTTTCGCCGTGTTAGCCAGGATTGTCTCGATCTCCTGACCTCGTGATCCGCCCGTCTCAGCCTCCCAAAGTGCTGGGATTACAGGCTTGAGCCACCGCGCCCGGCTCTCTGTTGGTTTTTTAAGCACTTGCTTTCTTTCTGGCATGAGGTGTGCCAGGCTCATCTTGTACTTTTTGTAGTCCAGCCCCAGAATCAACCATTTCTCCAAGAAGCCTCATTGCTTTCAGAGAATGGTATTTTTAAAACCCAAGATCTGGATGCTAGGTGTGCTAATTGCTACTTGGCCCTTTTGGGACACACTAGGAAATACACACGTATTACATGTATACACACATCTAAATATATCACTGCCTGCAGTATGTGTATATTAAAATATATGAGTTCAGGCAGAGTTCACGGGTGCGGTGGCTCATGCCTATAATCCCAACACTTTGAGAGGCTGAGGCAGATGGATCACTTGAGCTCAAGAGTTTAAGACCAGTCTGGGCAACATGGTGAAACCCCATCTCAACCAAAAAAAAATATGAAAAAATTGGCCAGGCCTGGTGATACATGCCTGCAGTCCCAGCTACTCAGAAGACTAAGGTGGGAGAGTCACTTGAGCCCATAGATGGAGGTTACATTGAGCCAAGATCATACCATTGCACTCCAGTCTGGGCAATAGAGCAAGACCCTGTCTCTAAAAAAATAAAAATAAAGTAAAATAAAATATGTGAGTTAATCCTGATACATCCACTTCCACCTAAACACCTCAGACTCCTCTTCCTTCTCCTCCTTCGTGCTCCCTTTCTGTTAGTAAACACCTGGGCACCTTCTCCAACAGTGAGGGCCTTGGCTCTCGATATCCTTGATGTGTTAATGTATTTACTCAGAGCACTGTCCATATAGCCATCCCCCAGTGGTGTGGCTGCCTCCTCTGCCTGCCACCTCCACAGCCTACTTGCCAGGTGTCCTGTGTCCATGGTTGTCCCATGTCCATGGATGCCATCAGGCCTCTGCCCCTGCATCACCCACCCCGTTCCCTCCAGGCAGCCCCAAAGCCAACACCACTTCCTCCTCACTGGGAAGAGCAGCTGGGATGCAGCCTAGAACTTGTAGGGAGGGCCTGCTGCTGCAGCTGTTTAGGGCTCGTAGCCAACCGGTCCAGACAATGAGTCATCTAGATCCTCCCGCTTCCTGTCTCAGTGGGGCATAGAGGAATCTGTGCCCTCAACATGGACATTGTCTGCTGCGTCTCACTGCCCCTGCCCCCTTGGTCTGCAGCCCTTCATGTATGGGGACTACATTGCCTATGACTGCTGGCTGGGGAAGGTCTACGACTTGAAGAACCAGATCATCCTGAAGCTATCCAACGGTGCCAGGTAGAGTCTCACCACGAGAGAGCCATTGGCTTGGGAAGGACAGCCTCTTGGAAAGAGGGGAGGAGGAGGGTGTTTCCTCCTGGGGACAGTGATGGCAGGTTTGATCAAGGGCAGTGACAGATGTTGCAGGCATCCAGGGCCTGCAAATCAGGGCCTAACCTTGTACCATTCTCCTTATCTGCCGTGGCCTAATTCTGTTGCTCAGTTTCTGATCTGTCCTGGCATAGGGAGAAACATTTTCATTGAGGGTATCTGCTGGAGGCTGATGCTTTACTTGAGGCACTGTGAGGGTGCTGAGCAAGCAATCCAGTGGCACTTGGGGTCTTGTTCATTGTGGGAGAGTTTCTTGTACTACCTCGGGCTGTTAATGGTTGAAAACGAATTGTGCTATTTAGGGCATGTGGCACATTGGCATCTCAGGATTGCAGCTGTTTGGTACTCACTGTGTCCCCTCTGATTTAGAACAGACTAAACCTCTGTTCTCTGTTTTAGGTGCTCCATGAACACAGAAGATGGCGCCAAGCTCTACGACGTCTGCCCGCACGTCAGCGACTCGGTAGTGTGCTCCATCCAGGCCAGCACCTTTCTCTGATCGCTCAGTCCTCTGGAAGGAGGACTTCTTAGCAAAGAGCTTGTAGCTGGACCCAGCTAAACAGAGCAGTTTCCTAGAAAAGGGGCGGGTGCGCGCCAGAGGATCTAAAAGTTTGGGTATAGGCAGAAAATATTAGAACCTATTTTTTTTTTTTTTTCTTTGAAACAGAGTCTCACTCTCTTGCCCAGGCTGGAGTGCAGTGGTGCGTTCTCGGCTCACTGCAACCTCAGCCTCTTGAGTAACTGGGATTACAGGCTTGTGCCACCACGCCCAGCTAATTTTTATATTTTTAGTGGAGATGAGGTTTCACCGTGTTGGCCAAGCTGGTCTTGAACTCCTGACCTCAGGTGATCTGCCCACCTCAGCCTCCCAAAGTGCTGGGATTACAGGCATGAGCCACCGCGCCCACAGTATTAGAACTTTTATTTGCATTTTTGTTAGCTTTTTTCTCATCCTTTAAGGTCCCACTTTGTCTCTCTCAGTACAGGATGATGTAGTGGTTACAATAGTACATGGACACACACAGCAATCAAGTAGATATACAGGAGGTGTGTGAGCAAACAGGTTTCAGGACCACTGCTCTCTGGAGCCTTGTTCCTCAGAGTGTGAGCCCTTGACCAAGGAGCATGGAATGAGTCACCTATGTTTGAACAAGGGTGTCAGGTGACCTCTGCGGACCCGGGGTTTGGGAAGTGCTGATCTGGAGCCACAGGACTTGTTTTCGGGCGTGTGGGGCCTGTGTGTGAGTGGGCTTCTGCAGGTGGGCAGCCAGCAGGCACAGGCGTGGGGAGCACGGTCACCCAAGGAGACACCGCTCACAGGGACTTTCCTCTGGCCCCACATCCTGCAGGGTCTCTTCTTTGACGATTCCTACGGCTTCTACCCAGGCCAGGTACTCATTGGCCCTGCCAAGATCTTCTCCAGCGTCCAATGGCTGTCGGGTGTCAAGCCCGTGCTCAGCACCAAGAGCAAGTTCCGAGTGGTGGTAGAAGAGGTGGGTCTGGGCCCAGGGCCGGGAAACCGAATCCTTGACCTCTGCACCCTGGAGCTGAGCTGCCGCTCCTTTCCTGCCCGCTCTGAGGGTTGAGCCCCACTCTTTGACATCTGGACCCTGTTGATCTCAAAGGGCTTTGAGGATAAAGGGAACCCGGGCTCTGGTCATAGTGACCAAAAGACAGATGTCCCCCAGCCCAGCCTGTACAGGCTGAGCAAGGTGGGAGGGTAGCAAGTGGCAGTACCAGTGGCCCCTGGCTGGTATGAGCAGTGACACTGGTCCTAGGCATTGGGTGTGGGCCGTGGTTACATTTGGGGTCTGCTCTGATGTGTCTGTACTTGGTGCTATACTAGGAAGATCAGTTTCCTGCTCTGGAGGTCGAGTGGGCTTTGGGCAACTGGCTAAAGAGAGTGCTGTCAGAGCCTGCCCTGACTGGCGTGTCCCACCTGCCATCCCCAGGTGCAGGTTGTAGAACTGAAAGTTACATGGATTACCAAAAGTTTCTGTCCAGGGGGCACGGACAGCGTCAGCCCCCCACCCTCTGTCATCACCCAGGAAAACCTAGGCAGGTGAGCACGCCCTTACTGCCAGCAACCCAGAGGCACGCGCGGAACAGGCCTCTGGACCCTGGCCACATGCCCGGGGAGGCTCAAGAACACTGCTGGCCTCCCAGGAGTCCAGCTCAGCTCACCCCGCTTGTTTCCCAACCAGGGTGAAGCGTCTCGGATGCTTTGACCATGCTCAGCGGCAGCTTGGGGAGCGCTGTCTGTATGTCTTCCCAGCCAAGGTAGAGCCAGCCAAGATTGCCTGGGAATGTCCAGAAAAAAACTGCGCCCAGGGGGAGGGCTCTATGGCCAAGAAGGTATGTCCTTGGGGTTGGGGTTGGTGGGCATTTGAGGAACTGGCCTTGAGCCATTTCCATGGCCAAAAAGGACTGTCTGTGCTTTAGGCCTTGGGGGGCAGCCCTGATGACCCTTGCCGGCTACTCAGGTGTATACAACTGTCATCCC
Organism: Rhinopithecus roxellana; assembly: GCF_007565055.1. Classification (NCBI taxonomy): domain Eukaryota; kingdom Metazoa; phylum Chordata; class Mammalia; order Primates; family Cercopithecidae; genus Rhinopithecus; species Rhinopithecus roxellana. Next base: position 63,368,656 of record NC_044567.1, on the reverse strand, counting down.
CCCAGCCTGAGATGCCTAGGACCAGGCCTGCCCAGGTGCACCTCACAGCCCGTCCTCTCTGCTCCACCCTTGCAGGTGAAGCGCCTGTTGAAGAAGCAGGTTGTGCGGATCATGTCGTGCTCCCCAGACACCCAGTGTTCCCGGGACCATTCCATGGAAGACCCAGACAAGAAGGGGGAAACCAAAGCAAAGAGTGAAGCGGAGTCTGCCAGCCCCGAGGAGACGCCCGATGGTTCTGCTAGTCCAGTGGAGATGCAGGACGAGGGTGCAGAGGAGCCCCACGAGGCAGGAGAGCAGCTGCCCCCATTCCTGCTAAAAGAAGGCAGAGATGACAGGCTGCACTCGGCAGAGCAGGACGCAGATGATGAGGCTGCTGACGACACAGACGACACCAGCTCGGTGACCTCCTCTGCCAGCTCCACCACTTCCTCCCAGAGTGGCAGTGGCACAAGTCGCAAAAAGAGCATCCCCTTGTCCATCAAGAACTTAAAGCGCAAACACAAAAGGAAGAAGAATAAAATCACTCGAGATTTCAAGCCAGGGGACAGGTAAACTTGGAGTTGTGCCCCTCCCCAGCGGCGTCAGCGTGAAGCCAGGCAGAGTGCGCGTCCCCTGGATGTGCGTGCCTGCGCTTGCACACACACCTCTGCATGCCTTGTAGTGGCTCAGGGACGCCCATCCGAGACAGCGTAGGCGCCTGGGGTAGGCCGTGGTGGAAAGCGGAGACTGAGGAGTGGTGCAGAGGGTGGGATGGTGGTGGCCTTAAGCTTGGCCTTCTGGGAACACATTTGCCTGAGCTCTCCCAAGTGGGTCCCGTTCTCAGAGAATGCATGGCCTCGGAACCCTGGGTGAGCTTCCTGTGCACCAGAAACTCATCCTGCCAACCTGGGATTCAGAGTTTCAGGTTACTAAGCCCACAGGGACAGGAAGGGACAGAAAGATTCTCTGCCCTTTCCACGGGCGGGGGTGGGGTTTGCATGGCCTGCTGACTGGCCTGCATCTGGCAGGGTGGCAGTGGAGGTGGTGACCACGATGACCTCAGCCGACGTGATGTGGCAGGATGGCTCTGTGGAATGCAACATCCGCTCCAACGACCTCTTTCCTGTACACCACCTGGACAACAATGAGTTCTGCCCCGGAGACTTCGTGGTAGATAAGCGAGGTAGTGCCAGCTCTGGAAGGGCAGCCAGCAGGGTGGTCGCCAGTGAGGGCCCAGGTTGGGGCTTGTGGAGAATGGGCAGTGGATCTGGGGTCAGAGCTAAAATGAGGTCCAGAAGGGAACTGCCCTCATGAAGGGGTCTCACCACTTCCAAGACGGGAAAAGGTCACGGTTTGCACCCTACACTGGCTTGAGATGTGGACTCCTTAGCCAGGATCCCTTAGCTAGTCACGTTCCTTCCTCTGGTTCCCTAGTCCAGAGCTGTCCAGACCCTGCTGTCTACGGCGTGGTACAGTCTGGGGACCACCTCGGCCGTACCTGCATGGTGAAGTGGTTCAAGCTGCGGCCGAGTGGGGACGATGTGGAGGTGTGTGCAGCCCCTACTGCTTTCTTCAGGTGGGCTCTGGGGTTAGGTGTAGGACCCGTAGCTCATGACAACCTGTCCTGTGCCACAGCTGATTGGAGAAGAGGAAGACGTGAGTGTTTACGACATTGCTGACCACCCTGACTTTAGGTTCCGTACAACTGACATCGTCATCCGCATCGGCAATACTGAGGACGGGGCTCCTCACAAGGAGGATGAGGTGTGCCTTCCAATTCAAGTTCTGGATCGCTGCTCACTGCCCTGTGCACCAGCTGCAGTCCCTGATGCTGCCACCAGGTGGCTCTAGGAGACAAGACCTGAAAGTCCTCTGGGCTCAGTGTCCCCAGGAGGGCAGCTACCCCAAAGTCAAGCTGCTGCTCAGCCCTAGCAGCCACAGAAGGACTTGTTTCCCTGCCTCACTTCTGGGGTCAGGCTTCTTCAGCTGCCGCTGGTTACATTTACCAGAGGAGCTAAGTTCTTGTCACAAGCTGGGTGGGCATGATGTCAGTCACTGCAGAGCACCTGAGGGGCTGGGGAGCTGGAGCTTGAGCTGGACCGCCTGACTTTGTCCCCTTTGCCCAGCAGCCATCGGTGGGCCAGGTGGCCCGTGTGGACGTCAGCAGCAAGGTGGAGGTGGTGTGGGCTGACAACTCAAAGACCATCATCCTGCCCCAGGTGAGGCTCTGGCTAGACCCCCTGCTGGGCTTGTGACTGTGGCAGCTTGGGCTGGGGACCACCGTCGTGTAGCCAGAAGATGGGCTCTCAGGTCTTCCTGGTGAGATCTCAGCGAAAGCATGAGGGGCAAGACAGGCATTCCACACAGCCCTTGGTGCAGGGTTGGGGGCAGCCCGCAGTTGGCCCACCAGCCTTGCTTCTCCCAGCAGTCTCTTCCCGGCCATCCATCGCTGGTGCATGTAGACTTCCACAGACCTCCAGGATTCTCCTGGATTGTGAGCTCACTGTGCTGCGAAGAAAGCAGGTTCCCTCCTAAAAGGAGATGGAAACTTTCCTACCACCCTTTCTAGAAAGCTCTAACAGGGAAGGGGAGAAAGGAGCTGATGCAGTTCTAACCCCAGCTGTTGGGTCCTGAGCAGAAGAGCTACACGGGCTCTCCTTCCCTCGCTTCCTGGTTGGAGCCACACAGCCCAGCTTTCCTCTCCTGGTCCGCACAGGGGGCGGGAATGGGAGTGGGAATGGCTTGCCCCATCACCTTAACGGCCATTTCAGGGAAGGCAGCAGGATATGTCGGCCCTTCCACATGTCCCTTCCTGTCATATGTTCCCAGCTCCCAGTGCAGCCCCACAGGGGCCTCCTTGGCTGTATCATCAGCTGACCCTGAGCTTTTCAGGTGTAGGGCTGGACCTGCCAAGGTCCCCTACTGCCTTGGGCAGATGCTGACCAAGTGCACAGAGCAGGAGGGGAGGCTGGAACAGACCACTGGCTAGGGCTTTGGGTCCGGCTTAGGGGTGGCACAGGTGAAGGGCCTCTCCCAGAGACCTAGGGACTGCAAAATCCAGAACAGAGGGCAGGGAAAGAGTGGAATGAGGTTGCCACGGCCTCATGAGCCCAGTCCCCATCAGCTGTGTGGATCAGGGATCCCCAGAGCTCCTCCGCAGTGGTAGGGAGGTGACTTCCTGTCTGCATTACTGTGGCACTTCCCTTCTGCCCCCAGCACTTGTACAACATCGAGTCTGAGATTGAGGAGTCAGACTACGATTCGGTAGAAGGCAGCACCAGCGGGGCATCCTCAGATGAATGGGAAGATGATAGTGACAGCTGGGAGACGGACAATGGGCTGGTGGAGGACGAGCACCCCAAGATAGAGGAGCCCCCCATCCCACCCCTAGAGCAACCAGCGGCCCCTGAGGAGGACAAGGGAGTGGTGATCAGTGAAGAGGCAGCCACAGCTGCTGTCCAAGGGGCTGTGGCCATGGCCGCCCCCATGGCCGGGCTGATGGAGAAGGCTGGCAAGGACGGGCCGCCCAAGAGCTTCCGGGAGTTGAAAGAGGCCATCAAGATCCTGGAAAGCCTCAAGAACATGACCGTGGAACAGCTGCTGACAGGCTCGCCCACCTCTCCAACTATGGAGCCTGAGAAGCCAACTCGGGAGAAGAAGTTTCTAGATGACATTAAGAAGCTACAGGAAAACCTCAAGAAGACCCTGGACAATGTGGCCATTGCAGAGGAGGAGAAGATGGAGGCAGTGCCCGACGTAGAGCGCAAGGAGGACAAGCCCGAGGGGCAGTCACCTGTGAAGGCTGAGTGGCCCAGCGAGACCCCGGTGCTCTGCCAGCAGTGTGGTGGCAAGCCTGGCGTCACCTTCACCAGCGCCAAGGGCGAGGTCTTTTCTGTGCTGGAGTTTGCACCCTGTGAGTCAGCCCTTGCCCGGTCTTTGCCTTCCCTGCCTTCTCAGGGCTCCTGTTTGTGTCACCAGATCTGGGTACAGGGTGGTTAGTCCCCTTGCCGGCCCCCAGCTACTGCCCCCAAAGTATTTCACTGTGTGATCACAGTGCTGAGGCCAGGAGCGGCGAGTGGAAAGTCTGTGGGTGTGTTCACCTTTCTAGCCAGGTTTGCAGATGGAGCTCCAGGACTTCTCCATGAGGGACTGACTGTTCTCTTTTCCCCCTCTAGCAAATCATTCTTTTAAGAAAATTGAGTTCCAGCCTCCAGAAGCCAAGAAGTTCTTCAGCACAGTGCGGAAGGAGATGGCGCTGCTGGCTACCTCACTGCCTGAGGGCATCATGGTCAAGACTTTTGAAGATAGAATGGCAAGTAGGCTTGGCATGGGCAGGTGCAGATGTGTTTTGTGGGCACCCAGTGCCCAAGAGGTCACCAACCTTGGGTCCCCAAACCTCTGGGGCTGACTGGCACCTGCGAAAACATTCACCCACCCACCTTTTACAGGGGCGGTCACAGGCGCAGTCAGGTGAGGGCTGACTCAGCTGTGTGTCCAGGCCAGATGGTTCTTTTTTTCCTCCCTCCTTTAAAAAATTGCTTTGAAATAGGCCGGGTGCGGTCGCTCACAACTGTAATCCCAGCACTTTGGGAAGCCAAGGCGGGTGGATCACCTGAGGTCAGAAGTTCGAGACCAGCCTGACCAACCTGGTGAAACCCTGTTCCTACTAAAAATACAAAAATTAGTCAGATCTGGTGGCAGGTGCCTATAATCCCAGCTACTTGGGAGGCTGAGGCAGGAGAATCACTTGAACAGGGGAGGCAGAGGTTGCAGTGAGCTGACGTTATGCCACTGCACTCCAGCCTGGACAACAGAGTGAGACTCCCATCTCCAAAAAAAAAATTACTTTGGAATTAATCATATTATGATTACTCCTCAAGCCTACTTTTCTTTTTGAAAAATTAAAACATTACAGATCCTTTGAGTGGAAATGGAAGAGCTAAAGTTGCCTTTGACCAGCCCTCACTTCTGTTTCTCCCCGAATCGTAGGCCTCTTCCCACACCCAGAGGATTATTAGAAGTTTAGTGGGTCTCCTTCCAATGGATGCCCTTTTTTTATATTTTTACTTTTTTTTTTTTTTTTTTTTTTTTTTTTTTTGTTGTTGAGACGGAGTCTCGCTCTGTCGCCCAGGCTGGAGTGCAGTGGCCGGATCTCAGCTCGCTGCAAGCTCCGCCTCCCGGGTTTACGCCATTCTCCTGCCTCAGCCTCCCGAGTAGCTGGGACTACAGGCGCCCGCCACCTCGCCCGGCTAGTTTTTTGTATTTTTAGTAGAGACGGGGTTTCACCGTGTTAGCCAGGATGGTCTCGATCTCCTGACCTCGTGATCCGCCCGTCTCGGCCTCCCAAAGTGCTGGGATTACAGGCTTGAGCCACCGCGCCCGGCTATTTTTACATTTTTTATACACTCTCATATTTTCACATTCTCATATGTCACCATAAGTACATGGTATTTTGTATGATTTGTTTACACACAGAGTATGTCATTGTACACGTCATCTCTAATTTGCTTAAGACCAACCCGTGTTGATTCATATGATCTAGTTTCTTCCTTTTTACCTGCAAAGTAGGACGACAGCATGTGGCCACACCACATTCCATTTTCCCACTCCTCTGTTCACGGACGGGGCCTAGTGTCTCTGAGTCATGTTTACTGAGGCAGCGTTGAGTGCCTCCTCCAGGATCAGGCAAGCCCGTTTGCCTGCCACCTTGTTTTTTTTTTTTTTTTTTTTTTTTTTTTTTTTTTTTTTTTTTTTTGAGGCGGAGTCTCACTCTGTCACCCAGGCTGGAGTGCAGTGGCCAGATCTCAGCTCACTGCAAGCTCCGCCTCCCGGGTTCACGACATTCTCCTGCCTCAGCCTCCCAAGTAGCTGGGACTACAGGCGCCCGCCACCTCGCCCGGCTAGTTTTTTGCATTTAGTAGAGACGGGGTTTCACCGTGTTAGCCAGGATGGTCTCGATCTCCTGACCTCGTGATCCGCCCGTCTCGGCCTCCCAAAGTGCTGGGATTACAGGCTTGAGCCACCGTGCCCGGCCTCCTGCCACCTTGTTTACTCAACAGTCCCTTACTGGGCCTGTGCAGCGAGCCAGGCACCATGCTAGACTCTGAATCTGAGCCTGAGGCCCCAGTTCTGGCCCTGTCCTGGAAGGGAGTAAAGAAAAGAAAGAGCAGGGATCCTGAGAGCAGCCAAGCGGGGCACTGTTGAAGTGGGCCCGGAGTAGCCACAACCCTGGAACAGGGCTAGGCAGAGCCCTAAGTCCCAGTGCTGCTTCAGATTCTTTTTTTTTTTTTTCATTTTTTTATTATACTTTAAGTTCTAGGGTACATGTGCATAACGTGCATGTTTGTTACATATGTATATTTGTGCCATGTTGGTGTGCTGCACCCATCAACTCGTCAGCACCCATCAATTCATCATTTATATCATGTATAACTCCCCAATGCAATCCCTCCCCCCTCCCCCCCCCCTTTTTTTTTTTTTTTTGAGACGGAGTCTCGCTCTGTCCTCCAGGCTGGAGTGTAGTGGCCGGATCTCAGCTCACTGCAAGCTCCGCCTCCCGGGTTTACACCATTCTCCTGCCTCAGCCTCCCGAGTAGCCGGGACTATAGGCACCCGCCACCTCGCCCGGCTAGTTTTTTTTTTTTTTTTTTTTTTTTTTTGTAGGGACGGGGTTTCACCGTGTTAGCCAGGATGGTCTCGATCTCCTGACCTCGTGATCCGCCCGTCTCGGCCTCCCAAAGTGCTGGGATTACAGGCTTGAGCCACCGCGCCCGGCAGCTTGAGATTCTTAATAACGCTTTTGGTTTTTTCTTGGGTTGTAGTAAAATTCCTTTTGAAAATCCTAGCCTGTCTCAGCTCTGCTGAGGGAAGACGGGAACAGTATTTTTTGTTTTGTTCTGTTTTCCCCACATCTCACTCAGGAGAAGAAAAGTAGTGCATTCTCTGAAGGCTCCCAGGGTGGCACCAGTAAGAGCATGCGCAGAGGTTCCCTCACCCCAGCTGGCGCTCTGCCCTCCCTGCTTCTCAGCTCATCACCATTGCCCTGGCAGTGGAGATCCCACACACACACGTATGCACACACATGCACGCAATTAGATGCACAGATTCCAGATGTCTATGGAGTGGTGGTCTCCCAAAGTCCCCCTTGCAGTTCAGACCCTCACTGTCAGCTTCTGGTTGTGAGACCATCCCCCTTCCCCAGGCCTCACCAGCCTGGAACTGTCTTTCAGCTTGAAACTGCTTGTACTACTTGCCTTGTTGGAGATAAGGGTTGGAGCAGGTGTTTAGAGGGGTTGTTTTGTTTCGTTTTTAAAAGACAGGGTTGGCCGGATGCAGTGGCTCACGCCTGTAATCCCAGCACTTGGGGAGGCTGAGGCAAGCGGATCACGAGGTTAGGAGTTCGAGGCCGGGCGCGGTGGCTCACGCCTGTAATCCCAGCACTTTGGGAGGCCGAGACGGGTGGATCACGAGGTCAGGAGATGGAGACCATCCTGGCTAACACGGTGAAACCCCGTCTCTACTAAAAAATATAAAAAACTAGCCGGGAGAGGTGGCAGGCGCCTGTAGTCTCAGCTACTCGGGAGGCTGAGGCAGGAGAATGGTGTAAACCCGGGAGGCGGAGCTTGCAGTGAGCTGAGATCCGGCCACTGCACTCCAGCCTGGGAGACAGAGCCAGACTCTGTCTCAAAAAAAAAAAAAAAAAAAAAGGAGTTCGAGACCAGCCTGACCAACATGGTGAAACCCCATCTCTATTAAAATACAAAAAATTAGCCAGACGTCGTGGCAGGCGCCTGTAATCCCAGATACCCGGGGGGCTGAGACAGAGAATCGCTTGAACCTGGGAGGTGGAGGTTGAAGTGAGCCAAGATCTCGCCATTGCACTCCAGCCTGGGTGACAGCTACACTCTATCTCAAAAAAATATATAAACAAAAAAATAAAAGATAGGGTCTCGCTCTGTCGCCCAGGCTGGAGTGCAGTGGTGTGATCATAGCTCACTGCAGCCTCAACCTTCTGGACTCAAGTGATCCTCCGATCCAAGCTTCTTGAGTAGCTGGGACTACAGCTATGCAGCACCATGTCCAGCTAATTTTTTATTTTTTGTAGAGATAGGGTCTCACTATATTGCCTAGGTTAGTCTTGAACTCCTGACCTCAAGCAGTCCTCCCACTTTGGCCTCCCAAAAGTGCTAGGATTACAGGTGTGAGCCACCACATCTGACTGAGGAATACAATCTTTTTTTTTTTTTTTTTTTTTTGAGATGGAGTCTCACTGTCACCCAGGCTGGAGTACAATGGTGCGATCTCGGCTCACTGCAACCTCCACCTCCAGGCTGAAGCAGTTCTCCCACCTCAGCCTCCCGAGGAGCTGGGACTGCAGGCACGTGCCACCACGCCTGGCTAATTTTTGTATTTTTGGTAGAGACGGGGTTTCACCATGTTGGCCAGACTGTTCTCGAACTCCTGACCTCGAGATCCACCTGTTTCGGCCTCCGAAAATTCTGGGATTACAGGCACGAGCCACTGCACCCGGCTGGAATACAGTCTTAAAGTAATGATTCATGAGGAAAAACACCTGATAAGATAAAAACTCATTTTGAGTATTTCTCTTAGCCAGGGTTCAAAGATTCCAGGCAAGAGCCGGGCACGTGACTGCTCAGGGCTGTAAACCCAGCACTTTGGGAGGCCGAGGCAGGTGGATCACTTGAGCCCAGGAGTTTGAGACTAACCTAGACAACATAGTAAGACCCTGTCGCTACACAAAATAAAAAAATCAGCTGGGCGTGGTGGCCCACACTGTAGTCCCAGCTACTTGGGAGGCTGCAGTGAGCCATTATCGCACTAGTGCACTCCAGCCTGAGGGATAGAGCAAGACCCTGTCTCAAAAAAAAAAAAAAAAAAAACATTCCAGGCTGTTCTGCAGAGAGAGGTTTGTGCTTAGCTTCTCCACTGCTGGTGGCGTCTGGAGTCCCAGGTGCTGCTCATCCTGCGTGATCTGCACAGTGTCCTGGGAAAGAGCAGGTGCAGATGCAGGTGCCACATGTAGGACACCCCTTTCCACCCCTGCCAACCTTGGCCTCCCTCCCTCCCTACCTAGGACCTCTTCTCAGCCCTCATCAAGGGCCCCACTCGAACCCCCTACGAAGATGGCCTCTACTTGTTTGACATCCAGCTCCCCAACATCTACCCAGCCGTGCCCCCCCACTTCTGCTACCTCTCCCAATGCAGTGGCCGCCTGAACCCCAACCTGTATGACAATGGGAAGGTGTGTGTCAGCCTCCTGGGCACCTGGATTGGAAAGGTGAGTATAGTGCCAGGCCCCCAGCCGAGGAGGAAGAGCCAGTGGGGGATAGGGGCCTGGGGAACAGAATTGATGGTGCCTTGTGTGTTTCAGGGGACAGAGAGGTGGACGAGCAAGTCCAGCCTTCTCCAGGTGCTCATCTCCATCCAAGGTACGGTTGGGCTGAAGCGAGGGTGCGGACGAGGGAGGACCAGTGGAGGGAAGTGACTCTGATGGTCCCCTGGCAGGTGGAGGGTAGGCCTGCACGGTGGGCTTCTCTCGCCCACTGAGGGAAGATGTCCCTCCCCCACAGGTCTCATCCTGGTAAATGAACCATACTACAACGAAGCTGGCTTCGACAGTGACCGGGGCCTGCAGGAAGGCTATGAGAACAGTCGCTGCTACAATGAGATGGCGCTGATCCGTGTGGTGCAGTCCATGACCCAGCTGGTGCGGCGGCCCCCCGAGGTCTTTGAGCAGGAGATCAGGCAACACTTTAGCACTGGTGGCTGGCGGCTGGTGAACCGCATCGAGTCCTGGCTGGAAACCCATGCCCTGCTGGAGAAGGCCCAGGCGCTGCCCAACGGGGTCCCCAAAGCCAGCAGCTCACCAGAGCCCCCAGCTGTAGCCGAGCTCTCAGACTCCGGCCAACAAGAACCTGAGGATGGAGGGCCAGCCCCAGGAGAGGCCTCCCAGGGTTCAGACTCAGAGGGCGGTGCCCAGGGCCTGGCCTCAGCTAGCAGGGACCACACAGACCAGACTTCGGAGACCGCACCAGACGCATCAGTGCCACCCAGTGTCAAACCAAAGAAGCGGAGAAAGAGCTACCGGAGCTTCTTACCTGAGAAGAGTGGCTACCCTGACATCGGCTTCCCCCTCTTCCCACTTTCTAAGGGTTTCATCAAGAGCATCCGGGGTGTCCTAATGCAGTTCCGGGCTGCGCTGCTAGAGGCAGGCATGCCGGAGTGCACAGAGGACAAGTAGCTGCCAGGTGCGGAGGAAGGAGCATCACCGTGGGAGAGGCCAGCCGCCGCTTGCTCACTCCCCCCCGGAATCGCCCCTCTTCCCATGCCCCTCTGTCCCCACTGCAAACCCCTCATTGCCCTCTTCTCCCCAAGGTGAGTTTGATGCTGAAGTGCAAGAAGTGTGTTGAGATGCCGCCGTTTCTATTCTAAAGCGAGCTTTCAACAGGTGGGTCCCCCGTGGCAAAGAAAATCGGAACCCTGTTGCCGATTTTCCATTTGTCACCCCAGCAGAATGTCCCGGCACTTGCTCCCTTGCTGTCCCTTCTCAGGTCAGAGGTGGGTGTTCCAGGGCCTGCCGCGGGGCTGTCTGGGCCAGTGCCCTGCAGACCCGCAGGAGAGCACATGTGCCTTGCATGAAGTGTGGGTTGCGCCATCAATTCCCCTGGTCCCTTTCAACCTCTTAAGTTCAACTTGAGCCTCCGTGTGTCCTAGACCCTCCTGCTGCCACCACCACCAGGTCCTCCCTAGTCCCCCAGCGTCAACACTATCCCTTGGGAGTTGTAGCTGCTGTCACTGACTCCTGGCTATACATGGCCTGTCGACCACATTATAACCCTCAGGTCTGTTGAACTTGCTCTCTAAGAGAGGTTGGGACCAGGCTAGGTTCAGGGTGACGCCCAGGAGAGGTGGTGGCCTTCACACATGCACATGGAGTGAGGACCAGGGAGCTGTGGGGAAAGCAACAGCTGTAGGTCCCTTGCTCTTCTGTTGGAGGCTGCCGGGGGCAAGAGCAGCTGCACAAGGCCAGGGCAAGTGCTAGGGCCCCTCCCTATCACATGGTCACACTGGGACGTGGCGTGCAGCTCACTGAACTCCAAGCGAGCCAGCCCTCTCTTGGACTAGAAGGCCTACTGTCAGCCCTTCGCTTACAAACTGCAGGCTCAATCCAGAAGGGGACGGCCGGCGGGGGCTCTCCTAGTGCCCAGAGACAGGCCCAGAGGTTTACAAGTTTTCTAAGCTTTTGATAATGTGAAGCTCCAGGCCAAGAGGATGCTGTTGAGCACATTGCAGCTATGTAATTTTTGGTGTATGTATGTAATATTTAAGGTTGGAAAAAAACTCAAAAGCAAAGATATTAACTCTTATTAGAAAAAAAGACAAAAAAAAGCCAAAGCATGATGCGTCTTGTCAGCCTTAAGTGGGCTCCACACCTGTGCTGTGCTGTGGCCGCCCAGCCAGCAGAGCTGCGGGAGGACGGAGCCGGAACACACACCATGGCATTTGGAGCCGAGTCAGTATCTTGTTTGAGAAACACCCGGAGTGACTGGTGGGGCTGTGCTTCCCAGTGCATTGTACATGTGGAGATGTGAATGCCTACTGCTTACAATATCTGTATAAAGTGCTGTGTGATTAAACTTTTTTTTACTTGCTTTTTTTTTTTTTTTTTTTTTTTTTTTGGGTTGGCTCATTAACAAGACAAGGTGACACCATTAAACCTCCCTCTGCCATTCATCTGGGCTCCGTTGCCTTTCTTCCTCTCTGGGGCACTGTGTGCTTGTGTCCCTCACACACACCCTTCCTGGGGAAGGAAAGACCTTGTTGCCAGGGAAGGCATGTGGCAGTGGGTCCTGGCTTTCCTGGCCAGGTGGGGGCCACTGTGAGCAGCACCCCCCACCTGCCCACGCTGCCCTCCGCCTGCCAGATCTGCTTGCATGCCTTTTGTACTTCCTGTCCTGGAGCAGTCCTCTGGCCTCTTCCTGGCTGGTGGTGTGCTCCTTAAGAGCCAGCTTAGAGCAGCCTTCCAGTGGCTGTAGTCTCCAGAGACCTACAACTGACCAGTTCAGCTCCTTCCAGATTCTGGGAGAGCTGACGTCATAGCACCTGGTGGTGGACAGGTGCCACATCTCCTAAGCCAAAATGGTTACCCAGTTTAGCAGACTTGCATGCATTCTTCCCTGCCGCAGTCTTTCCACTCCTGCCTGGCACTCCTCCACGAGGACAAGTGGGGAAGGGAGGTGGCTGAGGGAGGCTGGGGGAACCCTAGACCTCTCATTGGTGGGGATGACAGACTCCTTTTAAAAAGGTAAGATACCGGCCGGGCGCAGTGGCTCAAGCCTGTAATCCCAGCACTTTGGGAGGCCGAGGCGGGCAGATCACGAGGTCAGGAGATTGAGACCATCCTGGCTAACATGGTGAAACCCCGACTCTACTAAAAATACAAAAAATTGGCCGGGCGCGGTGGCTCAAGCCTGTAATCCCAGCACTTTGGGAGGCCGAGACGGGTGGATCACGAGGTCAGGAGATCGAGACCATCCTGGCTAACATGGTGAAACCCCGTCTCTACTAAAAAATACAAAAAACTAGCCAGGCGAGGTGGCGGGCGCCTGTAGTCCCAGCTACTCGGGAGGCTGAGGCAGGAGAATGGCGTAAACCCGGGAGGCGGAGCTTGCAGTGAGCTGAGATCCAGCCACTGCACTCTAGCCCGGGCAACAGAGCGAGACTCCGTCGCAAAAAAAAAAAAAAAAAAAAAAAATTAGCTGGGCGTGGTGGCAGGCGCCTGTAGTCCCAGCTACTCGGAGGCTGAGGCGGGAGAATGGCATGAACCTGGGAGGTGGAGCTTGCAGTGAGCTGAGATCCAGCCACTGCACTCCAGCCTGGGCGACACAGCGAGACTCCGTCTCAAAAAAAAAAAAAAAAAAAAAAAAGGTAAGATACTGACCAGGTGCGGTGGCTCACAACTGTAATCCCAGCACTTTGGGAGACAGAGGCAGGCAGATCATTTGAGGTCAGGGGTTTGAGACCAGCCTGACCAACATGGTAAAACCCCATCTCTACTAAAAATACAAAAATTAGCCAGGCATGGTGGCACACACCTGTAATTCAAGCTACTCAGGAGGCTGAGGCACAAGAATCATTTGAACCTGGGAGGGTTTTTTTTGCAGTGAGCAAAAAAAAAAAAAAAGGCAAGATACTGCCATTTTTTACTTCTGAAGTCTCCTGCTCCTTGCCAATTTTGGGGAGTGGCGGGGGTAGTGTTTTTGGTTTTGTTTTTGTTTTTGAGACATTCTCACTCTGACACCCAGGCTGGAGTGCAGTGGCGTGATCTCAGCTCACTGCCGCCTTAACCTGGGCTCAAGCGATTCTCCTGCCTCAGCCTCCCGAGTAGCTGGACTACAGGTGCCCATCACCACACTCTGTTAATGTTTGTATTTTTTGTAGAGACGGGATTTCACCATGTTGTCTCAAACTCCTGGGCTCAAGTGATTCACACGCCTCAGCCTCCCAAAGTGCTGGGATTACAGGCGTGAGCCACCGTGCCTGGCCCATCGGTTTTCTAATGCCCTTAACTCAAGATATTTTCCCTTTCCTGCTAAATCCACATGGAGCTCTGATGAGATTTTTCTGGGACTAGCTGGTTGTGTGGCCCTAGCTGAGACATGCCAGGTCCGAGCTGCAGCCTGTGTGTGGTCAGGCAGCTGGCTGAACTCTGAGGCTGCTTCAGGCTGGAGGTACTGTAATAATCAGGATAGTAGAGGTGCCCCCCCCGCCCCCACCGTTAGGCTGAACCAGCACTGGGCCTGAGTCCCCCACCAGAATGACTATGCCTGGGGCCAATAAAATCCATTGTCCATCCCAGGGGGCACTCTTGGCCATCATTAACATTAAATTCTATAGTCCTGGCCAGAGCAAGAACCCATTCTCTTCCCAGTCACCAGGACAGGACCAGCAGGCTGAGAATGTCACTTTATTTGGATTTGGTTCATGGGGTGGGGGTCCTAGAACAAATTGGAAGGCCTTACACAGGCAGCTGGGCCCAGCCTGCTGGGCTCCTGACCCCAGGACCTCATTTTGGCCTGTCCCCCACAAAGCATAGCTTCCACCTTCTCACCCTTCTCCAGAGGAGTCTCCTCCACCCCACAGGAGCTGTGGACAAGCCCTGCAGCCCTGGGGAAGGAAGAAGGGTCCTGCAAGTAGACACTAAGGCACAGCATGGCCCAGGGGTCATAAGGGCTCTTCTGGAGGTGGCGTCTGCTGGGGCTTCCAGCTGGGCGGGGGCTCCACGCAATCACTGACCATCCAGAAGTAGTTCGGGTGCACCTGGCCCTGCACAGCCTCGCTAACCATCAATTCCCCATCCACTGTAAACACACCTCTCCCATCCTTGGGCTCTAAGCGGAAGGCGACCACGGGCATGTATACCAAGTAAGGGCATTCATACTCCATATGCCTGCCCTTCTCCATGGCCAGGAAGAGGCGCAGCAGCATGGCCCGAGACACTCCCGCCCGCACATAGAACAGATGCATGACACCAGCTGCACAGCGGCCCATGGGTGCCGCAAACATCTCGCTGCCCAGGTGCGAGTGCAGCAGCGCTAGCACCAGCACGAAGTCCTGGTCGGGCACCACTGTCCAGTGAGAGGGCACTGGCTCCTCCAGTGGCACAAGGTGTGCATCTCCGGGGCCCTGCTGGACCACAACGGGGGAAGCAGGTGTCTTAGAGCCGGCTCTTCCTACAGGGAGGTAGGCCAGTCGGCCACGGTAGGTGCGCAGGGCTGCCAGACGCAGGAAGGTGCCCAGAGTGAAGCGCATCTCCCCCAGGCGCCGATACTTCTCACTCTCTAGGTCCACATCAGCAATGAAGCCCCAGGCCAGGCTTAGCACAGAGAAGAGGCGCAGCCCCGAAGCCGTGTGCAGAGACAGCAAGTTCATGGGCGACAGTAGCCGGCGGCACAGCAACCGCGTGCAGTTGGTCAGGAGGTCTTCATTGGTGACCTGCTCATAGCTGCAGGGGGAAACGGTCAGATGAGGCAGGACAGGAGCCCCCATGTATCCCCCCCTTCCTCCTCCCTGGGAGTGGGAGCTGGCAAAGCGCCATGTGGTCCCTGGGGAGTTGGCAGGGCTGATAGGTGACAGATGGAGCAAACGGAAGCAGTCAGCTGGGGTCACCAGGAGAGGGCCCCAAGACTAAAGGAGAAGGGGAAATGCAAATGACCTCAGCCTATGGAAACTTAGACAAGAAAACCCCGCAGGAGAGGGGCACAGATTGGAAACAGGCCCACTCTGGCCCTGGGCTCTCACCCAGCATAATGGTTCAAGGAAGCTGCCAGCGCGTTGCCAGAGCCTGCTGGGAGGCTACACAGGGGCTTCTGGATGGCGGTGTCCCAGTCAGGCCGCTCCATGAGCCCGTTCACCACCTGTTGAAGCACACGTGGCCTCAGCCCGGGTCGCACAGCACCAAGTCCCAGGCCAAGCCGCATGCCAAGCCGCGCAGTGCGGTCCTCACCTCGTGCATCAGTCCGTCTCCAGACATGACCACCAGAGCGTCCCAGCGGCCCAGCTCCTCCGACCGCACCAGCTCCCGCGCATGGTTCCGCCGCTCTGCAGGGAGACCGGCAGCCATCAGGACTGGGGGTCCCGACAGGGGATGCTCCCAGAACCCCCTCGAGAGGTACTCACCAGTGAGCATCAGCGTGAAGGAGATTTCAGCCTCAGCCAAAAGGGGCTGCACGTGACTCCGGAAGAGCTGCAGGGCCTTGCCCTTGCCTCCACGCGGGTTCAGCAGCACCAGCACGCGGCAGGGCCGCGGGAGCACGCCCCGGGGGCCGCCCGCTGAGAAAACAAACCCAAAGAGGCCGTGTCCGCAACCGACCACTAGGGGGCGACGGGTAACAACGGGGCACTGGCGTGGGAACGTGGTGTCCGCAACACCCGGGTAATTGACCCTGGCCAGAGGAGCGGCCTCTGCTGGGAGCCCTGGGGTAGGGACGCGGCGCTCCTGCCACCCCCTTCCTTGGCTCAGACGCGGCCGGCTTCTGGCCTCGGGAGGGATAGTGTTTCTCCCTATCGTCCACAGCCCCGTTCGTCCAGCTGGGCGTTCCATCATTCCTGGCGAGGGACAGGAATCCCCCTACAGCCCTTCCCAGCAGGGACCCCACAAACCTGGATCCATAACCTCGACCCGCGGCTCCCTCTGCCAGGGGGTCCCCGGCGCTGTCGGGGCACTGCCCGTGCCGGCGGCTCCTGCCTTCAGCTCCTTATCGGTGCTGCCCAGGCGGGCGTCGCAGGGCCGGCTGTGGGGCTCGCCCTCCCCGTCCGGAGCCGTGGCTGTAGGAGCACCGGCGTCATTACCTGCGGCGGCTGGATCTGAGGGAGAGAAGACAGCGCTGGCGGAGTCCGGAGCCGCAGCTCCCAAAGGTGGGGAGGGCCTGACTAAATCCCGGGACCAGGCGCGGGGAGTTGCGCGCTCCCACATCGCCCGAAGCCCGTGGGGCGGGGCCCTAGGTTCCCGGGAGGTCCAGAGAGCTGAGGTCCGGTGCCTCTGAGGGCGCCCCCGTCGCGTGACTAAGCCTCCAACCCCGGAGGAGAAGGGCGCCTGCTCCGGGGCTTTCCTCCCTGGGGCTTGGGGTTCGGTTCCGGCCCGACGGATGAGTCAGAGCCTCCGACGGACTAGCTCCTCACCCCTCGAGGCTGCCAGGGGGAGGGGAGCCCAGCTGCGCAAAAATCCCAGAACTTGAGCGGACATTGCTGGGACGAAGTTCTGGGCAAGGATCCCGGCCCCAACCAGTCAGGTTGCCGTGTCCCCTGCCCGGAGTTCCAGAGCGGTGGGAGCCGCGGCGCTCTCCTCCCGGGGCCCCGTTCCGTTGGGACCCGCGCGGCGCTCGTGGGAGCCGCTCCAGGGTCGCGCGAGTACCGAACCCGAGTCGGGCCACCAGCTGCCGCCTGCTCTCGCCCAAGCGACAAGTGGCCCAGTTCCCCGAGGCCCCGCGAGGGCGGGCCGCAGAGGAGCCACGAGCGGCGCGAAGGCAGGGTGGGCGGCCCTACCCAGTCGGTCCGGTTTGCTGGGGAAGCGCCACCGCCGTTCCCTACAGTGGCCTGGGGCGGAAAGCAGCTCGTCCCAAGCTCAGCCCACGTCTGAGGGACTGGAGCGCCCCGCTGGAGTGGACTCCCCAGCCTCGCTCCCTCCGGCCTCAAACTTTTCGCTCAACTTTGCAGCCGGCGCCGCGGTGCGGGGAAAGCGCTGAGCCTCGGCGCCCGCCTGGCTCCGCCCCGCGCTCCCGGGGGTGGAACCTGAGCCCGGCGCGGCCTCGGACTCCGCCCGCCCCCGGCCTCAGCGCGCCGCCTCCGGCATGGCCCGCGCACACGGCCGGGCCACGCGCTGGTTCCCGCCGGGGTCCTAGGAAGCGGCAAGCGCGCCCCCGCCGCTCGTCCTAGGCGTCTGGCGAGAAGGCGGCGCCGCGCGCGGCCCGGCCGGGTGAGCTGCGGCGACAGGCAACGAGGCGCGGAGTCCCGGGCCCGGCCGCGAGCGCAGTGTCTGGGGCGCGCGAAAGTGACCGCGGCGCAGGCGGAGGCGCGGGCTGCGCGCGAACTCGTGTCGGAGCGAGCGCCGGGTGCGCGCGGTTCCGCTCTCCCGGGGGACCCTTGGCTTCACCTCGACGCCACGACCTTGCCGCTCCGGGTGCTGCCGGAGCCGGGATGCAGTGCCCCTTTTTCGCGCTCTGCCCCAGCCCATCCGGAATTCGAGGCCTGCACGACACCCGGTGCGCCTCCCCAGGCCCGGGCGTCTCGCCCGCCGCCCGCCAGCTTCCCTTTTTTCTTCCTCCCCGGCTCTCCCACGGAGGTTATTTTTAACTTCCCGACGCCGCAGCTGGGCCACCGAGCCCGAGGCCGCCTAGCGCGCTGTCCGGGGCAGAGGAGGCGACAGGCCGGGGGCTCCGAACCGGAGACGAGCCTTGACAGTGTAGATGGGCCTACGGGCCCCCCGTCGGGATTGGAAAGCCAAGTATGGGGGACGTGCCCCCCGCCCCCTCGGGCTCGGCGTCAAGAAGGGGCGCCGGACAAGCGCTCAGAAGTTGTCACCTCCTTGGAGGCCAGTGGGGACGCGCTTGTCAGTGTGTTTGTGATACACTTATCGCGGCAAGCCACAGAACGTGTGCGCGAGCACCTCGAGTTACGAGTTAGATCCCTAGGGGGTTACGGAGGAGACGGAGGAAGAAGTTGCCAAGGCCCATTGGTGACCTGCCCAGGTAGGGCCAGAGTTAGGAGAACCCAAGCCCCTGCGGGAGGCTGCGGGGCTCGCGCGCCCCCGCCGGCCCCACCCGCCCCCACACACCTCTCTCATCTCTTCTTAAAAGTCGAGAAGAGGCAGGTCCGGGAGGAGCACGCAGCCAATTAGCCGGGCGGCGCCCTGAGCTCCGGCACGCCTCCGCGGTGTCTTCTCCGGGAGGACCCAGGCAGCTCGGACCCGTTTCCCAACACTTGGGGGGTCAGACGGGCGGTACCCGAGAGTCCCCGGGCGGGTGGGGGGGCACAGGCTGGGACGCGGGGTCCCTGGGGCCGCAGCTCCGCGCGCGTCTCGGCGGGTGCGCCTTCGCCCTGCGCGGCCCCCGGGCAGTCCCCGCTGGGTCCAGAGTGTCCCGAGCGCGTTACGGTAAGGTGACTCAGCGACGCCCTCGCGGATCGAAAAACTCCGAGAAACAGGAACGAGGGGAGGGAGCACGGGCGTCATTCCCGACTCCTGGCGTTGCGGCGCGTGTCGACTGACGGGTCCTGCACCTCTGGGCCCCACCCCCACTTCCTCCCCCCAGGAATCCGGCGCGGGCGGGGTAGGGAGAGCTGCAGCCGCAGTGCCGCGGTCGTGCGCTGCGGGGACGCGAGCGGCTGCGGGAGGAGGGGGCTCCGCACAGGAGCCCAGGACCAGATCCGTCCGCACCTCCCCTCTCCTTTTCCTTCTTCCCCTCCTCTCCCTCCAGCGAGCGTAGGGTCCCGATGTGGGCTTTGGTGCCTAGAAGACGCGAATCGGAGGCTGTGCTCCCGGAGATCTCAGCCTTCGAGGGGACTGGCTGAGGAGACTAGCTGGGGCAGCCTTCCCCCTCTGCTCCCCGCTCCGGAGAGCATTTCCACCAAATCTGAAAAGCTCCGTCATTAGCCATAGTCTGAAGAGGGAAAACTGAGGCACAGGGAAGCACTGTGAGTTCGTTGTGATAAAGCCCACCTGGTTTAGGGTCCCCCCTCCTTTTTTTTTCCCTCCTGAGGCCCCAGAAAGGTCGGATCCTGCGCCTCCAGGCCCACTACCACCAGCCTTGAGTCCGCGGAGCGGGTGGGGGCGGGATTGACTGCAAACTGAGTTGGCAAGGGGAGGCGGGGCAGCCTGCTGGGCTCTTTATCCAACAGCCTCGGGGCCCCAGCTCCCCTCCTGGCTCTGGAAGGCCCCGCGGGAGGGAGGCGAAGGGCAAAGCCCTCTGGCCCCGGTTCCAGGCCGCACAATGGGTCCTCTGTCCTCCCTGGCGCCTAACCCCCTGCCCCCCTCACCTCCAAGGCCTTTGCCCCCCTCATTCTTGTCATTCACTTCCCCCAACCCAGGCCGTCTTTCTCCAGACCCCTTTCCCCTTCTCCCTTTCTAAAGAATTTGATCCTGTCTCCAGAAACTCCCCCAGCTGCATCCCTGCTCGGAGAGGCAGGGTTGGCCAAGAGCAAGATGGTTCCCCTTCCTACAGTTGCGGGTAGGGGGGCGGGCACTTGGATCTCTCAAGCTGCCAGCTTGGCCCGTGTCCCACTGTACTTTACTTCCTTTTTTAAAAGAGAAAAAAGGACAAGGTTTGGAGGGGGTGGGGGGGACCGAAACCCTGAGAGGTGAAGAGGCTTGCACAAGCCTCCAACCAGTTCCTCACAAAGCAGAGAAGCAAACTTATGAGCTCAGACCCCACGCTGAGAAGCCAAGTCCAGCCAGAGCTCCTCTCTGGGCCTCTCTGTATCCCAGGCTCTCTCTCCCTGAAGGGCAGGTATCTGGCGATCTGGTGCCTGGTGGATTGCTTGCCGCAGAACTGTGGAGTCCCCCTGAGAAAGAGGCAGCAGGCCGGGCGCGGTGGCTCCCGCCTGTAATCCCAGCACTTTGGGAGGCCGACGTGGGCGGATCACCTGAGATCGGGGGTTCGAGACCAGCCTGACCAACATAGAGAAACCCATCTCAAAGCCCGTCTCTACTAAAAATACAAAATGGCCGGGTGTGGTGGTGCATGCCTGTAATCCCAGCTACTTGGGAGGCTGAGGCAGGAGAATTGCTTGAACCCAGGAGGCGGAGGTTGTGGTGAGCTGAAATCGTGCCATTGCACTCCAGCCTGGGTGACAGAGCAAAACTCCATCTCAAAAAAAGGAAGGAAGGAAAAGAGAAAGAAAGAAAAGGAAAAAAAGAGAGAAAGAAAGAAAAGAAAGAAAGATGAAGCTCCAAGCCCTCCCCAGGCTTCATCCTGAGCCTGGACACAGCTGGGCAGCTGCAGGCAGAGAGGTCTGATTTGATCACAAACCCAGAGCTTGGCTTGCAGGTAATCTGTCTCACAGGTGGGAGACTTCTATCTTTCCCAGCCTCTCCCTCCTTGTGGGCAGCCTCCCCAGGGAGACACACCTGAGAACCCCCTTTTTTCTTTTCCAGAGAAAGAAAGCAGGCATTCAGCCGGCCTGGCCCCAGCTCTCCAGAAACTTGGAGTCAAGGCTGCCAGATGGCAAATTACTTGCTTTTATGAGGAGAGGATTCCTGCCATCTCACCCTTCCCTGAAGCTACCTTCCCCAGGAGATTTCAGCTCCCTAATTGCATGGCCTCAAGGCCTTCCTTGACCTCAACTTCTTTCCTTTTTTTTTTTTTTTTTTTTTTTTGAGACAGAGTCTTGCTCTATTGCCCAGGCTGAGGCTGGAGTGCAGTGGTGCGATCTTGGCTCACTGCGACCTCCGCCTCCCAGTTTCAAGGAATACTCCTGCCTCAGCCTCCCGAATAGCTGTGATGACAGGCGTGAGCCACTGCACCTAGCTAATTTTTGTATTTTTAGTAGAGATGGGGTTTCAACATGTTGGCCAAGCTGGTCTCAAATTCCTGACCTCAAGTGATCCGCCTGCCTCAGCCTCCCAAAGTGCTGGTGTTATAGGCATGAGCTACTACTCCAGTTTTTCCCTTTTTATGGTATTTTACTGCCTGGGAGGTTGCAAGGACCAGGGAAGGGAGGTTCTAGCTCACAAGCTCTTTTTAAGAGCTTAGGGGCCGGACACGGTGGCTCACCTCTGTAATCCCAGCACTTTGGGAAGCCAAGGCGGGTGGATCATGAGGTCAGGAGATCAAGACCATCCTGGCCAACATGGTGAAACCCCCATTTCTACTGAAAATACAAAAATTAGCTGCGTGTGGTGGTGCGCGCCTGTAGTCCCAGCTTCTTGGGAGGCTGAGGCAGGAGAATCGCTTGAACCCGAGAGGTGGAGGTTGCAGTGAGCTGAGATGGTGCCACTGCACTCCTGCCTGGGGACAGAGCGAGGCTACATCTCAAAAAAAAAAAAAAAAAAAAAAAAAAAAAAAAAAAAAAACTTAGGCCTGGCCAGGCGCAGTGGCTCACGCCTACAATCCCTGCACTTTGGGAGGCTCAGGCGGGTGGATCACAAGGTCAGGAGTTTGAGACCAGCCTGGCCAAGATGGTGAAACCCCATCTCTACTACAAATACAAAAATTAGCTGGGTGTGGTGGTGTGCGCCTGTAGTCCCAGCTACTCAAGAGGCTGAGACAGGAGAATTGCTTGAACCCAGGAGGTAGAGGTTGCAGAGAATCAAGGTCGTACCACTGCTCTCCAGCCTGGGCAACAGAGCAAGACTCCGTCTCAAAAAAAGAAAAAGAAAAAAAAAAGCTTAGCGCTGCCCCCGCATGGCTTTCCATTCTCAGTTTCCTAGATATCATTTCCAGGTCAACCATGCCAGGCATTGGGGTGGAGGGGGTGCCACATGCCACACGTGGCCACATGTGGAGATCCAGAGGACCAGACTGGTCATGCAGGATTCTTGGCTGCTTGCAGGGAGTAGTGTGCTTTGCCCGAGTTTCTGTTTCTCCCCAGTGGTTGGACTACTATGAATGTGTGGTGGGGTGACCCTAGCTCTATCCCTTGGGTGATCTCCTTGTCTTTATCCTCCTTGCTGAGGCTGGAGACCCAGGTCTCTTCTGGGCCTCTGGGCTCTGTCTGCCACATGCCCTCACCTCCAGGCTGCTGACTGTGGCTGCAATTCAGGGCGTTTATCTTCGGAGCCCTCTCCGAAGGTGAGGGCTCTGCAGGTGGCGACCTGCAGCCCTACCCACTCCATTTGTCTCAGCTGCCTGCCCAGCATCTGTAGGTGTTTGTATTAGTGTCCTGGTGGCTTAGACAACAGAAATTGACTGTCCCACAGTTTTGGAGGTTGGGAAATCTGCAATCACGGTGTTGGCAAGATTGGTTCCTTCTGAGGCTGTGACTCTGTCCCAGGCCTGTGTCCTCGTGGTTTGCCAGCAGCCTTTGGTCATCCGTGACTTGCTACTGTATGGTCCCAGTCTCTGCCTTCATCTTCAGAGGGCCCTCTCCCAGGGAAAGAGCTGGAACTTGTTCTGTAGGGCCCGTGGGCCTGTTCTTTTTCTACTACAAATGACTTGGAGGGAAAACCAGTGAGTTATTAGGGCCCTAGTGTGAATCAGTGTTTCATGGGGTTTTTTTGTTTTTTGTTTTGAAACAGGGTCGTACATTCTCGTCACCCAAGCTGGAGTGCAGTGGCACAGTCACAGCTCACTGCAGCCTCGACCTCCTGGACTCAAGTGATCCTCCCACTTCCATCCCCTTTAGTAGCTGAGACTATAGGTGCATGCCACCAAGCCCGGCCAATTTTGTTTTTTGTAGAGACGTGGTCTCCTTATGTTGCCCAGGCTGGTCTCAAAACACCTGGGCTCAAGTAATCGTCCCACCTCAGATGCCCAAAGCGCTGAGATTACAGGCATGAGCCACTGCATCTGGCCAGCGTTTCATGTTTTGAATGAAAAGATGTAACAATACCAGGTGTCTTGATAGAGGATAGTGTAGTCTCCTAAGGATATAGGAGGAAAGGGGTTTCTGGCTGCCAGGCCTCCGTCCTCCCAGGCTTGCCAAGGTGTGATTTACTAGGAGGAGTTGTTTATGCGTGTGCTGGCAGCCGGACTTCCTGTGCTCCCGCTCCCTTGACTTTCACATGTTATCTTACATCTTGCCTATGGCATTCTCAGCTTCCTGAGCAGATGGGTTTCTTCCCCAGTCTTTGGAAGAGCAAAGCTGAGTGTTGTGTTGGATGGTGTATTAGATTCCTATTGCTACACACAATTAAAATAACACAGACTTTTTATCTTGCATTTCTGGAGGTCAGAAGTATTAGGATGGTTGCTGATACCATTACTTTTAATGCCAAAAACCGCAGTTTCCCCAGGCCAGGCGCGGTGGCTCATGCCTGTAATCCTACCACTTTGGGAGGTCGAGGTGGGTGGATCATCTGAGGTCAGGAGTTTGAGACCAACCTGGCCAACATAGTGAAACCTCCTGTCTACTAAAAACTACAAAAATTAGCTGGGTGTGGTGGTGCCCACCTGTAGTCCCAGCTATTCGGGAAACTGAGGCAGGAAAATAGCTTGAACCTGGGAGGCGGAGGTTGCCGTGAGCTGAGATCACGCCACTGCACTCCAGCCCGGGCGACAGAGTGAGACTCCGTCAAAAAATAAAAATAAAAAAAACTCCGCAGTTCCTTGTGCACCAACCTAATATAAGATGTACTGCAGGGCTGTGTTCCCCTGCCTTTTCTAGCTTCTAGAAGCCACCTGCATCCCTTGACTCAGGGCCCCTTCGTTTACCTCCAGAGCCGGCAACGTAGCGTCTTCCAGTCTATCTCTGTGTGACCTCTGCTCCCATTGACACAACTCCTCTGACTCTGACCTTCCTGCCTTCCTCATATAAGGACCCTGTGATGACATTCACCCCACCTAGAGAACCCAGGACAATCTCCCCTTCTCAAAATCCATAATCACATCTGCAAAATCCCTCTTGCCATAGAGGGGAACATGTACTCACAAGTTCCAATGATGATGACATGGACATCTTTGAGGGGTTTTGCCAACCACAAACGAGTAGGGAAATTTAGCCTGGGAACAGTGGCTTTTGGGCTCCAGAACCTTCTTTTCTGACTCCTACCCCCTCCCCAGCTCTACCCAAATGAACACAAACCAGGAACCTGCCTTCCACCAAAGAAGCATTTGTGGAGTGAGGCTGGGGTGGAGACATATTCCTGTAGACTTTGTGGTGTTTGGTTTATCCAGCAGAAGCCCCTACAAAGAAAATTGGTTTCCATTTTTGAAAACGACCCTAAAGGGAGAAATTGGCAACTTTGCTAAACGTAGTAATTACAGGATCACAAAACCCCAACTTTGCACCTGAGGAAGGGGTGGAAGCAGACCAGCCCATCCATCTGCAGCCTGGGAGAATTCCCCACACTGCTTTGCAGGAAGGGCTTGCTGCTGGCACAGGCCCCCTGGGCATGAAATGGAGGTGGGAAGTGTGTGGCCCTCCCAGGTCCTGTCCTGTGCCAGGCTGGACCAGGCTGGCCACACTGAGAACCACAGCCAGCAGGAAGAGCCATTCACTGGGAACGGTTCACAGGCCCCCGCTGACATTAGCTCCCGTGTGGGCCAAAGTGGGCTCTGGTCTGGTCAATATCCAATCCCACATCCTGGATACTGATGAGGGGAGAGGCGGGTCCCCTTCTGCTGAGGCTACAGCCAGCACCCCCATTCCACCCCACTCCGCTTTTGTGTTTACCCCCATGGGTATCCTGGTTCAGAGACCTCAAGGGAAGAGAAGCCCAACAGCTGTGTGTCAAAACACCTCAGGCAGTTCCCAAAAGGAAAGCTAGGAAGCAGGAGCCAGCACCTCTGCACAGGGAGCAGGAAGGCCGAGCTGCGTTGATCTCTTAGCAGCCAAGCTGGAGCATCAGGCTGACGGGATGGGTGTGTGCAGTTTTCCAGGGGCTTTTTGTTTTGCAATGTTTTCCACTTTCACATTTCTGAAAAGCTAAAATGTGACCTTGGGTGGGTCCCAAAGCAAACAGACAGTGGGCTGAATGTGGCCCTGGGCCAGGCAGGGGATTTGCACTAATGGCCTGGGCTGTTTCCACCCACCTGAGGGTGGACCCCCATCTGCGCTAAGGGATGGTGAAGTCCTTTGTCACCCTGGTCACAAACAAGCCCAAGCTTCCTTTGGAGACACGCAGTTGAGGCGCCCGGCTGGCCACCCAGGGGTTCACTCCTTTCCTCTATTCCCCCCACTGCCTAGATGGAGTCTTGCTCTGTCACCCAGGCTGGAGTGCAGTGGCGCAGTCTTGGCTCACCGCAACCTCTGTCTCCTGGGTTCAAGCAATTCTCCCGCCTCAGCCTCCTTAGTAGCTGGGATTATAGGCACGCGTGACGCCCGGCTAATTTTTATATTTTCAGTAGAGACGGTGTTTCACTATGTTGGTCAGGCTGGTCTCGAACTCCTGACCTTGTGATCCGCCTGCCTTGGCCTCCCAAAGTGTTGGGATTACAGGCATGAGCCACCGCCCCCCACCCCACCCCTTTCTTCTTTTACCTAAACATGCAGCCACTCAGACTTCCTGGATTGATGCCAATTAGTGGAGGGACTTGGGGGCAAAGAAGGGTGTGGACGTCCTATTTCAACAAGCTGGAAAAGACATGGAGCCTGGAGCAGGGATTGCCCTCCCCTGTGCTCATTATCCACATGCCAAAAAATAGAAATTCCCCTCCCCTGGAGGCTTGTCTTCTGAAGGTCAAACCCTTCAATTCTTTCCAGACACAACCCTGGTAATTTAAGTAATGATTAGACAGGATGGGCTGGAGAGCTGGGGCTGGGGAGGAGCGCTTAGGACAAGGGACAGCCTAATTCCAGGCTGGTGCCCATGAGCCTTTGTGCAGCTACAGGAGTGACATTAGGCTGATCTGACAGGAGAGTTGTTTCAGACAGCAGAGTTCCTTGTTCTCTTTGCTCATTGCCCTAAAGTCCTGATCACGGCAACGTGACTGGCATCTTGAGAATGAGTTAAGATGTCATTTTTCCTTCAAGGCACCATTCGATGATCCTAGCAGTCCCTGAAACTCACCATTTTGAAACTGAATGGGTAACCAAGTGATTACCTTTATAGGTGCTGGGGAGGTTGATTTTTTTTTAAATTATATATATATATATATATATATATATATAAAACATTATATATAATGGATTTTATATATAATAGATTATATTATGTATATATAATATATATGTTATATATAATAATATATAATACATATAATATATAACATATAACATTATATAATATATGACATATATATATATGCATGCCTTGAGGTATCAGAGACATTAAAAAATCAAACTTGCTGGTCCCCTGAGGTCAGGAGTTTGAGACTAGCCTGACCAACAGGGAGAAACCCTGTATCTACTAGAAATACAAAAATTAGCTGCAAGTGGTGGCAGCCACCTGTAATCTCAGCTACTTGGGAGTCTGAGGCTGGAGAATCACTTGAATCCAGGAGGTGGAGGTTGCAGCGAGTCAAAATCCCACCACTGCACTACAGCCTGGACAACAGAGTAAGACTCTGTCTCAAAAGAATACATAATGGCCGGGCACGGTGGCTCATGCCTGTAATCCCAGCACTTTGGGAGGCCAAGGCGGGTGGATCACGAGGTCAGGAGATTGATACCGTCCTGGCTAACATGGTGAAACCCCATCTCTCCTAAAAATACGAAAAAAAAAAATTAACCAGCCGTGGTGGTGGGTGCCTGTAGTCCCAGCTGCTCGGGAGGCTGAGGCAGGAGAAGTGCTTGAACCCGGGAGGTGGAGGTTGCGGTGAGCCGAGATCGCGCCACTGCACTCTAGCCTGGGCAACAAGAGCGAAACTCCGTCTCAAAAAAATAAAATTGAAAGGGCCGGGAGAGTGTCCCTTCCTGAGCAATGAGGAGCATACAAGCAGCTGGAGGACATACCTTTTCTTTTCTCTTTTTGCGTCTTCCCTAGAACTATAATCAGGAAGGTTCTGCACACAAAAATCCTCAAGAAATGCCCGCAGGCTGACCTCTTCCATCTGAATCGCTGGCAGATGCAGCAGAGCACCCCAGGGAGGGAGCCGGGTGCACTGCAGCAATGGAGAGCCAGGAAGGGTAGTGTCCCACACTCCAGCTCCTCCTGGCTGGGCACAGCAGGCTGATGGGTCCCTTGAGGGACAGATGGTCCCTATGCAGAGTTAAAAAGACACATCAGTCTTCCTGACTCTGCATGGCCTAGAAAAGTCTATAGCGTCAGAACTTGCAGCATTTGCAAACAAGCACAAACCATTGAAGACTGGATGCGGTGGCTCACACCTGTAATCCCAGCACTTTGGGAGGCCGAGGCAGGTGGATCACCTGAGGTCGGGAGTTCGAGACCAGCCTGGCCAACATGGAGAAACCCCGTCTCTACTAAAAATACAAAATTAACTGGGTGTAGTGGCACATGCCTGTAATCCCAGCTACTCGGGAGGCTGAGGCAGGAGAATCGCTTGAACCCGGGAAGTGGAGGTTGCAATGAGCCGAGATTGTGCCAGTGAACTCCAGCCTGGGCAACAAGAGCGAAACTCCACCTTAAAAAAAAAAGACTGAGTTCTGATTGCCGTGTGACAAGTATCTGCCATTACTTGACTCTCAGATTGAGAACTTTGAGCTTCTAAAAAAAGAAAACAGGCCGGGCGCGGTGGCTCAAGCCTGTAATCCCAGCACTTTGGGAGGCCGAGGCGGGCGGATCACGAGGTCAGGAGATCGAGACCATCCTGGCTAACACGGTGAAACCCCGTCTCTACTAAAAAATACAAAAAACTAGCCGGGCGAGGTGGCAGGCGCCTGTAGTCCCAGCTACTCGGGAGGCTGAGGCAGGAGAATGGCATGAACCCGGGAGGCGGAGCTTGCAGTGAGCTGAGATCCGGCCACTGCACTCCAGCCCCGGCGACAGAGTAAGACTCCGTCTCAAAAAAAAAAAAAAAAAAAAAAAAAAGAAAACACCTAATAACTGCAAAAGATGATAAACTCAGGGTCGGCTCTGCCTTCTTGCCGCTCTTGGCAGGCATAAGTGTCATTCCTAAGGGGAGAGGCAGATGCAGTCCCACTAGCCGATCTGTCACCTCAATTTGCAGCCTTTAGTAGTGTAGGAGCCACACTGCCTGGGAAAGGCTGAGCGGGAGCCAGGAGCCACAGCCAAGCCCAGGACGCAGTGGCCTGAGCCTTTTTTTTTTTTTTTTTTTTTTTTTTTGAGACAGGGTCTTGCTCTGTCACCCCAGGCTGGAGTGCAGTAGCGCCATCTCAGCTCACTGCAACCTCCACCTCAAATCTTTTTTTTTTTTTTAGATGGGGTCTCACTCTGTCACCCAGGCTGGAATGCAGTAGCGCGATCTCAGCTCACTGCAACTTCCACCTCCCAGGCCCAGGCAATCCTTCCACCTCAGCTTCCTGAGTAGCTGGGATTACAGTCACGCACCACAACCCCCAGCTACTTTTTTTAAATTTTGTCTTTTTTTCTAGAGACTGGGTCTCTCACTCTGTTATCCAGACTAGTCTCGAACTCCTGGACTCAAGCAGTCTGCCCACTTGGGCCTCCCAAAGTGCTGGGTTTACAGGCATGAGTCATACCTGATCAATTTAGTTTTTAAAAGCATGGTTGGAGCCAGGTGCAGTGGCTCACACCTGTAATCCCAGCACTTTGGGAGGCCAAGGCGGGCAGATCACGAGGTCGGGAGTTCGAGACAGCCTGGCCAACATGGTGAAACCCCATCTCTACTAAAAATACAAAAATTAGCTGGGCATAGTGGTGTGCGCCTGTAGTCACAGCTACTTGGGCGGCCGAGGCAGGAGAATTGCTTGAACCCAGAAGGCGGAGGTCGTGGTGAGCCGAGATCGTGCCACTGCACTCCATCCTGGGCAACAGAGCGAGACTCTGTCTCAAAAAAAAAAAGCATGGTTGGGTGGCTGTCTGGGTGATGGCTGCTGCGGAGGGCAGTGTGGCAGGAGGTTTCTCATCTGCAAGGACCCTGAGCATAACAGCAGGAACCTAATTCTAGTTCTAAACCAACAGCATGCATGTCATGCATGCTCAAAGAAGGCTGGCTGGCATGTCACCCGTGAAAATGGTCTTCACAGACATGGAAAACTAAGCCAGTTTTACCAACCAGTGCTTGAGAAAAATGTCTTTTAGAATGAGAGACTCGGCCGGGCGCGGTGGCTCAAGCCTGTAATCCCAGCACTTTGGGAGGCCGAGGCGGGCGGATCACGAGGTCAGGAGATCGAGACCATCCTGGCTAACACGGTGAAACCCCGTCTCTACTAAAAAAATACAAAAAACTAGCCGGGCGAGGTGGCGGGCGCCTGTAGTCCCAGCTACTCGGGAGGCTGAGGCAGGAGAATGGCGTAAACCCGGGAGGCGGAGTTTGCAGTGAGCTGAGATCTGGCCACTGCACTCCAGCCTGGGTGACAGAGCGAGACTCCTTCTCAAAAAAAAAAAAAAAAAAAAAAAAAAAAAAAAGAATGAGAGACTCAGATTCCTTAAAAAATTAAACATACGAGGCCGGGCACGGTGGCTCAAGCCTGTAATCCCAGCACTTTGGGAGGCCGAGACGGGCGGATCACAAGGTCAGGAGATCGAGACCATCCTGGCTAACACGGTGAAACCCCGTCTCTACTAAAAAATATAAAAAACTAGCCGGGTGAGGTGGTGGGCGCTTGTAGTCCCAGCTACTTGGGAGGCCAGGAGGCCGAGCTTGCAGTGAGCTGAGATCTGGCCACTGCACTCCAGCCTGGGTGACAGAGCGAGACTCCGTCTCAAAAAAAAAAAAAAAAAAAAGAAAACTAGCCGGGCGACGAGGCGGGCGCCTGTAGTCCCAGCTACTCGGGAGGCTGAGACAGGAGAATGGCGTGAACCCGGGAGGCGGAGCTTGCAGTGAGCTGAGAGCCGGCCACTGCACTCCAGCCTGGGCGGCAGAGCAAGACTCCGTCTCGAAAAAAAAAAAAAAAAAAAAAAAAGAAAATGTGGCCCCTTCACACAATGGAATATTATTTGTCCATAGAAAAGAATGGGGTCCTGACACATGCTACAGCATGAATGAACCTCAAAAACATGATGCAGAGTGAGAGTCCAGATGCAAAAGGTCACCTATTGTATGAGTCAATTTATACGAAATGTCCAGAATAAGCAAATTTATAGACAGAAGGCAAGTTGGTGGTTGCCAGAAACTGGGGAGAGGGAGAATGAGGTAGAACTGCTTACAGGGTATGGGATTTCCTTTTGGGGTGATGAAGATGTTTCGAAACTACATAGACGTAGTGGTTTCACAACATTGTGAGCGTACTTAATGCCACTGATTGCACACTTTAAGATGTTCCATTGTGAGCGTACTTAATGCCACTGACTGCACACTTTAAGATGTTATGTGAATTTCACCACAGATTTCTTTTTCTTTTTCTTTTGTTTTATGTTTATTTTTATTTATTTACTTATTTATTTATTTATTTATTTATTTATTTATTTATTTATTTTTGAGACAGAGTCTCGCTCTGTTGCCCAGGCTGGAGTGCAGCAGCGACATCTCAGCTCACTGCCAGCTCCACTTCCAGGGTTCACACCATTCTCCTGCCTCAGCCTCCTGAGCAGCTGGGACTGCAGGCGTCCACCACCACGCCCAGCTAATTTTTTGTGTTTTTAGTAGAGACAGGGTTTCACTGTGCTAGCCAGGATGGTCTTGATCTCCTG
Organism: Rhinopithecus roxellana; assembly: GCF_007565055.1. Classification (NCBI taxonomy): domain Eukaryota; kingdom Metazoa; phylum Chordata; class Mammalia; order Primates; family Cercopithecidae; genus Rhinopithecus; species Rhinopithecus roxellana. The sequence goes on along the minus strand of NC_044567.1, from coordinate 63,337,827 downwards.
ACCTCGTGATCCGCCCGCCTCGGCCTCCCAAAGTGCTGGGATTACAGGCGTGAGCCACCGCGCCCGGCTTTATTTATTTAATTTTTTTGAGATGTAGTCTTGCTTTTGTTACCCAGGCTGGAGTGCAGTGGCTCAATCTCGGCTCACTGAAACCTCCAACTCCCGGGTTCAAGCAATTCTCCCACCTCAGCTTCCTGAGTAGCTGGGATTTCAGGCGTGCGCCACCATGCCCAGCTAATTCTGGATTTTTAGTAGAGGTGGGGTTTCATCATGTTGGCCAGGCTGGTCTCGAACTCCTGACCTCAAGTGATCTCCCTACATGGCCTCCCAAAGTGCTAGGATTACAGGTGTGAGCCACTGCGCCCCCTTTTGTTTTTTTTTAAAGACAGAAAAAAAAGGAAAGAAAGAAATTGGTTTGGTAATAAATGGCTTCTGGTCAAAAAAAAAAAAAAAGAGTCTCATTCTTTTTTTTTTTTTTTTTTTTTTTTTTTGAGACGGAGTCTCGCTCTGTCGCCCGGGCTGGAGTGCAGTGGCCGGATCTCAGCTCACTGCAAGCTCCGCCTCCCGGGTTGACAGCCATTCTCCTGCCTCAGCCTCCGGAGTAGCTGGGACTACAGGCGCCTGCCACCGCGCCCGGCTAGTTTTTTTTTTTGTATTTTTTTAGTAGAGACGGGATTTCACTGTGTTAGCCAGGATGGTCTCGATCTCCTGACTTCGTGATCCGCCCGTCTCAGCTTCCCAAAGTGCTGGGATTACAGGCTTGAGTCACCGCGCCCGGCCCAGAGTCTCATTCTTTCCCCAGGCTGGAGTGCAGTGGCATGATCACGGCTCACTGCAACCTCTGCCTCCCAGGTTTAAGTGATCCTTCTGCCTCATTTTCTTGAATAGCTGGGACTACAGGCTGTGTGTCACCATGCCCGGCTAATTTTTATATTTTTAGTAGAGACTAAAACTGGTCTCAAACTCCTGAACTCAGGTGATCTAGCCGCCTCGGCCTCCCAAAGTGCTGGGATTACAGGTGTGAACCGCCTCGCCCAGCCCATTTCTTTGTTTTTATTATTATTATTTTTTTTTACTGCTCCATAGACAGAGCTGTGGCTCACGCCTATAATCCCAGCATTTTGGGAGGCCAAGGTGGGTGGATCACCTGAGGTTAAGAGTTTGAGACCAGCCTGGCCAACAAGGTGAAACCCTGTCTCTACAAAAATACAAAAATCAGCTGGGCATGGTGGCATATACCTGTAATCCCAGCTACTCCAGAGGCTGGAGAAGAAGAATCGCTGGAACCTGGGAAGTGGACGTTGCAGTGAGCCAAGACCGTGCCTTTCCACTCCAGCCTGGGCAACAGAGCAAGACTCCATCTAAAAAAAAAAAAAAAGAATAGCAATGCATCCTGGAAACCTCTCGTGCCCCCTACCAGTTACTCCCCCCTGCCCCAAGGGTAACCACTTATGTTATGTATTATTATATTTGGGGAAAAAAAGACTTACTTAATCAGCCTATAGTCCCAGCTACTCAGGAGGTGGGGGCAGGAGAATTGCTTGAGCCTGGGAGGTTGAGGTTTGAGTGAGCTATGATCTTGCCACTGCACTCCAGCCTGGGCAACAGAGGGAGACTCTGTCTTAAAACAAAACAAAACAAAAAAGTAAAAATAAGCCGGGTGTGGTGACTCACGCCTGTAATCCCAGCACTTTGGGAGGCCGAAACGGATGGATCACCTGAGGTCGGGAGTTCAAGACCAGCCTGACCAACATGGAGAAACCCCATCTCTACTAAAAATACAAAATTAGCTGGGCGTGGTAGTGCATGGCTGTAATCCCAGCTACCCAGGAGGCTGAGGCAGGAGAATCGCTTGAACCCTGGAGGTGGAGGTTGCGGTGAGCCGAGATCGCGCCATTGTACTCCAGCCTGGGCAACAAGAGTGACACTCCATCTCAAAAAAAAAAAAATTTAAAAAGTAGAAATGTTGAAAAGCCTCCTTTTCTTTGTGGCTCAGACATGGTAAGTACTAAGAGGACTCCTCAGTGAGTTTGGCTTCGGGCTATTCCTTAAGAAAGCTGCTTTCTGGGGAGAAGGCAACAGGGGGATCACACAAGGGTGCCTGCCTAGGGAACGGCTGAGGGCCACATCTACTTCCAGGGTCATTTAGCACTGAGGTTCCCAACTAGGGAGCACGTAGGAATCACCTGCAGAGCCTGCGCCCCACTGCCAATGACTATGACTTCACTGCTCTGGAATTTTTCTTTTCTTTTTTTTTTTATTTTGAGACAGGGTCTCTGTCACCCAGGCAGGAGTGCAGAGGCACAAACACAGTTCACTGCAACCTCAACCTCCTGGGCTTAAGTGATCCTCCCACCTCAGCTTCCCGAGTAGCTGGGACCACAGGGTCATGCCACTGTGCCCATTTTTTTTTTTTTTTTTTTTTTGGTAGAGACAGAGTCTCACTATGTGGCCTAGGCTGGCTTTGAACTCTTGAGCTCAAGTGATCCTCCCACCACAGCCTCCCAAAGTACTGGGATTATAGGCATGAGCCACTGTACTCAGCCTGGTCTGGAATTTTCCAGAGTTCCCCAGTGATTCTAATGCATAGACAAGTTTGGGAACTACTGACTTAGTATAAAGGAAGGCTATTTTCCAAGTAGGTGAACAAACTAAATAAGGACTCAGGGAGATTTCTGTAATTGCCTCAGAAAACTTCTTGAAAGGCATCAGGCTGTGCACAGTGGCTCACACCTGTAATCCCAACACTTTGGGAGGCTGAGGTGGGCAGATCACCTGAGATCGGGAGTTCGAGACCAGCCTGGCCAACATGGCAAAACCCCGTCTCTACTAAAAATACAAAACTTAGCCCAGCGTGGTGGCGGGCGCCTGTAATCCCTGCTATTCGGGAGGCTGAGGCAGGAGAATTGCCTGAATCTGGGAGGTGGAGGCTGCAGTCAGCTGAGATGGCACCATTGTACTCCAGCCTGAGTGACAAGAGCAAAACTCTTGTCTTAAAAAAAGAAAAAAAAAAAGGCATTAGGAACTATAGTGATCCCAGTGACTATTTCACATCTGGAAATGAATCAGACATAGTGCAGAAATGACACATAGTATTATAATCTCTCCCCACATCCTTCCAGACACCGACGTGGGACTGTGGGAACAGTGACAGCGCTGGCTGCCACCCAGCCTTTACGAGAAGCGAGGCCAGGCCTGGCTTTACTGTTCCTATAGTGGCTCCCGCTAGGTGGTGTCAAAGCAGGTGCTTTGTGAATTAAAAAAAAAAAAAAAAACTAAATTAAATCCTATTTCCCTGTTGAACAGTAATACAATTTTGAAAATGCATTTTTCTTAAGAGCCAATTGGTATTTAATTACTGGGGGATTCTATTTTCCCTGGTGTGTAAAATGAAGATAAACTTACCTTCCTACCATGAGGACTTTGAGACCGCACCCTGGTGGCCAGCTAGGATGTGAGCCTGGAATTTTCCTGCTGCCTCCTCCGCCTCTTGCCGCACTGTTATTTTCCAATATGGGTTAAGTTTCTAAGAACCTGACCGTGTTTCCATGGTGGTGGTTTTGGAATAGCAGCTTGAAATGTGTGAAGGAATGGGAGAGGAAAGACAAGAGGAGAATGAAGGAGGAAGGCATGGGCCAGTGGGGAAGGGAAAGGGGGTGCTGGGAAGCTCTTAGGTCAAGGTGACCTGGCTTAGGAGTTGACTCTGCACAGTCTGGAACTTGGGCTCATAACAGCGTCCGACTTGTGTCTTTCCACCAGCCCTGATATTCCATTTGTGAACACTTCCTGGATAATCACTAGAAAGACAATTTTTCATGCAAGAAAAGAGCATATGTTTCTGAAAGCACTTGACTCCCTGGGGAAGCGTTCACATTATCTGGTTCTGAGTAATGAACTATCCTAAAGTGCAGTGGCCTGAAGCAGTAATTTACTAACCCCTACTGTGGGCTGCTGGGTGATGGGTCTCAGCTAGGTGGCTGTCACTTGGGGTCTCTGGTGGTTGCGGTGTCAGCGGGATGAAACATCTGAGATGTTGCTGGGTTGCTGGCCAGAGTGTGGCCCCCCATGTGACATGGCGTCAGGGCTCCAGGAGGGAATGTCCCAGGAGCAGTCAGTCCAGGAGACCCAGGCCGAAGCTGCGAGCCTCCTCATGCCTGAGCCTCAGTCATCCCAGAATGTCCCTTCTGCCACATTTTGATGAAGCAAGTCACTGAGACCAACCTAGATTTCAGGGACAGGAATTAGAACCCCCATCGCCTTGTGAAGAGCAGTTCATGCTCTGTTGCCCAGGCTAGAGTGCAGCAGCACAGTCTTAGCTCACTGTAACTTCCAACTCCCAGGCTCAAGCAATCCTCCCGCCTCACCTCCTGAGCAGTTGGGACTACAGGCATGCACCACCACCCCCAGCTCACTCCCCTCTCAATACAAGCCGCCAACGTTTATCCAGCTCTTGTTTTGTGCCAGCACTGGCCTAAGCAATGCACATGTGTAGCCAGTTTCATGAAGGACACACATCCTGTTAAAGTGAACATTAAGAAAAGGTTTGGTTTTCTCTGATAAACACCACCAGCTTTGTTTGTTTGTTCGAAATCCCCATTTCCACGGAGCATAAGATTCCCCGCAAGGGCACTCAGTATGATTCCACATTTTTCTAGTCATGTTTTGCTATTAAGACAGCCAGTCGCAGTGGCTCACGCCTGTAATCCCAGCACTTTGGGATGCCAAGGTGGGCAGATGACTTGAGGTCAGGAGTTCGAGACCAGCCTGGCCAACATGCTGAAACCCCATTGCTACTGAAAAGACAAATATTAGCACAGGGTGTGGAGGTGCATACCTGTAATTCCAGCTACTCAGGAGGCTGAAGCATGAGAATCGCTTGAACCAGAGAGACAGAGGTTGCAGTGAGCCAAGATCACACCACTACACTCTAGCCTGAACGACAGAGTGAGACTCTGTCTCAAAAAAAAAAACGGAAAAAAAAAAAAAAAAAGTCAATTCTGTCTCAAAAGACCCTGATCCCCTCCCAGCACAGGTGCCAACACTGGGGTGAGGCACGTCTCTCCCCTACTGCTCTGTCCCTGTGCCGATTCTATGAGGCTGTGTCAGGAAGGAGAGAAATGGAAAGCAGACATGTTTCCCGCGGTTCCTGGTGGGTAGTGGCTCTGCTTTCCCCTTGCTGGGGTCTTTGCTGCAGAGACCAGGCTTATCTCCAGTTCAATTTGGGGCCGGCTCATTCTCTGCAGCAGGGACCTATGCGTGTACTGTTCCTCAGAGTCCCTGGCTTCTGCTCACCAGATGCCAGTAGCAGCCCCCAAGTTGTGACAACCAAAAATGTCTCTGGACCTTGCCAAATGCCCCTGCAGGACACACTTACCACTGATTGAGAACCAGGCCTCTCCTGATTTGGTGTGGCCAAGGGACAGCTGCTCAGGCCTGCTGATGAGAGGCTGTCTCCTAAGCGGCTCCCCTGGGTGACGCGTTCTGCTGACTTCAGGAGGTGGCCTCGCGCCATATTGCTCTGAGAGGGTACCCCCACCCCCAGTCCCGTAATCTGCAGGACTGGGACTCCCACACTCTGGATTCGACCATACTCTAGACTCGACTCTGGGCCCGAAGGTACAGCGTCCATCTTCTGAAGGGGACCAGGTGCGGTGGCTCATGCCTGTAATCCCGGCACTTTGGGAGGCCGAGGTGGGCAGATCATTTGAGGTCAGGAGTTCAAGACCAGCCTGACCAACAGGATGAAAACCTGTCTCCACTAAAAATACAAAAATTAGCCAGGCATCATGGCCCACACCTATAATCCCAGCTACTTAGGAGGCTGAGGCAGGAGAATAATTTGAACCTGGGAGGTAGAGTGTGGGGGTCTGTCCCGCAGACCCTGACCCAACAATGGATGAATAATGTACACTGACACAGTTATTCTGCTTGTCAGTCCAGCTAAGGGTCCAGGCCCCTCACAGACACCAAGGAAAGGTGCTGTAAAGAATAGCAACCATGGTCTCGACTCACTGACCCTCCTGGCATTTATTCAGGACACATTAAATGACCAAGTAAACACCACTAGAAGGTAATTACCGTTGCTGACCCCCCAAGTAGAGAGCAATCTTGCACCCATAGATGGTCAAAAGTTAGTCTTAGGACCACAAGAGTAAACAAGCTATTTAGATAGACTCCTCTACATTCCTATGTTAATTACCCTTGCTATAGCTCAAAGAGGATTAGGCTGCCTTCAGCCATAACTCTATTTTGAGGCTTTTGCAAAAACCTGCAGGCCTTCCAAGAAAGTTTGTGTTTATTTTACAATTTCTCCCACCATCCTGACTGAACCCCTACAGTGCAGTTGCAGTGAACCAAGATTGTGCCACTGCACTCCAGCCTGAGCTACAGAGCAAGACTGGTCTCAAAAAACAAACAAACAAACAAACAAAAATATCTTCTGAAGGGATGGGTGGTCCCAGCTCAGTGCTTTCCAAACCTCAGGAGCCCCAGGGCAGAACAGCCAGTGCACAGCCAAGAAGACAGCCAGTTGGGACAGAGGTGTGCTTCCCTGCCCTCCCACACACTCGACAGACAGTGATTCCACTGTGTCCCCAACTCCCACAACCTCCATCTGGTTTCAAGAGAAACCAGTCAAGTCCTCTCAAATGAGTGAGGCTTCACCGGGCACGGTGACTCACGCCTGTAATCCTAGCGCTTTGGGAGGCCAAGGCAGACAGATCACTTTAGATCAGGAGTTGGAGACCAACCTGACCAACATGGTGAAACCCCGTCTCTACTAAAAATACAAAAATTAGGCCGGGCGCGGTGGCTCAAGCCTGTAATCCCAGCACTTTGGGAGGCCGAGACGGGTGGATCACGAGGTCAGGAGATCGAGACCATCCTGGCTAACCTGGTGAAACCCCGTCTCTATTAAAAAATACAAAAACCTAGCCGGGCGAGGTGGCGGGCACCTGTAGTCCCAGCTACTCGGGAGGCTGAGGCAGGAGAATGGCGTGAACCCGGGAGGCGGAGCTTGCAGTGAGCTGAGATCTGGCCACTGCACTCCAGCCTGGGCGACAGAGCGAGACTCCGTCTCAAAAAAAAAAAAAAAAAAAAAAAAAAATACAAAAATTAGTTGGGTGTTGTGGCGGGCAACTGTAATCCCAGCTGCTCAGGAGGCTGAGGCATGAGAATCACTTGAACCTGGGAGGTGGAGGTTGCAGTGAGTCGAGATCACGCCATTGCACTCCAGCCTGGGTGACAGACCGAGACCCTGTCTCAAAAAAAAAAAAAAAGGCTGGGTGCGGTGGCTCACACCTGTAAATCCCAGCATCCCAGCACTTTGGGAGGCCGAGGTGGGTGGATCACGAGGTGAGGAGATTGAGACCATCCTGGCTAACATGGTGAAACCCTGTCTCCACTAAAAATTAAAAAAATTAGCCGGACATGGTGGCGGACGCCTGTAGTCCCAGCTACTTGAGAGGCTGAGGCAGGAGAATGGCATGAACCCAGGAGGTGGAGCTTGCAGTGAGCTGAGATCTCACCACTGCACTCCAGCCTGGGCAACAGAGCGAGACTCTGTCTCAAAAAAAAAAAAAACAAAAACGGCTGGGCGTGGTGGCTCACGCCTGTAATCCCAGCACTTTGGGAGGCTGAGGCGTGTGGATCACAAGGTCAGGAGATCGAGACCATCCTGGCTAACACGGTGAAACCCCGTCTCTACTAAAAATACAAAAAATTAGCTGGGCGTGGTGGCGGGCGCCTGTAGTCCCGGCTACTCGGGAGGCTGAGCAGGAGAATGGTGTGAACCTGGGAGGTGGAGCTTGCAGTGAGCCGAGATCGTGCCACTGCGCTCCAGTCTGGGAGACACAGCGAGACTCCATCTCAAAAAAAAAAAAAAAAAACAGTGAGGCTTGCTTGGGCGTGGTGGCTCACACCTGTAATCCTAGTACTTTGGGAAGCCAAGGAAGGCTGATCACCCTAGATCAGGTGAGAGAGAGAAAGAGAAAAATGAGGGGCTTGGGCGGGGTGGGTCACATCTGTAATCCCAGCACTTTGGAAGGTCGAGGTGGGTGGATCACCTAAGGTCAGAAGTTCAAGACCAGCCTGACCAACATGGTGAAACCCCGTCTCTACTAAAATTATAAATACTAGCCCAGTGTGGTGGCAGGCGCCTACAATCCCAGTTACTCAGGAGGATGAGCAGGAGAATCACTTGAATCTGCGGGGTGGAGGTTGCAGTGAGTTGAGATCGCGCCATTCATTCCAGCCTGGGTGAAAGAGTGAAACTCCATCTCAAAAAAAAAAAAAAAAAATGATTGAGGCCTTTTGTCACAGACACTGGCTGTCTCCAAAAGGTGGGCCCTTCTCTCACTTCTCTCCTTCCTTCTTTCAGGGCAGGTGCAATGACATTTGACACCAACTACCCGGGGTTCCACCGCAGGTGACAGGTGGCAGCCACCTTCCTCCACAGGACAGCCCTCACTTCAGACACCAGCTATAAGTTCAGGGTCCTCACTTTTGACCAGATGACCTCAAATTCAGAGGTTCCCGCCACCCCCTCAGATTCATAATTGATTAGAATGACTCACAGCACTCAGGTAAATGCTGAAGTTTATTTACGGTTTAATTACAGCAAAAGAACATGAATCAGAACCAGCCACAGCTAGGAAGCACTGGGCCAGGGCTGGGTGGGTCCCCGGTGCAAAGCGCTGTTATCCTCAGGGACACTTTAACCCTCCTGGTACCTCTACGTGTGACAATACACAGAGCATCACTAACCAGGGAAGTCCACCCAAACCTCTGTGTAGAGTCATCCTTGGGGTTTTATATGCAGGCATGATGGAGGAATCATTCACTACCCACTGAACTCAAACTCCAGCCCCTCCGTCCCCGGAAGCCAGGCTGATAACAAGTGGCTCAAAGACCCAACCTTCTAATTTTTTTGTCTTTTTCTTTCTGCTATTTTTTTTTTTTTTTTTTTTTTTTTTGAGACGGAGTCTCGCTCTGTCGCCCAGGCTGGAGTGCAGTGGCCGGATCTCAGCTCACTGCAAGCTCCACCTCCCGGGTTCACGCCATTCTCCTACCTCAGCCTCCCGAATAGCTGGAACTACAGGCGCCCGCCACCTCGCCCGGCTAGTTTTTTGTATTTTTTAGTAGAGACGGGGTTTCACCGTGTTAGCCAGGATGGTCTCCATCTCCTGACCTTGTGATCCGCCCACCTCGGCCTCCCAAAGTGCTGGGATTACAGGCTTGAGCCACCGCGCCCGGCCTCTGCTATTTTTTTGTTTTTTGTTTGTTTGAGACAGGTTGTTGCTCTGTTGCTCAGGCTGGACTGCAGTGGTGGGATCTCGGCTCACTGCAGCCTCAAACTCCTGGGCTCAAGTGATCCTCCCTTATGATCCCTCTTATGGGACCATAAACATGTACCACCACACCCAGCTAATTTAAAAAATTTTTTTGAGACAAGGGCTCTTTTGTTTTGAGACAAGGGCTCCCTCTGTTGCCCAGGCTGGAGTGCAGTGGCAGGATCATAGCTCACTGTAGCCTCAATCACCTTCCATCACCCAGGCTCCAGAGCCACAGCCTTCTATTCTCGCAGTTGGTCTTCCTGGACCTTGAGTCATTTGCATAAATGACGGTGTCCTCCAAGGCCCGATCATGACTAACACAGACACTACTGTCACTCAGGAAATTCCGAGGATTTAGAAGTTACCTCCCAGGAACCAGGGACAAAAGCCAGTGGAATTCTCAATTCCACACAGGATTGACAGTGTCAGGGCTGAGAGGTATCTCCCAGTCAGCCCCCTCAGTGGGTGGTTCCCTGAACCAATAATTGGGGGTGCATTTTATTCTCAGCAGTGGGCTCTCATAATTCCTGGAAAACGTGAAGGATCGCACAGGGCACCTCACTCCTCCTTGTCATCCACTCTCTATCTCATTTAGCTCTCACAGCAACCTCCAGGCAGGCTCAGGCATAAGCCACTGCACCCAGCTTTTTTTTTTTTTTTTTTTTTTTTTTTTGAGTAGGAGTCTCGCTCTGTCGCCCGGACTGGAGTGCAGTGGCCGGATCTCAGCTCACTGCAAGCTCCGCCTCCCGGGTTTACACCATTCTCCTGCCTCAGCCTCCCGAGTTGGGACTACAGGCGCCCGCCACCTCGCCCGGCTAGTTTTTTGTATTTTTAGTAAAGACGGGGTTTCACTGGGTTAGCCAGGATGGTCTCGATCTCCTGACCTCGTGATCCACCCGTCTCGGCCTCCCAAAGTGCTGGGATTACAGGCTTGAGCCACCGCGCCCGGCCCACCCAGCTTTTTTTTTTTTTTTTTGAGACAGAGTCTCGATCTGTTGCCCAGGCTGAAGTGCAGTGGTGTGATCTCTGCAACCTCCACTTCCTGGGTTCAAGTGATTCTCCTGCCTCAGCCTCCCAAGTAGCTGGGATTACAGGCTCACACCACCACACCCAGCTAATTTTTTGTATTTTTAGTAGAGATGGGGTTTCGCCATGCTGTCCCGGCTGGTCTCAAACTCCTGACCTCAAGTGATCCGCCCGCCTCAGCCTCCCAAAGTGCTGGGATTACAGGCGTGAGCCATTGTGCCCGGCCTAAGGCTTGATTTTATACATTTTAGGAAGACAAGTTACAGGAAAAGACATAAATAGACAGAGGTAAGGTATACTTTGGCTGGGCCTAGAAAGGTGGGACATCTTGAAGGCGGGGGTGGTTTCCAGGTCATAGGTAGATTTAAACATTTGCTAATTGGCAATTGGTTGAAAAGGTTAAGCTCTGCCTGAAGAGCTGAAATCAGCTTGAGTTATGGTAAGTGGCGGGCAGTTGTGGATGCCAAAGTTCTTCTCTTGTAGATGAAGCCTTCAGGTAGCAGGCTTCCGAGAGAAGAGATGTGAATGTCACAGGTGCCAGTCTCTCCAGAGAGACCTGAGAAGGGAAGGGGATTCTCTACAGAATACAGATTTCCCCCATAAAAGAAAGCTTTGCAGGGCCATTTCAAAATATGTCAAAGAAATGTATTTTGGGAGACCAGGCGAGGTGGCTCACACCTGTAATCCCAGCACTTTGGGAGGCCAAGGTGGGTGGATCACCTGAGGTCAAGAGTTCAAGACTAGCCTGGCCACCATGGTGAAATCCCGTCTCTACTAAAAATACAAAAATTAGCTGGGCATGGTGGCGGGTACCTGTAATCCCACTACTAGGGTGGCTGAGGCAGGAGGCCAAGTTTACAGTGAGCTGAGATCGCGCCATTGCACTCCAGTCTAGACGACAAGAACGAAACTCCATCTCACAAAAAAAAAAGAAATAAATATATTTTGGGGTAAAATCCTTTTGTTACTGGTGGAGGGTGTCCAGGTTCTTGGTGTCTTAAAGAATTGTACAAAACTCACAAAAAAAGGAAAGAATTAAGCAACAAAAGCAGAGACTTATTGAAAACAAAAGTACAGGCCGGGCGTGGTGGCTCATGCCTGTAATCCCCGCAGCACTTTGGGAGGCCAAGGCAGGCGGATCACTTGGGGCCAGGAGTTCAAGACCAGCCTGGCCAACATGGTGAAACCCCGTCTCTACTAAAAATACAAATATTAGGCCAGGTGCGGTGGCTCACACCTGTAATCCCAGCACTTTGGGAGACCAAGGAAGGCAGATCATGAGATCAGAAGTTCAAAACCAGCCTGGCCAGTATGGTGAAACCCCATCTCTTACTAAAAATACAAAAATTAGCTGGGCATGGTGGCGGGCGCCTGTAGTTCCAGCTACTCGGGAGGCTGAGGCAGAAGAATTGCTTGAACTCAAGAGGTGGAGGTCAGCAATGAGCTGAGATCATGCCACTACACTCCACCCTGGGCAACAGACCGAGACTCTGTCTCAAAAACAAAACAAAACAAAACAAAAATGATCCGGGAGTGGTGGCGATGCCTATAATTCCAGCTACTCAGGAGGCTGAGATATGAGAATACTCTGTTCCAAAAAAAAAGAAAAGAGGCCGGGTGCGGTAGCTCAAGCCTGTAATCCCAGCACTTTGGGAGGCCAAGAGGGGCGGATCATGAGGTCAGGAGCTGGAGACCATCCTGGCTAACACAGTGAAACCCCGTCTCTACTAAAAAAAAAATACAAAAAACTAGCCGGGCGAGGTGGCGGGCGCCTGTAGTCCCTGCTACATGGGAGGCTGAGGCAGGAGAATGGCGTGAACCCGGGAGGCGGAGCTTGCAGTGAGCTGAGATCCGGCCACTGCACTCCAGCCTGGGCAACAGAGAGAGACTCCGTCTCAAAAAAAAAAAAAGAAAAGAAAAAAAAATAAAAGAAAAAAAAGAAAGTACACTCCACAGGGTGGGAGCCGCTGGAGCATAGGGGCTAATTTTTGGGGGTTTAAATAACCTCTAGCAGGTTCCATTGGTTACTTGGTGTACGCCCTATGTCAATGAAGGGATTAAGTAAAGTTACAAAGCCATTCACTCGGTGAGCACCCTTTGTAAATGGAGAGGATATTTCCTGTCATAGCTGAAGTGTTTCCATTTGATTCAGTTCTAGGAAGTCCTTAGATTCTCTGCTTCCAAATCCTATTCTCCTGTCTCCCTTTTATTGCCTTTTTTTTTTTTTTTTTTTAAGAGACAGTGTCACAGCTCTTGGCATCCTCAACTTCCTGGGCTCAAGGGATCCTCCCACCTCAGCTTCCCAATTAGCTGGGAATACAGGCATGAACCACCACGCCTGGCTAACTTTTGTATTTTTTGTAGAGATGGGGTTTCACCATGTTGCCCAGGCTGGTCTTGAATTCTGGGCTCAAGCCATCCACTCGCCTTGGCCTCCCAAAGTGCTGGGATTACAGGCGTGAACCACCATGTCCAGCCTTTATTTATTTATTTTTATTATTTTATTTATTTATTTTTGAGACAGGGTTTTGCTCTTGTTGCCCAGGCTGGAGTACAGTGGCACCATCTCAGCTCACTGCAACCTCCGCCTCCCGGCTTCAAGCAGTTCTCCTGCCTCAGCCTCACCCTCCCAAGTAGCTGGAATTGCAGGCATCCACTACCACGCCCAGCTAATTTTTTGTATTTTTAGTAGAGATGGGTTTCACCATGTTGGCCAGGCTGGTCTTAAACTTCTGACCTCAGGTGATCTACCTGCCTCAGCCTCCCAAGGGAGGCTGAGATTACAGATGTGAGCCACCATGCCAGCCCATAGCTACCTTTGGACATTTGCATTGTTTGGGGGTTTTTAGCTCTCGTAGACCTGGACCCCCTTGAACTGACAAATTTGGCACACTTGAGCCAAGAACCTTGTGACTTCCTCAATCATTTGCCTCCCGAGTTGTTATAATGTCTCCTTAGTGTTTGCCTCCCGCCTTCTCAGCCCCTACGGCCCTGGCCTTTTTCCTTGCTCCATTTCTGCCACTTCCACCCCATCTTGCCAGTGCCGCTATGAATCTGGCCACGGGGCAAGGAAGCATGTCATTTGACAGGCGCTTCTGCGATGCCCAGAGAGAAGGCACTAGAAGCCCCTCGAGGGTTTCCACTTGAACCAAAGTCTTCAATGATGTTCGGGCATTTCAGACACCCTCAAATGCCTCCAAAGACTCCCACCAAGAGCTACTGAAACCGAGGCATAGGTGAGGTTGAGGACTCAGTGCCTTGCGATTCCATTTCGGATTTTCCAGCGACCAGCCCCGCAGCTGCTGCCTACCACTGTCCTTGCTGAAGCTGGGAAGGGTCACTCCCAGCAGGCTTGGCTCTGTCTGCCTGTATTTTGCTCCTGCCCCCAGCATGGTTTCTGGTACCCTATAGAGAGAATCAGCTTAGAGATCCAAGTTGGTATTATTTTTAGAAATAAAGATCACTCAGTTCCAGCTTGCTGAGGCTTGTTTGGAGAATGAAAACAGGGAAAGGCCTCATATTTTTCCAAAGTTCAAGTTCAAGTGGTGCAACGTGGATGCAAAACTTCTGAATTATTGGCTGAAATGTTCCCTTTCCTTGCAAAGACTGACCTTGTCTTCCAATTAGTTCCTCCCTTGGGGACAGGGCTGAGCAACCCTAAACACACCCCTCTTTGTCTTGTCCTGTTTGTTCCTGGACAATATTTCATGCCAAATCTGTACTTATGCCACCCTTTGTCTTCTAGTTTCTAGTACAGAGGGGATCTTTCCATAATTCATGCTGAGACTGGCCCGGTTAACAAGCAGCTCATTTTTTAACACTTGAAAACTGAAATTGGGTTGTAGATGCAAAATGTCACTTTGTGGAGGCACAGCTGTCTTCAATCTTGCAAGAGGTGTCCATCGGGTCTGGAGCCTCAAGAGTCAGCCTGGTCTTATAAAGACAAACGGTTAGAAAAAACAAAACTGGTCAAGTGAGGTCTCACTTCAAATGTCAAAAAAAAACATGTTAAGGCTGGGCACGGTGGCTCACGCCTGTCATCCCAGCACTTTGGGAGGCTGAGGTAGGCGGATCACAAGGTCAGGAGTTGAACCAGCCTGCCCAATATGGTGAAACCCCATGTCTACTAAAAATACAAAAATTACCCAGGCATGGTGGCGCATGCCTGTAATCCCAGCTACTTGGGAGGCTGAGGCAGAATTGCTTGAACCCAGGAGGCAGAGGTTATAGTGAGCTGAGATCGTGCCATTGCACTCCAGCCTGGGCGACAAGAGCGAAACTTCATTTCAAAAAAAGAAAAAATCCCTCACCCATCAGTAAAAATGAAGACTCCGTGAAAGTTGTCAGAAGCAAAATTGAATCACTTGTGTTAAAACAAAACAAAAAACTCTGACAAATAGAGCTAGGAAGGCTATAAAGAGAAGGTTCTTATGCATAAATGCCAGATAACAAAAACTATCACAGAAGACACAGCAAAAATCACAACCTTGCACAAAGGCCACTGAAATCTTACACAAAAAAATACTTCTGCGAGGACATCTGCCCAGCAACTGCCTGTACGACCTGGCACTGGATCACACTTGTTGCTGATCCTTGTAGCCAAGGAAAATAATCCCCAAACAATTGTGTAATCCCCCTCAATCTTCCTCTAAAAACGTTTGTCCTCCTTTACCTCGTTGGATACACACATAGTTTACTATGGCACACATATTCCCATTGTCATGCCCAATCCCAAATAAATGTTGCTTTATTTCGGAGAGTCTCTCTCTCTCTCTTTTTTTTTTTTTTTTTTTTTTTGAGACAGAGTCTTACTCTGTCGCCCAGGCTGGAGTGCAATGGGGCGATCTCGGCTCACCGCAACCTCAGCCTCCCAGATTCAAGCGATTCTCCTGTCCCAGTCTCACTAGCAGCTGGGATTACAGGCGGATGCCATGACACCCAGCTAATTTTTGCATTTTTAGCAGAGACAGGCTTTCACCATGTTGGTCAGGCTGGTCTCGAACTCCTGACCTCAGGTGATCTGCCTGCCTCAGCCTCCCAAAGTACTGGAATTATAGGCATGAGCCACCATGCCGGGCCATAAATTCTGTTTAACAAAATCAAATCTGACTCCAAGTCCTCTGCCGGGACTGGTACGTAAAAGAGCCCCAGGGCCTTCCCCAGTTCCTGAGCTTCAAGGAGGGCCTCTGGTCTTCATTCTTTCCTCATCTTTATGAGAGTCCCCAGGGCACTTGCTAGAGTCCCCACCTCCTCGTCCAACTGTCCCTTCAACTTGTGAGGACTCCCTTTCTCCAAAGCTGGGGTACTCAGGGACACTCCAGTTCTTGCCTTTGGGAATTCAGGCTCTCAATAATAAAAGCCTCAATTCCAGCTGCTTGGGAGCGTCATTTGAGCCCAGGAGTTTGAGTTCAGCCTGGGCAACATAGTGAGACCCTGTCTCTTAAAAAATAAATAAATAAAAATAATAAAAGCCTCTTAAGGGAGTTTCAGGTCCTCAACATGTTCCTGTGTGCCTTCTTTCTCTTCAGACATGCAGGAAAATATGACTCAGATAATGTCTAAGTCAGGTTATTTTGCCACTTTGTTCATGAACATTTCCCCATCATCAATGATTCTTTTAAAAGCAAACCTTTTTTTTTTTTTTTCTCTTTTTCTTTTTTCTTTTTTTTTTTTTGAGACAGTCTTGTTCTGTCCCAGGCTGGAGTGCAATGGTGTGGTCTCAGCTCACTGCAACTTCCACCTCCCGGGTTCAAGTGATTCTTGTGCCTCAGCCTTCTGGGTAGCTGGGATTAGAGGTGCTCGTCACCACATCTGATTAATTTTTATATTTTTAGTAGAGATGTGGTTTTGTCGTGTTGGCCAGGCTGGTCTTGAACTCCTGATCTCAGGTGATCCACCTGCCTCAGCCTCCCAAAATGCTGGGATTGTAGGTGTAAGCCATTGTGCCCAGACAAAGCAAACTTTCTTTATTTAAATTTTTAAATTTATTATTTATTTATTTAGAGACCGAGCCTTGCTCTGTGGCCCAAGCTAGAGTGCAATGGGGCAATCTCTGCTCACTGCAACCTGCACCTCCCAGGTTCAAGCGATTCTCCTACCTCAGCTTCCTGAGTAACTGGGATTACAGGCGCCTGCTACCACACTTGGCAAATTTTTATATTTTTAGTAGAGATGGGTTTTGCCATAGTGGCCAGACTGGTCTCAAACTCCTCACCTCAGGTGATCCACTAGCCTTGGCCACCCAAAATGCTGAGATTACAGGCATGAGCCACCGTGCCCAGCCTTGTTTGTTTGATTGATTGATTGATTGATGGGTGGATTTTGAGATGGAGTCTCGCTCTATTGCCCAGGCTGGAATGCAGTGGTGTGATCTTGGCTCACTGCAACCTCCGCCTCCTGGGTTCAAGCCATTCTCCTGCCTCAGCCTCCCGAGTAGCTGGGACTACAGGCACCCACCACCACGCCCAGCTAATTTTTTGTATTTTTAGTAGAGACGGGGTTTCACTATGTTGGCCAGGCTGGTCTCAAACCCCTGACCTCATGATCCGCCCACCCTGGCCTCCCAAAGTGCTGGGATTACAGGCGTGAGCCACTGCGCCCGGCTCCAGCCTTGTTTTTTTTGAAGTGATGGAGTCTTATGATGCTGTTCAGGCTGGTGTGCTGTGGCTGTTCACATTTGTGATCCTAACTCACTGCAGCCTTGAACTCCTGGGCTCAAGCGAGCCTCCTGCCTTAGCCTCCTGAGTAGCTAGGACCACAGGTGTGGGCTACCACACCCAGCTCCTAAAAAGCAAACTTTCTGATGGTTGCCAAATATTCCATTGTTCGGAGGCATCATCATTTGTATAGCTATTCTGTTATTTGGGGGCATTTCGGTTGTTTCTAATTTTTCAGTGGCTAAATTGTGTAGGTGCTCCTGAGGCCCAAAGTGCTATCTTTGGGCATTGAGCAGTGAGCTGTTTCTGTCCCTTTACTTCCCTCCTCAGACAGACAGACCCCTGTAATGCTGCCGTGGTGGGGGGGACTGCAGGGGAAACATGGGTCACAAGCATTGCAGAGGGCTTTGAGCATCAACGTCTTCTGAGGAGGACATGGGAGTAAGCAAGCCAGACCATGGCAGGCCTGCATGTCAGGCGGGATGTGTGACACCCTAGCCAGGCTCAGCATGCCTACTTTAGTTTGTCTGGGCTGCTACAAAATAGACTGGGTGGCTTAAACAACAGACACTTATTTGTCACAGTCCTAGAGGCTGGAAATCCCAGATCCAGGAGCCACACGGTCGGCTTCTGGTGAGGGCTCTCTCGTAGGCTGCAGATGGCCATCTTCTCCCTATGTTCTCACATGGCAGAAAGAAGAGAAGCTCTGATGTCTCTTCCTCCTTTAGGGGCACTAATCCCATCATGGGGTCCCCACGCTCATCTAACCCCAGCTCACCTCCAAACACTCCACCTTCTAGTCCTATCACACTGGGGGTTAGAACTTCAACATATTAATTTTGGGAGGACACAAACTTTCAGTCCATAACAATGACCGTCGGCCTCCCTGGGCATCCCCACACTGTTGCAAAGCCCATGCTTGTGCTGGGGAGTCGGACCCTGGAAGTGTCACTGGTGGAGGGTGTTCAGGTTCTTGGCATCTTGAACAAAGAATTGGACAAAACTCACAAACAACGCAAGGAAAGAATGAAGCAACAAAAGCAGAGATTTATTGAAAACGAAAGTACACCCCACAGGATGGGAGTACGCCAAGCATAGGGGCTCAAGAGCCATGTTACAGAATTTTCTGGGGCTTCAATACCCTCTAGAGGTTTCCATTGGTTACCTGGTGCACGCCCTATGTAAATGAAGGGAATGAAGTAAAGTTACAAAGTCATTCACTCGGTGTATGCCCTATGTAAATGGAGAGGATATTTCTTGTCATAGCTGAAGTGTTTCCATTTGATTTCATTCTGGTAAGTCAGCATGAATCGGCCTTATGTACCCTGCCTCCAGACCCTATCCTCCTGTCTCAGAAGTGTTTCACTCTCCCCTTTTCAGCAAGCATTTATTTTTACTTTTATTTATTTATTTTTTTGAGTCAGAGTTTTTCTCTGTTGCCCATGCTGGAGTGCAGTGGCGTCATCATAGCTCACTGCAGCCTTGGATTTCCGGGCTCAAGGGATCCTCCTGCCTCATCCTCCCAAGTAGCTGGGGCTATAGGCTGATGAACTTTTTATTGTTGTTATTGAGACAGTCTCACTTTGTTGCCCAGGCTAGAGCGCACTGGTACGATCTCGGCTCACTGCAACCTCTGCCTCCTGGGTTCAAGTGATTCTCCTGCCTCAGCCTCTGGAGTAGATGGGACTACAGGCATGTGCCACCACACCTGGCTTTTTTTTTTTTTTTTTTTTTTGAGACGGAGTCTTGCTCTGTCACCCAGGCTGGAGTGCAGTGGCCGGATCTCAGCTCACTGCAAGCTCCTCCTCCCGGGTTTACGCCTTTCTCCTGCCTCAGCCTCCCGAGTAGCTGGGACTACAGGTGCCCGCCACCTCGCAGGCTAGTTTTTTGTATTTTTAAGTAGAGACGGGGTTTCACCGGGTTAGCCAGGATGGTCTTGATCTCCTGACCCTGTGATCCGCCCGTCTCGGCATCCCAAAGTGCTGGGATTACAGGCTTGAGCCACCGCGCCCGGCCCTTTTTTTTTTTTTTGAGACGGAGTCTCGCTATGTCGCCAGGCTGGAGTGTAGTGGCTTGATCTTCGCTCACTACAACCTCCGCCTCCCGGGTTCAAGTGATTCTCCTGCCTCAGCCTCCCGAGTAGCTGGGACTATAGGCGCGCAACAGCACACCAAGCTAATTTTTGTATTTTTAGTAGAGATGGGGGTTTCACTATGTTGGCCAGGATGGTCTCAATCTCCTGACCTTGTGATCTGCCCACCTCGGCCTCCCAAAGTGCTGGGATTACAGGTATGAGCCACTGTGCCCAACCTGTTTTTTTTTTTTTTTTGAGACAGAATCTCACTCTGTCACCCAGGCTGGAGTGCAGTGGCACGATCTCGGCTCACTGCAACCCTGCCTCCTAGGTTCACGCCATTCTCCTGCCTCAGCCTCCCAAGTAGCTGGGACTACAGGCACCCACCACCACGCCTGGCTCATTTTTTTTTTTGTATTTTTAGTAGAGACGGGGTTTCACCGTGTTAGCCAGGATGGTCTCGATCTCCTGACCTCGCGACCCGCCCGACTCAGCCTCCCAAAGTGCTGGGATTACAGGCGTGAGTGACTGCGCCCGGCCTGTTTTTTTTTTTTTTTTTTTTTTTTGAGACGAGAACTCACTCTGTTGCCCAGGCTGGTGTGCAGTGGCATAATCTCGGCTCACTGTAACCTCTACGTCCTGAGCTCAAGTGATTCTCCTGCCTCATCCTCCTGAGTAGGTGGGATTACAGGTGTGCGCCACAACGTCTGGCTAAGTTTTTGTATTATGAGTAGAGATGGGGTTTCACAGCTACCTTGCCGGCCATAGAGTCAGGGTTTCACCATGTTGGTCAGGCTGGTCTTGAATTCCTGACCTCGTGATCCACCCACCACAGCCTCCCAAAGTGCTAGGATTACAGGCATGAGCCACCATGCCCAGCCTGATTTTTGTATTTTTAGTAGGGACAGTGTTTCGCCACGTTGGCCAGGCTTGTCTCAAACTCCTGACCTCAGGTGATCCACCCACCTCAGCCTCCCAAAGTGCTGGGATTAGAGGAGTGAGCCACCACGCTCAGCCAACACCTGGCTAATTTTTGTATTTTTAGTAGAGATTGGGTTTCACCATGTTGCCCAGGCTGGTCATGAACTACTGACCTCAAATTATCCATCCGCCTCAGCCTCCCAAAGTGCTGGGATTACAGGCATGAGCTACTGCACCCAGCCTGTTCCCCCTCGCTTTTTATTTTGAGACAGAGTCTGGCTCTGTCTCCCAGGCTGGAGTGCAGTGGCAAGGTCTCAGCTCACTGCAAGGTCTGCCTCCCGGGTTCATGCCATTCTCCTGCCTCAGCCTCTCGAGTAGCTGGGACTACAGGCGCCCGCCACCACGCCCGGCTAATTTTTTGTATTTTTAGTAGAGACGGGGTTTCACCGTGTTAGCCAGGATGGTCTCGATCTCCTGATCTCGTGATCCGCCCGCCTCGGCCTCCCCAAGTGCTGGGATTACAAGCGTGAGCCACCGCGCCCGGCCCGAAGGGGGGCTTTTATGATTGAAAGCGAATACCGGCAAGAGGGCCTTTGGCACGTTCAGGGAACCTTGCCTTACACGCAGATACAGGGTTGGGGATCTGCTCGGAAACGCCTGAAAGATCAGGCTCAGCAGAAGACCACCTTTTGGACGCTTCAGTACTGCCGTCAACCAGCTGGAAAGAACCCCGCCCTCCACTTTTCAAATTAATCTCAGGCCGGCGCACGCGCCTCGGGGGTCGGGCACTGTGCTACCATAGACATGCAGAGCTAGATCGTCTACCTCCTCGGAGGCCGACATGTTGGGTCCTGGCCAAAAAAGTTGGAAACAGCTGGAGCCCCTACCGAGGTAGAATGCTCCTCCCAAGAAGATGAGACCGAAAGAGCTCCCGTGGAAGCGGTCAAAGCAGGTGTGGAGCGAACCTGTGACACGCCCCATCGGCAGAACAGGCTTTTAGAGAGTCGCCCGGCTCCGTGCCCTCATCCGAGATGGCGGCCTGAGGGCGCTCTAGCCGACGCTCCTCCGATGCCCGGAGGGGGCGGTGGCCTCGTCTCTGGCTCTGAGGCGGCGGCGCGGGGCGCAGCAAACGCTGGGCTGCTGCAGTCCGTGGTGGGGGGTACGCAAGGGTGCGGACCTCGGAGCTCTCCCAGCCTGCCCCGTTTCTCAGCGCCTTCCCCACCCGAACCGGGGTCTCGCGGTTGGAAACGCTCCGGGTGCAGCCCCGCGCGGGGCCGACCGTAACCGTGCCGCGGGCCGGACGATGCCCAAGAAGCTGCTGTTGTTGCCCCCGCTCTCCGCGTCCTCGGCTTTCCGTGTCCCGCGCGCCCGCCCCGCTCCCCCGCCGGCCATGAACGCCGCTCGCACCGGCTACCGAGTCTTCTCGGCCAACTCCACGGCCGCCTGCACGGAGCTGGCCAAGCGCATCACAGAGTAAGGGGGCGGCGGGAGGGCCGGGGGCGGCGGCGCCTCGCTCGCCTTCGCGCCCCGAGGTACCCACTCCCCTCCACCCGCCCCACCTCCTGCACCTGGGCAGGAGGCGCGGGCCTGTCCTTTCCCAGCCGGACAAGCCTTGGAGGTGACGGAAACCACAACCTGCCTCCCGGTTTTGCAGCTGGGAGGCTTGGGGCGGACTCTCGGTGACCTCAGCCCCCGCCCCGTGACTGGGTCCGCGGCCTGCCTTTCGTCTCCGCACTCCCACACCCCGGGGCGGGCCGAGCTTTCTGGAGCTCCCAGAGTGTGTGCCTTGGGGAGAGGGGCTCTGGTCTTGGCTCCCTTTCCCACGGCTGGAGTTGACCTGGGAATCTGACCGCCGCCACTCTCAAGTCTCCCTGCAGTGAGACCCGCAGGCGTGGTTTTGACTTGGGGGACCCGACGCGGCGGGTGCGGCCGCAGAGCAAAGGTGTGGGGACTGGCAGTGTGAAGAAGGCAATTCCAGGGAGGCAGATGGGCCGGAGTTGGTGGTAGAAATGACAGGCCTGACCCTGCTTTGCAAATTAGCTTGGGATAAGATCAGTCATGTGTGTCTTTAACCCAAGGAAGCCCCTGGTCTCAAGTCGCCTTTGGGGTCTGACAGCTCTGAGATGCCTTCCCAGCCTTGCCACTTACTAGCTCTGTCACTGGGCAAGAGACTTGATTTCCCTGAACCTCATCTGTGAAATGGGCATGATTCTCTCTCATGGCCAAGAATATTGTGAGTATGACCGGGATGGTGTAGTAGTAGTATCTGGTTCTAGCAGAGCAGGGCTCATAGTGGCCCCCTGAATACCTGTTTACTAAATGGCCTCTTTTCTTTTTATTTATTTATTTATTTTGAGATGGAGTCTTGCTCTGTCGCCCAGGCTGGGATGCAGTGGCGCTATCTCACTCACTGCAACCTCTGCTTCCCAGGTTCAAGGGATTTTCCTGCCTCAGCCTCCCAAGTAGCTGGGACTACAGATGCGCCCAGCTAATTTTTGTGTTTTTAGTAGAGGTGGAGTTTCACCATGTTGGCCAGGCTGGTCTCGAACTCTCCCTGACCTCGTGATCCGCCCGCCTCGGCCTCCTAAAGTGCTGGGATTACAGGCGTGAGCCACTGTATCCGGTTAAATGGCCTCTTTTCTAGTTGGCTCTTTTGGAGAATCCCAGAGCTCTGATATAAAGGAGGAGCCTTATATGTCCTTTCCACATACACTTGTTAGAAATCAAAGACAAAATGAATGGCTCGTCTTTTAATATTTAAAGTCATTTTCACATCTTAAACAGTTTTTATAGAGTTACTTCGTTAAATTTTTAGGATTGATAAATAATTGCAGGGATATATTTTAAACTTCTGGGGGGAAATGTAGAAGAAAGGGAAAACTTTAGTTATTTTTTTCAGCTCTGCCTGTTTTTTTTAATAGTTGGAGTTTGGAGATTGGAAGAATGTTAAAAAATCCTTTTGCAGTCTACTGCCTAGTTTCTATTTCTAACCCCTGATTATTTGTCTTTCTTTTTATTTTTTTTATTTTTTTATTTTTTTTTTTTTTGAGACGGAGTCTTGCTCTGCCACCCAGGCTGGAGTGCAGTGGCCGGATCTCAGCTCACCGCAAGCTCTGCCTCCCGGGTTTTTTACGCCATTCTCCTGCCTCAGCCTCCCGAGTAGCTGGGACTACAGGCGCCCGCCTCGTCGCCCGGCTAGTTTTTTGTATTTTTAAGTAGAGACAGGGTTTCACCGTATTAGCCAGGATGGTTTCGATCTCCTGACCTCGTGATCCGCCCGTCTCGGCCTCCCAAAGTGCTGGGATTACAGGCTTGAGCCACCGCGCCCGGCCTTGTCTTTCTTTTTGAGGCCAATGAAAACACTGACTTTAAAGGAAGCTTCTGTGTGTATCTAGTGGTTCAGAGTTACTCCACCTGACCTTGAGGGAGAGCAGATGGGAGCAGGGCACATTTTAAAAGTCGGTGAGGGTTTTTTTTTTGTCTTAGATTATTTCCTGGCAAATTCCAGGAAGGTTTTGAATTACTATCAATGATACATATTCATAAATAGTTTCCTTATTTTGTCTGTTTTGTTTATTTTGAGACAATCTTGCTGTGTCACCCAGGCTGGAGTGCAGTGGTGCCATCTTGGCTCAGTGCAACCTCCACCTCCCAAGTTCAAGCGATTCTCCTGCCTCAGCCTCCCAAGTAGCTGGGATTACAGGTGCCGATACCACATGGTTTCATCCTGTTGGCCAGGCTGGTCTCAAACTCCTGACTTCAGGCGATCTGGGATTATAGGCATGAGCCACTATGTGCGGCCAGTAAGATTTTATTTTAAAAGAAGATTGTTTGCCCCTGAACAAAGTTTGATCAGTAGATTACTTAACCCCTGAAGTTATGATATTGTATTTCCATGATTTCTTTCAGAGTGTCTAAACTTCAAGCAAGGATCTTCAAACTTTTTTGATTATGCACTTTAATCAATAAAATAATTAGATACATGACCTTCCCAGGATATGTGAATGTTACATGTATTTTGTTACCTGCCCCACCCCAACCTGGTATCCTTAATCCAGCTTCCACACTTAGCAACTTTTTGATAATCTTGTCTCTATCGTGCATTTTTTTGAGGTGGGGGAGATGCTGGAGTATTGTTTGTTTTTGAGAAGAGTCTCCCTCTGTGGCCAAGCTGGAGTACAGTGGCGTGATCTCAGCTCACTGCAACCTCCACCTCCCGGGTTCAAGCGATTCTTCTACCTCAGCCTCAGCCTCTCAAGTAGCTGGGACTACAGGCGCGTGCCATTACGCCCAGCTAATTTTTTTTTTTTTTTTTTTTTGTATTTTTAATGGAGATAGGGTTTCACCATGTTGGCCAGGATGGTCTCGATCTCTTGACCTCGTGATCTTCCCGCCTTGGCCTCCCAAAGTGCTGGGATTACAAGCATGAGCCATTGTGCCTGGCCTGGAGTATTTTTAAAAATTGTTATACACATAACATAAAGTTTACCTTTTTAACTGTTTGTTTTTGTTTGTTTGTTTTGTTTTGTTTTGTTTTTGAGACGGAGTTTTGCTCTTGTTGCCCAGACTGGAGTGCAATGGCACCGTCTTGGCTCACCCACAATCTCCGCCTCCCGAGTTACAAGTGATTCTCCTGCCTCAGCCTTCCAAGTAGCTGGGATTACAGGCATGTGCCACCACGCCTGGCTAATTTTGTGTTTTTAGTAGAGATGGGGTTTCTCTGTGTTGGTCAGGCTGGTCTCGAACTCCCAACCTCAGGTGATCCACCTACCTCGGCCTCCTGAAGTGCTGGGATTAGAGACATGAGCCACTGCGCCTGGCCTACCTTTTTAACTATTTTTAAGTGTACACTTCAGTGGCTTTAACTACATTCACAGTGTTGCACAACCATCACCACTATTCGTTTCCAGAACTTTTCATCATCCCAAACAGAAACTCTGTACCCTTTAAATACTAACTCCTCATTCTCCCCTCCCCGCATTCCCTGGTAGCCTCTGTTCTACTTTGTCTCTATGAATTGCCTGTTTTCTGGACTGACTTCATACAAAAGGAATCATACAGCATTTGTCTGTTCGTGTCTGGCTTATTTTCCTCAGCATACCTTTTCCGAGGCTCACTCCTGTCATAGCACATACCAGAATTTATTATTTTTTTAAGGCCAAATAATATTCCATTGTATGTGTATACCTGGCTGGAGTTTTGTTTTGTTTTTTTTTTTTTTTTGAGATGGAGTCTTGCTTCGTCACCCAGGCTGGAGTGCAGTGGCACAATCTTGGCTCATTGCAGTCCCCGCCTCCCAGGTTCGAGTGATTCTCGTGCCTCAGCTCCCAGGTAGCTGGGGTTACAGGCGCTCACCACCACACTCAGCTAATTTTTGTATTTTTAGTAGAGACGGGGTTTTTCCATGTTGCCCAGGCGGGTCTCAAACTCCTGGCCTCAAGTGATCTGCCCACCTTGGCCTCCCAAAATGCTGGGATTACAATCATTGAACCACTGAGCCTGGCCTGACTGGAGATTTTTATTTTATTTTTATTATTATTATTTTTTTGAGATGGAGTTTCGCGGCCGGGCGCGGTGGCTCAAGCCTGTAATCCCAGCACTTTGGGAGGCCAAGACGGGTGGATCACAAGGTCAGGAGATCGAGACCATCCTGGCTAACACGGTGAAACCCCGTCTCTACTAAAAAAATACAAAAAACTAGCCAGGCGAGATGGCGGGCGCCTGTAGTCCCAGCTACCTGGGAGGCTGAGGCAGGAGAATGGCGTAAACCCAGGAGGCGGAGCTTGCAGTGAGCCGAGATCGCGCCACTGCACTCCAGCCTGGGTGACAGAGCGAGACTCCGTCTCAAAAAAAAAAAAAAAAAAAGATGGAATTTCGCTCCTGTTGCCTGGGCTGGAGTGCGATGGTGCGATCTTGGCTCACTGCAACCTCTGCCTCCTGGATTCCGGCAATTCTCCTGTTTCAGCCTCCTGAGTAGCTGGGATTATAGGCGCCCGCCACCACACCCAGCTAATTTTTCTATTTTAGTAGAGATGGGGTTTTATTATATTGGTCGGGCTAATCTCGAACTCCTGACTTCAGGTGATCCGTCTGCCTCCCAAAGTGCTGGGATTACAGACGTGAGCCACCGCGCCTGGCCTGGAGTATTTTCTTTTTCTTTTTTTTTTTTGAGACGGAGTCTCGCTCTGTCGCCCAAACTGGAGTGCAGTGGCCGGATCTCAGCTCATTGCAAGCTCCGCCTCCCGGGTTCCCGCCATTCTCCCGCCTCAGCCTCCGAGTAGCTGGGACTACAGGCACCCGCTAGTTTTTTGTATTTTTAGTAGAGACGGGGTTTCACCGTGTTAGCCAGGAGAGTCTCGATCTCCTGACCTCGTGATCCACCCGCCTCCGCTTCCCAAAGTGCTGGGATTACAGGCTTGAGCCACCGCGCCCGGCCTGGAGTATTTTCAAATAGATTCCCTTATATCATATCATTTCTCTCGTAAAAATAGTAATGCTTACTAATCAGGACTTAAAACTTCACACTACTATTAATTCCATAATATTATGTAGTATCTAGTCTTTGTCCATATTTCTTTTTTTTTTTTTTTTTTTTTTTGAGACGGAGTCTCACTCTGTCGCCCAGGCTGGAGTGCAGTGGCCGGATCTCAGCTCACTGCAAGCTCCGTCTCCCGGGTTTACGCCATTCTCCTGCCTCAGCCTCCCAAGTAGCTGGGACTACAGGCGCCCGCTACGTCACCCGGCTAGTTTTTTGTATTTTTTAGTAGAGACGGGGTTTCACCGGGTTAGCCAGGATGGTCTCGATCTCCTGACCTTGTGATCCGCCCGTCTCGGCCTCCCAAAGTGCTGGGATTACAGGCTTGAGCCACCGCGCCCGGCCCTTTGTCCATATTTCTCTGATTATTTTTTAAAATGGTTTTTTTTTGAGACGGAGTTTCGCTCTTGTTGCCCAGGCTGGAGTGCGATGGCGTGATCTTGGCTCACTGCAGCCTCCGCCTCCCAGGTTCAAGCAATTCTCCTGCCTCAGCCTCCCTAGTAGCTGGGATTACAGGCATGTGCCACCATGCCCGGCTGATTTTGTATTTTTAGTAGAGACGGGGTTTCTCCATGTTGATCAGGCTGGTCTCAAACTCCCGACCTCAGGTGATCTGCCTGCCTCGGTCTCCCAAAGTGCTGGGATTACAGGCATGAGCCACCGTGCCCAGCCAAAAATGGGTTTTTACACTTGGTTTATTCGAAGCAGGATCCAAACAAGATCCACACCACATTTGGTCAATGGTGCTGAAGCCTCTTCTCTATGCTTTTGATAATTGAGGCATTTATCTCTGGCGTGTGTTATTGAAATCATTGCTAGTAACCAAGTACTTGGAAGTGATTTTCCGAGCAAATTACTATTCAAAGAACAATGGACCAGACAGACATTAACCACGGGTTGTGAGCTCCGTCTGGTAAAGCAGTATGTATGTTAGTTGCAACGTGGTGAGCTGCTTATGGAGTGACAGCAGAATTTTAGTTTAATGAATTAGATTTTCTAAATTATTTTTTGGAAAGAGTTCCAGCTTAGTTATTTGAGTCTTTTTATTAGACATATGCATATGAACTGGAATTTTTTTAAAAAGAGAAATCTTAATTTCCCTTTTTTGTTCTTTTTGGTCTATAGGCGCCTTGGTGCTGAATTGGGGAAGTCTGTTGTATATCAGGAGACCAATGGAGGTAAGTTAAAATTATTTCTTTTTTAAAAAATTATTTTTTATTTATTTAGCTTTTTTGAGACAGAGCCTCACTCTGTCGCCCAGGCTGGAGTGCAGTGGGCTCACTGCAACTTCCGCCTCCCAGGTTCAAGCAATTCTTCTGCCTCAGCCTCCTAAGTAGCTGGGATTACAGACGCCCGCCACCACACCTGGCTAATTTTTATATTTTTAGTAGAGATGGGGTTTCACCATGTTGGCCAGGCTGGTCTTGAACTCCTTACCTCAGATGATCTGCCCACCTTGGCCTCTCAAAGTACTGGGATTACAGGCATGAGCCACTGTGCCCAGCCTTTATTTATTTGTTTATTTTTATTAAGATGGGGGTCTCACTATGTTGGCCAGGCTGGTCTTGAACTCCTGAGCTCAAGCAGTCTTCCCGCCCCAGCTTCCCAAAGTGCTGGGATTACAGGCGTGAGCCACTGTGCTCAGCTTCCACCACGGTATTTCTAAAATGCAAATATTTTTTCTTACTACTGCTTCCTTACTCATACCCTCTAGGCTGGAGTCCAGTCTTTTTAGCAATTACATGGGGCCGTTTGGGAATCCAGATTCTACCCCTTTACCTGCCTCGTCTTTGATCCATCCATTACCACATCTTGTGTGCTCTGACTTGGGAATACTTGTTAAATCTGACACCTTCTCACAGCCTCTGCTGCTCCCACTCCAGTCCAGCCTGCCGTTTGCTGCTTGCTAGACACCTTCCAAAACAGCTGCTGTGTCCTCCCGGTGGCCACTCCTGTCCTGCCATGGTTTTCTTCACACAGTAGCCAGTAGTCTTTTTAAAACGAGTAGATGAAACCCTTCCCAAACTCAAATCTTCCAGTGGGTTTCCTGTCACTGCTAGAATAAATTCCACCCTTTAGTGAATAAGAAATGAAATCCAGAGTCCTGCAAGTCCTGGTCCCTTGGCTCCCTGACTTCCTGTCTCTCTCTTTCCCCTCAATCTCTCTGCTTTCTAAGTAGACTAACTGCCTGCCCCTCTGCTTGGCACGCTCGGATCCACATCTTCCTGATTCCTGAACCCCCTTCTGCACTGCTCGTTCTGGATTGCAGTGACGCCCTTGTTTCCAGCCCCATTGTTCTCTCTCCTTCGTCACAGCTATAGTATCTCCGGCATGCTGGGCCTGAGGGTTTGCTGGCCTTGATGTCATATCATCTCTCCTGGGTCAGTCTTTGTCCGTTCGTCCAAGTACTGCATTTTGTGGTTCCCAGTACAGTTCCTGACATGGAGGAGGCCTCAGCATTTGTTTAAAAAATAATAAGGATGTTAATCTTTGGCCTCTTTGTTTACCTTTTATTTTTTATTTTTTGAGACGGAGTCTTGCTCCATTGCCCAGGCTGGAATGCAGTGGACCAGTCTAGGCTCAGTGCAAGCTCCATCCCCCAGGTTCACGCCATTCTCCTACCTCAGCCTCCTGAGTAGCTGGGACTACAGGCGCCCACCACCACGCCTGGCTAATTTTTTGTATTTTTTTAGTAGAGACGGAGTTTCACCGTGTTAGGCAGGATGGTCTCGATCTCTTGACCTCGTGATCCGCCCGCCTCGGCCTCCCAAAGTGCTGGGATTACAGGCGTGAGCCACCGTGTGCGGCGTGTGTCTTTATTTTGATAACATGTTGTTGTTTTATTGTTGCTTTTGACCCTGAGACTTTATGCTGACCTGTTGCTTAGTTTTGTCTTCTATTTTGGGGGACTTATTTTCCTCGAGTTTGACTATCTTTTTTTTGGGGGCGGAATCTTGCTCTGTCGCCCGGGCTGGAGTGCAGTGGCACCATCTCGGCTCACTGCAACCTTCGCCTCCCCGGTTCAAGCAATTCTCCTGCCTCAGCCTTCCAAGTAGCTGGGATTACAGACATGCGCCACCACACACGGCTAGTTTTTGTGTTTTTAGTAGAGACAGGGTTTCGCCCTGTTGGCCGGGCTGGTCTTGAACTCCTGCTCAAATGATCTCTCTGCCTTGACCTCCCGAAGTGCTGGGATTACAGGTGTGAGCCACCACATCCGGCCCTTATTTTATTTTTTTTCAAGCCAGACTGTGTTCAGTTTTTTTTTCTTTTCTTTTTTTTGAGACGGAGTTTTGCTCTTGTTGCCCAGGCTGGAGTGCAATGCCGCCATCTCGGCTCACTGCAACCTCCACCGCCCGGGTTCAAGCGATTCTCCTGTCTCAGCCTCCCAAGTAGCTGGGATTACAGGCATGTGCCGCCACACCCGGCTAATTTTGTATTTTTAGTATGGACAGCGTTTCTCCGTGTTGGTCAGGCTGGTCTCGAACTCCCAACCTCAGGTGATCTGCCTGCCTTGGCCTCCCAAAGTGCTGGGATTACAGGCATGAGCCACTGCGCCCAGCTGTATTCAGTTTTTTTAAAGATACTTTTTTTTTTGAGACGGAGTCTCACTCTGTCGCCCAGGCTGGAGTGTGGTGGCGCAATCTCAGCTCACTGCAAGCTCTGCTTCCTGGGTTCATGCCATTCTTCTGCCTCAGCCTTTTCTGAGTAGCTGGGACTACAGGCACCCACCACCATGCCCGGCTAATTTTGTTTTTATTTGTATTTTTAGTAGAGACGGTGTTTCACCGTGTTAGCCAGGATGGTCTTGATCTCCTGACCTCATGATCCGCCCTCCTTGGTCTCCCAAAGTGCTGGGATTACAGGCATGAGCCACACTGCCTGGCCTTTAAAGATACTTTCAATATACAATCATGGTATTTCAGGCAGGACATGGGCAGACAATCATTAACAGCATACAATAACTTTCTTTTTTTTTTTCTTTTTGGGATAGAGTCTTGCTGTGTCCCCCGGGCTGGAGTGCAGTGGCGTGATCTCAGCTTACTGCAGTCTCCGCCTCCCAGGTTCGAGCAATTCTCCTGCCTTAGCCTCTCGAACAGCTGGGATTACAGGCGTGTGCAGCCACGCCTGGCTAATTTTTGTATTTTTAGTAGAGACAGGGTTTCACCATGTTGGTCAGGTTGGTCTTGAACTCCTGACCACAGGTGATCCGCCCACCTCAGCCTCCCAAAGTGCTGGAATTACAGGCGTGAGCCACTGCGCCTGGCCCAATAACTTTCAAACTCCCCTTTTCAATGAACTACCAAAAATCAGAAAGTCACTGTAAAACCCAGTGAACATTTAGCATGTTTAACAACTTTTCACGAGCCGACCCTGACTTTCAGGAAGTGAAATGAAAATGGCAGAATTGATCTGAAGATCCACAGTGTAGAAACAGAACCACTGCTCTTTTGAAGGGCACCATGTCAGTGGCATCACTGGAAGGTGCAGATTGCCTGACACACTGGAAATCGGTTATGGGGGATCAGGTCCCAACAGTGTCTAGCTTTAAGGGATTGAAGTCTATGCTGAAAGGTGGAAAGGGAGAAGAGGACGTAGACACGAATTTGTCTTTTCAGACCACAAGGCTTTTGTGTGCTGAGGTGGCCATGTGTGTCAAACTCAGGGGACCCCTCTTCCTGGGAGCCGAGAGGAAGTCTCAAACTAGAAGGGGCCGGGCGCGGTGCCCCACGCCTGTCACCCCAGCACTTTGGGAGGCCGAGGTGGGCGGATCACCTGAGGTCAGGAGTTTGAGACCAGCCTGACCAACATGGAGAAACCCCCATCTCTACTAAAAATAGAAAATTAGCCGGGCGTGGTGGCACATGCCTGTAATCCCAGTTACTAGGGAGGCCGAGGCAGGAGAATCGCTTGAAGCTGGGAGGCAGAGGCTGCGGTGAGCCGAGATCGCGCCATTGCACTCCAGCCTCGGCAACAAGTGCAAAACTCTGTCTCAAAAAAAACAAAACAACAACAAAAGAACTGGAAGGGAAAGGTGCTTTCCCCACATCAATCCAGCTTCGAAGACATTCTATTCATGACATGTGCCCCTTCCCCCGAAACAACAGTGATGTGTTCTGTGTGCTAACAACATAGCTTAGAAAAAAAAAATTCTGCATTTTTATAAAACTTGATAAAAAATGTATTTCAAACTGTACAGTCACCAGAAGTACACAGTTGTCAAAAATGCACTCATTTCCCTCGGCATCTCCAGCAGGTGCCTGGTCTGTTCAGGCACTTTCTGTAGAGTCATTCCTCTCCTTGCCAGCGTCAGCTTTTACCTTTTTCCCTTTGGGTACCTTCTCTCCCTTCTTTGCAGCAGCCTCTTTAGGTCTGGGCTCTGTCTTTGGAGGAGCAGGTTTAGCAGACAGCCTCACGGATCTTCTCTGTGGTTTGTCCTTCACCTTGGCCTTATCTTCCTTAGCATCCCCTTCAGCCTTTCTCTTGGGCATGGTGGCAACGAAGGCGGCCAGATGTAGGCACTGGGAGTGGAATGCAGTGGCAGTGCACAGAATGCGGTCAGTCTGGGGGTTGTTCTTGCTTCCTCTTCTTCATACTGCTCCAAGATTTATTCTTTTGCACCAGATGAAATGTTGGTTTAGATTAATCTTTACTCCCTCCAAATGTTATCTAACTGTTGCATCATGAGTGCTTGGCTTTTCTGCTTTCTTTTTTTTTTTTTTCCAGACAAGGTCTCTGTTGCCCAGGCTGGAGTGCAGTGGCACAATTTCAGCTCATGCTGCAGCCACGACCTTCTCTGGCTCAGGTGATCTTCCCACTGGGACTACAGGCACCTGCCACCATGCCGGCTAATTATTTTTTTTTGAGATAGAATCTTGCTCTGTCACCCAGACTGGAGTGCAGTGGCACGATTATGGCGCACTGCAACCTCCGCCTCCCGGGTTCAAGTGATTCTCCTGCCTCAGCCTCCTGAGTAGCTGGGACTACAGTCATGCGCCACTATGCCTGGCTAATTTTTGTATTTTTAGTAGAGACGGTTTTTCACCATATTGGCCAGGCTGGTCTTGAAGAACTCTTGACCTCGTGATCCCCCGACCTCGGCCTCCCAAAGTGCTGGGATTACAGGCATGAACCACTGCGCCTGGCCCTGGCTAATTCTTGTATTTTTTTTTATTTTTTATTTATGTATGTATGTATTTATTTATTTTTGAGACAGAGTCTTGCTCTGTTGCCCAGGTTGGAGTGCAATGGCACAATCTTGGCTCACTGCAACCTCCACCTCCCAGATTCAAGCAATTCTTCCACTCAGCCTCTTGAATAGCTGGGATTCCAGGCGCCTGCCACCATGCCCAGCTAATTTTTGTATTTTTAGTAGAGACGGGGTTTCACCATGTTGGCCAGGCTGGTTTCGAACTCCTGACCTCAAGTGATCCACCCACCTCGGCCTCCCAAAGTGCTGGGATTACAGGCGTGAGCCACCGTGCCCAGCTAATTCTTGTACTTTTTGTAGAGACAGGATTTTGTCATGTTGCTTAGGCTGTTCTTAAACTCTGGTGCTCAAGTGATCTCCTTTCCTTGGCCCTCCCTAAGTGCTAGGATTACAGGCATGTGCCACTGTGCCCGGCATGAAGTGCTTTTTTTTTCTTTTTTCTCCTTTTTACACATAGGAGCTTTTCTTAAAACTTTAGAACGTTTTTATTTTTCAGAAACAAGAGTTGAAATAAAAGAATCTGTTCGTGGCCAAGATATTTTCATTATACAGACAATACCCAGGTAAGAGGACTGACTACTTTATCTCTTTTCTGTAAAAACCTTAAGAATATAATTGATTATCTTTTCATATGAACAACAACTTAGTGTTTTTAAAAGTTATACATTCAGACTGGGCATGCTAATCCCAGCACTTTGGGAGGCCGAGGCGGGCAGATCATGAGGTCAGGGGATCGAGACCATCCTGGCTAACACGGTGAAACCCCGTCTCTACTAAAAAATACAAAAAAAATTAGTCGGGCGAGGTGGCAGGCACCTGTAGTCCCAGCTACTCGGGAGGCTGAGGCAGGAGAATGGCGTGAACCTGGGAGGTGGAGCTTGCAGTGAGCTGAGATCGCATCACTGCACTCCAGCCTGGGCGACAGAGCGAGACTCTGTCTCAAAAAAAAAAAAAGAAAAAAGTTATATACTCAAGTCGGGCACATGGCTCACGCCTGTAATCCCATCACTTTGGGAGGCCGAAGTGGGTGGATCACGACGTCAGGAGTTCGAGACCAGCCTGACCAATATGTTGAAATCCCATCTCTGTTAAAAATACAAAAATTAGCCGGGCATGGTGGTGTGTGCCTATAGTCCCAGGTGTTTGAGAGGCTAAGGCAGGAGAAGTGCTTGAACCCGGGAGGTGGAGGTGAGCTGAGATCACACCACTGTACTCCAGCCTGGGCGACAGAGTGAGCCTCGTCTCATCAAAGGAAAAAGAAAAAGTTGTACATTCATTTGCATGTGAAACTAAATGCTTCCCCAAATACAATTATTGTCTTTTGGAATTCCTACCATTTGTCACGCTGTACTGTTACCTGTGTACTTCTCTGCAGGCTTTTTTTTTTTGAGACAGAGTCTTAATCTGTCGCCTAGGCTGGAGTGTAGTGGCACAGTCTTGGCTCACTGTAGCCTCTACCTCCTGGGTTCAAGTGATTCTCCTGCCTCAGCCTCCCTCGTAGGTGGAATTACAGGTGCCGACCACCATGTCCGGTTAATTTTTGTATTTTTAGTAGAGATATGGTTTCACTATGTTGGCCAGGCTAGTCTTGAACTCCTGGCCTTGAGTGATCCACCCATCTCAGCCTCCCAAAGTTTTGGGATTACAGGCATGAGCCACCACTCCCCAAGCTTTAAACTCCTCAAGGACAAAGTGTTTTCCCATGGTTTGCACTGACCCCAGGCCAGTGTCTGTCAGCTCAGCTCTGCTGAAAAGCTTCTGGTTGTTAAGTGTGGTGCATAACTGCTCCTGGTTCGTGCCCATCAAGACAGGTTTTTGCACTGCATTTTATCTTGCACCGTGGCCTGTTTCTAGCCTATCTCTGTTTCAGAGAGCATCGCTCTTGCTTCCCTGAGGGCAGGGGACTGACGCCTGGGGAATCCTGGCCTGGGAGCGTCCATGCTTCTATGTGGGACTATCTCCTCATCGTCTCACAGGGAGTGGGCAATTACACTATCTGTGTCTCTGAAAAATCCAGACCTTCATGTCCTGATCAGTTTACATTCTCCAGACCATATTAGTCATAAGAATGCACTGAGTGCCACCAGTGTGCTGGATGCTTTTTATGTTTCATTTTTGTTTGTTTTGTTTTGTTTTATTTTGTTTTTTGAGACGGAGTCTCGCTCTGTCGCCCGGGCTGGAGTGCAGTGGCCGGTTCTCAGCTCACTGCAACCTCCGCCTCCCGGGTTTATGCCATTCTCCTGCCTCAGCCTCCGAGTAGCTGGGACTACAGGTGCCCGCCACCTCGCCCGGCTAGTTTTTTTTTTTTGTATTTTTTAGTAGAGACGGGGTTTCACCATGTTAGCCAGGATGGTCTCGATCTCCTGACCTCGTGATCCGCCCGTCTCGGCCTCCCAAAGTGCTGGGATTACAGGCTTGAGCCACCACGCCTGGCCTTGTTTTGTTTTTTTGAGACGGAGTCTCACTCTGTTGCCCAGGCTGGAGTGCAGTGGTGTGATCTTGATTCACTGCAACCTCCACCTCCAGGGTTCAAGTGATTCTACCTCAGCCTTCTGAGTGTCTGGGATTACAGGCGCCTACCACCATGCCCAGGTAATTTTTTTGTATTTTTAGTAGTGATGGCATTTTACCGTGTTGGCCAGGCTGGTCTCAAACTCCTGGCCTCAAGTGATCCATCTGCCTCAGCCTCCCAAAGTGCTGGGATTACAGGCATGAGGCACCGCGCCCAGCCCTATTCAGTCTTCTTTAGTTTGGAGCAGTTCCTCACAGCCTTTCCTTGACTTTCTTTTTTTTTTTTTTTTTTTTTTTGAGACAGGGTCTTGCTCTGTCACTCATGTAGGAATGCAGTTGCACGATCATGACTCACTGCAGCCTTAAGCTCCTGAACTCAAGCAATCCTCCCACCTCAGCCTCACTGGTAGCTGGGACCATAAGCGTGTGCCACCATCCTGGGCTAATTGACGTTTTCGCCATGTTGCCCAGGCTGGTCTTGAACTCCTGGACTCAGAAGTAATCCACTCACCTCAGCCTCCCAAAGTGCTGGGATTACAGACATGAGCCACCACACTCGGCTTTGACTTTGAAAACTTTGACACCTTTGAAGACTGTGACATTTTACCAATTACTTTGTCGAATGTCTCTCAATTTGGGTTTCACTATGATGGCTCTTTCACTATAATGAGATTCACATACCTTGGAAGGAAGATGTGTTTCCATTGTCTTCCTGCTGCTTCATGATAACTTGTGTGGATGCCTCGGTTTATTCATTGTCTCGTGTGTCGGTTTCTAGTCTTATGCTGACACCATAGAGACTCTTGCGAGCCTCATCGTATGCACACCTTGCTGTCCGTGTTTCAGGTATATCTGTAGGAAGATCCTGACAAATTTCTGGTTGTGAGGGTCCATGCCCTGTGGTATTGAGGGAAGGGGCTGCATTGCCCTTTTGAGGATGTACTAATTCACATTTTCTTCAGCAGTTTTGGTTTTATATTGTTTGCCTCCTGGTGACTGGAGTCTTTTTTGCCCAGTGGTTTTGTTTGACTCTCCATTTTTTTTTTTTTTTTTTTTTTTTTGAGATGGAGTCTCGCTCTGTTTTGCCCGGGCTGGAGTGCAGTGGCACGATCTCGGCTCACTGCAAGCTCCGCCTCCCGGGTTCACACCATTTTCCTCCTTTGGCCTGAGTAGCTGGGACTACAGGTGCCCGCCACCACGCTCAGCTAATTTTTTGTATTTTTAGTAGAGACGGGGTTTCACTGTGTTAGCCAGGATGGTCTTGATCTCCTGACCTCGTGATCCACCCGCCTCGGCCTCCCAAAGTGCTGGGATCACAGGCGTGAGCCACCGCAGCTGGCCTGACTCTCCATCTTATAAATAAGGGGAAGACCTGAGGGGCTTGCCTAGGGGTACAGTGCCCGTCGGAAGGGAGCTTTGGCACACCTTGGCATACCACATAGCTGTTCCCTGGCCTTCTGCTTATCCTGGGTTTTGTTGGTAGTGAATAGTAAGGTTACTTTGTCATCGCTATTTTTTCTGCATTCTTGAGTTCCTTAGGGCATAGGAAAGGGCCACATGTGACCCTAGGTCCATGGTTTGGCCACCTTAGATGACTGAGATCTCTCTACTAGTTGGTGGAAGGGTGCGGAGTAATAGACCATGGCCTTTGTAGCCATAGGTTGGCCAGCTTTGTCACTAATCCTCCAAGAAATATTGGGGTCGGCCGGGCGCGGTGGCTCAAGCCTGTAATCCTAGCACTTTGGGAGGCCGAGACGGGCGGATCGCGAGGTCAGGAGATGGAGACCATCCTGGCTAACACGGTGAAACCCCGTCTCTACTAAAAACTACAAAAAAACTAGCCGGGCGAGGTGGCGGCGCCTGTAGTCCCAGCTACCTGGGAGGCTGAGGCAGGACAATGGCGTGAACCCGGGAGGCGGAGCTTGCAGTGAGCTGAGATCCGGCCACAGCACTCCAGCCTGGGTGACAGAGCGAGACTCCGTCTCAAAAAAAAAAAAAAAAAAAGAAATATTGGGGTCTAATTCTAAAAGCAGTATTGATTGGTGAAGTCTCTTTACTACCCTAATTGAATTTGTGATAACGAAAGGATTTGTCATGTGAAGAGTTATCATTAAGAAATCTCGTTGGCCGGGTACAGTGACTCACACCTGTAATTCCAGGACGTTGAGACACTAAAGGCGGGAAGGTCACTTGAGTCCGAGATGGCTTGAGAACAGCCTGGGAAACATAGTGAGATTCTATCTCTACAAATAAAATTTGAAAATTAGCCAGGTATGGTGGTGTGCACCTATAGTCCCAGCTACTCCGGAGGTTGAGTTGGGAGGATTGCTTGAGCCTGGGCAGTCAGGGCTACGGTGAGCTGTGATTGCAGTACTGCACTCCAGTCTGGGCAACAGAGCCAGATCTTAGCTCAAAAAAAAAAAAAAATGTCAAATTGTTAACACTCACTAGTTCGTCAGTCTGCATTGTAACCTGGAATTTGAGTCAGATGACTTCTCCAGGAAAAGACTGAACTGAGTCAGTGCCTGATCAGAGCAGTTCTCCTCTAGCACATGAGCAGCTGTGCTCTTGGCACTTTTGTTTTGTTACATGTATTTAGGGATTGTCTGTGAGTCAGGAGAAGCTAAGAGGTTATAACCTCCTCACGGCAGATACCCCATTTTGTTAGATAGTCCAATAGTCCCCAACCTTTTTGGCACCAGGGGCCAGTGTTGTGAAAGACAGTTTTTCTTCTTTTTTTTTTTTTTTTTTTTTTTTGAGACGGAGTCTTGCTCTGCCACCCAGGCTGGAGTGCAATGGCCGGATCTCAGCTCACCGCAATCTCCGCCTCCCGGGTTTATGCCATTCTCCTGCCTCAGCCTCCCGAGTAGCTGGGACTACAGGCGCCCGCCTCGTCGCCCGGCTAGTTTTTTGTATTTTTAAGTAGAGACAGGGTTTCACCGTGTTAGCCAGGATGGTCTCGATCTCCTGACCTCGTGATCCGCCCGTCTTGGCCTCCCAAAGTGCTGGGATTACAGGCTTGAGCCACCGCGCCCGGCTTTTTTTTTTTTTTTTGTGACGGAGTCTCGCTCTGTCGCCTAGGCTGGAGTGCAATGGCGCACTCTCGGTTCACTGCAAACCCCACCACAACCCCCGCCTCCCGGATTCAAGCGATTGTCCTGCCTCAGCCTCCTGAGTAGCTGGGATTACAGGCATGCGCCACCATGCCTAGCTGATTTTGTATTTTTAGTAGTGACGGGATTTCTCCATGTTGCTCAGGCTGGTCTTGAACTCCCGACCTCAAGTGATCTGCCTGCCCCGGCCTCTCAAAGTGCTGGGATTACGGGCTTGAGCCACCGCGCTGGGCTGTTCATGGTTATCTCAAACTAGTCAGACATAGAAACAGCATGTTGTTAGTGTCCTTTGTGATAAAAAGTTGAATTTTATAAAATTCTTGACTTTGATATTACATGGTAACCAGGAGTGCTTCATGTAAGTGTTTAATACATGCAATCTAGAGTGATGCTGGGGGCAGTAAAGACTGAACTTGACAAATGAAGGATCATCAGTCTGCAGGTGTCTTCCAGGGAAGGGACAAAAGGAGCATGGAAAAATGAGCTAGTTAATAGCAAATTGGGAAGCACAGTTTTTCTCACTCGTACCTT
This sequence comes from Rhinopithecus roxellana, assembly GCF_007565055.1. Lineage (NCBI taxonomy): Eukaryota > Metazoa > Chordata > Mammalia > Primates > Cercopithecidae > Rhinopithecus > Rhinopithecus roxellana. Next base: position 63,298,917 of record NC_044567.1, on the reverse strand, counting down.
GAGTATGAGAAAATTTGACCGTGGTCAGGTATGGTGGCTCATGCCTGTAATCCTAGCACTTCAGGAGGCCAAGGTGAAAGGAGAGCTTGAGGCCAGGAGTATGAGACCAGCCTAGGCAATATACTAAGACCCTGTGTCTATTTTTGTTTGTTTTTGAGACAAGACCTTGCTCTGTCACACAGGCTGGAGTGCAGTGGCACGATCTCGGCTCACTGCAGCCTCCACCTCCCAGGCTCAAGTGGTTCTCCTGTCTTAGCACCCACCGTCTTACCCTCCCAAGTTGCTGGGGCTATAGGCACATGCCACCACACATTGCTAATTTTGTATTTTTGGTAGAGACAGGATTTCGCCATGTTGCCCAGGCTGGTCTCGAACTCCTGAGCTCAGGTGATCCGCTTGCCCCAACCTCCCAAGGTGCTGGATTACATTCATGAGGCACTGTGCTCGGCTTTTATTTAAAAGAAAAAAGGGCCGGGCGCGGTGGCTCATGCCTGTAATTCCAGCACTTTGGGAGGCCGAGGCGGGCAGATCACGAGGTCAGGAGATCGAGACCATCCTGACTAATACAGTGAAACTCTGCCTCTACTAAAAATACAAAAAATTAGCCAGGCATGGTGGCGGGCGCCTGTAGTCCCAGCTACTGGGGAGGCTGAGGCAGGAGAATGGTGTGAACCCAGGAGGCGGAGCTTGAGGTGAGCCCAGATCCCGCCACTGCACTCCAGCCTGGGCGACAGGGCGAGACTCCGTCTTAAAAAAAAAAAAAAAAAAAAAAAAAAAACGAAATTTTGACCAAAGGAAGAAGTAGTGAGCACTTCATGGAGTTGCAGCAAAGAGTCTTGTATAATAACAATGACAATTTTACATGCATGTCAACATGGAAAGGCACCTTTCCTGTTGAAAAAGGCACATAGGTATAAATGAGTACTTCTGAAAACCAGAACCCTGTCCTGAAGATGGTGAAGTTCCTTTATGTGTATTTGGTGTTGAGATTATTTAAAAGCCGCAAGTCTCTTCCTAGTGGTTCACTTTAAGAGCATCAAGGCAAAAATATCACCGGGCATCTTTTAAGCTGATAGGGATGGAAGAAGAAAGGAAAAATTTGGAAAAAAGAGAGAGGATGGATGTGTCTTTTAAGATGTCTTTTAAGCTGATAGGGATGGAAGAAGAAAGGAAACATTTGGAAAAAAGAGGATGGATGTATTGTTTTGTGTGGGTGTGCAGCCCATAAAGAAGGTTATTAGGTTTGTCACAATAAACTAGTTCTTTTTTGTTGTTGTTTTGAGACGGAGGCTTGCTGTTGTTGCCCAGGCTGGAGTGCAATGGCGCGATCTCAGCTCACTGCAATCTCTGCCTCCCAGGTTCAAGCAATTCTCCTGCCTCAGCCTCCCGAGTAGCTGGGACTATTAGGCGTGTGCCACCACAGTCAGCTGATTTTTGTATTTTTAGTAGAGACGGGGTTTCGCCATGTTACCCAGGCTGGTCTCAAACTCCTGACCTCAGGTGATCCACCCGCCTTGGCCTCCCAAAGTACTCACAGATGTAAGCCACCATGCCCAGCCAATAAACTAGTTCTTGTAGTGCTTGAGTACTGGATACTTTAGTACCAACTAAAGAACACAGATAATTTAATTTAATTTAATTTAATTTTTTTTTTGAGATGAGTTTCTCTCTTGCTGCCCAGGCTGGAGTGCAGTGGTATGACCTTGGCTTACTGCAAACTCTGCCTCCCAGGTTCAAGTGATTCTCCTGGCTGAGCCTTGCAAGTAGCTGGGATTACAGGCATGCACCACCATGCCCAGCTAATTTTGTATTTTTAGTAGAGATGGGGTTTCACCATATTGGCCAGGCTGGTTTTGAACCCCTGACCTCAGGTGATCCACCCACCTCGGCCTCCCAAAGTGCTGGGATTACAGGCATGAGCCACTGTGCCCGGCCTAATTTTTTATTTTATTTTATCTTATATTTTATATTTTATTTTATTAATTTATTTTGTTTTTTGAGACGGAGTCTTGCTCTGTTGCCCAGGTTGGAGTGCAGTGGCATAATCTCAGCTTACTGCAACTTCTGCCTCCTGGGTTCAAACAATTCTCCTGTCTCAGCTTCCCAAGTAGCTGGGATTACAGATGCGTACCACCACACCCAGCTAATTTTTGTATTTTTAGTAGAGATGGGGTTTCTCCATGTTGCCTAGGCTGGTCTCGAACTCCTGACCTCAGGTGATTCCCCTGCCTCAGCCTCCCAAAATGTTAGGATTGCAGGCGTGAGCCACTGTGCCCGATCTGGTTTTTTTTTTTTTTTTTTTTTTTTGAGACGGAGTCTTGCTCTGTCCCCCAGGCTGGAGTGCAGTGGTGTGATCTTGGCTCACTGCAAGCTCTGCCTCCTGGGTTCACGCCAGTCTCCTGCCTCAGCCTCCCGAGTAGCTGGGACTACAGGCACCCGCCACCACACCCGGCTAATTGTTTTGTATTTTTAGTAGAGACGGGGTTTCACCATGTTAGCCAGGATGGTCTCGATCTCCTGACCTCGTGATCCGCCCGCCTTGGCCTCCCACAGTGCTGGGATTACAGGCTTGAGCCACCGTGTCCGGCCTTGATCTGGTTTTTTAATATTATCTGCAGTTACATAGATGAAGGAATATATTTTACAGGTTTTTCTGTTGTTAGGAGGAAGGGGGCATTGCCTAAAGTAATAAGGCTAATTTTAGGCAAATAGACCAAAGCTTAGACATTAAGCTTAGTTGCCTTTGGAGCTGTTGTTCGAAAATCACGTAGATCCGTTTTTTTGGTTCTGTTTTTGCGTGGAATAGCTTTGGAACTACCGCTTCCAAACTTGCAGCATATTTCTTTTGACTGTTCTAATAATAGCAAATTTTTGGTCTTTGAGGATAGGTTTAATTTTTGGAAATGGCAAAAAGCCATTCAGAACAAAATGATTATTTTGGGCAATTGAACTGTGTGATACTCAAAGATTTTCCACATATACCAAGCAATGGAACTAAGTAAAATGTGAAGCTTATAAAGTATATATATATATATATATATATATTTTTTTTTTTTTTTGAGACGGAGTCTTGCTCTGCCGCCCAGGCTGGAGTGCAGTGGCCGGCTCTCAGCTCACTGCAAGCTCCGCCTCCCGGGTTCACGCCATTCTCCTGCCTCAGCCTCCCGAGTAGCTGGGACTACAGGCGCCCGCCTCGTCGCCCGGCTAGTTTTTCGTATTTTTTTAGTAGAGACGGGGTTTCACCGTATTAGCCAGGATGGTCTCGATCTCCTGACCTCGTGATCCGCCCGTCTCGGCCTCCCAAAGTGCTGGGATTACAGGCTTGAGCCACTGCGCCCGGCCATAAAGTATATTTTGAAGGATAATTTTTTTTTTTTTTTTTTGAGACAGAGTCTCGCTCTGTGGCCCAGGCTGGAGTGTAGTGGCGCGATCTCAGCTCACTGCAAGCTCTGCCTCCCGGGTTCCCGCCATTCTCCCACCTCAGCCTCCGAGTAGCTGGGACTACAGGCGCCGCCACCACGCCCGGCTAGTTTTTTTGTATTTTTAGTAGAGACGGGGTTTCACCGTGTTAGCCAGGATGGTCTCGATCTCCTGACCTCGTGTTCCACCCGCCTCGGCCTCCCAAAGTGCTGGGATTACAGGCTTGAGCCACCGCGCCCGGCCTTAAAGGATAATTTTTATGTTTATGTACAAGTTCTAGTGTGTTGATTATGAAGCTTATAAAGTATATTTTATTTATTTTATTTTATTTTATTTTATTTTATTTTTTTTTTGAGGCGGAGTCTCACTCTGTCGCCCGGACTGGAGTGCAGTGGCCGGATCTCAGCTCACTGCAAGCTCCGCCTTCCGGGTTTAAGCCATTCTCCTGCCTCAGCCTCCGGAGTAGATGGGACTACAGGCGCCCGCCACCTCGCCCGGCTAGTTTTTGTATTTTTAGTAGAGACGGGGTTTCACCGTGTTAGCCAGGATGGTCTCGATCTCCTGACCTCGTGATCCGCCCGTCTCGGCCTCCCAAAGTGCTGGGATTACAGGCTTGAGCCACCTCGCCCGGCCTTTATTTTATTTTTTTTTGAGATGGAGTTTGCTCTGCCACCCAGGCTGGAGTGCAGTGGCGGGATCTCAGCTCACTGCAAGCTCCGCCTCCCGGGTTCCCGCCATTCTCCTGCCTCAGCCTCCTGAGTAGCTGGGACTACAGGTGCCCGCCACCTCGCCCGGCTAGTTTTTTGTATTTTTAGTAGAGACAGGGTTTCACCATGTTAGCCAGGATGGTCTCGATCTGCTGACCTCGTGATCCGCCCGTCTCGGCCTCCCAAAGTGCTGGGATTACAGGCTTGAGCCACCGCGCCCGGCAAAGTATATTTTAAAGGATAATTTTTGTGTTTACGTACAAGTTCTAGTATGTTGATGTAAAGTAAGAAGACTCATTAACATAACATTTACAGCTGGGCACGGTGGCTCACGCCTATAATCTCAGCACTTTGGGAGGCCGAGGCAGGCGGATCAGTTGAGGTCAGGAGTTTGAGACCAATCTAACCAACATGGTGAAACCCCGTCTCTACTGAAAATACAAAAAAATTAGCCAGGCATGGTGGCGGGTGCCTGTAATCCCAGATATTCAGAAGTCTGAGGTGGGAGAATCGATTGAACCTGGAAGGCAGAGGTTGCGGTGAGCCAAGATGGTGCTACTGCACTCTAGCCTTCCAGCCTGGGTGACAGTGACTCAGTTTCAAAACAGCAACAACAAAAAATTTACAACTGCTGCAGATGATTAATTGTTACAGTTGGGAGGAGGGTAAATTCTCCCCCATTACTTCTAGCTATGGTGTTGGTCTCTCTTTTGCAAGCCTGGCTAGTTTAATGAATGCGTATACATACCATGCCTGTTTCCTCACCTCAGGTTAGTTTTTGCCTGTCCAAAATGCTAGAGCAGTAAGGTCTGGGCTTAATATAGGATGTGGTTTTCTTAGGGGAAAGAAAAGTAGTTGGTTGGCTGGGCATGGTGGCTCAAGCTGTACTGCCAGCACTTTGGGAAGGCAAGGCGGGAGGATTGCCCGAGCCCAGGAGTACAAGACCAGCCTGGGCAACATCGTGAGACCTTTCTCTATTTAAAAAAAAAGAAAGAAAAGGAGTTGGTAAAACAATTAGGAATGTGCTACTTAGAGATAAAGACTACAAGAGCGAGCCAGGGTGTACTTGGAACATTCTTGGGGAACAAATAAACAAAGCAGAGACGGCCAGCCAATTTCTCTTCACCCTGCTAGTTCACAAAGTAACTGCCTGGTGTCCGATTTGTCCAGTGTCTCTCAGTGAAGCCAGTGTGACAAAGCCCCTTTTGTCACCTTTCTGACCAATAAGGGGTGAGGTGTGGGGCTTTCTTTAGCCTTGGGCTGGAGGATGTTGAATTTTCCCTTGGAAAAATGGAAAATGAAAACCTCATGGGAAATTGCTCTTTTTTTTTTTTTGAGATGGAGTTTCGCTCTTGTTGCACAGGCCGGAGTGCAATGGCATGATGTTGGCTCACCACAACCTCCATCTTCCAGGTTCAAGCTATTCTCCTGCCTCAGCCTCCTGAGTAGCTGGGATTACAGGCATGTGACACCAGGCCCGGCTAATTTTGTCTTTTTAGTAGGGATGGACGATGGACGTTTCTCCATGTTGGTCAGGCTGGTCTCAAACTCCCGACCCAGGTGATCTGCCTGCCTTAAGCCTTCCAAAGTGCTGGGATTACAGGTGTGAGCCACTGCGCCTGGCCTTTTTTGTTTTTTGAGAAGGAGTCTTGCTCTGTAGCACAGGCTGGAGTGCAGTGGTATGATGTCAGCTCACTGCAACCTCCAACTCCCAGGTTCAAGCAATTCTCCTGCCTCAGCCTCTCAAGTAGCTAGGATTACAGGCACCTGCAACCATGCCTAGCTAATTTTTTAATTTTTAGTAGAGACAGGGTTTCACCATGTTGGTCAGGCTGGTCTCCAACTCCTGACCTCAGGTGATCCACCTGCCTTGGCCTCTCAAAGTGTTGGGATTACAGGTGTGAGCCACTGTGTCCAGCCCAGAAATTGCTTATTAATGAAAGAAACATTACCCTGAAATCAAGACTTCCCAAAAATTGTTTATCTTGTTCATTAATGTTTTACTATCTGGGCCTCCCTTGTGCTTTGTTCTCCAAAACTCATGGTATCATACACTTGGGTATTTTACTTGATTTTGTTTTTATTTTTGTGTGTGTGTTTTTTGAGAGATGGTGTCTCACTCTGTTGCCCAGGTTGCAATGCAGTGGCACAGTCACGGCTCATTATAGCCTTTAACTCCTGGGCTTGAGGGATCCTCCCACCTCAGCCTCCCTAATAGTTAGGACTACAGGTGAGCACCACTGTGCCTGGCTGATTTTTAAATTTTATTTTATTTGTAGAGACAGGGTCTTGCTATGTTGCCCAGGCTGGTATCAAACTCCTGGCTTCAAGCAATACTCCTGCCTTGGCCTCCCAAAGTGCTGGGATTACAAGCATAAGCTACTGCCGTTGGTCCACTTGTGTATTGTCTATGACAAAGCCAGCTAAAAACCCACTACTTGAGGCTGGGTGCGGTGGCTCATGCCTATAATCCCAGCACTTTGGGAGGCTGAGGTGGGTGGGTCACCTGAGGTCAGGAGTTCGAGACCAGCCTGGCCAACATGGTGAAACCCCATCTCTACTAAAAATACAAAAATTAGCTGGGCGTGGTGGCGGGTGCCTGTAATCTCTGCTTCTTGAGAGGCTGAGGCAGGAGAATTGCTTGAATCCGGGAGGCAGTGGTTTCAGTCAGCCGAGATTGTACCATTGTACTCCATCCTGAGTGACAAAAATGAATTTCCATCTCCAAAACAAAACAAACAAACAAACAAACAAAAAACCGTACTACTTGAACAGATAACGCTTACAGAAGCTACTAAATTAACTGACTCCAAACGTTGTGGGTATTGGGATCTGGTTTATGAAGCCACAGCAAGCCTGGGTATATGGTGGCTCATACCTGTAATCCCAATACTTTGGGAGGCTGAGATAGGAAGATTACATGAACCCAGGAGTTCAGCACCAGCCGGGGCAATATAGCGAGACCCTGTCTCTTACAAAAAAGAAAAGAAAAGAAAAAAAAATCTTTTAAACAGAAAAGTCTCTGGGAAGGGGACCACACATTCTTGCATGAGTCAGATGTGCTCCTTCTTGGGAAGAATGATTACCTCGAGAGTGGTCCCAGATGGCCTCTGGCGTTCCCTAGAGGTGGTTTGCCTTGTTTACCTACCACAGTGCTTGACTCAAGTTGCCCATTAAATATGTGTTGCATGGATGATGAACTAAAATTGATTATTATGAATTCCCAAGTTCCTTGAAAGTGTTTGATAATTGCTTTGATTCTACCAAAGATTATCTGATCTTTTGATGCCAGACTTGGCATTATTAATTTGGAAGGCTGAAGGAGAAAAATGCTCCAATTTATTGAGAGAGGAAAAAAAAAAAAAAGGTAACTGGAAAATAATGGGAATGGATTAGCAGTCTCAAAGGAATATCTTAGTTGTCTTGAAGTTGAGCCCTGCATCAGTCTCCTCAGGGAGAAATGTTTTTGTTTTTTTGTTTTTGTTTTTTTTAAATCACAGAATGCTTGCAATCGTTAAGAAAAATCCAAATTACAAGGGTGAAATTGGAAGTTCCAGGAGTTGAACCTGGAAGTGGAAAAACATTTTCAGAATAAAAGGATGTCCTTGAAATCACTCACTCCCAAATGCACTCTGCCTTAGAGAGAAGTGTCAACATAAATTGTAAGAGACTGGGAGGAAATGGCTCGATTACCCTTCAAGCTAGAAGGCATCTTTTGCTGAGTATTTCATTCAGCCACCTATTCAGCAAACGTTAACTGTGTATGGCAGGCTTTCCACTTTGCTGTAATGAGGGCAGCATCACCTACATGTCAGTGTAGAGCTGATAATTGTTCAAGAACGGGTGCCTGAAGAACCTGCTGCCATGGGTAGGAACTGATGACATGGGGAAGGGAAAGGAGATACAGTCTTGACCCCCACCCCCACGCCAAGATGGGGATGTTTGAGGATGCGTCGATAGTCCAGGGAAGAGCAGGAGGAAGCTAACGTGAGAAGTGAATACTGAGACAGCATCCTGGAAGGATTTCAAGGCTCTCACCCATTTTTAAAGGCAGAGCCTGACTAAGAATGGTGGTGCATGCCTATAATCCCAGTGCTTTGATAGGCTGAGGTGGGAACATCACTTGAGCCCAGGAGTTCAAGGCTGCTGTGAGCTATGATTGTACCACTGCACTCCAGCCTGGGTGACAGGGGTGAGACCATTTCTTAATAAGTGAGTAAGTAAGTGAATCAATGAATGAATACAGAGTCTACATTAGGTTTGATTATCCTTGGCAAAAGCTAGCAATCCAAATTTATAGTCACTGGAAATAGCCTTTCCTTCTACTGTCTTTCAGATTCATATTTCATTTTTTGTCTCAGGGTAATCTTTGTCAGGAATTTATATGTCAGGGGAAGAAGGGTCCAGGGAATTTTGTTTTGTTTTTTGAGACAGAGTCTCACTCTGTCGTCCAGGCTGGAGTGCAGTGGCGCGATCTCGTCTCACTGCAACCTCCACCTCCCAGGTTCAAGTGATTCTCCTGCCTCAGCCTCCCCAGTAGCTGGGACTACATTTGTGTGCCACTATGCCCAGCTAATTTTTGTATTTTTAGTAGAGACAGGGTTTCATAATGTTGGCCAGGCTGGTCTCAAACTCCGGACCTCAGGTGATCCGCCTGCCTCAGCCTCCCAAAGTGCTGGGATTACTCAACGCCTGTAATCCCAGCACTTTGGGAGGCCGAGGCAGGCGGATCTCCTGAGGTCCGGAGTTTGAGACCAGCCTGGCCAACATGGTAAAACCCTGTCTCTACTAAAAATACAAAAATAGCTGCGTATGGTGGTGCACGCCTGTAATCCTAGTTACTCGGGAGGCTGAGACAGGAGAATTGCTTGAACCTGGGAGGCGGAGGTTGCAGTGAGCTGAGATCATGCCACTGCACTCCAGCCTGGGCGACAGAGTGAGACTCTGTCTCAAAAAAGAAAAAAATTATGTTCCAAGACCTCACCACACCCAATGAGAAGAAAAACCAAATCTTTCTGTTAATGGCAGCTAAATGGAAGGGCAGGTGGGTTCTTGGTGTTCATGCTGGCCTAAGCCCAAATCCCTGGGAGGCTGCCAGCAGGTGTTGGGTAACTCTGGTCACCAGCAGTTGCTTCAGATGCCACTGCAGTAACCGGGTATGACACACGAGAGACCCAGGCAAATGTGAGAGTGGGTTAACTGTGCTGTGAATAGGAGTAACCTCAGATGAAAGCTGGGGCTTACTCAGCTACAAAAAGTTGGAAAGCTTACCCTGCCTTCATGAGGTGCCATTGTAAGCTAGTGTGATGGTAAAATTCCCACAACACCCGTCTGGCTGCCCATGTTAAGTTGATAAAGTCAAGATCTTTTCTAAGGGTTAATAAATGGAGTTAATCCCCAAATACAAATTTGGACTGTTTCAGAGATGTGAATACAGCTGTGATGGAGTTGCTCATCATGGCTTACGCACTGAAGACTGCCTGTGCCAGGAATATTATTGGTGTCATCCCCTACTTCCCCTACAGCAAGCAGAGCAAGATGAGGAAGAGAGGTTCCATTGTGTGCAAGCTGCTAGCGTCCATGCTGGCAAAAGCAGGTGAGTGTGCGCTGGGGCCCTGGGGTTCCAGCATGATCCTTTAGGGCTCTTTCCTAGTCGGGCTTAGTTCATACCTCAGATACCCAATTCGGGATCTGAGTGTTTGTTTCCTTTTGAACAGTTTTGGCTAAGGATATGTGAGCTTGGTTAGAAATTCTGTTTTTTCCCTTATTCACTTCGTCTTACTTTAGAATACCATTGCTTTAGTGTCTTCTCTTCTCTGTCATCTGTCACGTATCTTCTATTTCATCTTGTCATCGTTAAATTCTTAGCTGGCAGTCTTGGCATTCTTATGTGATCTTTTGATCTTCAGGTCTGGATTTCTGTACCTGCTTTGTTAGCTAAATTCCATTTTTGTTCATAGTATTCAAGCTGGATTTTCTTTTACTGCCTCTCCCCCACCTTTGCCTTTCTACATAGCAGCTCATTTTCATTGCTTTATTCTCCTTATGTAGCGGGGGCACACTTTCTGGCCTGTAAATCAATGTAGTATTTTACATTTGGGTTTCTATTCATCTGATGTCTATTCTAAAACTTTAACATGTATTTGTGTCCTCAGAAAGAAATGTATGGTCCTCCCTCGATATCCTTGTAGGATTGGTTCCAGGAACCCATCTCCCCCTTCCCCGGCTCCTCAGCAGATACCAAAACCCAAAGATACTCAAGTCTTTCATATAAAATGCCATAGTATTTGCATATAACCAACACAATCATCTGGAGATTATTTATAAATACCGAATACCATATAAATACTGTGTAAATTGTTGTTATGCTGTTTTGTTTAGGGAATAATGACGAGAAAAAAAATTTCATACCTGCTCAGTACAGACACAACCATTGTAGGCCTAACTACATTTTCAGTCTGTGTTTGGTTGAATCCACACGTGGAACCCGTAGATCCAGATGGTCGACTGTATGTGAATTTCATTCTGTCCAAAAAAGTATAATATTTCTGGAAAGAACAAGTAATACTGGTTCTGTGCTCTGGAAGTTTTGCTGTGACCTTTGACCATTTGCAATGTGTTTATATATGTACCTTTTCCTCTTCAGTACTCTTGATTATAAGACTATCTCTTCACTGTTTTTCTATAAGAGTACTTGAAACATTCTTTATTACATACAGAAATTATTGTAAACTTCAATATCTTTGTGTTACATGAGTTTCTTTTCTTCTAGTATGTATATTACTTTGCTTTTGTGTTCTTACTACTTTTTGCCTTCGCTGCAGTTCTTCATCCTTTCTTTCAAGATTCTTTAATAAAGGCCTTACTGTTTTTTACTTCTCTTTGGCATTAATTCCATATTCATAGTTTTGCTTCTGCCACATTATTCTTTTCTCAATTTTCTGGACCAAGCCAATAGTCAATAATTCCCACTTTCTCAGCTTTAGTTCTTTGTCTATGTGGAAGGTTGTAGTCTTCTCCACATTAAGGCTTTATTAAGATTAACAATCAAGCCTGTGATTGCAGTGCTTAATCACAGCACCCCCTGTCTTCACTCTGCTGGTAGGAAGCAGGAGTTGAGCATCTAGTTTAGGTCCACTGTAGCCATTAACCTGTAGGGGTGAACTTTGTAATTTTTTGTTTTAAAATTTCAGGTTTAACTCACATTATCACTATGGATCTTCATCAAAAGGAAATACAAGGCTTTTTCAGCTTTCCTGTGGACAACCTTAGAGCCTCACCTTTCCTGCTTCAGTATATCCAGGAAGAAGTGAGGAACCACCAGCAAACACCCCATTGTCCTCAAAAGAGATCTTACTTAGTTTTTCTCTGGTATCAGATTTTGATATTGAAAGGCGCATCAAATGAGCTCTCCCTTACGTCGCAATGCCTGAGGCAGCAGACAGGGTCAGCTTTAGTCATGGAGGATCATAGCTTTAAAAGACACTAAAAATGGATTTTTTTCCTACGTATCTTTAGCAATTTGCTTATGTTTTCTAAAATGAAGGTTTTAATACGAATTACTTTTTAAAAATTCTTGATGGAGTGCTTTTTGCAATGATGTTAATTGATAAATATTGAAAAATCTAAAACTTGTTGCTAAAATTCTAGCATATTTGATGACTAGTTTGGATCATTGTTATAAGAACTTGAATACCAGCATCCAGGTGTTATTTTCTGATAACTTTTCAGTATTTTCTATTTTTCCTTCAAATCTAGATTCCAAATTACAGAAATGCAGTCATTGTAGCTAAGTCTCCTGATGCTGCAAAGAGGTAAGTAAGCTAGATATGGGTCTTGATCCCTCCTGAGTGCTCCCAAAGTCAGAATGAGCTGCTTTGGAATCCAGAGGCTGTCACTCGTGGCCTGTGAAAACCCACTGGCTCTCATGTTAACCCCTCCCTCGTTGCCATGTCCCATGCCACACGTAGCTTTATCTCCAGCCTCCAGACAACACACATGATTGCTGAGTTGCTCAGCTTTCCTCTGGGAAAACAAAGTTCCTTCAAGTTCCCAGAGAAAGGAAATCAATGAGGCTATGAGCATTTTTCAGCAAATAGTGTTTTTGTTTTGTTTTGTTTTGAGACGGAGTCTCATTCTGTCGCCCAGGCTGGAGTGCAATGGCCTGATCTCGGCTCACTGCAACCTCCGCCTCCTGGGTGCAAGCACATCTCCTGCCTCAGCCTCCCCAGTAGCTGGGATTACAGGCACCTGCCACCACTCCTGACTCATTTTTGTATTTTTAGTATTGACGGGGTTTCACCATGTTCACCAGACTAGTCTTGAACTCCTGACCTCAAGTGATCTGTCCACCTCAGTCTCTTAAAGTGCTGGGATTACAGGCGTGAGCCACTGCGCCCGGCCCAGGCAATGGTTTTTAACGTTGTTCTTTCTTCTGAAGATGACTATTAAGAATATTGGACAAAGGATAGAATCAAAATTATCTAGAATCAGGGCTGGGCGGGGTGGCTTACGCCTGTAATTCCAGCACTTTGGGAGGCCAAAGCAGGAGATCGCTTGAGCCCAGGGGTTCAAGACCGGCCTGGGTAACATAGTGAGACCCTGTCTCTACAAAAATACAAAAATTAGCCAGTTGTGGTAACATATGCCTGTGGTACCAGCTACTTGGGAGGTTGAGCTGGGAGGATCACCTGAGCCCCAGAAGGTTGAGGCTGTAGTGAGCCATGTTGACGCCACTGCACTCCAGCCTAGGTGACAGTGAGACCTTGTCTCAAAAAAAAAAAAAAAAAAAAGTCTAGAATCAGATACAATCCCAGACGCTAACTCATGTGCTCTTTGAGGCATTTACATTCTGACCTGGGCCTCACATTCTCATTTATATAAATAATGCCTTTGTATGTCCCTGAAATGTTAAATATTTTCATTTTATGGTTAAAAAGTGATGCAGTAGTGATGTGTGGGATTTCTTCCTGTCAGTTTCACGATTTCCCTTTGTCCTTCTAGGGCCCAGTCCTATGCGGAGAGACTGCGTCTGGGTTTGGCTGTCATCCACGGGGAAGCTCAGTGCACGGAACTGGACATGGATGATGGTCGTCACTCCCCGCCTATGGTCAAAAATGCGACTCTGCACCCAGGCCTGGAGTTGCCGTGTAAGATGAGCTCTGTGTTTTTATTTTAGTTGTAAATTGAAGAAAGTTTTTTGTTGTTGTTGTTGTTGTTGTTTTGTTTTGTTTTTGAGACAGAGTCTCACTCTGTCACCCAGGCTGGAGTGCGGTGGCGTGATCTCGGCTCACTGCAACCTCTGCCTCCTGGGCTCAAGCAGTTCTCCTGCCTCAGCCTCTTGAGTGGCTGGGATTACAGGCATGTGCCACCACACCCAGCTAGAAATGTATTTTTAATAGAGACAGGGTTTCACCATGTTGGCCAGGCTGTTCTCAAACTCCAGACCTCATGATCTGCTCACCTCGGCCTCCAGAGTGGTGAGATTACAGGCATGATCCACTGCGCCTGGCCCTGAAGAAAGTTTTAAGTAGTATGAATGACTAGGAGTTATCAACTATGTAGATATATGCTGTCTTGTTGTTTTTAAATAATGGAATGGTATTTGCTATCCTCCACCTTTTTTATTTTTTGAGAAAGGATCTCACTGTGTTGCTCATCCTGGAGTACAGTGGCACAGTCATGGTTCACTGCAGCCTCGACCTCCTAGGCGCAAGTGATTCTCCCACCTCCACCTCCTGGGTAGCTGGGACTCTAGGGGTACACTACCATGCCCGGATAGTTTTCTTTTCTTTTTTTTTTAATAGAGATGGGGTCTCCCTACATTACCCAGGCTGGTTTGGAACTTCTGTGCTCAAACAGTCCTGCTGTCGTGACCTCCCAAAATGCCAAGATTATGTAAGATTATGGATGTGAGCCACCATGCCAGGCCCGATTTCCTCTTTTGTAAAAGGGAGTTGTGTTGTACACATTTGTAGGCTGTGTATGGACAGTTCTGCATAGCACTCAGCATTCAGACAGTATTTGATAATTTTTGCTTTAGTAAAAATGTTGTATGTGATGGTGTGAAATCTTAAGCTTTTATATTATGGTAAGCTGGGTGACATCTGTTGATCAAATACCAGGCTTTGGGGATCAGGTAACTTTTATTTGTATGTATGTATGTATGTATGTATGTATTTATTTATTTATTTTGAGATGGAGTCTCGCTCTGTCGCCAGGCTGGAGTGCAGTGGTGCAATCTTGGCTCACTACAACCTCCTCCTCTCGGGTTCAAGTGCTTCTCCTGCCTCAGTCTCCCCAGTAGCTGGACCTATAGGTGTGTGCCAACACGCCCAGCTAATTTTTGTATTTTTATTATTTATTTATTTATTTTTATTTATTTATTTATTTTTTGAGATGGAGTCTCGCTCTGTCGCCCAGGCTAGAGTGCAGTGGTGCAATCTCGGCTCACTGCAGGCTCCACCTCCTGGGTTCACGCTTCTCCTGCCTCAGCCTCCCGAGTAGCTGGGACTACAGGTGCCTGCCACCACGCCCAGCTAATTTTTTTGTATTTTTAATAGAGACAGGGGGCCGGGCGCGGTGGCTCAAGCCTGTAATCCCAGCACTCTGGGAGGCCGAGACGGGCGGATCACGAGGTCAGGAGTTCGAGACCATGCTGGTGAACACGGTGAAACCCCGTCTCTACTAAAAAATACAAAAACTAGCCGGGCGAGGTGGCGGTGCCTGTAGTCCCAGCTACTCGGGAGGCTGAGGCAGGAGAATGGCGTAAACCCGGGAGGCGGAGCTTGCAGTGAGCTGAGATCCGGCCACTGCACTCCAGCCTGGGCGACAGAGCAAGATTCCGTCTCAAAAAATATAGAGACAGGGCTTCACCGTGTTAGCCAGGATGGTCTTGATCTTCTGACCTCGTGATCCACCCGCCTCGGCCTCCCAAAGTGCTGGGATTACAGGCTTGAGCCACCGCGCCTGGCCTATTTATTTATTTTTTTGAGAAGGAGTCTCTCTCTGTTGCCCAGGTGGAGTGCAGTGGCACGATCTCGGCTCAGTGCAGGCTCCACCTCCCGGGTTCACGCCATTCTCCTGCCTCAGCCTCCCGAGTAGCTGGGACTACAGGCGCCCGCCACCACACCCAGCTAATTTTTTGTATTTTTAGTAGAGATGGGGCTTCACCGTGTTAGCCAGGATGGTCTTGATCTCCTGACCTCGTGATCCACCCGCCTCGGCCTCCCAAAGTGCTGAGATTACAGGCATGAGCCACTGCGCCTAGCCGATTTTTGTATTTTTAGTAGAGACGAAGTTTCACCTTATTGGCCAGGATGTTCTCTATCTCTTGACATTGTGATCTGCCTGCCTTGGCCTCCCAAAGTGCTGGGATTACAGACATGAGCCACTGTACCCGGCCTATTTTTATTTTTTTTGATTTTGTTTAAGACTGAACTTGTTCTGTCACCCAGGCTGTAGTACAGTGGCGTGATCTTGGCTCACTGCAGCCTCTGCCTCTTGGGTTCAAGCAGTTCTCCTGTCTCAGCCTCCTGAGTAGCTGCGACTTCAGGCACACACCACCATACCCAGCTAATTTTTGTAATTTTAGTAGAGACAGGGTTTTACCATGTTGGTCAGGCAGGTCTTGAACTGCTAACCTCAGGTCATCCACCTGCCTTGGCCTGCCAGTGTGCTGGGATTACAGGTGTGAGCCACTATGCCAAGCCATAGTCTGGTTTTTTAGCTTTTTATTTTAAACTGACCTTAGACTTAAAGTTGAAAGAATAGTACAGATTTCCAGCATATTCTCTTCACTCAGAGTCCCCAAATTTGACGTTTATATACTTGGGTTTTTTTTCACCATTTGAGGGTGAGTAGCAGACGTAATGCCCCTTCATTCCTCAATACCTACATGTATATATGTAAAGACAAAAGGCTCTCTTATATAACCAGAGTATCATTGTCAGACTCAGGAAGCTAACATTGCTATAACACTGTAATTTACAGACCTTACTTAGGTTTCACCAGTGGTCCCAGCAGTGTCCTTTAGAGCAAAAGAATAAACTTGTTTTCTTGTCCAAGACCTAACCCAGGATCACACATTGCATTTAGTTGTCATTTCTTTTTAGTCTCATTTAATCTGGAATGGCTGCTCTATTCTTTGTTTTTCTTTAGACCTTGATACTTTTGAACAGTGCAATCAAGTAATTTTGTAGACTATCCCTTAATTGGGGCTTGTTTATGTCCTCAGGATTAGGTTCAGGTTATGCATTTTTGGCAGAAAAATGACAGGAAACACGTGATGTGTCCCATTACTGGTGATGTGCATTCTGATAAGTTGGTTAAGGTTTCTCTGTCAGGTTTCTCCACTGTAAAGTTATTCTTTTTTTTTCCCCCTTTGTAATTAAGACTACGTTTTAGCTGTGAATATTCTATTCAAAAAAAAAATTAGCCGGGCGTGGTGGTGGGCGCTGTAGTCCCAGCTACACGGGAGGCTGAGGCAGGAGAATGGCGTGAACCCCGGGGGGGCGGAGCTTGCAGTGAACCGAGATCACGCCACTGCACTCCAGCCTGGGCGACAGAATGAGACTCCGTCTCAAGAAAAAAAAAAAAATATGTCAACCAGATAATGTGCTGATGTTCTAACAAGGTTCAAGGATAGCACATCTCACATGTGAGCGTGAACACCCAATGATCACACTTAGGAACTATAAAAGGATCTGTCTGATAGCATTTTACCCAGAAGAAAGAACTACTTTCTCTCTCTCTCTCTCTTTTTTTTTTTTAGACAAGACTCTCACTCTGTCACCCAGGTGACTGGAGTGCAGTCACCATCTCGGCTCACTGTAACCTCTGCCTCCTGGGTTCAAGCAATTCTCCTGCCTCAGCCTCCTGAGTAGATGGGATTGCAGATGTGTGTCACCATGCCTAGCTAATTTTTGTATTATTAGTAGAGACGGGGTTTCACCATGTCAACCAGCTGGTCTCGATCTCCTGATCTCAGATGATCCACCTGTCTCGGCCTCCAAAAGTGCTGGGATTACAGGTGTGAGCCACCATGCTCGGCTGAAAGAACTACTTTCAAAATTGTAGTTGCTTTTCTCAAACCCTGCCACTGTGTTACCAGATAATTTTTGTAATACTTACAAATCCTTGTTTTCATTTCCGCAGTGTTCACAGCATCTTCGCCAGCAGTAGATTCATCTCAAAAAAAAAAAAAAGCCCACTTTCTTTGCTTATCCATAAAAGCAACTCCTTATCCATTACAGTTTTATCATAAGATTGAAGCAGCCCAGTCACAGCTTCAAGTTCCACTTCTAATTCTAGTTCTTTTGCTGTTTCCACCACATCTGCAGTTACTTCTACCATGGAGGCCCTAAGCTCCTCAGAGTCATCCATGAGGGTTAGAATCAACTTCTTCCAAACTCCTGTTAATATTGATATTTTGACCTCCTCCCCTGAATCATGAATGTTCTTCATGGCGTCTAAAACGGTGCATCCTTTCCAGAGATCAATTTACTTTGTCTGGATCCTTCAGAGGAATCACTATGACATCTATTGTCTTATAAAATGCATTTCTTTTTTTTCTTTCTTTCTTTCTTTTTTTTTTTTTTTGATACAGAGTCTTGCTCTGTCACCCAGGCTGGAGTACAGTGGTGCGATCTCGGCTCACTGCAACCTCCGCTTTCCCAGTTCCAGTGATTCTTGAATTTCTCTTGAATTTCTGGGATTGCAGGTGTGCCCCACCACGCCCAGCTGATTTTTGTATTTTTAATAGAGACAGGGTGTCACCATGTTGGCCAGGCTGGTCTCAAACTCCTGACCTCAGGTGATCTGCCTGCCTCGGCCTCCCAAAGTGCTGTGATTATAGGAGTGAGCCACCATGCCCAGCCAAATGTATTTCTTTTTATTTTATTTTAGAGGCAGGGTCTCTGTCTGCTGTCCGGGCTGGAGTACAGTGACAGGGTCTCCCTCTCTCGCCCAGACATGGAGTGCAGTGGTGTGACCACTGCTCACTGCAGCTTCTATCTCCTAGGCTTAGGTGATCCTCCCACCTCAGCCTCCCGAGTAGCTTGGAAGCTGGGACCACAGGGGCATGCCGCCACACCTGACTAATTTTTGTAGAAATGGGGTTTTGTCATGTTGTCCAGGCTGGTCTTGAACTCCTGGGCTCAAGCAGTCAACCCACCTTGGCCTCCCAAAGTGCTAGGATTAGAGGTATGAGCCACTGTGCCCAGCACACGGCTAATTTTTAGAAATTTTTAGTAGAGACGGGGTCTTGTCTTGTTGTCCAGGCTGGTATCGAATTCATTGGCTCAAGTAATCCTCCCGCCTCAGCCTGTATTCTTGACAGTGTGGGAGGGGGAGGTGGGAGGATCACCTTACTATTATTACTCTTTTTTTTTTTTTTTTGAGATGGAGTCTCACTCTGTCGCCCAGGCTGGAGTGCAGTGGCACGGTCTTGGCTCACTGCAGCCTCCTCCTCCCGGGTTCACGCCATTCTCCTGCCTAAGCCTCCTGAGTAGCTGGGACTACAGGCGCCTGTCACCATGCCCGGCTAATTTTTTGTATTTTTAGTAGAGACGGGATTTCACCGTGTTAGCCAGGATAGTCTCAATCTCCTGACCTTGTGATCCGCCCACCTCGGCCTCCCAAAGTGCTAGAATTACAGGCGTGAGCCACCGTGCCTGGCCTATTATTACTGTTATAATAAGACTTGGAAGTTGAAATTACTTCTTGATCAATGGGCTGCAGAATGGATGTTGTATTAGTGGGCATGAAAACAAGGCAAATCTCCTTGTATATCTCCGTCAGAGCTGTTGAAAGACTATTGTTTGATATATATATTTTTTGAGATGGAGTCTTGCTGTGTTGCCCAGGCTGGAGTGCAGTGGCACAATCTCGGCTCACCACAACCTTCACCTCCCAGTTTCAAGCGATTCTCCTGCCTCAGCCTCCTGAGTAGCTGGGATTGCAGGCATGCACCACCGTGGCTGGCTAATTTTGTATTTTTAGTAGAGATGAGGTTTCACCATGTTGGTCAGGCTGGTCATTAACTCCTGACCTCGAGTGATCTAACTGCCTTGGCCTCCCAAAGTGCTAGGATTACATGTGTGAGCCGCTACGCCTGGCCTGTTGTTTGATATTGTTTGAACTTTTATCAATTATCTTGGTTAGATCTTGTGAGTAACTTATTGCAGCTTCTACATGAGCACTTACTGCTTCACCTTGCACTCTTAGGTCACGGAAATGGCTTCTTTCCTTAAACTTCATGAACCAACCTTGCTCTGGATTAGGCTTTGACTTAAGGGAATTTTGTGGCTGGTTTGATCTTCTATCCAGATCACTCAGACTTCTCTGGTTCAGTAATAAGGCTGTTTTATTTTCTCATCATTCGTGTGTTCCCTGGAGTCAAATTTTTAATGTCCTTCATGAACTTTTCCTTTGCATTCACAACCTGGCTGTTTGACTAAAGAGGTTTAGCTTTTGGCTCTCGACACACTAAGCTTGATTATTTGTAGCTTTTGATTTAAAGTGAGAGACATGGGGCTCTTGGTTTCACTTGAACACTTACAGGCCATTGGAGGGTTATTGGCCTAATTTCAATATATTGTATCTCAGGGAATAGGGAAGTCCAACAAGAGGAAGAGAGATGGGACAGCAGGTCAGTGGAGCAGTCAGAATACACATTCACTAAGTTTGCTGTCTTTTTTTTTTTTTTTTTTTTTTTTTTAGTGACGGAATTTTGCTCTGGATCTCGGCTCACTGCAGCCTCTGCCTCCCGGGTCCAAGTAACAGCCTCCTGAGTAACTGGGATTACAGGCGCGCTCTACCACACCTGGCTAATTTTTGTATTTTTAGTAAAGACAGGGTTTCACCATGTTGGTCAGGCTGGTCTTGAACTCCTGACCTCATGATCCACCTGCCTCGGCCTCCCACAGTGCTGGGATTACAGGTGTGAGCCACCACTGCACCCAGCCAGTTTGCTGTCTTATGTGATCTTGGTTCATGCTGCCTCAAAACAATTGCAGTAGTAATATCAAAGATCACTGGTTACAGATACCAGAAAAAATATAACAATAATGAAAAAAGTGGAAATATTGCAAGAATTACCAGAATGTGACACAGAAACATGAAATGAGCACACGCTGTTAGAAAAATGGCTCCCAGGCTTTGCATGGTGGCTCATGCCTATAGTCCCAACACTTTGGGAGGCCAGAGTGGCAGGATCACTTGAGCCCAGGAGTTCGAGACCAGCCTGGGCAACATGGCGAAACCTCATCTCTACAAAAATACAAAAAATCAGCCAGGTGTGGCATGTACCTGTGGTCCCAGCTATTCGGGAGGCTGAGGTGGGAGGTTCCCTTGAGCCCAGGAGGCAGAGGTTACAGTGAGCCGAGATCGCACCACTGCACTCCAGCCTGGGTTATAGAGCGAGACCCTGTCTTTAAAAAAAGGAAAAAAAAGGGAGAGAGAAAAGTGGCGCCCATAGACTTGCTTGACACAGGGTTGCCACAAACTTCAATTTGTAAAAATTGTATTATCTGGTAATCTAGCACTTTGGGAGGCTGAGGTGGGCGCATCAACTGAGGTCAGGAGCTCGAGACCAACCTGGCCAACATGGTGAAACCCTGTCTCTACTAGAAATACAAAAAAAAAAATTAGCTGGGCATGGAGGTGTGTGCCTGTAGTCCCAGCTACTTGGGAGGCTGAATCAGGAGAATCACTTGAACCTGGGAGGCAGAGGTTGGAGTGAACCGAGATCGTGCCACTGCACTCCAACCTGGGCAACAAAGAGCCCTGCCCTGCCCCTGCATGCAGTGGCACGATCTTGGCTCGCTGCAACCTTTGCTTTCCAGGTTCAAGTGATTCTTGTGACTCATTCTCTCAAGTTTCTGGGATTATAGGCGTGCCCCACCATGCCCGGCTAATTTTTGTGTTTTTAGTAGAGACAGGGTTTCACCATATTGGCCAGACTGGTCTCCAACTCCTGACCTCAGGTGATCGGCCTGCGTCGGCCTCCCAAAGTGCTGGGATTACAGATGTGAGCCTCCACACCCAGCCTACTTTTATTTTAATGCTCAGTTTGTCTCATATTTGTCCAGAGAGAGCTCCTTCCAGCTGCCTCCTGTGTTCTTTGGCATGTCCCCATCACTTTCGGAGACTCCCTTACTTTTCTGCTGTAACTACGCCCCATGTTCATCTTGTAATTTCTTAGCACTGCACTTGGCCATTTCTCCAAGGAGCCCTTATACCTTTAGTTGGAGAATGGTATTTATTTATTTTTAAAAATCAGGCAGGCCAGGCACAGTGGCTCACGCCTGTAATCCTAGCACTTTGGGAGGCCGAGGAGGGCGGATCATGAGGTCAGCCTGGCCAACATGGTGAAACCCCATCTCTACTAAAAATACAAAAATTAGCCGAGCATGGTGGTGGTCACCTCTAATCCCAGCTACTCAGGAGGCTGAGGCGGGAGAATCAATTGAACCCAGGAGGTGGAGGTTGCAGTGAGCCAAGATGGTGCCACTGTATTCCAACCTGGGTGACAGAGCAAGACTCTGTCTAGGAAAAAAAATAAATCGGTCAGGTTTAGCAGTGCTGGAATGTATGCCAACTTTTTAGTGACACTAATATTAATAAGTATTGATAACCCATTAGCATCAGACCAGCTGAGAATGGTATTTAGAAACCAAGATTCGGCCGGGCGCGGTGGCTCAAGCCTGTAGTCCCAGCACTTTGGGAGGCCGAGACGGGCGGATCACGAGGTCAGGAGATCGAGACCATCCTGGCTAATACGGTGAAACCCCGTCTCTACTAAAGGATACAAAAAACCAGCCGGGCAACGAGGCGGGCGCCTGTAGTCCCAGCTACTCGGGAGGCTGAGGCAGGAGAATGGCGTGAACCCGGAAGGCGGAGCTTGCAGTGAGCTGAGATCCGGCCACTGCACTCCAGCCTGGGCGACAGAGTGAGACTCCGTCTCAAAAAAAAAAAAAAAAAGAAACCAAGATTTGGGGCCAGGCGTGGTGGCTCACGCTTATAATCCCAACACTTTGGGAGGCCGAGGCGGGCGGATCACGAGGTCAGGAGATCAAGACCATCCTGGCTGACACGGTGAAACCCCACCTCTACTAAAAATACAAAAAATTAGCCGGGTGTGGTGGCGGGCGCCTGTAGTCCCAGCTACTCGGGAGACAGGCAGGAGAGTGGCATGAACCCGGAGGCAGAGCGTGCAGTGAGCGGAGATCGCGCCATTGCACTCCAGCCTGGGCAACAGAGCGAGACTCCGTCTCAAAAAAAAAAAAAAGAAACCAAGATTTGGGCTCAGGGTGGACATGCTCAGTTACCAGACGTTACTGTGAGTGACCTTGACTTAATGTCCTTTTGTAAGTGGCTGAGTATGTTGTAGGATAATGACCAAGAAATAGGCTGGTTGTGGTGGCTCACACCTGTAATCCCAGCACTTTGGGAGGCCTAGGCAGACAGATCACGAGGTCAGGAGTTCGAGACCAGCCTGACCAACATGGTGAAACCCTGTCTCTACTAAAAGACAAAAATTAGCCAGGCGTGGCGGCACACATCTGTAATCCCAGCTGCTTGGAAGGCTGAAGCAGGAGAATTGCTTGAACCTGGGAGGCAGAGGTTGCAGTTGCAGTGAGCTGAGATCACGCCACTGTACTCCAGCCTGGGTGACAGAGTGATACTCTTATCTCAAAAGAAAAAAAAAAAAAAAGACCAAGAAATAAAATTACTGGGTCAGAGGTTACTTTGATAGATGTTGTATTATCAGAGTATTTTATATGGTGAGATTATTTATTCTGAGGATGTTGCTTTGTTGCTTAACGGTCATAACCATGGTTTCCCTGGCAGTCATCTTTATGAGTCATAGGAAAAGAATGCATTACTTCTAGACATACTGGTGTGTTTACATTGCAACTTCCACAGTTTTCATCACATTGCTTTGTGTGACTCTAATAGGCTTAGCCAAGAAAATTCTGAAAAAATTATTTCTTGTATGTGTAATAAATTGCACCTCCTAAATTAAATATGCTTTACATCTGTATGTCAGTTATCTAGTGTGTTCCAGTGGTTCATTTGTTGGTAATTTAGTTTAAGATCTTAGAATGGTTATGACAGAATAAATATTCAACCTGAGAACCTTTGCATTTTTTAGGGAGATGAACTATTTTATTTTCCTCAAATCCATTCTTTTTTTTTTTTTGAGAGGGAGTCTTGCTCTGTCACCCAGACTAGAGTACAATGGTGCGATTCCAGCTCACTGCCACCTCCACCTCCCAGGTTCAAGAGATTCTCCTGCCTCATCCTCCCAAGTGGCTGGGATTACAGGTGCCTGACACTGCCCCCAGCTAATTTTTTTGTATTTTTAGTAGAGACGGCGTTTCACCATCTTGGCCAGGCTGGTCTCGAACTGCTGACCTCGTGATCCCCATACCTTGGCCTCTCAAAGTGCTGGGATTACAGGCGTGAGCCACCGCACCTGGCCAAACCCATTATTTAGAGCAGTACTTCTTGCCCACGGGTGAGTTTTGCCTCACGGTGGATATTTGGCAATGTCTGGAGATGTTTCTGGTTGTCACAACCATGGGAGCTGGGGTGCTGCTGGCATCTCGTAGGTAAAGGCCATGATGCTCAGCATCCTGCAGTGTGATAATCACCTAGTCCAAAATGTCAGTAGTGCTAAGGCTGAGAAGCTCATTTTAGAGTGGTTTGTTAAAACTCGAGAAGTTGTGTGAATGAAGGAGTGAAACCTGAAATCTTTTCCATCTTATAGGTAGGCTTGATACAGATGATGGGCAAAACTTGAAAAGATTATATGTCGGGGGTTCTGCTAAAGAAGACTACAGGGGTGAAAAGTAAGAGTTTGGATCACAAAAGTGAGAGGAGGTGACTTTTTCTGGCTCGCTTTTCCTGGCTTGTTAATTTCACAAGTGAAGATGTGGTTTTCACCACTGAAGTGAAAACAGACATTGGCACCTCTTGAACATCTGTTAAATGTAAATTTTGATTTGTTTGCATGTAGATAGGGGTTGTGAGCTTGAAATCAGTTCATTTCTGTTCTACAGAAGACCTCATTTTATTTCCTCATCTAATTTATTTGTTTATTTTTCTGAGACGGAGTCTCATTCTGTCACCCAGACTGGAGTGCAGTAGGCGATCTCAGCCCACTGCAACCTCTGCTTCCCGGATTCAAGCAATTCTCCTGCCTCAGCCTCCCAAGTGGCTGGGATTATGAGCATGAGCCACCACACTCAGCTAATTTTTGTATTTGTTTTGTTTTGTTCTTGTTTTGAGACGGAGTTTTGCTCTTGTTGCCCAGGCTGGAGTGCAGTGGTGCGAACTTGGCTCACCGCAACCTCTGCCTTTGGGGTTCAAGCGATTCTCCTACCGTAGCCTCCCGAGTAGCTGGGATTATAGGCATTCACCACCATACCTGGCTAATTTTGTATTTTTAGTAGAGATGGAGTTTCTCTGTGTTGGTCAGGCTAGTCTCAAACACCTGACCTCAGGGTGATCCACCTGGCTTGGCCTCCCAAAGTGCTGGGATTACAGGCATGAGCCACCACGCCTGTTTTTTTTTTTTTTTTCTTTTTTTCTTTCAGACAGAGTCTTGCTCTGTCGGCCAGGCTGGAGTGCAGTGGCACGATGTCAGCTCACTCCAACCTCCACCTCCCAGGCTCATGCAGTTCTTCTGCCTCAGCCTCCCAAGTAGCTGGGATTACAGGTGTGTGCCACCACATCCAGCTAATTTTTGTATTTTTAGTAGAGACAGGGTTTCACCATGTTGGCCAAGCTGGTCTCAAACTCCTGATCTCAGGTAATCTGCCCGTCTCAGCCTCCAAAAGTGCTGGGATTACAGGCATGAGCCACCATGCCCGGCCTCTTGTTTTTTTTGAGATGGAGTCTCGCCCTTTCACCTAGGCTGGAGTGTAGTGGTACAATCTCGGCTTACTGCAACCTCCGGCTCCTGGGCTCAAGGGAACCTCCCACCTCAGCCTCCCCAGTAGCGGGGATTACAGGTGTGCACCACCACGCCTGGCTAATTTTTGTATTTTTAGTAGAGAAGTGGTTTTGCCATGTTGCCAGGCTGGTCTTCAACTCCTGACCTCAGGTGATCTGCCTGCCTCAGCCTCCCAAAGTGTTGCGATCACAGGCATGAGCCACCACGCCCAGCCACTCACTCTTTCTAATGTCAGTTTGTGGATATGGTTTGCCATTTCATTGAACTAGAAATAAACAAAGGTCAAAATGGGTAAGGAATGAATTTGCTCATAGTTCTTTTTTGCTGTTTACTTTAGCAGAGGAAGGTTTGGTTAATTGGCTCCCAGGAAAGAGTAAACGTGTGCATATGTGTGCAGGTGCTTGTACTTGTGATGGAAGCGTTCGTAAGGTAAGGAGGGTTGTCAATGCAGCTTTATTTTACTTGGAAAATGCTACCTTTAAAAGCAAAAGACAACTTCCTGCTTCCGTCATAGAAACATTGCAAATCATTTGATGAACTGGAGACATTTTCACTGCAGTTGATGTAGTTTTCACAGTGATTTCTGGCCACAAGTAAGGTTGCACAATTCATTTTATTCATGGTTTAGATTTTGTTTGATAAAATGGAAAGAGAGCAGAATCTAAACTTAGGGTAGTTTTAGCACTCTATTCTTCACCTTGTATGAAAACTGAAATTTTTAGTGTTTTATTTTTTGGGTAAGCTATTCAGAAACTGTTGGCCTGTGAGGTACTAGTCATTTTTTTCTACCCTGTAATAATAAAGTCTGTCTCTGTTTTGTGGCAGCCACCAAATTATGTGTTCACTTTTATCCAGAACCTAAAGGCAGCATCAGCA
The DNA here is from genome assembly GCF_007565055.1 of Rhinopithecus roxellana. Lineage (NCBI taxonomy): Eukaryota > Metazoa > Chordata > Mammalia > Primates > Cercopithecidae > Rhinopithecus > Rhinopithecus roxellana. The sequence goes on along the minus strand of NC_044567.1, from coordinate 63,272,952 downwards.
GGGAATGAGTGTGCTGGGCAGAAAGCCTTTCTTTTTAGCCTTTTTTAGCCTCCCTCCTAGCTGTGCTTAGGTTTTTCTTTTTTTTCTTTTTTTTTGAGATGGAGTCTCGCTCTGTCGCCCGGGTTGGAGTGCAGTGGCCGGATCTCAGCTCACTGCAAGCTCCGCCTCCCAGGTTTATGCCATTCTCCTGCCTCAGCCTCCCGAGTAACTGGGACTACAGGTGCCCGCCACCTCGCCCGGCTAGTTTTTTGTATTTTTTTTTTTTTTTTTTTTGAGACAGAGTCTTGCTCTGCCACCCAGGCTGGAGTGCTGTGGCCGGATCTCAGCTCACTGCAAGCTCCGCCTCCCAGGTTTATGCCATTCTCCTGCCTCAGCCTCCCGAGTTGCTGGGACTACAGGCGCCCGCCACCTCGCCCGGCTAGTTTTTTGTACTTTTTAGTAGAGACGGGGTTTCACCGTCTTAGCCAGGATGGTCTTGATCTCCTGACCTCGTGATCCGCCCGTCTCAGCCTCCCAAAGTGCTGGGATTGTATTTTTTAGTAGAGACGGGGTTTCACCGCGTTAGCCAGGATGGTCTCGATCTCCTAACCTCATGATCCGCCCGTCTCGGCCTCCCAAAGTGCTGGGATTACAGGCTTGAGCCACCACGCCCGACCAAGGTTTTTCCTACGAAACTAACAATAGTTCTTTGCAGGAGGTAGGGTTGCAAAAAAGTAAACACAAATACTGTGATGTTTTCTGTATCAAACTAGAGCTGAATTTCCATTGATATTTGATGGAGGGGTATTGGCTTGCAATATTTCTTTTTTTTTTTTTTTTTTTTTTTTTTTTTGAGACGGGAGTCTTGCTCTCTTTCCTAGGCCGTGCAGTGGTGTGATCTCAGTTCACTGCAACCTTTGCCTCCTGGGTTCAAGCAGGTCTTGTCTCAGTCTCCCGAGTAGCTAGGATTACAGGCATGTGCCACCATGCCTGGCTAATTTTTATAGTTTTAGTAGAGAAAGAGTTTCACCATGTTGGCCAGGCTGGTCTAGAACTCCTGACCTCAGGTGATATGCCTGCCTTGGCCTCTCCAAAGTGGTGAGATTACAGGCATGAGCCACCGTGCCCAGCTGAAAAGGAACCACATCTCTTTAAGAAGCGGGTAGATTGGTCAGGCACAGTGGTTCATGCCTGTAATCCCAGCACTTTGGGAGGCCAAGACGGGTGAATCACTTGAGGTCAGGAGTTTGAGACCAGCCTGGCCAACATGGTGAAACCCCGTCTCTGCTAAAAATATAAAAAATTACCCCAGCTGGTAGCGTGCCCTATAATCCCAGCTACTCAGGAGGCTAAAGCAGGAGAATCACTTGAGCCTGGGAGGCGGAGGTTGCAGTGAGCTGAGATCATGCCACTGCACTCTAGCCTGGGAGACAGAGTGAGAATCTGTCTCAAAAAAAAAAAAACAAAAACGGATAGGTCAACATAATTGCCTATTTACATGGTTTAAAAACAGAATCTCAGGAAGCTGCTCCTAATGGTGGTGGTTTGAAACCCCCCTCCCGCCCCATTTTAAGTGATTTTATATACAAAGCCTTCTTGTCTTGCCCAAATTCAAGAAGTTGTCTTTGTTTCTATGATATGAAATCAGGAAATACATGTCTGTCGAGATGTATAAAGTAGTGCTGAATTTCAGCTCAGCTGATTTGCCAATATACAGAGAAAAACACCTGTTCTTTGAGATACACAGTGCCTACTGGTGGAAATCAGCGCCAAAATTGTTTTTTGGTAGTCACTAAACTCTGTTACCCTGGATTTTATTCTCTTTCACTTCCCCCACTACTAGCCTAATAAATATTTCAGAATAATAACAAAGTTTAAAGAAGGAATACTTAGCCTATTCTTCTGAAATAGTCTTTGTTTTTCTTCTCTGTTTACTAACCTCCTTTTGAGGATAAAATCTTATTTCCTTTCTTTATCCTGTAGTTTCCTTTGTACACTCACAGCCTTTCTTCAGATGCAGATTTTGTAGTCAGATAAAAGTCTCTACTTTAAGCACTAATTAAATCAGGAAAAGATGATGGGCCTGGAGTTATTGTCTTTAAGTTCCTGATTTTGAGGAAACTCTGATTATGTCAGTAGTGCAGTTATCTGATAGTAAGGTTACACTGTCCAAATAAGGTGATTTTGGAAGAAAATAACATAAAGCCATCTCATGATCTGGCAGCCGTTCGCAGTTTTGCTTTCTGCAGAGCAGCATTCCTTCTGACTGTCTCTGCCAGTCTCCATGAGAGTGGGGTTTCTATCTGCACAGCATTGCAGTGCAGCCTCTCCGTGTTGGCAGAATCTTCCATGCTCTGCTGGTTCATTGTCTTTCCAGCTGTGCTGTGCACTGTGCTGGTTGCTGAGCTCCTGAGACACGGCTCGTCTCAACTGGGAAGTACTGTGTATATAAAACACACACCAAGTAGAGAAGACTTGATAGGAAAAAAGTGTAAGGCTGGATGTGGTGGCTCATGCCTGTAATCCTAGCACTTTTGGGAGGCTGAGGTAGGAGGATTATTTGCGTCCAGTTTGAGACAAGCCTGGGCAATATAGCAAGATTCCCTCTGAAAAAAAATGTGTAAAACATCTCATTAATAAATTTTTATATCAGGCTGGGTGTGGTGGTTCACGCCTGTAATCCCAGCACTTCGGGAGGCTGAGGCAGGTGGATCACCTGAGGTCAGGAGTTTGAGACCAACCTGACCAACATGGAGAAACCCCGTCTCTACTAAAAATACAAAACTCAGCTGGGTGTGGTGGCAGATGCCTGTAATCCCAGCTACTTGGGAGGCTGAGGCAGAATTGCTTGAACCCAGGACGCGGAGGTTGCAGTGAGCCAAGATCGTGCCATTGCACTCCAGCCTGGGCAACAAGAGCGAAACTCCATCTCAATAAATATATACATACATACATACATTTTTATATCAGTTACATGTCGAAATTATAATATTTTGGGAATTACATAATCTGTTTTTAATGTGGCTACTAGAAAATTCAAAGTAACATGTATGGCGTGCCTTCTATTTCTTTTGGCCAATGCTGCTGTTTCTGAGAGATCGCAGATCGCAGGTTCATGGAGGGGGAATCTGCGTGGTTGGTTTGTTTTTTGTCTGTATAGTGGTTGTGCCACCATTTCCAGGGAATGAGGTTGTGATTACATTTCTCTAGTGATACGTGAATGACTGAGATCTTGTAATTTGTTTTGTTTTGCTAGTGATGATGGCCAAAGAGAAGCCACCGATAACTGTAGTTGGAGATGTTGGAGGCCGCATTGCAATCATCGTGGTATGGTTATGTGTCAGCCATTTGCAGAGGTGACACTCCTGGCACTTGGTCAGTAGGTTGTCCACTCTGGGACTGTATTTCTAGGAATGATGATCTAAATGGAGGCACATATCCTTTCTCACCCAAACTCCCTTGTGCCAAGTGGCAGAACCCTCTATACAGGTGAACACACATTAAAGTATAACCTACAGATAGGAAATGGGCACAGTACTCCCATGAGAAAATTCAGCACCTTCACCTTCATCATGTGGATTCTAGGTTCTTTAAACCAGCTCACCTAATCATGCTTGAGCGTTAGAGCCGAAAGATGAACTGAAGATGAGCTGTTCCATTTTCATGACTAAGAATGGATGTCCCCGTGCAGACTCGTTCTGCATGTTGACATAGTTTTTTTCCCAGCCCTAAATAGCTGCTGACTAGTGGGTCACGAGTCCTTTGCTGTAGCACACTTTATTTCAGTTTTCTTCTCATGTCACGTTCTATTTGAAAAAAAAAATGAACACTGGCTATGTGGGATTCACAGAAATGTGAAACAGGAAAATGAGTGTTGGCAGTCCTCAGCTCCAGCCGTAACGTCACAGGTGCTTGGCTGCGCCCTCCTCTGACAGACACACGAGGTACTGTCAGGTACTTCTGTTACCATTTCTGGATGCTCAGTCTTTGACCCAGGCACACAGCTCTGATTTTCCATCAGAAATCCTCTGAAACTGAGTTCAGGGAAGAGGAGAGCGGCGTGTGCATTGACAGTCTGGGCTGGAGGGTGTTTTCTTTCCTACCAGCTCACTCTGTTCTCCTCCCAGGATGACATTATTGACGACGTGGAGAGTTTTGTTGCTGCTGCGGAGATCCTGAAAGAGAGAGGCGCCTACAAGATCTATGTCATGGCCACCCACGGCATCCTGTCTGCAGAGGCCCCCCGCCTGATTGAGGAATCCTCCATAGACGAGGTTGGGCTGCTTCTAAATCTTGAGCCAAGATTTGCTGCTGTGTTTTCTGGGAATAATAAAATGATTCAGTCAATACTAAATTGCTTAATCTGTCTATAGCTTTTCTAACTTTTGCCGGCTAGCAGTTTGTTGGGACAGATACATGTTTAGGAATACAGATTAGTCCACGACTTACCATGGTTCAACTTAGAATTTTTTGACTTTATGATGATGCAAAACCATCGCAATTACGATGTAATGTATAGTATTCGTTAAATTACTTGAGGTATTCAACACTTTATTTTAAAATAGTAGCTTTTATTATAAAATGAAAGCCTTTGCCCTAGATGATTTTGCCAACTACAGTCTAATGTAACTGTTCTGGGCATATTTGAGGAAGGCTAGGCCAAGTTAATGATGTTCAGTAGGTTAGGTGTATAAAATGCTTTTCTTTTTTTTTTTTTTTGAGATGGAGTCTTTGTCACCCAGGCTGGAGTGCAGTGTTCCAGTTTCGGCTCACTGCAACCTCTGCCTCCCGGGTTCAAGCGATTCTCCTGCCTCAGTCTCCCAAGTAACTGGGATTACATGCGCCTGCCACCAGGCCTGATTAATTTTTGTATTTTTAGTAGAAACAGGGTTTCACTATGTTGGCCAGGCTGGTGTCGAACTCCTGACCTCAGGTGATCCGCCCGCCTTGGCCTCCCAAAGTGCTAGGATTACAAGCATGAGCCACTGTGCCCGGCCTAAATGCATTTTCTACTTAAAATATTTTCAACTTATAATGATGTGTTTATCCAGACGTAACCCTATCATAAGTTGAGGGTTATGTTGAGAGTCTGTGTATGTCTATTTGCATAACAATTTGCCTGGGTACTTTAATTGGACACCCTAGGAGCTTTTCTCTTGAGGCTGGAATTCTTCCCTTATGATCTGAGAGTTCTGCATAGCACTGGGCCTCACTGTTTCTGTGTGGAGACCGTGCCATTCCTGAGATTTTCGTCTTTTGTTCTGAGGACATGTAACTTTTCCTTTGCATAAAATTAGTTAAGTTTGGTTTATAAAAACTATACTCAGTGGAACAAGGTTTTGTAGTTTGGAACTCAGGCTGTGGGGACTCAGTGTTGGGTAAACCTTTCTGTGTAACCAGTTTGAAACACACTTCAGTAACAGTGTTTGTTTTCCATCACTGTGTGACTAGGTGGTGGTGACGAATACTGTCCCTCATGAGGTTCAGAAGCTGCAGTGTCCCAAGATAAAGACTGTGGATATCAGTTTGATTCTTTCTGAAGCCATTCGGAGAATCCACAACGGAGAGTCCATGGCCTACCTTTTCCGAAACATCACTGTGGATGACTAACTTTCACGAGGGTCTTGACCCTGGACCTCCTGAGGGAAACATGGAAAAAGCAGTGCCATGAGTGATACAGTGTTTCCTTGCAAAGGAGGACTGGAAACAGCCTGGAGTTAGATAGTCTCTCTTGCCTGGATTGATGGGTAGGAGGGATTAAAAGAGTCAGGAAGAAGACAGAGCTAATGGATAAATGTCTTAACATGGCCTTAAATCTCTGCTGTCATCAGCCCTGTTCTTAAAAGTTCTAGCTGCTTTCCTGAAAATAATCTGAAAATCTTATTGATACTAAAGAAGAGTTAAAGGCACATAAAGTCTCAACTCTATAATGTTCATTTAGTTGTTTCAGCTCCAGGGAAATGGAGGTATTGATGTTGAGCCTGGTTAGGGAAGCTGAGCGCCTGTGGCTCTATGACTATCCAGTTGGCCTCTCCCAAATCAACTTCAAGTCTTTATATAGAGAATCGTATTTTTCTTTCAGAAATTGTTATGCCTACAGCCCTTGAAAAAGGAAGCATTCATGTTGTTACATCTTCCAAGGATGTCAGATTAGAAAATGGCATCCCACCTCTGGGTATCTGAATGGCTCTGAAGTTGCAAATAAAAGAATTTGTTGTCTTGCTAGTCTTTTCATTAGATGGCAGAAGACCATAGTTACAGAGCAGCAGTCAGGTCTGTGGCTGGGCACAAACACTTGCCCAGGTTCTGCTCTCTTCTTAAGTATTGAAGCTGAATCCTTGTTGAATACTATATTTTAAATCTAAATTAAAAAAAAAAAAAAAAAGGCTCGGTGTGGTGGCTCACGCCTATAATCTGAACACTTTGGGAGGCTGAGGCAAGGAGGATTGCTTGAGCCCAGGAGTTTGAGACCAGCCTGGGAAACATGGCGAAACCCCCCCATCTCTACAAAAAGTACAAAAATTAGCCAGGCATAGGTAGCGTGTACCTGTAGTTGCAGCTACCTTGGGAGGCTGAGGTGGGAGGATTGCCTGAGTCAAGGAGGCTGAAGCTGCAGTGAACTATGATTGTACCATTGCCGTCCATCGTGGGTGACAGCAACACCCTGTCTCAAAAAAAAAAAAAAGGCCAGGGATAGTGTCTTAATGCCTGTAATCCCTGCACTTTGGGAAGCTGAGGCAAGTAGATCACCTGAGGTCAGGAGTTTGAGACCAGCCTGGCCAGCATGGCAAAACCCCATCTCTACTAAAAATACAAAAATCAGCCCAGCTAAGTTAAAAGCATAAGTGCATAAAAGACTGCAAAGAGGCCGGGCGTGGTGGCTCACGCCTGTAATCCCAGCACTTTGGGAGGCTGAGGCGGGTGGATCACGTGAGGTCAGGAGTTTGAGACCAGTCTGGCCAATATGGTGAAACCCCGTCTCTACTAAAAATACAAAAATTAGCCGGGTGTTGGCAGGGAGGTGCATGCCTGTAATCCCAGCTACTCAGGAGGCTGAGGCAGGAGAATTAATTGGTTGAACCCGAGAGGCGGAGATTGCAGTGAGCTGAGATTGTGCCACTGCATTCCAGCCCGAGCGACAGAGCAAGATTCCATCTCAAAAAAAAAAAAAAAAGACTGCAAAGAACTACTTATTTTGATAACCCTTTAAAGGCCTACTGTGTACCAAGTTACTGGAATATGATGATCGAAAATCCTTCAATTAAATAAACTTACTACTCAGGCTGAAGTAAAAAATCTGAACTTGAACAGTAGTTAAAATAGTAGAGTTATTCCTTCCAATCCATGGGGGATTGGTTTCAGGACTCAGCCTCTTGCCCATGGATGTGCAAGTCCCTGATAGAAAATGGTATAGTATCTGCATATAAGCTATGCACATCCTGGATGACGTATAATACCTACGGCAATATCCATCCTGTGTAAATGGTTGTCATGCTGTATTGTTTAGAGAATCATGACAGGAATCTGTACATGTTCAATCCTGGTTGGTTAAATCTGCAGATGCAGAGCTCATGGAGGAGGCTGGCCATGCATGGCACACGCTCATAGGTTCTCTTTAAGTAGCTTTGCTGTGCCTCTGTTAGGAAGTTTTATTTATATGTTTTTGGGAAGAATCTGGTATGGGGAAGTCATGCCTCCATTGTTAACACCAGATTTGTCTGGTGCTGTTTAATCCTGCTTTGTAAGGAGCTGAAGCATGGGCGCTTGACCAGGTGAGGTTTTAAAAATTTTTAAATTTATTTTATTTTTTTTTTGAGAAGAAGTCTCACACTGTCACCCAGGCTGGAGTGCAATGGCGCAATCTCGGCTCGGCTCACTGCAACCTCTGCCTCTTGGGTTCATGCCAAGTCTGCCATATATTAATTGATCTCAAAAAACGGCCAGGCTTGGTGGCTCACACCTGTAGTCCCAGCCCTTTGGGAGGCCGAGGCGGGTGGATCACCTGAGGTCAGGAGTTCAAGACCAGCCTGGCCAACATAGTGAAACTCTGTCTCTGCTTAAAATACAAAAAATTAGCCGGGCATGGTACCATGTGTCTGTAACCCCAGCTACTCAGGAGGCTGAGGCAGGAGAACTGCGTGAACCCAGGAGGCAGAGGTTGCAGTGAGCCGAGATTGGCCATTGCACTCCAGCCTGGGCGACAGCGTGAAACTCTGGCTGAAAAGTAAAAAAAAAAATTATGGCAGCACAGAAAAGGGACAATTAGCCACCAAATAGTCGTCCGGTGGCTAATTGGAACTGCCTGAGTAGCAGGTTGTCTTTTCCGAGTTGCTTCGCCTTTGACTGAACGAAATATGCGGACTGTCTGCAGGGGACCAAGGCCCCAGGACTGCATCCCTTAGACACGGGGTCACCACTGTGGAATGGACGCAGCTGATGACACAAAGCATGGTTGCCAGGAAACCCTCAAGTCTTTCTGTCCTTATGTGGCCCCACCAAGAGTGAGTGAATCCTGGCCTTTCTAGGTTAAGGGGATGGATGGGGTCGAGCTGGATCTTGGGAGGCCTCCTTGGCCCTTGTTGCCGAGGCTCCCCTTGTGATCCCTGTGGTGGCCTTTGCTTCCCCTCTGGGGCTCGCAGCGAGGGCGTGTTCTTAGTGGAATCTTCAGGGCACTCGGGGGCCCCCACGTTTCAGACGTCCGCCGGCACAGGGACTGGGAGTCCAGGGCTCCAGCTGGGGGACCCGAGGCCGGCGACAGACAGCGGAGGGGTGGCCATCGCGGACCCCGCCGGGGAACGGAGGCGCGGATTCCCCGGAAGCAGGAGCTCCGTCCAGTGACTCGCCCAGCGCTGCTGGACCCGGGGCAGGGGCGCCCCGAGGACCTCGCAGGGCCCCTGAAAGGCCCCACGGCGCGGCGCGCAGTGAGCGGGAAGTGGTGGGTGGGCGCCCTGCGGCAGCGCACAGCTCTTGACAGCCACGATGCCGCCCGCGACCACAGTCTCCCTCCGGGAGCTGGCGGACCTCTCCATCGGCACCCCGGAGGTGGGCGCCGTCAACTTCACGGCCCTGCACACGCTCATCGTGGCCATGCTCAAGAACCTCGACCTCCAAAATACCCGGATCGACTTCCAGGCCCCGTCGCCAGAGCCCAGCCGCTCGCTGCTGTCCGCCCGGAGCTCGCTGAGCACCCCACACCTGCCGGCGCCCAAGGAGGCTCCCAAGGGGGCGCCCCGGGAGAAGCGTAGGGGCGTGGGCCGGGCGCCTCCATCAGCGCTGGAGAGCCAAGTGAAGGACCTGGGTGGCCAGGTGGAGGACCTGAGCAAGCAGCTCAAGCGCGTGGACAGCCAGATGCAGGGCATTGCCACGCACGTGCAGCGCTTCTCTCAGGCCAGCGGGCTCGACCTGGCCTCGCAAGAGTGGCCGGAGGAGCAGGAGGTGGCCATGCAGGTGCTCGATAGGGTGCGGACTGGGAGTATCATGAAGGACGCCGCCGAGGAGCTCAGCTTTGCCAGGGTGAGGGCGCAGGTGGAGGCACGCGCAGGCCGTCTCCCTCCTCCAGGCCGCCTCTCTCCTCCAGGCCGCCCTCCAGGCCTAGCCGAGTCCCCACCCACCGTGGAGGGGCGAGCAGTGGTTTGGACAGAGGGGCTGGAGATGGAGGGGATGGGGACCGAGGAGGTGCTAGGCCTCAGTGCGACTGGCTAGATAGAGTGGCCCATGCTCTATCTTGCAGTCCATGGGGCTGCTTTAAGATGTCATGCAAGACCCATCCCACCCCCTCCTTCCTAGCCCCTGTTTACAAGAGAGGTTCGCCCACCACTTATCAGACATCCAAGGACCAGAGCTGGGCCCTTCTCAGAAGATTCTTAGAGTGAATTCCCTTTTTAAAAAGAGTAAAGACGGCCGGGCGCGGTGGCTCAAGCCTGTAATCCCAGCACTTTGGGAGGCCGAGACGGGCGGATCACGAGGTCAGGAGATCGAGACCATCCTGGCTAATACGGTGAAACCCCGTCTCTACTTAAAAATACAAAAAACTAGCCGGGCGACGAGGCCCCGGGGCGCCTGTAGTCCCAGCTACTCGGGAGGCTGAGGCAGGAGAATGGCGTAAATCCGGGAGGCGGAGCTTGCAGTGAGCTGAGATCCGGCCACTGCACTCCAGCCTGGGTGGCAGAGCAAGACTCCCTCTCGAAAAAAAAAAAAGAATAAAGACATAAAGAGATAGGCGCTGAGGACAAAGACTCCCAGAGAAGGGGAGTCAGGATGGAGAGTTGGACCTCAGCTCCCTGTGGCCATGACACAAGCCACAGCAGGCAGGGGACAGTTTCACTTGGACTTCTTTGTTTTCTTTTTTTTTTGACACGGAGTCTCACTCTGGCACCCAGGCTGAAATGCAGGGGTGCAGTCTTGGCTCACTGCAACCTCCACCTACCGGACTCAAGCGATTCTCCTGCCTCAGCCTCCTGAGTAGCTAGGATTATAGGCGCGTGCCACCATGCCCGGCTAATTTTTGTATTTTTAGTAGAGATGGGGTTTCACCATGTTGGCCGGGCTGGTCTCAAACTCCTGACCTCAAGTGATCTGCCCGCCTTGGCCTCCCAAAGTGCTGGGATTACAGGCATGAGCCACTGAGCCCTACTTTCAATTGGACTTTTGTTTTCTTGGAGGGACAAGTGCATATAATCATTGAGCACAAGTATTATCCAGTGAATAGCAGGAAGCAACCAGGTCAGCACCGGGAGGTAATAGACACGTGCATGTCTCAGAGCCACCTTAGGTTGGTCCTGAAAGAAAAAGCAGAAGCAACTAGGAAGGCAGCTGGACAGGGAGGCCAAGAGACAGGAGGGGAAAAAGAGGCTGGGAAGAGGCAGGAGGAAGAGGCCAGGCCCCAGCAGGTGAGCCCTGGCCGCTCATGCCCTCCTGCCATATCACCCCAGGTCTCAAGACCCCAGCACCAACTCACTTTTGCTCTGGGAAGCAAGTTTGCTTTCCTTTTCAAACTTTAAAGTGTGGTAGGGTTTTTTTTTTTTGTTTTAATTTTTGGGGTTTTTTTTTTTTTTTTTTTTTTGAGACAGTCTCACTGTCACCCAGATGGAGTGCAGTGGCGTGTTGTTGGCTCACTGCGACTCCATCTCCTGGGTTCAAGGAATTCTCCTGCCTCAGTCTCCCTAGTGGCTAGGATTATAGGTGCATACCACCACGCCCAGCTAATTTTTGTACTTTTAGTAGAGATGGGGTTTTACCATGTTGGCCAGGCTGGTCTCAAACTCCTGACCTTAAAGTGATCCTCCTGCCTTGGCCTCCCAAAGTGTTGGGATTACAGGCAAGAGCCACTGCTCCTGGCCTTTTAGTTTTTAGCTAATCTTAGATTCTACAAGTTTGCAAAAGTTATAAAAAACAAGTTTTATTTTTATTAATATATTCTTTCTTAATCCCAAATATGATAGTAAGCACCTTATGTTGTAGCGATTTGCTTTGGTTCTTTTGAGGCGCTTTTCTTTTTAGACAGCACCCATGTTCAGCTACTGTTGAGGTACCTGGCACCACCTGCAAGGCAAGGTGAGCCTCATCCTACAGGCTTTCATGAGTGGATTGGAGCTGAATCCCAGGACCAGAGGATCCCATCCCTGCAGCAGCACTTACTCTTACTGTGCTACCAGCCAGGCCCCCCACTGCATCTCACTTCCCTTCCTGCACTTGGCTGGGAAAAGACCCAGGAGCCTGGGCTGACTGGCCAGGTAAAAACCAGGTAGAAGGCAGGGGCTCCTGCCTGTAATCCCAGCACTGTGGGAGGCCGAGGCTGGAGGATTGCTTGGACCCAGGAGTTCGAGACCAGCTTGGGCAACGTGGCAAGATCTTATCTCTACAAAAAAGTGTTTAGCTGGACGTGGTGGTGCATGCCTGAAGTACCAGCTACTCAGGAGGCTGAGGTGGGAGGATTGCTTGAGCCTGAGAGGTCGAGGCTGCAGTGAGCTGTGGTGGCACCACTGCACTGCAGCCTGGGTGACAGAGCGAGACCCTGTCTCAAAAAAAAAAAAAAAAAAAAAGGAAGCCAAAAAACCCCCAAAAAACTCAAGTAAAAGAAACCCTCCCTTTCCGTAAGAGCCACATGCATTCACCTTTCCTCATCTCCTGGCACTGAGTCAGTGTGTGAGTGTGCGAGTGTGTGTGTGTGTGCACGTGTGAGTGCGCATGGGTAGGGGTCGCTGTCATTCTCCTTTCCTGAACTCTTCTTCTAGGTACTTTTACAGCGGGTTGATGAACTAGAGAAGCTATTCAAAGATCGGGAGCAATTCCTGGTAATACCAGCCAGTTCCATGGGAAGGGGCTCTCCAGGGGGCTGGCCCTCTCTCAGCATGGCCCTCTTTCCAGGGCTTGTCCATCCGGGGCAGGCAGTGTGTGCCTTCTGCCTCTCAAGTCTCTGCCCCTGGGTTGGAGGGGAATCTGTCTCATCCCTGCCCAGCACTCTACTGGGTTGCTCACATGGAACAGAGAACTGTCTTCCCAACCTTCACTGATCACTTGAAGGGTGATGAATTCTCCCTGGGGCTGGGGCTGGGGCTGGGGCTGGGAAGGATCCACCCAGATCCTGTTAGACCAAGTCTGTCCCTAAAGCTTCTTGGGATTAATCGAGGGGTGTATGTGTGTGTGTCTTGTCTGTCACTGTCAGGAACTAGTCAGCCGGAAGCTGAGTTTGGTTCCTGGTGCAGAAGAAGTCACCATGGTGACCTGGGAAGAGCTGGAGCAGGCAATTACGGACGGCTGGAGAGCCTCACAAGCGGTGAACCAGTGGGGGCCTGGGCCGTGGTCTTGGGTGGGGCTCCCCAGAACCTCTTGCTTTGTACAGTTGCATGGGATTCTGTTCTATGGATGTTCATAGTTTGCGAGTTTCATTGATATGGGTATTTTAAATGGTTTTTCCAATCTTAAGAACAAGGTGACATTCACGTGTGAATAACATGCATCCCTAGAAACGGATGTGCGTTAATGATTTGGCTAGCCATTAGCAAATTGCCTTCCATGGCTGCTGTTCCAATGTAGACCCCCACCAGCAATGGGAGAGAGCGCTTATTCCCTGACATCCCCCTAGCGCTGTATATTGGCACCCAATTTTTTGAGCTTTGCCAACCCACTGGATCAACAGAAAAGTTGAAAAAGAGCGTAGTTGTTATTTGCTTTTGTAGCTTTTCAAACTTTTTTTACAGTCTGTCTTGAAATGCAGGTATCTTTCCTTATTAGTGGGCCATAGTGACAGACCCTGGAAATAAAACCTCTGTAGGGGGCCCTTTGCTGGTGGTGAAATTTTTTTTTTTTTTTTTTTTTTTTTTTTTTGAGACAGAGTCTTGCTCTATCGCCCAGGCTGGAGTGCAGTGGCGCGATCTGGTTCACTGCAAGCTCCGCCTCCCGGGTTCATGCCATTCTCCTGCCTCAGCGTCCCAAGCAGTTGGGACTACAGGCGCCCGCCACCACGCCCGGCTAATTTCTTTTTTTATTTTTAGTAGAGACGGGGTTTCACGGTATTAGCCAGGAAGGTCTCGATCTCCTGACCTCGTGATCCGCCTGCCTCCGCCTCCCAAAGTATTGGGATTACAGGCGTGAGCCACCGTGCTAGGCCGCTGGTGGCGACTTTTGCACACAGGCATGCATCTGTCTGTCTTGAGACAGTGTACAGATGACCAAATTGTTTTCTGATCCCCAACCTACCTTCACCTGAATAAAATCAAGCTGGATATGTTCAAATGGCCCTCAAAGATGAGGCTTAACTTCCCTTTTGGTCTTGACATCCCTCCCGCTGGCCTTGGGCAAGTGGGTTATCAAAACAATCAAGTCAACTTTGAGGGCCATTTGAAAATGTAGACAGAAGCAGGGTGAAGAGTAAAGCTTTTGGCGCCACCAAGTGGCCATCGTGGGGAGCGCCAAATATCTGGGTACAAAAAGACAACCTGAGATCTCCAGGACGTTTCCTGATTTCAGGGCTCATTCTCAGAGGGAAGCGGCCTCAGAAAGATGTTGCAAGAGGGGCCGGTCTCAATGGCTCCAGCCTGTAATCCAGCACTTGGGAAGCCGAAGCGGGCGGATCACTTGGGTCCAGGAGTTCTAGCCCAGTCTGGACAACATGGTGAAACCCTGTCGATACCAAAAATACAAAAATTAGCTGGGCATGGTGGTGCATGCCTGTAATCTCAGTTACTCGGGAGGTTGAGGCAGGAGAATCGCTTGAACCCGGGAGGCGGAGGTTGCAGTGAGCTGAGATTGCATCACTGCACTCTAGATTGGGTCACAAGAGCGAGAACTCCATCTCAAAAAAGAAAAGTAGGTAAACTGGAATGCAGTGCCTCGGGAGGAAAAAGGGGACAGTTTCCGCTTCCTGTGGCTGTTCCAACAAATGGCCAGAGACTGATCTGTGTGGCTAAAAACCACACAGATCTGTTATCTTACAGTTCAGGAGGACACAAGGCCAGTACCAGTTTCACTGGGCAGAAGTCAAGGTGTTGGCAGGGCTGCTTTCCTCTGGCAGCTCTAGGGGGAGAATCCATTTCCTGGTCATTTTCAGCCTCTGAGTGTGGCCGGCAGACCCTGGTTCTGGCCACATCAGCTTCAGCCTCCTTCTTGTAAGAAGGACCTTTGTGACTTCATCACTGCATCCACCCGGATAATCCGGGATACTCCCTTCGTCTCAAGATCCTTAATTGTACCTGCAAAGTCCCTTTTGCCATGTAAGGTAATGCTCCCAGGTTCAGGGGATGGGGACATGGATATCTTTGGGAGCTCATATTCAGCACACCATAATGACTAAAACCAAAATAATGGTTTTTCAGAACAAACACCTTGAAGTTCTAGACAAATGGACATGACAGCTACAGAGGTTGGCAGGGGGGAACGGGGTCCTAGAAAGGTCGGTACAGTTTTCATTAAGGGTATCAGATGAGACTCGACTGTCATTTCTGAGGATGACAGGAATTAGAAATAATGAGTGCCCTCATTATGAGCTCAAGTGATCCACCCATCTCGGCCTCCCAAAGGGCTGGGATTACAGGCATGAGCTACCGCCCTGGCCTATCATATACTTTTGTTCAAGATTTTGGCTCATTTATTGTAATGTTAGGGCATGTTAAAAAAAAATATTTTTGAGACAGTCTTGCTCTGCTGCCCAGGCTGGAGTGCGGTGGTACCATAAGGGCTTACTGTAACCTCGACCTCCTGGACTCAAGTGATCCTCCGACCTCAGCCTCCTGAGTACCTGGGACTACAGGTGCATGCCACCACACCTGGCTAATATTTTGTATATTTGAGACAGAGTCTTGCTCTGTTGCTTAGGCTGGAGTGCAGTGGCATGATCTTGCTCACTGCAACCTCCACCTCCCGAGCTCAACTGAGTCACCTGCCTCAGCTTCCTGAATAGCTGGAATTACAGGTGCCCACCACCACGCCTGGCTAATTTTTTGTATTTTTAGTAAAGATGGGGGTTTCACCGTGTTGGCCAGGCTGGTCTTGAACTCCTGACCTCAGGTGATCCACCTGCCTTGGCCTTCCCAAAGTGCTGGGATTACAGTTGTGAGCCACCATGCCCGGCCATATTTTGTATTTTGTAGAGAGTTTTCACCATGTTGCCCAGGCTGGTCTCAAACTCCTGGCCTCGAGCAGTCTGACAGCCTTGGCCTCCCATAGTGCTGGGATTGAGCCACTGCACCCAGTCTCAATCCTGGCCCTCTACTCATGATGCAGGCACACCACACAGTTTCCATGAAGTCACCACTGTCTGCCAAAACCCATAATTGCCTTTAACACCCAGTTTCAAAATCCTTATTTTACATTTATGCTAAAGGACTCCACCAACCATGCAGGCAGGTCAAATTGGGCTCAGGTCAAATTGGTCTCAGGTGTGCTGTATGTGCTTAACTGGGGCCAGTGGCACTCCCCCACTGCTTTCATCCTGGT